>NW_023425355.1:144861174-146061174 GCF_014108415.1 Molossus molossus
AGGACATCCATGGTAAGGAGGAGAGGGACATCCATGGTGACATGGTTTGGGGAGGCGGCACAAGGACATCCATGGTGACATGGTTGGGGAGTAGGCAGAGGGACATCCATGGTGACATGGTTGGGGAGTAGGCAGAGGGACATCCATGGTGACATGGTTGGGGAGGAGGCAGAGGGACATCCATGGTGACATGGTTGGGAAGAGGCAGAGGGACATCCATGGTGACATGGTTGGGGAGGAGGCACAAGGACATCCATGGTGACATGGTTGGGGAGGAGGCAGAGGGACATCCATGGTGACATGGTTGGGGATAGGCAGAGGGACATCCATGGTGACATGGTTGGGGAGTAGGCACAAGGACATCCATGGTGACATGGTTGGGGAGGAGGCAGAGGGACATCCATGGTGACATGGTTGGGGAGGAGGCAGAGGGACATCCATGGTGACATGGTTGGGGATAGGCAGAGGGACATCCATGGTGACATGGTTGGGGAGGAGGCACAAGGACATCCATGGTGACATGGTTGGGGAGTAGGCAGAGGGACATCCATGGTGACATGGTGGGGGATAGGCAGAGGGACATCCATGGTGACATGGTTGGGGAGTAGGCAGAGGGACATCCATGGTGACATGGTTGCGGATAGGCAGAGGGACATCCATGGTGACATGGTTGGGGAGTAGGCAGAGGGACATCCATGGTGACATGGTTGGGGATAGGCAGAGGGACATCCATGGTGACATGGTTGGGGAGTAGGCACAAGGACATCCATGGTGACATGGTTGGGGATAGGCAGAGGGACATCCATGGTGACATGGTGGGGGAGTAGGCAGAGGGACATCCATGGTGACATGGTTGGGGATAGGCAGAGGGACATCCATGGTGACATGGTTGGGATAGGCAGAGGGACATCCATGGTGACATGGGGGGGAGGTAGGCAGAGGGACATCCATGGGACATGGTTGGGGAGTAGGCACAAGGACATCCATTGTGGACATGGTTGGGGAGTAGGCAGAGGGACATCCATGGTGACATGGTTGGGGATAGGCAGAGGGACATCCATGGTGACATGGTTGGGGAGTAGGCAGAGGGACATCCATGGTGACATGGTTGGGGAGTAGGCAGAGGGACATCCATGGTGACATGGTTGGGGAGTAGGCACAAGGACATCCATGGTGACATGGTTGGGGAGTAGGCAGAGGGACATCCATGGTGACATGGTTGGGGATAGGCAGAGGGACATCCATGGTGACATGGTTGGGGAGTAGGCAGAGGGACATCCATGGTGACATGGTTGGGGGAGTAGGCAGAGGGACATCCATGGTGACATGGTTGGGGATAGGCAGAGGGACATCCATGGTGACATGGTTGGGGAGGAGGCAGAGGGACATCCATGGTGACATGGTTGGGAAGAGGCAGAGGGACATCCATGGTGACATGGTTGGGGAGTAGGCAGAGGGACATCCATGGTGACATGGTTGGGGGATAGGCAGAGGGACATCCATGGTGACATGGTTGGGGAGTAGGCAGAGGGACATCCATGGTGACATGGTTGGGGATAGGCAGAGGGACGTCCATGGTGACATGGTTGGGGAGTAGGCAGAGGGACATCCATGGTGACATGGTTGGGGAGTAGGCAGAGGGACATCCATGGTGACATGGTTGGGGAGGAGGCAGAGGGACATCCATGGTGACATGGTTGGGGAGTAGGCAGAGGGACATCCATGGTGACATGGTTGGGGAGTAGGCAGAGGGACATCCATGGTGACATGGTTGGGGAGTAGGCAGAGGGACATCCATGGTGACATGGTTGGGGGAGTAGGCAGAGGGACATCCATGGTGACATGGTTGGGAAGAGGCAGAGGGACATCCATGGTGACATGGTTGGGGAGTAGGCAGAGGGACATCCATGGTGACATGGTTGGGGAGTAGGCAGAGGGACATCCATGGTGACATGGTTGGGGAGGAGGCAGAGGGACATCCATGGTGACATGGTTGGGGATAGGCAGAGGGACGTCCATGGTGACATGGTTGGGGAGTAGGCAGAGGGACATCCATGGTGACATGGTTGGGGAGTAGGCAGAGGGACATCCATGGTGACATGGTTGGGGAGAAGGCAGAGGGACATCCATGGTGACATGGTTGGGGAGTAGGCAGAGGGACGTCCATGGTGACATGGTTGGGGGGTAGGCAGAGGGACATCCATGGTGACATGGTTGGGGATAGGCAGAAGGACATCCATGGTGACATGGTTGGGGAGGAGGCAGAGGGACATCCATGGTGACATGGTTGGGGAGTAGGCACAAGGACATTCATGGTGACATGGTTGGGGAGTAGGCAGAGGGACATCCATGGTGACATGGTGGGGGAGTAGGCAGAGGGACGTCCATGGTGACATGGTTGGGGAGTAGGCAGAGGGACATCCATGGTGACATGGTTGGGGAGTAGGCAGAGGGACATCCATGGTGACATGGTGGGGGAGTAGGCAGAGGGACATCCATGGTGACATGGTTCGGGAGGAGGCAGAGGGACATCCATGGTGACATGGTTGGGAAGAGGCAGAGGGACATCCATGGTGACATGGTTGGGGAGTAGGCAGAGGGACATCCATGGTGACATGGTTGGGGGATAGGCAGAGGGACATCCATGGTGACATGGTTGGGGAGTAGGCAGAGGGACATCCATGGTGACATGGTTGGGGATAGGCAGAGGGACGTCCATGGTGACATGGTTGGGGAGTAGGCAGAGGGACATCCATGGTGACATGGTTGGGGAGTAGGCAGAGGGACATCCATGGTGACATGGTGGGGGAGTAGGCAGAGGGACATCCATGGTGACATGCTTGGGAAGAGGCAGAGGGACATCCATGGTGACATGGTAGGGGAGTAGGCAGAGGGACATCCATGGTGACATGGTTGGGGAGTAGGCAGAGGGACATCCATGGTGACATGGTTGGGGAGGAGGCAGAGGGACGTCCATGGTGACATGGTTGGGGAGTAGGCACAAGGACATCCATGGTGACATGGTTGGGAAGAGGCAGAGGGACATCCATGGTGACATGGTTGGGGATAGGCACAAGGACATCCATAGTGACATGGTTGGGGGGTAGGCAGAGGGACATCCATGGTGACATGGTTGCGGATAGGCAGAGGGACATCCATGGTGACATGGTTGGGAAGAGGCAGAGGGACATCCATGGTGACATGGTGGGGGAGTAGGCAGAGGGACATCCATGGTGACATGGTTGGGGATAGGCAGAGGGACATCCATGGGTAAAACAGGTACAGATTCCAGGCACAAGGAAGTCACGGGAGCTGGGGCTGTGGGCTGTGTCCAGTGCACACCTACACGACTCCAGTGTTGCAGGTCTTCCCATGATGGTGGTGGGTGGGCCGTTTTCTGGTGAGGAGCCTGGCCAGCATACCGCTCCCAGCCCGGTCAGAGCGGGCTTCCTCCCATCACAACCAAGCAGTCACAGGGAACACAGCAAGGACGCGCTGCTCTTCTTACAGCTCTGGCAGCACCCCACTCTGATCGCTTCTGCATTGTGCTCTCCCACCCCTCAGTCCCTCTAAACTAACCCCTGAAACCCAACTCTATGAAATTGTCTCCAGTGATCCCACACAGAAATACACTCCGCATCTTTGACTCCTATGGGACATCTTCTACTATCCCATGTTTCAGTAGACGTATTTGTTGGTGTTTTTCGCCCTGGGAGAGTATATACCACCTCACTGCAGAACGCACCCTCTTCCCTCGACTTGGTGGCTAAGTCAGTACTTTGCACGTCGGAAACGCTCATTCATAATCGTCGATTAGCGGATACTCATTTCAACAGTCGACATCCGTGGAATACTGGTTGCTTTGTTTCAGCGAGGTTTCTACTCTCTAACACAATGAAATTGGGGATCCAGTGCCTTAATGACTGAACATGTGTGACAGTGTGAATTTTGCAGGAACCTCGCTTACACCAGCATTTATTCTGATCGCTATTTTTTTTTCCCTGTTCTTTCGTGAAAGTGTCTGGTTAAATGCAAGGTAAGGAATTTTGTCCAGAGTATCAGCAGTGTCCTCTTTGTTGGTCCTTGGTCTCAGAGAGGTGGCGCCCTTTGCTTGTGGTCCAAAATCTTACTGGTTGCGATGCCATAAAAAGGTAAACTCTGGGGCTCCGAGGGCATCCTGGAGCCCCGTCCTCTCTGGGATTGTAATCTCCGAGATTTACAAAGTGCTTTTCAGGTCCCAGATCCCTTGCAGGGGCAGTAATCCCTTGTAGCCTGTGGCTTCAGTGGGGCACCGCTTTATGATGGAAATGACCTTCCTTTGTGCCCAAGCACACGCCCCGTTCCGAGTCCCTGTGGGCAGCCTCTCCCGGGGGCACTTTCCTGCCCTGGAATGTGACAGTAACAGTGCCCAGCTTTCCAGGTCTGATCTGAGGGGCCCCGCACACACTGTTGTCAGTTCTCCGCGAGCCTGCTATTTCACGCACGTCGAGTCACATTTCAGCACATGAGCGTGGACGACTGCCCTCTCCTTTGTGAACGGGCGGCAGGCTACATCATCCGTGGGGTGTCCTCACCCTGGTCCATGAGACACGGGGCCGTGGGGACTGTCACACCAGGCTTCCCGCTCCCCCGCCGAGCGCTGGCTGCGTGACCAGGGTGCACGGCCGTTTCTCGGCGTTTACCCTCCTCCGCGTGCTCGGTCCCAGGCACCCTGTGAACAAGTATGAGCCACTTCGCAACATACTGTCTCGTGCACAGGAGTTCACAGCCCGTGTCAAACAGTGTGACTTCAGTTGCACTCATGCCCTGCACAGATGGGTCACGGAGGACGTGTGAGGACCCGGGAAAGGGTCAGCGCTCTGGCTGCCGAGAGCAGAGATCAGCGTGTGCCGAGGGCGCAACAGTGCGCAAACAGCGTGCTCCGGGCCGGGGGCCGTCGGTGGGGAGCACGGCAGGCTCCCTGCAGGGGAGAAACGAGGTCACACCGCCGAAGGATGTTTTTTCGGGACCAGCAGAGAACAGCTTCAAGGAAGCGGTTCCCACGAGACCGAGGAAGTTTCGGCAGCACTCACTCCTTGCCAGACGTCCTCATGGCCACCCCGTGCGCTTCAGGCTTAGCCTGATAATTGGCGACCAGTTCTACCAGGGAACTCACGTGAGCAAGACTGTGTCTCAGAAGGCTGCACGGGACCAAAATAAATAAAATCGTGCCGTGATGCGAGGTCCCAGTTGGAGTAGCCTGTCCTGGTCTCTCTTGACGTCATTGTTTCTGAAGAGCATCTCAGTTCCTGTGACCAATGGGCCGCGTCTCTGTTGCATTTTATTCAAAGTCCCTCAACCTCAGGGCTGTTAGCACGTGTATCCGCGGGGGGAGGGGTATCCTGCTCCGTGAAACCTGGGGTGCCCGGCGGTTCTGGGCCACAGCCAGAGGCGTCGGGAGTGGGGTTCCCCGCGCATGGACAGCTGTGCAGTTGACTGTCCCTCCTGCTTCTGTCCAGTCTTCATAGGGTCCCAGCCTGCACACTCGTCTGCGCTGGGTCCCTGGACATGTGTACTTGCTACAAACAGTGCACATGTATCTACCCATTTCTTCAACGGCATTCAATGAGTTGCTACTATGTGCTGCTCCAAAGAGTGCAGTAAATGTCCCAAACACCCAGAGGTCCTGCCCCTTACATTCCGGTGGGGAATTGTACAAATAATGTTTGGTTTTTGTTTTTTCTCTATTGATTTTTAGAGAGAGAGGAAGGGAGAGGGAGAGAGAGATGGAAACACTGATGAGAGAGAACATGGATCGACCGCCGCCTGCACGCCCCCCACTGGGGATCAGGCCCACAACCTGGGCATGTGCCCTGACTGGGAATCGAACCGGCGACCTCGTGGTGCAGGGTCGACGCTCAGCCACTGAGCCACCCCAGCCAGGCTAAATAGTGCAATTTATTGCACATCGTAAAATCTAAATTTAATGGAGAATTGCCATGTAAGCAAGCAGTACTGTGGATGAATCTTTCTAAATTAAAAAAGAAAAAGAAAAAATTTGGTATCTGTGTTGCAAATGATGATGGATGGGAGCCGCTCTCTCCACCTATTTTATAACATTTCTCGGCAACGTCAAGTTTTTCTTCACTGGGCTTGAAGCAGTCGTCCAGGAGGGCGTGCTTGGAAACAGCTGAGCATTTTCACGCCCGAAAGTCTGAAACACTCGTGATCACTTGCGCTACTGCTTTTTGTAGCTTGAGGTGGTGTGTGCTCAGGACGTATAATAACCAATCCCACAGCCCTTGTCTCGGTGGTATTGTTTCTCCCGCACCCCCTCTCATGGAAGAGGGATGTGGGGCTGTCTCTTTTGCAAACCTTCTTTACGATGATTACGGTCACCCGGGGAGAGAGGACGTGTTTTCTTCTCGTGTGAGAGGAGACTGCAGCGGCTGCCGTTTGATGTTTGCCTCTTTGGCTGTTGCTGAGATCCCTGACCTGGCCAGGCACACCGTAAGGAAACCAAGCTCTGGCGCATGGATCCCGCCAAGATCCCCGCAGATGCCCACCTCGGGCTCTTCCCGGGTCGTTTGCACGGAGGGTTACTGCAGGAAAATGTGACATTGTCCTTAATGCCTTTTTTTTTTTTTTTTAATCATCCTCACCCGAGGACATTTTTCCATTTTTTGTTCAGGTAGAGTGGGAGGGAGAGAGAGGAAGAGAGAGAGAGAAACATCGATGTGAAAGGGACACATCGAGTGGTCGCCACCCGCACAACCAACCAGGGCCGGGGACAAACTGCAACCGAGGTACGTGCCCTTAGTGGGAACCGAACCCGGGTCTTTGTGGACCACAGGCCGACGCTCTAACCGCTGAGCCAAACCGGCCAGGGCCTTAATGCCTTTTGAGATGGACTTTAGACACCGCTGACGGACGGTTATTGGAAATGAGGCAGGCGTCCCCTTAAAATGGAACCTGAGACCCATCGCACGGGGCAGACCTCCGGCGGACACGTTCTGGATCCAGAAGACAGGCACGTGATGTGTTCTTCCTTAGCCGCAGACAAATGTGCCCGTTCACAGGCGACACGTGTCCCGAATGGGCCGCGTGACGGCCCTGCGAGCCATCAAGCGGTGGCCCTGCCGGTCCGGAGACCTCAGCGGATGCTGGCGTTCCCATGCGGGACGCGTGCGGACATGGACATGCATCGACACGCTGTGGCATGTTTTTCTAGCTCACACTTTCAGCGGGGACAGAGAGCAAGGATCGCACGGTGGTCGTGAGATGCTGTGAGCCAAGGGGCACCGGACACTTTGCAGCTGGACCACGCTTGGGGGCTGCCTCCGGAACGCAGTGCACTCTTGCCTGGGCAGAGCCGACCCCGCGTCTGTGAAGCATCCCAGGTCCGGCGGGCTGGTCCTGCTGCAGCGCAGCTCCCCGGTCCAGCCCCACGAAACCCCGGGGTGTTCTGGAAACTGCCATGGATCCCCTTCAGACGGTCAGGCACACTGACCTCCCTGGCTAGGAGCCAGCGTCTCCATGTCTCCAGGGCGAGGCGGCCGAGCGGCACACTTTCAGGAGTGGTAAACGGTGTTCGGGGACGTGTCCGAACTAGTCCATCGCTGCGACAAAGCGGCATTCTCTCAAGAATCGTTCTGTGCTGAAAACTGTACGTTTGTTGGGGAACATGCTTAAGAGAGGTGAGCATGAATGAACCTGGAGCCATCTCGGGGAGGTCCTGGAAAATATCTGCGAGGAGCTCAAGTTTCTTTTAATTATTATTATTATTATTTGTTAATCTTCACCGAAAAATATTTTTCCAATTATCTGTAGAGAGAGAGGAAGGAAGGGAGGGAGGGAGGGGGAGAGAGAGAGAGAGAGAGAGAGAGAGAGAGAGAGAGAAAGGGAGAAAAACATGGATGTGAGAGAGACGCATCAATTAGTTGCCTCCCATAACCGGGGCCAGGATTGAACCTGCAACCCAGGTACATGCCCTTGACCGGAAGTGAACCCACGACCCTTTGGTCTGCAGGCCGACACTCTAACCACTGAGCAAAACGGGCCAGGACACCTCAACTTTTAAAAAAATTCAAATAGCTAAATAGGAATTTTTAAAAACATGTTTTTATTGATTTCAGAGAGAGGAAGGGAGAGGGAGGAGGAGAGAGAGAGAAACATTGATGAGAGAGAAACATGGATCGGCCGCCTCCAGCACGCCCCCTACTGGGGATCCAGCCCACAACCCGGGCACGTGCCCTGACCGGGAATCGAACCAGCGACCTCCTGGTACAGGGGATGAGTGACACTCAGTCCACAGAGCCACACTGGCCAGGCTACACTCAAATTGTTCATATGCAACATTGAATCATCTAAAATATTCCCTTAGAAAATAGACTAATTCTTAATGAAATATATAAAATAAAAAAGGGATGTTCCTGTTTTTATCAAATTCTTTTTGTGTTTCCCTCAACTTTCTTAGGTTATAACTGACGGGTAGCGTTGTGGAAGGTTAAGGTGCAGGGTGCGGTGATTCGATGCACGTATATCGTAACACGTTTAGCACCCGCACGCGGTTCTTTGTCAAGTTTAGTAACGATCGGCATTTCCAGAAGTGGTTGAAAGGTTTCCGGGCCTGCATGGCCGAGATTACGACTCTGCACATCTAGGGCCGGCCGGCGCGGGTGGGCGTTTCTCATGACCGCCAAGGCCACGCTCATGATGTTGGCGGGCGGTCAATCGATACACTTGCGGTGGTTTGTCTCGTGTATTTTTTAAATTGGATAAAGTACCAATGGATGTTTGAAAATTACGTGTAGCCACAGATTTCCCAGTTTCTCATCAAAGTACATCTTTACTGCGAACCAGGGAGGTTATCAGAGAGTGGACAGGTAGCGTGATTTCAGTACACATCCTGGATGCTACGTCACACATGTTGGTCCTACTTGAGAAATGTATCAACAGTGAAGTAAAAAGCACGCAGGTGGGATAACTCTGAGCTTCTGGGGCCGGGGCCGCGCAGGTATTCAGACGACGGACATTGAACTGCACGTGACTATTAATTTTTACCAACTAAAACTTGCGTTAACTATAACTTGAGCCCTGGCTGGGTGGCTCCGTTGGTCGGAGTGCCGTCCCCCACCCCAGAAGGTTTCGGATTCAATTTCCACTTAGCCTAGGTTGTGGGTTCGAGCCACAGTCAGGGTGCAAACAGGAGGCAACAGAGTGATGTTCCTCTCTCACATTGATGTTGCTCTCTCTCTCCATCTTCCTCTCTTTCTAAAATCAGTAAAAACGTATCCTTGGTGAGGATCCCTCCCCCACTGTCTCTCCATCATTTTGAGAATCGAAACTCCATTCACAGGAATGTAACACTTTAGTTTCAACTGTGTGGCCCAGTTGCTACCTCTTATCTCTTACTGTTATATTTAGTTCTATACGTATATTATATATAGTACTATATGGGAATAAACTATGGATTATACATGTATCTGTATATACTTTTTTTATTCAACACTATTATTTATTATTATAACTGTTATTGAGCAGTGGATCTTAACTGTCTTCTTTGATATATTAAAATGCATATAGTAATGCATATATATGTGTGTGTGTGTATGTATATATATATACACACACACATACATATTCAAACTTTATTCTCTACTCTGAACCTCATGCCAGGTTTATTTACTATATTTTAATAGAGTCATTAAACTGGATGAATGTTGATGCTGTTGGCCTCACTGAGCTAAAGACACAGTTAACCACAATGTGTACGTGTGTGCGTGACGGTATATACAATGCAACTTCACTCAGTTACTTACAGGACAGAGTACAAAACAGAGGTCTGTGTTGCCAATGGAAGAGTAAGTTAGTATCAGAGTTTATGGGAAAAAAGTCGTCGGTAACGACAATGTTTACAAAGTGTTTCTCAGTGAATACAAGGTGTTTCTCCTGCAAGTCGTCCTGCCTGCCAGTGGCGGTCACCCCTTGTCGGGCGTGTCCCCTCCACCCGGGGAGGCTTTTCTGTGTCCGTTGTGTCGGAATGTGCCTGTGTGTGCCTTTTCTGCCCGGACGCTCTCTCGGGAGCACATGAGGCAGTGACCGTGAGCCACGCTGTGCTCCCCAGGAGGCGCTGGCACGGGAGGGGCGCAGGGGAGTTCTTTCTTCTGCTTCGTTCTCCTCCGTGTTGGTGTATTAACGCCTGTCGTTCCTCTCCCAGTGCCTGGAGCCGTGCAAGGAATCCTGGGACCTGCGCAAGGAGCAGTGCCAGAGCTTCTGCGAGGTAAGGCACCCGGCGTGTGAGGGCCCGCCGCGCGCAGTGGCCCTGGTGCGAAAGGCTCGCCGTTCTCCTGCAGCCTGGGAGTTCTCTACGGTGTGCGTGTGTGCATGTGTGTGTGTGTGCACGTATGCATATGTGTGTGCATGTGTGCGTATGTGTGCATGCACGTGTGCACAGGTGTGCGTGTGTACGTATGTGTGCATGCACGTGTGCACAGGTGTGTGTACGTATGTGTGCACATGTGTGCACATGTGCGTGCATGTGTGTGTGCATGTGTACGTATGTGTGCATGCACGTGTGCACAGGTGTGCGTGTGTACGTATGTGTGCATGCACGTGTGCACAGGTATGTGTACGTATGTGTGCACATGTGTGCACATGTGCGTGCATGTGTATGTACGTTTGCATGTGTGCATGTGGGCATATGTGTGTGCATGTGTGCATGCACATGCACGTGTGTGTATGCACGTGTGCACAGGTGTGCACGTGCGCATATGTGCATGTGTGCGTGCGCACATATGTGTGCATGTGTGCGTGCATGCGTAAGTATGTGCGCATGCACGTGTGCACAGGTGTGCACGTGCACATATGTGCATGTGTACGTGTGTGTGCATGCAAGTTGCACATGTGTGCATGTGTGTGTGTGCGTGCGTGTGTGAGTATGAGTGAATGCAGATCAAAAAGAAAAGCATTCTTGCACCTTCGTAAAACCTAGACACCCGCTGATTCCGGGATTGTTTCATCAAACAGAAAGAGAAAAAAGTATCACCTGTGCTTGGAAGTCTGGAAGCTTTGTACAGGTGCGAACGACGCCATCCCCCCTCCGTCACGGCCGCCCTGCGGGCCAGGCTCTGCCTGGAGGGACACTGCATGCCCTCTGGGAGAAGCCCCACTTTGTCTGTGGCAGGGCTTCTCCAACGTTTGCATCTCATCGGGCCCCCCGGCAGGGAGGCTGCCCCCTTGGCCCCGTGGGGAGGGGCGCCTTGCTCCCACTGTGCGCTCGGGCACGGTGAAGGGCAGTGCTGTCCTGCAGGACCGCTGTCTCAGAGCAGCGACTGCGTGGGGACCAGCAGGGCTGCACCGTCCCTGCGGGGCCAAGGGGCCCAGGCCCAGCGCAGCCCGGCCTCCGCAGAGACAGCCGGGAGGATCGGCCGGCTGCACCCGCCTCTCTGAGGAGGGGGTTCCCGAAAGCCCACGAGGGCTGGGCAAGGCGTCCAGGGTGGCAGTCACAGGCGCTGCCCTGAGGGTCCTGGGGGTGACGCCGAACATGTGCCCTTGTGACTTACGGGGCTTCCTTGAATGGAACCGGGCAGAGGGGAAGCTCTCTGGGCACCTGCAGATGGACTTGGTGTCCTTCCCAAGTGGCTGCTACTGAAGCCTGCAGCCTGTGTGTCCCTTTGAAAGCAGTCGGTCCCACTCTGAGCGCACCCCTGTGCCACGGGGAAACAGCCCCATCGACTGCACCTTGCTTGCCAGGTCCACAGGCACGAAGCCTCCTCCCTCCGGAAAACACCGAGGGGCACGCGCAGGAGCCCAAGGTCATCCACAGTCACCATGGCCTCCTTCCTCTGGGAAACGCGGAGGGGCACGCGCGGGAGCCCCAAGGTCATCCACAGTCACCATGGCCTCCTTCCTCTGGGAAACGCGGAGGGGCACGCGCGGGAGCCCCAAGGTCGGTGTGGCAGCCTGGAGGATGGGCCCTGGGACCTCATCCAACCGCCTGCCCAGCCCAGGTGGGAAGACCAGGGCACCTGCTTCTGACCGACGCGTGTGCCCAAGCACCGCTGCGCGACCTCACTGCACAAGGCCGGCAGGTGCTACGGGTCATTCCAGAAAGTGTTTGGTATTATTTACAAAAGCACAAAAGCGTTTCTCCACGACGAACACAGTCCACGTGGGACCTTCCGAATGTCACTTTTATTTTGCTCTGAAAGTTCCCCCGACGCTTGGCGTGTGGCGGGCAGGCGGGTGACCTGCAGCTGGCCACAGAGCGCCCGAGGCCCGAGGTCACCGGCAGGGGCGTCTTCAGAAGCATCTCATGCGGCGAACATCACACGCCTCCAGGGATGCAGGGGACCGGCCGTTCCAGGGCGTTCAGCGACGGCTCTGCCCAGGTGCCCAGCTCAGCTAGTGGTTTAGGGTGACATCAAATACCAGAAGGACCTCGGGTGTCCTTCCATCCCAGCCCTTTTCTGTACCGTGGATGACAGAGGAGCACACATCCCACTGTCTGCCCGCCCCCGAAAGAGCCGACCACCAGGTGTTTCAAGGACTTTGGCTCCTTCAGGGATCGTACCCCAAGTTTTCCAGCAGCTGTGCACTTCCCTAGATGAAACGGAAGCACTAGTTTTCCATTGCTGCCTAAGAAATTACCCCCGAACGCAGTGGCTTCAAAGAACCCACGTCACGATCTCGCCGTGTCTGGGTCAGGAGTCCTTCCTGCAGGTGCATGAACGCTGAGACCAAGGTGTTGGTTGGACTGAACTCTCTTCCGGGGTCCGGGCCACGGGAGAATTGGCCTCGGAGCTCAGTCCCCTTGTTGGCAGGTGCATGTCCTTGGGTCGTAGGACTGAAGGCCTGTGTCCTTGCTGGCTGTTGGCTGGAGTCCACCTTCAGTTCCTGGAAGTTGCCTGCCGGGGTCCTGTCCAGGTGGCCCCCGTCATAGGCTGCTCTCAAAGCGGCCATTGACCTATTCAAGGCCGGCAGGAGGATCTCGGTCACGGGCAGACTGAGACCGAGTCCTGTGTAACAGCGTAATCTGAGGAGTGACATCTCTTCACCTTTGCAGATAAGAGATCTTCCTTTCTTACAGCTGCATAGTACTCCACTGTGTACATGTACCACAGCTTTTTTATCCATTCGTCTACCGATGGACACTTGGGCTGTTTCCAGATCTTAGCTAGTGTAAATACTGCTCCTATGAACAAAGGGGTGCACATATTCTGTCTGATTGGCGTTTCAGGCTTCTTGGGATATATTCCTAGAAGTGGCATTATGCTGAGTGAAATCAACCAGTCGGAGAAAGACAAACATCACACGATCTCACTTATATGTGGAATCTAGTAACATGATAAACTGACAAACAGAATAAGCCCCGAGGCAGGGAGGCATGGGACAGACGGCCAGACCTAGAGGAGGGGGAGAGGAGGGTGGAGGTTAACCGAAGAACTTCCGTACACACACGCGTGGGCACAGACCACCGTGCGGGAAGGCCTGGGTGGGGCAAGGGCTGGGAGGGGGCGGGTACAGGGGGGATGCGGGGACATCTGTAACACTGTCAACAATAAAATCAAACCTGAAAACATGAGATTCAGGCCTCTTGAGATGTGAAACAGAGCGAAGACTCAGAAATAACACGAATCGGATGACCCGAGGCAGCGGCCGGGGCGAGGGGCCACATCTCGGTCTGCTGTGCTCTTACGACACTGCTTCCTCGTAGTATTCCGCTCTGCGCTCAACCGCGTGTCTGAGCACACACAGGCCGGCATGCAGTCCTGAGGCTCCAGGTGGCCGTGCTGTGTGGTCCATAACCCAGGGCGCCTCAAGGTCGGCGGCTGTGGGTTCATGCGGTTACGTCTGACCCCTGGAAGGGGGATATCATGGAAGGTCATTGGAAACTGTCTCCCTGGAAATTAAAATCTGACATGACTGTGAATGCTTCTGACCCCCCCCCCCCGGGGTATTAAAACGGGACCCGTGGGTCCAAATCATGATCTGCTGGGACAGAGAGGTTGATCACAGCCGGAAGGTGGGCACGACCGAGCCCAGCTCACGGGAGGGACTTGCGGACAGACGTCAGTCCACGGGTGAATAACTCAGGTCCTGGTCCGTTTAGTTGCTTTGGGTGTTCTCACGTGTCTGTGTGTCTTCAGTTTCTGTTTGTCTGGACGTACGTGTCAGCCTGTTATGTTGAAATAAAGTGAACTTTGCAAAATGGGATTCCTTATTGAGCATTTAAAATTTTTTTTCCTTTATTGATTTTAGAGAGAGAGGGAGGGAGACGGAGAGAGAGATAGAAACATTGATGAGAGAGAACATCGACTGGCCGCCTCCTGCACGCCCCCCACTGGGGATCAGGCCCACAACCTGGGCATGTGTCCTGACCGGGAATCGAACCGGCGACCTCTTGGTGCAGGGTCGACGCTCAACCACCGAGCCACAGCGGCTGGACTGTTTGAGCATTTTGAAGGCTGGTCATTCACTGAGATGAACCTAAGACGGTCGGTTATCACATTGCGTTTTAAGAATGCACACCAGGTCCATGTGGTCACAAACCTTGGTTGGTGTGACCGGGTGGGCAGTGTGGATGCTGTCCGACTTTTCTCTTCAGCTCAAGGTACGTGGGGAATGAACTGAAAGGCTTCATGGAATGCTTATGGATTTTTATCATTCTTAGGACATTTCTTTCACCTGTCTTCTTATAGAGGGAATTATCCTCATGATATCAAATTTTATGTCAGTCTATCAAAATGGAAAGTTTTGGAGAATATAGTTCCTGAACATATCAAGAATATTAAGTGACTTTTCAAGGTTCAGGAATGTATTGGCTAGGTAGAAGATGTAACATGTAGGTAGAAGATGTAACATGTAGGTAGAAGATGTAACATGTAGGTAGAAGATGTAACATGTAGGTAGAAGATGTAACATGTAGGTAGAGCATGTAACATGTAGGTAGAACATGTAACATGTTTGCCAACGTAATGTCGGGTATTTTTTTTTTTATCTTCACCCAAGGATATTTTTACATTCATCTTTAGACACAGTGGGAGGGAGAGAGAGAGAGAAACATCGACGTGAGAGAGACACGTCGATTGGTTGTCACCCGCACAAGCCCAGCTGGGGCCGGGGACGAACTGCAACCGAGGTCCGTGCCCTTGGCGGGGATTGAACCTCGACTCTTCGCCCTGCGGGCCGACACTCTAACCGCTGAGCCAAAGTGGCCAGGGCGACTTTTTAAATTTATTTTTCATAGTGAGGCTCAATTTTCATTGAATTTGTGTAGGAAATTGCAAAATCATCCCATCTGAGTGAAGAAAAGGTGCCTGTATATCCCGGGGCGAGGGCGTGAACACAGCGTGGTAGGTCGATGTTAGCTCATTTCATGGTGAAGGTGACGGCAAGGTCACCCACTGGGGCCTTGGGAAGGCTCAGGGAGGGGCGCACAGACGTGGCCCCGGTGGGCTGCAGCTGGGAGGTGGCCAGAAGCCTGTGTCAGCGGGTGTCTATGCAGCAGGGTCCATCCGGCCAGCACGAGGGACCAGTGCGGACCCCGTGCACAGGACTCTGAAGTTTAATTCCTTCCCCGCCTGCCTTGGTGGGAACAAACACGGGCGAGGGGGCGTGCTCGGGCCGTTCCTGTGGGCAGTCATCTTGCGTGTCCGCCTGGGGAAGACTGAACACATCTCTGCGCTGAGGGCGTGAGAACTCTTGTCGGGAGTGGAGCTGGAGGTACCTTGGGTGAAAAGCCCAGGTTTCTAGGCTGAGTCAAGTTCAGGGCAGAGAGGGGGAGACTCGCTTCTGAGAGGCCGAGGCCGGCTTCTGGGGTGATCCTGAGCCGCTCTGTTGGGGCGTGGGGGTGCACAGCACCTGGGAGTGTGTCTAAAATACAGGTCACGACTTACTGGGTGTGAGCAAGTCTGCATTTCCAGTCGATGTTGTTCCTACGTGAGCAACGACCCCCTTCTCACTCCGCAGCGTGAGGGTGTCCCCCTTTGATACTGGGGTTCCCCAGCAAACACTTTGAGCTAGCTATGAATTCGACGAAGTCTTTGGGGTTTCTTTGATGAACCCCTATAGAGAGAAAATGCGCAGTTGCCGACACTGATGAAAACTGAAGAAATGAAATGAGTCTGCAAAGCGAGAGTCGGTGCTGAATGTGGACTACAGCGCCCTTGAATACGTTCATTATGAAATCCTTTCCTGATTCTAACTCGGATTTTCTACACTGTCACAGTCATCACGCTTATAAATAACATGGATATAAACAATAGTGGGTGTTGGTGGCCTGGTGCATGTGGCTCGGCTGGCTGGGCTTAGTCCCGTGCACCGAAAGGTCGCTGGTTCGATTCCCGGTCAGGGCACATGCCCGAGTTGCGGGCTCGATCCCCAGTAGGGGGCGTGCAGGAGGCATCGATTGATGTTTCTAATCTCCGTCCCTCTCCCTTCCTCTCTTTAAAAATCAGTGCAAAAATATTGTTAAAAATATTTAAAACCAGTGAGTGCTGTTGCCAGGGGAGAATCTGAGCGTCGATGCCCCATACAAGGGGCACGATTCCCTTCGTATAAACAGTACAGTGAGCCAAGGAAGAGTCGGCTCGGACAGATTTGCAAGCGAAGACGAGTAAGCTGACAGACGGACATTGTTCTCATAGGAGACTGACTTCCCTAATAGTCATGTTTCTGATTTTCTGCTCCTTTTTATTTTCTTCATGGGCAGGGTCTACAATCTGCCTGGGAACCCAACTAATCGTAATCACATGTAATAAATGAGTACGTGTAATTGCATTTCAGAGCACGTTATAATTGCGTTTCCGAGCGAGACGTCGGGAACACATGACTTGAGACTGCTTTTTCCTATTTCATGCATCCTTGGGATTTAGATGCGGTCTTTGAAAGCTAGCACTGACGCTGCTGTTTTCTGCAAACGGTATAATGTCTTATTTTATAGAGATTATACATGCACATTAAAAAATTAGTGTGACAGACTAAACAGGAGAGTAAAACTAAACCGTTCCTTCAAATTCCGGACCCAGAGTGGCCGTGGTTACCTGCGCACGCGAGCTGACCTCGCAGACCCAAAACTGCTCCCCTTGGAAATCCCACCTCAAAGCCGGGCTCGTGCCGGGTACCCGGAAACTTGGGTTTTGGAAGGGGCTCACCGTTCCCTACCTGGTGGACAGACTCCCGCGTCCTACAGTGTGGTGGACAAGGAACACCCGATTTTCTTCTGGGAGTCTGGTGGTGTGGGACAAGGGGGGCGGAAGGCGCTGATGTGAGCAGCCCCCACCAAAGCTCTGACCACTGAGCTCCAGTGCAGGCCTCCGGTCGGCAGCGTTTCCCAAGCGTTTTCATGAGTCACGGCACAGGAATTGGCGCGTCTGGGTGCCTCCAGCAGGAGGGGGCTGGGAGCTGCACCCCGTTCCCTGGGACGTCTCCCCATGAACCCCTTCCCTCCTGGTTTCCCTTCGCGCCGTTTGGCTGTAGGAAGTCAGAGCACAGCTCTGGGTTCAGTGCTGAGCGTCTGAGTAAATAAGGAACTGGGGCGTATTCTTGGGGACCCCGACACACACCATCAGGCAACCATCTCTCTGTGCAAGCTGCATTTCAAAGTGTTTTTTTTTTTTCTTTATTGAATTTTAGAGCAAGAGGAAGGGAGAGGGAGATAGAGATAGAAACATCGATGAGAGAGAACATCGACTGGCCGCCTCCTGCACGCCCCCCACTGGGGATGGACCCACAACCTGGGCATGTGCCCCGACCGGGAATCGAACCGGCGACCTCTCGGTGCAGGGTTGATGCTCAACCACTGAGCCACACCAGCTCGGCGCAAGCTACGTTTTAATCATGCTTAAACTTGAACATTGTTTCAATGTAACAGAAGTAAAAGAAACTGCCAAAGTTCGGGGTGGGGGGAGAGTATGAGAAATATTATGGGGTTGAAATAATTATATTTTAAATTCCACACTTGTTTTGATTATTTGTGATGGCCTAAGATGAAGGGCAAAGTAACTCTGCTCACATGTTTCTTCCAACACCTCCTCCTCCTCCCTACAGATTTTCCGAAATTATTTTAAATTTTTCGTTTCAGTACATCCAATTCTCTTTCTTAACTGTAATTCCCAGTTTATTCAATGCCAGTTTTTTATTTATATGAATGATAAGGTGGTTAATAACGTATTTCTATTTGTTTCCACTTGGCTTTTTGATTTTGATCATACGTGTTTTGAAGAGGAGTCGAGGTATTATTTTCTCTGAGGTCGTTCATGCCAAATGGAATGGCAGACGGTGCTTTTTCTCACGTACTATACACGTATATGCTTTATTTCCCGTGGATACTGAATATCATGTTAGTCTCTCTGTTCTTGTTTCTGTCTGTCCGTGGGATGGCTGAAGGTTCCTGTGGCCTGGTTCTGTGACGAAAGGTCATGGTCAAGGGTCATTCTCTGCGTCTTTGTCTTTGAGAACATTTCTGTCACACCTTTATTTGAAGATCCACAGCGGAGTTTTTCTTATACTTACTTTACATATATGTGCCACTGTATATCATATTGATATAAACTACATATTTTCTCTGAGTCTTTGTGTCTGAGATTATTTCTGTCACATACAGTTTTGAAGAACCACTTAACTGTCTTTATATATTTATGTATGTACTGTATTTTTCTTCTTCTTATATAGCCATTGCTCTCTTGGCTTCACACATTAAATTTTGTAGAGAGAAATTAATGTGGGGGAAACCATATATTCTCAGCCATAATCATCTTGCCTTTTCTACC
This sequence comes from Molossus molossus, assembly GCF_014108415.1. Lineage (NCBI taxonomy): Eukaryota > Metazoa > Chordata > Mammalia > Chiroptera > Molossidae > Molossus > Molossus molossus. The sequence continues at coordinate 144,879,927 of NW_023425355.1, forward strand.
TAGATGCCTGAAAAAATCGTATTTATGTTCTTGAAGTTCAATAGCAGAAACTATACTTCAGTGTTTCTTGTTCTTATCAATATTCCTGCAATATGCCTGCCTTTTTGATGTACATATACATGGCTTACATATATACATGTATGTAAGTATGTGTATGTATGTCCACACACACACATGCATGGATATATCTATGTATGTAGTTTTTTCTCTGCTCTAGTCCCTGATCTCTCAGGAATGTGAGATCTCTCAGATGGTCCTACTGGGAAGCAGGTTGAGAGCCAATAGCTTAGTGGTCTTGTTTCTCTACCTGGACCTATGGACGGCCCTTGGGAAAACATGGCTATAATAGTAACCTGCACTCTTAGTTGTTGGTGATTTTGGAGAAATTATAATCTCCCTGAGCTTCTCTTCCCTTATTTGCAAAATGCAAATTATAGCGGGTTGTGGGAACTGGGGAGGAGTAAATGAGGTGAACAAGTAAAGCACCTGGTAGAGGGTGAGGGACATAGTAGACCATCTACACCTGTTAGTGATTAACTGACACTGCTCTGGGGATGGAGGGGATGGTGGGGGGACGATGATGTGATGTGATGACGATGATGATGGTGAGGGTGGTGGTGGTGATGATGTGATGTGATGATGGTGATGATAATAGTGGTGGTGATGATGGTGAGGGTGGTGATAATGATGATGTGATGTGATGTGATGATAGTGATGATGATGATGATGGTGATAATGGTGGTAGTGAGGGTGGTGATGATGATGTGATGTGATGATGATGATGGTTGTGATGGTGGTGGTGGTGGTGATGATGGTGAGGGTGGTGGTGATGGTGATTATGGTGGTGATGGTGATGATGATGATTATATGATGTGATAGTGATAATGATGATATGGTGGTGGTCATGATGGTGGTGATGGTGGTGGTGAGGGTGGTGATGATGATGTGATGGTGGTGGTGGTGATGATGGTGAGGATAGTGGTGATGCTGATGATGGTGGTGATGATGATTATGTGATGTGATAGTGATGATGATGATGATGTGGTGGTCATGATGGTGATGGTGGTGGTGGTGATGGTGGTGATGGTAATGATGATGGTGATGGTGGTGGTCATGGTGGTGATGGTAATGAGGATGGTGATGGTGGTGGTCATGGTGGTGATGGTAATGATGATGGTGATGGTGGTGATGGTGATGGTGGTGGTGGTGGTGATGGTGGTGATGGTAATGATGATGGTGATGGTGGTGATGGTGATGGTGGTGATGGTAATGATGATGGTGGTGGTGGTGGTCGTGGTGGTGGTGGTCATGGTGGTGATGGTAATGATGATGGTGATGGTGGTGATGGTAATGATGATGGTGGTGGTGGTGGTGATGGTGGTGGTGGTGGTGGTGATGGTAATGATGATGGTGGTGGTGGTGATGGTAATGATGATGGTGGTGGTGGTGGTCGTGGTGGTGGTGGTCATGGTGGTGATGGTAATGATGATGGTGGTGGTGGTGATGGTAATGATGATGGTGGTGGTGGTGGTGATGGTGGTGGTGGTGGTGGTGATGGTGGTGATTATGACAACCACTGTGCACTTACACAATATAATCTGTGAATGTGCATGCGTGTCAATGACATGTATCTGTTGCATGTAAAGCTATCTCATGGGTCATAATCCCTTAGGAAATTAGTATAAAAGATGACTTCTTTAGTGGGAAAGAAAGCAAATGCATTTACTCCATAAACCGTTGAAGGAACTTTTGGACGACATAAGGATTTGAGCTTCCTTTGCGACGTCTTGGGGATCAGACCTCACGTGTTGCCTTGAACCGAACTGTTGTGATCTCTCTCAGGCTCGGTCCCCCAAGAAGAACTACGAGTGTGTGACCAGCTGCGCGTTCCTCAAGTACGTGCTGGCCGTCAAGCAGGGGGACTGCCCGGCTCCCGAGAAGGCCAGCGGCTTCGCGGCCGCCTGTGTCGAGAGCTGTGAGGTAGACAGCGCATGCTCCGGGGTTAAGAAGTGCTGTTCTAACGGGTGTGGGCACACCTGCCAGGTACCCAAGACGCTGTACAAAGGTAAGAGCCGGCGCGTCTGGGGGCGCACCGCCATGTCCCTGGGGTTCACGTGTGCTGGGTGTCACCCGGAGACACCCTTGTAGAGCAGCGTAAAACGAGAGGGAAATGTTCCCAGTGCCAAGCAAGCATCTGCGAACAGTAACCGACCCTACAGCTCAGCCACCATGAGCTCGTGTTGGAGCACAGCAAACCCTTCCCAGTCATGCCTTCCAGACTTAACGCGCAGAACGCACGGCATGAGAGCAGGAACTGGTTTCCGTGTTTTTCTCCCCTGAGAATCATAAGTCCCTCAAGTTCCACAGAATGAATAGATTCACGTCCTTGCAAAATAGGCCGGCGGTGGGCACCCTCGAAGAAGCCGCCAGCGTGGTGGTTTGCCTCCGCGCATAATGCAAGAACGCAGGGCACCGTGCGGGCTCCGAATGTCTCGATGAGAACCCAGAGAGGCCAGCCGCGGGCACTGCCCGCTTCCCGCGGGGACCCAGCTTGTCAGACAGCTGAGCAGGAATAGTGTTCACACCTGCCGGGGGTGCCCACCGCCCTGCACGGTCTCTGCTCCGTGCTCCTGGCTTCGTCCTCCTCCGGAGCGACCTGCGTGCTTGGAGGCCAAACCGCGGCTGTTGCCTTACGTGCGGTCCCGTTGCCCTCGGAGGATCCCGCGAGACAGATGCTCCTGCTACCTCCAGGGCCCAATTTCCAGAGTGAAATAGAGAGAATCCCTTTCTAGTCCTTCATTTATTCATCACGAGTTGAAAGTAATCTCTCTCTGTTCCCCTCTCTCGCCCTCACTTTCGTCCACATGCTTCAGTGTATGTTATTTCTGACCACAGGTGAGCTCGTATAAACACCTTTGTGTAGGGCAGGATTCCCAGCCATCGCCCGTGCTGAGCTACGTGAAGGGAATCGTTTGCAGAAGTCTATTTCTGCGCTCACACAGGTCCCGGACGTCCCGGGCCCTCCCCTCCTCCCTCCCCCTCACTTGGAGACTTGTCACCTGAGGTCAAGCCATCCCTGCTGTCTCCCCTTGGCCCCTAGGATGCTCGGAAACCCGGCCGAAATACCCCGTGTGAAGTTCAGAGTCACTGTGTCCCTTCCCGTGGTGCTGCGTTCCTGGAGTAGATCTAAGGTGTCGCTGTTTTCCCGCCTCTCGTTATACATGCTCAGCATCGCTTCTGCAGAGCCTAACACCGTGCCGGTCAGTGTGTGGCCAGCACACGTCCTCCGTCATCACGGATGGTTGGCGATGTGAGCGTTGGCCCTGCCCGTAAACACAAGATGCTTTTACCGCAGTGGTCAACTCACACTCATCACACCTCGTGTAGGGCACTTTGAAGAGAGACTATAAATTAAAATGTGCTTTTTCCATGCAAGTGTTGGCGAGGCGGGATGAGTTTCAGACGTGCCGGGACCACGGGGCACGACGGAGCTCGTCGGCAAAGGGCTTTGCGAAGACACCTGCGGCGCGAGCCTGCGCCGCCCTGAGCGGTCGGGCGTGTGCGGTGCTGGCCAGGGAGGGGCGGGGGACTTGGATTTTGGGGGGAGGCAGTTCGTGCCGAACCAACCACAATCAGAACCAACACCGTCTGTGGACCTGACGAGGTCTGCAGGATGCGTGTTCGGATGACACGGTGTGGTTTGGACCACAGAGGGCCTGAGCATACATGTGTGTGCACGCGTGTGTGTACACGCATGTGCACACATGCCTGTACACGTGGGGACGTGCGCCTTGCTCTCCCGCAGCGTTGGATGGAAGCAGTAGTCGTGCAGTGAGGTGGCTTTCGTGTCCTCTGCGGGAATGAGCTAGTGCGTTAGGTAATCGGGGTGCGGGGGCCAGTTGGATCCTTTCCCGGACCGTCTAGCTGCTGAGCCGGGAGGGTCCCGCTCACCAGCCTAGCAGGAGCCAGACCCGTGCTCAGCCCCACAGAGGAGTTCCAGGCTGCCACCGGCCCGGGCTCTCGGGGACGGGTCCTGGCTGGTCCAGTGCCGGGCTTTGCGAGCACAACGTGGATGTCGCCTGTGGGAGCCATCGGGGTCCTGGTCAGCTTCCAGGGCCCCGGGACGACGCGAGTGGAGTCGGCCGGCCCTGCTGTGGGGGCTTGTGCATGGTTCTCCTTAGGGACAAGGAGCGCGGCCACTGGCTGAGGGCCCGGGAGCTCTGGGCGGGAGCTCTGGCTGCCCATGGGCGCACCGTGCCCTGGGGCTTGGGGGCAGCAATGCGCCTCACTCCTGGGACCAGCTGAGCCTGCTCGCCACTCTTTGCTTTTTTTAAAAAATCATCATCTGAGGATTGATTTTTAGAGAGCGTGGAAGGGAGGAAGGAGGAGAGAGACAGACAGAGAGAGACGTCGATTGGTTGCCTCCCTCATGACCCCAAGCGGGGCCAGGGATAGAACCGCAACCGAGGTACGAGCCCTTGACCAAAATTGACCCCGTGACTCTTTGGTCTGCGGGCCGATGCTCTAACCCCTGAGCCAAACCCGCCCGGGCCTGAGCTGACAGCTTCGAAGAGCTGTCCATCCGAAGGGCTCATTCTCAGCAGGAAAGGAGTCGAAGGGCAGCCGTGTCCTTGGGTGGGTGGCCTGGCCCCTGGTGCAGCCAGAGGTTCCACCCGAGGCACTTGGTCCCGCGTTCATAACAGTGTCAGAAAAGAGCTGCGCACCCCCTGCCCCGGAGGCTCCTATTCCGAACGGTGGTTCTAGACTCGTGTCCTCAGCAGACAGCGTCCACGCACCGTGGGGGGAAGTCAGAATGCGTGGCGCCGCTGCCCTACGACAGCTTCCGGAGCCACGCACCCACCCCTGCCCAGCGAGACATTAAAAACTCCTCCTTTTCCCACGGGGAACCCTAAGCCGGCAGGGGAGAGCCCCAGCCACCATCCAAGGGGTCCGCAGGACTCCCACTTTGGAAATCGCTCTTGTAAGATTGGCCCACCCGAGAGCGTTGAGTTTATACTATTTTCCTGAGCGAGATCCAAGGAGAGCAGACTTGGAAGCCACGCGGGGATGACCTGGGGAGTCTGCAAGGGCTCGGAGCATGCTCGTGGGGGCCACGCTGACGCTGTGCAGGGTGCCCCTCCTGTCAAGTCCGTCGTCACCTCGCCCCATGCAACCTGGCGACAAGAAGAACCCCCCAAAACACACTGCTCCGTAGATGACTGGGGTGGGGGGATCCGGAACCGATTTAGACCTTCTTAAAAAGTGAGAAAGCGAAAAGAACAAGGGTCCGGCTCTTCGGAAAGGGGGCAGTCTGACCCCCGTGCCGGAGATTTCCAACGGGAAGCCTGGATCCGCAAGGAGGTGGCGCGTCCTCCCCGGCGGCAGGGGGATTCGCCTGTGGGTCTCCCTCCCCCACCGGCATCAGGTGGGGTCCCACGCACGTGGTTGTAACTGAAATGGTCCTGTCGCAGGGGTCCCCCTGAAGCCCCGGAAGGAGTTACGGTTCACAGAGCTGCAGTCCGGACAGCTGGAGATCAGGTGGTCCTCGAAGTTCAACATCTCCATGGAGCCTGTGATGTACGTGGTGCAGAGGCGGTGGAATTATGGCCTCCATCCCAGCGAAGACGACGCCACGCAGTGGCAGACGGTGGCCCAGGTAAGTGCTGCAGAGACGCTTTTCTGGAGGGAATGCCCAGGGCACACCTGCGACCCCAAATTACCTCGCTCCACGAGGATCCAAATAGCCTGCAGTGATGTCACTCGGGGCCTCTGCTGAGAGTCAGGGTGACCGATCCATCTAGAAACACGACTGTGCCTTACTTTGCCCAACATCCGTGCGGAAGGGAGATACTCTTCTAACCCGAGCGCGGACACTGATTTCCTGTAGGACTCCATTCGCGTGTGATAAGCTTGCAACCGACTAGAGTCACGGAGACGCAACCCAGTCGGGACTAGTCGATAGGATATCTGATCATCCAACGGGCTTCTCTTCTGTGTCTGAATCTCGGAGGCTGAGATTCACGTCCCAGACGAGGTGGGAAGCGGCCAAGGGCTCGTCTCTGCCAAGTGCTTTGCCCGGCGCCCTGGTCCTTGGCCACGTGACGCCCCGCTGGACGGTCGCACGCCGGCGTTCAGCTCAGCGGGGCCCTTTGGCTCCGTCTTCCCAGGAGGGAAGCACAATATTTTCTTTCTTTTAAAGAGCTGATAAGCACACTACCCGCTGCAGGATGCCTGCGGACACTTTTCGACACAGACTCCTTCCCCACATGCACCTCCCCTGGGAAAGAGTCTCAGATCAGCCTCCTCCAACAGCATCCCCACTCTCGTCTCTCAGCAAATATAAGATCAGTGTTCGTCTCCAGGTATCTGGGAGAGTCGTTTGGGTCTTTGGTCTGTCGTCATAGCCTCCCCAAAGGAGAAACTCGAAAATAACTTAAAGACCCCCCCAAATAAAGGAGAAGTTTGGATATAAAGGAAACATCTTAAATTGGGGGGGAAACCCTGATCATATAAATTGAAAAAATTTTTTTTCTTGATTGATTTTAGAGAGACAATAAGGGAGAGGGAGAGAGAGATGGAAACATGGATGAGAGAGAACATGGACAGGCCGCCTCCTGCACGCCCCCCACTGGGGATCAGGCCCCCAACCTGGGCATGTGCCCTGACCAGGAATCGAACCGGTGACCTCTTGGTGCAGGGTCCACGTTCAATAACTGGGCCACACCGCCCGGGCTGGTCACATAAATTTCATAATTGTATACCTATTTTGTGGGGAAAAAAAAATTACTTTAATAAAACACAGAAGTGTTCAAAATTCAGCCTAAAATTCTCTCTGCTTCCGACGCGGAGCGCCCTGACGCAATGCCGTGATCTCGTCTGCATCACTGAGCCCAACCGGCCAGGGCAACGCCACCATTCTTCTCAATAAATTCTCCTCAACTGAGGGCGGGTTTAACTCAGTTCGACTTCCCGTCTTCATCCGCGAAGCCCTGAGTTGAGTTCGGCCCCGGGCAGAGACGGGCATTTATTCCTGCCATTCAAGGGGCACATTTTCCCTGCTCACAGCAGGTGGATGTCCCTTCGCCCCATGACGGAGGGATGATATGTTGGGACGGTAGCCGTGGAGAGAGCCAACCCTATGGTTCGTCCCCGTGTCCCGTTTTTGTCTGTCTTTCTACTGGACAAGATATATTCACACGCCTTCCCCTTCGCGAACCCGACAGGTCCCTCCCTTGCTTACGTCCTTGACTCAAATTTAAAAAGGAGGAAAATAGCAACAACCGAAGGTGTTAGCGTTGTTCGAGGCTGTGTGTTCCCACACTTCCTTCCAGATCACCGTGGGCCTGCAGGTGTCTCGGGCCTTTGCTCTGTCCCCTAAAGGTGATCTGCCTTCTTCCCTCTGACGTGAGGATCTCTGTCGGCAAGTCTGAATAATCACTGCGGACATCCCTTGGGTGCTGTGTTCAGCCCAGATTTGAACACAGCCCAGACGTTTGTCGAGGGCCTGGCTTGCAGGGATCTTCCGCTCTTGGGGGTGACAGGTCTGTGGACAGCTTCGGGTGGTGGGGAGTCTCCTGGCCGTTCTGGGACCCTCCAGCTCTGCTCACGGCTGACCATCGGACGCTCTGTCCAGAGGGGCGGGGAGGGCCCGGCTGGCTGCACTGGCCAGTGAGTTAGTGATTTCTAAACAGCCCCGTGGATGTGTTAGAATCAAAGGGTTCCCTGTGCTTCCTGATCCTCCTCAGACCACAGATGAGCGGGTGCAGCTGAGCGACATCCGGCCCAGCAGGTGCTACCAGTTCCGCGTGGCCGCGGTCAACGTCCACGGCACCCGGGGCTTCACGGCCCCCAGCAAACACTTCCGCTCCTCCAGAGGTCAGTGTCGCTTCCTGCCCGCACCCTGCCCTCCTGCCCGCACCCTGCCCTCCCGCTCGCACCCTCCCCTCCCGCCCGCCTCCCTCCCGGGCGCACCTGCCATGCAGAGTCATCGTGTCCCCATGCCCATGCATATGGTTGGGCACCCGGTGGCTGCTGCTCCTAGCAAGTGGGACCAGAGGTGTTTGACAGCACCCGTGAATGTCAGCCAAGGGCATCCTGGCTCTGCTTTGGGGACGATGCAGAGGACAGAGCGGTGGGTTAGGGTTCAGGTTCCAGTTCGGGTGGTAGCGTCAGCCTTGGGTGGTCTGCAGCGAGCACCGTTGCAGTAGTGTTCGGAGAGAGAGGTTCCGTGGGGGCCACGTGACAGTCTGCGGCTTCCGGAAATGATGGTGACACTCAGTGCAAATCGCCGTCTTCGATGTCAGACGGCCAGAATGGAAACCCCTGCAGTCACTTCCCCGGTCTGTCATTTGTTCCGTCCCCCCCCCCTGCTGTCCTAACCCCCCGTGGACGCCGATGGAAGCTCACTGCGGCTGGTCTGTGCGAGCTGCACACAATCCCACACACACCAACAGGGCGTCCGAGTCCACGTCTCCACTGTGTTGAGGCTGCGAGCCTTCTGAGGGCGTGTCCATTGGCCCGGCTCGTGGTGAGATCAGGTTTCACAGACGTGGGCCCGTCCGTGTCGCATCCAGACTGGGCGCCGGCCTCTTCATGGACGCGCACGTAGGTTTATCTTAGTTATTATTATTATTATTATTTTAATCCTACCCCCAGGATATTTTTGCATTTATCTTCAGACAGAGTGGGAGAGAGAGAGAGAAACATCAATGTGAGAGACACACATTGACTGGTTGCCTCCCGCACGACCCCGACTGGGGTCGGGGAAGAACTGCAACCGAGGTCCGTGCCCTTGGCCGGAATCGAACCCAGGACTCCCTGGTCCGCAGGCGGACACTCTAACCGCTGAGCCAAACTGGCCAGGGCTAATTTAGGTTTGTTTTAAACAAACCGCATGGTGCTCTTAGTGAATATGCAAGACCCCATGGCGGTCACACGTCCTTCGTTGTGTGAAGGTTTGAACTGGCCGCGATAAATTGCCACTTTTACACCAAGGTTGGGAAACTACGTTTCAGCCAGTCGATCCGTCTCTCGCCGCGTAACGTTGGCCCCTTTCTCCGCATAACCGGGTCTCTCGGGAAAACCTGCCATCAGGACAACTTAATATTTGGGTTCTATTACACACTATGTGGTGGGTTTAAAAACAATTGTTTTTTCTTTACTGATTTTAGAGAGAGAGGAAGTGAGAAGGAGAGAGAGAGAAACATGGATGAGCGAGAACATGGACTGGCCGCCTCCTGCATGCCCCCCACTGGGGATCAGCCCACAACCTGGGCATGTGTCCTGACCGGGGATTGAACCGGCGACCTCTTGGTGCAGGGTTCATGCTCAACCACTGAGCCACCCCATGCCAGGCGTAGGTTTTTTTAAATGCTCACCCGAGAGTATGTTTTTATTGATTTGAGAGAGAGAGAAAAGGAGGAACATCAGTTGGCTGCCTCCCAACCGTGGCTCAAACCCACAAATTATGTAGGTGCCGCGAGCAGGAATCAAGCCGGTAGGTACCCTTTCGGCGCACAGAATGACGCTCTGACCCACCAGCCACGTCGGCCAGGGCGAGCATGTTGTGGGCTCTTAACTCTTCCTTTAAATAAAAGTCCTTTTACAAAGGCACACCCCCCGCCCCCCAACTCTGAGGTCAATACACTGAGAAGCATTAAAGTGAACTTATAATTAAAGGCCTTAGACCTTGTGTTTAAACGATGTGTCCGACCGCTCTCATGACCCGGAGAGGTGTGTGACATAAATAATAGCAGCGGGCCGGCACGCGAGGATCAAGGAAGGGCTCGAGGACCCCTCAGCGTGGGCTGCACGTCCCGGGGCGTCGTGGGCACACTGCGGTCCAACCGTGTGACCCTCTGTCGGTGGCCGTGGGCTCCAGGCTGCGCCCCTGGGTGAAGCCTGCCAACGCAGACTTCAGATCAAAGGCGTTCCTGGCTTCCGCAGACAGACTTGGGGCCTCAGAGTCCGGTGCGGTCCAGCCCAGGCCCTTGGCCGGTGCCCAGGGCTTGTCGAGTGGCCGCCACGGGCGGATGGGGCATCCATTCTGGGCTGCGGCAGGGCCCGGCTGGCTCGGTCCCTCCCATTACACCTGAACAGTCTGGAATGAGCGCTGCAGCCCCAGGATATACATGGGTTGTGTCTAATGAAAGATCATTTTCTGAAGCATTGTGGCCGCTGTTAAGATGTTCCGTGACCTGCTTTTACAAATCTGCCCAACTCTGCGAATCCAACTTTTCTTCTGGTGCATCCTGCCAACCACACGTGTCTATACAGAATTCACAGAACACGCTACTCAGTTTTCAGTGAAGACGCGTGTTGGAAAATGGGGGTACAGTAGATCCCATGAGCGGTGGAAGACACCTCCCTCAGGACTGGTCTGACGGGTGCTGCAGCATTGACTACGTCTTTCGTAATCACACGCAAGTCTCATCAAACGTAGAATAGAGCCTTACTGGGGGAAAAAGGAGCGATCTTATTTTTTTTTAATTCTTACCCGAGGACATTTTTCCATTTATTTTCAGACAGAGTAGGAGGGAGGGAGAGAGAGAGAGAGAAACATTGGTGTGAGAGAGACACATTGACTGGTTGCCTTTCGCACGACCCCGACCAGAGCTGGGGATGAACCGCAACCAAGGTACGTGCCCTTGGCCAGAATCGAACCCGGGTCTCATTGTTCCCCAGGCTGATGCTCTAACCCCTGAGCAAACTGGCCAGGGCGGGACAATCTTCTTGAAATGCCACGTACACACCGTGACATTTACTCATGTTGAGGGTACAATCCAGTGATTTGTACTGTTTGTGGAGTGGTGCAACCATCACATTTCAGGATGCTTCCGTCACCCCGACAGGCTCCTTCCGGCCTCACTTGAGAACATTAACGTAGAGTAGAGACAGCCGTTGGTCTGTGTCTTCTGTGCCTCCTCCATCACTCCTGGTTTTGCACCTCCACCCTATCAGAATGCGGTGCCACCTTGTGAACAGCTAAGGACCTTTGGACATGCCCTGCAGGAAGTGTCTTCCTCTGTTTATGGGATCTCTGTACCCCCCCCCCCCTTTTACAAGCTGCCTTTTCACTAGAAGCAGAGCAGGCCCTCCTGTGAATTCTCTGCCGACACTCCGGCCTACGCAAGTGCCAGGATGAACAGTGTGGGCGCTCCTCACCGTGCGATGATGGATTCTGAGTGTTTTTATCAGAGCAGGAAACAGGCTCACCATTTCTTCACCTTTTAACGGTAACTGGGTGTTTCAACAAATGCTGCCGTTTTATTTCACAAGAGCCCATTGATGTCTGCTATGCTCCAGAAGGGAAGGTATACCAGTTGTACGTCTTCTAGTGGTTAATGTTTTCAGAAAGCATATGGTCTCCAAAAGCATGCTCCACCCGAAGGGTAGGCAGTTATCTAGTGCGCTGGAGTTGGGAAGAGGGCCGGCCTTGATCACTCAAGACTGGGTCAAGAGGAGAAGGGCATAGTTTTCCTCCACCATGAACACCTTTGAAAACAAACGTAAAATTAAATAGGAGAAGAAAAACCACTGGACGACATGGCTTTCGTTTAGTGTAGGCGTGCTGCCTGGTACTCAAGGGCTCTAATCCCGGGTGTCACGGAAAAACCCCAATTCTTGTCATTCTCTTCTTCACGGTTATGTTTAAACGCAAAGCTGCCCTGGGGTTTGCTAGGACGGATCGGCGACTGAGCAAGCTAATTTCCTTTCAACGCATCGCGTTTCCCAACATGTATTCCTAACCCCGTAGACTACTTATTTTTATGGACACTTCTGAGTGGTTTCTGGATTGGTAACCCAGGTTCATGCTTTTTCTTTTCAAGATGAATACCATTTGTGGATATTTTTATAGTGAACCCCTAGCTTTCCCTGGGGAAAAAAAAATGTGATTATAAAATGGGTAAAATCTGTCATTTGTGCCGGCAGCAGAAAGACCAGAGGTTGGGATAATTTCTACACTTATTTCTTTCAATCCTCTGTATTGTCTTTGAGCATGGGATGTGAGAAAGAAAACTGGCTGCGACATTACAACATAAAAATTACAAATCATTTAATAGCCTAATAAATACACGTTTCTTTCTATTTTTTGCCTCGTTTAAACAAAGGGAAGTGGCAGGCCTTCAGGCGGGGGATTCTGTCCTTGGAGAAGGGTTTTCTGCCAACACTCCCAAAGCCCAGACTTCGAGTAAAAGGGGTTTCTTTGGGAGGCGAGCCAAGAAATGAGGGTGAGTGACAAGCGATGCAAGACAGAAAGGGAAGGACGCACATGGAGACTCTGTTCTCGTTCCGCTTACCCAACGGGCCCGAGCTTCTTCCCCGTGGGAGCTCAGTGGCTGCGTGCGGGCTGTTCCCGGCACATCTGTCCTGCTCGGGGACAGCTCGCTCTGGGTCCGGACAGGGCTCGGGGGTGGAGGCTGGCATTTCGAAGGTGAGCTGATGCGCCCTGAAATGGTTCAGAACAGAGTTCAGATCGGGACCCTGAGAAGGTCCGCTGTTTCCCTCAGCTCCGTATCCAGACGCCGCCGTTACAGAGCCGGTCCCATACACTGAGCTGTGCTTAAAGGAGATGTCCAAATAGGTTCACGCACGGAATTCCGCGAGGGCGTGAAAGGGGGTGCGCTGTTATTAAACATTCCTCTGGTAAGGGGTGCATTTCCAGAATATGCCAAGAACTCGTATAACTCAGCACCAGGAAGACAACCCAGCTCACAAATGGGCGAAAGACCTGCACAGGCACTTCTCCGAAGAGGACGTACAGACGGCCAGGACACATGAACGGATGCTCCGTCACTCACCACCAGACAGGTGCAAATTGAAACCGTCCTGAGGGATCACCTCACACCAGCCAGGAATGGCCATCAACAAATACTCCAACAACTGCCATTCCCCTAAAGACAAGTACCAGGGGATAGCACTTATCTGTGCAACGTCTTGAACAAAACAAGCTGTCGACCAAAAGCGCTCCGGAGTCATGGAGTAGGGAACAGACTGACCCACCTCAGAGGGACGGCGGATGGAAGGGGGGAAAGAGATACACCAAAGAACTTATATGCACATATGCTCAACCGATGGACACAGGCATTTGGTTGGGGACAGCAGAAGAGGGGTTGGAGCAGGGAGGAGTAGGTCAATGGGGGGAAAAGGGGGGACATCTGTACTACTTTCAACAATAAAAAAATTAAAAAATTTAAAACAAAGGGAAGGGAGGAGCCAGCCTCGTCTGGCCAGCTGAAGTGTCCATCAATGCGATGTGTGTACATGACCGCATGTCCGTGCACACTGAACCCTGCCCCTTGCTGCACGGTGGCCGGGGCTGTGCTTGTCCACAGCTCCTCTGGGGGGCCCCCTTCCAGTGAGCAGGACTCCGCTGTTCACGCCCCGGAAACTAGTGACTAGTTGGTGAAGTACCTGCCGTGCAGCTTCTGAGACCTCTCAGGGACGTCCGCGGGGTGGGTGTCCCCTCCTGCCGGTGATGCCTGCTTTGTAATGCAGAAAGGGACTCCGTCCCAACGGCCCAGTCTGGAAAGGAGAGAAACGTCTACATATTAAAAGCAGCTTCTATTTAGTTGGGGAGTTTGTGACTAGTTGTATCATGGCTTTTATAATTTTTTTTTTTTTTTATCCTCATCCGAGGACATTTTTCCATTTTTTGTACAGACAGAGTGGGAGGGAGAGAGAGGAAGAGAGAGAGAGGGAAACATCGATGTGAAAGGAACACATCGAGTGGCTGCCACCCGCACGACCAACCAGGGCCGGGGACACACTGCAACCAAGGTACGTGCCCTTAGCGGGAACCGAACCCGGGTCTCTCCGGACCGCAGGCCGACGCTCTAACCGCTGAGCCAAAGCGGCCAGGGCTGTATCATGGCTTTTAAAACATTATTGTGCTCGACCCTGTTCCATCCCTTCACAGATATTCCCATGATGCCTTTCACTGGGAAGTTTGACCTATGGAAAGCATCATGTAAGGAAATCCAATACATGAATCCCCAAATCAACATGCATGCTCCTAAACCAGAGACTGTTCTGCTATGCCTGGTGTGCATCTGCAAATATGCATAGGTATATATTTGTGTATGATTTTAGAAATCGTGGTATGTATTTTATGACTGTCACTTATTTATAATGGTGGCCGTCGTTACTGTCCTGTACATCCTGTGCATTGCAGGGGGTGGGGGTTCGTATTTAACCAACAGTGTTGTCTGAGAATGTGGAACAGCCTCACAGTGAGCATGGGATTTCTGCAGAGATGGGCAGGAGGGGTCCGAGACAGAGAGAGAGAGAGAGAAAGAGAGAGAGAGAGAGAGAGAGAGAGAGAGAGTTGTTGCTCCACTCATTCACACGTTCATGGGTTCATTCTTGTATGTACCCCGCCCAGGGATCAAACTCGAAACCCTGCTGCATTGCGATGACACTGTAACCAGCTGAGCTCTCCGGCCAGCCCCGCGAGATCTCTGGTCAGCGCAGTCACAGACCTGCGCGTCTCCCAGGCCGGCACGTGATTTGACTGGTCACTGGACTCCCCGTGGGCTCAGAGCCGTGTGACTGTGCCGAACCTTCCTGTGGGTCCCTTGGTCACTCTGCTTTCCACCTCCAAAGCTCAGAGGGTGAAACCCTGTCTGTCTTTTGGAAACCCCCAAGTTCCCCCAGCCTCTGCCAAACGCACCACATGCTGGGACGTACTGACGCCCCTGTTTCTCCAAGGCCGGCGTCGGCTCCCTGGGCTGAATCTCCCTGGGCGTCACCCAAACCGAGGACAAGAGGGCCCGGTGCAGTCCCCCTGTTCCAGTCGTCTTTGAAAGTGTGTTTGTCTCCGCTTCCTGAGCCGCGTTCCTGCAGATGCTGCGAAGACCACGAGGAGGTGTCCAGTGGGGCAGAAGGGTTATGAGAGGGGGGACGCACTCTGATTTAAGCCCCAGATGGAGGTGTCGGGGAGGCAGGGGTCTCGAGGTCTGGATCTGACCCTCGCACCCAACACTCCTGCACGAGTGAAGTATCCTCGGACCCTCGCTCTCCTGCTCCGTAAGATGGGAACAGAATGCCGACGTGGCATCAACCCAGTACAACCCCTGCTGGTAAAATTACAGCCACAGCGCTCAGGTCCAGGTGCAGAGAGCTCCGGTCTCTGCTTCTGAAAGGCGACATCTGGACGCTGCGACCTCTGGCCATGTCCCACACTTTGCCCGCTCTCTGTTGTTACTGGTAAAGTTTCGTTGGCACACAGGCACGGTCATTTGTACACGCACTGTCTGTGGCTGCTCTCGAGCTAGAAGGGTGGAGTGGAGGAGCTGACAGAGACGGACGCGCCTCCCCAACCCAGGGGAGCCTTGGTCACCACCAGCACGTCTCACATGTTCATCACTACTTGCAAGATCTGCCAAGAGGCCGGCTGCTGGTTCGATTCCCGGTCAGGGCACATGCCCAGGTTGTGAGCCCGATCCCCAGTGGGGGGCATGCAGGAGGCGGCCAATTGATATTCTCTCTCATCAATGTTTCTCTCTCTCCCTTTCCCTTCCTCTTTCTCTAAAATCAATAAAGTAAAATGAAATAAAATAAAATAAGACTTGCCAGATCAGCATCACCACGTGATGCACCTGGCTTATCCCTTCCCTAAAACAGCAACTACGAAATATTCTCATTTTTAACAAGGAGGCAACCAGCCATGCCTCCAGTCTATATGGTTCAGAGGCAAGCGAGAGACGTTGGAAAATCTTTCCCGTCTCTGTCCTTCCAAAGCACGCGTGATCCTGGGAGCGAACCCGGGGGCACTGTCCCTGTAGTCTCCTCCCCAGACATGCAGTGAGCTGGGGTTGGTTTGCATGTCTGCAGACGGTGTTATCATTAGAATTATTGACAGTTTTCCGGGGGGGGTTGCATCTGGGCTTACACACATCTGGAAACCATTTGTGGTGGACACCTGCTCGACCTGTGGACAAAGAGCAGGGAGGACCTCTCGCTTTACATATAGCCAGTCATCTTTGTGTGTGCGTGCGTGTGCGTGTGTGTGCGTGCGTGTGCGCGCACGCGGGTGTGTGTGCAGGAGGAGATTTGTAGCATAATAATTCCCGAACCTGGTCTCTCTCCTCACAGCTGAGCCAGCTCTGGTTTATGTGATAAACCAGAGCCAGTGAGATCACAGGAATGGATGTTATCTGCACGCCATCCGGTTTGCAGTGTGGATTTAAAAATAAAAAAGGGTTTGGGTTGGCCGATCGCTGTTGCTCGTTCTTAGGAGAGTTGAGGTTTAAAAGCGCCAGGGCCTGAGACAGAACAGTGAACCTGGGCTGCTTCTCCTTCTCAGGATTTTCCAAGGCGGTTCTGTTCCGCTTCCCTAGTTAGTGTCCGCCAGCTTGCACTGCATTTTCCCGTGTCTTACAGACGCCGATCACCTGTGGTCGGTGAAGATGTGGCTGGTTGTGCTGTGCAACTGTCCAGGAGATTCACGAGGTTGTTTACCTAGGACCCCGGTGCAGCGATCTTATTGGTCATTTGATCTGTCAATTTGAGGCTGAAGAGGGACCTTCCTGACGGCTTGTTTGCAGCTACTGGACCCGGAAGGGGCCGCTCCCTGCGCGGGCCCCGCACGCGGTCCGCACACGCACAAAGGTGCGCGTTGCGTGTCAGGCTCGGTCCTCGAGTCACCCGGTTCGTCTCTCTCCTGGGATTTCAGATCCGTCTGCACCTCCAGCTCCCGTCAACCTCCGGCTGGCCAACTCCACCAGCAACAGTGACGGCAGTGTGACCGTGACCCTGGCCTGGGATGTCCCCGAGGAGCCGGACCTCCCTGTGCATCACTACAAAGTTTTCTGGAGCTGGGTCGTCAGCAGCAAGTCCCTTGTCTCGACGAAGAAGAAGCGGAGGATGACCACGGATGGGGTAAGTGGGAGCCGAGGAAGAGGGGAGCCCGGCAACTCCAGGGGGGGGTCTGAACAGAGGTCTCTGCTCGGCCAAGACGGGGCACGCGTGAGGAAGGCTTCCCACCCCTTTGCCTTCACCCGGGACGGCCACAGAGCGGGGCCGCACCTTGGACATCGTAGGTGAGAGCTACGGAGTTTAGTCCACTCACCTGCTCGGATCCTAAAGGCAGTCACAGCTGCAGAAATAAAAGGGGCAGACACCTGCACGTCACCTGTCTGGTCATAGAAAGGATGCTGTTCAGAAAGCCCCTGACGTTCAGGTCCGTTTGTTTTGTTGATTTGAGATCCCTGCAAATCAAGTTCACGGCCTTTCTGTTGCAAGATGTTTTCACCTCGATCCAGTGAGTGGATCAGGAGAGAGAGGAGAAAAGGCATCTTCAACGATGCGGGGTGTCCCCCCAAAATGTATGCACACTAACAGCGGACTCGATTGGCGTTTCTTTCTTTTCAGATTTAACCCCTTGGAGTTTGTGTAGACATTTTGTTTTCCTCATTGATTAAAAGAACTCGGAATGCTTTGTTCTCCCGATGCCAAGACAGAAAATCTTCCCTGAACCATTTTCGGCAGTTCTGGGGTAGTGAACACTGACCACCAAATGTACCGCTTAGCCCAGAAGGAGTGATTTGGTTTCCTGTCAGTACACAGTGTTTATCATGTGGCTACAAACTTACACCAAACCTTCCCCCTGAATTTGCAAAGTTGAACTCCACACGTAGACGCTGCGGGACAGTGTTTCAGAAAGGATAGCAAGACTCTTGCGCCTTGAACCTTCCATCCTGTGCCACCTAGAATGATAAAATGTGTCTTCACATGTTGCCACTGATATTTAGCTGTGATACCATTTGGTTTCAATAATTTCATTATTGTTAATTTTTTTTATCCTCACTTGAGGACATGTTTATTGATTTAGAGAGAGAGAGAGAGAGAAACATTGATTTGAAAGAGAAACATCAACTGGTTGCCTCTCACATGTGCCCTGATCAGGGATCGAACCCAGAACCTTGGCATGTGCCCTTTCCGGAAATCAACCCACAACCTTTTGGTGCAGAGGATGATGGTCCAACCCACTGAGCCACCTGGCCACAGTTATTTGGGTTTTATTATTATTATTTTTTTAATCCTTACCCGAGGGCATTTTTCCATTTTTTATTCAGATAGAGTGGGAGGGAAAGAGAGCGGAAGAGAGAGAGAGAAACATCGACGTGAAAGGGACACATCGAGTGGCTGCCACCCACACGACCCAACCAGGGCCGGGGACAAACTGCAACCGAGGTACGTACCCTTAGCGGGAACCGAACCCATGTCTCTCTGGACCGCGCCAGACACTCTAACCGCTGAGCCAAACCGGCCAGGGCTGGGTTTTGTTTTTAAGAAACTTACTGACAGTCCGATGTGTTACGGGCTTTGCCGCAAGTGATCCTGGGTAATGCACGCTTCTCTGACGAGAGGGCAGGACGACCCCGTGCCGCGCGGTCTCAGGAATGTAACGCAGGACATGACGCGATTTGATGCTATCGGCATCAGTGACCAGGCGATTCATCAGGAACTGTGAATTTATTCCCGTGGCACACCCATTAGGTAACACGTGATCGCCAAACTTAATTGTCATTGTCAGTGGGCCCAGGTAGCACAAACCATGGCTGTGTTAGGAGTGACTCATTGTTGGATTCACAAGAGGCAAGGTGTAGGTTGGGGGAGCACTAACGTCCTCCACAGTGACGTCTGACCTGTTGAGAATTAGGATTGGAAACTGGAAAAATGCAAACGAATATGAGAAACTCCGGCATTTCCTTCCTGGGGCTCCATGGCTTCTCGTTGCCTAGGCGACCACGCTGTTATCCTCGGTAACGCGAGCGCTCTTTCCGAAGGGAGTTTCGTTCTGCCCGTTTGAAGGTCATCCTGTAGGGAGAGTTAGGAAGCCTGACCCGAGAAACCGGGGTTGGTAGGGTTTGCCATCGCGTAAAAAGCGAAGAGAACTTGGGTGAGCATTTGATATTAACAAATCTGATGACAGAAAAAAATGTGAAGCATTTTCCTATAATACTCGGTGGAAGTTTACTCATAGATCTGACCTAAATATCAAAGAAATACAGTGGCCCTGGCCGGTTTGGCTCAGTGGTTAGAGAGTCGGCCCATGGACCCGTGAGTCGTGGGTTCGATTCCGGTCAAGGGCATGTACCTCGGTTGCTGTTTGTCCCTGGCCCTGGTTGGGGTTGTGCAGGAGGCAGCCATTCAATGTGTCTCTCTCACATCGATGTTTCTCTCTCTCTTTCTTCTTCTTCTTCTTCTTCTTCTTCTTCTTCTTCTTCTTCTTCTTCTTCTCCTTCTCCTTCTCCTTCTCCTTCTCCTTCTCCTTCTCCTTCTTCTTCTTCTTCTTCCTCCTCCTCCACCTCCTCCTCCTCCTCCTCCTCCCACTCCATCTGAACAAAAATGGGAGAAAAAATGTCCTTGGGTGAGGATTGAAGAAAAAAAAAAGAAATACAGTGAATCCCATTTATAAATGCCCCAGGGAGGTGCCAGTATGAGGCTCAGATAGTTTGTTTCAAACACCCGCCTCTTCTCTGAGGTGGTCTCTCCAAAGGGGCAGGGGCAGAACCCCTCCTTCCTATGCTACCCGAAGGACTGGGAACACCACCTCAAAAACACATGTTGTGGCCTTCGTAGGAACCGTATTTTGCCCCCTAGTTAAGCTGGATTTCCAGATCTTACCGATGAAGACGAGGTCGAGTTGAGAGAGTGCAAGACGAGCGTCAGGAGAGCTCGGTCCGCTCACGGGGCCGGGCGCTGGGTTCTGCACGGGCGGGGAGGCAGGACGGCGTGCGACGGAGCCGGTGCGCCCTGTCTTCACAGTCTCAGAACTCCGTGGTCCTGGAGCGGCTGCAGCCGGACAGCAACTACAGCGTGGAGCTGCAGGCCATCGCGTACTGGGGACAGGTGCGCCTCAAGAGTGCCAAGGTCGCCCTGCACTTCACCGCCACGCACCCCGCCCGTGACCGTAAGTGCCTTCCGGGTCCAGCAGAGACCTGCCCACCTGCGGGCCCCAGCGCAGGGAGAGCATGTCTGGGGTCTCCCTGGGGTCCGTTTTACCCCCCAAGCCTGTAACTGTGTCTTTCACTGGCGATGTGTGCGACAGGTTTGTCTTAGAATTGTGTCTCCTCCTTCCGATGTCGTCTGTGCCGTAGTTTGGTGTCATGATCGAAACCTAACAAGAAGATGTCCTGTCTCTCTGGCCAATGTTTAGATGGACAGGATTAGGGTCCCGGGCACATGCGCACTGTTTTCCAGGGAGAACCCCCACAGGTGAGCTGTGATAAGCCGCCGCGTCCCTCCGCACAGGGTGACGCCCACCTGGGTGGTTTGACAGCGCTCGTGTGCAGGGTGGCAGAGGCCACCAAGTCCCTGCATGGTGACTCCGTCCTGCCTGTCCTGACTCCCCGCGTGCCCAGTCCCTCTAGACTAGTGTGTTTCCCCGGACGTGAGCAGAGCCGGCGGGAGCGTTATGTGCGCTCGTGTCTGAGCCAACGTTTCCGAGACGTTCCTGGTGCTGTGCGGAGGCGGGCCGGGGATGGGTCCCCGTGCCACGAGGGGGCTCTGCCAGGTTTCTGGAAAGGGGCGGGTTAAAAGGGGGGCACTGGTGTCAGGCTGCGGGGATGTGGGTCCCAGGCTGGCAGAGCCCAGTGCCTGCGGCTTCAGAAGGGGAAGAGGAGTGTGTTAGCACCTGGATGGGGCTTGGGGGCTCGGGCCCTGGTGCAGCCAGACCCAGTCATGCTCGTAATTACCACCTGCCGCCTGGGAACACACGGGGCCCAGGATGCTGCGAAGGTCCCTGAGACAGCTGCCACCTGCCTGAAAGCAGCCCTTGGGGGATTCGGTGGTCCGAAAAGTGTACGGTTTCTATGCACACCGTATTTAGGTTCTGTTACACTACGCATATTCCAGTTTTTCTGCGTGCAGGACCGCTCTTACCTGGGGAATCTCACGGACACGTGTCCGTGTTCGGTCACATCACCGATGCTTTTAAAGCCAGGCGTCTGTCTGTCAGCCATCAGCGTGAAATGTACGCCGAGGACGTGTGACGCTGCTCGGCGGACGGGTGTCTGCTGTTACGGACGCCCGGACGGACCTTGCGTGCCCATTGCCTGTACAGACCGTGAGACGGTGTGTGCATTCTGCAATACATGTGTGCCCTGTGTTTACATGCGCACATGTGTGCATGCATGTACACATTCAGCCATGTGCAAACTCACACGCACACACACGCTCGCGGGTATCCCTAGTGTAATGTACCCGGAACTCTCGATTTCCCTCTCACATCTGTTCTCTCCCAGGGGCTCACCATGCGCCCTTGGGTCCCCCCAGAGATGGGAAGGGCCTCTCCCACCCCTCGCTCCCTCCCTCTGCTCCGTCCAAGTCTCAGCAAGTCCTCTCCTCTCCGGTTTCCATTTCGGGGTGGGCTGTGCAGTTTTTCCCTTCGCAGGACATGGTCACCTCTTTCCAGCAAAATGGAAACAATCTCCCAACTCGCCTTTCTGATGCTGCTCTTTGTCCGATGCCCGTTCTGTACTGATGGTCCTTCGGGAAATAGGGCCTGTCTGGGGGACTTCTCCCTCTTCCGAGTTCCGCTCACCAGATGCCCCGTCTTCGTGTCCCTCTGCCTTGTCCCCAGCTCCCCGCCCTCTCTGCTGTCCCCCACCTGCCCGCTTCCTCGCCCGACCAAGACCCTTGTGTGGCACCCAGACCTCGGACAGCCCCTGCTGGTGGGCATCTCATCTGCCGTGTAATACGGTTGCCTTCTGCTCTCCTGCTGCTTCTACCAGCAAACCGCCTTCCTTCCCACAGCCGGGACGAGGGGACAGAGTGCCACCTCAGCTTGCTGAGGGACCGTCCCCCTCCAAGTCCTGGTCTGGCCTGCAGTAGGTCTCCCCGGGCCGGGGGTCTGAGCAGCCCGTCGACGGCCGTCTTTCACCCTCGCCCGGGGCATCCGCACGCGGCCCCGTAGCCTGCTGCCACCTCTCGTCCTCTCTCGGGCATGACGACGGACCTGGGTGTCCCTCTGACCACCGGGTGCACAAGGGCGTGGATTCCTCCGCTCAGGGCCCACACAGGGGCCCACGATCCACCTGAGCCCTTCCTGGGCCTCCTCGGTCCTCAAGGATCTAAAGCCTTCCTCTTGCATGTGGGAGACTCCACAGGTGGGGAGCACCCCCTGTCCCCCCATCCTGGAAAGCCACATCCACGGAACTGAATCGCGTCTGGGCGCGCGAACACGCACGTTCTCCCTGGGAGCCTGTGTGCTCTGGAAGCCGGTGCGTGGTCCACGGTCCTCCCCCAACCTGTGGGCAGCCCCTGTCTCCTCCCCTCCTGCGGCCTCAGCCAACTGCTCTGCGTCACGCAGGCCGGTCTCAGGGCTCAGGTCCCATTCAGAACGCGTGCTGCAAGAGACACGTGTTACCCAGCGATGCAGATGCGCTGGGTACCCTCCCCAGGACCGCGTTCTGGGCACGAGCTCATTTACTCCCCGGGCCTCCAGTGGCACCTGTTGTCTGAAGTGTGTGTGGGGCAGGGGCGCCGCTGGTAGGGCTGAGCCCCTCCTGTCCCCGGTCAGATCCCCCATCTTCTGCAGGTGAGAACTGGACACTCGGCTGCTATGGCAACCGCGTGCCGGCGAGGGTCTGAAAAACCCTTCACACGCCCACTGCACTGGGTGAAGAACCCTCACGCCCATAGCTGTTTCTCAGTGTGCAAACATTTACGCGGAGTGTTGAAACGAAAACATTCTAACTATGAGTCTAATGGACGCGGCCACTTTCTTCCCGAGGGACCCCTGGGGGATGAGTCAGCAGCGTGGGCGTCAGGAAAGCACCCTCGGAGCACCCCGCCTGCCGGCCCCCGACGCCCTGCCTCGCCCCCGTCGGTGCCCTCCCCCCACTCCTGCCCAGCGTCCCTCTCCCGTCCCCCACCCCAAGAAGGTGGCCCTCTCGGCTGCCTTAGAGAAATGTCCGTAGCACACTTCTTAGCAGAGTGGGGTGGGCACCGCCGCACCTGCGGTCTCTCCAAGGGCCACTTGGAATTCAGAAAGCAGAACAGTCTCGTGCCAGAGGGCAGACTTTCTAAGTGCGCAACCTCGAGAATCGGGGGGTGGGCCGAGGGGAGGCCGGGGTCTTGTCGATCCCTTATTCTTATCCCGTGTCAAGTGCCACCGGCCCTCTGAAAGGAGGAGGGGGTGGTGACAGAACATGAAGGTGGTATGAGATGGCCCTGGGTGAGGTCCCGCCTTTTTGTTACTTCTTCAGCTGGGAGGAACTGGACTCGAGCCTTCCTGTGGCGGAGTCGTACGGCGTGTGTCTTTCCCATGCGCGGGGCAGCCCCTCTCCTTGGGGGTCTGCAAACGGTGGCCTACGGGCCAGGTCCAGCCCCGATCGTCTGCCTCCATCAGTCCGTTTTATTGGTGCATGGCACGGTGTCTGGTGGCTGCTTTTATGGGGTGATGATAGCGGAGGTGCTGGGGGGACGTGAGACCCACAGACCAGGACTCTTCACGCCCATCCTTGGCTGGAGGGTGTGCCGAGCCGGTTCTCTCCCGGACGACGGCTGCGACTCCAATCCAGGGGTGTCAGGGGTCACCGTGTAACTCAGAGACCACCAGGGGCCACCAGAACACAGGTGTATTGCCTTTGCTGCCACAGGGGAAGGTGCCCGAGGCCAAGATGCTTGGATCATGGCAAAGGGCCTCTGGGCGGACATAACTCAGCAGCCCAGATGCACCTCGGGGACAGCGCTGGAGACATCAGCCCACAAATGCTCCGTCCGTGTCACCCCGTACGCACGTATGGAGCACCTGCTCCGTGGGGGGCGCTGAGCGGGCCGTGGGAATCCACGCGACATGCAAGTGAAGTCTTCCGCTGGTGGTTGGAAGAACAAACTACAGGGGGGATAGTGACGTACAACTGGGACGATGCAGATGGGTTTCTTTCCGTTGACCTGGGGGTCATCGGCTAGAAGAACTTGCAGTTTTCCAGGACAGAGAGGGTGGGACCCGCAGGAGGAAGTGCGCTGGAAGGTTGAGCTGAAACAGTCGAAACGTAGTTACCAAGGAGCCCAACCGATCTGAGGAGTTAAGACTGTGACAGTGGCAAAGAGGTAGCTACACTGAAACAGCTGAAGCAGGTGACACATAGTTACCAAGGAGCCCCTCCGATCCTAGGCATTAGGACTGTCACAGTGGCAAAGAAGTAGCTACATTGAAACAGCAAAATCTAGAGAACAGCAAAAGCGAAGCAAGTGCAGAAAGTTTGAAATACAGTGTGCATTTCATCACTGGTTTAAAGGAATATTTCGTGGTGACTTCTCTGATGGCAGCCTCCCCGTGTTCCCTTGCAGCGGGGTACTGAAGGCTCGGGAGCACTGTGGATCGGCCTTATAGTACCCTTGCTTTGCAGTGAGTCACTGCACACAGTTCCAGCAGACCCAGAAAAATTCACCTTAAATGTAGTAACCACGCCCACATGTTCTCATCTTGTCTTTTTAAAGTGTCCCTCGTCATATGGAAACAAGTCTGCAGTGCATTCTCGTAAGTCCTGTCCTGGGGAAGTCTTTGGTTGCTTTTCCGAAGAAGAGGCCACAGTGGCCCCTGAGACATAGGCAGGTCCTTCCGTCCAGTGCTGCGCCCCCAGCCCACGGTCCCGCCGCGGCCCGCGTACCCACCTGGCACACTGGGGCTCAGCCTCCCTCTGATAGAAGCTGACTGTCTGCAGCCCCAGCTGGGTGCCTAGCTCCGAGGAAGTCCTCGCTGAATGTTTACAGAATGAACGAACGAATGAACAGATGGATGGATGGATGGATGGATGGATGGGTGGGTGGGTGGATGGATGGGTGGGTGGGTGGGTGGATGGATGGATGGGTAGGTGGGTGGATGGATGGATGGGTGGGTGGGTGGATGGATCGCTGGCATTGCATTGCATTTCCCAAATGTTTTATCCACTCGTCTATTGATGGTCACTTGGTCGCTCCCACATCTCGGCGGTTGCACATAACATTGCCAGGAATGTAGGGGTGCAGAGATCTTTTTAAATTTGTGTTTTGGATTTCTTTGGATTAATGCCCAGAGATGGAATTGCTGGGTCATAAGGCAAGTTCCATTTTTAATTAAAAAAAATATATATTTTTCTTCCCTGATATTAGAGAGAGAGGAAGGGAGAGGGAGAGAGAACACTGATTGGCCGCCTCCTGCATGCCCCTCACTGGGGATCGGACCCACAACCTGGGCATGCGCCCTGACCGGGAATCGAACTGGCGACCTCTTGGTGCAGGGTCGACGCTCAACCCCTGAGCCACACCGGCTGGGCCCATTTTTAATTTTTGAGGACCCTCCATACCACTTTCTACAGTGGCTGCTGCCGTCTGCACCCCCTCCAGCAGAACACGAGGGCTCCCCCGCCCCACGTCCTCGCCAGCACTGTCGTCTGTGGACTGAGGGGCGCCATTCTGGCTGGTGTGAGGTGATCTCTCCCTGTGGTTCGAATACGCATCTGTGTGAAAACTAGTGACGGGAGCTTCTTCTCGTGTGTCTGGCTACTTCACGCTAATATCAGTCGACGTCTGCGTGGCTGTGTGTCCCTGTCTGAACGCCCATCGATGGGCTGCGGAGACTGGTCTGGAAACCTCTGGGGGATGGAATTTCCACTCTTCCTCCACAAAGTTGAGCCCCATTCCCCTGGAGGGCTACGTAGCAGGCAGTCCGGTGCCTTACCCGTACTTCTGTGAAAAGCCATCTATATAACTTTCATACGACGTTGTTGACTTCCTTCACAGCGGCAAACTCATCTGCAATGAGAAAGACCTCTTGTTTCCATGAGACTCTTTTAGGACCGTGGATGCATTGATTACCCACCGAAATTCTGGGGGTCACCTCTAATGTTAGGTCTTCCAAGCGATCCGGCGGGGGTTAGCACCTGAGCATAAAAAAGGTGCCGCTTCATGACATTTCACTTCGAAAATCGTCCCTACATGGGAGCGGATCGCTGTGAAGCCCGATACTCCGGGGTGGACGTCGGGTAGTCGTGATCCGTTTTGACTGATAAGTTGGGGCTCTGTGCTTTGTTGTAGAAGAGCCACTTGGCAAAGGTAAAAAGGGTGTGGTCCGGACGCAGCCCCCTGTCCAGAGACGAGGACACCGTCGTCTGCTGGAGGTGGGCGCTCCCTTTTACCAAGACGGCCGGCTGCAAGTCAAGGTCTACTGGAAAAAGACCGAAGGTACGCCAGCATCCCCCTGGCTCTGCATGGCCTGGGGACATCAGAGATCTCGCGAGGGGCTCGGGGGGCGGGGCACAGCCCGGCATCAGGGAAGCCCGCAGCTCACGGAAACACTGACTTTTTGTTTAATCCTCCCCCGAAGATATTTTTGTATTTATCTTCAGACAGAGTGGAAGGGGAGGAGACAGAGAGAAAAAGAGAGACACAGAGACATCGATGTGAGCGAGACACATCGACTGGTTGCCTCCCACACGACCCCGACCAGGGCTGGGGATGAGCCGCTGCTGAGGTGCCCGCCCTTGGCTGGAATCGAACCTGCGGCCCTTTGTCCTGCGGGTTGACGCTCTGACCGCTGAGCCAAACCGGCCAGGGCAGGAAACACGGACTTTTTAATGCGGTTCTCAGTTCTCAGCGGGTGCCTGCCCCCAGGGGCCACATCCCGTTCCCAGGGCAACAAGAGCCCCGTCTTGTGTCCACAGCACTGAGAATGTCATGGCTTTGCACTGCGTTTTTATTTTTATTTTAAAAAAGACACATAACACAAGTGATTTTGAAACTGGAAAAAAAAAGTCACTTATCTGCAAACATCATTTCATGGAAACAGCATTTTAGTGGGGTTCCTTCCAGGGGCCCCTGTGCCTCTATTTGTTACTCAGTGTGCGTGTGCATGTGCATACATATGCGTGTGCATGCATACGTGTGTGCAAGAGTGTGTGCACGCATGTGTACACGCATGTGTGCGGGAGTGTAAATCACACGTTTTCGGGTAACATTCATGGGCATTCTGCATTATCATGCATGTCCCTAACATGGCCCGTCTGTGCCTTGGTGGGTATACCATACTACTGCCTCATTATTCTGTACAGAGACGCATGTAGCTCACTTCAGAACGGGCGTCATCCTTGTCCTTAGAGCAGATGCTTTTTGTTGGCCCAAATATTTATCTTCCGGATAAATTCCTTTCGTGTGCTTCCTCTGCTGAGTCAGGGTATTTACTTCGCATCCTTGAAATAGCACCTTTAGGATGATTTGACACACATTTCAGTCTTTCTCTCCCGTGCATTTTTAAATCAGAAGCAAAATATTTCAAGAGTCCACTTTTATTTTTTTCATATGTTTTTATTGAATTTTTTTTTTTTTTTTTTTTTAGAGGGAAGAAGGGAGAGAGAGAGAGAAACATCGAGTGAGAGAGAAACAGGGATCGGCCGCCTCCTGCACGCCCCCCACTGGGGATCGAGCCTGAAACCCAGACGTGTGCCCTGACCGGGAATCGAACCGGGACCTCTTGGTAAATGGGATGACGCTCAGTCCACTGAGCCACATGGGCCAGGCTGAAAAATCCACTTTTAAAAATCCTGATTCCTCTAAAGTGCTAATTTACTCGGGGTGGCAGCCCCGTGCCAAAGGAATATTGATATTGGGGCTGTTTCTTCCAGAATTCTCTCCCGGGCTGCTGCCGTCTGCTCCACCCCTAAAACAACACGACCGTGAACATTCACGTCTCGTCACGCGAACGTTAACTAAATTTACATTTCATTTCAATACCGTTGATGAAATTCAAAGTTACATATTCCTGTAGTCACATGACTAAGTTTCATAACAGTTTTATAACCCATGGAAAATTCACGTGAGCTGTAGCGTCGATGGGTTTCAAGGGAGAATTTTATGAACGGTGACATGCACAGTCGTAGGACGTCGTGCTGTGTTGCATTCGTCTGTTGCACACGGGAACACTGCGGGCAGCTCCGTGTGCATGCGTGTGTACGTGTGTGTACGCGGACACGCTGCCCAGCAGCCCTGGAGCTGAGCCACGGCCGTGTGGCGGGAACACGGATCTGAGCGGGCGTCGTGCCCTCATTGACTCCGCGAATGCTGGGGATTTCCACGCATCACGTGCCACTTCGGCAGTGTACTAAGAACAAGTCGGATCTAGCGTCGCGTGGTGTCCCCAATAACCCTCTTCTTAGGGTGATATCCATCCCATCTCCCTTTTCATCTTCCACTGGGAAGCCAAATTAACACCCGAACCCCGCGGAGCTCAGGATGGGGAACCGTTGGCCCAAAGCCCCAGCCTCCACGCACACGGAGGCAGGGAGCACGTGTCCACGCTAGGGCACCTTTCTCGTCCTCCCAGAAGCCTGTGGGCAGCAACCGGGGACCTGAGCCAAGTCCCCAGGCTCGATGACACACACAGTTGCAATTCTCACAGCTGTAGGACAGCAAATGCCTGTGTCAGCGAGTCCCAGCCCTGCGGGGACAGGGACGCGTTCTCTCTGTGGCCACGCCAGCCCCGGCTCACCCGTGTTTCACCGTGCACATCGGCCGTGGCCCGGGCGCCCTGCTCCAGCGCAGACCCAGAAAGGCAGCTGTTCTTGGGTGGTCCCTCCAGCCCGGAGGCTGCCTCAGCAGCTCGCTCCATCAAAGGGCCGGCGCTCACTCTCGGCTTGTGTATGGTACACATTTCTGTTTTCACAAAACAGTCCTTGATGCCCGCGTGGGGAAGTCAGAGCCTCCCTCGCGTGCTCGGCTTTTCCCTGAGCCCCGGTGCTGCCCGATCGCTGCCCGTGTTCTCTGAGGGGGGTCTTCTTCTCTCGTTCCAAAGAGCCCAGAGCCAGTGCCCACCAGACGCAGCCACTCATGCAGACTTCCCCTCCGAAACCCCACCAAACGCTCGGCGTGATCCCCGGCAGTGGGACGCGTCCCGGCCTGGACGTGCGGGGCCCAGGGCTCCTCTTGCACCCTCGGGGCACCGCTGGCCACTGCTCCGTCTTCTTTGCGCCTGATCGCCCAGGACAGGGCAGGGCCCCCACTGTGCGGTGCACAGAGGACCCTCTTCTTGCCTGTGAGACAGGGAAGTCACCCTTCAGCCGGGACCAGGGGCAATGCCAGGACACAGGCAGGGGAGGGAGGCTGTACCCAGGAGGCCTTGTCCGAGGGCCAGGCTCCGTGCTGCAGGAACATGCTTTGTTCTGGCGGGGGACGGTTCCTCAGGTCATGGCAGAGCCCCTCCCTGGAGATTCTGAGTGTCTTCCGGAGCGACGGTCACGCCAGGGTTGCTGGGCGTGTAGGCGCTCACCACACAGACACCGTGGCCAGGTTCTTCGCCAGACACGGCTCGCGTCGTTTCGTTGTGGCTTCACGAACGAACGTTTCTGTCCAGCTCTCCTATCTCAGGCGCTTCCTTGGCTCGTGTGTGACATTTTAGATGCTGGTCCTGGTCAGGGGACCCAGTGAGGAAGGACTCCGCAAGCCCCGCAGGCTCCTTCCGAGCGCGCTCGCCCATCGGGCTGGCCCGCAGGGGGCGGCATTGTCCTTGCTGTTGGCTGCGTCTGAGACGGGACGGTGCCGCCGTGCGTGTTCTGTCGTTACAGATCGTGGCGTGACTCATTACCACGTGCGCTGGGTTCCCGAAGTCTGTGCCCGCAACGACAGCGCCAGGCCGGGGGCCGCGGCCAGCACCACCCAGGTGAGTCCGCGGTCACACCGCTCGATTCGGGACAGTTGTCAGCCTCCTTCGATGTGTGTGTAGGACTGCACCGGAGGATGTGTCCGCGGTGTGTCCCGGGGACACATCGTCCCCACAAATTCGCTACTGAGCAAACGCCCCGGCGAAGACTGGACCCAGAAGGGTCCCTGTGATTTCTCCTCCTTTCATCCGTGCACGACGCGGCCTCGGGGTGGCTCCGCGTCCATCGCCCGGGGCAGGTCCTGAGCGCAGACAGGAGACACCGCGCTCCAGGCTCAGGACCGCCCAGGCCGTGGGGATGCCCGGGGCGCGTTTTCCTCTTTGGTGCACAAACCAAGGCTTGGAGTCAGCCTCTGCATGTTCACTTGGCAGCGAAATGTCATTCCAATCCTCCCCCAGGGGAGTTCCCCCGACCCTGTGACTGAGCGTCTCACTCGGCCGTGTCCACAAGTGCCACCAAGTCATCCAGGAATAACAGAGGTTCCCTGTCCGTGCACCCCGCCCCCGCGCTGGGGCTCTTAACGTGCAGAGGCCAGTCCGTCCACAGGGACTGTCATGTGTCCTGCTCAGTACATTGTTCTAACCACGCGCGGTGGGCGTGGGCCTCGGAGACCACTCAGCACGCCACAGCCACGTTTAGGGGGCGCTCGGCTACGCCCGGCATGGCGACAGCCACTGATCGGCGACACAGTGGGACCCGTGGTGCAGCCCCACACGCCAAGTATTTTGATGCATTGCATCTAACTGGAACATTTGTCTTCCGAGTGTTTTCTGGAGCGACAAGGGCAGTCTCGAGAGCCCTGTGTGGGCACGCACGTGAAGACTGTCGGCGGAAACACGGCCTGGCTTTGCAGAAACACACGCTGGGCTTTCTGGTCACCCGATTGGGCCTGTGTTGCCGGACCTGGTGCTTGGCATCGATCCTCAACCTCTTGCTAACGGGTGTGACCCTCAGGAAAGCAAGCAAGAAACAGACCTTTGAGAAGGAGAAGGGTGTCCGTGGGGGGAAGGAGGAACGTCTCTCATACTTTCCACAGTCCAGAGACATTTAGAAAAGTAAAAGGAGGCGGCGCACGTGGAGAACACGCGGAGAAACCAGTAAACAGAACCGGGGTCTGCTAAACGCTTTCTGAGCAGAAGCTCCTGGCTGTCCACAGTCTGTGGGTCTCTCGGGTTCCCACACGTTCCCTGCAGAGCGCAGACTGGTCCCCAGAACAACGGTGCAGACTCCCAGGCGGCAGCAGCCGGGGATGGCTTCCCGGAGCCCCTCGGCGTGTCCCGCGCTGGCTCTGAGTGGCCCTGGCACCGCGACACGCCGGGCCGACCCTGCCCTGGGCACACGGCCGTGGCTTCTGCCCGGCGTCCCCGCGTGCGCCTTTTAATGGAAGTTCTGGTCTCACGCTTTTCCTACCCCCGCGGCTCCTGCCGGCCACCCCGCCCTTCACCCCAAGGGCAGCAGACCCAGGCCCCCACCCCCGTCCTGGCACGGGCACGGGGCGGGCGTGGCACACACGGTGGTTGCAGCCCCAACGCCCTGGTCCCTGTGCCCGGGCTGCGCTCCGGAGCCCCGCATCCCCAGCCGTGTCGCCCGTCTCTCCTCTTCCCATGTCACCGGCTGTGAACCAAGCCTGGGTCTCGGAGGAGCCCCCGGAGCGTTTTCCTATTGGGACTGAGTAGGATTGGGTTGCGCTTTGCACAGCTGCCCACACTGGTCCTGTGTCCTGCTGGGTCTAAGGGACGTGGCCGCCCAGGGAGGGCTCCGTGGGACTCAGCAGCCCCGCCCGGTCTCCCGTGCCCCTCACAAACGCCACCTGGCCCCCACTCCACGTGTCGGGGATGCTTTCTCTGATCCCTAATGAGATTCCCGGCCCCTCTCTCCCTCTCTCTGCCGCGCTCTAGGAAAATCACATCATTCTGCAGGACCTGGCGTTTTCCTGCAAGTATAAGGTGACTGTGCAGCCCCTGGGGCCCCAGGGCCACGGGAAGGCCGACTCGGTTCTCTTCGCGACCCCGCCCTGCTCCGCGCTGCCGGGGAAGAGCCGAGCGCTGGGCCACTGCCCCGGAGACGCAGGTGCGTGGGGTCGGAGCGCCCGGTGCGCCGCGAGGT
Organism: Molossus molossus; assembly: GCF_014108415.1. Taxonomy (NCBI): domain Eukaryota; kingdom Metazoa; phylum Chordata; class Mammalia; order Chiroptera; family Molossidae; genus Molossus; species Molossus molossus. The sequence goes on from NW_023425355.1 coordinate 144,911,675, forward strand.
CGCGCCCTGCAGGCATTTCCCAGGTTCTCACAGCGCCCTGTCCACGGAAATGCCCCCCGTCTACGCCGCGGGGTGGCGGGCCGGTGTGGAGGTGCTGTGCACAGCCGGTGTCTGCAGGGTCTGTCACTGTGACACCCCGCACAGCACCCTGGCACCGTGGTCGCGGGGAGCCAGACGTTGAGACACTGATGTGTGCGGCCTGTGTCCGCTCACGTCCTGTGTGGCGTACCTGTGCGCCCCTTCTTTGGCCACACCTTCCCCCCACCCCTTGTGCCAACAAAGCCCCTTTCCTGAAGGGGGAAGCCCAGGTCTCTCCGGTGCAGGCCCCATGGCCCTTCGGTCACAGCGTCCCTGTGTCCCTCCCCGGGGCAGGCACCTGTGTTCTCCAAGCAGGGCCAGGTCCTGCCAGACTTCAGAATTCGTCCTGTCTTCCCTCTGCCAAGCCGGATCTTAAAAACAGCCCCTGAGGGTTAGACGCACTTGGCACAGAGTGGCCACGACTCGGGGGGCCCGGCTCCCACAGGGTCCCATCCGCCCCACGCTGATGGTCCGCGACCACGCTTCCAGACGCCGCCGCCTGCCTGCCCCGCCGTCGGTCAGTCCACCTTGCTCGGCCTCTGTCCCTAACCCGGCTGCTGTCTTCCACCACACAGGCCACCTTCCCCCCAGCGTGCTGGCCAAGCCGGAGAACCTGTCCGCGTCCTTTGCCACGCAGGACGGGAACATCACGGGCCACTTCTCCTGGAGGATGACCAAGGCCAGACTCCAGCAGCCCCTGACGGGCTTCCAGGTGACGTGGGCGGAGGTGACGACGGAGAGCAGGCAGAACAGCCTGCCCAACAGCATCATCTCGCAGTCGCAGATCTTGCCCGCGGTAGGTGCCCCTGGCCGCCCTGCCCGCACGCGGCGCCCTGCCCAGGCCGCGCCACGCTTCGGTCTTAGTCCCACCCTCGCTTCGCCCGGACGCTTCCATCCCTAAGGAAACAGGCGTCCCCGCATCGGTGACAGTGGAAAAACTACCCTTCCCGTGAATTCTGGGGGCCAGACCCGGCTCCTCAGCCCACCTTCTCCGTCTACATTGTATCCAAGTCGTGTAACTGTTTCTCCCGCCTCTGCTCACCCCACGCGCCCCAGCCCAAGTGCCACGAGTGCCACACCCAGGTGGGCGTGTCCCCTGGGGAGCCGACAGCTACAAGCCGCTTTGGTCTCTCTTCCTTCACCCCTTCATCTGGCTGCGGCCCGGATGACCCCCTGTCTACCCGCACTTGGTTCCTGGGCTTGAAAAACACACTGTGTGGGGGCTTTGAGCCTCTTTAAAAATGCCCTAGAGCACCCAAGTCCTGCTTCAGAAAGAGCAGAAAAACTTAAATCCCCGCCCTGGCCGGTTTGGCTCAGCGGTTGGAGCGTCGGCCTGCGGTCCGGAGAGACCCGGGTTCGGTTCCCGCTAAGGGCATGTACCTCGGTTGCAGTTTGTCCCCGGCCCTGGTTGGTCGTGCGGGTGGCAGCCACTCGATGTGTCCCTTTCACGTCGATGTTTCTCTCCACCCCCCCGCCCACTCTATCTGAACAGAAAATGGAAGAATGTCCTTGGGTGAGGATAAAACAAAACAAAACAAAACACAAAACAAAAACTTAAAGCCCGGAAGGAAAACTCCCAGGGAATTAGAACGCGGTGATTGCGGAAAGGTGTGAGGTTGCTTGAGGAGCACGTGTTGGAGCACGTGTTGGCACACGTGTTCACAGCAGCACCGCCCTCTGCTCTGGGCACCCACGGGGAGGGTGTGTCCGAAGGGAAACGGGGCTCGTTCCCGGAAATGGGATGAGGAGGAATTCCCATCACACGATGAGCCGAGGAACACTGCAGCCCGTGGGCGTCGTCCCTCCGGGGACACATCGGTGACCCCAGGTGAGCCCTGCGGACTGGCCCTGCACACGCCCACTCTGCCAGGGTTCGCTGCCAGGACCTGGGCTGGGTGTGGGGAGACGTTCAGCACAGACCTCCAGGATCCGGGGCACAGCCTCCAAATGACCCCAGGGTGCCGGAAACCACTGAGCATGTTATACGGGGAGGTAACAGTCACCAAGCATGTCACACAGGGGGTAATGGTCCCCAAACATGTCATACGGGAGGTAACAGTCCCCAAACACATCATACGGAGAGGTGACGGTCACGGAACATATCATACAGGGAGGTGACGGTCCCCGAACATGTCATACGGAGGAGAGGTTACGGTTCCTGGACATATCATACGGGGAGGTTACAGTCCCCAAACACATCATATGGGGAGGTGACAGTCACGGAACATATCATACAGGGAGGTGACGGTCCCCGAACATGTCATACGGAGGAGAGGTTACGGTTCCTGGACATATCATACGGGGAGGTTACAGTCCCCAAACACATCATATGGGGAGGTGACAGTCATGGAACATATCATACAGGGAGGTGACGGTCCCCAAACATGTCATACGGAGGAGAGGTTACGGTTCCTGGACATATCATACGGGGAGGTTACAGTCCCCAAACACATCATGTGGGGAGGTAACGGTCCCCGAACATGTCATACGGGGAGGTGACGGTCCCCAAACACGTCATACGGGAGGTAACAGTCCCCGAGCCCACCGGCACTGTGCTGTCCTTTCCAGAAGCCGTTGACAGCATGTCCCTTTGTGTCCCTCCCAGGATCACTCTGTCCTCACGGTGCCCAACCTGAGGCCGTCCACCCTGTACCGCCTGGAGGTCCAAGTGCTGACCACCGGGGGCGAGGGGCCGGCCACCATCAGGACCTTCCAGACCCCCGAGCTCCCGCCCCCCACACACAGTAAGGACCCCGCTGTGTCTTCTCCACACTGACAACAGCCTTGGTGAAAAGTACAATCAGTCATTCCAGGCTCCTGTGACCTCGGGAATCCTCTTTGTCTAAGAACCTTCCTCCCCTTGTATCTGCTGAAATAAAGTCCTTCCATTTATTTTCATTTAATGCATCTTTTTTTTATTTTTATCTTTGTCTTTGGACCTCTACATACATATGGAAAAAAATCTATAATCATATTGGATTTTCGTTCAAAATTAAGATATTCAAATAGGACGACGTAAGAAATAATAGTTCGCTAAGAAGCGTATTTTCTTATTACGTACATGTTTCTGCAAGATAGTGCGTGAGTTTTCTACAAAACGTGGCCCTAGTTGAGCTTGCTAAACCAAGTCAAGTTTTCTTAGACCGTGTTACCCAGCCCTGGCCGGTTTGGCTCAGCGGTTAGAGCATCAGGCTGAGGACAAAGAGTTGTGGGTTTGATTCCGGTCAAGGGCACGTACCTGGGTTGCAGTGTGATCCCCAGCCCTGGTTGGGGTCGTGGAGGGGGGCAGCCAGTCGATGTGTCCCTCTCACATTGGTGTCTCTCTCTGTCCCTCCCTCCCTCCCAGTCTATAAAACAACCACCAATAAAATAAAATGCTCCCTCTCCCTTCATCTCTCTCTCAAAGCAATAAAGGAAAGAGCATCCATTCCAAGCAAGGAGCATCTTGTTGATTTTAAATCATACATCTTTTATCTTGATCCAGCGTAAACTAAAAAAGCCACATCTAAAGATGTCTGTGTTGATCAAAATTAAGACGTAATCCGAGTTTAACCTCCGATGTTTGAAAAATGACAGCTCACATTTGCCCCAAGGACTTTATGTTTGGAATTGGAAGGAAAATGAAATCGAACCCCGTGGGAGAGTTCGCCGATCCGTTGCCTTTGTAACAGTGGCGTGAACACTTCCCCACGATTCCTCCATCAACATAGTTTCCTAAAAGTATTTACTCATTTAAAAACTTTTTATTGATTTTTTTTTTTTTTGAGAGAGAGAGAAGGTAAGGAGGGAGGGAAAGAGAGAGATTGATTGCTTGTTCCACTCATGCATTCATGGGTCCATTCTTGTATGTGCCCAGACCAGGGATCAAACCCACAACCTTGGCATATTGGGCTGACGCTCTAACCAACGGAGCTACCTGGCCAGGGCCAAGTATTTAACTTTTCTAAAAAATTTTTTCCTTTATTGGTTTTAGAGAGAGAGGAAGGGAGAGGGAGAGAGAGATGGAAACATGGATGAGAGAGAACATGGACGGGCCGCCTCCTGCACGCCCCCCACTGGGCATCGGGCCCACAACCTGGGCATGTGCCCTGACCGGGAATCGAACCGGTGACCTCTTGGTGCCTGGATCGATGCTCAGCCTCTGAGCCACACTGGCCCGACCAAGTATTTAATTTCTAAACTCTCTGAGGACAGAAAGAATTTGGGTCGCTTGTGTGACTGTGAGATGTCATTGCAAGGCCGGCGGCGTTTCTGTGGTCCAGCAAGCAGAGGAGGGAGGAGGGGACCCGGGCAGGGAGAGACCAGGGAGAGCAGGAGCTAACCTCGAGGTGCTTTCGGGGTCACACGGGCACGTCTGAAGCGAAGGGCCTGACACGTGTCTGTCTCCTCTCAGGACCCCACCTGAAGCACCGCCACCCGCATCTGCACGGCTCTCCTCCGGAAAGATACTGAACCGCTCGAGAGGTGTCTGAGGACAGCGGCGGACTCGCCCCGGGACGCTGGAAACACGGTATTCCCCCAGGACCCCTCCCCGGTCACGTCCCTGCATCGCCTCCCCTCCGAAAGCACGGGCCCCGCGTCGAGGACCTCAGTCCCGATCCCCCGCGCGCGCGGAGGACAGAGACGGGCCCCGAGCCTCGGTCTGCGGGCACAGGGCACCACGCGCCTCCCCCGAGGTGCCCAGAGCGGAGGGCCCTCGGACTCGGGGCAGCCGGTTCTCACGAGAAACCCGCAGGACCGCCACGCACGCCACACAGTCGCCATCCGGGTCACCCCCGGAACTTTCCAAACGAAGTCCCCGACTTCACGTGCAAAGCCAACTGCGTTTCTACGGTTTGTGGGCCCCGTTGGCTCCCATGTCCCCTAAGATGATGTGGATTCCCCGTGACTTCCAAACGGACGTTCGGACCTGGGATAGACCAAATTGACACCCGTCTAAAACGCGCCCACTGTCTGTACCGGGAGCTTCGTTGTGCGGAGCCAGGTGTGCCCGGAGGGATGCCCGGAGCAGGCCGGAGTCGGCGGTCAGCGGTGAGCCGGATGTCACCGGGGACAAACGGCAACTCCTCCCAGCTGCTCTTTCCGGGTTCGCCCCACACGATGAGAGATTTTCCTGACGTTATTTATGTGCCCCCCTTTTCCTCCACGGGAACAGCGCTATTCCGTGTGTGTACCACCCTCGCGCATCATCAAAATCGCACAACCTCTCGCTCAAAAACAAAGCATCCTGACGCGAATATTTTCACCTATTTACCGAGACGCCCGTTTTCTTCACCCCAGTAAGCTCTTTGCGTGCTGGGGTCTTCCCAGTGACGGAAAAGGGGGGTGTTGATGGATAGGGACAGTTATTTCCGTTTAATTAACCTTTACTTTTCCCAATCTATTGTGTGTTCCTGTTTGGAAAAGTTCCCAGGCCCAAGCTGCTCCCTTAGAGCACGAAGTGACGTCCAAGGGTGTCATCGGGACACGGGGCTGCCGTGTCTCGGGGGCCACCTCCCACACAAGTGTTCAGTTGAATCGTTTGCCCAAGGAAATTCCCACCTACGCGGTGTGCAATATGCAGACATGTGTGTGTCCATGTAAAGCGAGTGCGTTTACACACACGTATACACATACCTACATAGATACACACACATGAACCTTGAGTACGAGTCACTGAAGAAACTGTCTTCACAGCCCCCACCGGTGGAAAGACACCATTCCTATAAACCTCCTGCGGGCCACGCGTGTCCCCATCCAACTCAATTCCGGGCGGAAAGAGCGACGTGTCCGCGTTTTGCAGGACAGGCCTCCCCGTTCCGTCACCTACCCAAGCAGAACGCGTGCATCTTGTTAACGCTCCCTTGGGTCGTTTGTGTGTCCCCTGAGCGCGCACAGGGCGGCCGCTCCCGGGGCGGGCGTCCAGCTCACAGCGCCCCGCCGTGTCTCAAAGCAGAATCAGCACGAGCGAGCGAGGAGGGGGAGAGAAACAGAGCCAGAGGGAGAACAGACAGGGCTGCGTTATGACTACGGCGAGGCAAGTCTGGGAAGCAAGCCGAGTAGCACGCCCGGTCACGGATGCTGAGACCTGTTCGCTGCGCGTTAAAATCCCGAGAGCTGATGGTGCAGCAGCGTCCGGAGGTCTGAGCCAGGACCTGCCGGGAGATCTCAGCGCGCAAGTTCGGGTTGGTTCTGAACGGTTTTCTACAGCTTCTCGTGGTCCAGGACACACGTATCCCAGGTGTAGTGCCGTCACCCCGTTCTAAGACCTAAGTGTGTTGGACAGAGAGAACAGGAAATAGCCTTCCTTGGGAACCCCCTGCTCTGCAAACACCGGGGCACATCTCCAAACCCCAGTCTGCCCAGAGCCGTTAGCAGCACCAGAACCTCAGAGTCCTCAGATCGGGAAAATCAGACCATCATGATCGATCGCTGCAAGTTTTCCTCTTGACTCCCCGTGAACATACCCTGGCCATGTCCTAGGGCTGTGTGGTTGAACACGCAGAAGTATATCCATCGATGCAAAGTCCCATTATTATACGCTTAATTGTATACAATTTAATTATGTTTCTTTTGTCTGGGGATAGACCTTGACCACACACATTTTTAGTTTTCATGAAGGTTTGACGCTTCCTTCCTCCTAAGAAACTCCCACAAAGCTCTTAGGAGCATCTCATTTTTCTGTAATAGTCAGTAGCTTACACTTTATTGCTATCGTTGGAAGAAAATGCTATTAGCCAGGCAATATAAGAAGCATAAAAGAAGCAGTGGTTCTTTTATGGATTTCAAAATCAGCAAGAATACTCCAATGAGAAAAAAATGTCATTACAATTTTTTTAAATTTATAGACATTCAGTCCCCTAATGAAGGGATACACATGGTTTTAGTGGCTACATCTCTAATACATTTTATTGAAATTAGATGCATTTCTTATATGAGAAAAAAATACAGGGTTGGGCCAAAATGTAGGTTTGCAGTGGTTGGTATGGACAATGATACCATAATAAATAATAATACAAGAATACTGTTTTGTGTACTCACAACTGTAAACCAACTTTTGCCCCACCCTGGATTCCCAGGGATGGTGTGTATTCTTTAAAAAATTGAGCTCATTGCCGGCCAGTTTGGCTCAGTGGATTGAGCGCCGTCCTATGGACTGAGAGGTCCTGGTTCGATTCCCGGTCAGGGCACAGGCCCGGGGTGTGGGCTCGATCCCCAGTAGGGGCCGTGCAGGAGGCGGCCAATCTATGTTTCTCTCTCACATCGACTTTTCTATCTCTTTCTCCCTTCCTCTCTCTCTAAAAAAACAATAAAAACATTAAAAAGAAAACAGAGCTCATGGAAATACAAGCGCATGGAATACAGGTTGCTCACGCTACGCGTTCTGTGTGTCCTTACTCACGACACCCCTCGTTCACGATGAGTCTCTCCGCTCCCTGCTTCTCTGAGCGGAGCCGGTGGCGTGGCCTGTCAGCCAAGGTGTGCCCTTTCAACTCGTTCCCTGTTTTAATATGACGTATTGGAGACAACAAGGGTCGGACAGGCATTTTAAGAAACGCTTATCAAACAAAATTCAAAGTTTAAAAAGACGCCCACCTCGTACAAACCAAAAGAACCTGTAACCAAGTCTATAGATGAGGTTCTCCCCGTAGCACCGCTGACATCTGGGGGCTGGACTGTTGTCCCTTATGGGGCTGGGCCTATGTGCTGTGTGGCCGGTTCTGTGCTCCATGGGGGCTGAGCACCATCCTTGGTCTCACCCAGCATCTGTCAGGAGCACCCCCCCCCCCCCCGAGGTGTGAGAACCACATTGTCCAGACATTGCTCACTAGCCCCAGAGGAGGCCGCGGTCACCCTGGTGGGAATCACGGTGTCACAGGGCGGTCTTTGCAGACCAGATGAGAGTCTGCCCCGGGTCAGGAGCCCCGGGCCGGGAACAGCTGGGAACTTGTTATATTAGACTTCAAGGCCCTAAACCGTGTCTTTGTTGTGCACCGAAAAGCCCGTTTCAAAGGCTGAATTTTGACTTGTGTCTGCGTCTCGCGGTACAAACATTAACGTCCTTTGTGTCCTCAGTGTCATTGGTGACTCACCCTTTCTCACCCTGTGTGCGTGGGGCCCCCTCCCACGACGGAGGTGTCTCTCCATGTTCTCACACAAACTCGCCCTGGCGCCCGGAACCCACGCCGAGGATCTGCTGTGTGGACGTGAAAATTCACTTACAGCACCGGTCGGCGGTAGAGGCGGTGACTCTCGTCTGTGGGTCCGCATGTCCAGTCTCTGCTGACGGTTTTGGCAAGTTGCACAGCAGACAGAGCGGGTAACAGAGGCCGATAGGCCAAGACGTTAGTTTCCGTCCTTAACTCTACTGTGGCGCCCGGTAACCCACCGCTACACGCCGACCCGGGTGGTCCACGGAGATCCCGCCCCTTCTGGTGGCCACTTACAGCCCATATTTATTTATGTATGTAATAAAGAAAGTTGATTTGTGTGGGTGTGTCACGTTAGAGACATCGTCTTGTAAAGACAATGTGTAAAAAACAAAAAAACTATTCTAAATAGCCTGACGCTCTGCGCGCATCGTGTTCCTGTTAGAGTTGCTACATACTGATTCCGTAATAAAGTATCCTTCAACCTGCCCGTGGACTGCACCCCTTGATTGCCTGCAAGAAAACCTAGACACTATGTATACATCTTTCATTTAGGAAGAAAAGCCAACAGTGTTCTATGCGGCCAGGGAGGGTCAGACAGCTTGACTTTCCGTGTGAGGATGAGTGGGATTGGAGGTCTGGTCACTCTCAGGAGACAGCACCCCACCCTCCTGAAAGTGTTTTGGGGTTTGGCCATGCACACTTCCCCCTGCTGGGATCCCATCTGCAACTGTTCACCCTGATGGCTGTCCTGGCATTTTTTTTTTTAAATTAATTAATTTATTTTTGTTACAGTTGTTTCTCCTTTCCCCCCATGGATTTCCCCCTTCCCCTCCCTCCCCGCCCGGTCCCCAGCTTTGTCCTGCATTTTCTATCAACAGTCTGCAACTTTCAATTGCCCCCCACCCCAGGACGTAGCCATACAACGCGAGACCCAAGTAGTGCTGAGAAGCATTTCTGTGAATCTCTGTGTTTTCCAAACACTAAGACTCTGTCGAAGACTTTATTTTTATTTATTTATTTTTATCCTCACCCGAGGATATTTTCCCATTTTTTTGTACAGATAGAGTGGGAGGGAGAGAGAGGAAGGGAGAGAGAGAGAAACATCGACGTGAAAGGGACACATCGAGTGGCTGCCACCCGCACGACCAACCAGGGCCGGGGACACACTGCAACCGAGGTACATGCCCTTAGCGGGAACCGAACCCGGGTCTCTCAGGACCGCAGGCCGACGCTCTAACCGCTGAGCCAAACTGGCCAGGGCTCTGTCGAAGATTTTAGTCTCCAGTATTCAGGATGAGTGTGCAGGAAGTGTGCTCATCTCTCTGTAATCTTCTCACATGTGCACGCTGCTGCGTTGAACCAGCACGTGTAAAACACACACACGATTACTTACATTCGTTTTCAGGAAGTATTGATTGCCTATGTTTGCACATTTCCCAACAGCCTAATACATTTTTTTTCCCCAGCTGATTTCAACTTTAAGTCTATAGAAACCATCATCTCTCTATGCGTTGGACGCTGTCTTGAATTTCACTCGGGGGGTTGTGTTCCTAAGGGGGCTGCACGCCTCAGGCGTCTGCCTAGGATCGTCTGCCGTGTCCAAGGAAGCTAAACTGACGTGGAAGTAGAATCTGCAGATTTGCAAGTCGCTTCTCCAACACAGAGACATTCGAGCACTCGCGTATGGTCTAGATGGGGATTTGGGGAAGCAAAAAAACAGGGAGCCCGCTGCTGTTCACAGAGTTAAACATCGCCCGGAACAGGCCCGAGGTTTGCTGTTGCAGATGAACGTGGCGCTGTAAAACGCACTTGTGAACCGTGGCTTCTGGTTATTAGCCTGACCCTGGGTCCAAGGCTCTCAAAGCCGGCTGCCTATGGGTCCCAGGGGGGCCTTGAGGCGAGCCGTGCCTCCCGGCTCCCTCGGATGCGCGGGGTGCGGACAGCAGGGCTGTTGGGAAGGCTCCCCGGGTGATTGGGGTACGTGCGCAGTGTCGCACAGCAGTCCCCCAGACCGTGAAGAGATGTGAGTCCGCCGGTGTCGTAAACATTCCTGCCGGCAGACCCGGAGACTACAAAGTCCCATCGGAGCCGCCCAGCGTAATGGCTCTGCAGGGAACCGAAGTCTCGTCCCCCACCGGGGCTCGGCTGAAGGAGGCGTAGAGGTACAGATGTGCTTATGCGTGTGCGCCAATGTCCACAGGCAGCGGCGTGCGCACGGGCCTGTCCACACAAGCTCCTTTCGGTGGACTTCACGGCCGGGAATAGCGATGCATCACAGGGCGAGTCCAGGCCGGTCGTAGACCAGCGGGGCGGTCGTTAGAGGGAATCACATCTCTTTCCCAGCCTGGAGGTGCCGCTCTCAGACCGGTGGCTCGTGGGCACGGAAAGGGAGTCACAGACAGCCAATCGGAACCAATCAGTGGGTCCCTTCCAGCAACAGTTGTGCCCAACCCAATGCCCACTGTGACTGACCTTTCCATCCCAGACATCTCCTGCCTCATCTCCCACAACAGCCCACCCCATGCAATTGGCTCATCAGCGATAATGGAAACCGTCCCTCAGGCCCGGGTTGAGTGGACCCTTGGTGCCGCGCTCGGTCGATCACAAGCCTCCTTTGTGTCTGGCGAGAGAAACAGGGAACAGAATTAACCTCCAGAGCTCACGGCCAACTGATCGTGAAGCACTTGGCTGCCTGCGTTGTAACGTTAGCTCGTGCATCCGCCCACCCCAGGGGCCACCGACACCCTAGAGCTGAGCACGCGGAGAAACAAATGGCACAGGTCCATGCCCAAGGCCAGGTGGCCAGGGCGGGCCAGAGTCTGAGTACCAGTGTCTAGCTGGCATCCTTGCTGTGAGTTAACCACTAAACTCTGCTGCCTCAGCCTGTCTCCCCAAAGCTCAAGTCACAAATGATACCTTGTAGCCTGGGAGTGAGCAACGGGTGTTCCATGTTTGCAACGATAAGTGTGCGGGCATGAGATACAATGTATATGCACAAAATACTTGGTGGTACTGAATAGGTGTGATGCTGAAGATGCTTATCTAGGTACATACAGACAGCAAGTTAGACACTGGTGACTTCATGTGCAGGAGGGTTTTTTGTTTGCTGTGTGTTTTTTTTTTGTTTTTGTTCTTGTTTTTATTATTTCTTTTTTTTATTATTTCTTTTTTCTTTACTGAGTGTAGAGAGAGAGGAATATCGATGAGAGAGAACATCGATGGGCCGTGTCCTGTACACCCCGTGCTGGGGATCGGGCCCACAACCTGGGCATGTGCCCTGACCGGGAATCACTGACCTCTTCGTGCAGGGTCGACGCTCAACCACCGAGCCACACCAGCCGGACTTGTTCTTGTTTTTAGTTATACGTGACTGATTCTGTCAGAATCTCGAAGGGGGATGTTTTTAGCTTCTGGGTTGATTGCAACACGCAGCCCGAGAGAGCCCCTGCCTTCCGGGCCTGTGTTCTCAGCGCAGAGTGGACGGCTTTGGCAAGTGGCTGGTGACCTAGCTTTTCTCCGCTGCGACTTGGCTTTGGCCGCTGGCACGGACACAGACGCATGCGGGTGGCCTTTCAGTGATTTCACAAGGTCTTTTCCTCGGCGCTCTCTTCCTTCCCGGATCCGGACGAAGGGGGACACGCCACGCATGTGTTATCAGTCCCACAGAAACGGATACTACGTTTCCGTGTCTGAGTCAATGTGGGTCCCTTCAGGGGACGAGCTCCCAGGGGCCCGGATGAAGACACGGGGTGGGGAGTGCTGTTTACACGGACACGGGTGTTGCCGGCCGCGCGGAGCCCTGGGGTCAGCACAGACCACTGTCCCTCTGCCATCCCCTCCTGCCCAGGAGCCACCAGAGGGTACATTAGGGCGTCTTGGCTGCAGGTTCTAAGAAGAGAATTGGAAAGAAGCCCCTTGGGCAAGTTTGAGATGACTAAGTGTTCTGGTCGGAAAATCATGAAAGGGGAGAGATCCACACCCCGTTTCTGAGCCCCGAACACCCTCACACTCATCACACTGTGGCTTGAAGGTGCACTTTGCGGACATTTCATGTGGGCAGGTGAGTTCCAAGACATGTCCACTCCATTTACACAGAGACGAACATCAAGTATGAAAGGCCTCGTTAAAGGATTATTTTCCTTCACTTGAAAACAGTTAACTCATAAGCAGATCGGAGACCCTCAGAGTCCTATCAAAGTAAATACCGTTGCCTTGGCTGGTTTGGCTCAGTGGTTAGAGTGTTGGCCTGCGGTCTGGAGAGACCCGGGTTCGGTTCCCGCTAAGGGCATGTACCTCGGTTGCAGTGTGTCCCCGGCCCTGGTTGGTTGTGCGGGTGGCAGCCACTCGATGTGTCCCTGTCACATCGATGTTTCTCTCTCTCTCTCTGTTCCTCTCTCTCCCTCCCACTCTACCTGAACAAAAAATGGAAAAATGTCCTCAGGCGAGGATAAAAAAAAAAAAGGATAAAAAATAAATAAACAAAGCAAACATTTTGATTCTTAAAATTCTTAAAATATATGGATGTTCTCTGAGGGTTCAAAAAAAGCCTTGGAACCCGCAGCCTGGCAGGGGGACCGAGAAAGTCTCCGTTGCCAGCCCCGTGTGTACAGTACTCGGCACGCTAACATGTGCGGGACAGAGCACACGGTGATACACACAGTGTACACGTGGTGATACACACGGTGTGGGACAGAGCACACGGCGATACTCACGGTGTACAGGCGGCGCTTTAAAACTGATTACGGAAAATGAAGCTTTAACTGTTCCATGCATAAGGTTTTTAAAACTGAGTTTCTGGGGTACACTGTTGTTAATGTCCAGAAAGCCATAACGGTGACGTCGGCCGTAGTAAGTAACAGCTCCGAAGGCAGGAAGTGTCTTCTCTTTAATCAAGTTGGGACTTTTCGTTCAGATCATACGAGGACCCGTGAGACTGGGCTCCCAGGCCGGGCTCCGGTCCTCCTGCGACGGGTTTTGTGTTTTTTTATCCTCACCCGAGGACATTTTTGCATTCACCTTCAGACAGAGCGGGAGGGAGAGAGGGAGAGCAACATCGACGTGAGAGAGACACACCGACTGGCTGCCACCCACGCGACCCCAGCTGGCGCCAGGGATGAACTGCAACCGAGGTCCGTGCCCTTAGCGGGAACCGAACCGGGGACTCTCAGCTCCGCGGACCGACACTCTAACCGCTGAGCCACACCGGCCAGGGCTGCCTAATACTTTCCACCTCCACGTTTCCTTAGCTAGGGGAGCAACAGAGTATTCTGCAAAAAAAAATAAATAAATCAAAGACCGTTTTGGAAGATGTGGGCGTTTTAGGGTTAGGGGTGTTAGCGGGCCCCAGTAGCCCGTGCCCACACACGTGTTGTGGGCATACATGCACATTTGTAGAAGCGATTAGCGAGGTAGATACTGACAGGTGCACACATGGACACAGATGGCCTGCCCGTCTGTTCTTCGTCCTTGGGTTCCGCGACCTCTGCACCTGTTTGCCTGCTCCCAGCTCAGCGCACCTGTGGCTCCTTGGTCAGGGCCTCCTGGCCACCGGCCCGGCTCTGGCGAAGCGCACAACGGGCAGGAGCCGGGGAGGTGCACCTCCCGCTGGTCCTCGCCCTGGCTGGTGGGGGCCTGGGTCCCGGCTGGGCTGATATTCCCCGGGGAGCAGACACCCGGGCTGGTGCTCTGTGCTGCCTCCTGGAGGCCATCAGGGGAACTGAGCTCCGGCTGTCCACGCTGGCAACTTGCTGGAAAAACCCTTTTATTAGCTTCCTCCCTTGTCTTACTTCCCTTTTCTCTCGTGTTTTCCATATTCTATAATTCTTTCCAATGACAGTTCACCGTCAATACTGTGGATTAGTCTCCGGTGCATCCCACCATGCTTAGACAGTCACGCACGTCACAGAGTGGCCCCCCGCTATCTGCATGCCCACGGGCACCACACGCAGTTCCCACAACATGCCCTGTGCTGCGCTTTCCGTCCACGACGACCCTGGACCCGCCCGTCCACGCCCTGCACCGTTCCATCCAGCCCCCGCCTCCCCCACCTGGCGGCCATCAGTCTGTTCTCCGCATCCATGGGTCTGTTTGTGTTCTGTGGAACCTAAATAACAATATAAGTGAACAGTCACCGATCTTGTTGTTAACGCTCCTCACCCAGGGATATTTTTTCTATTAATTTTTAGAGCGAGTGGGAGGGGGGGAAAAGGGGAGGAGAGACAGAAACCTGGATGTGAGAGAGGTTGGCTGCCTCCCGCATGACCCCGGCCAGGGATGAGGACCGACTGCCACCGAGGTACGTGCCCTTGACGGCAATCGAACCCGGAGACTCTGGTCTGTGGGCCGATGCTCCACCCCTGAGCCAAACCGGCCAGGGCCACCACTGATGTTCTCAACGGGGCTGGTAATGCTTCCAAAGCAGCAGCCAACAGGCGTGAGGGACCCCACCTGGAGCGGGGGCCTCGCCGGACGTGCCCAGCGGCTGCTGCTACCCAGTCCAGCAGCCGCAGAGTCGACAGCCGGGACCTTGCGCATCGCGCCCCGAGCCAGTAAGGGTGGCATCCCCATGGCGGCTGACACCGCGTAGCCTGGGCTGTGCCGCAGACGCTGGTCCCCGAAGAAGCCCAGCGCGAACGGAGCGGGCAAAGCGTGTGCGCGGAGTCCGGATCATTTCAGAGCGGGTGTGGCCGGAGCTGGAAACAGCCGCCACCCGCCTCTGTCCGCTGGTGGAGACGAGGGCGTCCTGGGCTCATCCTTCCGCAAGGTCAGTAAAGGTTCGGGGTGCCTGCTGTGGATAGCAGCAGCGGCCAAGCAGGGATGTGCAGATGGTCCCCCCCCCCATGCCACGAAGTCCCGGGACCCCTGCGGTGCTCCCAGGGATTAAATGCCTCAGAAGGGACTGGGTACCACTGGAATGGAACCCACGCGACACCACCTGGTCTCTCTCAGTGGCGTTGGGGAGGATTCCGAGAGCATTTCTATTGTAAAGTCAGAAGCGTCCTTCGGGCTTGTCACCTGTAGAAAAGCTCATCACGAGCCACGACAGGCAGGTTGCAGGTCCTGCATTCACCTGCACGACAGGTGTGAGCTGAACTGTTCCTCACTGCAGTCCGCCCGTTCCGGGGAACACCAGGCACCACCCTGCACGGCTCCGACTCTGTGGGGTCCTGTGGATGTGACGTTCAGATACTTACAGTGCCCTGGCCAGTTTGGCTCAGCGGTTAGAGCATCAGCCCGCGGACCAGAGAGCCCCGGGTTCAATTCCCGCTAAGGGCACGGACCTCGGTTGCAGTTTGTCCCCGGTTGGGGTCGTGTGGGTGGTGACCACTTGATGTGGCTCTTTCACATCAATGTTTCTCTCTCTCTTCCTCCCTCTCTCCCTCCTGTTCTATCTGAAGATAAATGCAAAAATGTCCTCGGGTGAAAATTAAAAATAAATACAGTATTTTGCGTATTTAACCAAACAGTTCCCTACTCAGTTCGTGATTACACAGACAAAATAAACTCTTGGTCTTTAAATGTTAAACAGTCCCTGTCATGATACGTTGTTACCAACAGTTTCTCAGGACTTGCACTGGATGTATGTGGATAGAAGCAATTACGTATCATATTATAACTACTATAATCTCACTTGTATCATGTTATCGTTACTAGGATTTTATTTGTATCATATTACATTTATTATTATCTTATTTGTATATTAGAGTTACTAGTATCTTATTTGTATATTACAGTTACTATTATCTTATTTGTATCATATTGTAGTTATCTCATTTGTATCATATTATAGTTATTATCTTATTTGTATCACATTATCACTACTATAATCTCACTTGTATCATGTTATAGTTTCTAGTATCTTATTTTATCATATTACAGTTACTATTATCTTATTTGTATTATATTATAGTTATTATTACCTTATTTGTATCATATTATAGTTACTGCTATCTTATTTGTATCATTTTTTTATTTTTTGGTATGTGCCCCTAGCAGGAACCGAACCCAGGTCTCTCTGATCCGTAGGCCGACGTGTCAACCACTGAGCCAAATATGGATATATGTATAATATATATCCCATTATAGTTACTAGTACCTTATTTGTATCATATTATAGTTACTAGTATCTTATTTGTATCATATTACAGTTACTATTATCTTATTCGTATCATATTAGTTATTATTACTTATTTGTATCATATTACAGCTACTATTATCTTATTCGTATCATATTAGTTATTATTACTTATTTGTATCATATTACAGCTACTATTATCTTATTCGTATCATATTAGTTATTATCTCATTTGTATCATATTACAGCTACTATTATCTTATTCGTATCATATTAGTTATTATTACTTATGTGTATCATATTACAGCTACTATTATCTTATTCGTATCATATTAGTTATTATCTCATTTGTATCATATTACAGCTACTATTATCTTATTCGTATCATATTAGTTATTATTACTTATGTGTATCATATTACAGCTACTATTATCTTATTCGTATCATACTAGTTATTATTACTTATGTGTATCATATTACAGCTACTATTATCTTATTCGTATCATATTAGTTATTATTACTCATTTGTATCATATTACAGCTACTATTATCTTATTCGTATCATATTAGTTATTATCTCATTTGTATCATATTACAGCTACTATTATCTTATTCGTATCATATTAGTTATTATTACTCATTTGTATCATATTACAGCTACTATTATCTTACTGGTGCTAGAAACCACGTATCTCTGTAAAGCCGGGGAACAGTGTGTTGATTTTCCTCTGCTACAATCTAGCTTGGATCCAGGTTTGCTGTTTTCGTTTTGCT
This sequence comes from Molossus molossus, assembly GCF_014108415.1. Taxonomy (NCBI): domain Eukaryota; kingdom Metazoa; phylum Chordata; class Mammalia; order Chiroptera; family Molossidae; genus Molossus; species Molossus molossus. The sequence continues at coordinate 144,928,733 of NW_023425355.1, forward strand.
CTGAACCCTCCTCCCCTCCTGCCCTGGGAGGGTACAGTGGTAAAGAAACACCCCAGAGGCTAATAGAGAACAGTGCTAAATCATCATGAGGGAAACTGAGTCACAGACTCAGTCCTTCCAACTGTCCTCCTACAATCCCCCCTGCCCATGGGAGGGGGTGGGACCCACACACCTGCCCCGGTGACACGGGCGTGGCCGAGGGGGTGGGTGATGGGACAGCGGTCCAGCTCACGCCGCAGCCTCGGGAAGCATCGCATGTCCTACACCTTGTGATCTCCCCCCGGGAGAGCCCATCCCACGGAGTCACCCGTGACAGCGCCGGGCGGCACAGGGAAGGTGGCGGATGCCAGCCCAGGCTGGGACAGAGAGGCTCAGCTCAGCGGCAGAACCGTGGGCCCTCGGATTAGTGTCGCTGGCCGGGTCCGGGGACGGTTTCCTCCCCCGCATCGGCATGGTGACATTTCCAGAACGGACGACAAGCCATGGTGTGCCCGCGGGACCACACTTGCCTGAAAGCATGGGTCTAACAGCCTGACAGGTCCCACACAGCAGTGATCTGATTCCACGCCGTGAGGACCGGTGACGTCCGAGGCCGGGCCAGCAACCTAGAACGGCGGGTCTGACTCCTCTTCCCCGGGACTCCGGCTGTCTTCGGGCCCGTTCTCGCGGGGGCCTCCGCCCTCTGACGACCGTGCAGCACGGGCCTCCTGACTCGACTGCGGTTCCTCGCACCCATCCCCCTCCTCTCCGAGGGAATGGAGGGCTTCGGGGTTCAGAGCTGGGAAGCCCAGGCACAGGCTTGTCAGGAGGAGGCCTCTTTGTGGCGAGGCGGGTGGCCCTCCCCGTGCCCAGGCGACAGCTGGGAGGATCCGGCTGGCAGCCTCGGACCCACGCAGGGCGTCTGCAGGACCAGGGCTCACGCGTGCTGCTGAGGGTTGAGGATGCTGAGCATCGGCTCTGGGTGCTGGGGGCACGCGGCCCGTGACTCGGCCCCGCACCCTGCGCAGAGACGGCCCGGCCGCGGGTGTCCGCAGTGAGGACGAGGCCAGGGCGCTGGGCACTGCGGGCAGCCACGGCTTCCCGACCTCGCGGGCTTACATGACCCGTGTGCGGCTCGTCTTTCTGAATCGGAGACAAAATACATCCTCGGCTCAGGACGAAAAACACAGATGGTATTCGTGTGCCCTCGTCCACGTCATCTTTGGGAGTCGGCCCTCTGGGGCGCCCCGGGGCGTTCCTGGGGCCCGAAGGACAGATGTCCCGCCAGAGAGGCGGCGTCTGCGGACACCAACGCCGGGCTGTGGTTCCCCGTGGGCAGCGCCCCGTACGTGACAGGCGAGCGGCTATCCTGGGGAGGCCTCTCCGCCGCCGCGGGTTTGGCGCCGGCGCCCGTCGGGACCTGGGAGCCGGTGGGTCCCACTCGTCACCCCTGACCAGGACCTCGTCTCCAAATGGGACCCTGCGAGGTCCGTTCCCTGGGGCCAGGAGCTTCCAGCCGTCGCTGACGATCCCTCCCCCAAACGCTGTCCTGAGTCATGACAGACGGGGGAGAGGCCACGGCAAGACCAAGACACGCGTGGGCTTCGGGAGGGGGCGTGGAAGAGCCCGCAGAGGGGAACCGTTGTATGTTTCCAGCGAGCCGAGTGTACGGGAAAGATTCCACAGGTAAACACAGCTTTCCCCTTGCAAAGCTCGACACAAAGTAATTTTCATATTATAAAAGGGAAGTAGCCCTGGCCGGTTCGGCTCGGCACTTAGAGCATCGACCTGTGGACCAGAGTCTCAGGTTCGATTCCGGTCAAAGGCAGCACGTGCCTTGGTTGCGGTTCGTCCCCGGCCCTGGTCGGGTCGTGCAGGAGGCAGCCAGTCGATGTGTCCCTCTCACGTCGATATTTCTCTCTCTTCCCACTCTATTGAAGATAAGTAAAAAACATATATCCTCAGGTGAGGATTAAAAATAAAAAAAAGGGAAGTAAATTCTCATGCATTCTTCAGTTCTGCGTGATAATTTATTCTCATTATGTCCAATCAAGAGATGTCCCAGGCCCTGGCTGGGTAGCTCAGTTGGTTGGAGCATCATCCCCATAGGCCAAGGTTGAGGGTTCAATCCCGGGTCAGGGCACACACAAGAATCAACCGATGACTGCATCAGTAAGTGAAACAGTACATCCATCTCTCTCTCGTATCAATCCAGCACTACATTAATTAGTTGCACATCATAGGTATGTGCGTGATCCGTGAGTCTGTCGGACGGTGGGTCAGTCGACGGAGGAGAAGACAAAGCGCCCAGAGCCAGCCGGGAAGCCTGCAGGGGCGGAGTTTGAAACCCCCGTGGGCCATCCCAGTAGCTGCCACACGAGCTTTGGGAGGAAGCTGGTGGAGACGCGGCCTCAGAGGTCTCGGGGTGCTTCCTGACCAGCCCCTCACATTCCTTACAAGCCGCAAACGGACAGCTAGCAACTTCGGGGAGATCGGGGGGACATGTCACCTAAGCAAGTGATGGCGTTGAACACCGACAATGGCTCGAGGGGGCCGCCGTGTGCTTCCGGATAGGACGGCCCGGAGAGCACACATCACCCCTTGCGTGGCATTTTCGCCCCAAATGAACCAACAGGATCCCAGCCTCAGGAGCATTAGACTGCTATTTGAAGGGTATTCGACCCGACCGGCTCACGACATGGCGATACCGGTATTATGACTCAGTGACAGACCTACGTGACACAGGGAGGTCACAGACACGTGACAGTGTGGAGCAGCTCACAGTGGGGCCCGTCTGGGCAAGGCACGCAGCTGACAGGGAAATGAAGCAGACCGTGGGCCACGTCCGGATTTGGCCACGAATTCAGTAATCGCATTGTACCACTGAACCGACTGCCCTGATTTGGATCCTTGTCCCAGGTGGATGCACACGTTGTCCTTTGGAAACACACATCACAATATTTAGGGCCGTGTGGATGTGGTCTCTGCAACTTAATTCAGAATAGTTAAAAAAAATGATGCATGTATTTTATGTATAGGTGAGTATATGTGTAATGTGTATGTGTTCTGTGTGTGTGCATGAAAAACATCGGAGAAGAGAGATCGATAGGTAGATTCATAGATACATGATAGACATATAATGGATACATGGATAAATGGATGGATGTATAGATAGATAGATGATAGATAGACACATAGATAGATAGATAGATAGATAGATAGATAGATAGATGATAGATAGTAGATGATAGATAGATGATAGATAGATGGATGATGGTTACATAGACAGATGATAGATAAATAGATAGATAATAGATAGATGATAGATAGATAAATGATAGATAGATGATAGTCATGTAGATGATAGATAGATAGATAGATAGATAGATAGATAGATAGATAAATAGATACAGCCTAAGTGCCCATCAGTAGATTAATGGATAAGAAAGCTGTGGTGTATTTACATAATGGAATACTATGCAGCTGTAAAAAAAGAAGGATCTCTTACCCTTCAAAACGACATGGAGAGACCTGGAGAGTATTATGCTAAGTGAAATTGTCCGTCAGAGAAAGACAAGTACCACATGATCTCACTTATTTGTGGAGGACAAGGAACAAAATAAACTGATGAACAAAACAGGTCCAGAGACATGGAAGTAGGGAACAGACTGATGAACTTCAGAGGGGACAGGGTGGCAGGAGTTTAACCCAAGAACTCATCTGCATATCTGCACAACCAATGGACACAGACACTAGTGTGGTGAAGGCTTGGGTGGGGGACAGCTGGGTGGAGGGGGCCGAAGAAAGGGAAAAAGAAGGGACATCTGTAATCATATCAACAATAAAAATAAACTTAAAAAAAAGAAAGAATAGCCCTGGCCAGTTTGGCTCAGTGGTTGGAACTTTGGCCTGCGGAACAGAGAGTCCCGGGTTCAGTTCCCACTAAGGGCACAAACCAAAAAAAAAAAAAAAAAAAGAAAGAAAGAATAAATAAAAATGAGTGACCACTGAGTTTCTTATTTGTATTTCAGAATGGGTTTCAGGGATATTGGAAGTAGTTCTAGCCACTCGGTGTCAAGAACAGAAGCGACGATGCTGAGTGGTAAGTGACCGTGGTTTCCAAAACGTGGTCCAGACGGTGTCTCTCTTTTCTGCCCACAGGGTCTCGTCCACGAAAGACCCGAGTCTGGGATGGCCCGTGGGCAGGAAGCTCGCAGCTAAGGGGGTGTCACCTAGAGCACCATGGCCATGTTCTTCTCGGGCTGTGGCCCCCGGTACCTGACGCCCCTCACGGTGGGACACAGCGCCACAGGAGGGTCTCGGGCCCTCGTGGGTGGCCGGCTCATGTGATACAGCCTCCAGGGAGAGTCAGAACAGGAGTGATGTCACGTGTTTCAAAACTGCAGATTGCAAAGCTCGGATGGAAAAAAACATGTCGCTCCTCCCACTAGCACGTTTCTGTGGTCTCGTGAATCCAAACGACGTCAGGTTAGACAGAGCCTCCGCCCCAGAGGGCCAACCACGCGCGTGCTCCCCAAAGTGCAGGGTGCTCAGGGCCCTTGCTCCAGCGGAGCTCATGTCCACCGCCACCTGCTCCCTCTGGCCTGACGCTGACACTGCCACGGGCCCTGGTACCTGAGACACACGCACCAGTCCCGACACACCTCTCTCCACCTGGCCCCACTCCCCAATCCCTGGCCTGGCCCCTGCTCCGCTCTGTGGACGGAGCCAGGCTTTCAAGAGTAACAGCTCACGGAAGAGTTTTTTAGTTGGGAACCCAACTTGCCCACGCAAGGCTGACCTCGTTCATGCTGTGTGCTCTCCACAAAGTCATCACCAGGGCGTGAACGAGCAACACGGCCAGGGCCTTACCACCGAGGCCACGTTCTGTGGACACAGATTTCTGTTTGCATCACGTCCATTGAAAATTGTACTGCTCAGCTCGTGTGGCTCAGTGGTTGAGCGTCGACCCTGTACCAAGAGTTAACCGGTTCGATTCCCGGTCAAGACACATGCCCAGGTTGTGGGCCCGATACCAGTGGGGAGCATGCAGGAGGTGGCCAATCAATGTTCTCTCTCATCAGCGTGTCTATCTCTCCCTCCCTCTCCCTTCCTCTCTAACATCAATAAAGGAAAAAAAATTAAAAAGAGAATTGCACGTACTCCCCCTGACTTCCTTGGCATCTTGGCTCTCTCCGTGACTATGAACTTTTCCATCTAAAATACGAGTAACGCCCAAATGGAGAAATGGGAAAACGACCCCCTTAACTCTTCACGTCATCGCATGTGCAGTCGTGAAACAGAAGAGCTGAGCATCTTTTATCCCGAACACAACCCCCGCGAGAAGACACACGTCATCGACACCGGCGATGTGCAGGGTGCATGTTCCTGGTGTGGAAAGACCGCAACAATTCCTGGAGGAGACATCATCGCCCGCGTCTGCAGGCTTTATCCATGGCCTGTGGCCCCGATGCCGACGTCCCTCGGTGAGCGTGGAGGGTGGGGACCGCTAAGTGATTCTGCACACTCGCCCGAGGCAGAGGTAGGCTCGTCTGCGGATCCGGGAGCCGTACATCTTGCGCAAGTGAAAGTCTTGTGTGGAGATTTCACGAGGGGCCGGTGTGCCTGAGTGAGCGGCTCCAGCAGACACCTGTGTGCAATTGCTCCCGAGCATCTTCCCGGGATTCACAGTCCCAGCACACCCGTTTCCTGCGGGACAGCTTGGTGCACAGCCGCGCGTGAACACTCTGCCCCTGTGTGCACGGACTCAGGCCCCCACGCGGTGTCCTTCCCACCACCGCCGCCGCCTGCGTTCTGTCCCTTCCCACTCAGGAAAATGCCCTTTTGGCAAAAAAGGACTTTTCCATGTGTATGCGATTACTATACATGATATGAGTTTACCTAGCGTGGGATAATAAGAACATCTAGAAAAAGGTTCTTAAAAGATAAAACTTTCTTTTGGTAGCAATTCAAAAAGACAGGGGAGAAAAAGGATTCATCCTTCATTTGGAAGATGATATCCAGGTCAGAAAGCCTTAATAAAAGAGAATGCAGCCTTAGCCGGTTTGGCTCAGCGGTTAGAGCGTCGGCCTGCGGTCCAGAGAGACCCGGGTTCGGTTCCCGCTAAGGGCATGTACCTCGGTTGCAGTGTGTCCCCGGCCCTGGTCGGTCGTGCGGGTGGCAGCCACTCGATGTGTCCCTTTCACGTCGATGTTTCTCTCTCTCTCTCTCCCTCTCTCTCCTTCCCGCTCTATCTGAACAAAAAATGGAAAGATGTCCTCGGGCGAGGATAAAAACAACAACCACCCCCCTTCCCCCAAAAAAGAGAATGGCAAACAAAAGCAAAACAAAACCGATAAAACAGAGCCGTGCCTTGTCGCATCGACGCTCCGGAACACTTTCGCCACAAGCATCTGGGGTGTCAGCGGAAGGGGTGACGTTCGGCTCCGGTAACTGCTTCTCTCTTAGAATCCAGGTCAGGTGCAGAGATGCAAACATTTCCAACAAAGCCAGCTTCTTCATTCAACCCTTACAACAACCTGTGCCGCTAACAGGGTGCCACCTGCTCATTCTCTGGACATCACCCCAAATACCTTCCTCAAATCTGCGCTCTTATTTCCAACCATATGGGTGAAGCCCAATTTACTTTTTTTATTTTATTTTTTTTCTTTATTGATTTTAGACAGAGAGGAAGAGAGAGAGAGAGAGATGATGAGAGAGAACATCGATGGGCTGCCTCCTGCACGCCCCCCACTGGGGATGGGCCCACAACCTGGGCATGGGCCCTGACCGGGAATCGAACCGGCGACCTCTTGGTGCAGGGTCAACGCTCAACCCTGAGCCACACCGGCTGGACCCAATTTCCTTTTTGTGAAATACCATCTGCTGCAGGTTTTCTGCTTGGTGCTCCTTCATCTTCCGCAGCCTGTGGGTGGATGCTGATAGCCCCACGAGAGACGGACACGGAAGCACTAGGGGTCAGGGTCGAACCTGTGGCTGTGACCGGCAAAGTCAAACTCTCAGTTCACAGCGAAACTATCGGCCTGGAAGCAAACCATTTCCCCCAAGAAATGGACACTTGAGAACGTACTTCTTAGTGCAAATGTTGCATTTGAATGTCAAGAGGCGAACACACCCACGAGAGCACACCGCGGAGAACAGCCATGAAGGCAGGGTGTTGACCCTGCAGTGAGACGCGCCCGGTGAGGCCCTGCGTCCCCCGCGAAGGCGGTGAAGAGGCCGGATGGAGGGTCCTGACTGCACCAATCCTGCTGGGCAGGTCGCCCGTCCTCACCGAGACTCCAGGGGGCAAGGTCTCCTCCGAAGGCCAACACGTGCATGTCAGAACTGTCTGCAGGGGAGGCCTGCCCATGTGGCCCAGCGGGCAGAGCATCGGCCTGCAGACCGAAGGGGCGTGGGTTTGCTTCCCGGTCAAGGGCATGCACCTGGGTTGCAGGTTCGATTCCTGGCCCCCGTTGGGGCCGTGTGGGAAACAACCCGTCATTGTGTCTCTGCCATATCGACGTCTCTCTCTCCCTCTCTCTTCCTCCTTCCTTTACATTCTGTCTGAAAATCAGTGGAAAAGTATCCTCAAGTGAGGATTAACAACAACAACAAAAAACCCTTTAAGAAAGGCTCGCGTGAGGAAAAGGTGCAGCCGGCGGAAGAGGGGTTCTTGCGCGTCTCGAGGAAAAGACTTTCCGGGGACCCACAAGGGCGGGTGCGGTCTGGGGGTGAGATTTATTTCGTGGTGCAAAATCCGGGCCGTTGTCCTCCTGGGCTCCCCGAGTCCCACCGCCCTTGACCACCATGAACAATAAAGTGCTCCCTCGTCTTCCTCAAGGTCAAGGCCAAGGCCAGCGCCCCGAGTTCCTGATTCCCAGTCCTTCGGGGCCCTGAGGGCTTTGGAGCGGCCCAGGTGGCCACTAGACGGACTGACCCCCTGCTTCCCGGGGAGAGGGCGGGGGGACTCCCAGGGTGAGTGTGGGGCACCAGGGGGGGAGAGCTTCTTCGTGCTCCTGGAGTTATAACCAGGAGGTTTTGCCAAACAACCAATCAACTTTTCAAGATTTCAGGGGCTGGTCTGGGGTCCACCCCTTCGCCAAAACTCTTCCCGGATAGACTGGCAGGCCCGTAGCCTCCAGCGCCTCCCAGGTGACACTTTGACGTCCACTGTGCAGGTGGTACCTTCCCCCTTGTTCCGTGCTTCCTCAGTGATCTTGGGGAACAGACAGGTGGGTCCCTGGGGGGGTGTGACGCTGTAGCCTCCTGGTAGTGTCCATAGCAGGCAGTGCCCAAGGACTTCTGAGTCCCCTGCTGTCTCCCTGCCTGTGAGTAGCTGAGGACAGTATCAGTGGGAGCCGGACAAAAGCCAATGACGGTGGCTCATCTGAGGAAGTCTGTAGCATCTTGAGAGTGTCATGGTGCAGTTGTCCAGGGGAGGTGACCGGGACCCGCTGCAGGGACGGTTCCAACAAAGCGAGTCACACGGACTGGTCTACATCACTCTTTCCAAGTGTGGCCCCGGTCAGCACATCCACCTCCCAGGGAAGCCAGGACCCAGGAGGAGGCCCCGCCCATGTCTGAGGCCCCGCCCACATTGGAGAGGCCCCGCCTGCCTCTGAGAAGCCCCGCCCACCTCCAAGTGAGGCCCAGTGGGTATCAATCAGAGATTCTTTCACATCGATGGTGCCCTCTCTCTCAATCTGTGAGGATAAACATATCCTCACATGAAAATTAAAAAAATAAGTATTTAAAAAAATGCTAACCAGCCCTGGCCAGTTTGGCTCAGCAGTTGAGCATTGGCCTGTGGGCCAGAGAGTCCCGGGTTCGGTTCCTGCTAGGGGCACGTACCACACACAAAGAACAATGCTCACCAAAAACAAGGTAGGAGAAGTAAGGTGCATACACGTGTCTGACACCAACGTCATGACCATTATTGTTATTATTATTATTGTTGTTGTTATTTTCAACATTTCCTTTTTTCTCCAGGCATAACCTTGTATCTGACTCCTTTTTTTCCAAAACATCTCGTTTCCTTCCTAGAATTTCTTCCTTGTCCGTCTTTCACTACAAAATGGATTTTTTTAATTCCTCACCCGAAGATATTTTTCTACTTATTATCAGATAGAGTGAGAGAGAGAGACAGAGGGACAGAGAGAAATATCGACGTGATAGAGACACATTGACTGGCTGCCTCCCACACGACCCAACCAGGGACAGGGACAAACCGCAACCGGGGTCCGTGCCCTTGACCGGAATGGAAGTTGAGACTCATTGGTTCGCAGGCCGATGCTCTAACCCCTGAGCCAAACCAGCCAGGACGTCACGGCTAATCAATACGCTCCGTTCACGAGTAAAGGAGAAAATAAACACACACCTTTGCACTCTATGGCGCCTCCAAGAGGGTGCACTGGTCCTGGAGAGAAAGGCACGTCACAGGGTCTGGGTCGCCGCCCACAGAGCCCCCGCCCAGGGCGGGGTCCAGCCCTGGCCACTGCTCCCAGACCCTCACACCCTCCATGATGAAGTGTGAGCCCAGGACACCTCGCCGGCGTTTTACCGCCGCGGTCACGGGCTGTGGCCCAGGAAACAGCCGCAGAGCAGGTGCTAAGCTTACCCAGCGCTGGGAAACCGTCCGTCTTCGCCATCCAGGGGGAACTTTCCCCGGGAACCCCACACACGGCTGGGATAGTGCATGAAAGCCTTCCTCGTTGCTGTCTCCTTTGGACGCGTCGCTCTGTAGCTGTCAGACTCTCACATCAGAACGGAGAGGCCGGGGGTGCAGGAAGGAGCCCGGCTCCAGAAGGGGTCTCCAAACAGGCGCTCTCTGCAACCCCAGGTGGGGCTGCTATTCCCCTGGACATCGTGCGGGGGCGGGGTGGACCCCAGGCTCCAGGAGAACACGGCATCACCCACGTGCCCCTGGAGCCGAGCGTCCGCGCACACTGACCGCAGGGCGGAGTCTGTGTGGAGACGAGTCGCGGGGGCAGGACTCACCATCGGCTTCTCTCCGCAGTGAGGGGCACGGCCTCCAGAGCCCCTCTATCTGTGCGCCTCACCGTCCCCAAGAAAAGGGTCAGGGATGCCAACACCAGTGCATCCCAGTTCCTCAGACGGGGAGGAGCCTACAGTGAAATGCGTCCTGTATGTCAGTCACCAGCCTACGCCATACGCCTGGATGGGTCCTGAAGGCCTACACGATGTGACCAGGGCTCTGAGCACTGCTGCTTTACCGTGAGAGGAATGTGAACTTACAGAAGTTAACGTTCTTACCCAGAAAAAGTTACTGTGTGGTCCATCCGACATTCCAACAGCCTCTGCACTCCATGGCGCGCCTCTGCTTACCCTCAGTACCGCTTCTCCCTGTCTCTGATACACCCAGCTGCTCCTCACATACCACAGCCCACGCTTCTCCACTCTCCCAGCTGCTCCTCACATACCACAGCCCACGCTTCTCCACTCTCCCAGCTGCTCCTCACATACCACAGCCCACACTTCTCCACTCTCCCAGCTGCTCCTCACACCCCTCAGCCCACGCTTCTCCACTCTCCCAGCTGCTCTTCACATACCACAGCCCACGTTTCTCCACTCTCCCAGCTGGTTCTCAACTCTACAGTCCATGCTTCTCCACTCTCCCAGCTGGTTCTCAACTCTACAGTCCATGCTTCTCCACTCTCCCAGCTGCTCCTCAATACCACAGCCCACGCTTCTCCACTCTCCCAGCTGCTCCTCACATACCACAGCCCATGCTTCTCCACTCTCCCAGCTGCTCCTCACATACCACAGCCCATGCTTCTCCACTCTCCCAGCTGCTCTTCACATACCACAGCCCACGTTTCTCCACTCTCCCAGCTGGTTCTCAACTCTACAGTCCATGCTTCTCCACTCTCCCAGCTGGTTCTCAACTCTACAGTCCATGCTTCTCCACTCTCCCAGCTGCTCCTCACATACCACAGCCCACAATTCTCCACTCTCCCAGCTGCTCCTCACATACCACAGCCCACGCTCCTCCACCCTCCCAGCTGCTCCTCACATACCACAGCCCACGCTTCTCCACTCTCCCAGCTGCTCCTCACATACTACAGACCACAAGTCTCCACTCTGCCATCTGCTCCTCACACTCCACAGTCCATGCTTCTCCACTCTCCCAGCTGCCCCTCACATATTACAGACCACGCTTCTCCACTCTCCCAGCTGCTCCTCACATACTACAGCCCACGCTTCTCCACTCTCCCAGCTGCTCCTCACATACCACAGCCCACGCTTCTCCACTCTCCCAGCTGCTCCTCACATACTACAGTCCCCACTTCTCCACTCTCCCAGCTGCTCCTCACATACCACAGCCCACACTTCTCCACTCTCCCAGCTGCTCCTCACATACCACAGCCTACGCTTCTCCACTCTCCCAGCTGCTCCACACCCCTCAGCCCACGCTTCTCAACTCTCCCAGCTGCTCCTCACATACCACAGCCCACGCTTCTCCACTCTCCCAGCTGCTCCTCACACCCCTCAGCCCATGCTTCTCCACTCTCCCAGCTGCTCCTCACATACCACAGCCCACGCTTCTCCACTCTCCCAGCTGCTCCTCACATACCACAGCCCACACTTCTCCACTCTGCCATCTGCTCCTCACACCCTCAGCCCACGCTTCTCCACTCTCCCAGCTGCTCCTCACACTCCTCTGTCATGCCGTCAGCTACCTCTAATTTGGAGCATGTTGTCAGTTCTCTTGTTCCTTCTCATTTTCCTCTCCTGTGTCCTACTTTTTTGCACCAAACATGTCCTGGGTTTAAGGATACAAGGAATGGAAATGATGGGCTTTCACTTGGGCACAGATGAAAGAGTCTGCTGTGTACTGCCAGAGGTATCGGACAGATGACCGCACCACGGAGCTGACCTCTCTGCACCCGCGCACACAGCTCCCTCTCGGGGAAGGCTGCCGTAGAAGCGAAGGGAGGTCCAGCCCCACGCGCTGGCTCACACTCACCCGGGAACATGCCCCTGCCCTTCTTCCTGCTTGTGGGGCTTCCAACCAAGGGTCCCTCTGGGCCTTGTTTTCAACTTGCAAATCCACTCAGGATGCGTAGGGGACCCCTGCCCAACCAATGCTTTTTGAATTTACATTTTGCACATTTCCCCCTTTTTCAAGGGTGCTGCTTTCTGGAAATAAACATTTTTATTTTGGAATGATTCTGCCTACGCAAACCACGGGACAGTCATGACAAATAAGCCACGAGCGTGGCTCCAGGGCTATTCGCTGAACTCCAGGCCTTAATGGATTTCCCCTGCTTCCCCATCAATGTCCGTGTCCTCGTACAACCCCCCCCGCAATGCCCATCTCCCATTAGCTCCTCCCACACACGGCACTTTCTTTGTCTTTCCTTGAGAGTCACAGCCTTGACGGTTTTTAGGAGGGCCTGTCCGGTGTTCTGTAGAACGTCCCTTCTGTGAGCATTAGCCTGGGGTACGGGTTTGGGGGAAGAACACACAGAGGTCAGGTGCCCTGGACCACACCGCACCTGGCGACATAGGGACACTGCGTGAAGGGCCATGAGGCAGTGACTTCCTAATGCGAGTGGCTTCTTCCGGATCTGTGAAGCTTTTGGAAGGCGCAGCCATGGATGCTACACGCTGCCAACAAGATGCCTGAGCAGAGAAGGGACTGGGGGACGGAGGCCCTGGGCACACTGTGGACAAACAAGGAGCGGGGTGGCGGAGGTGACTTTGCAAAGCGCCTCCTTGCTCTCTCGGCCTGCGCACAGGCTGCCCCGGGTCCCTGCGTCGGTCACAAACAGCGGCACCCTCTGAGCAGTGCCCCCTCATGTGCATGAAGAACACACGCCCCTGGGCGGCGGTGGCTCTGTGTGTGGCCCGGCTCCGCCTGGGCACCGGGCCGGCAAACATACAATTGTTCTTCCCACTTGGACAGGGGCCGAGCGCTCGTGAAACCCGAGCTTGGTTGCAGGGATGCATGCAAGTCACATTGCTCCAGTTGGCGACATCCTAGGACGGATACCACGGCGAGGGGGGGGGGTCTGTCGTACTGATGGGGGTGGTCAGATGCTGAGATTGCCACAGAGCAGGACTCCATGAACACTGCTGCTCTTCCCTTCCACTCTGCCCTGCTCACAGCTGAGCTTTACCCGGGCTCCTCCCTCGCTGCCCGTCCAGGGGCCGTGTGGCAAGGTCTGGGCGGTGTGTCACCGCTGGAAAAGGGCCGGCCCTGGGATTTCGTGGGCTGCTCACCATCCCACATGTCACAGGATGCCCCCTAGTACCATCCAGCTCCAGGTGTCAGCAGTGCCCAGGTGGGAACCCCCGGGGTACCAACTCCCCATCTTCTCAAGCCTGCGCACAAGTCTTTCAGGGCGTTGCTCACCTGTCTCCTTCTTCCCTTCTTGATGCCTCTGTGACTCTTTCTGGTCTGAACCATGCTCACACGGCAGGAAAATCACAGCCTGTGGGCCGAGCTGTTCACCATGACACCTGTAAAGCCACATGGCGGTAGCGGTGGCCTTAGTGTCCGGCACGTCCGCACTCGGCCCTGCTGCAGCCTGTGCGCCGGCGGATGCCTGCTGGGGGCCTGGACTCCTCCGCGGCTCCCCGAGATGCTGGCCCCCAGGCTCAGCTTCCTCGCCATGGCTCCTCCCCTGGGATGAATCCCGGAGGGTCTGTGGGTTCGAGCGAGTCTCCAGCTTTCTCCGGGCCGCATCGGCTTCGCCGCATCGGGCTGCCCTTGGAAAGGACTCCCGTCTCCAGGTTCCCCGCGCCCGGAGGTCTTTCCCTCTCCGAGTCCGTGAGTCCCGAGCGAGCCCTCCTCCTCCTGCTCCGGCCCCACGCGGCTCCATTTCCCTACACGCCCCTGGCGTGACCCTGGCTGGCTCTTGTCTGACGCCCTCAGGCATTCCCTGCCCCCGTCCGTGCCCAGATGCAACGCCCAGCGCTCCTTGTCCGCGCGCCCTCCACGGCACCGTCCATCCGCCCCCTCCCGGCTCTCGGGCCTCTGGACCCCGACTGAGCGACAGACAGCCCTCCTGGTCTGCAGCTTGCAGAGGGCACACATGGGGGCCCCGCACCCTCACAGTGCGGTCTGCCGCCAGACAGTGTCCCCAGAAGCACACACACTGGGGAGGGGCCGAGGGAGCCGTCCAGGACCCTTGCGCTGGTACCTCCCTCGCAGCCTCGCGTCTCTCGCTCCACAGCAAGGCTAGTGCGAGTGTGACCAAGACACTGGAGATCAGGGCGCAACGCTGGTGGCTGGGAACCGACCCCTGTCCCTTACATCTCACGGGGACCTTCCGCGTCCCTCTGGCTGCACCTTGTCCTGCTCCAGCATCGCCCACAGCGCGACCCTTACCCCTGCGCCCCGTCGGGAAAGGCGCCCCCTGGTGGAGCGCGCGGTCCGCACACCTTCCCCGGGTGAGGGCGACGCCCGGGCAGGGGGCCGCCGCCAGGTTCCCCGAGTTCTCCCCGTCCTGCTCCCTCGTGTTTCCATCAGCACGGCTGCTCCCCAATCACCAGCAGCGTCCACGGAACTCCCACGCGGGCCTCTGCCGGGGCCACGCCCGCTAGGTGCGCGGAACAAACCCACCCGAGTCCTGGCTGTAACCATCCGCCCTCCTGGGCGTGTCCTCCCGGCTCCGCCACACTGTCTCAAAGCGGTCGGGGTGCCGCCTAACCCCGCGGTCCCTGGCAGGCCTGTTTGGACTGATGCACTCATTGCCCCGGCGTTTGTCTCCCACGCGGAGGCTGCTTCCGCGAGAGTCCTCGTGCCGCGTCCACGTGGGTCCCCGCCGCGCCTCCGCGAGGGTCCCCGCCGCGCCTCCGCGAGGGTCCCCGCCCCGCCTCCGCGAGGGTCCCCGTCCCGCCTCCGCGAGGGTCCCCGTCCCGCCTCCGCGTGGGTCCCCGTGTCGCCTCCGCGTGGGTCCCCGTGCCGCCTCCGCGTGGGTCCCCGTCCCGCCTCCGCGTGGGTCCCCGTGCCGCCTCCGCGAGGGTCCCCGTGCCGCCTCCGCGTGGGCCCCCGTCCCGCCTCCGCGAGGGCCCCCGTCCCGCCTCCGCGTGGGTCCCCGTCCCGCCTCCGCGTGGGTCCCCGTGCCGCCTCCGCGTGGGTCCCCGTGCCGCCTCCGCGAAGGTCCCCGTCCCGCCTCCGCGTGGGTCCCCGTCCCGCCTCCGCGAGGGTCCCCGTCCCGCCTCCGCGTGGGTCCCCGTGCCGCCTCCGCGAGGGTCCCCGTCCTGCCTCCGCGAGGGTCCCCGTGCCGCCTCCGCGAGGGTCCCCGTGCTGCCTCCGCGTGGGTCCCCGTGCTGCCTGGGGGGTTGGCGAGAAACGCGCAGGAGGCACGGCCCCTGCAACCCGCCGCCCTCAGCTCATGTCACCGTCCACACGACCAGGACACCCTGCTTCTCGGCACCACCCGCGGAGAACACACGGCTCTGAGCACAGCCTCCTACACACCCGACGGCCCCGCCCGAACGCAGCTAGTGGGTCGCTCGGGATCCTTCCCCTGTCACCACGGGTGACGTCACAATGGAAACCACTGACGTCAGCGGCCGGTTTCAATGCCGACTCTCTTTCGCGCGACTAGTCCACTGTCTACCTGTTGCTTTTCCAGGCTTTATCGACTGTGTATCCTCTGAATGCTGGATAACAGACGTATCTAAGATAAGGTCAGTCCCTGCCCCAACTCACAACCGTCCCACTCGGAACAGACAGTGGTGCCCACTCTCTGTCGCGGTCCCCCTGTGAGACACACCGGTCTGCAGTCCCCACTGCCCGCTGGGGCTCCGAGCTGACCCCGCGGGGTGGCACCCGGACCAGCCACCTGGCCATCCCCGGGGCAGCATCGACGGCAGAGGGCTCTCGTTTTAGTTTGCTATTTTCTCTGCTCTTAAATTAGGGCAACTCAGTGCGCTGAACAGTGCTCGCTGCACGAGGAAGAAAATCTCATGTTCTGCTTTATGCTACGTATTATACATGCACCGCGCTGAGGGCGCACTACTTGGGGAGGGGGGCCCAGAACCTGCGCCCAGAAATTCAATTCATAAGAAGTTATGTCTGAATGGAGTTTCAAAGAACAAGCAGATAGGAAATAGAAACGGAGAGAGGGTACATGCCCTGTTTGCAGACTTACAAGCAGTTTGTTAGGACTGCTTAGCCCAGAGCTGGCATATGGAGGAAGTGATACATAAACGTTAACTATTATCATGCTAATTGTTGGTTAAAAAGAAGATGAATGAGGGGAAATTATACGCATCAGATGCCCCTGGAGAGCCATGCTGAAGTCTGCATTTGATCCTGAAGATGATGGGGAACCGCTGAAGGGATTTTCTACAGGATTATGGCTGTTTTAGAAACATTACGCAGCGTGGATCAGAGATTGGCAGAGCGCAGACGGCAAGAATCACAAGGCATCGTCAATGATGAAGTATGTAGAAGTGAAACAGACTGTTACAAAATGAGGGAAACCTGCACACCTCCTGGAAGACCTACAGGGTCAGCCCACTGACATACACCTACCAAAAGGTACCAGGTGTCCAGCGGTTTCACAGCATGTGACATACTTACGCTTAATGGTAAATGTTCTTGGACTACCTGTGATGCTTCCATTTTAGCAAAACTCACATCTAATAAAGTAAATCATTTTCAACAACAACAAAAACAAATTTTTTCTTTATTGATTTGAGAGAGAGAGGAAGGCAGAAGGAGAGACAGAAACATGGATGAGAGAACATCGATGGGCCGCCTCCTGCACCCCCCCACTGGGCATCGGGCCCACAACCTGGGCACGTGCCCTGACCGGGAATCGAACCGGCGACCTCTTGGTGCAGGGTTGACGCTCAGTCACTGAGCCACACCAGCCAGGCAAGAGGGGTCTCGTTTTAATTGTTGTTGGAATGTGGGTGCTACTGCCGTCCAGCGGCCCATGAGCAATTAAGTGCATGATGAAGACCAACATTCAGAAAATTTAAAAAGCCCTATATTTTATCAGTTATTTCAGAATGTAAATGAAGGTGTTAAAAAAATAAAAACAAAGATTTTCATTGTTTAAATATGCAGAGGGGATGGCTAACACACTAGTAAAATGCAATTAATTTCCATGCATGTAAACTGTGAAATTTTAATAGTTTAAATACAAGGAACTTAAGACATGATATTAATGCAAAAATACTGCACAAAGCCCACATGGCAGCAATGTATCATTTAATTAAAATTTACACACGCAAACATTCCCGAGGTAACTCATCAAATCCCAATGCCGAATTTTCAGGGATAGATTTCTATCAGAAATAATACATATTTTATCACTCGAAGTACATTACTAATCCTCAAAGATATCGACTTACCTTTTAAAATAACGTTCCGCATTTAAATAAGCAGAACGCGACGTTTACACCGTATATGTGGCCTAAATATGTAGGGAAGGCTAGCCTGGGCCCTCTCGACACCTGCAGACCCTTCCTCCACACCTTGGGACACACACCTCACACTCTCTGAGTGAAGGATCGAGGCAGACACGCCTGTGTACTGGGCCCCGCGTGGAGAGAGGGTGTGTCAGATGCTTTGCGGAGACACGCCGCACTTCCCAGGAAGGCACTGTGTCCGTGCGCGGCCTGCTGCGTGAGGAGCCCCGGGCCGGAGCCATGCTCAGTGTGGAAGTGACGCTGTCCACGTCCCGCACTCGCTGTGCCCATGGGCTCCCCGGCGCGTCAGGTCTCCGCCTGCAGCTCCTACCCCAGACCGGCAGGGGTGTTGGGGCCCCGACTCCCTCCCAGCACACACAGCACAGCGGCCGCACACTGGACCGTTCCCCAGGGGCCTGCGGACCCCATAACCGGTCCCCAGTGAGTGCTGCTGAGGCATCTGTTCAACTGCGTAAACGTGACCCGCAGCTTCGGCTGATGCTAGACTGTCTCGCCTCCACCTCGGTCTGCCGTTTCTCTTTCTTTCGGGTCCCGACTCCTCATGGCAGACCTGCTATTTCTTTCTTTCTTTTCTTGAAATCTTTTATTAATTTATTTTTGTTACAGATGTTTCTCCTTTTTTCCCCCATTGGCAGCCTCCTCCCCATCCCCCCCACCCCATATACCCGGCTTTGTTGTCTGTGTCCATTGCTTATGTGTACACGCATATAAGTTCTGGGGGTTATCTCTTCTCTCCTCCCACCACCCCCTCTTCTGAGGTTGTCAGTCTGTACCCTACTTCCATGTCTCTGGGACATGATACACAGCAGAATTTTCACTGCTACATCACCAAAGGCAACAGAAACAAAGGAGAAAATGAACACATGGGACTACATCAAACTCAAAAGCTTCTGCACAGCAAAAGGTACAATCATCAAAATGGAAAGGCGACCCACTGTGTGGGAGAGCAGACCCGTTCTTTCTTAGGGAGCATCTTCAACTGACTCATTCCTGACGGTCCAGATACCGACAGGGGACACCGGCAGTATCATCAGTGTCCTTACGGTTCGAGCACGCGTTCTAGGGGTACTCATGAATTTGCGAAGACCTCGGGATACATCCCTTGCCGAAACGAAGGCTCTGTTCTTCATTATCATTTCTGTTTTTCAATTGCAGTAACACATGTTGGCATGCTGTTACTTGACAAATTATTTCCACTTACATTCTTTTTCAGTCGTTGGGAACACACTCTATTGTCCTGTTCATAAGACTTTATTTCTCACCCATTCAGAGACACTGAAACGTCTGGATGAAGCGTTCACGTGCGTGGGTGCCTACCCACCAACCTGCAAGTCTTCCAAGCGTGACGTTCGGGGTAATGTAGGCCATCTGCGTGCGTGAGCTACAGAGGGGAGGTAGCTCCGGAGTATGCTGAGTGTCAAGGAACAGCAGACCCGTGTGGAGTCAGCAATTACTGCCGATTAGTGCCGATGCAGAAATGACGACAGGTTAATAAAGCCAGGCCAGGCCTCACTGCCCTGCGGACCCCAGCGACTGTGTGACCTGGGTCAGAACTCCCCCTTGGGGGCTGTGTTCATCCATAAATACCCCAGCGTGCTGGTCTCTTTAGTTTCGAAATGACAGCATGAGACAGGCCTTCTGTGCTGTGCAAATCGATGTCAAATGAATGAGCCCATAACCCACTGAGGGGTGTCCACCTGCGTCACCCAGGCCAGGTCGCACCGTGGGCGCCCAGTCGGACGGGCACTGGGACCTCAGATTCAGGAGGGCGGACTTTGCTTTCGGAAGCTGGTTGAGAAGAGAGAGGAAGAGCAACCGCAGAAATCCACGCTGTCGTTAACAAGTGATGTGGACTGTCCTGGCCCTTGAGGAGGGATTAGACTGGTAATCTCTGGGCGACTCTTCCCCAGCCAAGCACATGCTCACAGGGAGCACAGGCCCATTTATCGATTGGGGGGCACTAGCTCATTACAAACCCAGGCATCCAACAGTCACGAGGTGCAGCGTCCTAACGACGCAAGACGGAACATGCTTTAAGGTTTTTGCATGCACAGAATGTACACAGAACCCATCACCCGGGAAGCTAAGAAAAGTGAACTCCAGTAAAAAAAAAAAAAAAAAGTCACCAATTTTTCATTTCTGAAACACAATTTATCTACTTCCCCCTTCAGGAGAAGCTGAGGGTGGCCGTGTGGTCCGGCACCAGGGCAGTGGCCTCGTGCGTCCGACTGGGAGCAGGCCCTGAAGGCTAAGCCGTGCTCGGGGGACCCACTGCTCCCCCCAGCTGCTGGCTTCTGTGACGAGCTGTCCACAGATGCGGGTGTCTGGTCACCTCTAAGAGCACAGCTCAGAGCAATGTGTGAAACGTGAGCGATGCGAGCCAGAGCAGGGATTCACTGGTGAGCACCCCAAACACCTCGAAATGCCCCCCGTGGGTGGTCTCCAGCTGCCCCCCGGATCTCCCCTGCACCCTCTCTTTTACCCCAAACCCCTCAGTGGGACAGGAGGGACGCCTTCCTCCCCTGTGCCTCCAGGACAGCAGATCCTCCACGAACGCGAGTTAAGAATTGAGATAGTCAACCTATTTTTGATCTGCATGACCCAAAATGTTGAGACTTTTTTTTTTCCCAGCTCTGTCTGGCAAATGGATTTTTAACTGGTCAATCTGTGGCGACGGGTCGTGTGGAGAAAAATCTTGCTTTTTTCTTACAAGAGAAAATGTGACGGCTCATAAGTAAACGTGAATGGGTTTCCATTCGCGGAGTCGCATTATCGTGGAGAGAGACACAGAAAGTGTGCACGTTCTCTAAGGCCCTCTGTACCTCCTGTCAAAGCTAAACCGAGCAGGGGTTTCGGGGTGCTTTATGTTTGTAATCCAGGCGAGATGTCTGTGGACACATATGTTTCAAATCCTTCCCTCGCGAAACTTTCATCCGACTTTTATTGCTCGTGGTGTTTGTGACGTCTCTGTTTTCCCTGGGCGGACAGGGAAGCGCAGGGGTGCGGACCCCTGGGTTGGGGGCCAGGCCTGGCTGGGGTTCTGTGGCCCGCGTGAAATCTGCCGCGAGCTCTTTGTTTTCACCCCTTGCCCCCCACCCCTACGTGTCCTCCTTTCTCCTTGTCTTTTCTCAACACGTGAAAACCAGGGTCGGACCGGCCACACGCAACCCGCCGGGTTACATCTCAAGCCCCCTGCAGTCTTGCTTCGAGCAGTCGCCGCGGGACGGGCCCCGACGCCCGGCATTAAGCAGGTTGGACGACAGGTGCGAGATGACCAAGTCCAGGAAGCACTGGCTCCCGTTTCAGGATGTCGTGAAAGGCTGTCGTCTTTCCTTCAGAATCAACCTAACGCCGTGAATATGCCCGAAACGTGCAGCGGGGGCGGGGGGGTCATCCTGGTGGCTGCGGTGCCCCGGGACTGGTGCTCCCTGACGTCGTGAGTGAGCGGCGGTTAGGAAGCCACGGTATCTTTTTTTAAGTTTATTGATTTTACAGAGAGAGGAAGGAAGATGGAAAGAGAGAGAGAAACATCGATGAGAGAGAACATGGACTGGCCGCCTCCTGCATGCCCCCCACTGGGCATCGGGCGCACAACCTGGGCATGTGTCCTGACCTGGAATCAAACCAGCAACCTCCTGGTGCAGGGTCAGCTCAACCACTGAGCAAACCGGCCGGGCATGGCCACTGTATTCATATATATATATATATATATATATATATATACACACACACACACACATATATATATATAAATTTATTTATTTTTGGTACAGATGTTTCTCCTTTTTCCCACACTGATTCCCCCCTCCCCCTCCCTCCCCGCCCTCTCCCCAGCTTTGCTGTCCGTGGCCACTGTTCATGCACACATGCATATAAGTTCTGTGGTTTATCTCTCCCCCCACCCCCTCTTCTGGGGACTGTCAGTCTGTACCCCACTTCCACGTCTGTGGATCTACCCCATTCCTCAGACTGTTATGTTCATTATATTCCACAAATAAGTGAGATCATATGATACTTGTCTTTCTCTGTTTGGCTTGTTTTGCTTAGGATGATACTTTCCAGGTCCCTCCATGTCGTCTCAAAGGATAAGAGATTTTCTTTCTTACAGCTGCGTAGTACTCCATTGTGTACATGTACCACAGCTTTTTCATCCATTCGTCTGGCCACTATATTCTTAACAGTGACCCAGCGGCACCGCCCCCCCCTTCTCACTGTCCTTGGGTCTTAGACAAAGGGACCGTTTAGGACAGTCAGCCTGTCCTGCTCCAAAGGGACCGGTTTCACAGATGCTGATGGACATGAGCACAACTCCTCTGGGACTTGTGAACATGCTTCCAGTGTGTCTGCCTGTTCGCTTCGCATCTAATGCTCTGCTTCCCTCGCTCCTGAGACGATGTATCCGGATTCCCAAGGGACGCGGCGTGTCGCCGACCGTGCGGTGCAGCGGGCAGAGCAGCTCTGCGCGTGGCCGTCTTGATTCCACAGTCTGGCTTCACCCACGGGGATGTCGCCGTGTAGATAAACTGCAAGGGACGTTTATTCCGTCTGCGTTCTGCCGTCGGCCTCAACAGGTGCGTCGTGGGGGAGCCGGGGGCCGGGGTCTCCCCGCGGATGGCACAGAGCTCAGAGGTCACGCCTCAAGGGCAAGGCCTCGGACGCCTGGCAAACCTCAGCAGCCGTCTGTGGGGAAGGGAACCAGGAAGGAAGGCGCTCTCTGTGAAACGCACGGGCTGCCGAAGTCGCCGCACCTGCGCCTGTTTCCTGTGGCTGAGGACACGAGACGCTGCTGCTGGGAAGGCTCAGCCAGGTCTCTGGTTTCTGAAAGCGCGTCATGGCCGGAACCCGAGGACGGCATGGGTCCCACACGTGCCTGTCATCAGCGGACGGCCGTGCGGCGGCCACTGGCCCAACACCAGACCTTCCGAGCATCCTGAGCTCCGCCCTCGAGCTCCCATGGCAACGGCAGGTTCAAATTCAGGTGGGAGCTGTGCTTCACACACACGGCGTGAGCAACACGGATTCCACCTGCTTCAGGCTCACCCGCACCCGGAACGTCCTCTGTCCTCGTGGTCAAAGGTGACTGGCCCAGTTGGACGCTGTAGAGTGTTGGGCAGAAGTGGGTTTATGGGGCAGTGTCTGCTGATAGGCAGGGCCTCCCTGGGTTGCAAACTCAGAGCTGGTGATGCCAATACTCCAGTTGCACGCACGCGGGACATGCCACCCCCATCTGTCTCGATCGCTTCTTTTGATGAAGAATTACTACGTTGCAGCTCATCCCAGTCACTGACGAGTGCTTCGTGCAACCACCACACAGTCACCACGATAAATCAACAGACAAGTGTGGGCGAGGATGTGGACAAAGGGAGCCCTCGTGCACCGTTGGTGGGAATGCAGATGGGTGCAGCCGCTGTGGAAACCAGTGTGGGGGGCCCGCAAAACATGACAAACGGAGCTGCCTTATCATCCAGCAATTCCATTCCTGGGAACATATCCGAAGAAACTCAAATGCTCATTTAAAGAATGTACACACCCATGTTCACTGCGGCATTACGTACAACAGCCAAGACACAAAAGCAAGTGCCCATCCATGTCCATCCTTAACGTTGATTTCTTATTAGTTGATCATCCCACACAGGAGATGTTGGTACCAACCCATCCTCTGACTCCTCCATGGTTCCCTGAAGCATGAGTTGGGAGAGTGGAGATTTTAGCTCCTCCTCAGAATTGCAACCTGATGAACTCACAGCCCTGTGGAGACATTGGTCCTCCCTGGGCATCAGCGTCTTCATCTGAAACAAGGGGCGTGGACAAGACAGTCCCCAAGGTCCCATATCGTCCTAACTTCCTGGGATTCTGCAATGCTAGGTGGACCCCTGACGCTTGGGTATTAGAATGCTGACCGGGCATTAGGATGATGAATGTACAGACCAGATTTCACTGCTAATGACGGCTCATGATGACATGAAAAATAGCTCCATTTCTTGCTATTAAAGCCTTGGTTTTTCTCTGGCTAACATTCCCCACTCTTCCCCCCCAATGGAATCGTCTGCAGATAACGTATGACATTTCTCAGAATCCCAAGCCAATCTTTACAGGAAAAGTTGTTTTTCAATGCTTACGTAAAAAACGATGTTGTGACTCTTGAAGAAAATTCTCAACGAGGTTCCCAAGACATTTTGGATCAGCTGAGCATGACTGAAGTAATTACATAACTTCAACTAAGTTTGGATCAGCTGAGCATGACTGAAGTAATTACATAACTTCAACTAAGCACCCTGCAACAGCTGCTCAAGTCCAAGTAATTGTCACATTCCTGCATGGACTGTTCTATTAGCGTTTCTTTTACTGCACTGGAGGGTAATAACATAGCCCTGTCTCCCTGTGATCAGTGTTCTCATTCTTCAGCACGTTTTGCAACATGTCTCGCAAAGAGCAGCAAATACATTAAGGTCCTCTGCAGACAACTCCAACGAAGACAGCTGGTTCTGTCGGCTAAGATAATTGTCACACCAACTGAGAAGCAGATGTGGTTAAAAATACATGATAGCCTCACTTATATGTGGAAAATAAGACTCAGAAAGAGCAGAAAGCGGAAGGGTGGTTGCTGGGGGCTGAGGCCAAGGGGGATGGAGTTGCTCATGGGTATCAAGGTTCGGTTATGCAAGAGGAGCGAGTTCCAGAGATCCACTGTGCAGTGTGGACCGTGTGGCTAACAGTATTGCTAAGAGGATAGACCCGGTGTTAAGTATTCTCACTACACTTGGTTATAACACCACCACCAACACAGACGATACCAACGGTGGAAGGACATTTGGGAGGTGATGAACAGGTCTCTAGCCTGCGTGGTGGTGAAGGTTTCGCAGTCTGTGCATAGTTGTCCTCAAAGTCCTCGGGCTGTCCCTGTTAAACAGCCTCTGTTTCTTTCCCATCAATCACACTCAGTGATTGGCTTTACAATGTAGGAGAAAATACTGAACCTCACTAACGAAAGAAGCACGCACTACATAAAAAATAAACACCAGCCTTCTGATTGGTTAAACTGGCCACACTTTTGAGAATGTCAGGCTGTTGTTTGAGTATGTGCAATAGATATAAATCGCGATTTGATAAGCTTTTGGGCAATATGTTGCAAGTACCTAAAACACGACTGTTTTTTTTTTTGTTTGTTTGTTTTTTTAATCTTCACCCGAGGACACTTTTCCATATTTTGTTCAGACAGAGTGAGAGGAAGGGAGAGAGTGAGAGGGAGGGAGAGAGGGGGGGGGAGAGAGAGAAACATCGACGTGAAAGGGACACATCGAGTGGCTGCCACCCGCATGACCCAACCAGGGCCGGGGACAAACTGCAACCAAGGTACTTGCCCTTAGTGGGAACCGAACCTGAGTCTCTCCAGACCGCAGGCCAACGCTCTAACCGCTAAGCTAAACCAGCCAGGACACGACTCTGCTCTTATCTGACCATTTCACATTTGGAAATGTATCCTAGGGGTATTACTTATAGAAAGCCATCATAATGTCAAATATTGAGATCAACAAATATCAAAAGATTGTCAAAGCCTTAGTCAAAATATTAAATCTTAGCCCCAAACGGGAAAATATCTAGCAAAAGAAAGTAAAATACATAAGATGCGATAGTATGTAATTATTTAAAAACTTGGCATGGGTGTGATAACATAAAATGAAAAGGGAATGGATAGATTTTGATAAATACAAAGCAATAAACCCAGTAAATATGCAAGGCCACGTGCCAAATAATAACTGTCAACAGCGAGCCCACTATACATTTTAAAAACGGTTATAAAGTAATATGTATTCATTTTATAACATAGCAACATTAAATTCATTTTACTATTATTATTATTTAAGTATGTTTTCGTTGATTTTTTGAGAGAGACGGGGAGGGGGAGAGAGAGATGGAAACATTGATGTGAGACAGAGACAATGATTGGCTGCCTGTGCATGAACCCCACCGGGCATCGAGCTTGCAACCCGGGCATGTACCCTGACCCGGAATCGAACTGGCGACCTCTCAGTCCATGGAACCACCCTCCATCCACTGAGCCACGTCAGCCTGGCTAATTCTTTTAATTACGGACTCCACCAAAAACCATGCTTGTCTTTCCAACATTCCTCGACATCCTCTGGTGGCCAGGAATTTGTCCTGAACTCTGCTCTCAAGGCTGAATCGTTCCACACACTTGTGTCAACCTGCAGCTTTCCAGCGACTTTATTTCGATGCCTTACGCTTCAGAGTCGAGATGTGACTTGTCCTGGTCAGCCAGGGTAAGACCACAAAATTCACGCTGAATACGAAGTGAAAAATCACCTCACAGGTCCTGGCAGGCTCCCTGAAAACCTGCCTGCGCCAGGTGGAGTGCGTTGACGTCACTCAGGGGATGGATCCATCACGCATCCTCACAAGAGGGTCTGCTTGTGGGATGGCGGGTGCGGGCGATGTTTATAAATGACTCCCTTTGGTGCTGTGGTTGGGAGGGTTGCCAGCACTCGGGTGAGACTCCCAGACCACAAATCTGCGCTTATGGGGGGCACGGGCTGCCGCACGCCTGCGTACCAGCCACGGGGCGGAAAACACAGGCTCCCCTCTTCCCTTGGCAAACACACGCACGAGAAGCAGACGAAGGCCCGCTGCGTGACGACACGGACGCCACAGGCCCCCCCTTCTCCTAAAACAGGTCCGTCTGTGACTGCGTTGCTTCCAGTGTTCAGAGTCGTGAGCCCACGACGTGTGTGCAAACAGGCGAGCGGCGTGTGGTTCTCCTTGGGGCAGGACAGGTGCGCAGCGCCGCTTCCCGGGGTCCCGCGGCCGTGGCTGCTGCCCCTGGGCTCCCTTCCCCGCCTTCCCAGCAAGGGCCGGCCGCGCCCTTCGCGGGCCAGGCCTGTGGGTTCCGGGGCCCGGGGTCCCAGCTCGGCCTCCTCTGCGCCGCCAGGTGCAGGTGACAGCGCGCGGGGAAGCCGGCTGCGCGGGTCTGAACGTTTGTTAGGGATCCAGGGACCGGCGTCTGCAGGGGCGCTTCGCCTCGGCGGCTTCGTCGTCTCTCCCTGCGTGGGGGGCACGTGCCCAGTCCCGCCCACGGAAGGCAATGGTCTGCTCGCCCTGCGACGGCCGTGTCCCTTGCACGCTGCCTCTGGGTGTGACTTGGGGACGGAAAGTTGTATGTCGTGGCGTTGCTCTGGAATTCCTCCACGACGTGTCCGTGCCCGCGCAGGACGCGCGCCCACGCGGCTCAGTGTTGCCCAGAGGCGGACGGGACCGTCCTGCTTCTTCCCCCGCGCAATGCTGCCCTTCCCAACACCCCGGACAGGAGGTCACGCTGCGTCATGCGCGTGACGTCCCTGATGGCGTGACGTAAGGGAACCTCGCTGATGCAATGCCGTTAATGAGCATCACGGGAAGTGACAGCGTGCAACGTAGGGTACGTAGCCTAGTCTGCTAAGTGACGCAACATAACATAATCTGATTAAGGTACAGTCACGGAACGTAGAGTAACCTGATTAACATCAAGGGATATAAACCAACATACCCTAATCGACGTCAAGAGATGTAACAATGTGACAATGTAACCTGATGATGTCAAGGGATGTAACAACGTAACAACGTAACAACGTAGCCTAATTGACGTCAAGGGATGTAACGCAATGTAACCTAATTGACTTAAAGGACTGTAACACGGCATAACGTAACTTCACCTAATTGACGTAAGGGGATGTAACAACGTAACGTAACGTAAAGTAGCCTAATTAACGTAAAGGGCTGTGACACAGCATAACGTAAAGTACCCCAGTTAACGTAAAGGGATGTAACATGAACCTAATTAACGTAAACGGATGTGATGTGACATGGACTAACCTGATTACCGTAAAGGGATGTAACGCAACATAACGGAAAGTAACCTACTTGACGTAAAGTGGTGTAACAGCACGCTCCAGTGAACGTGAAGCGACGTCCTGTGACAGAGTGACCTGACTAACGTCAAGTGCGGTACTGGGACGTGAGTAGCCTAATTAACGTAAAGGGCTGAAAAAAACGTAACGTAAAGTAACCTAATCAAAGTAAAGACGTAACGTAACGACGTGACGTGAGGACATAATTAACAGTGAGGCAAAGCGATAAAACGTCACACAGCGTAGTGAAGGTGACGCAGCATCATTGCTGGGAAACAGGGCAACCCAAGGGGCGTGGGCGGGGCGTGGGCGGGGCACGCTCTGGGCGTGGCTCCAGCCGTCTCCTTGACAACGCCAAGGTCCGGGCCTGGCTGGGCGCAGGCTGTGCCTGGAGCCCAGGAGCACCAACCTCCGCAGGCCTTGCCCCTCGGGGCAGGGAAGCCGCCGGTGTGCCAGCAGCTCCGCTTTAAAGCCGCCGGCTGGCTTTGTCATCACGGGCATCTTTGCAAGGCTCCTTGTCTCGACGCCCTGCACCTAGGTTCAGATTCCGGGGTTTCCCGTTCGGTTCTGAGACCCTTCCTACGGTCCCCATGTGCCAAACCTGCACCGTGTCCGCCAGTCCTGCAACCGCGAGCGACCTGCTGGAGGGCGCCCGAGCTGTGGGCCGCCCGCCGGGGACGCTGGACTCCCGGGCGACACAGCCAGCAGGCCCCAGGCCGGGGCTGCACCGGACGCGCGTGTGTGTGTCACACGTGCACTTCGCGTTTTACAGTCCGAGCAAGATCCAGTGGCAAAGGCAGACACGCGCCACGCAGCCCTCCCCACTCGTGCACAGCCCCCCCCCATCGGCACCGCAGCAGATGGCACCTGTTCCCGCCCCGCCCCCCACCCCGTTCTCTTCTGGCTCCCAAACATCACTCTTGCGGTCGCTCAGCTGGTTTATGATCCAAGGGAGCGTTGGAAGAAAGGAAACAAGTTTCAATGAACGGCTACTGTGTTCTGCTCCTTGCATTCATTCAGACAAGGAAGAAATGGCTTTTACTCTTTGTTAGAGGTGACACTTGAGACTGCTTTAAAAGTTGCAGTTTTGAACCCTTTCTCCAAAACAAGGCTACCTTCATGACGCATCTTCGGCCTCACAGAATCCGAGAGCCTTTCAAATGTCGTCTCCAAGGGACACCCGGCGGGCCTCACCTTGGCAAACCCACAGACGCTGTTCTTCTCAAACTTTTTCAAATTGTAGAGTTTTTATTAAAAACCCGAAGCCCCCAAAACACAGATGAACTTGACCCGAGTGAGTTTTCTCTGCTTGGTTTCTGTGTTTCCTCATGTCCCTGGGGTAACCGGGATTGTCCAGGACGTTGTCACAAGCAAGCGGGACACTCTACAGTCATGCTTTTCGGGTTCTTGCATCACAGTTCAGTGCATTTCCTTACCCAGCGCCGTCTCGTCCCCCAGATGCACATCCAATAAAAGGCAATGACATCTCCTCCCTCAGGCTACCAGTGAGGACGCACCCCCTTCCCAGCCGGGCGTCCTTCCCGAACTGTCTCAGTGTGAGAACGTCCCACGTACAACAGGTGGTACCAGAGTGAATATTTCACCGAAGTTGCCAATCGGCTGGTCGGGTATTTCGATACCCCTTTCCCCATTGGGACTTATTGGGCGAAAGAGCCTCCTAGAAATAACTAATCTCTGCTCTTCGTGGAGTCGTGATAGGGAGACGCCAGCCCCACCATCAGCTGAGACGCGTGATGTCAAGGGACCTGCAGGGCAATCTGCCAGGAACGTCACTGTCTCTGTAGGAGGTCTGCAGGCGCCTTTCAACACATTTTTATCTTAGAATTCACCCTCTGTGCAGTTATAGGAGGACTGTGCTTAAATGCTTGAAGTTTGATCATGTGAAACAAAGCAGTGTTAGACCTTAATCCGGGTCAACACCGACTCGATGCTCACTGATGCAGTGAGCTGAGTACAGAAGTGATGACGAGCCAGTCCTGTAGACCCACAGGGGGAGGCCTCTGACGTTCTCCGCGTGGGAATTGTGAGGATCACTGGGTATCGGTGATATGACCCTAAGCACGCCGTTCAGAACGAGGGGAGACGGAGCATGCTGACAGAGGAAGGGTGGGGGAGTCAGAAGATCCAGGGCATGGACACAGCGGGGCTGGGCTCCCAGCCACAACTCTTGCTTCCGGCCAGAATCCCATTTTGAGCAGGGAACCCGGGGCGCCTATGAGTCCTGGGAGATGGGCCAGTCGGATGGATTCTGCAGACCTGTAGGGTACCTTTAGCAACATCACTTCCCCATCCCAACGACAGGCAGCCTGGCCTTCTACCAGGTGCCAGGTACAATCAGGACCGGCTCGGGCATCAGGTGTGGCTGACGCCCTCCCGTGATGCAGGTGTGGAGGGTGTGGAGCTGGTCAGGACAGAGCAGGAGTCTTAGTGTCCTGTCCCTGCGATCCATTCGTTCACTGGGCTTGCCCAGGGATGTTCCCTGTCCCGTGAATTCCTTTTCAGGGGACACAAACCAGCTTCCTGGAAGGGGACTCGAGACAGACAGGTCCCCTGGGACTCACAAGAAACATCACTTGACCCAGAAGGAGCCGAGCACGGACACCCCAACCGAATACCGCTATGTTTTCAGCATCATGGCGCTGCGTTTGGACAGAGACCCAGCCTCGCTGAGAATGGGCACCGCTGAGCTCCGTGCTGGCCCTCCCGTCGGCGTGGTCCGTGAGCTGGCAGTACAACCCCGGCAGAGCAAAGTCATTCCACACACGGAAATGTCAGTCCCGAGACAGGAAGATGAGCACCTTGCTGACTGCACTCTCCGGCCTGCCACAGTTCCCGCGGCCGCGGAGGGTGTGAGATAAACAGCAAATGCTTCGGTTACGCCCCACGTTCAGCCGCACTCATCATCCAAATGGCACAGAGCTCACGCCACACGCGTCAGTGTTGTTGAGAGTCCCAGTGGGGACAGTCCCGTTTGACTTCATTTCTAAAGTAGACCTACAGAGCCTCCTGTTGAAGAACGCTGAGTCATCTGACATTTCCGTAGATGACGAAGTGTCTAGTGTTGCATATTATTATTTTTTAAATGCCCTAATTGTGAAATGTCAACCGGTCAG
The DNA here is from genome assembly GCF_014108415.1 of Molossus molossus. Classification (NCBI taxonomy): domain Eukaryota; kingdom Metazoa; phylum Chordata; class Mammalia; order Chiroptera; family Molossidae; genus Molossus; species Molossus molossus. The sequence continues at coordinate 144,959,169 of NW_023425355.1, forward strand.
TTTTCTTCTTGTCGTTTTGTGTTTTGGAAATCTCAAACGTTAGACTCGCGCTCATTTTGTCACAAAAGCATGTTGTGCTAGTAAGTCTCTAGATAATTCTGTGTTTGTTCCAATCAGGAGAAAATAAATAGCTAGCACACATATTTCCGCGTTCTAAAGTGTGTTTTGGGAGGTCTCATTCATTCCGAGCTGTGATTTTTCTTGGAAGGGACACGTTTTCCTTTGCTATTTTTTTTTTTTTTTTATTCTCACCCGAGGACATTTTTCCATTTCGGATAGAGTGGGAGGGAGACAGGAAGAGAGAGAGAGAGAGAAACATCGACGTGAAAGGGACACATCGAGTGGCTGCCTCCAGCACGCACAACCCAGCCAGGGCCGGGGACAAACTGCAACTGAGGTACATGCCCTCAGCGGGAACCGAACCTAGTTCTCTCTGGACTTCAGGCTGATGCTCTAACCGCTGAGACAAAACGCCCAGGGCTTCTTTGCTATTTTAACAGGACACATTTAAAAGATATAAAATGGTCCGGCGGATGTGGCTCAGTGGTTGAGCATCGACCCTGCACCAAGAGGTCACCAGTTCGATTCCCAGTCAAGGCACATGCCCAGGTTGTGGGCCCATCCCCAGTGGGGGGCGTGCAGGGGGCAGCCAGTGGATGTTCTCTCTCATCGATGTTTCTGTCTCTCCCTCTTCCTTTCTCTCTCTTTAAAATCAATAAAGAAGAAAAAAATTTTAAAAATAAAAATAAAATGGTATAGAGAGTTATTTAAAGGATTTGGTTAATTAATTGACTTTGATTAAATAATGTACTTCCATCAAGTGATATAAGCACATATATAAGTTAAATCTACAAAAAAAAAAAAAAAAAAGAAAGAAAGAAAACACAAACAATTAAAAAAAAGAAAAAGAAAATTCCCAAAACTTAAGTCAAAGAAATTGCAATTTAAATTAAGTGGATTGGGAGAGAAAATCTGACCCGAGGGGAAGAAAATTAGCTGAACTTGGAGTTGGACAATGAGCCCAGCCTGGGATTAACATCATCGGCCCGTGGTTAACACTTAGACCTTGAATTTCTTCCTTGTGTGGGCATGGTATTGGCTCCGATGACTCTCTTCACATTGAAACAGTCCTGTAACTCCTGATGACAGTGAAATGTTACTCCCCTAGAATATGATTCATGGAGTGTCAAGTATATGTCACCGGTGATAGATACATAATTCACAGCTTTAATCTTTTGCTTAACATGCGTCTTTACCGAGAGACGAGACGTTCCGTGAGGCCGGCAATAAGACATTTGTCCGGATTTTTCGTTTGTTTGTTCTTCTGTCCCCCGTGCGTAGCCCAACCCTCGGCACGGAGCAGACACGGAAGAAATACTCCTTGTGAAATGGGAGAGTGAATTAACGGGTTCCAGCAGCTTAGAACAGCCCTTATTCTCCCTGTTGAGCGAATAAGTTAAGCAATGCTTTTCCCATTTCGAGGAGCAAATCCTCTTAGCTTCCGAAGCGTGCATGTTAAAGAAACGACCATCTCCCCACTGTGCAGGTGATAATTTGAAATCCCAAAGGGGGTAAGCATGTCTGATGTCACAGTGCTGATTTTGCCCCTGCCCGAAACTGTCCCCAACTGGACGGGGTGGGGTAAGTAACATAACTGATGTTCACCGTCACTTTGCACAAATACTGGTGTTCGTAATGACTGTCCAGGTGTGTCCCAGGACAGCCATGCCTGTGTGAGTGACAGTGTGATATCGGGGGGCTTTATTGAAGCACCACGTACAACTGGTGATGACAACATTTATGTCCTTGCCACACTCCTCCACGTGTAGGATCCGAGCCCTGATGGGACGGCGCTGGGAGGTGGGTCCTTGGGGAGGTGGCGAGGTCATGGGGTGGCACCTCAGGAAGGGGTGAGGGCCCTTATCGGGGAGACCCCAGACAGCGCCTTCACACCTCCCCCAGGTGACGGCACGCCGGAAGACAGACGTCTGCGCACCAGGAAGTGGGCCTCACCCCACACCGAGTCCCCAGGCTCCTTGACTTTGGACTCCGGCCTCCGGAACTGTACGGGATGAATGTGTGGGTTCGAAGCCCCAGGCCATGCTGTTCGGCTGGGCCAGCCTGGACGGCCGGAGACAGACACGCTGTGATCTTCCAGGATCGCGTTGCGTGTGTTCTTTGGATTCATGCAAAGACCGTGAGCAACCTCCTGAAACGGAGAGTTCTCCTGGGGTTCGGAGACAAAATGGAAACATGGGTGGAAGATTATGTATTCATCCTGGTCACCAGTCCCATTTCTCCTACAGTATCTCAAGCGTCTCCCTCACGGACAGCGTTCTGTCGCTCCAAAACAGGTGACTTCGTAGATGAAAAGCAAACCACTAGGCAGGTCCCGAACAATGGCTTAAAGTGTCAAGTGGCACTGTGGCCCCAGACTTGGCAAGGATGGGAACCGTGAGTTCTCAGTGGTCAGTGGCCATGTCCTCCTTTCGAGGGACTGGACTGATCAGGCCTCCTGAGCTCCGTCTCGTTGTCTGGATTGTTGTATTTCGAGGCCGGGGTTTTGGCAACTCCCTGTTACCCGACTCCCTCCTCTAGCCCCATGCTAAGTCTTGGTGTTGGTCCGGGACCATGAGAACCTTCTTACTATCGGTCTTTCTGATTTGTTTTTAAATCCTCACCCCAAAATATTTCCCATTTATGTTCACATAGAGCGGGAGGGAGACAGAGAGAGAAACATCGATGTGAGACACATCGATCGGTTGCCACCCACACGACCCCGACCAGAGCTGAGGACAGAACCACAGCCGAGGTACGTGCCCTTGAGCAGAATCGAACCAGCGACTCTTTGGTCTGCGGGCCGATGCTCTAACTGCCGAGCCAAACCGGCCAGGGAAGTCTTTCTCATTTTTCCTGCGTGTTAACTCATACTGAAAATGAGAAGAGGCGACAGGGTGAAACACACTCTTGAAAACGTGTCGTCGCTGTGTTCAATGCCAGCAGTGTGGCCCAGCACCGGACCGTTGACCCTGAAGCTTGCAATCCTGAATGAGAGAGAGCCGGACCTTCTGGGAAACGTTACATCAGTTACAAACTCTGGGGTTACTGATTTTTCAGCCAGGTGTTAGGGATAAAAATACACTCGGCTTTTAGGAACCACTGGCTTGCCTATGAAAAATCACTGGTCTTGCCGCTCTGGCTGGTGTGGCTCAGCTGGTTGGACGTCGTCCCAAACACCGAGAGGTTGCAGGTTCAATTCCCAGGAAGTGCGTTCGGTCTCCAGTGGGGGGTGTGCAGAATGACATATAGTAAATAAGACACATACTAGATAAAATAACATGTTTGCCTATAACCTACCTTTTTTCCTTTAAATTTATTTTCCAATTACAGTTGATATACAATATTGTTAGTTTCAGATGTACAACATGCGGGTTAGACATTTATATGCCTTACAAAGTGACCTGGTAAGTCTAGTACCCACCTAGCACCATACAAGGTTATTGCAATACTATATTCCCTATACTGTCTTTTATACCCAGTGATTAGTCTGTACTTCTCAATCCCTTCACCTTCTTCACCCAGCCCCCCAATCCTCCTCCCTCTGCTGACCATCGATATGTTCACTGTAGCATTATTTACAATAGCCAAGATATGGCAGCAATAAGCGTGCAGACATACATGAGTGGATAAAGAAGAGACGGTACATATACACAGTGGAATATTACTCAGTCGTGAAAAAGAACAAAACCTTCTGTTTGCAACAACGTGGATGGGCCTGGAGGGCATTATGCTAACTGACATACATCAAACCGAGATATACAAATACCACACGATTCCACTTATAGGTGGAATCTAAAAACCAAAACAAATGAACCGACGGGAGAGAAAAACCGACAGACACGGAGCAGTCAGACGGTCTCCTGTCATCTACTTGTACACACGCCTTCTGGGATCTAGTATTATTCACGCCAGAATGCAAACGTTGTCCAAGTCTTACTTCTTGTGTGCTTGGATCGCTCTGTAATCTCTTGGAACAACGGACAAAACCACATGCCGACGAGATCATGGGCGCACCATGTCTTGGAATGCCTGGGTGCTCCCAGCAATTGGCTCTGCAGAGGCTAAGTTTCCATGGCACAAACATGAAAGTGGTAGCCTGGCTCAGTCGCGGAAACAATGCGAGGCATTCGACACAGAGCTACAAAATGATATATTGTTGCATTTCCTTAAGCCCACAGCTAATCTTCCATGAATCATCTTTCCAGGCGGTGAGGCATCCAAGACCCAGTAATGTTTGCGAACCTGTGTTTACCCACCTCAGAGTACTGCTTCTTTCGAAACCCTTGGGAAACGAATCTTTTTAAAGGGAACGATGAACAGAATATATCTTCAGGTCTTAGTGTCATGGCAGAAATTCAGGGTCTTTGCCCCTGAAATCCAGGGTGTGGAAGGAGAGTGCACTGTCTGAGGAGGAAGGATACTTTGTATCCAGAGCAGGGCAGGTTTCGGATTTCTCCCTGCTCACAAATCATGGGCCTATGCACCGGGAGCAGAACCGAAGAGAATCCCACGCGATCCTTTTGGATTCTAACAATCTGTGTCCCCGCCATGTCACTGAGTCACGAGAAGGGGACCCGATGCGGTGACGGTAAATGCAGACGTTCCCGACCCCCCCCCCCCCGACGTGGCTGCCGGTGCCTGTCCAGGGTCTCCAGGCTGCGGAGCAAAGCCCTGTGCCCGCACCGCACGCCGACTGCCCGCCCCCTCGGGCTGTGCCGGAATCTCAGGAACGCGGAGCATGTACTCATCACGTGTAGCTTTCCAAGCACGCCGGCCGCACAGCCTGAAGAATAAACACGACCCCACTTGACCTTGACGTCAAGTCAGGCACAGAGACTGCCCAGGCTCCCTCGGGAGGAGGGCGCGGCCGGTCCCGGACACGCTCACTCACCGCCGCCCCTCTGGCCCCCGGCTTCCTCCCGGCCCTGCTGCAGGGATCGGGACCGAGCTTTACCATCCCAAGTCGCTTGGAACTGGGATGCCAGACGGCCGCCGAGGGACAGGCGGACTCCGAGCGAAAAGTGTGCGGCCGAGCAGGTGGGTGCGTTCCCCCACCACGGCAGGGCCCTGCCTGCCCCGTGTCCACGCTGCGTGGGGCCTGAATGGGAAGCAGCCAGTCACAAGCTCTCCCGATCTCCCCGAATAGGGCCCACGGCAAGCAAACCCCTAGATCTAAACCAAGTAGGAAAAAGGAGCATGTCTCAGTAGGTACGAAAGCAGGCGTACGTGTCCCGGGCACGAACCATGAAGAACGACCCGAGGGGCCCCGGCCGCGCAGCCCAGTGGGTCGGAGCACCATCCCCGCCCACTAAGGCTGCAGTTCCGTCCCGTCGGGGCTCATGTGAGTAGAACAAGAAGTCAGTGTCCCGCCCCCCACCCCATCTCTCTCTGCTTTCATCTTTCTCTGAAACCAATTACAAAGAAATAAAAGAAGAACAAACCGTGGGCCCGGCCCTAGGAGAGCTGGCATCTAAGTCAGAGGCCTGGGCCTTGCGGGACCAAGGACACGTGCAGAACATGCTGGGAACGACAGAGCACCACGACGTGTACGGGCCGAGGCGCCGCGGGGCCTGAGCCTCCCTTTTCCGAAGACGGGGCTGGAGTGAGTACGAGAAGGGGCCGCCCGGTGATCTCCGCTGCCCACGAGCATCTCGATCCTCGCACATCCCCTCCAGGGGCGCCCTCGGGATATGTCCCTGCGCCCAGAGTGGAATTCCAGGAGGTCCACAGAGGAACGGGGTCCCCCGCCGCAGGGCCCCACGTTCCCCCCACCCCATGCCCGCGCCGGACCGGCAGCGGTGCGGTGCGTAGGGCGATGGAGGGTCGTCTCCCAGCCCACAGGGCCGCGGGCCACCTGAGCCGGTCCACCAGACGGATCTCATCGCGACACCGTGTGCGCGTGCGTCTATTCCTATCTGTTCACTTCATCAACGAGTATTCGCCAGTGTCTGAGTGGAACGCTCATGTCCGATGTGGATTCTCTAAGTACAAGGCTCAGCCACACAGATGGGGCCCCTGGTTCCAGGGACATGGGTGTGACGTCATGGGCTCTCCAAGGAGTCCGGCTGTGGGTGATCCAAGCTTCAATGACTACACAGGGCTCTGGCCAGACGCTCTGGGTCCTGCCTGTCCTTCCCGGGTCTGGGCTTCAGGAAAACCCGGTGACCTGGAGACACTCAGCAAGACGGAGCCACACACATGTCGTCCAACAACTTTAACCACCATGCCTTCCACACCGTCCCCCGCTAAACAATCCGCCTGGCGGAGAGACAGGCCCCGAGCCAGGGCACCCGGACTGCCGTGTCCGGTAGGGCGTTCCCGCCTGGGCCTGCGGGAGGGAGAAGAAATTTCTCCTGCACGTCACCTCCAGCCACCAGCGGGACGGGTCTCCGGGGGCCATGGTGCCCACGCATTAACCTCCACCGGTCATCTCCTCTTCCTCGTTCACATGGTGCTATGTGACCATTTCGGTGTTTTCTGGCCTGGCTGGGTGGCTCGACCGGTTAGAGCGTCGCCCCGACATCCCGACGTTTCGGGTTCGATCCCCAGTCAGGACTCATGCAAGAATCAACCCGTGGGCATCAGGACGTGGAGCGACACACTGATGTCTCTCTCTCGGAAAATCAATCAATGGAAAAAGAGAATTTTGTAGTTTTCTTTCATACACTTGTTTCCACCTTTGTGCCCAAGGAAACAGCCGTTGTGACCGAATCCCCAGGGACCTGTGGCAGAGAGAGCCTTCCTCGAACCCTGACCAGAGCTCGGGCGGGGTGCCGGGAGCTGAAGGGGGACAGTCGGACGTGTTGGCTGGGCCCAGACGGATACGCCAGCATTGTCTCCACATGTGTGTGACAGGGAGTCTGTCCCCACAGGCGGACTCCGAGACACACAGTGACACACGTGGCTTTGTTAAAGACGGAACAGCCACCCAGCCAACGCTGCTGTCCGGGTGCACACCGCGTGGGTTTCTTCGCTGCCCCCCCCCCCCCACCGTCCCACATTTCCACAGAAAAGTCCGCCCCTGCTCGGCGGGGGGCAAAGATGGCTGTCTTACGTTTTCTAGGAACAGGGGCCCAGCGTCTCTGAGCTAGACCAAGCCACATACGAGCAGGGTTTCACAACGACCCCAGACCCGGTCCTGAGGTTGGTGGGGGAGATGTTAGCCGGGGTCTCCGTGGACGAGATTCCCCTGGGACCTCCTGGGCCGGAGCTCAGGGCCGTGGCTCAGGGCCTCCTCGCTGCGTGTGACAAACGCCACCGCGTCTGAGCACGCTCGGGGCCAGGTCCTGGGTGACGGCCAGGCAGACGCTGACATCCACCCCGCGCATCTGTCGTACAGAAGCAAGGAGCTGGGCTCTCCCTCAGGAACAACTTCAACCCACGATTTGCCACCTTGGATGTAAAACTACGCAGCGAAGTCCACACCTGCTCTATTCACCTCATTTATTTGCTGCCACACACACACACACACACACACACACAATTTTTTTCCTCTTCCCCTAAAAAACAAAAAACAACCAGAAACGGCCGGGCTGGCATGGTCATCGCAGCGATTCCCTGCAGGCGCCCCGACAGCTGCGTTAGGACGCGCGACAGCCCAGCTGCTCACAGTGCACGTAAGTCACACGCTTCACCGCCGGGAGCTGCAGCACTGTCTCCTGTCCTCGGGCGGAGCAGGAGGAACTGGGCCGGGTTTTTGTTTGGCCTCTTCAAAGGGTTCTCTCCGGATCCCACAGCAGAAAGCAGGTCAGGGAAGACGGCCCAGCGTGGAACGGGTTTCCGTGTGCACGGACGCACGTGCAGTTCAGGCCAACGGTCTGCATTCAGTGCCCCCAGAGGCTGAGCGGTGGACCGCTGGGGGGAGCAGGGGAGCGGGTGACGTCACAGGTGGGGGCAGCGGCTCTTCCCACGAGCGGTCATGACGGCCCCGGGCCATGAGCCCACGAGGCAGAACCTATGGCGTGATTTCCCGGCAGCGCTTGGTCGTATGTGCTTGAGGTCATGAAACACCGTATTTAAGAGGACCTGGACAGAGGAACATCGTGTTGATACGTGGAAGGACTCAATGTTTGTAAGGGGCCCCTTCTGGCCAGCCTGATGTATAGTTTCATGAAGTCCCTGTCACGAGGTCACCAGGTTTTTCTTTTGTGGCAACTGAGAAGCTGGTTCTCAGTCACAGGAAGGCCCAGGGGTCAAGGGCTTGGTTCTCCAGAGAGCAAGACATTCAGTGAAGTTACCGCGGGCGGGACATCAGTAACGCAGTGTCCGTGAAACACATACACAAGGAAGAAAAACACGCAGCACAAACATAGACCAAACCCTGCAAAACAGCCACATCCGGGAGATGCCCATTTGTAGGCAGCGTCTGTGACAAGGTGCCCCAGCCCGTCAGGGGGAGTCTCAGCTGGTTGGAGCATCGTCCTTACACCAAAAAAAAAGGGGGTGCAGTTTGATTCCCAGTCAGGGCACCTACCGAGGCTGCAGGGTCAATCCCTGGTCAAGGCACACAGGAGGCACAAATCAATAAAAACACATCCTTCTAGGGGCCTGGAATGAATTCTTTTTTGCCCAGAAGTGCTGATAACACAGATACATCCGTAGGTAAAATACCATTACATTTCACAGCTAGAGACGTGTACCGTTTATCTCCATTATGTTGGACACGTAATGGCAATGTTAACAACTCGAATATTTCCCAGTTCCCTACGCTGCTGTAAAATGTTCCCTTTTAACAAGGAAAAAAAAAAAGATTGTAAAGGCATTTTTAAAGAAAAAAGGCAAACACTGATTTCTGCTTCATGTTTGACCCCAGAACCCCTTTCATGTACACGTTTTCGCCTATTACGCATTTCAGCGAAAGTGGACAAATACGTTTCTTCGCTTTCCCGAGGAATAGAAGGGACCCCGAGGCCATTAGCAGCACAGCGAGGCAGGAAGCAGAAGAACATCGCTGTCGGCTTCACCACATGGTGGCCACGTCGTGGTGCCCACGGGCACGTCCACGGAAATGCTCGCGTGATTGGGCGAGGGGGCAGCCACACTCACGCACACGGGAAAGACGTCGCTGCTGCCGTGGTAGCCCACGGTGAGACACCCGGCTCTCCAGGTCGCCCGATACCGGGACCCCCTGGCAAAGACCAACGACAGGCATGTTCTCTTCTGGTCTAGTCCTGGACGGTGCAAGGGAAGGTACACACGCGTCACGGGGCTGGCCACAGTGCCACGCTGCGGACAGGGCTCCGCACCTCCCCCGCCACAGCACACACGCTCTGGGCCGTGGACGCACACGGCACACGCTGAGCCTGGGAAAGGCCTTGTCACGGAAGGAGGTCTTTCCCGAGACCTTAGTCCAGCGGCTCCCCAGCCGCCCGGAGTAGCTGGCCACGGGCTCTGCCTTCCTCCTATCGTTCCCAGACATTCCGCTCCAGTTCAGCGAGCCGACCCCACACTTCCGTTAAAAATCTGTCAGGTCCGGCCGGGGTGGCTCCGTGGTTGAGCGTCGACCCTTCACCAAGAGGTCGCCGGTTCGATTCCCGGTCAGGACACATGCCCAGGGTGTCGGCCCGATCCCCAGTGGGGGGCACACAGGAGGCGGCCAGTCCATGTTCTCTCTCATCCATGTTTCCATCTCTCTCCTTCTCCCTTCCTCTCTCTAAAATCAATGAAGGAAACAAACAAACAAACAAAACATTTAGCACTGGCTGGCGTGTTCAGTGGTTAGAGCATCAGGCCACACACCAGAGGGTCTCGGGTTCCATTCCCGAGCAAGGGCACGGACCTGCATTGCGCATTTGATCCCTGGTCTCCGTCAGGGTGCGCACGGGGGGCAACCCATCGATGTGTCTCTCTCATATAATTTGGACTTTAGTTCCCTTAGCACTTGGATTAAGTCTCAAAATGCAAGTGTGGCATGTGCCCAGTCTCAGGGAGACGAACCCCGGCTCGCCCCCGCCTGCACCCCTACCTGGCGGGAGGGGACACGCCCGCCTTCTGAATCCTTCTCCGCGAGCCGGGAGTCGGCGCTTTGCTGGGAAGGACAGACAACCACCGGATTTGGGAGGCAGGTTTCAACAGCGCATCCTCACCCCGAAACTTCTCAGCCACCTTTCACGGTGGCCCACGGGACCCTGTGTTCAAACCCTGCCGCGGTCCAACTCTGCAGCTGGAGGTAGCAGGACCCACGTGCAAACACCTCTGGGCGCGGCTGAGGAGAAGCCGGCAGAAGGCGGTGGAGGCGAGTCCTTGCTGTTTGATTTCATTTTCTTCAAAGCCGCAAATTATAACCGGGGCAGGCGCTACAATAAAACAACAAACCGAAGACACAGCTTCAGACTGTACCCAGGGTGAGATGAACCGTGCTGGCCGAGAGAACACACCGGTGGGACCTCGCGTGCCCGCCCGGCGGGAAGCTTCCTGACCACGCGGAGCATCAGTGGAAGGATGGAGGAACCCACGCACCTGTGGTCCGAGGTTTCCCTAAGCTGCCCGCAGCATGGCGGGGGCACTTGTGCGGGGTATGTGGTAACTTCCCTGAAAGCACACAGCTGAGGTGCTCCAGCCCACAGGGAGCAACCCAAGACTTTCCTTCCCACGGACAGGGAGCCTCCAGGACAGACCGGTGCGGACCCACAGGGTTGGGGCCACGTCTGGGACCCCCACCCCTCACTGCGGAGCCAGCGTGATGGACCCCGGGACGCGTCACCTGCCCAGGTGTGTGTGTCAGCGGTGGGGGCGCGAGTCGGGCTACAGGACAGGTGGGCGGCAGGGGTGACATGCTGCCCTGCAAATAGGAAAGGCTAACAGCAAATACTCGACGTCTAGGAAAAATGCCCACCGCCGTCCAGTAATGGTTAACGCGAGACAGTAACGCGGTGAGCCAGGGTTACGCCGAACGGCTCCCGTGGAACTGGACCGAGGGCATCGTCCAAATCTCCAGGAGCCGTTTCTGTGGTGGAGAAAGAAACGCTCACACACAGAATCCACAACACCCTTCTCTGGACGGTAGCTCATCCCTGGACGCTGAAGTTGCCGGTTCGATCCCCAGCCAGGCCACATGCAAGAATCAATCCAGAGCCCTGGCCGGTTTGGCTCAGCGGTTACGGCGTCGGCCCGCAGACCAGAGTCCCGGGTTCGGTTCCCGCTAAGGGCACGGACCTCGGTTGCAGTTTGTCCCCGGCCCCGGTTGGGGTCGTGTGGATGGCGACCAGTCAATGTGTCTCTCTCACATCAATATTTCCCTCTCTCTTCCTCCCTCTCTCCCTCCTGCTCTATCCGAAGATATATGCAAAAATGTCCTCAGGTGAGGATTAAAAAAAAAAAAAATCAATCAATCAATGCATGAATAAGTGGAACAACAAATCCGTGTTTCTCTCTCTCAAAATCAATAAAAAATATTTTTAAAATAACCTTTAGGTACAGGGCTCATGTTGCATTGTGTCTTTTAATTCACGTCCCCTTCATTCTTGAGGTGCACAGTCCCATCCAGATCACAGCGCCCCCTGCCTCCCCCGGCTCCTCAGACACACAGCAGCCCAGAAACCCCGCATCCGTGCCCAGCAGGGCAAAGGCCACTGAGGACCCCCTTCCTGCCAGCAGCCACCGGCACGTCACAACTGTCCCCTGCACACGCAAGCAGCAAATCCTTCCAGCCCCAGAGAGAGCCTGCATTTGCCGGGCCCTCGCATTCCGGGCTGCGAAGCGGGTCATTTTCATTCTGAAGCTCGGGGCTCGGGGTGACGCTCCCCTTGTCTCTGTCTGGATCCCCCCAGCGAGCACAGACCCGTTGCCTGCTACCTCCCAGGGGAACCCGGAGTTTCACGGCAGAGAACAGGGGCCGGACGCCAGAGCGCCCACCTGCAGAGCTGCGCCTACACGGAGCAGGGCGATCTTATTCCCACCGGCACGACCCTTGGCATTGGAGGCGGCTCCCGGAAACTCCCAGAACCGAGGTCTGAAACGTGAGCGCGCTAACCGAGGCCCTCTCCCTGTTCGGTGGACAGCGTCTCCGTGGTGCCAATGAGCGGCTCCTGGCACAGCGGTGGCCCCGCCGGTCCGGTCAGGCGCTCGAGCGCCCTGAACACGTCCTTTCCTGTGCTCCTGGCCCCGAGGCCTGGCCCCGTCTGCCTCTGGATCCCCTTCCAGCAAACACCACTCAACAGACGCCCTGCTGGTCGTAACACTCTGTAGATCACGGTGGGCAGACGGGTCACCGGGCAGAGATCAAGGTCAACCAGGGACACGGTCTGGACACTGTAGGCGTGGCCGAGTGAGAATGACATCCTGGGTCCTTTTTATTCCCTTTTAACCAAAGTAATGTTTGTTTCAGAAGCTCCTCCGAGGGTCCTGTTGGAGAGAATGATTTCTGGATGGAAAGATGCTGCTCGTGACGGCTCCCAGAGCCCCCGGGGCCGTGGGTCTGTGATGTGGACACGGTCCCCTTGCCGATGTCAACCCTCCTTTTGGGGATTTTCCCGGCAAAATGCCCGGCGCCGGCTGTCTTGGGGAGCGGGGCCCCTCTCAGGGCGCTAGAACGAGGGTGGTACACGTGGCTGCGTTATGAAGCCAGGAAAATAGAAGGTGTTTTCAGGATCACGCCGGCGAAGCGTTCCTTCAGGAGGGAAGGGAAAGAAGCGAGGTCTGTTGGCCCAGCCGGCACGAAGTCGTCTCCCACCTTCAGAACGGTGGGCGACTTCCATCCCAGCAGATGGCTCGGGGACCTGGCCAGGCGCGCCGCTGGGGACGAGGCTCCGTGTGTGACGTTAGGCAGCGAGTGAAGACCAGCAGGTCTGGGCAGGTGCGCGCTGGGCTGAGGAGGGCGCACCCTCGCCCTGGACCCTGGGCGCTCTCCTCGGACGGCTGTCAGGCTGATGGGGTCTAGGAGACGCCTTCGGCTTCACCAGAGTCTGCAGTGACCCGGCGCTTCCAAAGCCTCGGGCACCGGGCTGGGCAGCCGGGAAGACCGCTGATGTCACAGGGACGGGGGTGTTGTTCTGTGTGGCCGGGAGCCTCAGGCTGGAATAGTGTCAACTGCTTCTGGGGGATCCCGGACATCATTTCTTTCCCCTTTGCACTTCCCGGCTACCGTCCGGAGGCTGTCTTTGCTTCATGCGCCCAGCTCCGACTTTTAGGTTACGGTTTTTATTCACGGCCTGGTCCAAGCGCTTTTCTGCAGAACTTTCCTGGGAAGGCCTGAGCAGTCAATAGCCCGGCTCTGCAGGGCACGTGCCCTGTGTGGGAACTTCTCACCCCTGCCCTTGTAGCACAGACACGGCCCGCAAACGGACAGATGTGATGTGTGTCAATAAAACTTTATTCCAGGAGACAAGTGTGGGCCAGGGTTGGCCCCCAGAGGGCAGCCGGTGCACCGTGCTCTGGAAGCTGACATCCAGGTACCTGGAGTCCGCAGTCTGGACTGTTGTGATAACAACTTAAAGCTGATGGGGACCTGGCTGGTTTGGCTCAGCGGTGAGGGCGTCGCCCGCGGACCAAAGAGCCAGGGGACCGATTGCGGTCAAGGGCACGGACCTGGGTCGCTGTGCGCCACCCCCTTGTCAGGCCCTGCGGGAGACAACCAGTCAATGCACTTTCTCTCTCTGTCCCTCCTTCCCACTCTATGTGAAGATTGATGGAGAAATATCCTCGGGTGAGGCTTAAGAACGAAAGAAATAACTAAAGCTTATGGGGTCGGTAGACTTCAGCCCGCCGGTTGGATCTTATCCGTCTACCCAGTGAAATCTCACAAGCAGAACAAATAAACCACAATGAACCACAGCAACAGTGTCGTAGGAACCTGATGCTCAGTGAACATCACCCCGTCCCCGAACACCGCGCACGGGCCACGCCTCATACGGCACAGATGCAACCCCACGGCCTGCGCTGGGTTCCCGGGCCCGAGTGGCCCCCGTGCGCGCCCTGAGCGCACGCGCGGTGCCTGCTGTCGGGACCTGGTCCTTCCCTCCGCGTCCGACCTGCAGACCCAACATGCTGCTGCTGTAACAAGTCCCTGTTCTATGGCTGAGTGCCTGTCGGTGTGTCTGTCCGTTCTCCTTCCTCCTGCGGAGGGACACGGTGACAGCGCGCAGTTCGGTTGCGCTGTGAAGGACCCGGCTAAAGGGCGCGCGTCCATCCGCGCATCCGTGTGTCCGTCCGTCCGTGCGTGGACACGTGCAGCTGTTCACACAGGCGCCGCGTGCACCCTCGGGAAAAGCCAAGTCCTTTGCCCAGTGCTGGCGAGAACGCACCCCGCCCGCCGCGCGTGCCGGCCGCGGAGGCTCACCTGCTGGGGCCCGTCTTCAGTGTCCACCGTTCTGGCCGAATCCACTTCACTGTCCGTGCCCCGTGGGCTGCTAGCTCACTGTGGTTTCAGTTCGCTTTTCCGGGGACCAACGGTAATGAGAATTTGCATTCGGCTGCTCCCTGGAGGGGTGACGGCAGTGTCGCCCGTGGACTCCGAAGGGGGCCCACATCATGTTTCAGGTGATGGAAACACCCCGGCTCGTGACACGAGTGGACGCCCGCCCCCACCAAGGACAGATGCGTTTCCTTGTACACGGAACGACTCAACAAAACGAATATAACATATGAGATCAATTTGAAAAAACACGCAAAGCCAAATCTCGCGAGGGACAAACACGCACCTTCAAATTCTACCGCAAACACGGAGGTAGGACCCAGCACGGCCATCCAGCCCGGTGGCTGTTCCGAGAAGAGCAAGGACACGAGGAAGGAGCTCAGGGGGCTCAGATGGGAGGGTCCAGTCCACCCGGGACACGCTGAGACGCCCCCATCACTAACGCTGACAAAGGTCACTAAGGACATGTGATAAAACACCCGCAGGGACGCGAGGACGCGTACACGCGCGAGACTCCGGGAAAGAAGCCAAACGGGGAAGGGCCCGCGCGTGTGCGCCCAGCTCGCTGAGAGCGGAGTCCTAACAGCAGCAGAACAGTGGTTCCCACGCGTGGGGGGGGGAGGGGCGGATGACGGGAGCTCAGGGCATTGTGAGCGCCCTCTGCCCGCTCCGGACGGTACTGCAGGGACGGGCCCGTGTCCTCATACTTGTCCACGGCTTGCACAGCCCCGAGGGGAGCCCTCCTGGGAACGGGGCCTCTGGTGGTCAGGCCGTGTCCACCAGGCTCATCAGCTGCAACAGGTGAACCACGGTGCTGGGGGTGCAGAGGGAGGGGACGCGGCCCAGGTGTGGATGGGGGCGGGGTGGATGGGAAATCTCTGTATCTCACTGTCAATGTCATTGTACACCGAAAACTCTTTTTTTAAAAAAAAAATTTCTTTTTCTTTATTGATTTGAGAGAGAGAGGAAGGGAGAGGGAGAGAGAGACAGAAACACAGATGAAAGAGAACATCGATGGGCCGCCTCCTGCACGCCCCCCACTGGGGATCGGGCCCACACCCTGGGCATGTGCCCTGACCGGGAATCGAACCAGCGACCTCTTGGTGCAGTGTTGACGCTCAACAACTAAGCCACATGGGCCAGGCCTAAAACTGCTCTTTATTTATTTATTTTAAAATATGTTTTTATTGATTTTTTTTTTAGAGAGAGGCAGGGAGAGAGAGAAGCATCCATGTGAGAGAGAAACATCCATCGGCCGCCTCCTGCACGCCCCCTACTGGGGATCGAGCCCACAACCCGGGCCTGTGCCCTGACCGGGGATGGAACTGCGACCTCTCAGTCCCTGTGACGACGCTCCACCAGTGAGCCGCACCGGCCGGGCTAGAACTGCTCTTTAAACATTGTTTCTAAAAATGCCGAGGACGGGCAGCGGCTGAGTGGCGTGTGATTGCGGACCTGCCCAGGTGAGCCTGCAGATGGCCCGCACCGTGGGTGGTGCAGGTGAACCTGGGTAGACGGTCGTGGATTCGGAAGACGCTCAGAGTTACCGTGGACAGGGTCTGCGGATGCCACCGCAGATGCGAGGTCCCCGTCCTAGGGTCCAGAGCACGTCCCCGCTGAGGCGTCTGCAGGACGCTTGACCAGGTGGGCCCACTGGCCAGCTGGCCTTTGCCGGGAAGTCACGCAGTTCTGGTCCGGTGTGGGCGGAGATGGCAGGGCAGCCGCACAGCTGAAGGCAGAGGTAGTAGCCGAGCCTGCTGGGCTGTCCTCCCGCACGTTCTCGTGTGTGTCCCAGCACGGGCCAGGCGGCCGAGGGACGGCGCACAAGCCACACAATCAGTGGTCTCTGCGGCCCGTGCCCGGGGACTCCCGTCGCTCAGAAAGGTCACGTCATGCCTGCCTCCCAGAGACCGCAACACAGGGCTCGGGGGGAGAGGATGGGGTGAGAACTGGGTGCACCCCAGTACAGGAATGCATCGTTTAAACTCCTTCGCTTACACAAGTGCTTTGAAGGTCAGGGCCCCGTTAAACAAGACGAGGAAAAGGAGCCGCCCCCAGCCCGCCGCCACATGCCCCCTTCTCCTCCCCAGCACCAGGCAGGGGCACCCCGGGTTTCAGCAGCTCGCCCCCTTTGTCACGGCGTGAGGCTCACTGACTGAGGTCCACAGTGCAGCCCCTCTTGCAGATGCTCGGGGGTCGCTCCCCTGCGGCCTCAGCCCCCCAGGGGTGAGCTCTGCGCTCGGCCCGGCTAGGGATCCACGTTTGAGAATTTGGGGGTGCGACTTGGAACCGTTTCAGGAAGTCAGTTGGTTTATTTAGTGAGTGAGGGACCTTACTCTGCTCTTTTCTTTCGAGGACAGTTCCCTTCCAGACGCGGACGTGGACCCCCGGAAGTGACCACTCAGAGCACGGACACGTGACTGTGAGATGAGGTCAGAGTCCCAGCCAGCGACCGTCTGCCTGTCCTTCAAGAAGAGGCAGCCAGGTGGGGTTGCTAAGCGGTTAGAGCCTCGGCCCGCACACTGAAGGGTCTCGGGTTCGATTCCCGGTCAAGGGCACCTACCTGGGTCACAGGTTCTGTCCGCTATCTGGGTCGGCGTCCTGTGGGAGGCAACCAATCCATGTGTCTCTGACATCAATGTTTCTCTCAATCCCCGCCTCCCTCCCTTCCACTCTGTCTAAAAACGAGTGGAAAAACACCCCCAGGTGCAGATTAACAACAAGGAAGGAAGGAAGGAAGGAAGGAAGGAAGGAAGGAAGGAAGGAAGGAAGGCGTGTGTGCAGTTTGCAATAAATGAGACTTCCGTCCTGCCCAGTACCTGCCCCCCACCCCGGGCCATGACCCGTTACAGAGCCGTCTGACCTGAGAGCAGCCGGCTCAGCCCCCCGCCCCTGAAGGCAGAGGGGGGTGCGGGGACGCCTGAGGGTCCATCTGTGAAGGATCAGAGAGGTGACTTCCCAGCATGTGCATGGCGGGACTGGGCACGGCACCCCAGGGAGTGGCTGGAGTCCCCACAGCACACGGGCTCTAGAAGGGTTCCCAGCCTCGCCTGTCCTCACGCTGATGGCTAAGGGACACCGCAGGCGGGGAAGGAACACCGTGCAGAACAAGGTCCGGGGGCCGGAAGAGGCCCGAGGGCGGGCTCCATCCTTGCTCCTCACCAACACCAGGGACGAAGCAGCCTTCCTCCAGACCTCTGGGAGGCCTCGCGTTCCCCAGCACCTCCTGCTGTCCGCAAGGCGGGTGCTCCCCGTGCTACGAAATCAGACGTCTCCCTACAATCTGAAATGACTGGACTTTTTAAAAATTGAGGCATAATTTCACCTACGTCTTAGTCATTGTCCAACTCTGCACCGGACAGCTCCCAGATCTTCACCTGGGCACACGTCCACTGGGTTCCTGCTACAACCCTCTCCTCACCCCAGTGGGGTCCCTCCCGCTCCCGCTCACTGCACCACGTGCAACCCCGACTCTGACGGCTGTCCCCGCGCATTAGCTGGGAGGGACTTTAAACGCCACAGAAGTGTTTCGGGGGTACGCTCGCCCTGGCCCAAGATACCTACTGGCATTCCTGTGGGTGACGTCTGTGTGGATGCAAGCCATGCACGATCTTGGACTGCGACCCGCTGGGACGCCCCGTCTCGGGGATGGGGTGATGGGCACTCCCCAAAGCTTCCATGCTGAGTAACAGGTGTACCTACCGGTATACTTCTGACAGTCCCATGAGAGCAAACTGGACGTGTCTTAGAGCCGCCGCCCAGGGAGGAACACAGCTGCCCCCAGGGGTGACCGAGGCGCCATTCCAGCCGCTGGGGGAGTCCGGGCCGCTCTGTGCTCCTCCGTCCTCAGCCTGAAGCAGCGGAGCTCCGTGTGCGAGACACGAACGGAGCCCGCGTCCGTGGGAAGGGCGGGGCATAGGAAGGCGGCCAGAGGCCCAGCGCCGTCGGAGGAAAGGCTGAGTCATGACACATCCAGGGCTACGCTGTATGTCTGGGGAGAAACCTTTGAAATATTCCTGGAGGCATCCCGGGACCCCTTTGTGAAGCACATGACTGTCTAACCACAGTGCCGGCACCCGAAACTCATACAAAACCATATCCACTGTCAACGGTCATCGGAAACCATGGTTTCAAAATCTAAAAAATTCTGTTTCTCAAGTCTGCCAAGTGGGGGATAACCACTGAAAGAAATCTGACACCTTTAGGACAGACCTTTTCTATACTTTTAGGAAAACTTTCTCTGCCTGGACGCCACCAGGCATTAAGAAGAGTCACGTTAAAAGCTGGGCCCAAAGTGGACAAGATAACATAGTGTCGACAGAGCGACGTAATTTACGTCCATGCCACCACCTTGCTGGGCTCCCTTGCCAGCAGGGTTCGTTTTAACATCCTCCCTGGAACCTTTATGTAAAAATAGTATCAGTCCAGCCGGTGTGGCTCAGTGGTGGAGCGTTGACCCTGCACCAAGAGGTCACCGGTTCGATTCCCGGTCAGGGCACCTGCCCAGGTTGTGGGCCCGATGCCCAGTGGGGGGCGTGCAGGAGGCGGCCAATTGAGGTTCTCTCTCATCAACGTTTCTATCTCTCCCTCTCCCTTCCTCTCTCTTTCTAAAATAAATAAAGGGAAAAATTAAAATAATATCAAGCCACATGCGCGGATGACCTCATCTCCATATTTCTCACGACGGGATGTGTGCTTCCGCTCGGCAGTGGGGACGAGGCCTGAGAACATCACGTCGCCCGGCTTCGGCCTGCGGAGAGTATTCGTGCTGACAGTTAGGTGTCCTGTGGAGCCCACACGTCTCTGTTCGGCTACAAGGTAATAAAACCGAGTAGGACTGAGTTTCCGTTATTCACCTAATAAGAAATAAAGCAGGCCCTGGGCATCTGCGTCCTTGTGCTACGGGATCGAGTTCTGTGTCGGATTCCTTCTGCCTTTCCCGTAACGTGGGCGTGTGCACGTACTGTCTCCAAGGGCTTCTCCCCGCTGTCAGGTGTGTACTGAGCACGCTGGGCGAGTGGGAGCTGCCGTCGGACACGTCGGACACTGCCTGGTGCACGGACAGGTCGTCGGGACGCTGTGTGACCCGCGGAGGGGACAGCCCCCCGCACACATGGAACGTGGGGCAGGGAGGGGCGGCCACGGAGGCCTCGGCGTGGCAGGTGTGGGCGCATGTCCGAAGGAACCAGGTCTGCAGACAACCCCTTCAAATGTCATCGTTCCGGCGACGGGACCAGGGACACCGCTCCAGCGGCCACATGGTCAGCGATGCCAGAAATCGGGCTGATGTCCAAGGTCCGGAAGGAGCCAGCCGGGGTTTGAAGCCCGGAGACAGCGGGAATGTTCCTTCCTACAGAGTAGGCGTCGAAGGAGAAAAGGCCCCCTCCGCCCGCCGTAGGAACCCAGCTGTATCGTAACCCGTCGGGTCTGGATTATGTGCAGGGGACCGACTCTAATGCCTGTTTACGTACGTTCGGCCAACGAAACCTTTCCGAGAAGGTGCTTTCAAAGGGCGGGTTAGGAGACAGGCCCACGGACAGGCAGAAACCCGGGCCCGCTCTCTGGATGTCCCCCTGGAGGAAACTGTGTTACGACCCAGGAGAAAGTCTTTGCACCTCTACTGTTTGCAGAGCAGAAGCAAAACACGCAGGTCGGTGGACGTTGTTAAATGCTGAGATTTCATACGCTGCCTCTCAGCAAGGATTAGGGTGCCAAACACATACTTTTGTTTGCAATGGGGTCCAAAAGCTAGCTTCTGTTTCCCTTGCTTGTCCACAGCAGCCACGGGTTCTAACACGCAGAGGAGGACCCCACATTCTGCCAGCATGGGCCCCCGCTCTACGGTCTCAAACTCCTTTTTTATACACAAAGAGCCCTGGCTGGTGTGGTTCAGTGGTTAGAGCGTCGGCCTGCGGTCCAGAGAGACCCGGTTCGGTTCCCGCTAAGGGCACGTAGCTCGGTTGCAGTTTGTCCCTGGCCCCGGTTGGGGTCGTGTGGGTGGCAGCCAGTCGATGTGTCTCTCTCACGTCGATGTTTCTCTCTCTCTCTCTTCCTTCCTCTCTCCCTCTCGTTCTATCTGAAGATAAATGCAAAAATGTCCTTGGTTGAGGATAAAAATATTTAAAAAACACAGAACGAAAAGGGCCTGTTCCTTCTTCCAGTCGCACAGACTAACCGGGATCCGTGAGGCAGAGAACCTCACAAGAGCGCGAACACCCAGACACTGGCCTCGACAGGGCCCCCTGCAGGCAACCCCTCCTCGTAACTGAACCCCCATTCCTTACGTGTGTGTCAAATCTACATTTTCCCTTGCGATGTAAAGAATTAAAATGTCTTGGTAAATAAACTAAGCCACATTTTTGAGCCTGGTGGAAAAAAACATGTTTTCGGATTAAGTGAGAGTTTGAACCGTCTTTGAAACGGGCCGGGCTGGGCCAGCTCTTCCGCACATGGTGCCAAAGTCAAAATTCCTTTGCCTTTCAACTCCAGAGAATTCTCAGGAAATTTATAGCGTATGGCTACGGCTCATTCCTGCACTCCACTCCGAAAATATTTTTTTATAAGCTACTTAATGTCCCGAAATTGTTCACATCTGATTTCTTACAGGCAGAAGGTGCCTTTGCCAGGAATATATCAAATTCCCTACCCTGAATCTGGAGTTTGGTTTATACTTTCTACCTGTGTGGAGAGTGGACGTTGGCCCTGCTTGATTTCTTTGCAATTCTGCCTCTCCTCTCCAGAGAGCTCCATGTCTGTTCTTGTTTTCTCTGACTCCACTGAGAAACAGAGACGCAGATGACCCGAATCCGTCCAGAGACAGAAATTCCTGCCATCGTGAAATGCAAGAAATAAAAAGAACAAGACGTATTCGATATCGGTCAGAGCCGCTGGGAGGCCTCTCCTTGGAGACCCGATGTCCTTGTCTCAAGGATGGTGTGTCCACTGGGTACCTGCATCGGTCAGAGCGAGGAAGTTCCCCTCCACCTGGGAAGTCAGGCAACCACGGAGTTTTCAGCCTGCTGGGATTTTTTTTAAAAAATATTTTTTTCTATATTGACTTTTAGAGAGACGAAAGGAGAGGGAGAGAGAGAGAAACATGGATGAGAGAGAACATCGACTGGCCGCCGCCTGCATGCCCCCCACTGGACATCAGGCCCACAATCTGGGCCTGTGCCCTGGCCGGGAATCGAACCGGCGACCGCTTGGTGCAGGGTTGACGCTCCACCACTGAGCCACACCGGCCGGCCCTGCGGGGATTTTTACCCACTCGTGCGTTAGGTGATTCTGGCCCTTCCCCGAGGGGCAGAGGGATTACACTGAGAGCCCCGATGTCCACTCATAAAGAAATCAGCTCTAAGAGGGACGTGTCCCATGCCTCGCTCCCCAACGCTGGGGTGAGAACCCAGAACCCCCCCACCAAAGCAGTGTCCTCAGAGCGGACCCCGGAACCACACCGTCCCCGAAGCGTGAACACACTCCTGGGGCCTCGGGAACATTAACTGGAGTCTGAGCCTTCTGCTCCCTCCATCCTCACACATCGTGGGGGGTCGCCCCCGTCTCCCTCGCGCACGGTTCTAGCAACCTTCAATTGTTGTGTTTAATTCTCACGACGATCCCGTGAGTGGGTGGTACCCTCGTTATACCTGCTGGGCAAATGTGGGAACTGAGGCCCAGAGAGGTTAGCGCACCTGCCTGAAGTCACACAGCAACTGAGCTGTGCACGGAGCGCCCCGTCTGTGCTCACAATGGGGCGCCGATGCCTCCTCCTGCAAACCCAGGGCGGGGCTGTTCCAGGACGAGACAAGAAAGGCATGTGAGAGTCACGGGGAACACATGGGCACTTGCTTCCTTCCTGAAAATGCAAGCGATGAAACGGGAACGTTGAGGCATAACTCTGTCTACGCCGATGCCGACATCTCTCGTTCCAGTAAAACCGCATCACCCGTGGCCACGTGCGGATCCACGTGAAAGGGAAGCGCCGGTGTCCTGCTGTGTTACACGACGTGCCGTACACGCACAACGCTGCTTGATCCTTCCTGCAGCAGAGAGCAGATCTCCAGGAGACAAGGTGCGACGCAGGAGCATCCCAGGTGACACAGGTCCACACATCTCCGGCGGTGCAAGCGAAACCCCTGCCTCTTGCCTTATAATAGCCACCGGAAACTACCAGGGCCCAACCCCCTGCCCAGCACGTGCTGTCCTCCCCACCACGGCCGGCAGACACTGACACGCAGCCTGTGATCAGCGCGTTGCATTTGGATCTCAGGACACACGGGCGCGTCACCAAACGACCCGAGGCACATTTAAGATAAAAGCGTGGGGTTCCTGTCTGGGGACCCAAGGACTTGCACGTCATGCTGACTTCCGGAGGCTTGACATTTTTGCGAGTTTTTTCCTTGCCTGGAGTCAGAATGTGGTCACTCACGTTACCCCTTTTAAGCAAGGAGAGGAGGTCGACTCTGCCCATCTCTCTGCCCCCATGTCTGGCTCACTCTTCAATTTAGAGAATTACGGTCACTGCAGGTAGACCGACTCCTCACACAGGACGGGCCGAGGGACGACGCACACCTGGCCCCCAAAAAGGCATCGCTTCCTGCAAAGCCCACAGCGCCAACCCCGGAGGTCTGCTGTCCAGCCTTTGGTTTCGATCACAGACGAAATTCGGCAGCCGTGGGCGAGACAGCCCCGCCACGCCCGAACCCGCATCCGATGGGTCTGCGCTGCCAGGTCAGCAACGGCCGAGAACGCACACTGTACCTCTGTCTCCGGCGGCACGGAGCACCCACGACGTGGGAGGTTGGGAAAGGGCGTCTCTGTAGGAAAGTCACACGGGGAGACGCCTGGAGACCCACTCTGTCCCTCAGAGGGCACCTTCCATCTGCTGTGAGCTTGTTTTCTTCATCTTTTTACCCTCACCTGAGGACATTTTTGCATTTATCCTCAGACAGTGCAAGAGGAAGAGAGAGAGAGAAACATCGACGTGAGAGAGACACATCGAGTGGTAGCCACTCACACGACCCCAACTGGGGCCGGCGACAAACTGCAACCGAGGTACGTGCCCTTCGCGGGAACCGAACCCGGGACTCTCCGGTCTGTGGGCCAACGCTCTAACCGCTGAGCCAGACCAGCCGTGAGCTTTACTTGCTTTTCAAGGGGTGACCCTGCACCCACTTCAGGTTTTCGGGGGAGCGCACACACGCCCTGGACGTTCCTCGGTAGTTGACAAACCTTGAATGACATTTTTTACTGCAGAACTAATTGTTCTGATGTCACAAATCTTCACGCTTGAGGCGACAAGAAAATGCAATTAAGGGGAAAAAAAATCCTGACCTGTCCTCTCTGAAGCCCATCGTATCCGCGTGTGTGGTTTGGTCATGAGGTCCCTGAAGGAACAATTCTGACATTCCAGGAAATCAGGCCGCGGAACGGATTTTACAAGGAATCCCGTTTGCTGTCCCGAGGCTTTAAAATGCAACCCTTTAACTTCTTCCTGTGTCTCCTCCACAACTTCCTGACAGTTCTGCTCATATCTTCTCCGCATCAACGCAGTCCGTTCTGACAACGGGGGTCAGGGCGATGCTGGGGTCTCTGTGAAGCCATCCCGGGCACCCCGGGTCCCTGCCGCAGCAGAACGCAGGGACAGGGCTGACCTGGACGGGCCTTCTCAGGACAAAGCTGTGCTCCTGGGATAAGCAGAGAGATGGACTTGATGCCCGCGTTAGGTTCGTGATGGTGTTTTCCGACATCCTGGATTCAGTCTCAGACCAAAAGCGTGCGGTCAGAGTGAAGGCCCGCCCAGGAGCCGGGCACGGCAGGGCCCTGGCTTTGCAGACGGCCCGCGGCAGCGATGCCCGGAGGTGCCCCGCGAACCCGCCTCGCTCCGCTGAGGGCCCGGCAGACGGGACAGACGGCAGGCGGAGCCCCGGCCGCTCTGAGCTGCGCAGCAGAAACGCCAGCCCCTCCTGCAGTCTCGCGAAGGCAGCCGTGCTCTGCTGGGTCTGCTGACCTTGAACCCACAGTCCAAGGGCACGGTGATGCCAGGGCCCAGGGCCGTCCCTCTGCTTTGTAACCCACTTCAGTGAGGCTCCTAAAGCAGCCGTCTGGGACCAGGGCCACTCCCCCATTGGCTGCAGGAAGAGGACCTGTGTAGGGACCCTTCCGAAGGGCCGTCCCCACCGGGGCTTTCTACGAATCCTAGGGACTAAGTTCCTTTCTTTTTTTTTTTTAAATATTTTTTCCTTTATTGATGTTAGAGAGAGAGGAAGGGAGAGGGAGAGAGAGAGAGAAACATGGATGAGAGAGAACATCGATGGGCCGCCTCCTGCACGCCCCCCACTGGGGATCAGCCCACCACCTGGGCATGTGCCCTGACCGGGAATCGAACCGGCGACCTTGTGGTGCAGGGTCGATGTTTAACCACTGAGCCACACCGGCCGGACATGACTGAGTTTTTTATTTTTTTATCCTCACCTAAGAACATTTTTCCATTTTTTGTTCAGGTACAGTGGGAGGGAGAGAGAGGAAGAAAGAGAGAGAAACATCGATGTGAAAGGGACACATCGAGTGGCTGCCACCCGCACGACCAACCAGGGCCGGGGACAAACTGCAACCGAGGTACGTGCCCTTAGCGGGAACCGAACCCGGGTCTCTCCAGACCGCAGGCCGACGCTCTCACCGCGGAGCCAAACCGGCCAGGGCTCTTTAAAAATATATTCCAATCCTAGGCGTCCACCAAGCAAAGTGAGTTTACACAGAAATCAGAGGTGGACCATTACCGACCATGTCCACGGCATGACAAACCGCCTGGTACATGAAGCCTTCCGTTAACCTGAGCGGAACCGCCCAGGCTGAGGGATCGGCATTGGTTCAGTGACGCAGCGGAAGGGACTTCCCAGAGGTGTGGCTTTGGGCCGACGTCACACCCCAGTCCACAGCGGAGCCGGGGCACCCTCACTGTGTCACAGACCAGCCGGGTCCCGGGCCGGGGCTCACGACCCCACATTCATCCCGCTCAGGCACAGGCGACCACGCGGACCCCACCGGCGGCGACGCAGGCGGGGCCGGTCACCTTGCAGGCGTCTGCACTCACGTCTTTGGTGTCTGGTGGGCGGGATGGTGACATGGCTGGGCCCCTGCCTGAGCTCTCTTCCTCCGTGGCTCTCTGGTCTCCACCTGGTCCCCGCACGCAGCGACCTCGGGCACCACACCTGTCACACAAACACTCAGACCTCCAGGAGCCACTGTCCCCAGACAAGCCGCGGCATCGGGGGGCCGGCTTCAGGAGCAACGGGGAGCGCCCCGCCGTGCTCGGTCACCGAGGCGGGCACCGAGGCCCAGCGGTTGTTCGTGGAGAGCGGCAGGGATCTGTGCCCATGTCTGAAACCACCCCGTCCGCTCCTCGGTGGGCAGTGCCCACACTGCTCTGGCAGCTCCGTGCGTCCGTCACCCACCCTGACCCTGTCGGGCGCCGGGGTCTCACCCAGGACGTCCCGCTCCGGCTCCGCCCCGGGCTCTGGCGTCCAGAGGAGAACAAGACCCAGACAAGGCCCTTGGATCTGACGACCCAGGCGACAGACACAAGCAGCTGCCCTGTCCCAACACAGCCCCCCGAGTGCCGCAGGGACAGCCACAGAACCCCCAGGCGGCCCCTCGGAACCGAGGAGGCCCGAGCACACGCCGGATGGGCCCCGGCATTTCCGGAACCGGCGTGTGGTCCGTGAGTTCCCGAGGCGTCGGGTCTGGGATCCTTCCCTGCGGCTCCGGGCTCAGATCTGTGTGCGGTTTCGTTCCTTCTCCTGACTCATCAAACGCAGGCCAGGCACCAGGTGTGTTCCTCCGCCGGGACTCCCCGGATCCCAGACCCCGTCGTCTGGACCGTCTCTGCCTTCGGTTCTCAGCGGGCGGCACCTTCTGTTAGGACAAGTCCTTAGGACGCCCCCTGGTTTCTATGGGTCCCACTGGGGTCCCTCTTTCTTACAAGAGCCTCGGCCCCCAATGGCACGGAGGTAAGCGAGCCCTTTGCTGTCCTGGGTCCCTGCGGGGGGAGCGCAGGTCAACGCGGAAGACTCCCGGCAGCTCCGTGTACCCAAGGCCCGTGGGCACGACCCCCAGGTGGGCACAGACGTTTGATCGGGTCTGAGGAGCCACCGTCCGTCTTTCCGCGGTCGCGACATGAGGTTCCACACTGGCCCTCGCATCCGCCTTCATTTGTAAGTGCTTTTAAAACTGACATACAATAGGAGATCTTGTTCCGGGGTGCAGCATCGTGGTTGGACGTTTCTGTACCTGATGCGGGGGTCCCCCCATAAGTCTAGCACCAGCCCGACACCCTACAGTCAGTACAGCGTGTCCACGGGGCTCCCCGTCCCGCCCACGCGCTGGCTCCGGTATCACGGCAGTCCCCACTTCTCTGGTCCCGGAATCCTTGTTATTTTATTTACTTAATCCTCACCCACGGATATGTTTCTATTTGTCGTCAGATAGAGTGGGAGGGAGAGAAAGAGGGAGACATCGATGGGAGAGGGACACAGTGACTGGCTGCCTCCTGCACGACCCGACCAGGGCCGGGGACCCACCGCAACCGAGGTCGGTGCCCTTGGCCGAATCGAACCCGGGACTCATCGAACCCGCAGGCCGATGCTCTAACCGCTGAGCTAACCGGCCGGGCCCGTCCCCCTTCCACCCCGCCCTCCACGAGCGGGTCGCAGTTTGCTTGCTGCGTCCATTCGCCCCACGTCCTCCTGACGTCACCGGGATCGAGCTGCACCCGGAAGACACGTCCTTCATGGAGAATCAGGTGCTGCCTGGGACGAAGGTGCCGGTCCAGCTTCTACACGCACGCGGGGCTGGGTCTCGTGACGGGTCCTTCCTCGGCTCCGGCCGCGGCTCTGACCACGTGGGCAGCTCAGGCAGGTGGCCCCTTCGACACGGGCTTGAGCCGGCCGCGCCGTTCCGCAGGGAGACTGTTCCCCACGTCACCGGGGGGGGGGCAGCCGCTCCACGCGGGACCCTTCTCTGACCCCCCAGTGCTCTGGACCCCTGGGCGCCCCTGACCACACCTTCCAGGACGCTCCGCTGTCCCTCGCCATCCCTGCAAGGACTTGCGACCTTCCGCCACCCCCAGCCCCAAAGCCACAGCACGCGCTCTGCTGGGACACGCGTCCGTGCTGATCCGGGGGACTTCAAACAGGACACTACGCTGCCCGCACTCGGCTCCCCGGGGAGGGCTCCTCTCCGCTCACTTCCTGTGCCGAGCGGCGTGGCTGGAGGGCCGTGTCCACGCGTTGGTCTCAGACCCCTGGCTGGACAGCGGTGTGGGTGACATGAGGCTGCAGGGGGCCTGGGCGGCACCCACACGTGTGCATGTCACCTGCCCCCTCCCCTCCGCGGTCCTGGCTGGGCTCCCGGGGAGTCAGAGGGCCCACTGCACCTGGGCCCTTCTCACGTCTCAGAGGTGCACGGAGCCCCTTCCGCTGTCCTTGATCAGGCAGAGTAGACAGCCATCCCCCTCTTCACGGCGGAGGCGGAAGAAGGTTCTGGAAGGAAACGTGGGGCTGGGAATGTCCTTGGTGCGTACGTGCAAAGCACCGGCTTCCGTAGTAGCAACCACAGTGGGATTTAACACAAGAGTCGCGTTAGCTCGCAGCTGCACGCGGTGCTCCGTGGGGTCTCAGGCTGGACGGGCTGGGGGGCTGTCCCTCGAGCACCTGCGGAAAATGCAACCCAGTCGGGAGCGTCTCTGATTTCTCTGTCAGCTGCACCGTTTTGTCCTGTGTCTGGTCTGAACACCGACCGTGTCTTTAGACGGACAAGGGTGCAGGTTCAAGCCGACAGGGACTGGGGGGGGGGGGGATTCAAGCCCCTGCTGCTAGGACTGTGTGACAGCTCGTCCAGTGTCATCTGAGCCTGGCTGAGCTGCCCATCTGCCCCTCCTGCAGGGGACACCAGCAATCCGAACCCCGCCACAGAGACACCCCGAATTCCACAGCACACAAGCTCGTCTCTCCATCCCCTGACGTCGTGGGAACGCGGGCCACGGTGTGCGGCCAGAAAATAATGATGAAATGTTGTTTTTGGAACAACAACGCCTGACTTCATTTTAAAGCACCTATCAAAAAAAAAAAAAGAATGAAAAAGTTATCGTCTTATAAAAAGACACGAGATCAAATTGTCTTGGCTCGAAATCGCCTCCACATCGTTTCATGGAAATGGACGTGGTCCTTCTCGGAACGAAATGTCCCGTGGCCCTGGCTCCAAGCTGACAAGGGAGCTTCCCGTCAGTGACCCTGCGGCCGCGGCCCCAGCCCCTGACATGGCCCCGGTACAGGGGCCGCCCAGGAAACACGGGCCCCTTCCCTTCCAGTAGCGACGAGAGCAAAACAGTAGGCAAGGCCTCGCTCTCTTCGGAGTACCGGACACAGGTCCAGAGTACCGCTCTCTTCACGCCTCCCCGGTCTGCATGTCCCCTCAATGCCTTCCATTCCCAGGACAAAGCAGACTGCACCGTCCAGAACCGCCAAAGAGACACCGTCCCCGGCCTCCGGCCACCCCGCACACAGGTCATGGGCACGCAGCCCTGGGCCCACGTGCGCTCCGCTGACACGTTCCTGGCGAACCAGGGCCCCTGAGCCCTCGGTGCCTGTCCCCCCTTGCGTGGCTCAGGCTGCAGCTGCAAGTGGCTGAGCTATTGGGAAGGAGAGGGGCGTCTTCGAAAGACTCATTATAACTCATCATCAAGCGCCATGGCCAGATGCCATCTCCGATGACCCCAGTCGGAGCACGGAGGCCCCATTTCAGTCCAGACCGCCTGGGCTGCATCGGCCTCTTCTGACGCTCTGTGGGAGCCCTTTTGGTTCTGCTGGGGAGAGTCCGGGTCGCCGCGAGCACGGGAGACCCTCATCTGGTTGCTGGAATACGAAGGTCTCTCTCGCTCTTACTTTTGGGAGAAGAATCAGGGGCCTTCGACTCTACCTAAGAGATGGAGATTTCACACCTGTCAACTGGAAAGTCCCATGGTTATCACTTATGCACGGACAAGACAGCCTGATTCATGCTACAGGAAACCCCTGTACCCCAGGGATAGGTGCCCGGTGAAGGAAACAGTCTGTCCCCTCCCTGCCTCTGTCCCCACCTCCCTCCTCAGCCTCACTCCGTGGACGCCCCGGAGATCCGCGGCGAGCCACTGACTTCAGACACACACATGGCCTTGGAAAACGCGCACAAACGCGCTTGTAACATCAACACGAGACGTCTGAAGGGAAAAATACCACCCACCCTCTTTCCACCCGAGCGCGGCCACTCCTTAGATCCAAGTGGGAAATTTCCATCTTGCCTCTGTCCCCCGGGGCACATACTTTGTAAAAATAGCTCAATTACAGTACAACCTGCCGTACCCCCGGATCGTTTTAGTTTTGCTCTAAGAAATTCTTTTTTTTACCGGATCTGGCCGCGTGCAGGACTGGAATTTTTATTCATAAATTTGGCGCGATCCACGCAGTGCAGTCACATCCATGTAACCCTGTGCGGAAAGACCGGAGATCCACGCAGCAGGAAGGAACGGCGTCCTGAGTGCTGTCGTCCGAAGAAAGAAGCAGCTTCGAGGCCACAGAGTACGGTTTCAGCGTTAATACCAGGGCCTCAGAGGTTCAACGTACATTCCGTTTGAAAGGACTCTCGTCCCACGGGAGGGGGGCATTTTCAACTGCGTTTTCCATCATTCCGCAGATTCGGAGGCTACTTCTGTCCCTGGGAATTCCAGGGGGCCACAGGCACCGGATTCGGGAGTCCCAAGTGGGTCCCCGGTCGCGGATCAAGCCCAGCCAGGAGCCACGAGGGTGCGGCCAGCGTGCGGCTCTGCCGGTCTCTCCGCGCCTGTCCTGGGGGCAGGGGGACAGGCCTGGGGTCCACCCAAGGGGTGGTGGCCTCTGCTCCTTCTTCCCTGGTCCCTCTGCGCCCGCCCTGCTCTGGCACAGGAAGTGTTCCCGGTCCCCTTGAGCAGCTGACGCCCTCCCTCAACAACCTGGGAGGGCGGGGCCCCTCTCTGAATCCTACAATGCGGGGTGCAATCCGTAGACACTGTGGTGTGAGCCTGATGCTCAGGTGCCCCGATTCAGACACAGAGGAACAAAGTGAGCAGACATCATCCTCCCACCAGGCTGTGTAGGAGGTGGGCATCAGCACCTCCCCGACCAGGCCCTGTAGGAGGTGGGCATCAGCACGTAACCCAACCAGGCCCTGTAGGAGGTGGGCATCAGCACCTCCCCGACCAGGCCGTGTAGGA
The DNA here is from genome assembly GCF_014108415.1 of Molossus molossus. Taxonomy (NCBI): domain Eukaryota; kingdom Metazoa; phylum Chordata; class Mammalia; order Chiroptera; family Molossidae; genus Molossus; species Molossus molossus. The sequence continues at coordinate 144,989,858 of NW_023425355.1, forward strand.
GGTGGGCATCAGCACCTCCCCGACCAGGCCCTGTAGGAGGTGGGCATCAGCACCTCCCCGACCGGGCCCTGTAGGAGGTGGGCATCAGCACCTCCCCGACCAGGCCCTGTAGGAGGTGGGCATCAGCACCTCCCCAACCAGGCCCTGTAGGAGGTGGGCATCAGCACATATCCCGACCAGGCCCTGTAGGAGGTGGGCATCAGCACCTCCCCGACCAGGCCCTGTAGGAGGTGGGCATCAGCACCTCCCCGACCAGGCCCTGTAGGAGGTGGGCATCAGCACCTCCCCGACCAGGCTGTGTAGGAGGTGGGCATCAGCACCTCCCCGACCAGGCCCTGTAGGAGGTGGGCATCAGCACCTCCCCGACCAGGCTGTGTAGGAGGTGGGCATCAGCACCTCCCCGACCAGGCCCTGTAGGAGGTGGGCATCAGCACGTACCCCAACCAGGCCCTGTAGGAGGTGGGCATCAACACGTACCCTGACCAGGCTCTGTAGGAGGTGGGCATCAGCACCTCCCTGACCAGGCCCTGTAGGAGGTGGGCATTAGCACGTACCCCAACCAGGCTCTGTAGGAGGTGGGCATTAGCACGTACCCCAACAAGGCCCTGTAGGAGGTGGGCATCAGCACGTACCCCAACCAGGCCCTGTAGGAGGTGGGCATTAGCACGTACCCCAACAAGGCCCTGTAGGAGGTGGGCATCAGCACGTATCCCGACCAGGCCCTGTAGGAGGTGGGCAGTGGGCATCAGCACCTCCCCGACCAGGCCCTGTAGGAGGTGGGCATCAGCACCTCCCTGACCAGGCCCTGTAGGAGGTGGGCATCAGCACCTCCCTGACCAGGCCCTGTAGGAGGTGGGCATTAGCACGTACCCCAACCAGGCTCTGTAGGAGGTGGGCATTAGCACGTACCCCAACAAGGCCCTGTAGGAGGTGGGCATCAGCACGTACCCCGACCAGGCCCTGTAGGAGGTGGGCATCAGCACGTATCCCGACCAGGCCCTGTAGGAGGTGGGCATCAGCATGTACCCCAACCAGGCCCTGTAGGAGGTGGGCATCAGCACGTATCCCGACCAGGCCCTGTAGGAGGTGGGCATTCTCCCACGACTGGCATGAGGATGGGCCCTCGCACTAGCATTTGACGACCCAGCGACCACAGTGACACTTGGCCCTGTGAGCAGCCATGGGTGGGGGACAGCATGTCATTTTGTTTCCTTTGTTGAAGTGTTAAAGTGACGCCCCTAAGCAAGTAGGTCATTGATGGTTCCAGCCGCTCCCTTCTGTGGCCCATCCTCTCTGACCCTGAGCAGGAGGTCATTGATGGTTCCAGCTGCTCCCTTCTCTGGCCCATCCTCTCTGAACTGAACAACCAGCCTTTCCTGCACTTGAACGGAACACACAAAGTGACTGTGTCGCCAGGGGCCGCATGTGACCGTACCTACACCGCTCACCCTACCTGGATGCTCGCCCTCTAATTCCGTGCATGGCTCCCTTGTTCCCTTCCACGAGTGGCTCATCCCATCCGTACTTGTGTGTCCGTGTACATGATTCCTTCTCACTCCCAGGGAGCCAGGGCACAAGCAGAGGACACACAAGACGTGGCGTCCCCACTGGGGCGGTGTAAGCCGGCCACCACCGTGACTCAGGGGGCAGATGCTGCCACCCTATTTGCTTGCAGGTCCCGGGGACAGCACTGCTACCCAGTCCGAGGCGGGGGACACATTCAGATCCGCCCGGACACCATGTTCTCCGGCTGCAGCCTGGTCCCGGGCCGGGGCAGCCAGACGCCCTGCAGGAGGCTCCGTGTGTTGCGGAGGTGGAACCAGGGCTGTGCTGGGACCCGCACCCCCCGGAACCTGGGTAACCCGTCCAAGGCCAAGGGCGGCGGAGCTCGGGGGGTGAGGGGGGTGGGCTGTGTTCCCAGGAGGCGGGAAACCGCAGCACTTGCGTGCCTACTCATTAGCCAGCGGGCCACGGCCGTGCGGAGCCGCTCCAGACGGCGGTCGGGCTCGGCGTATTCCAGCACCTGACACGCCGTGTGGCCACGCCCTGCAGGCTCAGGAGGGTCACCTACTGCAGGGGACGGCGGGCATGGGGGAGGGACGATGGACGAGTCGGGAGGGGGCGCTCTACCCCGGATGGCAGCCGCTCTGGATCTTAGAGTCCTGAGGCCCATGGACACCAGCAGATGCGGGAGCTGAAGGACCAGGAAGGGGGAGGGAGGGCTGGGGCCAAGGGACCTGAGAAATGAAGGGAGGATGGGGAGGGGAGGGGAGGAGGGAAGGATGGGGTGCTGGGGAGGAGGGGAGGGGAGGAGGGAAGGATGGGGGTGCTGGGGAGGAAGGGAGGGAGGAGAGGAGGGAAGGATGGGGTGCTGGGGAGGAGGGGAGGAGAGGAGGGAAGGATGGGGTGCTGGGGAGGAGGGGAGGAGAGGAGGGAAGGATGGGGGTGCTGGGGAGGTGGGGGAGGGGTTTCTGTGTGAACAGAAGCTGGAAGAAGCCCTTCCGCCCGGCCCCATGCATGGCGGTGCCGACCTGCCTCTCCTGCAGCATCACCGTCGCCAGGCAGGGGGACAGGAGGAAAAGTCTCAAGTCTGCCTTGGAAGCAGCCCGAGGAAAGCATCCCCCCGTGTTCCAGCCATGTTTCCAGACGGGCGAGGGCAGCGCGCACCGTCCGCGTCACCGAGCCTCACCGGGGGGCACACGTGTGTGCCCAGAGGGAACGGAGGGCGAACCTTTCTCAGGCCCAGACGGGCTCTGACAGCAGCAGGCCATGTTAGCTGAGCGTGGGGGAGAGGGGCACTCATCAGAGAAAAGGTAAATATTTGCATTAACATTTTAAGCAACGTTTTTAGCAAAGAAACAGCCAAAGCTGAAGGTCTGCAGCGCCGTGAGCGGATCCGGTAGAAACCACAGCTGCGGACAACGGCCCGGCGGGGGGTCCCACAGGCCTCCCGGTCAGGCCAGCGGACGGACACGCGGACAAGCTGACGCATCAGTCTCGCCGAGCGACGTCTGCACAGGCACTCGGTAGGACGGGCTTCCCTCCTGACAGGAGTCACCAAACATCCTTGGCCACTCCGGTTAGGGCAGGGCAGCGGAGGGGAAGATCTGGGGACCCCTAGAGACGGGGACACGTGCATGCTTTTCTGTTTGCAGGACCAGAAACCTTAGGCAGTGCCCACGGAGGGAAGACATCCCATCTCCTAGTCACAGAAGGCCCCGCACGAACCGGGTCCCAGGAAGGCACGAGTAACCCCGTTTTTGACAAGTAAACCTTGTGCATGAGGCATTTCACCAGCTCTCTACAAATGCTCTGCTTACATCCAGGGAAAATGCTACGAGACATGCTTGCATCACATGACCAAGCTGCCAACAAAAGTTTGCAGAGGCGTTTGGGTGGGAAATCCCATGTCCGTGAGCAGACCCGCCGCTGGGCCAGCAAACAGGCCCCCAGGAGGCGGAGGCCCTGAGGCCCGGCCTCGCCGTGGACTCCTGGCTCCGTCACCCCTCCCGAAGGCTTTGCTCTGGGGACGTGTGTGTCTGTGGCTGTGTGAGCATTGCGGAGGGCCTTGTGCACCCCTCGGAACAGCCTGCTGCACACCCGGGCGCGGCCTGGCCTGTGGCTCCGGGGCCGGACCCAGCACGAGGTCACCAGCGCGAGGCTGAGCACGGGTGTACCTGAGCGCCTGCGCGCAGAAAACGGTACAGGGCAAATACAGGACGGAGTGTGCACGTACAGCTACGGCAAAGTCCGCGTTTCAGCCGCTCCGGCCTCTTCTTTCAACCTCGTAAACACACTTTTCGCTTCTAATCCGCGACCACCTTTGGGGCCACGGTCCCACGCACATCATCCCTTGTGGACCGACACGTGAGCCAGTGCACGGCTGGACCGAGCAGCAGGAGCAGGGGATCGCCAGCTCCTTGGAAAACAGCCGCTGTCAAAGCCCCCGACGGGGGCGATTCTCGCCCACCCGCCCTTGAGGACGTCCGTGCCCATGTCTCCGCACGGACACCCAGAAGCGGCGTCTCTGGCCCGCTGGCCACTTCACAGAGCCGCCGGGCCCCTCCAGCTGTCTCCCCACCGTCCCTCATCCTCACCCCATCCCCATGGCTCCCCTGCACGTCCTCAGGCCCCACCTGGGCGATGCCCGCCCTGGGTGATGCCCGCCCGCACAGTGTCCGTCTGTGTGTCGAATGAAAGGGGCGCTTGTGAGCACCTCGCTTCGCCACGTCAAAGACGCTCTGAGAGCCTGCCAGCCCCAGGACACTGAGCGTATTCACAGGCGCTGGCCGGGAAGACGCCGCGTTCTAGAGTTTCCTTCCCGGTGGGATGTGAGGCTGAAACGCTGGCTGGGAGTCTGGCCGGGGTGCGGGGATTCTGCCCGGCTTGGCAGGGGCCGCGCCGCGGGGAGCCAACACCACCCCGGGCAGGTGACGCCATCCCGGGCCCCTGGAAGGACTCCAGTGGGACACGTCATCGCGTTAAATCAGTCAGTCTTGGGTGACTGAGCGGCAACAACGACGAGGCTCTGTGAGCAGGAGCGCAGGGGATGCTCAGCAAGATGCGTTCCCAGGCACCGCTCACCGTAAGGCCCGGGCGGGGGGGCGCTCAGTGGACGCACACGCAGGGCCCGTCTGGGATGCGCGCCGCAGCTGGCTTCGCTCTCGCACGCGTAACGGGGCCGCAGGAATGAATGGGTCTGGCTGTTCTTGTGCCAGGCTCCTCGGCGGGATGGGGACACAGAGGCCCTTGTTGGGGGAGGCCAGGCGCCACGGGGCGGACAGGTCCCCAGGCCCGGGCGGGAGGACGTGGCCCAGCCAGAGCACCTGCAGGCGGAAGACGGGACACTTTGCATCCACGCCTTAGCGCTCAGTGACCGACACCCGTGGTCCCGTCTCTCCCTCAGAGGGCTAGGCCCCTCCTCCATGCCACAGGGAGGGGACACCTCGCCGTCAACACCGCTGACCCGGGACCGCGGTGACGGTCCACACACACACTGAGCAGGGAACCTCCGCAGCCGGTTTCTCCCACGAACAGCGAGCTCGGCAGGTTGCTCGGAGAACAAGGGAGCAGCGAGGGCTGGATGGGGAGCATGCTGAGCCGCTCCCTGCCCCCGGCCCGCACCCGCAGGTGGGCTGTGCGCTGGGCCCCACCCTGCCGGCCGGACCACCTGTGAGGTGTGAGGACCGGAAGGGACCCCGCTCAGGGGCCGCCAAGCCCTCCCCCGCGGAGTGGGACGTCCCCGGGCCGCGGGGTCACAGAAATAGTGCTGTTCTGTCTCCATCTCTTTGTCCACCAGAAAAAGGTGGATCGCTCTTTATTGGGGAGGAAAATGTCCTTTTCTCTAAAGCAAACGTGTGTTTTCCGTTGGCCCCTCCGTAAGGATTCGGGGGTGTCTCCCGCACCGTAGACGTTTTTCGCAGCCGGTGTTGACTTTTAGAAACAAAGCACCTGGAGTCGACCGGGAGCTAGAGAAGCGAGCAGGAGGCACGCACGCCAATCCGCTTTCTGCGGTGCGTGTTTCTCCGCGACCTTCCCGGGTGAGACTCTCAGCTCCCGTGATGAGGGGTAGGAAAGGCCCACCCTCCCCGACTCCGAAAAGCGTCCCGGTCCCTGAGAAGTGATCGCACCCGGAGGCCCCTTCCAGCACATTTCAGACGCTGCCAGCGGTGTCTCAACCCAGAGAGGAAGACACGGAAATGACCGTCTCTGCACCTCGACAGTGGACTCACTGTGCCATGGAGGAGACGGGGTCGGACTCTGTCAAGGTCCTGTGGCCACCACACCGTGTCTCTGGCAGGAAATCAGTCCCCAGGGAGGCTTTGCTCCCTGGATCCCAGGTCAGCTGCTGTGTCCACGGGAGAACAAGAACTCGTCCAGGAGAAGTTACGAGCAGCGGTGAGAGGGGTCCCCTTGGAGAACCTCACCTCTGACGAAGCCCCGCGTGAGGGGGTAGCGTGATACCTTTATTTAGCTACAATCTTTTTTTCCAAATCCTCGCCTGAGGATATGTTTACTGATTTTAGAGAGGGAAGGAGGGAGAGAGAGAGAGAAACATTGACTGGTTGCCTCCCGTATGCGCCCCAACCGGGCATTGAACCACAACCCAGGTGTGAGCCCTGAACGGGACTCGAACCCGCAGCCTTTCTGGCGTATGGGATGACGCTGCGTCCCACTGAGCCAGCCCGCCAGGGCGAGCCCATCTCGAGCTCAGCTTCCCTGTTCTACAGCTGGGCCATCTGAGCCCCGCGCCAAACCCAACCCACTGTTTCCCCTGGAGCCTGTCGGGCGACAAAACAGAAACACACACAGAAAAACAGCAACGACCACAGAGTGTCTTTCCCGCGACATGAACGAGTGGTCCACGCACAGGATAGGGCTGCACCCCGCGCCACCATCCACGGTCATGAACTCGAGTTGATTACAAACGAAACCACGTGCAGGACATGCAGCTGTGAAGGACCCAAAGGGGCAGCGAGCCACCGAGACTCCCAGCTCCGCTGGGGCGGGATCTGAGGTCCCCTGGAAAGCCCTCGGGGAGCTGGTCTCCCCGTGCCACCACCTGCCCGCGCAGGGCCCTCCCGGGGGTGGCGCAGGGGTCTCCGACGTACTTCTGCCAACCCCAAACACAGTGGCTTCTGGCAGAAGCAGCGCGGACACAGCAACCCCTCTGCGCACAGGGTGAAGGGCAGTTGCACAGACAGGTAGATGTGGCCCTGGACAGACAGGACCTCCACAGGAAAGGTTGGTTTCCGGTGCTGGCGCAGTGACGGCGGGCGCTGCCCGACGGCAGAGACCACGGGCCGGCCAAGCGCAGCTGGACTCGAGCACACGCCGGTCAGGGGGAGGTTCCGGGGAGCGGGGTTCCCAGATCCGAGACGCCGACCCTGCACCCGGGCTCCGGGTGCGGCTTCTCTAGGCTGGAGCCTGGGCGTATTCTGCATGGCACACAGACGTTTTATTTTCACCCAACAGGACTCGCCCTACATGGTCCATCGGACGAGGTGGGACGGGATCACCAAGCCGGGGCGTGGCTGAGCTCGCTACCGCGGGGGTTCGGATTGCACGGCCCCCGGCTCCCACGCATCCACGTGGCCCAGGGGGCGTCTCTGAAACCCGGCTTCGGAAACTCCCAGGGAGGTCGGTCGGCCGAAATCATCCAAGGGGGAGACCATCGCTGGCCTCGTAGCTGACGTCTCCTGTGACGCAGCGTTAAAGGTCTTTATCCCAACGCTGCCGTGAAAGCCAGGCCTTGGCCTCACGGGGGGCTGTCGTGCCGGGGAGCTGACGGGCACAGGACGGCCGTCCCTCAGTACCCCACGCCCATAACGAGGATCCGAACACTTCCTTCCCTTGCTTACATAGACAGGAGCACCCCGACTCAACCTGCAGTCACCACACTGGCCTGTGAGGAAGAGGGGACATCCAAGGGGCGTTGGTGAAGGCGGGAATGCGTGCTTGTCACGGGCTGTCACCCCGAGGGGTGGCTGTGACTCTGGGGGGGAGCAGAGAGCTGCCGCATCTCTGGCTGTCTGAGGGGTTCCCGAGAGCCACTCCTGGGCACCAGAGATGACCGACAGGATCCTGGACCGGACGCCTGGTGACCTGCAGAATGCGACTTTCTTTCCAGGCAAGCATGGCCGTATGGGTGAGATGTTCTTGGGACCCTTGGCGTGTCCCTGAGACTTTGAAGGTCTCTGTGGACGTGGCGAGGGGTGCCCGCTGAGGGGCTGGGCTGCCTCCGTCCGTCAGGGGGCCTGGCAAGAACAGGTTTGTCCTTAGTCTGCACGGACCTCCATGGACCATGAGAAAGACACCTGGCCTCGTCCCGTGTCACAGTGAGCATGTCCACGTGGTGCAGCCGCAGAGGCGGATCCAGACCGAAACACCCGGGGAAGAGCCGGGAAGCTCAGTGGGCGCTGAGGGGAGACCACGTTGCCCGTGACAGGCAGCTGGGCCATGCTGGGGACCCCACCCCGGTCTCTCCAAGGACCAGCACTGACACACTCCAACCCCCAAAGCAGCCCTGACCACCAGCCACCACCAACAGACCCAGCAACGAAAGACTTGTTCCATGGGTCAACATCTCCCCCTTTTCGTTCTGTCCTTTTATTCTCGCTCCAACCATGTGGGAGGCAAAGTGGGAACAGAAGCAGGAGGAGGGAGCGTCCGACCGCAGACCCTCCCGTTCTGCACGCCCCAGAGTCCCAGGGAAGCTTAGCGTGGACCGAGGGTGACACTGGCCAGCCCGCTTGCGTCCGTCCCCGGAGGGTGACTTCCTTACAAAACTAGGGCGTGCTCCTAAGACCAGCGTCGGCAACGCAAAGGACGCGGCCAAGGGGTCTCGACGGGCTGGGAATGGGCCCCGGAGCTGTGTCACGTGGAGAGCACGGGTCAAGAACAATAAATTCTCTTTCCCTCTGTGTCGTCACAACTGCACAATAATTCACTCACTACAGTATCAAGCTCTCCACTATTTTTTTTTTCATTGTTGCCCTCCAAGGATGCTTTCGAAACATTGTTCCTCATCAACACCCCATGAGATTTTAATGCCGGAGAGACACTGACATCTGTTCACGGACGGCGGAGTCTCTTGCCTTCTACATGAAGAGGGTAAGATTTCTTTGCCGGGCCTTCTAGTCCACCTCACCCGCTCCGCTGCGACAAGTCTCTGCACTGGGGTTCGGGACAAGACGCCAGTTTATAAAAATGGCTCAGCAGTTAAAAACGGTAAGCAGTCCTTCCAACCTGAATGCCCCACCTCATTCAGATTTTGGCTCCGTGGTTAAGCAGGTCCTAATGCATGTTGGAACTTTAACACAAATGCAAGTGTGTACGCAGGAGGACTCACGGACGTTTGTAGAGGTCTAGCCCACAGGAAAAATTCTCTGCGTGCCCCTCAAATCACTCCGGTTGGCCGGTGGTTCCTAAACCCGACTCCATATACCCACGGGGCAGTCCGGCCGGGGACGCATATTTACGGCTGTATATCTAGTTTCTAGGGACAAAAATTAAACCTGTAGTAGAGCAGGCAGCTTTTTGAGATTTCATTCCATTTTGTGCACAGCAATATACACTGGGAATAGAAATTAAAATCGGACAGCTCTGACAATTCAAGTAGGGTACATTTTGTCCTGTTTCATGGGGACAGATGTGCACACGGAGGCCAACGCCGCCACAGCTGTGGGTCTTCCGGTCTCTCCGTGGGCAGCCGATGACCAGCCCAGTGCGTCCTTCAGTCTGCTGGACACGGGCCACCTGCAGACACGGACGCACGGGGTGCGTCTCATGGAAATTCTCCCCTGTTGTGGAGAGCTGTTAAAGAGCAGGTATACACTCACTCACTCGTGTGTGAAAGGTTACGAAAAACAGCGCGAAGTGTGACTAACTCAGGTTGGAGGCTCTCGCGACAGGGTCTGGTGACTTTGGAGCCGGGTTTTGTAGGCTCTTCCCAGAAGAGACGGGGGTACGTTTCCAGATGCGGAGAATAACTTGCTCAGGAGCCTAATCTTGTGTGGTATGTCCATCCAGTTCCCGGTTCATCGGGCGAAGCTGACACAGAGAGAGAGGGGGAGATGGGTTCAGGGCTGGTGGAGCAGAGACCACTAAGCAGGCTCTCCTCCCTCCTCAAGACATGTTCCAAATGCCAACACGTTTCAGGTCGACCGTGGACACCAGGGCATGTCCCTGGAAGCTTCCAGACAGGGACAGGGGTTGCTCTTTCTTCCGTGGGCAAGTCCAAAGTTGTGCAAGGTGCAGGCCATGCCGGTGTCCACAAGCCGGTCTGCACGGTGGTGTCCAAGCTAGTGGGGTCATTCCCGTGGGCCAGAGTCAAGGTCATGCAGAGGTTCTTGCCACCCAGTGGAGTCTTAGCAAGATTTCTTTTGAGAATCATGGGACTAAGTTCCACTCATAGTGAAGCCAATTGCAATTATTCAGATAGGAGCCCAGTATTCGGTTTTTAGGCATTTCTTTGCGCGGCAATACATGCACATGCAGAACAGGTGTAAATCAATAGGAGGTAGATAGATCATGGAAAGATAATAGATGATAGATAATAGATGGCAGATAGTGAACAGGTAAATAGATGACAGATGGCTAGATAAATGATAGATGGAGGATATCTATATCTCTATGCCTATATTTGAAGAAAAAGAAAAAAAAACAACAACCTGATTTTACCCTATTCTAATTGACCAGTGAATGTTTTTGACAGGTTCTGAACTTCGATTGAACCTAGAGAATTTCAATCACACACCAGAACAGCGAAATAGAGATCCCAGAAGGATAAGTTCATGCAGAGGCCGGAACACATTTCAACACTGCAGAATTTAAGTTACAAAAAAAGATCAGCGACCTCCCTATCTCAGATCAGACAATCAGCACACGAATCCTCCACTGAGTCACGTAGTGGATTGGATCTTCACGGATTCAATTATACAATTAACTTATGAGCTGAAATTGTATCTTGTTTTGATGAGGGAGAGAGACATTCTGCTCTAAATATAGTGTGTGCCGGCTGGCTGATTCAGACCTCTGCCTGCTGATTTTAATAAACCACATACGTGAGGTCTGCACCCCCCGGTGGGTAACCCACAGACAGTGCTGGTAATGCCCCCGGCTTATGCTTGTACCAGACACCTCAGTATTTCCAGAATTTTCCTTCCAACCTGCGTCTTATCCTCTGCTGAAAAGTTCTTAGCATTTGAGAACTTTTCTACCAATGACTACATGCTATGTGTTTGTCATAGTTGCAGAGATAACTTCATGCTAAAATATAAACAAAAGCACGCACCCGGTTTCCAATGCCGTGCATAAATAACAGCGGGCCCCAGGGCGGGGCTGGGAGGGAACACCTCCTGAGTGAGGGAGTCACAAGCTGCCTTCCTTGGGTGACTGGTCCAACGCCAGTGATGCGATCATCTTTAAATGACGGTCTCCGTACAAGAGTAGAGGTTTTTGTTTCTTTGTGATGCAAGGAACTTTGCACTTGATGGGTGCAGGGATGGGGTTTGGTGGATGAACACAATGTAACCTTGTGATGTGCAATCGCGACCTGGCCATCCTAGGATCAAAGTGTGTGTGGACAGACAGGTTTGCCTGGAGGGCAGGAAGACCCCCCCTGTTTGGAACCGAATGTTCTGTTTGCATGTGAATAGATCAGGTTTGCATGGCGAAGTGTTGGAAGACTGTCCCAGATGATAATGTGTGTGGAAACCCAGGCGAGGAGGGATTTGTTATTTTTTTTTGTCTTTGATGTCTCTTCACCGTGAAAAGTGAGAGACAGGGCTTGGCTGTATGGTCAGCAGAGGTACCATCTCAAGGAAATAATGACCTAAATCAACATGTAACCTGGGGAACCACTCTGCAAAAAAATTGGGCTGCATCCAGAGATCTGGAGCATTTTGCTCTCTTGCAAAGCTCCCACTCACTTCTACCAGCGTGTGCTTGTAGTTCATTGTGTCGCGCTGACCCCGGGCAGGCCGAGAGAGATGGCAGATGGGAAGATCCGTAGCAAAATTAGCCACATCCTGAACTCATCACCAGCCCACACACAATAAAAGAGTTAACACTCATGGTGTGGAAATCATGCAGTGCCTTGCATTATCAAGCGAGCAGCTCAAATATACACGGATACACTTGTTTGGGACTCACATCGGCGGCCCCGCAGGTCCTACTGGTTTGTGCCTGTTGACAAGGGTGTGACACCTTCTCTCAGACACTGAGACAGTCACCGGGGCATCGCGGGTCTCAGTCGGCTCGTGAGCGACGGAGACTGATCTTGCTGCTCCGCGGGCTGGGTGTCCAGATCGCACACTAGCTCAGTCAGGTCCTGGTGGGGACCCTCTTCCTGACTCACAGATGCATACACTGGGGGTACACACACATTCCGCCCAGCACCTGGCTTTCAGCGAACTTCTGTAGCAGACAGAAGACTCACTGAGCAGACATGGTTGGTTTTCACTGATTCCAACCAAGTGCTTTTACTTCGACCTCAGACGTTAGGGCTCACGGCATCTCGTATCTGATGGCAGACGGCACAGGCGGCAGGTTGGTTACATAACAGCTGAACAATTTTTTATTAATCCTTACCCGAGGATATTTTTTTCATTGATTTTTAGAGAGAGTGGAAGGGAGGGATGGAGGAGAGAGAGAGAGAGAGAGAGAGAGAGAGACACTCATGTGAGAGGCACATCGATTGGTTGCCTCCTGCACACGCACCCTGACTGGGGCTGGGGATCAAACCTGAAACCCAGGTGCGTGACCTTGAATCAAACCTGTGACCCTTCAGTACACAAGCCAAAGTCTATCCACTGAACCACACCAGCCAGGCTATAATAGTTTTTATATATAAATATGTGTCTATATCTCTATCTAATCCATATCTATATACCTATATTTATATATCCATTTCTCTCTGTCCCCTCTGTCTCATATATATGAGAGAATGTTGAAGTTGGTTTCTTTAAATATATATATGTGTATATATACATATGTATATATATATATGTATATATGAGAGAGAGAGAGGAAGAGAGAAGAAAGAATGTCAGTGAGGAAGGGAGGGAGAATGGAAGGAAGGAAGGAAGGAAGGAAGGAAGGAGGAAGGAAGGAAGGAGAGAAGGAAGGAAGGAAGGAAGGAAGGAAGGAAGGAAGGAAGGAAGGGGTGTCTCAGTTCCTAAGACCATTGGAAATATGTGTTTTCCGATGGTCTTAGGCGACCCCTGTGAAAGGGTCGTTCAACCCCCAAGGGGTCACGACCCACAGTTTGAGAAGCACTGATCGAAGCCATTTTCTGACGTGGATGACGTTTATCATGTCACTTCTTCAAGACGATGACAAAAAGCATACAAAGCATTGGTCTATTTTCCACTCCAGTACTCAAGGAGGAAGGCACATATACTGAATCCACCAACAACCAGGGCGGTTGGTGTCATGTTGCCTACTGTCCCCAAATACGAACAGTATTGAGGCTACTCAAAGGCTGAAATTTATTATTAGGCATTTTTTTTTTCAGTTCTTATTACGGTTCTGTCTCCATAGGTGCCACATACTACTCATGAGGACGTCATGAGAGACGTGTAGGAGGCACAGAGGGAACGGGGGAACTCCCACGGAAGTGTCGCCTCACCCCGTCCGCACGGGACTTCAGGTTCCCTCAGGCTGTCTTCTGTGGGACCGCGCAGATGTACGACAACGTCGCCCACGCTACCATGTCACCGCACGGCAGAGACACCCCAAACCCCGCGCCCTTCCCGTTCACAGTGGTTTCCTCCCGCAGGCCCTCGCCTACGGCACTGTTTCATCACGTCACCAAGTCCAGGTCCCCTCCACGGCAAACCGAGTTGTCCCACCAAACGAGCCCGGTGCCTCCCGCAGAGATGGAATGAATGCGTCCGCAAATGGGAAGTCTAACCTGCAGAGATTTCCAGCACCTGTCGACCGGATTCCTTCAATGTCCCCTAAGCACGTGCTACCCGCCCCGTCACATTCAAAGGAATGACCACTTCGCCATGGTCGCGACCGGAGTCACAGGCCTCGCGTGTCCCTGACACCCAAGGACAGGATGAACCCACGTCCAGACCCTGTGAACAGATAATCCAGTAGGATCTCCATGGCAGCCCGTCCTCGGGCCTTCCCGCAAGGCACCATGACACCCACTGCAGGACGCATTTCACTTCAAGGCAGAATCAGTTACAGGAGCATCGTCAAGTTCCCCCTGAGCACGGGGCTAATCAAGGCTCAGACGGGCCGGCTCATTGGTTATGCATAGTCCCTTCCGCGGAAACAGATGGGTGAGCCTCAAGTAGAAGAATGGGAAGTGGTAAGACTGAACACACAGACTTAATAAACCGCAGACCTCGCTCTGAGAGAGGGCAGAGCCCCCGTAAGCAACTACGATGCCGGTACAGCTCACCAGACTTTAGATAGAACACGTTTCCTACGGCTGCTGGCGGGCAGGACGAAGACGCTTCCTTCGGGGCATCGCCGCCTGAAAACGAGGTCTCCCCGTGAGTGTGACCAATGGTAGATCCTGAACCCCTGAATCAAACCAGTGGGTCATGGACTGTCACTGAGGGACATCATCAGCCGACTGTCGTCTGTCCGTGGTCCTATGGGGTCTGAATTCCTTCCCAAGGCTCATGCCTTTGGGGATAGTTGGCTCGTGCGACCACTGTTCATCATTAAAACCAGTGTAGAGCTGAACTGGTCACCCAGCCAAGGCAGGCATTAAAGAACACAGTGCCGTCCGGCCGGTGTGCCTCAGTGGTTGAGCATTGACCCTGCACCAAGAGGTCACCAGTTTGATTCCCAGTCAGGGCACATGTCCAGGTTGTGGGCCCGATCCCCAGTGGGGGGCGTGCAGTAGGCGGCCAGTCGATATTCTCTCTCATCAATGTTTCTACCCCTCCCTCTCCCTTCCTCTCTCTGTAAAATCAATAAAGGAAAAAAATAAAAAAAGAATGCAGCACCTGGAGCAGTTGGGTGGCCACATCACGACGGGGCACTGTGACCAGCCTCGTGCTTCCGCACAGAGTGCTTTCGACCACCGGTGTTTTTCACTTTTTTGTCCTTGTCTCCTGGCCACGAAATCTGTGAAGGCATCAGTTTCTCTACTTCCCCCTTCTGATGATATTTTAATAGAAATTCTGTCTGTCTGTGTCACATACTCTACAAAGACCAGTATTTTATACATAAAATGAGTGTGTGGTTTTCACCCCACGCACACGTCCACCCCCTGGGGGTGACGGTGACCCTGTGGAGACGGCAGCACGTGTATGAACCCTCCAGCAGCCAAGAGGACAGGGTCTGCCGTGGAAACATGTCTCTAAACGTCTGTGGTGCCCATGAACGGAGAACATACATCCCTGGGCCACCGAGGGCGGAGTTCTGGCCAGATCCGCTGTCACACAGCAGGACAATGCTATTTATCCATCCAGATACCACTAATTCCCGGGCACCACAAACATTTCTTTAAAAAAAACTTTTTTTCTTTATTGATTTTAGCGAGAGGAAGGGAGAGGGAGAGAGAGAGAGAAACATCAATGAGAGAGAACATCGATGGGCCGCCTCCTGCATGCCCCCCACTGGGGATCAGGCCCACAACCTGGGCCTGTGCCCTGACCAGGAGTTGAACTGGCGACCTCTTGGTGCAGGGTGGACGCTCAGCCACGGAGCCACGCCTGCCGGGCACAACAAACATTTCTCCAGGCAGCACGCGGCACCTCACGTCAGCTGCTGGTACCTTCCGGCAGAATCGTGGGCTCCCTGTGCGAGGGAGCTCCTGCTGAGCCACGGACAAGTGGGTGGATGATACATGGGTGTGCATGACGGGTAACTAACAGGACACAGAACAAACCCTGTTACAAAACCCACGGGCTGCCGGGCAGTGAGCATCTGGGTTGTCAGTCAGTACCCAGGAACGGCGTCCCGGGGATCACGCCCCCACGCACCTGGAAGCCAGGCAGTTCGAATGCACACTGTGCCCGCTGAGCTAGACCAGAAGTGCAAACCGCCTGAGGTCACGGGGGCGTCTGGGGCCACCGCTCTGCTTCAGCGCGCCCCCAACGAGCCGCTGCCGAGGGCCAACTCCACCTTCATCCCTGGTGCGTTTATCGGCGGCCACTCCCTTTTGAAAGAAGGAGTCAATTATCCATCTGCTGCTCAAACAGGGTAACCCTTCGATTTGCCCCCCACCTGTGCAGAAGAAAACCAAAGACGCAACCACCGGACTCCGCACAGATGACGGAAACGAGAGACCGGAGCGATGGTTTCTGACACGGGACTGTCCATCGTGCCCCTGAATGCCAGTCACAGAGACACGTGTCCAAGCAGATGTCCACACTAGCCTGAGTCCCCGGCATTTCTGAAATCAGCACGTTGGCTGACATGAACTAAGCAAACCCATGAAGGAAGTGGGGGGCTTTGCACATGTCACGAGGTGATGGTGTCCCGGCCTGCACACTTCCTGAATCTCCACCTCCAGCTGAAGACTGGTTGTGTGTTCTCAAGAAATATCACGTGGGGGGAGGGCAGAGATAAACCACAGAAGTTATATGCATGTGTGTGTGTAACCAGTGGACACAGACAACAATGCTGGGGACGGGGCGGGGGGCAGGGATCGGGAGGAGGGTGTCGATGGGGGAAAAGGAGAAACATCTGTAACAGAAATAAATAAAAAAGAAATTATGACCATGGCAGATAAAGGTCTCACTGTGTCCCCATTCGTACAGTCGACAGAGCTCTCTGTTGTGAGATACACGTTATTTTTATTTTTAGAGTGGTTTAGGTTCTTGCACAACCGAGCAGAAGGTCTAGAGATTTCCCCACGGGCCAGGTTTCACACCCTGCGGGACTCCAGGGACACATCACGCCCCGAAGTCCACAGGGCACCGCAGGCTCACTCCTGGCTGGGGTTGTGCAGGCTGTGGTTTTGGATGAACGTATAATGACACACAGTCACCATTACAGCATCACAAGAATGGTCTTCACTGCCCCAAAGTCCCCTGTGCTCTGATGTCCCCCCCCCAGCCTCCCCCTCCAACTGGCGACCTGGTGACTGTGTCCAGGTCCACCTTTTCCGGGATGTCACAGACTTGGAATCTGACCACTGCAGCCTTTTCCGATGGGCTTCTTCCCCTTAGTCCTGGGGACATGGTCCCTCCTGTCTTTTGATGGCCCCATCGCTCATGTCTCCTGAGCACTGAGTGACAGGCCATTGTCTGCATGCACCGCACTTGATCCATTCATCTGTGGGAGGCTTCGCTGCCCCGTCCTGGTGCGTAAGAAGCAGGTGCATGAACTGTGAAGTCAGTGGCTACTGCTGTGTTGTTTTCTTCACCTTTGAAGACACTTACCAAACTCATGATCCCAGCCTCAATCCCCTCCCCCCACACACATGCACACACATGCATGCACACACATACATATGCATGTGTGCATGCACGTGTGCACACATACATGCACACTCACACGTGTATGCACACATACATATACACACAGACACATGCATGTGCACACACGCATGCACACTTACATATGCATGTGTGCGTGCACGTGTGCACACATGTATGCACACATGCACACTCACACGTGTATGCGCACACACATATGCACACACAAAAACCAAACCAAGAAGACCACATGCTTGCCCACCCCACATGAGCCAGTAGGCTACAGACACAGACTACACACACAGCGTGTCTATTCCTGTGGGACTAACCACATTGCCGCCAAGTACGTTCTCCCTGTCTTTGGAAAATAAATGAAAGTATGTCACATAAACAGGGTCCTCTTCTGCAGGGTGTGTTTGAACTATTATTATACATTGATGCCAAGTAGATCATAGGCAACAATGAGATTGATGAGTTATCGTGAAACATCTGGTATTTCTGGAGTCCAGGCGGACCACGAACCAGATTGGATTATTATGCAATCTCCACAATGCAATTCGATTTCCCCTGAAGCCGGGTCACTTGGTCACTCACCGCACTGTCCCATCAGGCCATCGGCCGGTCATTACTCAAAGCCAGACGCCACAGGGTCCATTTTCGCCTCCTTAACTCAGGAGGTCAGAAGGAACTCATCTCCCTTCATCAGTGAGAGGAAAACACATCTTGTTACAAAGCGAACACATCAATGGTGCGATACATTTGAACCGGTGTTCTCCTCTCTCTGGCTCTGAAAATAGAACTTAGTTCTGAATATTCACGACTTCTGCTTGACCTCCGCGGAAGACTTTAACGCCAAATTTTGTTCACGTTCATTTTCCAAAGGTAGGTCAAACAAGGGGGGTCATATCTTCCTAAGTCTCTCTCACGGAAGGACTATCATTAGCAATAAAAGAGAAACAGTATCTTACGGCTTCGATTTCATCCTAAAACTCTCGGAAATTAAATATGTATAACTTCAAATGGGACATAAAATAATCATGTCCTAAGACCAGTGCGCGTTTTGAATTGAATGAAGAAATGGATATAAGACGAGACGGCTGAATCATGCCACATGCTGTCATTGAGACCTTTTCCCTTGTCGCTCCCATGACGTCCTGCACTCTGTCATCACAAATGAGCCTTTCGGTGTGACTATTTTGGGAATCACGTTAATGATTCAAATGCATTTGCTGGTATGAAAAGTCCTTCAGAAGAGCCGATGTTAGAGGAACAGAAATAGTCTCGCGCTTTGGGGTTCTGTTAGTGTGTCTCAGTGTTTGGTCCGGTGATTTCAGGATCACGGAAGTTCAAAAAGGGAGCAACCTTTCCAAGCCCTTCACATCACAGAACTGATGGCATTTTTAGGGTTATTTATTTATTTATTTTCTTTATTGATTTTAGAGAGAGAGGAAGGGAGAGGAAGAGAGAGATGGAAACATCGATGAGAGAGAACATCGACGGGCCGCCTCCTGCACGCCCCCCACTGGGGATGGGCCCACAACCTGGGCATGTGCCCTGACCGGGAATCGAACCAGCGACCTCTTGGTGCAGGGTCGACGCTCAACCACGGAGCCACACCGGCCGGGCCGATGACGATTTTCAAAACTGGTTTTTAAAACAAAATGAATTTATCCCAAATAAAAATAAACAGGCAAATAAAAAGAAGTAGCCCCAATTAGCTGGAAAGGGTTTGACGGTAGAAATATCTCCTCATCCCCTAATTTTCTGGGTGTTTTCCCCTCATTCTGGGGGGATGTTTAACATGTGTTTTAATCTATGAAATGCAATGTCTTTTGAAATGCAATCAATGAGTATTTTGGGGGGCTTTGCGACTTCTGAATGTAAGGCATGGGATCGCGGCTCCCCCAAGGTAGCGAGAGGAGACCGCATTCGGGGTCCCGGGTCTAGATCTGCATCTCTCCTTTATCACTCATTTCCCTGGTCTGAAGCTACCCAACTCCCCAACTTGGCTGCTTCCCCCCAAATGGAAAAACACAACATTCCCGCTGTATCCGTGAAGATGCGAGCAACCTGGCCCAGCCAGAGCTCACTGGCGCCGACGGAAACAGACATGAGTCAGGAGGGAGCGAGAAAGGCCTCGTGCGCACTGCGGCTTGAACCCCGGCTCACACGGCCGGGCCCCGGGGGCAGGCTGGGTCTTTCAGAAGTCGCTGCCATCCCCGGATACCAGGATGGATGTCATCTCATGACCTGGACACAGCTCCTTACTTTAGGATCAAAGAGATGGCTTCTCCCAGCCCGGCCACGCCAAGGTCGCTCTGAACCACTTCCCAATGGTTCCTGACTCTTCTAGGTCAGTGTTTGATGTTTCATTTTTGTCTTATCCCTGTGCCTGGTGATGGCTTGACCTCCTCTTCCGTAACTTCGGCCTTGGGAATTGTCCTTGGGCCTTGTCCCTGGCTGAAACCTTCAGGAGAATGGTAGGAATCTGCCTTCTGCCCAAAATTAAAACACTCCGTCTCTCAACATTGTCTGCGATAGCTTTTCAGGACGTCTTTCAACACATCGTTATCCTCTGTTGCCAGTTTTCTGAAACTGTGTATCACTCACGGTGTTCGCTTACCAAAAAAAAGTGTTCGCCTCTTCAAATTGCTTTTTTTGCCTTTAGTGAGAATTTCCTCCTTAATTTTTTAATGCGGTGGATTATGCCGGGTTGAGTTTCCAACGCTATGCCAAACTCCCGTTTCAGGGATCACCCCGGTTGGTGACGATGACGTCCTTGTAAATTAACCACGGAGTTCAGTTTGCTGTTGTTTCACGCAGATGTTTTCTCTCTCTTCATGAGACATTATTGGTCTATGATTCTGTCCTTCTTTTCTCCAAAGCCCTTGCCAACGTTTTGGTGCTGTTTCAGATGGTCTCTTCAACTAAGTTAGAAAAAATCTCTCGATTTTCTGAAACAATGTGCATAGGATGGGTGCTGTTTCCCGAAATGTTGGTTCTCCAGTGATGAATTCAGCTGTTGACTAGTTTCAGTGAAGTGTGCCCTTAGGTTTAAAAAATTTTTTTGGAGCAGATTCCAAAATGGCAGCAGAGAGAATGGACCGACACAGACCGTCTCCCAGAACCAAACTGGAATTACAACGATAACACAGACAAATCGATGGGAAAAAGCAACAGAAAAGCAGCTTGCGAGAACCATATAACCAGGGACACTGATGCGATCCTGGTAGGACTGCGGAGGAGTGAGAGGGGGCTGGGAGCCCACAGACAGCAGCGGCCTTAGCTGGGAACAGCGCCCTCGGGTTACACTCCCAAGTGGCTCCACAGCGCAGAGCCGGGACAGACCCTAAAATAGCCACAGCCACTCACCTTGGGCTCCGGCAGAGGGAGGGCAGACTGGACTGGAACTGTGTGGGGACACTCGGGATTTGGAGTGCTCAGAGCTTTTACTGAGTTGCGGCCACACAGGATGGTGGCCATCCTGCTCCTTCCCAGGGCTCTGGGGAGAGAGATTCAACCCCACCTGTGGGCCATTGAAATGCTAATTGAGGCCCATTAACAACCAGCGTCTGCCCCACCCTTGAGAAATCCCCTTACCCTGAGCAACTGAGGGAGTTATTCATTCAACTGAGAAGCCAAAGTTCTTCAGGTGACCTCTACTGATAGCCTCCAGGCAAAAAGCTAGAGGATAACTGTATCATTCCAGGGCTAGCAACTCTAACCAGGAAAGAAAGACTTGACAGTGGTGTTTAGCGTGGGTCCTCCCTCCCTCATCAAAACCCAGGAGAGGGAGCCACAAACAGCAGAACACCAACACCCACAGGGAAAATTTGGCCGGTTCCAAAGCCCACTGTGATAGCCAAAATGGTGAAACACAGAAACAAAAGCCAAATGAAAGAACAAGAGACCTCTACCGAAGATGAGATAAATGTGGAGCAGTTAAGCAAGTTAACAGAAGTAGAATTCAGAGCCATGATGTTGAAGAAGCTCAACAGCATGTGTAAGGACATGAGCACCATGAGTAAAGACATAGAAATGTTGAAAATCAACAAGTTGGAAATTAAAAACCACCAAGAAGAAATGAACAATGACATATCAGAAATAAAGAACACATTGGAAGGGCTAAACAGCAGAGTAGAGGAAGCTGAGGACCAGATCAGTGAATTAGAAGACAGGGTAGAAAAAAATCAACCAGTCAGAAAAGCAAAAGGAAAAAACAAGTGAAAAACAGGAAGATGGCTTAAGAAAACTGTGGGACAACTGGAAACATAATTATATTTGCATCATAGGAGTCCCTGGAGAAGAAGAAAATGAGCAAGGGTTAGAGAATATATTTGAAGAAATAGTGACAGAAAACTTCCCTAATTTGGTGAAGGAAGAAGGCATTCAAGTTCAAGAAACACAGAGAGCCCCAAGTAAGAAGAACCCAAACAGGCCCACACCAAGACACATAGTAATCAAACTGCCAAAAATAAAAGACAAAGAGAGAATCCTAAAGGCAGCAAGAGATAAGCAACAGGTTACCTACAAAAGAACCCCCATAAGGCTCTCAGCTGACTTCTCACAAGAAACACTACAGGCCAGAAGGGAATGGCATGAGGTGATCAAGGTCATGAAAAATAAGGATCTGAATCTAAGACTACTCTACCCAGCAAGGCTGTCATTCAAAATAGAAGGTCAAACAAAGAGCTTCCCAGACAAAAAAAAAATGCTAAGGAAATACACTAGGACCAAACCAGCACTGCAAGAAATGTTAAAAGGACTGCTGTAATTAGCAGGAGAAATGGGAAGAAAAATAGAACCAAATGAAACAAAAATGGCAATAAATAAGTACATATCAATAATCACCTTAAATGTAAATGGACTGAATGCTCCAATAAAAAGACACAGAGTAGCTGATTGGATAAGAAAGCATGACTCATCTATATGTTGTCTACAAGAGACCCACCTCACAACAAAAGACTCACATAGGTTGAAAGTGAAGGGATGGAAAAAAATTTTCCAAGCAAATGGAAAGCATAAAGAAGCTGGGGTAGCAATTCTCATATCTGATAAAATAGATTTCAAAATGAAGGCCATAATTAGAGACAAAGAAGGCCACTACATAATATTGAAAAAATCTATCCAACAGGAAGATATAACCTTGATAAACATATATGCACCCAATATAGGAGCACCAACATATATTAAAAATCTTCTGGAGGACTTCAAAGGAGAAATCGATAGCAATACAATCATAGCAGGGACTTCAACACCCTGTTGACAGCACTAGATAGATCCTCTAGACAAAAAATTAGCAAGGAAACAGAGACTCTAAATGAAGCACTAGACCAAATGGATTTAATAGATATCTACAGAGAATTACACCCCAAAACTACAGAATTCACATTCTTAAGTGCACATGGGACATTCTCAAAGACAGACCACATGATAGGACACAAACTAAATCTCAACAAGTTCAAGAAGATTGAAATCATATCAAGCATCTTTTCAGATCACAATGGCATGAAACTAGAAATCAATTGCAACAAAAAAAATGCAAAGACATTTGAACACATGGAGGCTAAATAGCATGTTATTAAACAATGAATGGGTTACCGAGGAGATCAAGGAAGAAATTAAAAACTTTCTGGAAACCAATGAAAATGAACACACAAAAACACAAAAACTATGGGATGCAGCAAAAGCAGTTCTGAGAGGGAAGTTCATAGCAGTACAGGCCTACCTCAAGAAACAAGAAAAATTTCTAATACACTATTTAACTCACAACTTAAAGAACTAGAAAACAAACAAAAAGAAAACCCCAGAGCAAGTAGAAGGAAGGAACTGGTAAAGATCAGAGCAGAAATAAATGACATGTAGACCAAAAAAACAATTCCAAGGATCAATGAAACAAAGAACTGGTTTTTCGAAAAGATAAACAAGATTGATGGACCCTTAGCTAGACTCATCAAGAAACAAAGAGAACCTAAATACACAAAATCAGAAAAGAAAGAGGAGAAGTAAAAACGGACACCACAGAAATACAAAAGATCGTTAACAGCTATTATGAACAATTATATGGCAACAAATTCGACAATCTAAGCGAAGTGGACAAATTTCTAGAAACACACAGTCTCCCAAAACTGGATGGGGAAGAGATAGAAAACCTGAACAGACCAATAACAACTGAAGAAATTGAAGAGGTAATCAAGACTCTCCCAGTAAACAAAAGCCCAGGCCCAGATGGCTTCGCAGGGGAGTTTTACCGAACATTCAAAAAAGAACTAACACCCATTCTCCTCAAACTATTTCAAAAAATTCAAGAAGAAGGAAGACTTCCAAACTCGTTTTATGAGGCCAGCATAATTCTAATTCCAAAACCAGAAAAAGACACTTCAAAGAAAGAAAACCACAGGCCAATATCCCTGATGAACATAGACGCCAAAATCCTGAACAAACTACTAGCAAATCGGATCCAGCAATACATCAAAAAAATGATTCACCAAGACCAAGTGGGATTCATCCCAGGGATGCAAGGCTGGTACAATATTCCCAAATCCATAAATGTGATACACCACATAAACAAAATGAAGAATAAAAACCACATGATTGTATCAATAGATGCTGAAAAAGCATTTGACAAATCCAGCATCCATTTCTGATAAAAACGCTCAGCAATGTGGGAATAGAGGGATCATATCTTGACATAATAAAGGCCATATATGAAAGACCTACGGCCAACATCATACTAAATGGACAGAAACTAAAAACATTTCCATTAAGAACAGGAACAAGACAGGGATGTCCACTTTCGCCACTCTTAAATTTAACATAGTACTGGAAGTCTTAGCCACAGCAATCAGACATGAAGAAAAAATAAAAGGGAAAAAATAAAAGGGAAAGGAGGAAGTGAAACTGTCATTATTTGCAGATGACATGATATTATACATAGAAAACCCTAAAGACTCCATCAAAAATCTACTAGACTTAATAAATGAATTTGGCAAATTAGCAGGATACAAAATTAATGTCAAGAAATCGACAGCATTCTTATACACCATGATGAACTCACTTAAAAAACAGTGATGAAAGATAAATTAAAAAAACAATCCCATTTACCATTGTGGCAAAAAAATTAAGATATCTAGGAATAAACTTAACCAAAGAAGTCAAGGACCTATTTGCAGAAAACTACAGGACATT
The DNA here is from genome assembly GCF_014108415.1 of Molossus molossus. Classification (NCBI taxonomy): domain Eukaryota; kingdom Metazoa; phylum Chordata; class Mammalia; order Chiroptera; family Molossidae; genus Molossus; species Molossus molossus. Next base: position 145,013,941 of record NW_023425355.1, read on the forward strand.
GAAAAAAAATAGAGGAAGATATAAAAAAGTGGAAGCACATACCTTGTTCATGGATTGGAAGAATTAACATCATTAAAATGTCCATATTACCCAAAGCAATCTATAGATTCAATGCAATTCCCATCAAAATACCAATGACATATTTCACAGAACTAGAACAAATACTTCAAAAGTTCATATGAAACCAAAAAAGAACCTGAATAGCCACAGCAATTTTGAAAAAGGACAAAGTAGGTGGGATCACAATACCAGATATCAGGTTATACTACAAAGTGACTGTAATCAAAACAGCCTGGTACTGGCACAAGAACAGACATATAGACCAGTGGAACAGAACAGAGAACCCCAAAATGAACCCAAGACAATATGCTCAATTAATATTATACAAAGGTGGCAACTGCACACAGTGGAGTAAAGACAGCCTCTTTAATAAATGATGCAAAAAAAAAAAAAAAAAAGAAACTAGACCATCAACTTACACCCTACACAAGAATAAACTGAAAATGGATAAAAGACTTAAATGTCACCCATGAATCCATAAAAATCCTAGAAGAAAATGTAGGCAACAAAATTTTGGACATCACACGCAGCAGAATTTTCACTGATACATCCATCACCTAAGGCAACAGAAACAAAGGAAAAAATGAACACATGGGACTACATCAAACTAAAAAGCTTCTGCACAGCAAGAGAAACAACCATCAAAATGGAAAGGCAACCCACTGTATGGGAGAACATCATTGCCAATGTTATATCAGATAAGGGGTTAATTTCCAATATATATAGAGTGCTCATACAACTCAACAAAGGGAAGACAAAGAACCCAATTAAAAAATGGGCAAAGGAGCTGAATAGACACCTCTCCAAACAGGACATACAAATGGCCAAGAGACATATGAAGAAATGCTCAACATCACTAATCATCAGAGAGATGCGACTTAAAACAACAATGAGGTATCACCTCACACCTGTCAGAATGGCCGCCATCAACAAATCATCAAACAACAAGTGTTGGCGAGGGTGTGGAGAAAAGGGGACTCTAGTACACTGCTGGTGGGAATGTAAACTGGTGCAGCCACTATGGAAAACAATAGGGTGTTACCTCAAAAAATTAAAAATTGAACTTCCATGGGACCCAGTGATCCCGCTTCTAGGAATATACCCTAAGAAGCCTGAAACACCAATCAGAAAGAATATATGTACCCCCATGTTCACAGCAGCACTATTTACAATAGCTAAGATCTGGAAACAGCCCAAGTGTCCATCAGTAGACGAATGGATAAAAAGCTGTGGTACATGTACACAATGGAGTACTATGCAGCTGTAAGAAAGAAAGATCTCTTATCCTTTGAGACGACATGGAGGGACCTGGAAAGTATTATCCTAAGTGAAACAAGCGAAGCAGAAAAAGACAAATACCACATGATCTCACATATTTGTGGAATATAATGAATATAACAGTCTAAGGAATAGGGTAGTCCAGAATCAGTGAAGTAGGGTACAGACTGACAACCCTCAGAAGTGGGGGCGGGAAGAGATAAACCACAAAACTTACATGCATGTACGCATAACCAGTGGACATGGACAACAAAGTCAGGGATGGGGCAGGGGGGATGGGAAGGAGGGTGTCAATGCGGTAAAAAATGAGAAACATCTGTAACAAAAATAAAATTAAAAAAAAATTTTTTTAAATTGATTTTGAAAGAGAGGAAGTGAGAGGGAGAGAGATAGAAACATCGATAAGAAAGACCATTGACTGGCACCTCCTGCACGCCCCCCACTGGGGATGGGCCCACAACCTGGGCGTGTGCCCTGACCGGGAATCGAACCGGCGACCTCCTGGTGCATGGAATGATGCTCCATCACTGAGCCACACTGGCCAGGCTAGAATCATTTTTTAATTCCATTTATTTAATACATACAACAAAATTCAGAGTTCCCTTTTTCTTCCGTTAATTTTAGTAAGTTGTGTTTTATTCTGTGATTTTGTCCATATAATCTAAGATCTGAATCTTATTAAAAGAATATATTGAAGAAAGCAATATTCCCTAAACACCTAAGGGAGTCTCTAGTAACGTCTTCCCTATATTTCTGACATGTTTTATTTGTGTGTGTGAGTGTGTGTGTGTATGCCTTTGATGTGTCTCATTTTATGTGTGTGTGTTTTAATCTCCAAGCGGATGTTTTTCAATGTATCTTTATGTTATTGACTTGGAAAGAAACTCTATCTGTGCCATGTGTTCTGGACAATTTACCTTTCTCTCTTTACATATAATTTCTTCTCGGGGTCTCTATTGTTTCCTCTTGGGCCCTGCACCTTTATGCATGTCAGATTTCTTCGTTTAGTCCCTGGATCGGTTAACTTGTGTTCGGCATCTTCCATTTTCTTGTGTCCCTCGATGCGTTCTGGGGGCATTCCCTGCACAACGAGATGGTTGGTGTCATGCGTCTCCTCTACTGGCTGGCAGAGGCCCGTTAGCCTAGGAAACATGACTTCTGGGCATTGTGTGTGGGTGTCCCTGGAAGGGCTTAGCTCGTGCCCTTGCAGAAGGCCCACCCTGTGCAGTGTGGGTGGCATGGCCCAGTCCGCCGAGGGCCCCCATGGGACAAGGGTGCAGGGAGGGCGGGCTCGCTCCGAGTGGAGACAGGGCAGGTCTTCTGACCTTGGACAGGGTGTCCTGGCTCTCAGGCCTTCACGCTGGAGCAGACCTGCACCAGCATCTGTCCTGGGTCTTCTACTTGCAGATGGCAGCTGCTGGGACTTCCTGCCCCAGGGACACCTCGTCGTCTGTGCACCCGCATCCATCCTGGGTTCTGTTTCTCCGTAGAACCCAGACTCACAGCCTCTTATCCAGGGCACGACTTCCTCCTCAACAGCCTCACGCCTGCTATGGACCCTGCCGATGGAGCTTCCGTTCCAGACGTCCTACTGCACATTGCGGGGGCCCCTTTCCAGCCCTCGGACGTCTGTGTGTTTACCAGTGATAAGCCCGCCTGCATCCACCTTTTGGGGAACGTTGGCTCTTCCTTCTCCCAACATCGCATGCCCACCTGCTCCTCATCTCACGACGACAGGTCCTAAAATCCGGAAGAAAGCAGCTCCTGCCAGCCTCCGGGAGCCCACTGTCCGTCACAGTCACTCCCACTCTGCAGCCTCAGTGGCCAGGCGGTGACACACACCGGCGTTCAGATCCGCCCGGGGATCTGGCTGAGCGGGGGTCACAGGCGAAGCAACTGCATCTCTCCTGCCGCCTAAGCTTCACAATCTCCCATCCCACGCACCCTAAGGGGAACGTTACCTCTTCCAGATACGTCTTCCTCGGCCCTCTGCTCCCCAAGCCTGGCCCAGCTCAGGTCCCTTTTCCCCTGCAGCGGAGTAGCCCCCTGCAGCGGAGTAGCCCCTTGCAGCGGAGTAGCCCCCTGCAATGGAGTAGCCTCCTGCAAAGAAGTAGCCCCTGCAACGGAGTAGCCCCTGCAACGAAGTAGCCACCTGCAAACGGAGTAGCCCCCTGCAACGGAGTAGCCACCTGCAAACGGAGTAGCCCCCTGCAACAGAGTAGCCGCCTGCAAACGGAGTAGCCGCCTGCAAAGGAGTAGCCGCCTGCAAAGGAGTAGCCCCCCGCCAAGGAGTAGACCCCTGCAGCGGAGTAGCCCCTGCAACGGAGTAGCCCTCCACGGCACCGCTGCTACTCGGGGGACCAGACACATTGTGTCCTTATCTCTGTACCATTTCCCTTTAGAAACAGACCAACAGATGACAGACTGGCAGCTGTCAGAGGGGGAGGGGAGTGTGGAGCTGGGTGGGAGGAAGTTGTGAAAGGATTAAGTAAAAAACAAAAACCCCCAAAGCTCATTTTTTTTTTTTCAGTTTGCAATGAGATACATATCTTTACATTCATATCCATATCTCATTATAACATCATGTATAAGGTTATATCTGTCACATTTCATATGATAGCTGTTGTATCTATTAGCAGCTACATCAAATTGGGATCATTTTAAATGTTTATTTTCTTGTCTTATATTGCTTTTCATGGACTTGTTAATATTTTCTCACAGGCCCAAAGAGTTGTCTTTTTCAGCTCCTACGAAAAAGCATCATACTGTGTAACATCACAGCAAAAATGTGTGCTTTAAAATAAAATGTTTGGTCTGCTGGTGTAGCTCAGTGGTTGAGCGTTGACCCTGCACCAAGAGGTCGCAGGTTCGATTCCCGGTCAGGGCACATGCCCAGGTTGTGGGCCCAATCCCCAGTGGGGGGCGTGCAGGAGGCAGCCAGTCCATGTTTTCTCTCTCTCCCTCTCCCTTTTCTTCTAAAATCAATAAAAAAATAAAATAAAATATTTAAACTTGTGATCCACTTTTAATCCTAAACTTTATTTTTTTATTTTTTTATTTTTTTTTATCCTCACCCGAGGATATTTTTCCATTTTTTGTACAGATAGAGTGGGAGGGAGAGAGAGGAACAGAGAGAGAGAAACATCGATGTGAAAGGGACACATCGAGTGGCTGCCACCCGCACGACCAACCAGGGCCGGGGACAAACTGCAACCGAAGTACGTGCCCTTAGTGGGAACCGAACCCGGGTCTCTCCGGACTGCAGGCCGACGCTCTAACCGCTGAGCCAAACTGGCCAGGGCTTAATCCTAAACTTTATACTTTATGATATATTTATAAAATTTTTTTGTTCTCTCTGTCTCTCTCTCTTTTTTTTTTCCTCAATCCGTCCACCCCCCGTTGGTGTTCAACTCGACTCATTTGATCAGGACGAACCTTGTTGAGGGGCAGAATGCAGAAATTAAATGACACAATTATATAAAGTTAAAAGAATGAGTAAAAAAATTTTTTTCTTTTTGTGGTACGTGCCCCTAGTGGGAACCGAACCCAGGATTCTCTGGTCCGCAGGCTGACGCTCAACCGCTGAACCAAACTGCTGAACCAAACCGGCCAGGGCAGAAAGAGTAACATTTGTATCTCTTCCTTCAGGAACTTTATGGAGCGGGTTGACTGTGCAGTTCACGGGGTCATGATTGTTTACAGCCCCTTCCGGGGCTAAGCCAGGAGCCGGAGCCGTCGGAGCCCATGCTCCATGGGAGCGCCTCACCCCCTGTTCACTCCACTTCATAACATCACAGGAGAAGGCGAGCGCCCTGTATCACTCTGTAGTGCTCCCCATTACAATCTTCTAAAGACGGACCCTGTACTACAGTCATTAGAGAGCCCGAGCTATCAGAAGGCAACTATTATGAGCAATGTTGATTTCAGTACCTTCATTTCGATCATCACGATGATCTCTCGTTCATGGTTCTTACCAGCAGTATTCCACCCCTGCAGGAGATTTGCGGAGATGGATTTTCCAGATGACACGCATTTGCACAATCGATCATTCAAGAGCGCTTTTTAGAGAGGCAGTGAACATTGTAACAACTAGAAAACACAGTCAAATCTGCGTCTCCTAATTTTGCGTCACGCTGATTATCTTTATAAAATTGCTTACCTTTTTCAATCCAAATGCTAGGCCTCTGATTAAAATCATCAGAATAACCCCAGCAATATCGAACTCAGGGGAGCAGTGTGATGGACATGGGCCGCTTCATAAATCTCCACGACATTTTAGTTCCATGTCTGGTACATATTTTATGCAACAAGAGGCATAGAACATTTGCCCTTGGAATAAATGTCATGTTAGCCCTGGCTGGTTTGGCTCAGTGGTTAGAGCATCGGCCTGCGGTCCAGAGAGACCCGGGTTCGGTTCCCGCTAAGGGCACGGACCTCGGTTGCAGTTTGTCCCCGGCCCTGGTTGGGTCGTGCGGGTGGCAGCCAGTCGACGTGTCCCCTTCACGTCAATGTTTCTCTCTCTCTCTTCCTCTCTCTCCCTCCCACTCTATCTGAACGAATAATGGAAAAAGTGTCCTTGGGTGAGGATTTAAAACAAACAAACAAACAGAAAACAGCCGCCAGCCTCGGTTGTCCAGGTTGCAAACATGGGCAGGTCCGATCATTCGGTTTCCGGAGGAGGGCTGGCCCCGTACCACCCAGGGCACGGGTTCCCGCACCCGCTCACCTGCTCGCCCACCCAATTTCCTCACGACGGTGCTGTTCGGAGATGGTCTCTCGCGCTAACACAGATTCACAGGCTGCCCACGGTCCCGCCGCCTCTGCTCCTATCGCGCACATTTGCTGCGGATGCTGTGCCCACCTGCAGGGGCGCGTGAAAGACGGCTGTCTGCCCAGGGACCCGGACCGGTTCACCACGCAGGCTGCCGGACCCTGCAGCCCGGCCCCTCAGATCTGTGACACGTGCTGAGACCCCTGCATGTGACATTGCGGATTTCCCAGGCTGAACCTCCGCGTCATCCCTCCAACACATTTCCGAGAACTGATCCCAGTACTCTCGGCAGCACGGAGGGGGTGTCAGCCAGAACCTCCCTCTCTCTCCCGGACACACAGGGACCCTAAATCCTCTTGGTGGCTCCAGTTACAGCCACGGCACCAGGAAAAGACGCGCCACGTGCTTCATTGTCTTCCGACCAATACCCACCCCACCCTTCCGCCCACACGACCCAAGGGGTGCCGTCCCCAGCCCCGCCCCGCCGGCCGCCTGCAGCCAGGGTTCAGGTCCCCTTTGTGCCCCAGACCAGGCCTCCCCGAGCTCAGTGGGGTCTTCCCCTTCAGTTCAAGGAGCAGAAGGAATTCTTTGTGCTGTTTCAGTGTACTGGCTGACCCCCGTTTCCCCCCACGTCCTATAGAAAATGCATCCCCCCAACAGCTGTGTCTCACCAACCCACATCCTCGTTCACGTGCGTCCGACCTTGAGATTTGGGGCAACCCGATGTATCCAAAATGGCATCTCCTCACAGTGTTCGTCTGCATTTCTCCCACTAACGATGAGATCGGGCATCTTTTGTTACATTGACTGGCAATCTGTATTTCTTCTACAAAGAAGTGGTGTCCCATGTATCTGCGTACGCTCCCCCTGTTTTGTCTGCATTTGGAGCTACTTGTCCACCTGGAAGAATAATCCTTTGGGTGGCAATAGGTATGGGGTGTATTTCCTGTCCGCGTGTAGCTTGTTGCGTTCTTCCATGATATTGTATGTACCCTATGCTCATAGCACCACTATTTACAATTAATTACTAAGATCTGGAAACAGCCCCAGTGCCCATCCGTAGATGAGTGGATAAAAAAGCTGTGGTACATGTACACAATGGAGTACTATGCAGCTGTAAAAAAGAAAGATCTCCTATCCTTTGAGACCACACGGAGGGACCTGGAGAGCATTATAGTAAGTGAAATAAGCCAATCAAAGAAAGACAAATACCACATGATCTCACTTATTTGTGAAACATAATGAACAAGGTGGGCTGCTGAATGAAATAGACCGAAACATAGAAAGGAGTACGGTTCAGACGGACAGACCTCAGAGCAGGGGGGCAGGGGGATGGATGAGATGAACCAAAGAACGTGTATGCACGTATGCGTAACCAATGGACAGGGAAAGCAATACTTGGGGGGTGGGGGCGGGATGGGGAGGACGGGGTCTGGGGGGGGGGAGGAGAAACATCTGTAACAAAAATAAATTAATACAAATTGGAAATAAAATAAAATAAAATAAGTAGCCATGGATTACGTGCAGTGAAATGCACTCCGGTGCCGTGTTCAGAGGGTTCTGATGAATGTGCCCCCCCAGAGTGCTGATGTCTAAGGTGATAAACTGATGGCCGAGGTCCGAAGCTGTCATCATGCTACTTGCCTATTCCGCGACCCTCTGTTCCCTTTCCCTCTTTGTCTTCTGTCCTTGCGTTTCATTATCTTTACGACTGCATTGCACTTCCTTTTCCGAGGCAGGAGCTATGCCGTGGTTATTCATTGCTGCGCAGTCCCTATTATGCACCATTAACTTATTACGGCCTGCCCGTCCTGATATTAAACCCGCGGGCGTTGATTAAAGGAACCTTAACTCAGCTTCCTTTCCTCTCCCTCCCGAAATGGATACGGTGGTGCTTTCGCAGAACCTAGCAATCCTCCTGGTGCAGTCTTTATTTCAGGTCAAACAGTCAACCGCACTTTAAAGATAGTCATCATAAAAGTGACGTAATCCCTCATACAGTGACTATGCCCAGCGCGGTCATCCATGTGCTTGGCTGCACGTTGATTCTGATCACTGACATTTGGGGCCTGAGAGCATGTGGTTGGGACTGCGCTCTGCCTTTTTCTTACTTCCCCTTGTCTTGACCCCCCCGATCTTCCCTTATATTCTATTTATACGAAGTGTGAGGTTTGTAATGGGCCCCGTCTCGCCTGGTTATCTGAATAAAGGCTGCAGTTCAGGCTGTGTCCACATCCCCACCCCCTCCCCCACCCCGGGGGCTGTTTCAATCTCACACACTGATCTTGCAGGAACGTTAAAATGTAACAGGTTAAAATGTAACAGACCAAAGAGTTGCAGGAGAAACAACACTGTCTCTGAAATTAGACAGTCCTCGTCTTTAAACTTAGTTTCATCTTTCCATGACCAGAAACTTCGGGGAATAACTTATCTTCTTTGGGATCGGGTCCTCGGATCGGTGCCACTGGGGCAGATTTAATTGCATTAATGAGAAAACAGGATTAAGAGACACATGGTTCTCATAAGGACTAGTGACGGTTCCTCTCCTGCGCAACGGAACGAGGCAAACCTTAATTAGGGAATCCTAACCGCTTGATTTGAAATACCCGAGATAATATCGGAGCACTTCGTTACCAACCCATGATGTAACGCGACCCAGACATCATGTTTAAACAGAGAAGGAGATACTGAAACGACGCCAAAGTGAATTAAGCATGACTGAATGTCCTACCCTGTGGCAGGGAGGTTATATATAAACACCAGCCACCATTCAAAGCTGGACACAGGACCATGGAAAGGGTCTGTCCCGTCCTGCCTCTTCAGTCGCCACTTTGGTCAGGTCCTGTTATTTCTTTCTTTCTTTTTTAAAATATTTTTTTCTTTATTATTTTTAGAGAGAGAGGAAGGGAGAGGCAGAGAGAGATAGAGACATCGATGAGAGAGAAGATCGACGGGCCGCCTCCTGCATGACCCCCACTGGGGATCGGGCCCACAACCTGGGCATGTGCGCTGACCGGGAATCGAACCAGCGACCTCTTGGTGCAGGGTCGATGCTCAACCCCTGAGCCACACCGGCCGGGCGAGTCCCTTTATCTCAATGCATCTCCACTTCTTAACCTCTAAAACGCAGACACTGAATTATAGCATTTTCAATATAATGCGGAGTCCTACACTTTTAGGGCCCTCCAATATGATCTGATAATTTGGGAGAGGAAACTGCATGTCTCCTTTGCTTGTGGATCAAAGTGTGAACATGCGTAGTGTTTTAATATGGGATCCAATCCCACAAAGGTAATCTGAGATAGGCAGTTACCATAAAAAAAAAACAAAACTTTTGATGAATACAATAACTCCATGTGTTAACAAAGTTTTCTGAAAACAGACAGGTAGCTTCTTGCTCCATAACAGTAAGGATCCTATTGTCCTATGACACCTGTGGAATGTGGGGGGGGGGGTTGGGGGGTTGAGGGACCCAGGGCACACAGCAGTTACATCACAGCCCGGGACGCAGCGCCGGCACAGGGAATAGGTCTGTAACACTGTAATAACCACGGTGGGCGCAGGGGGTGCTGCACCTCTCGAAGGATCACGTCGTAAATCACACGACGTCTGACCACCATGCAGTGCGCCTGAAATCAATGCTGTCCGTGACCTGCAGCTGAAAACAATGTGCTTCCCTGACGCAGGTCGGGGGCTGTGCCGCGTGCTTTCTGACTGTCAACACCGCCCCGCCACCCATCTGCCCAGTGCCCATGCCCGGAGCCCTTCCCATCCCCCCGCATCAGGCGTGGGCCTTCGCGAGGTTTTCACAGCGCGGGTGTTGCTGATCTTTCTGCCGAGGGCTTCCGTCTCATTATTGTCCTCACTCCTGATCACTCATTACTGCATAATTCATTATTGCAAACGAGCAATAATGAATCAATGTTGCTGTCAGTTGATTGAAAGCCTACGGATAGGATACATTGTTTCTCCACGGGTAGGACACATTGTTTCTCCACAGATAGGATACATTGTCTCTCCACAGATAGGATACACTGTCTCTCCACGGATAGGATACATTGTTTCTCCACAGATAGGATACATTGTTTCTCCATGGATAGGATACATTGTCTCTCCACGGATAGGATACATTGTTTCTCCACAGATAGGAAACATTGTTTCTCCATGGATAGGATACATTGTCTCTCCACAGATAGGATACATTGTTTCTCCACAGATAGGATACATTGTTTCTCCATGGATAGGATACATTGTCTCTCCACGGATAGGATACATTGTTTCTCCACAGATAGGATACATTGTCTCTCCACAGATAGGATACATTGTCTCTCCACGGATAGGATACATTGTTTCTCCACAGATAGGATACATTGTTTCTCCATGGATAGGATACATTGTTTCTCCAGTTGAAGTAAAGTCACTTTATCTAGTTCTTTCAAAAAATGCAACACGGCCTGAACATCTCATTATAGAAATCGCACCAGCTTCCCCCTCTCCTGCTGGCTCTTATCACATCAAGTGGAGAAATAGTAATAACGGGCTTGAAGATTTCTAATGTTTACCAGCATTTCTTTGACTACAGGCATTTTTAAGTGAGCATGCGTTGGTTTACATTATTTCACGGCTTGGAAATGGACCATTTTTGTATCATGAAGAAAGGAATGAATACCCAGTGCTCATCGTCAGCGTCAAATTTTGAGAACAAACCAGATGTCATTTAAAATATATATATATATATATATATATATATATATATATATATATATATTTTATCCTCACCCAAGGACACTTTCACATTTATCTTCAGACAGAGCGGGAGGAAGAGAGAGAAAGAGGAACATCAACGTGAGAGAGACACATTGAGTGGCTGCCACCCACACGGCCCCAACCGGGGCCGAGGACAAACTGCAACCGAGGTATGTGCCCTTCGCGGGAACCAAACCCGGGACTCTCTGGTCCATGGGCCAATACTCTAACTACTGAGCCAAACTAGCCAGGGCAAAACGAATGTCATTTTATGCCCGAGCTCATTCTGCCTTCGCACAGTCGTCACCCAGAGAAACGGGTGTTTCATCCTTTGAATTTCATGACTATTAGCAGCGGATCACTATGACCTCTGCCAGCGAGACACCCCCACATTGTCCCCCTCCTTCACCTATGAGCAGCATTCACGGGCCTGCCTCAGCTCAGCCTGGAACCTGCCCCTCCTCCCCGTGTGCGGTGCTTCGCCTCCTTGGGACCCTGGCTCCCTCTGCGACCTAAGTCCGTCTGCCAAGCTCAGCTTCTCTGTCCATTGCTCACCTCCCCCGACGTGCAAGCCACCGTCACTCCCTGCATGGAGACAACCCCCGCACTCAGTGTTCACTCACATGCTCAGCCTCACCCCCCCCCCCATGTCACGGAAACAGGTGACACAGAGCATCCTGCAGCAACGGCGTCTCCCCCCGCCCGGGACGCAGCTTCTTGCAACACCCACACCACCTCGACTGGACCATTGAAACGGGTTTTGGCGTTTGCTTCACCAGGTGATTTAACAAAATTTTTTTTTCTTTATTGATTTTAGAGAGAGAGGAAGGGAGAGGGAGAGAGACAGAAACATCGATGAGCAGGAACATTGATGGGCCGCCTCCTGCACGCCCCCCTGGGCATGTGACCTGACCTGGAATTGAACCGGAGGCCTCTTGGTGCAGGGTTGACGCTCAACCACTGAGCCACGCCGGCCGGGCCAGGTGATTTTTTTTTTTTTACTGCCTTTAACCTGCTCAGCTCTGCAGTGTTCGAAGCCCCCTTTCCGGACCCCTGTCCTCGCTTGCATTTCTAAATCTCCCCAGGGGCATCCTGTCTGTGGCCCCCGTCCCCAAGGCCGACATTCAGGGTCCACGTCCGTCATCATCTCCTTCACTCCAAGCCCTCGGCAGCGTGTCCACCTCCATGGCCACAACTACACCCCAGGCGGTCACGCCCTGTCTGACGTCCTCCTCCCACACGTCTCTCCAGCCCCCGGCCCTGCCCGCGTGGCGGTGCCCAGACGGCCGGTCTGTGCTTCCCTGGACAGAAAATGCACATTCAGGTACCAAACACTGCTGTCCCCAGTGCACGCCTCTATTACAGCCCCGGAAACACCCCTGCCCCCAAATATAAACACGGGTCACTGCGACTTCTCCCCTTCGCCTTCCACACAGCCAGGGCCGTCTCAGTGCCCACCCCACTCCGCACTAACAGCGGCCGTCCACCTTCCTCCCTGCGCGTGGGCTGTCCCCTACTTTTGCGTTAATTCACCCACACTTACAAATATTCCCACAAAAGCTGGGTGCAGGGGTGTGCGTGATGGTCGTGGTGTGAGTACGCGTGTCTGTGCGCCTGTGAAGCTCGTCCGGGGAGGGGGGCGAGGGTGTGGGTTCGAGATGTCCCCAGACGGGCGGACGGGGACACTGAGGTCACTAAGAACAACCACAGCACCAGGAGCTCCGGGCAGAGGGGCGGGTGGAAAGGCAGGACCGGCAGGGACCGATGGTCAGAGGTCTTCTCCAGCTGTGTGAGACGTTAGCGTTTGTCCCTCCGTCATAAAGGAGCCACAGACAGAGGCGACCTCGAGGATGTATGTCACCGGTTTCTGTGCTGGTCACGGTGGCAGTTGACTGGGTGGGATTTGGTGCGGGGCAGTTCAAACATGCAGGGAGACATTATTTAGAGTGTGTTGCAAGAGCTGGAAGAAAGTGGCAACGGCTACTGGAATCAGGAGATGATGACTCAGAGGAATAATAAGCAGGTTGGGTCTTTGGGACTCGGTGTGATTGAATGTCAATTTATTAAACGTCGGGGTAAGAAAGGGGCGCGGACAAGACTTGGGGGCTTGACTCACTATGAAGCTGGTGGTGCTTTTCATTGGAAAGAGGAGGAAAATGGAATTCTGAGCATCGCTAACTCAAGGGACCCTTGGCAATACTGGAGGAAACATCCGGCAGTTTCTAGATGACAGGCTGGCAGACTTAGACGGTTCTGCGGCCGAGTGAGAAGGTGGGCGTTATCAGTCCTTGCTGGGCAGGTGCTGCTGGACAATGGGCATTTTTTCAGAAACACGTGGAGACAAGCCAAGTGTCCGGTGAAAGAGGGCTGGATGAAGAAGCGGTGGTTCTCATACACGTGGACTACTACTCAGCCCTGAAAAAGGTGAGCATTTGTGACAACATGGACGGACCTGGAGAATATCATGCTAAGTGACATAAGTCATTCACAGTGTGGGATGTAAAATGAACTGACAGACACAAACAGACAAGACTACGATGGTCCCCAGAGGGGAGGGGTGGGGGTAATAGAGGGTACAGGGGGCCGTGGATATGGTGACGGAAGATGATTTGACTTCGGGTGCTGAGCACACGACACAATATACAGATGCCGTGTCACAAATGTACACCTGAGACCTACAGCCTATTGCCCAATGCCACCCCAATACACTTAATGTAAAGAAGAAGTGACGAAAGAAAAATAGAGCTGCCATGACTGGAAAATACGGATATTATTCCGGCGTCTCGGGAGTACACAGGAGGCTGGAACGCCACCCGGTCCAAGCACCGTCTACGGACTCTGTCAGGGAGCGGGACCCGAAGCTCGGAGCAGGTGCAGCCACAGGTGAGGGGGAAACGAGGTCACAGGAAATGAGAGCTGGTCGGGGGAGGGGAACGGGGGGAGGTCCCCACAGGAGCCCGGACAGCCCTCGCCCCCTGTCCCTCCATCAGCTCACCCCGTCACTCCCTGCCGATTCAGTTCATCTGACAGTTCCCGAGATGCTCTCCCCAGCACCCGGGGCTCTGCGTCTCATCCCACCGCGTAACCACAGCAGGTGCGCACCGCACCACGCACGGAAGGCTCAGCGCGAGTCCACGTTCCAGCGTGTCACCCGCGGCCCCCACCAATCCGTGCCTCTTGCCAAAAGCAACCACGGACCGGCAGAGCCGAAACCCACCTCTCCGAATGCCTGTGCTCTGAACACTGAGCTCCGTCTACCGCTGGGAAGTGTAGACACTGCAGCCGTCAACGGACCTCACACATCCTTGAGCTCACGCGGCCCCTGTTCTAGACAAAACTGAGACCAAGTTATTTGCTCCAAGACGCGAAGCGGTCAGGGCAAAGCAGACACCAACACCCTCTCGACGTGGCACAGAACAGAAGAGAGAACCATGGCAACTCGCAGGATTCAGGGGTCCCTGGTCAAATCCATCGTCAATTTCTCAAATAAAATGTTCACGAAAAGTCTTTGGACCAGAAACTCGCTGACAGTTATTCCTACAAAATAAAATGTGTTAGGATTAACTTGCACGCCACACCTTACTGGTTAGAAAAATATGTTTTTTTTTTATTTTTTTTATTTTTACTTTAAAAAATGTTAGCACATTGTAAGGGCGTGTGCTGCTTTCTGGGTTCAATTGGCATCTTGAAACGTATTTTTACCTTAGATGATTTTAGGGTCTCAAGTAACTGACAGAGGCCAACTCCGTCTGCCTGACATTGATGAAGAAATTAGTCTCCCAACTGCAGAACTTGCCTTCAAAAATAGCTATTTCTACCAACATGGAACAAAGATATTGTTGTTGGATTCGGCTACAATTTTATTTTTAAATATCCCCGTCCTTTGGAAAATAACCCTGTAGCTTGAAAATTCACCCTCACTCACACAAGCCCCATTCCCGATCTGGCCGTGATACTTTGTAACTGCACGTGTTTCCTTCACAGTCTGGGGGTCATCTTGGAGGCCCTTGGAGGTGGCATCCCTGAACATCAAAAGGATGTACAACGTCTTATTAAACCCACCGGCCCATTGGCGGATGCGTACATAGAAAGCAGTGTTCCGCTTTCTAAAGAAGAAATCCCTGGTTTTAATCTCCATGCTTAGGAATTTTGTGTGCTCAAAGTTTTCAGCCACGTGGGTTCAGGGGTAAGGTACCGCGTTAGACACAACTTGTGCGGAGCGAAGAGTCCCGTGTGAAGGTGAGTTAAACTTTAGGGACCTCACTGTCACTTCGGCTTTGGTGACACCGCCCCTGAGCCCCTGACTTGAACCCACCCCCGGGCCGTGTTCTGAGGCACTGACGTTGATCTCTAGGCAGAAAGCCAGGGTTTCCCGTGCGCTGTCTGTAACCCATTAGTTCCGAGTTTGGCGGTGACACTTGACTGCGCGCTTATCACAGAGAGGAAGGTCATTCCCTAGTTAACAGGAAAAATAAAATTGGACGCAAATTACCAGAGTGACTGCTTTGTGTGAGAGAGAAGCCCCAATGGGCATACAAAGGACACGGAGGGACATGTTATAAAAGGAGACTGAGTAACCCCATGGAGTGGGGCGTCCGGCCTGCCAATGCCTACCGGTCAGTGGGAACACCGCCAACAAGTCAAGGGCAGGTTCGAACCCTCGGGGGACCCACTTCGCTCTGCTCCACGCCCAACTCAGCACTTAGGAACGACAGCAGTTCTTGAGATCAGAGAAATAGCAAGCTTGTTGCAGAAGGGCAGAAAAGGGGGTTAATTTGTAAAACAAGTTGAAGTACTTGGGAAATAAACCATAAAATCATTAGATGACAAGGGACAGTTTCTCCCACATAAAAAAACAAAAACAAAAACAAAAAAACAGACGACCCTCCCGCGCAGCCTCGGATGGAGCGGGCCTCTATTCAAAGTCGTACGTTTTCAAAACTGGACTCAATTTTTTTAAGAGAACATGCCAACTTGGCCCTCTGTGTCCGACTTCGAGAAGTCACACAGGTCGGTCTGTAACTGGTAACATAAAACACGCCAAATAATGTATTGACATCATACATTCTGCCTACATCATACATTCTGCATCATTTGCAAATACGGCCTTGATGGAAAAAAACCCTCTATAAAGATATTAAGATAAATATTTAAACACGAACAATTCCAATTGCAAGCAGTATTCATCACAAGGAATTCGCGGGCCAATTTAATCTTGAATCCTGGCATGCATTATGTTTCTCCAGTTTAAAAAGTGTACAAGTGAAAGTTTGACCTTATTTCTGGCCATTTGCTTTGTTCTATTGGGCCAACTTGAACTAGTAAGAAAACAAGCAAGAAATAGTCTCTTAGCTAAAGATGAAAAACTGCATACTTACTTTTTTCCAGGGTGTTCTGCCAATAAAAACTGTATCGGCCACTGCCCTGAAACTCTGCACAGTTTGGAGCAGGACTGTTCTGGGCTACCCTTTTCATCGTCGACTGTGCTGGGATTTTGATGTTTTTTTCTCAGGTTTCCAAGGAGTCTCCAGTGAATTGGACTGAGTTTAATTTCTGTGTTCCCATGGCGGAAGAGCAGTCTGACTGACAGCTCTTTGCAGGGAGGCTGCCCTGTGCCCGAAAATTTGGCATAAGAAGCAAGAAATAACAGACAGGCTCTGTGCACCAGGAGACCCATGGATTCCTGCAATAATAACAGACAGGCTCTGTGCACCAGGAGACCCATAGATTCCTGCAATAATAACAGACAGGCTCTGTGCACCAGGAGACCCATAGATTCCTGCAATAATAACAGACAGGATCTAAGCACCAGGAGATCCATGGGTTCATGCAATAATAACAGACAGGCTCTGTGCACCAGAAGATCCATGCATTCATGCAATAATAACAGACAGGATCTAAGCACCAGGAGATCCATGGATTCGTGCAAGAATAACAGACAAGTTCTGTGCACAAGGAGATCCATGGATTCATGCAATAATAACAGACAGGCTCTGTGCACCAGGAGATCCATGGATTCGTGCAATAATAACAGATAGGCTCTGTGGACCAGGAGATCCATGGATTCCTGCAATAATAACAGACAGGCTCTGTGCACCAGGAGATCCATGGATTCCTGCAATAATAACAGACAGGCTCTATGCACCAGGAGATCCATGGACTCATAAATAATAACAGACAGTCTCTGTGCACCAGGAGATCCATGAACTCATGAATAATAACAGACAGGCTCTGTGCACCAGGAGATCCATGGATTCTGCAATAATAACAGACAGGCTCTGTGCACCAGGAGATCCATGGGATCATGCAATAATAACAGACAGGCTCTGTGCATCAGGAGATCCATGGGTTCATGCAATAATGACAGACAGGCTCTGTGCACCAGGAGATCCATGGGATCATGCAATAATAACAGACAGGCTCTGTGCATCAGGAGATCCATGGGTTCATGCAATAATAACAGACAGGCTCTGTGCACCAGGAGATCCATGGATTCGTGCAATAATAACAGACAGGCTCTGTGCATCAGGAGATCCATGGGATCATGCAATAATAACAGACAGGCTCTGTGCATCAGGAGATCCATGGGTTCATGCAATAATAACAGACAGGCTCTGTGCACCAGGAGATCCATGGGATCATGCAATAATAACAGACAGGCTCTGTGCATCAGGAGATCCATGGGTTCATGCAATAATAACAGACAGGCTCTGTGCACCAGGAGATCCATGGATTCGTGCAATAATAACAGACAGGCTCTGTGCATCAGGAGATCCATGGGATCATGCAATAATAACAGACAGGCTCTGTGCATCAGGAGATCCATGGGTTCATGCAATAATAACAGACAGGCTCTGTGCACCAGGAGATCCATGGATTCGTGCAATAATAACAGAGAAGCTCTATGCACGAGGAGATCCACGGATTCATGCAATAATAACAGGCTCTATCCACAAGGAGATCCACGGATTCATGCAATAACTACAGTGCAAGGCGAGGTGTGACGGAGACTACCTGAGAGCCCTGTGTTCTACCTGACTTCTCGAGCCCGAGGAACATGGAGATGTGGAGAAAAGCGGCCCAGGCAGGGCCTCCTTGCAGACCTCGCCCTCCTAGTCTCCCTCGGATCAAACCATTGCCCGAAACGACTACACCTAATATTTGGCTTCTCCTTGAATATCACCACTTACTTTATTTTAAAAATTATACGGACGTGTTAAAATTGGAAAAAATAAGAGTATGCGAAAAACCCTTGGAGAGAGAGCAATAAATCGAGCCGAGATTCATAAACATGAGCCTGAAAGCTGCCGGAAGCCCACACCAAGCCGACCTCCTCCCACAGCGCGAGCCTCTGCTGCCTTTGCACCTCCCGTGAGACTTCCGCAGGGCTGCCCTCCCGGCGCTGCACAGCCGTGCACAGAAATGGTGCTGCGTTTCGGGGACGGACTGCAGCCAAATGCCCTTGAGCCACTGAGCCCCATCCGGCTCTTTGTCCCCAAATCATTTCACAAGTGTCTACTGGCGAACCGATCCCCTCCCCGGGGAATTCCCTATTTATGGGCTCTTTCTGCCCCCAGGTAGGGGCTTTTCCCAAACAGAGAGCTCCCCTGACTCAGTCCTTCCTCCACTGTTCGCCCTGGGCTCTCCGTTAGCCTCTCCTCTGTCTTACAATTTCCCCCGGCGGCCAGAGGGCCTTGTCTGGTCTGGCGACATCGTCCCCTCCCTCCCACTGGTCATGGCTCCTGCCTGTACCAGCCCCTTCCCCCTGCAAACAGCCCGCACCGCCAATAGTCCTTCCTCTCCCTCCGCCCTCCGTCCCCACGCCACCAGGGAGGCCTCTGCTCCTCTCCTGTCCCCTTAACCCTGAAGGCTCAGGACACTGTCCTGCCCACCGGCAGGGTGACTCCCAGCTCTGGGCTCACGTGGTCCTGGGCACCTGTTGGTCTTCGCATTTGTCACGAAGTTCAAGTGAACACAGAACTCAATGATGTGAGTCGCACCTCCGTCTGCAGCGGACACAGATGTGTCCCAAGCGAGGCTCTGCAGGTGGACACGCGTCGAATGTTTTCGTTTGTTTTGAACCCTCGAGCAGAGAGCCTGGTGCAGACAAGGTGCTCAGGGTAATTTCTTACTGAATCGATGGTAGACACTATTGACATCTATCGTGTTCATTTACATAAGTACATTTTGATAAATAGAAATGTGTGATAGCCACTGATGGTACCTCGTCACACTGCGTGATTTTCATGCTCAGATTTCGATGTCCCTTGGACCAGCGTACATCCACCCTAGTTCTTACAGAATGGGACACTGACTCTTTTTTTTCTTCAATTTTTGTTCTTTATTGATTTTAGAAAGAGAGGAAAGAGAGAGAGAGAGAGAAACATGGATGAGAGAGAACATCGACTGGCCGCCTCCTGCATGCCCCCCACTGGGGATCAGCCCACAACCTGGGCATGTGTCCTGACTGGGAATCGAACCGGCGACCTCTTGGTGCAGGGTCGACGCTCACCCACTGAGCCACACCGGCTGGGCTGGGGGCACTCACCGTGACGTAATGGGGCCCCATTCCACCCGATGACATTCTTTCCCCCAAAGGCAGCTTTGCAGTAAGAAAGGACTGTGTGACTCCCCCGTGCTTGGCGCTCACTTGCGACTTCAGCGTCGGCTCTGAATAGGTACATTTCCAAGAATCTCAGAAAATGCTTGCCTTCCTTCACCTGTGATCAGGATCAAACACGCAAACTGCAGCAGATTGGCCCGAGGCACCCTCCACTCTTCTATGTGACACCCAGGAGTAAGGCGTTTTTAAAAATGACGGCGATACAGATGAAACGACCCCCTCGGAGTTGGGCCGGCATTTCGCCGCCCAGCCGGCACTGCCGCAGGCCTCGCTGGGACACTCTCAGTCCCGGCTACGCGGGACCACGGAGGAGCCTTGGGATTCGGGCTGCGCCCGTCCTGGGCGATGGGCCCACGCCTCCCCACCTGCCAGCCCGGCCGGCTGCGGCCACACAGAGCACAGCTCCCTCCAGGCTCCGAGACCCTCAGGGGCGCACCCGTCACCTGCGCGCTGCCTCCAGTGCTGACTCCAACTGGGGTGCAAGCTGAGGTTCTGATCTGAGCAAGCACCCAGGTGACACACGGAACGGTCTGGGTTCCGTGGGGGCGGATGATCGTCAAGGGGGAGAGACGTCCCGATTCCGGGACCACGCAGGGGTCTCTGCAGTAAAGTCTCCTTTCAGGCGTGTGCCAGCTGCCCCATTGAAAAATGTGTCACCTGCAGAACCGTCACCCGCAGAGGGCGAGGCCGTGACCCACATCTGAGCCAGCGGGTCGCCAGCCCGGGGCGTCCGCCCTGGTACTGGTGACCTGCTGCAATGCCTTCCGGGTCACGGGGGGCGGGGGGGAGCAGGGACCTCCCTCCAAAGAGCTGCACGTGGCCAAGGTGACGGGCACGTCTATGACTCACCTGCACAGCGTGGCTGCTCCCTCCTTCCCGGTGGTGCACCGTGCGTCGCACCTGCGACCCACGGACTGTGTCAGATGACCGGTGCGTGTCGGTTCAGAAACCAGGAGGTTTCACGGGACGTCCTTCCCGGCACTGCACAGCGAAGACACAGGCTCCGGGGGCCGGGTACGCGCGATCCTGCAGCTGAGACAAAGGGAGGACAGGCAGCGGTCTGCTCTGAGCACGAACACCTTTCACAGCCTACACACACTCAGCAACCCTGTCTTCCACCAACATCACCCCCACACCTTTCACAGCCTACACACACTCAGCAACCCTGTCTTCCACCAACATCACCCCCAAAACGGCTGAATTAAAAAAATGTTTTCCTTTATTGACTTTAGAGAGAGGGAGAGGGAGAGAGAGAGAGAAACATCGATGAGAGAGAACATCGATGGGCCGCCTCCTGCACGCCCCGCACTGGGGATCGGGCCCACAACCTGAACACATGCCCTGACAGGGAATCGAACCGGCGACCTCTCGGTGCAGGGTCGACGCTCAGCCCCTGAGCCACACCGGCCGGGCTGAACAATTTTTCATATACAAAATACAGCAGCAGCTCTGAGAACACGGAGCTGGGCCTCGGAAGCTTGACGGGTCCTGACCGACGGGGAGGGGCCCTTCGCGTAGGAACCAGACTGAAAGCACAGGACACGCTGGTCCGTCTGAGCTCTGCGGCCCGAGCCCGGGGGCCCAGCGCAGACGGGCGGGCCCTGAAGAGCGAGTGGTGCACCCCGAGACCCCCACGGCTGACCCTGCAGGTTGGGAAGGACCTTCGGAGATGGTGTCTCACACTCCTTTTTTTTTTTTCTTATTTAATATCCTTTTTTTTTTTTACAGCTTTATTTTTATTTTATTTTATTTTTTTAGTTTCGTTTTTGTTACAGATGTTTCTCCTTTTTTTCCCCATTGACACCCTCCTCCCCATCCCCCCCACACCGTCCCTGGCTTTGTTGTCCGTGTCTATCGGTTATGCATACGTGCATATAAGTTCCGTGGTTTATCTCTTCCCCCAACATCCCCTCTTCAGGGGACTGTCAGTCTGGACCCCACTTCCACATCTCTGGGACTATCCCATTCCTCAGACTGTTATGTTCATTATATTCCACAAATAAGTGAGATCCTATGATACTTGTCTTTCTCTGCTTGGCTTGTTTCGCTGAGGATAATACTCTCCAGGACCCTCCATGTCGTCTCAAAAATGAAGAGTTCTTCCTTTTTTACAGCTGCATAGTACTCCATTGTCTCACACGCGTCTTATTTCGGATACTCGGAGCTGCCCCACCATGCCTGTGGGTGATGCTCAGCTCGCTGCCCATCTGTCAGGACACACGTATCACACCGCATGGTTCTCTCTTCCACAGGCGGTGCTGTGAAGACTGCAGGAACACACTGACATGCAGACATGTATCGGTAACCTACGACCTCTGAGTCATGCGAAGTCCGCGACCACTGCCATCTTCTTCACTGTGACTCGTGTGTGGGGAGCGAGGCCGTGCCCGGCTCTAGCGTCCCTACTGACACGGCAGAGGTTTGCGTGGGCACAACCTGCCCTCCCCGTCTGTGTCCAGGGCAGGAGCCGTCCTGGGCTCTGTCCAGTCCCCGTGGTGCTGACTACCATCCAGAGCCCCTCCTCACGCCTGCCTGGGTCCTCCATGGTGCTTGTCACCTTTGCTCTGGGGTCCCCTGTGCACCCCTCTCAGCCACAGTGAAAACAGTGGGGTCTTTATTGAGTTTAGAGAGAGGAAGGGAGAGGGAGAGAGACAGAAACATCGATGAGAGAGAACATCAACTGGTCATCTCTACGGAGACACCCTTCCTGTCATCGTAAGAAAGTGGTGTTTCCTCTAGAACTGGGCCATGGTCCCAGGACACTGGCGCTCTGTGGTGCGTGGAGAGGAAGCGATTCCATTGTCTGGGGTGAGGTCATTTCTTAAGCGACATCTGACCGCGAAGTTGTCCCCCACGCTGTTTGCCCCACGGGCTGGAATGCCCCGTCCCTTCTCAGTCCCCGTTCTCCCTACCACCCCCGGGGCACAGGAAGGGGGCAGGCACTGCCAAGCTCTGAGCCAGCTCCCGTCTGGGCACGAACGGACTGGGCTCCCAGTTCCCCTGGGCTTTGCTTGCGGAAACCACGGCGACCACTCGGGAGGCGACATGCGGGTTTTCCAAGTTTACGGAGGGGAACGCAGACCAACGCCCCTGCGGACAGCGGTCCCATCCCACGGGGGACACAGCCTGGGCCACTCCACCCAGACGCCGGCACCCTATTCCCAGGCCAAATGTCATCGTGTCCCACCACCTGAGAGGTACTTAGACAAAGGACGCACACTCAAGTAATTTGCTTGTTCACTCATGTAATTAGATGTTTGATACCCAAAAGAATATTGGAGCCCTGGCCGGTTGTTCAGTGGTTAGAGCGTCAGCCCGCAGACCAGGGAGTCGCGGGTTCGATTCGGGCCAAGGGCACGAACCTTGGTTGCAGTTTGTCCCCAGCCCTGGTCAGATCGTGAGGGAGGCGGCCTGTCGATGTGTCCCTCCCACATCGGCGTTTCTCTCTCTGTCCCTCTCTCTTCCTCCCTCCCACTGTCTCTGAAGATACATAGTAAAAAAATATCCTTAGGGGAGGATTAACAAAATTAACAGTTAAAAGAAGATTTGAGACAAGGAAAAACCATGTGACTTAAAGTGTGATACAACTCTGCTAATGGGACCACACTCTCATATTAAATTTTATATTTATATTACATCTATACTATTACATATTATATTATATTTATAATAATATACATTTTAGAGTGGACGTACCTCCATTGTGCTTATCAGTGACATGTGTCCTCCCACGAAGGAAAGTTCATCCTCCTCAAAAATGTCCTTCATAGGAGAAAGACTTAGTTCTGTGTCGGTCTTCGTAGGCTGAGTGTAGATCGTGAGCCGTGCTCTACAGTCCTGCAGGAACTCACTGCTCAGAGCAGACCTGGGCTTTGGGCCCCCCTGCACGATCTGAAACAAGCTACTGTGTCGCCGCATGGTGCTAACCTGTATCCAGCCATGGTCAGAGGTGGGGCTTGCTGGGAGTGTCTGAGCCCCTGTAGGAACGGGCTTGGGTATGTGCAGCCCCGCCGATCAAAAGACAAACGGAGCCCGGCCGGTGTGGCTCAGGGGTTGAGCGTTGGCCCTGCACCGAGAGGTCGCGGGTTCAATTCCCGGTCAGGGCACAAGCCCAGGTTGTGGGCCTGATCCCCAGTAGGGGGCCTGCAGGAGGCGGCCAGTCAATGTTCTGTCTCATCGATGTTTCTATTTCTCTCTGTACCTCTCCCTTCCTCTCTCTCTAAAATCAATAAAGAAAAAAAATTTCAAAAAGGACAAACGAAGACATTTTATAGAAAGGTGCAACAAAGAATAAGCAAAGGTTGTACCAGAGTGTTTCAACTCCAACAAAATCTAAACAATGAAGTGATAAAAGTTAGTTTAAATAGGAGGAAGGGAGGGAGGGGAGGAGAGGGAGGGAGGGAGGGTGGGGAGGAGGGAGGGAAGGGAGGGGTGGAGGGGAGGGAGGGAGGGCAGGGAGGGAGATAGAAACAGGCCGATGCTCTAACCGCTGAGCCAAACCGGCCAGGGTGGGTTAATGTTTTTTTTCCCCCACAAAAATCCCACTGAAAGTCTCTAAACGTTTCTGGAAACAAAGCTTATTTATTCCCTGAAACAGAGTGGAGTAGGTGTTGAACAGTGAAGATACAAAACATTATTTACAAAGGGATAAGCACAAAGACCTGTAACAGGTCACCCACAGCACAGCTGAAACAGGAGAGGTCACACGAATATGTCGCAGGAAAACTGAGGTGCACGAGACTGTTACCCCATCACTTTCCCATCACACCTTCTTCCACGCGAAACCTTCTCCTCAAGGACATGGATGACGGAATGAAAACACCTCATCGTTGCCCTGGCCAGGGAGGCTCATTTGGTTGGAGTGTCATCCCCTGTACCAATAGGTTGTGGGTTCGATTCCCCATCGGGGCACACGCCTAGGTTGTGGGGTTCAGCTCCAGTTGGAGCACATGCAGGAGGTACCGACGGATGTTTCTCTGTCATGTCGATGTTTCTTTTTGTCTTTTTCTGTCGCTGTCTCTCTCTACAATCAGTAAAGTGTATCCTCTGGTAAGGATTAAGAAAATAAATAAAAAACAAGATGGAACCTGTCACTGTTCATGCACTGTGCCCCAGGTCACTGCACCCGCCGCCGTCCGCGCTCTGCCCCAGGTCACTGCGCCCGCCGCCGTCCGCGCGCTCCACCCCAGGTCACTGCACCTGCTGCTGTCCGTGCTCCGCCCCAGGTCACTGCACCTGTCGCCGTCCGTGCGCTCCGCCCCAGGTCACTGCACCTGCCGCCTTCCGCGCGCTCCGCCCCAGGTCACTGCGCCCGCCGCCGTCCGCGCGCTCCACACCAGGTCACTGCACCCATCGCCGTCCGCGCGCTCCACACCAGGTCACTGCGCCCATCGCCGTCCGCGCGCTCCACCCCAGGTCACCAGCACAGCAGCATCCACAACAGGACAGACAGCCGTCAGCACGGCCACGCTCCCGTCCTTGCACCTGTCAGTGGCCCTCGCTCCTGCCCACGCACCTCATCTGCGAGCCACGCTGCATGGCCGCTGCGGCCCTCCTCTCCACGTGAGCCCGTCCACCTCATTCAGCAGGTCCCCCGGTCGGAAACGGTTGACCGTGGTTCCTCAGGCGTCGCCTCCAGTAAGTTCTGCTGCGCGAACACGGGCGATGGGCCCGTTCACCAGGAAACAGGTCCGCGAACGCGTCCCGCGTTCTTGAGTGTTGGTCACAGCCTGTGCCGGCTCGGATGGTCTTTCCAAGTCAGTTACGGGATAAGCTTGGTGTAACCATCGGAGGGCTGTCTGGATGTGCGTGGCTGCTCTGTAACTGGTCCCTTACCTAACATGCTTGTTTGCCATTCGGGGATCAGTCTTCGTCCTGGTGCCTTCCCCGTCTTCAGACTGCGCTTTGATTCCCAGAGTTCCCAGTGGTGTGAACTTGTCCTTCCCGACGGATGTCAGCCCCCCCGTGACAGCAGGCACCTGTCTTTGTCACCGTCAGCTGTGCCGTGTGTCTCGCCAGCAAGACACATTCGAGCCTTTGCTTGATGTTATTTTTATGACTTTCATTTCCATTTTACTTAGAACTTTTATCTAAGATCATGGCTGGATTCCATCAAATCCTTTTTTGGCACCTAATGAAGGAGTCAAGTTATTTTTTTCATTTGACTTCATAATGCCGTGAATTACGTTAATACATTCCCCAATACTGAATCATTCTGGTGTTCCGGAAATAGATATTATTTCATCGTGGGGTATCACCTCTTAATACACCGCTGGTTTAAATGTTCACTTAAAGGAAGAGTTTGCATTAATATTTATGCCGTTGAGATGACATCTAACTTTACTCCGTGTTCCTGTTAGACATTAATATTAGAGTTAATCGGCCTTTATAATATTTAATACCAGTATTCCTTCTTTCTATACGGCCTTGGTCAGTTTTACTACCACAGGAATGAATCGTTTCTTTCAAGTTCAGTAGTGGAGAAATTTCACTTCCCTTATGTTATGGGGGAAATTACCCATGAAATAACCTTCCTGGGTCACCCATCTGGGTGCAGACAGAGGAGGAAGTCTCGGACAACTTTTTCAGCTGTGACCATGACTATGAGTCTCTTCCAAGTTTCCTGAAATTTGACCTAGAAAGTGATGCCCGCCTCGCTCACTTATAAGTATTCTCTTGGTGACCCTGAACACGACAATGCTACATTCTTACTCTCCCACGACACCTTCTACTCTCTCTGTCTCTCCCTCCCTCCACCCCACCCCCCTTTGCTCACTTAGACTAGAGTACACAGCATTTTTTTCTACAGATTTTGCAGTGTGCCCCATGCCACAGGACACGAGACCCTATGAGGAAGAATCCAGGGTTTCTACCCTATAAGCCAGTCCTAACACAGCCAAGGTGCACCTGGCCATCACCCGCATGCTGCCCGCCTGTCCTTGGCTTATCGGATGCTGCGCTGAGCAACGCATCACAACCAACGGGAAGTGACCGCGCACGCTAATAGGGCCCTCCCACGGGGGAGCGAGCCAACCAGGAGCAAGCTTCCAGCTGAATGACAGGCACCAGGGAGACAGGCCGATGCTGAGCTCCCTGCAGAACCGACGCTGCTGTGCAGGACTCTTTCGGTGTCTTGCTGGGGGATGCTGTGAGCCCCGACTCTGCTCTCAGACTTCCCAGGAACACGCTTCTACAGAGGGGCCCAGCTGCAGCCAGGCCGGGTCACAGCATCCCAGCTGCAGCCAGGCCGGGTCACAGCATCCCAGCTGCAGCTCGTCCGAGATACAGCTTCCCAGCTGCAGCCAGGCCGGGTCACAGCATCCCAGCTGCAGCCCATTTGAGATACAGCTTCCCAGCTGCAGCCTGGCTGGGTCACAGCATCCCAGCTGCACCCACATCTGCCCTGTTCCCAGGTGTTGCAAGGGGGCTCAGGACTCAACACGACAGGTATGCCACAGGCCCATGCACCTCCTCTTTTTCCTCAGCACCCAAATACATACATGTGTGCAGAGTCTGCATGCCTTACCACGCGTGATGTGGTCAGCTCGCGGGGGGGACCTGAACAGGCCACACCAGTGTAAACGGGTCCTCCTGCTCTGCTGGTGTCGAGGTCTCCAACCTCCTTAGAACCAATGCAGGACTGGCCCCTGGGCAGACGCCCCCAGCATGGGCCCGATGAAGCCGTAGGAAGCCAGTCGCTGCGACCACAGTGGAGCTTGATAAACTCTGCGCTCTCAGAACGAGGCCCAAATGCTGGCCACGTACACTGAGTTCAGTTGGAACAGGTGGGCACACAGGACCCCTCGGGGCCCGCAGACCGCACCCCGGAGGCCTGCACCACACTGCTCCTGCTTAGCTGTCCTGTCGCCCACGCCCCGACCTTCTCCAGGCTGGGCCAACGGTACCAGCTGCTCAACCGTCCCGTGAAGCGAAACCTGCCCTAAGACATAAAGTCTCCTAATTATTTAAAAGTTCTTTCCGCACAATTCAGAAAACGAGACGTTTATCACGGTAGGAAATGGACTTTATCATGCCTTCATCAGCAAGTCGCTGAGCTATTTTATTCATTTAGTTATTTTTTATTTTTATTTATTTCTTTTTCTATCCTCAGCAGAGGACATTTTGGCATGTATCTTCAGAGAGAGCGGAAGGGAGAGAGGGGGGAAGAGACAGAGAGAAACATCGACGTGAAAGGGACACACTGACTGGCTGCCACCCACACGACCCCAACCAGGGCCGGGGACAAACCGCAACCGAGGTCCGTGCCCTTAGCGGGACTCGAACCCGGGACTCTCTGGACTGTGGGCCGACGCTCTAACCGCTGAGCCAAACCGGCCAGGGCGCGCTGAGCTATTTTAAGTGAATGACACATGGTGTCTCCGTACATCCCATGTAATGTTGAACTGAACAATCAGAAACTTCACAAATACACAGTGTTCCCCAAGCAGGAGGACGGCGAGGGTGCAGGAGGTTTGCTTGCAAACCACGGAGGGCTGACAGAGACTAGAGGGACTGGTGTCCTCACCTAGGCGTCCTCATGTGGCACCTCCTTTCCCTGCAGGGGCACCGTCCCCACCCTCTGCTCTTGCTTTGCAAGGAGCACATGAATTGCAAATCGCGGAGACGGACGGTTTCTGAGAGGGCTTTGTCCCCCGTGGGGAAAACCAGGCCAGCGTGACCTCTGCAGGAGGGGAACACAAAGCCACTCGGTCCCAGTTCACCCTCCTGGGGCGCCGCCAGGTCGGACGGGGAGCTCACAATAGCCGGTCTGGGGACGCCCCGGGCCTGAGAACAGCTCGGAGCTGGTGGGGCGGCTCCACGCTGGGGCGCCAGGCTGGGCATCCGACCTGCGCCCGGCTGCCCATCCCGGAGCGGCCTGGGCGCCCGCCCCCACGTGCACCCGCCGCCCGAACGGCCCCCCCAGGCCATTCCCTCTGAATGTGGCCCCGGCCAACAAGGCTGCCATTGTTCACCGCGGCCGAGGCCCGTGAAATGCCGGTTTGAATGTTTTGAGTAAAAATTCTTCCCAAGCCGTGCAAGGCGGGCAGGAGTCTGATTAATGGCCCTGGAGCGGACACAATGGGCCGCGCAGCCAGGGGTCCGGGCAGCTGGGAGCGAAGAGGAGCTGGACCCGCAGACGCGAGCCAGGGCCCGGACGCCGGCGACCCAAACTCACCCAGTTGTCATCAGGGAGGGAGCCGGGCGGACCAGCGGCAACGTTCCGGGGACGATTTAAACAGAAGACACGGAGCCGTGTCCTCCTCCAAGAACCAAAAATGAAAGTAGAGTCCTCGTCCTCAGAATCCGAGCTTGTTGAACCCACGGTCTCGGGGCAGCGTGGAGCCCTGGTTCTCCCGGAGGGAGCCCGCGGCCACCCGCACCCTCTCCCCCAGAAGGGCGCCCTGCTGCGGGATGCAGCTCGCATCCCTGGGGCCGTCTGTCACAGTGGCCGCCGTCTGTCCTTCCCTCATGCCCGGACCCTCTGACACCCACGATGCTTCAGCATGGTTTGTCTCCTCGGCTCCCGGGCGCGTTCTCACCTGGACACCCCGCTCTGTTGTCAGCCGTGCACAGGAAGCCGGCAGACCCGTCACGGAGCCGGGGACGCCTCTACCCATTGTCTGCATCCCCCCCTGACTCTGGATTCAAGAGTCTGTCGTTTCATTTTCACTCCTCCCCCGAGGATTCTCCCATTTATCTTCAGAAAGAGTGGGAGGGAGGGAGGGGGAGAGAGAGAAACATCCATGTGAGAGGGACACATCCACGGATTGCCTCCTGCGTGACCCCGACCAGGGCCGGGGACAAAGTGCAACAGAGGTGTGTGCCCTTGACTGGAATCGAACCCACAACTCATGGGTCTGTGGGCCGACCGATCCACCCGGCCAGGGCATAAAAGAGTCCTTGATTCGAGCAAACAGGTAGCAGGGCCGCCAGCTCGTAAGCCCCCTCCCTCGTTCACCCCGGAGTCTGAGTCCTTATTCAGGCTCAGGAGCTGATAACCACACCAGGCTCACAGGGGGCGTCGCAGGTGAACCGGGACTTGAGTGAGGTGGTTGAACAGGGCACTAGGTGAACCTCCACGCTCAGGGACGTTCCCTCCAGTGAGCACACGGTGTTCACACTGTCCCTCAGAGACACGGGGTACCGGGTGACACCTCCACGCTCAGGGGCGTCCCCTCCTGTGAGCACACGGTGTTCACACTGTCCCTCAGAGACACGGGGTACCGGGTGACACCTCCACGCTCAGGGGCGTCCCCTCCTGTGAGCACACGGTGTTCACACTGTCCCTCAGAGACACGGGATACCGGGTGACACCTCCACGCTCAGGGGCGTCCCCTCCTGTGAGCACACGGTGTTCACACTGTCCCTCGGACACACGGGGTACCGGGTGACATCTCCACGCTCAGGGGCGTCCCCTCCTGTGAGCACACGGTGTTCACACTGTCCCTCAGAGACACGGGGTACCGGGTGACACCTCCACGCTCAGGGGCGTCCCCTCCTGTGAGCACACGGTGTTCACACTGTCCCTCAGAGACACGGGATACCGGGTGACACCTCCACGCTCAGGGGCGTCCCCTCCTGTGAGCACACGGTGTTCACACTGTCCCTCGGACACACGGGGTACCGGGTGACATCTCCACGCTCAGGGGCGTCCCAGCCAGTGAGCACACGGTGTTCACACTGTCCTTCGGACACACGGGGTACCGGGTGACACCTCCACGCTCAGGGGTGTCCCCTCCAGTGAGCACACAGTGTTCACACTGTCCCTCGGACACACGGGGTACCGGGTGACACCTCCACGCTCAGGGGTGTCCCCTCCAGTGAGCAGAGACACGGGATACCGGGTGACACCTCCACGCTCAGGGGTGTCCCCTCCAGTGCGCACACGGTGTTCACACTGTCCTTCGGACACACGGAGTACTGGGTGACACCTCCACGCTCAGGGGCCCACAGGCAGCTGAGGTGGGGTCACAGAGGTCGCGGGCGGCAGGGACCTGTTATCCAGGTGCATGGGTTGGGGGCAGAGCGCGCACAGCACCTGCGACAGAGAATCGGTTCTCCTGGGTGGACGGGCAGGTCCCGGGGCGCCCGCGGCCCCAGCCTCAGCACACCCAGGAGAAACCCGGCCACGGGGTCCAGGCCCGGCCCTTCGCCTGGCACACGCGTGGTTCTCACGTGGGAGGGGCTGTAACAGGAAAACGCACCCAGGTCCCCGGCCTCCTTAGGAAGCAGTGGCGGCCGGTGAAACCTGTCACACGGATGTGCCGAAACCTGTCACAGTTCTCACAACTCTGTCAGAGAACATGCAGCATCGCGCTGACTTCGCGGTGACCTCTGACCTCCCCTGTGGGTGCGAGAACCCCCAAGTCCCAGCGCCGGCACTTGGGGCTCCCGGGGAAATACTGTGGACAAAGGCGCCTGGGAAGGTGCAGGGAACACGCTCCCCGTCTCATTTCCACGGGGCGCCCATGCCGGAAGGAGGGGCCGCAGGGCGGAAGACGTCCTACCTGCCTGCCAGGGCGACAGACCAGGTGTCCCCGCAGCTTGTCACGAACTCAGCTGTTCAGTGCAGGAGATGAGGAACACCCATCCACTCCCACGGAAGACGGCAACGGGAGAGTGTGGGCGCTTCTAGGAGGACCAATCACTGCGCCCACTGTCACACACCTGTGCCCCTCCCCCAGGGCTGCGCCGCCTCACCCACTGCGCCCACTGTCACACCTGTGCCCCTCCCCCAGGGCTGCACCTCCTCACCCACTGCGCCCACTGCCACACACCTGTGCCCCTCCCCCAGGGCTGCACCTCCTCACCCACTGCACCCACTGTCACACACCTGTGCCCCTCCCCCAGGGCTGCGCCTCCTCACCCACTGCGCCCACTGTCACACACCTGTGCCCCTCCCCCAGGGCTGCGCCTCCTCACCCACTGTGCCCACTGTCACACCCCTGTGCCCCTCCCCCAGGGCTGCACGTCCTCACCCACTGCGCCCACTGTCACACACCTGTGCCCCTCCCCCAGGGCTGCGGGTCCTCACCCACTGCGCCCACTGCCACACACCTGTGCCCCTCCCCCAGGGCTGCCCCTCCTCACCCACTGCGCCCACTGTCACACACCTGTGCCCCTCCCCCAGGGCTGCGCCTCCTCACCCACTGTGCCCTCTGTCACACACCTGTGCCCCTCCCCCAGGGCTGCACCTCCTCACCCACTGTGCCCTCTGTCACAAACCTGTGCCCCTCCCCCAGGGCTGCGCCTCCTCACCCACTGCGCCCACTGTCACACACCTGTGCCCTTCCCCCAGGGCTGCAGGTCCCCACCCACTGCACCCACTGTCACACACCTGTGCCCGCTCCCCCAGGGGCTGCGGGTCCTTTCCAAGGGGAGCACCAGCCTGCCCTGGTGGACTCCGATGCCTGACTCCAAACCCTCAATCCTGAGGCTCTCCGGAAGCCTTGCACGGTCCCCGAAGCTGGAGGCCTGCACGCCCTTTCCATGGCGCCGGGACAGGACCATTCTAGCTGTTTTGCAGTCTCTCCACATCCCAACCCTGTACTAACAGGTGCGCGTTAGGACGGGTGCCCGTGGCGCCGCGCCCTCCCCACCACTTGGGGCGCTGTGACTCACCGGGTGCATTCCCAGGGGTCCCGCCCTCTCACCTGCGGACCTGCTGCTGGAGGCCTGCCTGCTGGAACCAGCGTCTGCTCACCACGAGGGCCTCCCCTTGGAAAAGGGCAGCGCCGTCACCCCCACGAGGGTTTGCTCCACGATGCGCCTTCTTACCGGCTGCAAACTTGAACTTCGCCTTCTGCCTGACGCCTCCAGGTGCGACGCAGGGGTGGGGCGCTGGCCACTGTCCCGGGGGAAGAATCAGTGACTCCGGGCGGCAACATGCACCACGCACGCAACGCGGGGACAATGCCGCCGCGGTGGAACCGTCGCTTTGCAGCAGTGACGACGTGTCTTCTGTGTGTTTCGAGTGTGTTCCCCCTTGCACAGCGGCTCAGATGACGGTGAAGTGCCGGGGTCCCGCGCAGTTCATGCAGGGAAACCCTGCGGACCCCGTGCACCGCGCGGGGCTTCCTGGGGTCCTGGGCAGGCGCGTGCCCCGCGCTGTCCCTGCAGCAGCGCCGCCGATGGCCCTGCGCAGCGCTGCAGCCCACGGACCTCCAGCTGTGCGCGAGCGTCCTCGGGGAGCAGGGTGGGTACCTGATACAAGACGGGGGGACGGTGAGTTCTGGCCACTCACGAGGGCTCAGGGCACAGTAAAGTCAGCGTGAGCACCGACAACCCCTTACCGTGCCCTGCAGGCAAAGGGCGCATTTCATGCTGGAGGCACGTGAACCCCTCCAGCCCCCCCCCCAGTGAAGCACAGCCCTGGGCAGCAGGACAGTCCCGGTGCAGAGAGCGTCACACGCGGCCCACCCGAGGCTCCCATCACTCATGGGTCAGCCGGTCGGCCGCCCCTCCCGGCATGTCCGGAAGCCCAGTACTCTCTCTCCTTGGAAATCAGCTAAGCACCATCTGCCTCTGCACATCCGTTTCAAACACATGTCGAAGGAATGTGTTTCTGCTCCCTCGCAGCTCCCCGCTGTCCCGAGGCCCGGAGACGCGCTGCCGTAGGAACCGTCACTCCCCGAGTTCGGCCCGACGTTCCGCAGGGAGCCGAGGTGAGGAACACGTGCGGCCACCCGAGCGATCCTTACTCCGAGAGTACAGAGTTCCACCGAAAATACCCTCGCTTCACACCTGTTTATTCACCTGTCAGCGCTCCGGGAAGAACCGGGTGGAAACCCTCCTCCTAGTTTTATTATCACAGGGAGAAATGGTACCAAGGTCCTTCCTCTAGTACACGCTCGGGGAACAGACTCAACCCTTCTGTGTGTGTGTATAAATATTTTCACTTTATTGATTTTTTTAGAGAGAGAGGAAGGGAGAGGGAGAGAGAGATAGAAACATCGATGAGAGAGAATATTGATCAGCCGCCTCCTGCACGCCCCCCACTGGGGATGGGCCCACAACCTGGGCACGTGCCCTGACCGGGAATCGAACCGGCCACCTCTTGGTGCAGGGTCGACGCTGAACCACTGAGCCACACCGGCCAGACCCGTTCTGTATATTGTTCAGAGTTGCTAAGAGACTTGCTCTCAAAAGTTTCCACCCCAGAACAGAAATGGCAACTCTGTGACGTGATGGAGGTGTTAACTAACTCAATGAAGGTCAACAGATTACAAGAAATAAGTGTATCCTATGGACAGGTTGTATCCCTCCCAATGACACAATGTTACCTGCCAGGTACATCTCAATAAAGCTGGAAACAGTATCGTGTGATGCCCCCTCCCCCGCACTGAGCTCACCGCTGTCTGCATCGGCTCTTTCAGGGGTACCTGTCCTGTGGGTCCTGGGAAGGCTCAGCCACCCCACCCCCACGGGGGCATTACCCCAGCAGCCCACTCTGCCCCTCCTTTCCCACTGGGGATGTCAGGCCTCCGTTCCCACGGGCGTTCTGCGTAGGACCCTAAAACGTGCTTGATTCGCATTCTGTCAGCCCGGCACAGGGCCACCCACAGACAGATGCCCTGTTCAATTCAACCAGATAAAGAACCTGCCGCAGTTTGAGGTTGGTGAGGCACCTTCAAAACACTGCTGGGGGACCACCTCGCCTCCGTCTGCGAGAACCAGGACTTTAAACGACCCTGGTTATGTCACTTACTCACTGTGTCCCTGCGCCCCCGTTAAAAACCCGCACCCCGCTTAGTCCTTCCCAAGACCCGCGCTGTGGACACCTGACCAATCAACCTTGACATTCCGTGACTTGTGCACCGTAAAGTGACGTCTGAGGAGCTGTGGCCCCCTCCCTCCGGCGAGCCCACTGTCTGTCCCCGATTTCTCGCTGCAGACAGAGGTGTCCCTCTCTTCCCGGACGGTCACCTCACACACACAGCCGGCATCTCCAGGGAACATGCGGTCAGCATTACAACTGTCTTCTCGAGGTAACTACACGCCAGCTGGGTGGCCATGCTTCAAGGAAGACTTGAAAATACATCGAGTGACATTTGTCCTTCAAGCTCAACTGCCCCCCCCCCCCAGTAGCTGGAAGATTAAATCTAGAACAAATAATTGTACAAGCACACGAGACATTTTCACTTGCTTTCGGGAGTTTGAACTGAAGCGATTGTGGTGTGAGGTGATGAGAGTTGGGGTGCTGGAGTTCACCCCTGCCCTGGCGTGTTTCTACAAAATGATGTGTTCATAACGTGCTGATAGAATCCTGTAGCCAGGTAAAAGAGTATGTTATTATGCAGACCTGCTTAAGGAAGCATTTAGGTTGCATAATACACGTTAACAACTACAGGACCTGAGAAGAGTTGGGTGTTGCATTTCTTTGTGAAGTCAAAAGAATTCTCGAAGATTTCAGGCAAAGGTAAGTATCCGGCTCCTTAAATAAAGAGACAACTTGCCCTGGCCGGTTTGGCTCAGCGGTTAGAGCGTCGGCCTGCGGTCCAGAGAGACTGGGGTTCGGTTCCCGCTAAGGGCATGTACCTCGGTTGCAGTTTGTCCCCGGCCCTGGTTGGTCGTGCGGGTGGCAGCCACTCGATGTGTCCCTTTTACGTCGATGTTACTCTCTCTCTCTCCCCCTCCCACTCTATCTGAACAAAAAATGGAAAAATGTCCTCGGGTGAGGATAAATAAACAAACAGACAACTTGAGCCCCACGCCATGTGGTCGCTGCACACTTTTGCCGTAAAACAGCACGAGTTTTCAGACACGGGGAACCGTACCTGTTCCACAGTAATAACTCGAATACTGAAAACGTTCTGCGTGATGCCAACTCCCATGTATTAAAAACAACCTTTCTTCCTAAAATGTCCTCAAGCACGTGTCACATTTTCAGCCCAGTGTGAGGGAAGGGTTGGCCACCAGATTCCCTGGGACAGTGGCGTCTTCCTGGAAGTCTCCCTCCGCTCCCGCCGTCATCGCTCTGCTTGCCGCCCACGTAGACTTCGCGGTCGAACCGCTGTCGCTTCCGGACCGGTGCACTGATACAGTGTCACTTTACAAGTGACACTGCCAAAGACAACCTGTCACCGTAGTTTTACTTGGTGTGGGTGGAAAGATACTGCTCTACGGGGAAGAAAGCAGATAGACTCAGGCAGGCGTGTGCCCAGGTGGGTGATGCCATCAGCACCCTGACTGCCCACCCTGCCTTCCCACCATGCACCCCGTTCCTTCCATGTGTCACCCCCTGTGCCCTGCTGCCCGCGGCCTGGACTCGGGCAGGTGGGCACATGTGCCGCCTCAGCGTGAGCCTGGTCGGAATAAGGGGGGTTGGGCCACGGGCTGCAACCGGCCAGGGCGACGTGTCCCCAGACGCTGCGGGCTGGGTGCCTGGAGTCCGGAGAAGCATCTCAGGAGACCGCCACCGCGTGCGAGGAAAATGCCACCGTCCGTGTGCGCCAGGCCTGCGAAAACGTCCAGGCCCGCGGAGGAAGTGGGTCCCACCCCCTCGGAGCGTGAATCCTTTGGGAATGCCACGGAACCCCTCGGGCTGGGGATCAGAGCTCCCGGGGTGCGCGGCGGGACGAGCCCCCCGCGGGACGAGCCCGCCTTCTCCTGTCCAGCTGCGTCCCCTCACCGTCTACGGGCATCCAGGGAGGACGGCGACCTCGGAACGGCATCCGCAGGACGACGTTTTAAACCACTTCCTAAGGAAAATGATCTTTTTCTCAGAACCCGAAAACACTAAGAATCCAGGAGCGGAAATTGCAAACTATTCTAAGGCGTGTTCTTTGGGTTCTCGATGTGACATGAGCAAGGAAGACCCAGGATCGTCACGGGACAGCCCCAAGGCGCCCTTCGCTGGGGCAGCGCCGCCATCCGTAGCTGTCACAGGGGGACGCTGGAGTCACAATCCGATGCGCCCTCTCCTCGGTGAGTATATTCTCCGCCATCGAGACGGTGAACCGTGTGCGGTTTGAGCGCGGGCATCTGACAGAAACTCGCTGTCACTTCACCCCTGAGATCTGCTTCATATTCTCACTTGTGCACGTAAAGAAACAATAACAATGAAACACAGCTTTTCGACCCAAAGCCAAGCGATACCACCCACGTGGGATACTGCCATGAGACGCTGGGATCTCTGTCCCCAACGGGTCTTCGTTCATCTGGTTCCCGTCACACGCCAGCACCTTAGGGTGTCGCTCCTTAGCCCCGCCCCTGTTTGGGGGACCCCAGTGGGAATGGTTTTGCTTTCGTCCAGACACAAGTACCCTCTCAACCCTGTTCGCCCTGGACACCGGCTCCCCGAGGGGCCTCAGGGCCAGCCCCGGGCGGTCTGCCGGGACTACGTGTCTCAACTCCACCAGCCCACGGAAGCTCACAGGAGTGACGTCCTGTGGCAAAGGCTCCTAAGGACACATCGGTCCCCGTCCATGGGCACCACTGCTCAGCCGGGAGCCCTGTGGCTGGGCTGGAGTTTTTCTTTTTTAAATATGTTTTTATTGATTTTTTAGAGAGAGAGACAAACATCCATGGGAGAGAAACATTGATCGACCGCCTCCTGCACGCCCCCTACCGGGTGTGTGCCCTGACGGGAATCGAACCAGGACCCCTCCGTCCATGGGGTGATGCTCAAGCGCTGAGCACACTGGCCGGGCTGGGCTGAATTTTTAAACGCTCCCCAAGAGTTCTGATCTCGCCGACAGGACGCAGTGAGCCCTCTCCTCTGCAGGCGCGATCTCTGCGCATACGTCCACCCGCCTGTGGCACCCACTCCTGAATCAGCCCCCACAGCACGAATCCCCATGCACGAAACCACATTCGGGGCTGCGTGTCTGTCTGCCCCACAGAGACCCACGCTCAAATGCGAGCGGCCACGAGCGAAGCGTTGTAAAGGTCGAAGGCACGTGGTGCGCACCACGCGGAGACATCCAGTTAACGCTGAGCAAGCGCCTGAGGCCTGCGAAATAGGCGGTGCGGCCTGGCCACCTAGCCGAGGCCGTGCGCCCAGGCCCAGCCCAGCTGCCTGGTGACCCTGACCAGGTGCTGGCCGCCCAGTTGCACGCGGAGGCAGGGCTTTGCTGGTCGTCAGCCCGACGGTCCCTGCCACGGGAACAGGGGCGTCCCGCCCTCGAAGGGCGGCAGCCTGGCGCGTTACTGCCTACGCTTCCCGAGCGTGTTCCCTTCCGTCTCCTCTGCCTCCTGCCGCAGCCACGGCTGCCGACGGCTGCCCGCGAGGTTTGAAGGATGACAGTAAAGGGAACCAAGCCCTGGCCGGTTTGGCTCAGCGGTAGAGCCTTGGCCCACAGACCAATGAGTCCTGGGTTCGATTCCAGCCAAGGGCACGGACCTCGGTTGCGGATGGTCCCCGGCCCTGGTCGGGGTCGTGCGGGAGGCAACCAGTCCGTGTCCCTCTCGCATCGATGTTTCTCTGTGTCTCCCTGTGTCCCTGTCTCTCTACCTGAAGATACACAAAAAAAGTATCCTTGGGTGAAGATAAACAAAAATAAAAATAAAAAAAAACTGAAATGCAAGTTTCCCGCCGCCCTGGCCAGGAGTCGGGAGGTCAGGCCCTGTGGCGGGTGGCTCCCAGGCTGGAACACAGGTGGGGTCCATCAGCACAGGAAGGTCCACTGAACAGCATCCCTGCCCCCGACATTGGTCCTCCATCCTCACCCCACGGAACCCCAGGGTTCCGGCGGGCGGGACCCTCTTTTCCTGTGTCCAGTCCCCGCCCCTCCTACACCAACAGACCGGTGGCTTCTTTAGTTCTCGGCTCCACCCCTAATGGGGCTTTTCTGTTTCAGCACATCGGATGCCACTGTCCCCAGGGGAACCCCTGAGTCACCAAGGGCTGTCGCTCAGAACACCTGCCTCATTCTGCACTGCCTCCCAGTGACCAGTACGCGCGCCCGACGGCTCCAGTGAGCTCCGAACTTCTCCGAGCCCCGGCGGGTGCTCAGCTGCCTGGAGCGCCGTCCCCACACACCAGGGTTGTGGGTTTGATCCCTGGTCAGGCACACACAAGTCAACCAACGACTGCGTCAATGAGGGGAACGACAAAGACGCGCTCTCTCTCTGAAATCAGTACATACATTGACGAGAAGACCGCCTTGGCTGCCTGGCCTCGGGCACCCCGCGGGGCCCGCTGCACGCTCGGCCTGGAGTGGGTGCCGTGGGGTCAGACTGCATTCCCACACCGGCGGCACCTTGGGGACTTGCTTCGGAGCTCGCGTGAGCGCTGAGGACCGACGGCTGCGCTTCACGCACCGAGCCGCTGAACTGTGCCAGCATCCACGGGGGGAAGAAAGGCCCTGCTGGATTCACCCGCGGACGGCACCCTGTCCTGACCGGCCCGGCCCGGAGGGCGTCCACCTGTTAGCGCCTGCCCGTAGCGAGTGGGGCCTGCAGGCGTGGCGATGGGGGCAGGGCAGAGCGCCTCCCCGTCTGCTCCATGTCTCTGTCCACGCACACACGTGCACACATGTGCACACACACTTCCCTCTCTGTCCGTGTGGCCTGTGTCTGTTCTCTCTCTGGCCGAGCCTCCTGCTCCCTCTCCGCCCCCCATGCCCCACCGTCCTGTGTCTTCCATCGTCTTCCCCTCAACAAGTCCTTCCCTCCCGTTAGTCCCCTGCGCACGCCGCCCGCTGAGTTGGATGCTCTTCGTGCCGGCATCCCGTGCCTCTCCGGGTGCCTCCTCGGAACGCCTGTGCGCCGTCTCTCCACGAAGGCGAGGCAGCCTCGCCGTGGGGCCGCCACAGCACCGCGGTCCTGGGTTCGACTCCAGCTCTGTTGTGGGCAGAGCTTACCTGCCACTATGGGAAGGACAAGGGCACATGCAGAGGTGAGTTGTGGCGCAGTCCGAGCACCGAGGGTGATGCTGGGAGCAGAGAGGAAGGCCGTGGATAAGCCCGTGGGGCGGGGCACGGGCCGCATGATGCGTCTTCTGCGTGACCCTTCCAGCCCCCAGGCCTCCTGCCGCAACCCTGCCCGGACGTTCGGGGACCTGGGTGTCCGTGACGATTATGAGTATTTCCACGGTGCATTTAGCTCGAAAACATCACCTGCTGCTGTAAACGTCATCGGATGCTGGCCAAGCTTACGGCAGTTTATGTACGTCGGGGGCAAGTTACCCGGCTGGACCCCGAGGCCGATACCTAACCAAACACGTGCCCAGGCGACCGCGGTGTGATCTGAACAGCGCTGACCTCCGCGCTCCAACGTGAGGCGAGGGGGGTCACAGTGAGTCAACACCGGGACGGCCCCTGACACACAGCGCCATCCTACTGAGCCAGGGACGGTCCCTTCAACCCCCGCGGCCCTTAGCAAAGGGGAGTCGTCTGTCCCTGGGATTGAGTTCCGGGCCGTGGGCTGCTCTGAGACCACCCACAGCCCCCGAGAACAGACGTCCGGGGGCGCTGTCTGCAAGGTCAGCACCGCGCCGTGGAAGGGATCGTGGCTGGCGGGGTGCTCACGCTCTGCTCCAGGGGCAACGTATCTGATTCGGGGACTTCTCAGTGGGACGCCCCGGCGACGTTGTAACGACCCAGAGGAAACACTTCCACTTCTCCGTGGTGGCCCTGCTGTGTTTCCAGGGTCAGAGTTCCCCAAGAAGAAACCAACGGATACATTTGCTCTCAAGACCCGAGGCAGGGACAGTACCTTGTATTACATCCACACGTGCTATTTTATGTTAAAATGACATCCAATAATCTTATTTTGAACTAACATCTTTCAAAAACAAATTGCACGGCACACGTTGCTTATGAAGGCTATATAATTGGGAGGGGGGGGGTGCTGGACACAGCCAGAAACTTTGGTCAGTAAAGATCCTGACCGGTCTGTAAGTGAGTCCTGTCCACGCGGCCCCTCGGCCCTGCAGGGGTCAGCCGCAGGGACCCTCGCCAGGGCATCGCGACTCGCCTGCCCTGGTCCACCCGTGTCCCTCCCACACTCACGAGCTCTCTTCCAGCAGACCCGCACCTATTCCATCCGGAATTCAGCCGATGTCTTCCCTAATATTCCAAACGACATGTAAACATCTTTAAGCTTCTCATCAAGAAAGGTAGAGGGAGGAAGGGAGGGAGCAGGAGGGGAGACAGAGAGAGAGAGAGGAAGGAAGAAAGGGAAAAAGGAAGAAATAGAAATAAAAAGGAAGAAAATAAGGAGAGGAGAAAGGAAAAGAAAATCCCCCCGTGTCGCCTTCCCTCTCCACCCACCACTGTGAACTCCTGCGATTTCCTCGATGACCTCACTTCTACCGTCGGCTGCCTCCTCACAGCCGCTGACGTGTCCCCCGAAACGTGGCTCTGCAAGGTTACCACGCTCTCCATCCGGCGGTCAGTGGCCAGTTCCCAGCCTTCTTCCTTGGGGACCCCCCCAGCACAGTGCGAAGTAGTCTATTTCCTTCGAATGCCGGACACCAGGAATCTTGTTTGTCTCCCCCAAATTCAAATGTCCCCTCTCATTTTACTTTGTCGGGTTGGCTGTCTCCATCCCATTCTGTTGGAATCAAATTACAGAAGTCCGGCTTTAAGGAACAGACGAAAGCATATTTCGGGGGGATTCACCACCAGCAGGGCCGGGGACGGTGCGGGCGTCGCAGACACCGCCGTCCCTCTCTCAGAAACCCCTAAGCGTGAATGGCCACTGTGAACCCCACTCGTTAAAAGGCAAAGACGTCAGCACACCAGCCCAGGTGGTTCATGACACGGCACCGGAGTCCGAACACGGCCAAACCGTCACGTAAAGATTCCGTCAACGATTCAGCGCCGAGCACGCAGTAGAACTTGAGTATTCGAGACTCGGTTTCGAACGGTAACAACAGAAACCAAACAGCCCACGAGCCCATTCGCCTCGTCCCCAGATTGTTCTCGACACAAATCTCCCCACGGAGCCTCAGGACAGACCTCTGAACCAGCCGCCACTGTCCGCTGCCAAGGACCCGTGTCCCAAGCGAGGAAATACACGGACTCTTCATGGTGTCCTTGGAGTGTTGGGCTGTCTCCTCTCCGGCAGTCTATTCTGACAGGTCTTTTTAAGAATGTTTTTATTGATATTTTTTGAGAGAGAGAGGAAGGGAGAGGGAGAGAGAAACATCAATGAGAGAGAGAAACATGGATGGGCCGCCTCCTGCACGCCCCCTCCTGGGGATCAAATCCACAACCTGGGCCTGTGCCCTGACCGGGAATCGAACCCGGATCTCCCAGTCCATGGGGCGAGGCTCAGTCCACTGAGCCACACCGGCCGGGCAAGCACACTGTTTTTAATAGTCACAACTCGCTTCCATCAGTCCACAGGGAACAGCGAGGCTGCCCGGTCAACAGTCACGGTGTCCACGCGGGGT
This sequence comes from Molossus molossus, assembly GCF_014108415.1. Classification (NCBI taxonomy): domain Eukaryota; kingdom Metazoa; phylum Chordata; class Mammalia; order Chiroptera; family Molossidae; genus Molossus; species Molossus molossus. The sequence goes on from NW_023425355.1 coordinate 145,055,761, forward strand.
AGGGGGCAGGGCAACGAGACAGCGGAACACTCTCACTATGTGTCATGACGAGTACCCCCTGCACGGCGGGGACTCTGTACGCAAGCAGCTCTCCGGAATCCACAGTCAGGCACACGCGTACATGTGCTGAACACGGCCGTTAGGCTGAGTTTGCTACCCCAAAACCGGAGTATGACCAGCACCATCTTCTCCTTGACATTTACACACCTGGACGTTTAATTCTTAGGTAGATACACATAGGCATCCTGTGTCTTAAACAGAACGTAGTTACCTGATGAAATGGACCCCGGCATACTTTATTCAAGTTACGCATTTACGGGGCTAACAAGCGTGACGCCAAGGATTTCTGTTCCAAAGTACAAGAACCCCGCAACCCTGCTGAAGGGTCAACGTTGACGGCGACCCCGTGAGACCCAGTGGCTACACACTCTCAAGGCTGCACAAATTCTTCTGTCCTCTGTTTCATCACACCCGCAAGTTGTCTACTTTTCTATTAACTTATTGCATGAACTGCACACCACTGAACCAGGTAACGTATTCGTGAGGGATTTTGTGTTTTCACGTGCATGCATGAAAACTGTCCTTGCCATCCGAGAAATCTCGATGCTAATGGACTACAGTATCGGCCTCAACACATGGTATCTGCACCCACGTTACTTTGTGAGCACGGTTCTCAACTACAAATACCAGACCCCCATTCTCCATTCATGCTCACAACAACCCGTTTTGTGCCGACACACTTTTTCCATTTTCTTTCTTTTTTTTTTTTACAGTTGTTTTTTTATATCACTTTTTTTAAAAATTTTATATTTGTTACCCATGTTTCTCCTTTTTTACCCCATTGACACCCTCCTCCCCATCTCCCCCGCGCCATCCCCGGCTTTGTTGTCCATGTCCATTGGTTATGCGTACACGCATATAAGTTCTGTGGTTTATCTCTTCCCTCCCCCCACCATCTCCTCTTCTGACGGTTGTCAGTCTGTGCCCTACTTCCATGTTTCTGGGTCTACCCTATTCCTCAGACTGTTATGTTCATTATATTCCATAAATAAGTAAGATCATGTGGTATTTGTCTTTTTCTGCTTGGCTTGTTTCACTTAGAATAATTCTTTCCAGGTCCCTCCATGTCGTCTCAAAGGCTAAGAGATCTTTCTTTCTTACAGCTGCATAGTACTCCACTGTGTATATGTACCACTGCTTTTTTATCCACTCATCTACTGATGGACACTTGGGTTGTTTCCAGATCTTAGCTATTGTAAATAGTGCTGCTATGAACATGGGGTACATATATTCTTTCTGATTGGTGTTTCAGGCTTCTTAGGGTATATTCCTAGAAGTGGGATCACTGGGTCCAATGGAAGTTAACCTCCCGGGGAAAAGTGGAATGAATTATTCACTGGGTGAGCCACAGACAGAGGTGGACCTCATTTATATAATAAGCAGAACATGACATGATAAAAAAACCAAAAAACCGAGGGGCAGTTATGACGGGTAAATCTCTTCATATGATTCTTGTGTCTCTCTTTCCTTGGCCAGTTCCACTGGCTAGTATTTTTCTCCCTTGATTTCATTACTTTTGCAAACCTGGAAATCACACCTTCAACCAACGTCCTCTGTTATGCTTCCAACCTTGTGCATAAACAAAGGCAGGTGGTTGACGAACTGGTTATTATTACTCGTTTTACATGGAGACGCTGAAATCCAGCGTCATAGCACGTTGGCCCAGGTCCCCCAGAGAGGGAAATGGCAGACTTGGGACTATGATTCTGTTTGACTACGGAGCCCGTGGCCCTGACCTCACAAGTCTGTATGGTGCTTGTCCAGGTCCTTCCCCTCCCCAGGTGGTCATCTCTTTGAGGAAGAGCACGTGCCTCCCCATGTCTTCTCCCCACAGCGTTCCTGCCCTCCTCTCCTTCTGCTCTGGACTACACCCACCGGCGTGCCTTGTTTTTGACCCTCCCCACAACGGGGCGCTTTCTGTCTGCCAAGTCTTTGCCAGAGCTTCCTATTTGCCCACCCGTAGTGGGGAATGAATGTGCTATTCTTATATAAAGCTACCCTACTGATCGTAGTAAATGTTAAGCCCAGCTTATGACTCTAACCGGACTTTTCTCTGAAAACTAGAGCTTGTATAATAAAAGATTTTTTGAAAAATTATATTTGACAGTCAAGCAGTTTGAGTTCCTGTATGAACCTAAGAAGCAGCTTGACCTTCAAGGCCCTGGCTAATGCTGAATGTCCAGACACAGGACTTCACTGACAAAAAACCAGACAGCCAACTCAAGGGTCCTGACAATGACAATCCATATCGGGGCCAGCGAGGACACTGACTACATATCCACAGCCCCTCCCCCGATCTCTGTTCTGGCTTCCCTCTCCCTCCAGATAAACCCTTTGCCTTCACTGAGATGTCAGGATGGGTTTTGGGATGAGAGTCCCCCATCTTCTCAGGCTGCCAGCACTGAATAAACCTCTTTCCTTCCCACCAGCACCTGTCTCATGAGTTTGGCTTTCATTGCAGGAGGCCGCCGAACCTGAGTTCGGTTACACACCCACCTCTGCTTCTGGCTCTTATCCTGGCTCTCCTGCTTTGCCCTCTCTGTCCCTCCCTGCCACCCCGAGACTGCCCCTCCCCACAGTGACGGCTGCTGTGTCATGAGCAGAAGGGTGAATGAGGCCAGCACCCAGGCACCTTCTTCAAGTGTATCACTTTATAACAGGTGCAACGGCAAATCACAATCATTCAACGGTGTGAGGTCTCTTTCCCCAATTTCTTTTGGGGATAATGTATTGCCACAAAAATGCTGTCATGCCCAAGGGACCTAATCACTGGGTTGTTATTACTCTCAGATAACTGGACAACGTTGCCCAAAGACCCCTGGAAAAATCTTGAGAGAGACCTATCCCGTCCTAATTTGTTCTCTTACTTGTTTCAACCAAAGCAGGTGCAAAATTACTCTTCGGAATTGAGTTGAATGTTGTCTAAAGCATACGATTTTCACTCTCCTGGCCAATTAGGTTTTCAGAAAAGACAGAGCTACACCTTTGAAAAGTATCAAAGTGTTCTGCAGAAAGTGCAGCATCAGCCATAGCTATCTGCACATCGGAGATGTACCCCCGTACATCTGCTCACAGATGAGATACCTGCTCACCCTTCTGAGATGTGCCGGGCGGTTAACATCGAAGGCATTAATCCCTCCGAGAGCCCTCCTAAGCTCTTGGTTTTGACGCAGGTTTTGTGTGGCCCGGCAGATTCTGTTTGATGGTTTGTACTCATCCGTGAATCACTTCAGACTTCAAACACACTTCAAACTCGGTCGACTGGAGTCAGAAATTGTTGGCATTCACACCGCATGACTCACGGCCCTCAGAAGAGTTTGTTGAAATCTTCCTCAATTCCCTTCACTCCAGGAAAAGTTGGTGCCACAACTCTCCTTAGGAAGCCCTTCAGAATCCTTGCTCGAGTTTTCCACCCGGGCTTTGGAACCTATCTCATTTGGCTTTCTGCTAAGATCCCTCTTGAATGAAGAAAATAATAATAATTGTTTGCTTAATGTATCCACAGTTGTTCCAGACTTAAAAAACAACAGCAGCAAAGCATGATACCAAGTTTCATTCTCCTTTAGCTGAAATAAAAGTAAAAGAAACTGTTTTATAGTTTTATTTACTCATTTATTTTTATTTTTTTATTGTTTTTTTAGAGAGAGAGGAAGGGAGAGGGAGAGATAGAAACATGGATGAGAGAGAACATGGACTGGCCGCCTCCTGCACGCCCCCCACTGGGGTTCGGGCCCCCAACCTGGGCATGTGCCCTGACCGGGAATCGAACCGGCGACCTCTTGGTGCAGGGTCGACGCTCGCCTACTGAGCCTGGCCAGCACGACTGGTTGAGGCTCCTTCTCATACATTAGTACACAGAGGCGGTGCGACGAAGGGCAGTTGAACTAGCGTGTGTAAGGAGCAACCGCACGCCTTCATCACCACCACGGGAGCGGGAGGGACTTCACGGCCTGTGGAACCCCGCCCCGCCCGGGCTCCAGGATGAAGTCACCTTCGTCTCACCTGCTGTGTCCGCCCCACACGGTGCCTCCTGCCCACCTCCAAGGGTCGTGGGGACCCGGCTGTCCCACGCCCCCTCAGACACCCTCACAAAGCTGTGACCGGTCAGCGCAGCGTCCGGCAGGCTTCAGCCTCTGGAGACACGGAACCGCCTCCCTGCACGTCCCAGGGAAATGATCCCCGGAGGGGAGCGAACTCCTCCCGGCCATCCTGGCTCAGGGACACGAGGCTGAGCCAGGCCAGCCACCGGAAAGGGTCTTCACCCCAGCTGCGACACCGCGTTCCCCTTCCGAACCCAAGGCCCTCCGCCTGCCTGTCGCCCGGCCGGGCCCCTGGCGGTGAAGGCCGGCCGCTCACCACAGGTCTGCGCAGAGCGCGTCAGATTTGCTTCCGCATCTGCTGGAGCCCGACGGGGGCGAGTACTCGGACCCTCCGAACGAGGGTTCCGGTCCGAAAACGCCTGTTCACCAGGGGGCGGGGGCCCCGGCCACGCTGAAAGGGCGGGGCGTGCCCATGACCAGCAGCTGGGCAAGGTCCCAGCACGCTCTCCGAAGGAGTGCGGGATCCCCCTCTGACGTCCTGAGGTCAGCTCGAACCCCAGACCCGCACTGGGATGGCTCACGGCAAAGGCACCTGGAAAGCTTGCAAGGGCGAGGTGACCGGCGATCGCAGCCGCGTGGGGAGGGGAGCTCACCCCGTCTCCACCCTCCCGGTGAGAACCCCAAAGGCAGCAGCGGGGACCGTCACCCTTCCGGATCCACGGCCGAGTCCTCAGGACAGGGCGGCACCTGACACCACCCGGCCGGGCCACGAGCGCGTCACAGAGGTGCGGTTCCGGAAGGACGCGCTGCAGTGGCCCCCACAGACGGGAAGAAAAGTGCCCTTACGTCGGGCCGTCGGGGAACACGGAGCCTGGCCAGCACGGAGGCCGTGACCTTCAGCGCAGGCTACAGGCTCACGGGTGCCATCAAGGTGCTCCCTGCCGTCGCCGCAGCCCGGGAACGTGGCAGGTGTGCGCTGCCCCGCACCTGCGGGGAGGGACCTCCGTCTGCGTCCCAGACACCGAGGGGTCCCGGGACAGGATGGACAGGGGACTGCGGAGGCGCATGGGGCGAGCGTGTGCTGGGATTTCCACTGGCAGAGGCCCGACTCCTGCCTGCGCACCCAGGGTGGCGGGCAGAGACTGGCGCTGTCACAGTGGGCTGCACCTCAGCTGTGCGGCACCCGCTGAGACATGGATGCAACCACGGCGGATCCCCGGATGCGTCTAGGACCGCGGGGCACCGTCCGAACCAGCCTACACCTCTCCAGGCTGCAGGGTGCGCACACGTGTGTGTCCGCAGGGAATCGACACGTTCTGGAAACACTAATGTTATGTTTTCAAAGAGGCACGGGACCCTAGTACGCCAGCAGCACAAAAATCTAACGGAAATATTCAATCCCCGGACACTGCCTTTGCCAGTTGAACCACGGACTCCTCGCGTGGTGCGTGACTTTCTGTGGGACTCCGAGGGTGGAGAGGAGGATAGTCACAGTGGAACACCTCCAAAAGACCGCTGCCCTGGCCCGTGCTCAGTGGTTAGAGCACCGGCTCATGCACCGAGCAGCTGCGGGTTCGATTCCCGGTCACGGGCATGTACCTGGGTTGCGGCTTTGATCCCCAACCCTGGTCAGGGCACGTGCAGGAGGCAACCCATCCATGTGTCACATCGGTGTTTCTCTCTCTCTCTGCCCCCAACTCCACTTTAACAATCAGTGAAAAAATACCCTCAGGTGAAGGGTAATGACCACAAACAGAAAAAGAGACTGTTGAGGACTTGAAGGCCGATGAGCCAACGCCCAGCACAGGGTCTGAGGTTCCCATCGAGCCCCCGCTGCCGGGTTAGACCACTGCCTGCCCAGGCGGCACACAGACCCTGACGGATGCAGTCGGCAGTGTGGACGGGTGTCTGCTTCTGACACGTCTCACATCCTCAACAGTGAGCAGGCAGGCTGCCGGACAGACAGACGCCTCCAAGTCTAGGGAACCCAACCCCCACACAGTGAGCACGCAGGCCGCCGGACAGACAGACGGCTCCAAATCTGGGGAACCCAACCCCCACAGAGTGAGCACAGAGGCCGCTGGACAGACAGACGGCTCCAAGTCTGGGGAACCCAACCCCCACACAGTGAGCACGCAGGCCGCCGGACAGACAGACGGCTCCAAATCTGGGGAACCCAACCCCCACAGAGTGAGCACAGAGGCCGCTGGACAGACAGACGGCTCCAAGTCTGGGGAACCCAACCCCCACACAGTGAGCACGCAGGCCGCCGGACAGACAGACGGCTCCAAGTCTGGGGAACCCAACCCCCACACATCGGCGGAGACCTGTCTGTTCGAATCATGGTTGTTGTGGGTTTCTATCCGAATGGAGACTGTGTTTGAAATGGCACGATCCTCATGATGCTTTTGGTGTCCCTTCTTTGACAAACTTGGATTTTACTTTTCAGTCTGAACTTAACACAGATCAAATTCAATCAAACCCAATAAAATGCACGCTAAAAGCCCTCGAGTACGCACACACACGCGCGCGCACGCGCACACACGCGTCACACCACGCACGCACACACGTGCACACATGCGTCTGCACACACATGCACACACAAGCTGGCTTCTCCCTCCTACCAAGACACACAAAATATGAGATGCATAAAAAATACATTTCTTACAAGTAGAAACAGGATGCAGAAACAGTTGTATTCTGTTCACCATAAAGTTCATCATATCTGGATATAAAGCATACTTAGTTTTCTCCCCTGTGGTCATCTTAGCTAGATGATCCTTTTTTTCCTTGAAACCACCGAAACGCATGAAACCGGAGCCAACGGCAAGACGAGACTGCTTCTTTCTTCAGCGAAGAGGGGCTGCTCCTCACCCCTGGGGATTCGGGGCACCTGCTACGTGAACATCAGCTTTTTCTCCCCGGAATCAGGAGGTGACTGGGAACAGGGGAGCCAGGCACTGGACATGCAAACACGCCGAGTGCCTGGGAGCGCAAAGTGTACATGGCAACGTGGATACTGAACACGGATGTCCTTGGGTGACCTTGCAAGTCACAGCTGCACCTCCAGTCACCTGGAGCTGTGTGGCCCCGGGCCCTGGGGGACCGCAGCCAGAAGACCTGCTGTCGGGGCGGCTGCCGGCAGAACACGGGCAGGGAGTGGACGAGGGAGCCCACGGGGCAGACCCACGGCGTCCACGCCTACCACGCACACGCCTCTCGTGGTCTGTGCGGTTCATCGGCTGTGATGAGGCTGCTACCACGACAGCAGAGACAAGAGGTGTCAGACAGAAGGGGAAGAGGCGGGCTCCCTGCACATGGGGGGCCCGCAGCCCGCTGTCGGCAGCTCGGTGCCACGGGAGGGGCCCCCGAGTGGGATGGGACCTGAGGATCTGCCGGGTGCGTGTGCCCTGCACGCGTGCGCAGAGCAGGTGCTCAGGAATGCCCACGGGCACACGGCATACTGCTCCTTGGCCCTGCAGATGCCGCTGGGTCAGCACACGCAGCTCCCGCTCACGCTCCCAGCTGTGACGGGGCTCCCTCTCGGGGTGCAGCGCCCCGCCGGGCCTCTCGTAAACGCTGCACACGGGGGCGGTGCCCAGCCAGGCGCCAGCCCTCCCTGGTGTCTCTGAGCCACGTTTCCGGAACCCGGGCAGCACGCAGGGCTCAGCCCGAGCCGCCTCTAGTCCCCGGCTGCTGCCACTGCCTGGACGGTGCTCAGGCCTCAGCGTGCGGGCACCAGGGACACGCGTTCTCCCCCACCCTGTCGTGCTGCCCAGGGCGCTCACGGTGCAGCTCATGACTCTGAAATCCTCCCTTTCCCCGTGGGGGTGAGGCCCTCACTCCGAGCACGGAATCAAGGGAGGCTGGGAAGTATGTCTTCAGGACCAATCATACGTTAAAGTGTTATTTTAAAAGATCTAAACTGATGCAAAAAGAATTCCTACACATAAAAACCATCTCAGCTTCAAAGGAGAACAGGATGGGACCTGGGACCCGAGTGGCTCCCCGAAACCTGGCCCCGGGCCCCAGGCACTCGCTCCGTTGCCTTGGCCACCTGCTGCTGCAGCACCCAGGACTCAGCTGCTTCTCTGCCGCCAGACGGGGCGGGGCCGTCCAGGGCCCTGTGGGGCGTGCCGAGGGCACAGCGGGCTCAGATCCCATTTGGTTCCAGTTGTGTGGGGTATTTTGTAGGATCTTGGCATTTTTTTCCTATAGTTAAGTTACTGTTAGTCACTTGAATTGGTTTCCTATTCTTACCGCGACAAATGATCACAGATGTGCAGACCCATTTACAATCAGACGGCTCTGGAGGTCCGAGGGACAGCGTGGTCTGCAGTGCCTCCTCCTGCAGGCTCTGGGGGTCCGGGGGGCCGGCGTGGTCTGCAGGCACCTCCTCCTGCAGGCTCTGGGGGTCCGAGGGCCGGCGTGGTCTGCAGGCACCTCCTCCTGCAGGCTCTGGGGGTCCGGGGGCCGGTGTGGTCTGCAGGCACCTCCTCCTGCAGGCTCTGGGGGTCCGGGGGCCGGCGTGGTCTGCAGGCACCTCCTCCTGCAGGCTCTGGGGGTCCGGGGGCCGGCGTGGTCTGCAGGCACCTCCTCCTGCAGGCTCTGGGGGTCCGGGGGCCGGCGTGGTCTGCAGGCGCCTCCTCCTGCAGGCTCTGGGGGTCCGGGGGCCGGCGTGGTCTGCAGGCACCTCCTCCTGCAGGCTCTGGGGGTCCGGGGGCCGGCGTGGTCTGCAGTGCCACCTCCTGCAGGCTCTGGGGGTCCGGGGGCCGGCGTGGTCTGCAGGCACCTCCTCCTGCAGGCTCTGGGGGTCCGAGGGCCAGCGTGGTCTGCAGGCACCGCCTCCTGCAGGCTCTGGGGGTCCGAGGGCCGGCGTGGTCTGCAGGCACCTCCTCCTGCAGGCTCTGGGGGTCCGGGGGCCGGCGTGGTCTGCAGGCACCTCCTCCTGCAGGCTCTGGGGGTCCGAGGGCCAGCGTGGTCTGCAGGCACCTCCTGCAGGCTCTGGGGGTCCGGGGCCGGCGTGGTCTGCAGTGCCTCCTCCTGCAGGCTCTGGGGGTCCGGGGGCCGGCGTGGTCTGCAGTGCCTCCTCCTGCAGGCTCTGGGGGTCCGAGGGCCAGCGTGGTCTGCAGGCACCTCCTGCAGGCTCTGGGGGTCCGGGGCCGGCGTGGTCTGCAGTGCCTCCTCCTGCAGGCTCTGGGGGTCCGGGGGCCGGTGTGGTCTGCAGGCACCTCCTCCTGCAGGCTCTGGGGGTCCGGGGGCCGGCGTGGTCTGCAGGCGCCTCCTCCTGCAGGCTCTGGGGGTCCGGGGGGCCGGCGTGGTCTGCAGTGCCACCTCCTGCAGGCTCTGGGGGTCCGGGGGCCGGCGTGGTCTGCAGGCACCTCCTCCTGCAGGCTCTGGGGGTCCGAGGGCCAGCGTGGTCTGCAGGCACCGCCTCCTGCAGGCTCTGGGGGTCCGAGGGCCGGCGTGGTCTGCAGGCACCTCCTCCTGCAGGCTCTGGGGGTCCGGGGGCCGGCGTGGTCTGCAGGCACCTCCTCCTGCAGGCTCTGGGGGTCCGAGGGCCGGCGTGGTCTGCAGGCACCTCCTCCTGCAGGCTCTGGGGGTCCGAGGGCCGGTGTGGTCTGCAGGCACCTCCTCCTGCAGGCTCTGGGGGTCCGAGGGCCGGCGTGGTCTGCAGGCACCTCCTCCTGCAGGCTCTGGGGGTCCGAGGGCCGGCGTGGTCTGCAGGCACCTCCTCCTGCAGGCTCTGGGGGTCCGAGGGCCGGTGTGGTCTGCAGGCACCTCCTCCTGCAGGCTCTGGGGGTCCGAGGGCCGGCGTGGTCTGCAGGCACCTCCTCCTGCAGGCTCTGGGGGTCCGAGGGCCGGCTGTGGTCTGCAGGCACCTCCTCCTGCAGGCTCTGGGGGTCCGAGGCCGGTGGTCTGCAGGCCCCCTCCTGCAGGCTCTGGGGGTCCGCGGCAACCTCCTGCAGGCTCTGGGGGTCCGGGGCCGGCGTGGTCTGCAGTGCCTCCTCCTGCAGGCTCTGGGGGTCCGGGGGCCGGCGTGGTCTGCAGGCACCTCCTCCTGCAGGCTCTGGGGGTCCGGGGGCCGGCGTGGTCTGCAGGCACCTCCTCCTGCAGGCTCTGGGGGTCCGGGGGCCGGGGTGGTCTGCAGGCGCCTCCTCCTGCAGGCTCTGGGGGTCCGAGGGCCGGCGTGGTCTGCAGGCACCTCCTCCTGCAGGCTCTGGGGGTCCGAGGGCCGGCGTGGTCTGCAGTGCCACCTCCTGCAGGCTCTGGGGGTCCGAGGGCCGGCGTGGTCTACAGGCACCTCCTCCTGCAGGCTCTGGGGGTCCGGGGGCCGGCGTGGTCTGCAGGCACCTCCTCCTGCAGGCTCTGGGGGTCCGGGGGCCGGCGTGGTCTGCAGGCACCTCCTCCTGCAGGCTCTGGGGGTCCGAGGGCCGGCGTGGTCTGCAGGCGCCTCCTCCTGCAGGCTCTGGGGGTCCGGGGGCCGGCGTGGTCTGCAGGCACCTCCTGCAGGCTCTGGGGGTCCGGGGGCCGGGGTGGTCTGCAGGCACCTCCTCCTGCAGGCTCTGGGGGTCCGGGGGCCGGGGTGGTCTGCAGGCACCTCCTCCTGCAGGCTCTGGGGGTCCGGGGGCCGGGGTGGTCTGCAGGCACCTCCTCCTGCAGGCTCTGGGGGTCCGGGGGCCGGGGTGGTCTGCAGGCACCTCCTCCTGCAGGCTCTGGGGGTCCGGGGGCCGGGGTGGTCTGCAGGCACCTCCTCCTGCAGGCTCTGGGGGTCCGGGGCCGGTGTGGTCTGCAGGCACCTCCTCCTGCAGGCTCTGGGGGTCCGGGGGCCGGCGTGGTCTGCAGGCACCTCCTCCTGCAGGCTCTGGGGGTCCGGGGGCCGGCGTGGTCTGCAGGCACCTCCTCCTGCAGGCTCTGGGGGTCCGGGGGCCGGTGTGGTCTGCAGGCACCTCCTCCTGCAGGCTCTGGGGGTCCGAGGGACAGCGTGGTCTGCAGGCACCTCCTCCTGCAGGCTCTGGGGGTCCGGGGGCCGGTGTGGTCTGCAGGCACCTCCTCCTGCAGGCTCTGGGGGTCCAGGGCCGGCGTGGTCTGCAGGCACCTCCTCCTGCAGGCTCTGGGGCAGGCTCCCTTTTTTGGCCTGTGCCAGCATCTCGAGGTGCCCCCGCCCGGAGCCCCGTCACTCCAGCATCTCCCCATCCTCACACCTGCACTTCCTGACTTCCTGTCTCCTCACACGGGGATCCTCACGATGACAGGGGGCTGCCTGGGCGACCCCCCAGCCCCTCCCCTGATGGCCCTTGCTCGCCACGGTCACACCTGCGGTGCCGTTGTGGGGGTCACCTATTCCCAGGCTCTGGAGTCGGGACAGGGGCTTCTTGGGGGCCTTCAAGCTGCCTGCTGCACAACCCAGCACAGGAATGGCGTCCAAGAAACTTCTCGCGACCGACTGTGCTGTTCCTCTTGGTGACACGATGCGAAGGGGACAGATGAAGCACATGCTCCCACCGGGCGGCGGGCTCCCAGCAGGGAAGGGGGGAGAAGCTGGCCCGAGTTCTCCGAAAGCCCAGCAGGTGCCTGGCCCTCCTCCCCGGGGCGGACAGCAGAGAGGCCGGCGGTCTCGTGCTAACAGATGCTGTTCCCCGTGGAAATGCACAGCCCAGAGGAGCCTCCGCCCTCCCTCGACGCCTCCCTCGTGCCCGAGATGCCTATGCACTCCGGAGGGGCTTTTCCTGTTCACACACGCACGGCACAAAGCCCACCTCACAATGTCCAGAGACGACGAAACACTCCCCAAATCCAAAGGTACAGTTCAAAGGAAGCTTCCATGCCTGTGATTACAAAATTGTGTCCCAAACAAACTAAGTAACCCATAAATTCACATCAGAGTCAGCTGGGAACACCCAAGAAAGACGACAGGCCAGGAAGACTGGATAATCACCCTGAAAACAAATACGAGGGTCGATGCTCAGGTGCCGCAGACACGGACAAGGAAAACGTAAATACCAACCCAGTACTGGAATTTCAAAAGAACAGCAGTACTCGTCCCCACAGTATAAACCAATGATCCCCGTTGGAGAAGCTGCAGAGATGCGTTTTTCGCTTAGAAAACATTTCCTCTTTTGGACGACGCCAGCGTCCACACAGTAATGGGATGACCATCAATGACTCATCCTGGAAACCATGTGAAATTCACATTGGGAGTCATATGTCCACCATGACGTTCTCTTTCAATAACCGGAACAGAAGAGTCTGCACCCTGTCAGCTGGGAAAGTTGACCCAATCCGAAAGACACGCGGGCCCTTCTTCCCACACTCTTACACGGGGGTGATCCCCCTTTCCCAGAGTCACCCAGAAATCTCAGCGCCGGCCCGCGGCAGCGGGTGTGTCTGCGTGCAACTTGTACAGGTGTGCCCCCAACCCCACGGGAATGGCCCCTCTGCTTTTACACGGCAGCTAGGCCACCCCCAGAATGAGCCCACGGGCCTCTAGCCAGCGCTGGACACCGTGCACACTTTGGGGCGCACTGCTGGTCCGTCTTCAACCTCGCATTCCATGTCCGCCCCACTCCGGCCTCGGGTCCTTTACCAGAGCTGCGGCGCGTTTCAACACACTCAGCGGCCCCGACGGTATTTCAGACAGAACTAGACCCAGCAACGTGCTCAAGGCCAACACCTCCTGATGGGATGGGGGGACGTCCCCCAGTTTTCCAACAACCAGGCCTGTACTGCACGGTGCTTTCCTGTGAAACGTTCAGGTGTCACGGGGTTTCCTGAGCCCCGCGCACGTGACTCTGGGACGTTAAACGACGCCATCTGGACCCCTGGGTCACAAGTACGGTGCTGGAGAACAGACCCCCCAAACCGGGTCGGCTGATCGTGTTTGTAGCAGACAGAGCGCGGACACTCCTGTTTGACGGCAGAAAGTTACGGCCCCGGACACCCCTGGGGAGGGTCTGGTAGACTTGTTACCCGTGGTGAATAAAAAGCTGGGGCCCGTGGTTTTCACAGGACGCGTGCGGAGGGGCCCCCGGTGCTGTGGTAGGGGCCGACCTGAGTCCGATCTGCAAGGCAGACTCGACACCTTGACGCCGAACAGAACTCTGGGGGTGAGAGTCCCCGCGCGTCCTGGGTAGGAAGGACCCTGGCAACCTACCGCGCTTCCGAGGACGTTGTGTCTGTCAGGACGTGACAGGCCTGTACGGGGACACCCACAAAGGGGACCCTGTGAACACCACGGGAAGGCGTCTAACGATCGGCAGTAGCCCACGCAGGCGCCATGCCCAATGCCCTGTACGAGGCCAGGAGGAACATGAACAAGGCCACGCGGCCCAGAGCGGGGTGCTGGGCCCCGGAGCACGGCGGGGGGCTCTCAGGCCTGCTGTGGGTCAGTGACTCCGTGGCTCATCCCGCCCTCCGTGAGCGGGACACAGGCGAACAGCGTGATCACCACCCTGGTGTCCGCGTGGGGGCCAGAGCCCGGCCTTCCGTGTGCGAACTACCTAGAAGGGGGAAGGGGCCTCAGAGGGACCCAGGCCAGGCCAGGGCGCCTCTCTGAAGACCCTGCCTGTTGGGTGGGTGCTCGGCCTGAGGACTCCCTGAGAATGGAGTTGAGGGCATTCTACACACGGAGGGTAGCAATCACATGTATTTAGGGGCACAAGGCCTGGCCTTTGGCTGACGTCCGGATGGCACCTTCATTTTCTTCTGCTTGGTTCTCTGGGTCAGGTCACCGCAAGCTTTGTCCCTAACCCTGGGAGGGTATAGTCTGCACCGACTGTCCAATGGGTGCGAGCCCTGGACGGTCGGGCTCAGGGGCCAGACCACTGGCACGCGGACCGAAGACTCATGGGATTCTTTCCGGTCAAGGGCACGAACCTTCGTTGCGGTTCAGTCCCCAGCCCTGGTTGGGGTTGTGCGGGAGGCAACCAATGGATGTGTCTCTCTCACGCCAATGTCTCTCTCTCTCTCCCTCCCACTCTGTCTGAAAATAAATGGAAAAATATCCTTGGGTATTTAAAAAACAAAACAAAACAAAAAATCCCTCAAAATTGAGAAGCGAACAGAACCCTTACATGAAACTGCTGAGTCTGTATGACTATTTGAGCTGGTCTCTCCCTGCGCCTTGTTGTGGGTAGTCGGTGACCCCACCACGTCCCTCCTGCCCCTTGTTGTGGGTACTCGGTGACCCCACTATGTCCCTCCCCCTCCTGCCCCTTGTTGTGGGTAGTCGGTGACCCCACTATGTCCCTCCCCCTCCTGCCCCTTGTTGTGGGTAGTCAGTGACCCCACCATGTCCCTCCCTGTCCCTTGTTGTGGGTAGTCGGTGACCCCACCATGTCCCTCCTGCCCCTTGTTGTGGGTAGTCGGTGACCCCACTATGTCCCTCCCCCTCCTGCCCCTTGTTGTGGGTGGTCGGTGACCCCACCATGTCTCTCCCTGCGCCTTGTTGTGGGTACTCGGTGACCCCACTATGTCCCTCCCCCTCCTGCCCCTTGTTGTGGGTAGTCGGTGACCCCACCATGTCCCTCCTGTCCCTTGTTGTGGGTAGTCGGTGACCCCACCATGTCCCTCCTGCCCCTTGTTGTGGGTAGTCGGTGACCCCACTATGTCCCTCCTGCCCCTTGTTGTGGGTAGTCAGTGACCCCACCATGTCCCTCCTGCCCCTTGTTGTGGGTAGTCGGTGACCCCACCATGTCCCTCCTGCCCCTTGTTGTGGGTAGTCGGTGACCCCACCATGTCCCTCCTGCCCCTTGTTGTGGGTAGTCGGTGACCCCATCATGTCCCTCCTGTCCCTTGTTGTGGGTAGTCGGTGACCCCACCATGTCCCTCCTGCCCCTTGTTGTGGGTAGTCGGTGACCCCACCACGTCCCTCCCTGTCCCTTGTTGTGGGTAGTCGGTGACCCCATCATGTCCCTCCTGCCCCTTGTTGTGGGTAGTCGGTGACCCCACCGTGCCTCCCTGTCCCCGTCCCGATGGCCCCTGGCGATGCGTTCTCCTGGCTGCAGGGCGCTGTGCCGTGGATGAACCACGCCTGGGCGTTTGGCAGGAGCTCGGTCCTCAGGGACCTGCCGTCAGCGCCCCAGGGAGCAGACCGCTTAGGGGAGCTGTTTCTACGCAGGTTCCTTGCCGTGTCCTTCCCCAGTGGACAAGACGCGGAAGCGGGTTTGTGAATCCGACCGGTCGTAGACCACAGGTTCCCGAGCATGTCAACGGGCCAAGGGGAGCGAGCTGCCCCACGATGTGACTGGTCGAGATGCCGCCAGTCCTCGTGCACAGTCCCCTGTGGAGTCCGGAGAAGCGCTGGGAAGCAGGGACCGCAGCCGCCTTGCTGTGCATCACCCACGAACATGACGCACTCAGTCCGCGTGCCGCTGTTCTGCGGCTTGTCTCGGGCGTTGTGCACGGCGGGGCCCGTCTCTCGGGCGTTGTGCAGGACAGGGCCCCGTCTCTCAGGTGTTGTGCACGGCAGGGCCCCGTCTCTCGGGCGTTGTGCACGGCGGGGCCCGTCTCTCGGGCGTTGTGCAGGACAGGGCCCCGTCTCTCGGGCGTTGTGCAGGGCAGGGCCCCGTCTCTCGGGCGTTGTGCACGGCGGGGCCCCGTCTCTCGGGCGTTGTGCACGGCGGCAGGGCCTGTGCTCTGTGCAGGCGACGCTGTGCTGTGAGGGGCCGCCCTGTGCGTGGCAGGATGCTCAGCAGCAGCCCAGACCTCTGCTCCTGGATGCCATCGTCACCAACCTCCGGAGAGCACCCAGAAACATCCACGTGTGCAGGCGGCACCATCGTGACCGGTGCAGACCCACTGGACTCGGAACCAACATGCTGGGGTCCGTCAGTTAGAGAGGAGTCTGCTCCCCACTACCCAGCCCATGTCACATGCTCTGTGCAAATGCGGGGATGTCACAGCGCACAAGGCATCTGCCCTCGAAAGGCACAGTTTATAGGAGGGGGACAGTCCGAGGGAGGGGACACGGTCTGAGGGAGGGGAGACAGACTTGAAGCCCAATGGGTCCCCGAAGGACCAGGTTGCAGGGGGACGTGGGAACCTCCCCAGGATGCTCGGTGGGGGCAGATCCACACCCGCCCGCACCTGGTCTGGACACTTGCTGGTGTCAGCAGGCACGGGGTGGGGGAGAAGGCGTCTGGGCCCCGCTGACTTAGCAGCCGGTACCTCCACCCCAGGGCACAGCAGGGACTGGAGAAAAGACAGGGTCCTGAGAAAACACCGCGGTGGACAGACAGGGTGAGGGGTCGCGAGGGGAGGAAGACACACCGAAAGGGCTCTCCCTGTCCGAGGTGTGGCCAGCCGGATGCCGACCCCTGGTGACCTGCACATGGTGGCCAGCTGTCTCCGGACGGTCCCAGCCTTCTCCGGACATGACCTGCCTTCTCCGGACGAGGCCAGCCTTGTATGGATGGGCCCAACCTTGTCCAGATGGGCCCAGCCTTGTCCAGACATGACCAGCCTTCTCCGACATGACCAGTCTTCTCCGGACGGGGACCAGCCTTGTCCGGACATGACTGGCCTTCTCCGGACATGACCGGCCTTCTCTGGACGGGGACCAGCCATCTCCGGACATGACTGGCCTTGTCCGGACGGGCCCAGCCTTGTCCGGACACGACCAGCCTTGTCCGGACACAACCAGCCTTGTCCGGATGGGCCCTGCCTTGTCCAGACATGACTGGCCTTCTCCAGACGGGCCCAGCCTTCTCCGGACATGATGGATGTGACACGGTGGATGTCCTCACACCAGTGGGTGACTAGTCCCTACGCGACAGTGGGGGAAGGGGCGTTTCTCTGCTCGCAGGGCCGACACCACGTGAAGCCCACCTTTTCGCCAAAGCGCGTGATTTTCTGACTCCCGAGAAGCGGCAAGGAGTTCTGCATGGGGACAGGTGCACCTCCGCGCAGTTCACGCCCTGGACACCGAGTCGCGAGGTCTCCTCTGCCCTCTCCTCCTCCCTTTCTCTGTGCCCTCGCGGTCTCGGGCCCGGAAGTCCAGAGCTCATTCTTGAAGACGGATGGCAACTTTGCATCGGGACGAGTTTGGCTGCACTGACTGAACCTTCATCCGCAAACGTGATGCTTCAACTGTGTGAAGCGAAGTCCACAGCACGGACGGCAACGCTGACGACTGAACACACAGCCTGAATGGGTGGTTCCCAAGTTATATCCCACGTGGAAAAATCAAAGGTTAATTCATTCTCTACGAAAATGACACGCAAAGCATTCTATCGGCTATAGCTCTCCACAGGACGGCGGCGGGACATCCATCCGTCTGTCTGTCTATCTGTTCACCTACGTATCCTGACGGCTGCGAAGGTAGCGTGGTCACATCCCACGATCCATCACGCTCCCTTCCCGGTCTTAAATATTTGACAGTTTACCATTTTTATCTTAATGGGCCAACATCACGCTTTTGTTTATTTCATTTCGAGCACTGAGTTCTCCTTAGGTTTGGAGATTTGGATCATAAAACACATTTATAGTTCTGGCAAGTCGCTTCATGGGTCTGTGTAGATAAACGCACGGATACCGTGTTCGCAGGCACGACCCCCACCCTGAGGCCAGCAGCCTCCAGCAGAAGGCTCCCCGTGACCGACATGGACCAAGGAGGCTCCAGTGACCCCAGAGGAAGTAACGGTGGCCCAGGGAACAGCCTGCACGTCGTCATCGGCACAGCTGTCTGCACCCACGAGTTACGCTTAAGAACGTGTACGACCACCGCTTTCTCTATGTTTTTTTAGATCCTCAGGCAATCTGCTGAGCTCAGATCTCGGCGATTTTTAAAGTCATAACGGGGTGGGGGTGGCATCGAAAACCGCGCCCCCGCCTCTGCAGCACCGCCTGCTCATTGTCAGGAAGCTGGTCTCCGTGCCAGACGTCACCTTTCCGTTCAGCCGGCCCCACGGCCGCTGCTGCAGAGGACAGGTTTCCGGAGCCCCTGCGCTCGGAGGTCTGTCTGCTCCCGAGAGGCCGTGCGCTGGGCACACAGGGTGCTCCTGGGTGAGGGACCAACATGCCACCTCTCAGCCCCAGCGCACCTCCCGCGCTCTGCCCTCCGGACTCCCTCCTTGGCAGCCGCACCACGTCCAGCTCCCGCAGAGAGTGCTGAAGGCGCCCCCTCCACCCGGGGGGCCGCCCCTGTCTGTCCCTCTGTCTTGTGTCCAGGAGCGGTGCTTGGGACACCCAGGGCTGGGCTCCCTCCAGCAGCACTGGATGCTCAGCCCTGGTACCCGACCTGCTGACTCGGACCAGCGCTCCCGGACAGCCGGCCCCTCGGCCTCCCTCGGCCGCGAGCACACCCTCTCCAGGGGACCCTGCCTCCCACCCATGGGGAGGGCCAGCCGGCCGGAAACCCCACAGCTGATCGTGCAAAACAGAGGCCACGCCGGCAGCCCAGGTGTCCCGGCGCAACGACAGGAGCAGAGCCCGGGGTGGGTGTGGGGGCTGCGGAAGGAACAGGCGTCCCGAAATCTCAAAGAGCAGCTGCCGGAGCCCAGGGACCCGCGACAGAGCAGAAGGAGTAAGACGTGAGGTGAGGGGATGGGGAGAGCTATGGTTTAGACTGGGTGACGGCCCATCAGCGCCGGAGAAATCCTGGCCCGTTGCTAATGGTGTCCGGGTAGCCCCAGAAGTCACAGATCTTAATTCTGAGCCATCACGAAGACCCAGCGTACACCCCACCTCGCGCTATATCCACTTCGCATTAAATGTGCTGTCCTGCCCTGGACAGTGTTGCTCAGCGGTTAGAGCGTCGGCCTGCGGTCCAGAGAGACCCGGGTTCGGCTCCCGCTAAGGGCATGTACCTCGGTTGCAGTTTGTCCCCGGCCCTGGTCGGTCGTGCGGGTGGCAGCCACTCGATGTGTCCCTTTCACATCGATGTTTCTCTCTCTCTTCCTCCCTCTCTCCTCCTGCTCTATCTGAAGATAAATGCACAAATGTCCTCGGGCGAGGGTAACTATGCTGTCCTCCCACGGCACACACAGGCACGCGTGGCTCCCCGTGGCATCAGTCTGAAACGTCGCAGCGTGGTCCCCACAAAGGCGTGTCTGGCCGAGGACAGACGTGACAAGTGGGACTGTTGTGAGGATCTGTTATGGCCGGACGCAGGGAGCCTGACACAGAGGTCTCCCGTGTGGCTTCAGGTGGGGCCACCCCTGGGAACCGTCTGCCTGAGACCAGCCGTCCACCCTGCTCCTGCAGAGGTTTGGTCCGCAAGCTGCAGCTCCAATGACCACCGCGTTGCCGGGCGACTTTCTGCCGTTGCCCGATAAGTTAGCTTCCATTTTTTTCTCGTCAAGTCATCAAAACATCCAGGTGAAATAGTCATGATCTTATAATGAGCAGAGCCTACGCGCGCACACACGCACACGCACGCAGCAAAGAGCAGACTTGATTCAGGGCCCAAGCAACGGAGAGCCAGGATGCAGATACCGGGGTCACATCAGACATCGAAAGGGGTGGCCCGGCGCACGTCCTCTGCTGTGGAACTCAAGGCAGACTCGGCGTTTTGGCTAAGTGTCGTTTCACCATTTTTTTCTTACTTAGGGTAGTACAACTATTAGTATTTGTCAGCAAATTCTCTACGAATGCATCTGAATATATACAAAGTGTACGTACGTGAAGGCCATGAAGGGGCCCCCCGTGAACAGGCAGGGCCCCGAGGCTGAGTTCCGCCAGCAACCCACGCGCTCTTCGACGTGGACTCTTCACCGGTCGAGCCTCCAGGTGAGCACAGCCCAGGACCGTCTACAGGGAGCAGAGACGAGGACCCAGGACGGAGTCAGGCGTGTCTGGGGGTCCGCAAGCCGAGCCGAACTTTGCAAGATTGCTCTCTGGAGGGGAGAAGCCAAGGCAGGCTTCGCTCTCCCAAGCAACCCTTTGGGCTTTCCTGAGGATGGAGCCGCCGAGGACGGGAGGCAGACTCCAGAGCCAGGAGGGGCGGACACCACAAGTCACCGAAGACACACAATGCGCAGCACTTTGCTGCTGAAAGGCACCCGAAATCAGGGACAGAAGAGCTGAGACAGCTCTGAGGTTTAGAGAAGGAGCACGTGGCAAAACAACCCAGTCACAGTTGAAAAAGAGAAAAGTAGCAGCTGGGGGGGCCTGCCCAGCCGGGCGCCGTCCGAGACGCGCGGCCCAGGGACAGGGCGCAGAGGGGGCAGCTCCCGCGGCCCCCGGGGCAGGAGTGGACATGCACCCCTTTCCACCTGCAGGCTGTGCCGCTTCGAGCTGGCCCAGCCCCAGCGGCTGGAGCGGGCCTGTCCCACGCGATCCGTTCGATGCAGCCGTGAGCCCTGAACTCAACCGATCATGACCCCTTGTTTACCTAGGACGCGTATGGGTTTCATCTGCTCATAACCCAGTGCGCTTGCGGACGACGCGAATGATCCTTCGAGTCCACAGGGCAGCTGAGAAGCGGTGTTTATGTTTTAACCCGAGGCAATACGCTGGCAAGAAATGGTAAGGATGACTGATCCCCCATAAACCAGCAGGCCGTGGTGCGGCGAACACAGACGTGTCATCCGGTGGGGCCGCGCGGGAGGCCTGGCCGGAGCCCCGCGTTCCTTCTCGATGACGTTCCTCAGTGTCTCTGTTCGCCCACTGCCAACCCCCCCGTGAGCCAGCCTGTGTGCTGATGTGGGAATTCAGTCTTTTCCCCTCGTCCTTTCAATGCAGAAGAAGCCTTTCCCCCAACGTCACACTCTTTGGTCTGACTTTCGTACGTGTAACCTTCACTGGTGCTCATTCCTGCCGTACGAGGCCGCGAAAACGTGTACTCCTGCGCCCTTAGAGTTCGCTCTAAGTAACCCAGAGGCCCGGGGTGAAAACCAGGTAGCTCACCGGCCATAAAAGAAGACAGTGGCGTCTGTTCCATGGTCGACAGTTGCTTTTTCCTGGTGGTAAATGAATACATTTATTTTTACTTTTAAATTTTTTTTTTATTTATTGATTTGAGAGAGAGAGGAAGGGAGAGGGAGAAGAGAGATGGAAACATCGATGAGAGAGAACATGGACTGGCCACCTCCTGCACGCCCCCCACTGGGGATGGGCCCACAACCTGGGCATGTGCCCTGACCGGGAATCGAACCGGCGACCTCTTGGTGCAGGGTCGACGCGCAACCACGGAGCCACACCGCCTGGGTGGAAATGAATACATTCAGAGAGAATGCGTCAGTGCCCAGCACCTCAACTGGCCACTGTGCAAGCAGCCCAAGACTCCCCCTCTGCCTCCCTCGTCCACCCCCAGTGGGAAAACAGAGTCAAATGTTTCAACACTATACACACCAAAGGGAAGATGACAGATGAGTTCACAATCTGTGAGAATTTCCTTACAAATTTCCAGGTACAGAGACTCTACTAAGACAGCAACAACTGACGGAATAGAAGACGGAGAAATAAAATCGAGCGGAACAGAGCAGAACGCTGGGCCTTGTTTTAAAACAAAGGTGGAGATTGGGAACCAGCAACGTTGACCCAGCGAGAAAGGAAAAAATAAATAAACAAAGCACACATAATTGACAGCGGCCACGAACTGAGGAAGGTAACATCATGCCAAGGTGTTCACAAGTGAAATGACAGACACATCTTTAAAGTCAGCAAGACGGTCTGATCAGAGCTACAACCGCGTCAGAGAAGAGCCCCCTGCCAGCCCCCTGCAGACCAGCGGGACACCCCTCCTACAGCGAGGACGCGAGGCAGAAGCCACGTTCCCACGCCCACGTGTGGTGGTCGAGAACTTGGAAGTGGACTGCGGACGCCCCGAGGACGGAGGGCTCCCCGCCCGCCCACGCCAGGCTCCCCAGTCCATGCATCAGAGCTTGGGAGGAGGAGCCCCATCCCATCCGGTCGTGAATGTCGGCTGGCACAGTCCCGCTGAGACACACTGCCGGGCCCCAGGCATCCATCAAAGGGCCCACCCACGGACTCCCCACTCACACACGCACCCTAAGCGCCACCTAAGAAACACACGGGGACAAGCTGAGCTGTGTGGGCTGCAGGGCGAGGACTGGAGAGCAGCCGTCCCGGACTCTAGGACGGAGCAGAAAGGCCCAGCCATCTCTGGGTCGAAATCGGCAGGCTAGGAACGGACCTTTCTCCCCCCTCAAGCCCCTTGTCTTATCTGTTTTGAAAGTCATAGCAGAGAAACTGAACTCCATCATTAGAAGTTACTTATTCATCAAGAAGTTAAAAATAGAACGATCACACCACCCAGAAAGTCCACTTCTGGGTATTTATCGGAACAGAACGAAAACAGGAATTCAAGAAGATACCTGCACCTGTACGGTCATTGCATCGTTATTACATTAGCCAAGATATGCAAGGAACCCATGTGGCCATGAACAGATGAACTGATAAAGAGGCGGTACAGATACACAATGGAATATTACTCAGCCATGAAAAAGAATGAGCTCTTACCATTTGCCATGGCACCGATGGACCTAGAGGGTATCACGCTCAGTGAAGTAAGTCGGTCGGAGAAAAACCAACGCCATATGATTTCACTTACTTGTGCAATCTAAAGAACAAAATAAGTGAACAAACAAAACAGAAACAGACTCGCGGACACAGAAAACAGACTGACGGTTGCCAGAGGGAGGTGAGATTGGGGAGCTGGATGGGAAAGGGGACGGATGGAGCAGGACAGATGGGCAGTTACAGAGCAGTCACGGGATATAAAGCAGAGCACTAGGAATAGAGCCAATAATACTGCAAAAAACTGTGTGGTACCAGGTGGGCACCAGGCTTACCGGGGCATCACTTGGTACGGTGTATAAATGTCCAACCCCTCGGCTGTACACCTGAAACTAATATAATATTGTATGCCAACCGTCGTTAAAAATTAAGGAAATAAAATTTTCAATACTGAAGTATATTAAAGCTATAAAAACACTCAGACAAACTCCAGGAGACATTGATATTCGGAGCAACCCGACCCACAGTGAATGAAGCATGCACCCCTGTGTCTGTACACCGTGTGTGCTAGTTCACAGTGAACGCCGGGGAAAGGACTGTCCGTGTGCCCAGAGCCGGCCAGACTGTGCACGTTTTCTGTGAAGAACCGGATAACAGATATTTCGGCTCTGTGGGCCGGAGACTGTCCTCCACGACAGAGCGCTCCGCTGTGTCACACGTGACGCCGGGCTGCTCACCCCCTGCCTGGCCACCCACCCAGGAACGCTTTGTTCATGAGGCAGGTGGCGCTGGCCAGTGTGGGCCCCAGGCGGCCGTCTGCCCACCCCAGGTACCACAACAGGGCACAGAGTGGGAACGGAGACCCCACCGTCCCTCCGAATGCTTTGTGCTAAGGGGAGGAGGACAGCACCTGCGCTGGACTCAGATTTGATACCCGCGGTGCGTTCTGGAACACACGCTCAGCCCAGCCACGGCGGACCAGGCTGATGTTCTGCACAGGACAGGACTCGTGCCCTCTACATGTGAGCCAGGCCAGCCCTGGTCTTACCCTCCCCCCGTGCTGTGCTGCACAGACCCCTCAGGCATGCGGGCTGGCCTCCCGGATCTGGAGGCTCGGACTCGAAGCCACCTGGGGACTGTCGTGTCCTTCAGACGGAGGCTCTTCAGGCGCAGGGCCCTCCTGGGGGGCTGAGCGGCTCATTAGGCCCTGGCACTGCCGGCCCTGTGGGGACTGTGGCAGCGGCTTGCTGGGCGGGGACGCTGACCTCCGCCTGCCTGCGCCTTGGAAGGAGCCTCCTCGGCGCTCCGCCCCCTGTCCACATGTGTCCTTCACCCCAGCGAGGAACAGGGGTGGACTCCTGCTGCGCTGTCACCAAGAGCTGTTTGCAAGGCCCCAACGCGGGGTTCAGGGCACAGAGATTTTAAAAGCTCCCCAACCTCCCAAACCAGGGATGAACGCAGCGGAACCGGCACCCCTGTAGGGACGGGGACAGGGACGGACACCTTGCTTTCTTGGGGACCTTTCCGCCCCGCAGGGGTGCCGAGGGCACAGCTCTCCGCTCAGCAAATGGGAAGTCCCACGGGAACACGAGACAGCGCAGCTCGGCTGGCTGGCAAAACGCACCTGAAAGCACACTGAGCCCATTCGCCGAGGTCCGGTGGGTCCGGGCAGGGCTTTTCCCGTAAAGATCGCGGGGCCATCTTTTACGGACGCACACGCCTGCCTCCACTAGGCTCCGTTGCTCATGATCAAACAGAACGTCTACGTGAAGAAAACCCAGGGAACACAATGACCAAGTCTGGCTGCCCTCTGGATGCGCACCTTGAGGACATGTGCACGGGATTCCTGGCTCGTTCACTCGGGTGACGTGGAGCAATCTCTTCAATGAGCTCTGCACACATCTAATCCTCACTAACTCACTGCAGAATCCACGAAGAACTCTCCCGCTGACAGTATACACCTGTGCTTCTGATACTAAGGGCACGTCTCAACCACATGTCACATCTTCAGGGATGTCCTGGAGAGATAGATGGATAGATAGGTAGGTAGATAGATAGATGAATAGATAAATAGATGGATAGATACATAGATAGATAGATAGATAGATGGATAGATGGGTAGATGCATGGATAAATGGATGGATGGATGGATGGATGGATGCATAGACAGATGAATAGATAGATAAGTAGATGGATATATACATAGGTGGATAGATAACTAGATGGAAGGAAGGAAGGAAGGAAGGAAGGAAGGAAGGAAGGAAGGAAGGAAGGAAGGAAGGAAGGACAGACAGATAGACAGATAGATGGATAGACAGGTAGATAGATGAATAGATAGATAGATAGATAGATAGATAGATGGGTGGATGGATGGATAGATAGATATAAATGTTAGATAGACTGATTGATAGATGATAGATAGATATAAATGTTAGATAGATAGATAGACAGACAAATAGATGATAGGTAGATATAAATGTTAGATAGATAGACTGATTGATAGATGATAGATAGATATAAATGTTAGATAGATAGATAGATAGATAGATAGATAGATAGATAGATAGACAAATAGATGATAGGTAGATATAAATGTTAGATAGATAGACTGATTGATAGATGATAGATATAAATGTTAGATAGATAGACAAATAGATGATAGATAATAGATATAAATGTTAGATAGATGAATAGATAGATAGATAGATAGATAGATGAATAGCTAGACAGATAGATGGATAGGTAGACATAGAGAGAGAGACAGAGACAGACATACATACATAGACAGATGGATGACAGGTACATACACAGATGAAGATAGACGGGAATGACGAAAGTGAGCCTGTAGTGAACTGGGCTGCGTCCCAGAGCCTCAGTATGGAACCCGTGTTCCCAGATGGGAAACAGGCTGACCGCAGGCAAACCAGGCTGACGCGGCCGGCGATCCCCGCCCGTACCCTGCGCTGTGCTGGGCTCACACACCTGTCCTCTCCCTCCTACGGGAGGGGCCGCACCGGGCCCGAGTCTCCTGGGATGGACTTCGCAGAGAGCGCTTGTGAGTGTGGGTTCCTTCTCTCTTGAAATTGCTCCCGAGACACCTATCTGTGTGTGACCGTACATATATCACGTGTGTGGGTGTGTGCACGTGTATGCATTTTTTGCGAAGACTGCCTTCACTCCAAGTAGGGTTGATGTCAGATGCTCTCAGAGTTGAAGAGGAATCAGGAACAGAACGGCGGTGTTTGGGACTGAGAGAGAAAGAACCTCCTCTACAACTCCAGCAGGCTGAGGAAGGGCACTGAATAAATGGTGTCTTTAAAAGAAAAATTCCCCCGTGCTGTGCCGTGTGCTCTGTGCAGCGGTGGAAGGGACCGAGCGTGGGGAGGAGCCGGGTGTGGGCAGCCGGGGTTGGGGCAGTGGCTCACACGCGTGTCCAGCAGCCCCCCGTGCTGTGCCGTGTGCTCTGTGCAGCGGTGGAAGGGACCGAGCGTGGGGAGGAGCCGGGTGTGGGCAGCCGGGGTTGGGGCAGTGGCTCACACGCGTGCCCAGCAGCCCCCCGTGCTGTGCCGTGTGCTCTGTGCAGCGGTGGAAGGGACCGAGCGTGGGGAGAAGCCGGGTGCTGGCAGCCGGGGTTGGGGCAGTGGCTCACACGCGTGCCCAGCAGCCCCCCGTGCTGTGCCGTGTGCTCTGTGCAGCGGTGGAAGGGACCGAGCAGAACTTCCGAAGGCCATGAGGGAAGAGCATGAACCCGGGGTGAGCCGCAGGGGCGACTGCGACGTCTCCCAAGGAGTGTCAGCCTGAGGCAACAAAGGGACTTGGCAATGATCAGGACAGCACAGGACTCAGATCAAGCCCAGAAAGCCATTTGCAACAGAGGCCCAGACAGATCACTTCCTTGCACAGATACCTGACAGACGGGCCCCTCTGGGCTGGGCGCAGGGCGGAGAACTCAAATACCACAGTGTGCAAAGCGCCTCCCGGAGCCTGGCGCATGGTGGCCGCAGCAGCAGGGTCCCGATGCACCCAGTTCCTGAACGGGAAGAGATTCTCCAACGTGAACAGGAGAGTCACTCTGTGTTTCACTGGATACGGCCCGGAGCGTTCATGCCCACGCTCGCTCATTACACGGTGTCCCTTGTCCTGGGCTCACCTGTACCTCTCTGCTAGCTCTGGGCGTGAGGAACACTTCAGAGAAAGCCCACACCAGCGGACCCCACTGACAGCTGCTGCCGAGAGATTACTTTGGGCAGCAAGCGGAGTTGTGTCCACTTGAAGTGTAGGGTCGCCGATTCTGCACATTTTTAAATGAGGTGACTTTTTCTGGCTCAAGTAGGGAATACTGTGGAACAATGTTACACTCTGCACGGGAAACACCATGAACATTTGTAGGAGGATGGTGGTGGTGTAGTTTTAAGTAAAAACATAGTTCTGCAAAAATTATAATTTCCCATGTTTAGGAAAACTTTTCATTTCATTTTTAAAAACAATGCAGTAAGAACAGGCCATTGCTGAATGTTGTCATCAGGTACTGAGGATGATCCCTACTGGACAGTGACATCCAGCACCCAGTTTCCCCTGCAGCCAGAAGCAGCCATGAGGATGAATCGTAACAGGCAGTGATATCCAGCACCCAGTTTCCCCTGCAGCCAGAAGCAGCCATGAGGATGAATCGTAACAGGCAGTGATATCCAGCACCCAGATTCCCCTGCAGCCAGAAGCAGCCATGAGGATGACTTGTACCCAGCAGCAACATCCAGCACCCAGATTCCCCTGCAGCTAGAAGCAGCCATGACAATGAATTGTACCAGGCAGTGACAGCCAGCACCCAGATTCCCCTGCAGCTAAAAGCAGCCATGAGGATGAATCGTACCCGACAGCAACATCCAGCACCCAGATTCCCCTGCAGCTAGAAGCAGCCATGAGGATGACTTGTACCCAGCAGCAACATCCAGCACCCAGATTCCCCTGCAGCTAGAAGCAGCCATGACAATGAATTGTACCAGGCAGCGACAGCCAGCACCCAGATTCCCCTGCAGCTAAAAGCAGCCATGAGGATGAATCGTACCCGACAGCAACATCCAGCACCCAGATTCCCCTGCAGCTAGAAGCAGCCATGAGGATGAATCGTACCCGACAGCAACATCCAGCACCCAGATTCCCCTGCAGCTAGAAGCAGCCATGACAATGAATTGTACCAGGCAGCGACAGCCAGCACCCAGATTCCCCTGCAGCTAAAAGCAGCCATGAGGATGAATCATACCCGACGACAACAGCCAGCACCCAGATTCCCCTGCAGCTAAAAGCAGCCGTGAGGATGAATCGTACCCGACAGCAACATCCAGCACCCAGATTCCCCTGTAGCCATGGGAAACAGGCAGCATCGCAGGTGCGTGCCTTTGCTCCGGATGCTTTCCATCAACACCTTAGAACTGCAGGGGCCATCTTGCACCAAGTCCCCCAATCAGAGCAGCAAGAGTCAGCTCCAAGTCCCCAAGTCACAAAGCGGTCTGGGACTCCCCACCTCCCAAGTTCCTGTGACGTGAGGGAAAGAGAGAGGCAGCCCTCCTCGGGCTGGCTGGCACTCCCAGCGGCCGCACTACAGGCTCCGGGCTGCCAACAACCGCGTACTGTTCCCTAAGGTGTGGTGTCCCCGGCTGTGTTTCAAGAACGTATCAGAATCCAGAGGGAAATGAAACTAAGTACCGTCCTCCTAGACGCCATTGGCTGTTTTCTTTAGGCTCAATTTCACCCATCAGCACTAGACCTGTTCTTCGAAGTGCGTTCTGTCCCCAGCACCTAACCCTGCAGAAGCTAATGAAGGACTCCCACAAACAACGAGAGTCACTGAATGGAACGTCTCCTTCAGCCCGACTAGAAACGGCAAACGCTCGCCATACGATGGGGACAAACCACCTGATGCATCCTTCACAGCACTGTCAATGCTCCAGCTTAGACCTTCTGCACACTTTGGGCCATGTGGTCAAGCTGATTCCGCCAGTCATCTTGAGGATGCTCGTGCGCTCCGGGCCCTGGGCAAGGAGCATGCTCACGGGACACCAGCCGGGGCAGGTATCCCCCTGCACGCAGCGTCCTTGCTGTCTGTGCATGGGTTTCTTGTTCCTTAGCTGGGCTGCGGCGAAACGCCTTTCCTTCCTCAACGCTTCCCAAGGAGAATGTCCCTGCCAACGAGACAGTGACCGAGACTGAGGACGGTTCCACTGGCAAGTCAGGGTAGAACAGAAGGAGGGCCCGGAGCTGTCTGCTCTGGTCACGCTCAGTGCGTCCCTCTCCGCCGCCAAGAATCACCGAGTGTACAGAGGGGACGGCATGGGGGTGGGGGGTCAAACTCGTCCCTAGGGGGCCTGGAGTCCCTGAAATGGAACCCTTTGTCATCTTTCCAGGAAGAGCTGTTTGTGGTGAGTGTCCTCAGCCACCTTCCAATGGAACCTGGACTCTGCCCAGCTGAGCGGGGACACAGCCTGCTCCCCGATCCCTCGCTGATAAGGGCTGGCGAGAAAGGAGTCCTGTTCACGCAGGGCCTGAGGAGGCAGCCTGGCTCGGCCGCACTTGTCACCAGGAGGTTCTGCCAGGGGCCAGCTGTCGAGGCAGCCACCCGCTCAGTGGGGGCAGCGCCCGGGGCAGCCCCCCGCAGCTCACCGTCACGCAGGCCACTTCTCGGGCTCGGCAGAGAAAGCAAGCAGGGAGGTCATGCGTCCAGAGCTCAGCTTCATGTACTGGCCTCTCCACCAGACAAACTCACGCATGCACGCACACACACGCACATGCACCCATGCACACCCATGCACATGCACGCACACGCACCCATGGACACACACGCACATGCACGCACGCGCACACACACATACAGATGCGTGTGCACACCCGTGCACACACCCCCACGGGAAACATTCTGGGTTCTCCAATCACCACCAGCCTACTTTTACTGACACAATGAAAATTCTCATGAGCCGCGCGGCCTGCACAGGTTTAAAATCTTCGATGGCACCATATAGATCCGAGTCTTTCTAAGGCTCCACCTGATCAAGACTGTCCAGGAAAACCACGTAGACGTGAGCAAAGGTGTCTGTTCTGATCACCAGCCTCTCTCTGCAGAAACGGGTCAGCACTTTGAAGCCGAGTCACTACTCACAACGTGCACGTAAAATAACAATGATACAGGTCTGGTGTTGCTAACGACTCCCGGATCTATTGAGTAGGTCAGAATTAAGGAGCTACCCTCCTGATCCTTCCAGAGGACTCCGTAGCCCGCCGTGCCGGGCTCCCGCGGGCTTGACGGTTGCGTGTGCACAGGTGCACGGGGCCTTCGGACACATTCCAAAGGGAAGCAGGTCTACCCCTCGCCCCTCGTGGAGAGCTCCCGCTTGGGAACTCTGAGCTGTTCTGTCATGACAGTGAGGTACCCTCCCTCCGACAGACAGACGGCCTTGCCTGGGTTCACAGAGCACCCCAGCTGGCCTTGGGGTGCGTCTCAGTCTGTCTGAAACTCGGTTTCAGCTTTAAGAGGGACTTCAGCGTGCTTGGGGCTCACACCCAAAAGCCTTTCCCTGGGACTGGGGAGAGGAAGACTCCACGGAGGAGCCACACTCAGACCCGAACTCACAGACGTCCTCCACGACACACACACGCTGTAACTTCACGTCCCTGCCTTTGCACCCTGCAGGGGTGGGTTCCCACAGGTCACCTCCGAGACCGGCGGCAGTTCCATCTGGGAACACACCTCTCCGCGGGGAAACAGGACGTGCGCCTGTGGCCCACAGGAGCGCTCGGCGAGCTGAGCCACCGAATCCACCGCGAGGCCACCCAGCGGAAGCGCTGTCTTCCGGCCTGTCCTCTGAAGTCACAGCCGGGGTTCTGTGTGCCCTTGACCGGCTCTGTCAGGACAGTCCTGGGGGAACCTGCCGTTGCAGACACGCCCACCGTTCCATCGGGCTGACGGCTTGTCCGACCCCCCACGCCCTCGCCCACGGATGCACCGCCTCTGCCTGGTTTCCCGCTGGGGCGCACAGACCGAAGCACCAGTGTGTACAAACAGGCAACACGCCATGGTCAGAGGGAAGACACTATGGCCAGGAGTCTGAATGAAATCCCCCGGAAACAGTTGGTAATACTCTCACCACTCTGTGGGGTGCTAGGCGGGTCCTGGAAATATCAGGGGAGCACTTTGTTAAGTACACGCTCTACCCCTGAAAACCAGTACCAAGGAACACTGAACGTCAATGGCCACTGAAAAGTACAATTTAAATAGTTTACCCTAAAGCGTCATTGGCATCGACTGGATGCTTTTAAAGTTCACGACCTCTGACCTATGATTGTTACACCTGTTTCTATTTATTTATTTGAGAGAGAGAGAGACATCTATTTGTTGTTCCACTTACTGATGCATTATCACTGGATGATTTATTTTTCTTTATTGATTTTAGAGAGAGAGGAAGGGAGAGGGAGAGAGAGATGGAAACATGGATGAGAGAGAACACTGATTGGTCGCCTCCTGCACGCCCCCCACTAGGGATCGGGCCAAAACCTGGGCATGTGCCCTGACCAGGAGTCGAACCGGCGACCTCTTGGTGCAGGGTCGATGCTCAACCACTGATCCACACCGGCTGGACATTATACCTGTTTCTATTTATTTATTATAGAGAGAGAGGAAGAAAGACAGACATCTATTTGTTGTTACACTTACTGATGCATTATTACTGGTTGATTCTTTTTTTTTTTGTTTTGTAATATTTAATTCTTTATTGATTTCAGAGAGAGGAAGGGAGAGGGAGAAATAGAAACATTGATGAGAGAGAACATAGATTGGCCGCCTCCTGCATGCCCCCCACTGGGGATCAGGCCCACAACCTGGACAGGTGCCCTGACTGGGAATTGAACCAACGACCTCTTGGTGCAGGGTCGACGCTCAACCACTGAGCCACACTGGCTGGGCTACGTTGATTCTTGTACGTGCCCTCACTGGGCATCGAACCTGCAAGCTCGGCCTATCGGGATGGCGCTCTACCCGCTGACCTACCCGGCCAGGGCTGTTATAACTTAATACAATTCTTCATTTATCACCAAAACCCAAAGACAAACTAAAAAGCAGCAGAGAAAGGCGGGAACGTGGGCAGCGGACACGTGGGTTCATCTCTAAGGCGTGTGCCAAAGCCAACACGGGTCCTGTGCCGAGTTCTCGGCCAGAACCTCCCCCAGTGCTCCCGAGAATGAACACGCACACCGCCCAGATCCTCGAGTCTGAGCAACGCCCTTCACGGAGCGCGGCGATGCTGCCTTATCACACGGGGCTGGTCTCCGTCACGGACACACGGCCTTGGTGCCGGAGTTCCGTTCGTGAAGCCAAGTCCGCCGGGGTGTCACGGCCTGGCTGCGGGAAGAAGCTGCTCTGTGGCCCTGTCTCACCCGGTCCTCCCTCTCAGGGTAGCAGGCTCCAGACCAGCTTCTGACACGCAGCGCGTACTTATCCGAGGGGGGAAGCCATGACAACCTGTTCTCCAAATAACCCCGTCGCAGAGGTCACCTGGATGCACTTTGCTTGCGAAGGTGGGTGGCAGGACCTGGGGAATGAGGACTTGGGTCTGAGGGACAGTTGGTGTACTCTGTCTAGCTCCGACGCAGCAGTTCCAACAGCCCCCCCCCACCCCCCCGCCATGAGATGCTGCAGGCGGCTGACCCCGTGTGGGTCTGGCCGACACCAGGAGGTGCTGGGGACAGGGTGAAGGAGAGTGAGACAGCTCCTCCTGTTGCAACAAGCTGTTCAGCTCTGGGCACGTGTGCCGTCCACCCAGCACCCTTCCCGCTGAGTCAGACACCACGGTAACCGAGGCCTGAGGGCTGGGTCAGCCCTCAGAGGACGCAGACAGGGTGAGTGGCCAGGGCAGAGAGGGACGGGCCAGGGCCCTGTCGGACGGGACTCCGAGCGGGGTCCACACAATGTGTTCGGACATGGGCGTCTGAGCTGGTCCTGGGCTCCGTGCCCTGGCTGCTCCGCGCCGTGCCCGCTGCCCCTCCAGGCTGTGCCCCTGCGCATTCCGCCCACGCGGCTCGGAAGACGCCCTCCTCCGGGCACGTTCCTTCTCCGGGTCCTGACCGCTCGCCCCACCCCGGGCTTCCCATCCCGCGGATTCTCACGCCTGCCAACTGCAGGGCGCGGCAGCGAGCGGAGGGAGCGAGAGGAGAGAGCAGCAGACCCGGAGACAAGACAGGCGGAGCGGAAGGATGGCGACGTGGGAAGTACTGGGTGAGCCGGCAAAGGCCCCGCTGTCCGTCGGACGCCCCGAACCGTGTTTGAACACGGCCGCACGCCGTCTGTTGCAGGGAATGAGAAACAGAGGCAGCCTGGGCGGATCGGACTTCCCAGAGTCATGGCCGACAGGGGAATGAATAGCAGTGACGGCCAGAACTTACTGCAGGTGCATTTGGGGGTACGCAGCTGCACCCGCTGACTGCTGCCCACGCTGGAGCGCTCACACCCACCCGGGAGACAGGCGCTCCACGCTCGCAAGGGTGCGCGGAGGCAGAAGAGGGGCCACAGGGCGAAGGGCCTGCGCTGGGCTCTTGGCCAGGGTGGCAGTGACTTTGGGGTGTCATCCGCGAGTAGGGCGATGGCAGAGGACGCGATACGGGGGCTGGAGACGGCGACACTACATGTCTACAGGATACGAACCGATGACTCAAATGTAGCAATTCCCACGTGAGCCTGGAGGAAAACATCGCAGGAAGGAAGACGGGGGACAGTTCTCAGTGTCTGAGGACTTCAGGATGGACTGCGGTACCGACCACCTCCGCACGGAGACGGGCTACGGGACCCCAAGCAGCAGCCAGGACTTGACCACGCGAAGAGCAAGCAGGTGATAAGCAAGGAAACTGGACGCTGTGGTCCGACAGAAGGAGCCCGACTCCCTACTTCCTTGGGACCCCACACAGCCCCCAAGGCGAGGCTCGCGTTCCATCTTGAGCTAGGGACCAGCACCCAGATGCCCCACCGAGCCTGCGGAAGGCTCCGCCCGGCCGCACTGACTTCAGCCAGAATTTCAGGGTGCAGGGACCTAGGAATGGGGAGGGCGCGGGCGTCTGTGTCCACCACCGGGACAGCCCAGCCCAGCACCCTCCCCCGCCTCACTGCCTGGGGATTTTTTCCCCCAAGACGAGTTGGGATAAAATTGTCGTGTTAGAACTTTGTGGTTTACGTATTTTAAGACGTGTTTTTCAGCGTGTTCATCTCATGAGTGGGTGAGAGTGTGTTCCTACGCGCTGTGTGAGCCCTTGAACGTGTGGTCGTGAAATGCTGTTCACTTCTTTTGATGTCCGTGATCCCCCGGATGTCAGCACAGATGCTCCAGACCCGCTGATGTACTGGGGAAGGAAGCCAGTGGTTTAGCAAGGAGGACACGGACCTCAGTGCTGATGGATGAGCTCTGAACACCAGCATGTTTTATCGTTAACGTGAGGGCACCAATAGTCTATCGACACTCACAGAAACTCACGATTAACAATAAAAAGGGTAAGAACGTCTACCCCCAATCCTGTATCCCCATAACATTTTAAAATATTTTTACTTGATTTTGCTAACCATACTTTAAAAAAAATATTTTTCCCTTTATTGATTAGAGAGAGAGGAAGGGAGAGGGAGAGAGAAATATTGATGAGAAAGAACATCGACGGGCCGCCTCCTGCACGCTCCACACTGGGGATCGGGCCCGCAACCTGGGCCTGTGCCCTGACAGGGAATCGAACTGGCCACCTCTTGGTGCAGGGTCGACGCTCCACCACTGAGTCACACCGGCCGGACTGCTAACCACATTTTACTCATAGATATTATTGTAACATAACAGCAATACATATATACATGAAGGCAAATGGGTGCCATTGAAGATGGGGGGTGGGTATCCGAGAAAGGGGAGAGGGTGTGTGTGTGTGTGTGTGTGTGTGTGTGTGTATGGTCTTGAAATGATGATTAAACCAAAACAAATCCACACACACCACGGAAAGTCGTGGGAAACACATATGTGGCAAAGTCGGAGGTAACGTTACCTTAAAAAGTTCCCTAACTTGGTGTTCAATACAAGTCAACAGTGCCACTATTGTGTCAACACGAGGGCAATGCTGGCTTCCTTAATGGAAGAACAAGACATCACAGCCCCACCCCAGCCGGCCGGTTCAGACGGCCGCAGGGTGCTGGTCTGAGCTCTGACCTTCCGCCCTGGGGAGCGGCCGTGTGACCCGTGTTCCAACGGGGGACCTAATGGTGGGGCGCGGACAGCTCTCCTGGGAAACAAGCGTGGGGAGCGGAGGAAGGCCCTGGAGGGCACACAAGGTAACACTCCTCAAATCAATCCTTTGCTTTTCCGGGTGCTGGGAAGCGCAGCCCCAGGAACCAGGAGGCTTCGGGTAGATCTTCAGACAGGCAGAACTGCACACGGGCTGTCTCGGGAGGGGGAGGCAGTCGTCCCTGCTCCTTCAGCGACGGCTCCGTGCGCTCTGGGTGAGCCTCTACGCACTGAGTGTTCATTCCGCACTGAGTGGGCGGTTGGACTAAAACAGCTGCGTCCTGTCCACACCAAACATCTGTCCCCCTCCTCTTAGGAGACACCGCGTTCCAAGGGTCAGGACGGAACTTGGGGTCGCTGTTCTCTGTGTCGTCTGTGCGGAATGAACATGTCGCTTCATGGCCCCGCAGAATCAGGCCTCCTGTGACTTGCTCCCTTCGCTCCCTCAAAGTGCAGAGACGGGGACACGCGAGCATGTACAAGGTACACATCTGTCCCCGCTCACGGGAGCGACGCCGGACGTCTAATCCAGGGATGAAACACAGGACTGGGGACAGCAGAACCGGTTTCCAACGTCGGTAAAACGCTTCCCAACATAGTGCAGGGGAGAGCACGTGGCCAATCCAATATTTTCGGAGTTTTATGTAAGACTGACTTTCCTCTCTTCCACTTGGCTCTGCCGTCGCCGACCGCAGCCAAGAACAATTACGACATAAAAGAGGGTTTTGAAACCGTTCGAACTTAATTCACAGAGTTAGGCGGACGTGGACTTGACAGATTTAGAAGCCAACCTATGAGGAAGACGTCAACTATAGACCATGAAACGATCCCCTTGAAATGTCCTCCGGGAACGGCCGCCCCGCGCCGCACGGAGCCAAGCGCAACACCGCACACCTGGCCGAGCGGCTCCGCACGAAACACGCCGTAACTTTTATTGTCGCAATATCGAGGTGGCGGGGTCAGCACTCGCGAGGGAGAACGTTCCAAAATTACTTTGCTCCAGAAATATGTAAACGGACAGTCCCCCCACCTAGCAGATGCCTGCCTTATTCCGTGAAGCACCCCTGAAGATCTGGACACTGGCGTAGCGCGGCACGGAGCCGGTGGTGCCACTCAAGGCAGTGGGTGGGTATCCAGGAAGGGGGAGGAGGAGTTTATAACCTTGGTAGGTGGGCAGGGGCATTGTTACCTTTAAAAGAGCTGTTCTTGCCCAGCCAGTGGCTCAGGGCACTGAGCATCCTCCCGTGCACCAGGAGGTCACAGGTTCCATTCCTGATCAGGGCACATGCCCAGGTTGTGGGCTCCATCCCCGAAAGGGGGTGTGTGGGAGGCAGCCGATCAATGTCTCCCTCTCCCTCTCCCTTCCTGTCTCTCTAAAATCAATTAAAAACAGCCCGGCTGGTGTGGCTCAGTGGCTGAGCATCGACCCATGCAGCAAGAAGTCACCGGTTCGATTCCCAGTCAGGGCACATGCCCAGGTTGTGGGCCCCATCCCCAGTGGGGGGCGTGCAGGAGGCGGCCAATCATTCTCTCTCATCGATGTTGCTCTCTCTCTCCCCCGCTTCCTCTCTGTAAAATCAATAATAAAGGAATAAATAAAATTAATACAAACATATTTAAAAACAAGAAGGAGCTGTTCTTTTCACCACCAGGACGACACCGTGACACTCCAGGACATTCAACCACTGACAGAGGTGTCTGCCCAGAGACGAAGATGGTTTCAGGCAAACACACGGCCCTGCAAGCCCAGCTCCTGCCCATCTTCTGAGAATCCCGACCTGAGGCTGGACTCACTCAGTAACTCTGCCCCCGCTCGGTCGTGTTCGGGTTCTCGTCCCTTTCCTGGCGTCCTTGGCCCTGAAGTACCCACGTTTGTAGACGATCGTCAGGGACACGCCTGTAATCTCTCGTGGTGGACTTCACGATATGACAACTCACCGTCCTTCGGGGCAGGTCAAGGCTGGTAGATGTCATGGACTCACGGGACGGGTGATTCAGTTTTCGACACAAGAAATCACAACGTGTTTTCTTACAGTCACGGGAGAGTAATGACCGGGGAGTTTCCAGAGTCGGGATTTGAGAACGTCCACTGCACTGGGGGGTGCTGTCATTCTCAGAGGACTGGAGATACAGGCACCCATTTTCCATCTTGAAAAGACACTTTGCGGTGAACACCCAACTCCCAGAGTCCACGCACCGCCCCAGTGGAGAACTTCGGCCGACTCAGCAGAGATGCGCTCCCTTCCCCGGCTGCTATCTTGGTCCTCGCTGCTTTGCCTACGGCTCAGCCACTGGGATTCCAAGTCCGCCCTCTGGTCCTGAACTGAACAGAAACAAGCCCCTCCCACCGCCGGAGGACAAGGCTGTACCAGGCCCTTGAGGGGCTCACACCTCATCACTCCCAGGGCTGTTCTGGCTGCTCTGACCTCAGCCAGGCCTCACGTGGGCCCCCGCTTGTCCCGCAGACTGTTAACACGTCCTCCGCACAGCTCCTCAGCCCCGGGGAGCCCCGGCCTCTGCCCCTCCGCAGGGAAAGTGCTTGGGGTGGAAAATAAAAACGCTCACTTGATGCCTTTCCCAGCTGCCAAAGGGACTGGATTCTCTCTCCATCCCCTCGCTTTAGGAAAACCCCCCTGTACCTCATTTTCCTCGTGTCTTGTTGGGACTGAGCCGTGGGGAGTAGACCTGGAGGATTAGCTCATCTTCCCTTCACTCCTGTCCTGCGAGAGAGTGGCCAGGTTACTGCGATGGTTTCGCGCGGACAGGGACGGGCACAGCGCCTGGGTCCCCGGGGCAGCGCAGCCCAGCTCCCAGAGGACTGTGAGGGGAGCAGGAGCCCGGGCGGCCTGCTCAGCCCCAGCCCCAGCCCCGCCCTCTGCCCCCTGCCCCCGGGCCTGCTGCTGACCACAGGGCAGCCACCCAGCTGGGGGCAGGCGAGTCCATCCTAGAAGCGATCACCTCAGGTCCCCCTGGTCACCCAGGTGCTAAGCACACATGACGTGGGTTCCACCCTGAAGCTCCGTGTCCCCGTGTGCCCTGTCAATACCGCCCCGACACGCCCACTCTCCTCGGTGGGTGTCTTCCTCCCTCCTCCCTGAGAAGGCCGGATGATCTCATCCTGGCTGCATCCCTGTGTTCAAGTCTAGACTCATCCGCCATCCCCTAGACTAACCCAAAGCAATGCCCTTCCACGCCCCAAACGGAGCCCGTCCCTGGGCGAACCCCACTCTCCTCCCCGGCCGTCCATCTCCGCCCCTCTGTTCCTAGCTACTCGGGTCAGAACCCTGCACACGGCTCTTCCTGCCCCGGGGTGCTTTCCCAACGTAGACAGAGCACCCCGGAAGGGAAGACACTGGCGGTGGGCACCACCTCACCTACGGAACAGAGACTCACATCCACTTGAAACCTCGCGTACTGCTTCCCGCCTCCCCATCTGCGGCAGCAAAGATGTCTCTAAAACAATAGGCGGTGTTCCTTGCGTCCAAGCGCAGACCTGCCTTCCTCCACCCAGTCCCCTGAGCCCACGTGGGGGTCAGGAGTCTCCAGGGCGGGGGCAGGGCTGGAGAAGGCGAGCTCAGGACACGCCAGGGCACCTCCCCGGGCTTCCTTCCACTCCGCCCGTGTTCACACGCACAAGTAACACGTGCTGCTTGCTCAGAAGCATCAAACGAGGTGATGCAGCGGACGATACAATGGAAACCGCATGCACACGCAAGGGGGTCTGTGTGTTAGAAGAACTCCCAGCGAACCGGCATCCTGATGCCTCCCAGTGTATGACCAGAACCAAACCCTGCACACAGCAAGCAACGCCCTACATCACAGGCGTCCGGCTGCCGGCCACTGGCAAGGCCGGGTGCAGTGACAAATCGCACGCATGACCGCAAACACTGGTTGATAACTGTGACTGTACGTGAAGGATTTTCAGCAACGTACAAAGGTGGCCTCAGTCTTTCGGGAGAGAGCACCTTTCACAAGGCGACCAACTGCCTTTCTATACCCGACTTCCATGCTTCTTTTTTTTCTTTATTAATTTCAGAGAGAGACACAGAAACACGGATGAGAGAGAACATGGATGGGCCGCCTCCTGCACGCCCCCCACTGGGGATCGGGCCCACAACCTGGGCGTGTGCCCTGACCGGGAATCGAACCGGTGACCTCCTGGTGCAGGGTCAACGCTCAACCTCTGAGCCACACCAACCAGCCCGAGTTCAATTCTTAAACTCTGGAGCCGCGGGCTCCCTCTGTGGATGTGCACGTAGGACCCCCAGCAGGGATGCACCCCCCGGGAGGCACCACTCTAGTCGTGTTGGTCTACTGCACAGGGCACAGCCCTGTCACAACAAGTGATCTCCATTCAGGTTTAGCAAACCTCTATGCACCTATTTTTTATTTTATTTTATCCTCACCTGAGGACATTTTTCCACATTTTGCTCAGACAGAGCAGGAGGAAGAGAGAGGAAGAGAGAGAGAGAAACATCGACGTGAAAGGGACACATCGAGTGGCCGCCACCCGCACAACCAACCAGGGCCGGGGACAAACTGCAACCGAGGTACGTGCCCTTAGCGGGAACCGAACCCGGGTCTCTCTGGACCGCAGGCGATGCTCTAACCGCTGAGCCAAACCGGCCAGGGCCCTATGCACCTATTTTTAATTTACATCCACACCTGGCTAACAGTCTGTCCACCAGGACACCATTCCTCTTCCTTCCTGCATCCTCGTGGCCTTTCCCAGTGCTCACCCCCACCTCCGTCCTTCTTCTTGGGGTTCTCTCCCAGGACACACTGCGCTGCTTTTCCTGGAGCTGCAAGCAGAGCTCTGGCCCCGCCCTCCCACACAAGCTCTGGCTCCGCCCTCCCACATGAGCTCTGGCCCCGCCCTCCCACATGAGCTCTGGCCCCGCCCTCCCACACAAGCTCTGGCTCCGCCCTCCAACAGCACGAGCTCTGGCCCCGCCCTCCCACATGAGCTCAAGCCCCGCCCTCCCGCCCCAGCTCTGGCCCCGCCCTCCCGCATGAGCTCAAGCCCCGCCCTCCGGCCCGAGCTCTGGCTCCACCCTTCAACACATGAGCTCTAGTCCCGCCCTCCCACAAGAGCTCAGGCCCCGCCCTCCCCCACGGCTGGCCTGCTTGCCTTGGGAGCTCAGAGTCCTCTCTCCACCTGGGGCCTCAGCCCTCGCCCCGAACATGCTCCTCGCGCCTTGAATCTCCAGAATGAAGCTCCCAGGTGGTGCTGACCACCTCCACCTGTTATTCCACTCATCACCGGACACGATCCCCGGCGACGTGAAGGCCAGGGCCACCCCACTGCGACGACTGACGGGGTGCCGCTCGGGCCCCAGGGCCCCGGGGTGCAGAACGAGCCTGCGCCACGCTGCTCCTGGTTGTAAACACCCTCCTTCGACGGAGGAGAAGCAAGACACAGTTCAACCCAACAGAGCCGGGATGCTTGTAGAAAAGGCATATATTGAAGATAACAGCTGTATCCGTGCGTGCAAATCTACCATAAACACGGGCGTGAATGTCCCCCACGGCCTGGCACGCGAGGACCCGCCAACTTAGCAGCCAGGGACACCGACGACACGGTGGGGTTTTCCTCCAGCGCCCGCAAAGCTGACTACAGATGTTCTCCACGGAACAAAATGAAAGTGTGTCCAGGCCCCCGCTGTCTGCACCCCGAAAGCACTCAGCATATCTTAGAGCCCTAAAGCGGGTGTCTGGGTCTCAGAGGTGGGTTCTGAGCTCTGGAGGGTCACGCACAACTTCTCGGGGGTCATCCCCACGCTTTGCGCGGCACGGGGAGATTCCCACGAGCACAGGACTCCCGCCCTGGGCGGGCCTGTGGGCCGCGCCCTGGAACCGTGACCACGGAAATGGGGCCCCTGCCACCGTCATAAAGAGCCCACAGGGAGCAGCGACAGCCCAGGGAAGAGCACCCCCTCCCTGTCCACGGCTTCGCGGGCACTCCCAGCAGGGGCGGCGATGCCATTCCAGAACTTTCCGCTCTGATCATTCTGTCCCCTCTATGCGTCCCCCTGGAAACGGCCCTGGCTCAATTCTCCACTGTCCCTCTCAGGAGGTCCTGCCTCCGCACCTGTGTTTACCTCCGCGGGGACGGCTGTGGGCCAATGAATTCCACGCGCAGTCGCACGCACAACATTCCTCCAGCCAGCAGCACAGGTGATACTGTTTTATGGGCCACGTCCACAGGCATTTCATTGGGGATTTAGGTCGAACGCATTAAAGGGAGTTCAGCTGATGCAAACTTTGGGAGGAAATGTTGAGCTCGCGTATTTCATGAGCTCATGTACTGTGAAGTGGTACCGCACAGAGTTGTAAAGAAAAGCCTTCAGTGCATTATTTCATACCTGTAGGTGTCAGAGTCCGCAGAGTCGTCCCTTAAGCTTCACTGAAAGCCCCAGCTTTGTGTGTTCTGGCTGCGTACCTGAGCTATGCGGGTGCATGGACGTGTCCTCGGTCCGCCCAGAAACAGCCTGTGGCCGCCCGCACGCCCTGCCTGCGTGACCGCGTCGCCGGGCTGCAGACCGTCACAGGCGCCCGACGGCGTCGCTGGATCGCAGCTCCCCGCCCTGCGTTCACAGGCGGCTACGTGGTACCCTTGCCGCCCGGTGCAGAACGTTCGCCTAGGTCCCCGCAGACGCAGTGTTGACCGGCTTCTCCAAAGCCGTGAATGCGTCCTGACCGCAGGCTTGGGGTGCAGACACATTCCTCCGGACTGTTAGGAATTCCTGCAGACAGATGCCGCGCGCGCTCGCGCCTCAATGAGGCCGTACCAGGAGCCCGACCCACAGCAATGGCCGAGCGCAATTCTAAGCATCTATGCAGCGTGAGCCTGCCTCAGGCCCTGCACGGAGCCTCCGGAAATACAGACAGGCGGAAACCGGACACGCACATCCCTCCCCGAGGGGCCGCCCTGGTGAGTCCCCAGCAGAGGGTTCTGCTCCTCGGGTGGAAGGATCCGAGCCGGGAGCCCTCGGCTGACCAGTAAGGCTCACTCCTCTGCATTCGCGGCCACAGCACCTCGGCCGGACCTCCCGCAGGCGCGCAGGGACACGTCTGAGAAAAAGAAGGCCCTGACAAGGACTGCATCGAGTGCCCAGGGGCGCGATGGAACGACGGAGGCAGGAGGCGGCTCCCTGTTTTCCTGGGAAGGCACGGGGTACCGCCCCCTGGAAACCACCGCAGAGGCACCCGCTGGGACGCTCAGGGGCCCATGCAGCTGCTCCCGCGGCTGCACCACGCTCCTTCAGCTCCAACGAGGGGCTGTCGTGGCGCGACTGGCGTGGAGCGGGAGCGCGCGCGCGGATGACCTGATGGGTGCCAACGAGGAGCGTCAGGTCACAAAGGTGGCTGCTGCGCCCGCGTCCCTTTCCCCAAGGGACCCAAGCCTGGCTTCTGGCTCACGCATCGCTCCGGCTCGGCTCGCAGCCAGGGTCTGGAGGGGAACAAGTGGTAAGAGACCGGGAAAGGGGGAAGTGCTAAGGAAATGGCGACTGGCCAGGAGGAGAGTTTTCAGATGAGATGCCAGGCACAGGCCGTGCCAGGGCGGGGTGGCCGTGAAGCAGAGCTGAGAGGAGGGTCAGGAGACGCAGGTGCGCCGGGCCGACACTGGCGGGGAGAAGAGGGTGGTCCGTGGCCCGGAGGAGGGGCCAGGTCCTCGCATGAGGTGAGCCCGCCCTCGGCCACTTTGCTTGGGAAACAAAAATGACTGATTCCGTTCTCTCCCTCCAGGGCCCCGGGAAGAGCTTCCAGAGGGGGAAGCGCTGGGTGTCGTTTTCCCAACAAAGCTAATAAAACGTGCAGGTCACTGGCTGTGCGTGGGTTTTCTGGTCCTAGTCCAAAACCGGCCGCTGAGCGCTGTGTCCGAGGGACTGGCCCCTGTTTCTGAGGTGGCGGCGCCGGAAATGAGGGCTGTTGGCGAAGCAAAGCCGTGCCCATGTCCCCAAGCCTGCGCACGGCGGGCGGACTTTCATGGTCTCTGCCACACGACGCCGAGTCAGTTTCCTTGTCCTCCACCACGACAGCCCACGGCATCTCGTCACGGCCTGTGCCCGGGCCTTCCGCCGCGTGCCCACGTCCAGCAGAAACGGCGGCCGGCCCAGCGGAGCCGCATCATGCGGTCACCCACTCCCTGTCCGTGACAGCTTCTGACAGCAAGACGCGGGTGGGAAAGGAAGTGGACCAGGGGAGACCCCGATCCCGGGCGGCTCCTCTGTTCATTTCCACCGGCCTCTCTCTCTGCCATGGCTTGTCTCCAGTCTGTCTCTCCGGGTTCCTTGCATCTTCCTTTGGAAACGTTTAACCCTCTGCCAAGAGCTGTCTGCTGCGCATCACAAGGGGCGCATCCGCCTCCCCCTGGCATC
Source organism: Molossus molossus (assembly GCF_014108415.1). NCBI lineage: Eukaryota > Metazoa > Chordata > Mammalia > Chiroptera > Molossidae > Molossus > Molossus molossus. The sequence continues at coordinate 145,098,949 of NW_023425355.1, forward strand.
TCTGATGTGTGAACCGTCTAAACACTGCACAGCCTCCGGTTTCTTCTCGCAGGGCATCAAGGGCGGACGGCAGACAGCTAAGCTGAAATGCACGTCCCAAACACATCTACTCCGGGAGGCAAATCATCAAACAGGCACCATCTTCAAAGCCTAGTAAGGATTTGCAAAATAAATGCTTGGGCAGAAAACATCTGTGAAGGTACTGCGAGGGCTGCACCAAAGCAAATACGCGCACCTCAGGCATGCCCTCGCGCTCCGTGCCCAGCACCTGCGGGTGCTCCTGCAGACCACACGAGAACTGCAGAGGCACGGGTGGAATCAGTGCCCCCCTGCTCCTCCCCACGGGCACAGTGACTGCAGGAAAAACACTCTGTGGGCCAGCGGGCAGCTGATACACCACCTCCAATCACTTGCAGTTCTTGCAATTCATCCTGACAGTGGCCGGCGGAGGGAACAGAGCTACGAGGGGGCCCTTGGCAGGAAACCTCCTGGGGAAACGCTCCCAAACCACGTTCTCCTCAGGGACAGAGCTTCGCAGACCAGTCATAGCAACCACACCCCCACTCTGACGCGGCGCTCCACCTATTCACCTCGCACTTGACCAGGAATTGTACCCAACGCTTGTACAGACAACCTGCTCCCTTGACATAAAAAACAGGGATTCTGGCCCCTCCGGTGTGGCTCAGTAGATGAGTGTCGACCCTGCACTGAGAGGTCACCGGTTCGATTCCCGGTCAGGGCACATGCCCAGGTTGTGGGCCCGATCCCCAGTGGGGGGCGCGCAGGAGGTGGACAATGGATGTCCTCTCTCATTGATGATTCTCTCTCTCCCCCTCTCCCTTCCTCTCTCTTTAAAAATCAATAAAGGGAAAATATTTTTAAAAAACAATGATTCTTTGTCCACAGGCTGATAAAATTTAACACAAAAAATAAGCGTGATTCCTATAGCATCTACTTTAATGTATATGATCCTGGAAAAATGGATCTCCACCAGTACTTAAGTTAAACGCCCATGGGTCGTCTTTTCTGCTGAAATTCAGACTGAAACTCCAATACTGTACACTTCACAGTGCACACGCTGAAAATCCTCCTCGAACACGTCTCAATCGCAATCCATAACCGCTCCCAGTGTGGCCCGTTGGGAAGAGTATAAAAGTATGGAGAAGCATGTGATGTGTTTCGGTAGCCCTCACCGGGGCGACTTTGTTTCTCTGCCCGGTGCCATCGAGTGGGAGAGGCCAGAGACGCTGCTCAAAGTCCCACCACCCGCAGCGCCGTGCCTGCCGGCCCGAATGGGAACCGCGTGCTCAAACAGCACGGTTTCCTGGGAGCAAACCTGATACACCGCGATGTAAACCTTACGGAACCCGTTCAAATTAAACACTACTTACTGCGACATTCCCTACACAACACGACTATCCAGCTATGGAGGAGCAAAAACCATCCTTGAAAGTGAAGATTTCTGTATTCTTTTACAACATGTGGCTTCTTTTTTTTGTTGTTGTTTTTTAAAAAAAGCCACACAGCAAGTTCTTCCTCCAAAGGCAGCTCAGTTTGATGTGTTTTCCAGAAAAAGAAAAAAAAAGATTGACGAGTTAAGTGAAATTTAATCAGAAACATTCAACTTTCATTCAATTTCTTTTAAAGGCCACATGGAGCCCGGCTGGTGTGGCTCACTGGCTGAGCGTCGACCCTGCACCAGGAGGTCGCTGTTTTGATTCCTGGGCAGGGCACATGCCCAGGCTGTGGGCCTGATCCCCAGTGGGGGGCATGCAGGAGGGGGCCAGACGATCTTCTCTCTCATTGATGTTTCTCTCTCCTATTCCCTTCCTCTCTCTGTAAAATCAATAAAGGGAAAAAATTAAAAATAAATGCCACATCGATTTTAAAATAGAAGATGAAGTCTAAGTAAAGGTGACAGAGAACTGAATGGTCATCAGTGTCCTTTCCAGGGATTAGGAGTTTTTAGCAAATATTTTTCCAGTTCAGAAATATTTACTGAGTATCTACTACGGGCATAGTATTTCATCTCTATTTTTATTTTTTATTCTCTCATGCCCAAGGGGAACTTGATGTTTTTCGTCTGTCCACTGTGAGGGGACTACTGTCACGGGCTCGGATCGTGGTGGCCGGCGGGCCTGGCCTACAGAGAAGAGTTCGCCTGAACGGAAACGGAACTGTGACGGCGGCCACCAGTTCATCCGAACGTCCTGGGGCACAGCATGGGCAGCCCGGGCGGCCTCCGCTCCACGCCGTTCACAGAACAGCCCCTCCCCCGCCTGCCCCGGGAAGGGGTCACCCCAAGAGGACAGGAGGAGGCCTCCCCGGCACCCCAGCGGAGGGCTCCATGAAACCACAGCTTCCGAATCTCAGTGGGGCCAGGACGGCCCAGGAAGACGCGGAGCCCCGCGAGGGGATGGAGGAAGCAGAACTCACGGCCCCCTTCGCTGTACAAAGGGCTAATGGGGACGACGGGGACCCCTGAATGGGTCTGACCCGAGGAGGGGACACCCCGGGCTCACTTCCTGACTGGGGGTCTGGTCTGCAGCACGCTCAGCTCGCCCCCCCAGGAACATACTCTGCACTCTGCAGGGTGCGGGCATCGGGGGTCCTTCCTTCCGGCGTCTCAGGGAGAAGGACGCTGCTCTGTCGGTCAGATGCAACTTTTCTTCAAGCCGGTGACTATTTCAAAGTAACGTGTGTAAAAAATAATGTAATATTCCATCTCGTAACTAGATAGGCTTACAAACCACTCATTCCAATTTCTGTGTTTTTAAAGTTTGTACCAGCTTAAACCCAATGATGCCACAGGACTCAGGAAAAAGGGTTAAAATTACCCATCTCCTGAGGTGTAGCAACCAACATGCCAGGTGGTCACTTACAGTGACTCTCCTAAGGGTGTCTCACCGCCCACCGCGTGACGCTGGCCCTGCCTAGCCGCCCACGGCGAGAACACCCAACGCCCATCGACTGCTGGACGCACAATGGCACGTGCCCACAGTCCGCGATGAACAGGACTGGACTTCCGCTGCCCGCCACCGCGTGGGCACCCGGGAAGCATTACGCTGAGGGAACGAAGCCACACAGACAGTGTCATAGATGACTCCGTGCACAAACACGTCCCAAAGGGGAGACGTGTACAGGCAGCCTAGATCCGTGCTTGTGTTGGGCAGGGAGGGCCCGGGGGAGAACAAAAAAGGACCAGAGATTTCTTTGCTGTTTGTTTTTGTATCCTCACCCGAGGACACATCCACTCACTTTACAGAAGGAGACAGAGACAGAGAGAGAGGGGGAGGGAGACATCAATGTGACGAGAGAGAAACAGGGACGGGTTGCCCCCCCCCCCACGTGCCCTGACGGGGTACCGAACCCGAGATCTCTCCGTGCACAGACGGACGCTCCCGCCCACTGAGCGGGGGGCCAAGGGGCAAGGCTGCGTTTTGAGGTGACGAAAATATTCTAAGACGCACTGAGATGATGGCACATGCCAGTGAACAGACCGCCAAGCTCTGACCTGCACCCCGTGAACAGGGGGTTCAAGGCGAGCCTTTATTTTTCTCTTTTCCCTTTTTTATCCTCACCCGAGGACATGTTTGCATGTATCTTCAGACAGAGCAGGAGGGAGAGAGGGAGGAAGAGAGAGAAACATCAATGTGACAGAGACCCATCAACTGGTTGCCACCCACACGACCCCAACCAGGGCCGGGGACAACCGTAACCGAGGTCCATGCCCTTAGCGGGAACCGAACCTGGGTCTCTCTGGACCGCGGGCCGACGCTCTAACCACTGAGCCAAGCCAGCCAGGGCCAACGTGGCCTTTAAAAAGTGGTCTGCAGCCGTCACACCCAGCGCCCGGCTCTGGGAACCTACGGGGGCCCCTTTGCCCTTGGTTTCCGCTACGTAGTCACACACGACCCGCAGCCTCAAACTGTTACACCCTCCCAGAGCCCCGCGGAGGTCATTCCTTCTTCCGTTTCCCCCCTCTGTCCCTCGTGCCCCACTTTTCGGATACCCCGATGAGGACACTAGAGGTATACTTCTTTGGAACTGAATTTTCAAGTTTATTTCTTCTCTTTTCAGAACAGTGTTCAAGTGAGTCGCCTTAGCATGATAATGTTTTATTTCTTTTATAAGTATTTTTAAAAAGGGTAAAGAGAGAGGAAGGGAGCCCTGGCCGGCTTGGCTCAGTGGTTGGAGCGTCAGCCCGTGGACCGGTAAGTCTTGGGTTCGATTCTGATCAAGGCCACGTACCTCGGGTGCGCTTCGTCCCTGGTTGGGGTCGTGCAGGAGGCAGCCATTCGATGTGTCTCTCTCACATCGATGTTTCTTTCTCTCTTCCTCTCTCTCTCCCTCCCTCCCTCCCACTCTATCTGAACAAAAATGGAAAAATATCCTCGAGTGAGGATTTTAAAAAAAAGGACAAAGGAAAGGAGAGGAATATAAGAGAGAATCATGGAACGGCCGCCACCTGCACGCTCCCCACTGGGGATCGAGCCACAACCCAGGCCTGCGCCCTGAGCGGGAATCAAACTGGAGACGTTTGTGCATGGGCCGATGCTCAACCACCTGAGCCTCACTAGCCAGGTGAAGCATTTCTGAGTACCTCAAATGTTTCCATCCCTGGGTGTATGGGAGCCGTCCTGGGGTCCATGAGGGCGTGGTGGGGACGGGTACTGGGGGGCACTTGCTCCTGGAAGTGACCAGCAAGGGTGAGCTGGTCCTGCCCGTCACCCTGCATCCCGCATGGGGCAGGTGGGTAGCGAGGCTGAGCCTTTAGAACACGGGGGATGCTGAGCCCCTTGAAAGGGTAAAAATGTACCACAGTCGCGCTACTGGAGCGAGAGGGCCTGAGGGGTAATGGCCTCGAAGCAAGGCTAAGGTCTGCACCGGGCTCTTCTTCCACTGGACCGGGTCACCTTAGGGTCCCCCTGCAGAGCCCTGGCCCGGGGGCAAAGTCCGTTGAAGCATCGCCCTGATGCGCCAAGGTTGTGGGTTTGATGCCCGGTCAGGGCACATCCAAGAATCAACCCACGAATGCACCGTTAAATAGAACAACAACTCCGTGTCTCTCGCTCTGTGCGTCTAAAATAAACACACAATGAAAGAACCCGCTGCGTGTAGAAGGTGGCACGTCTGAATGCTGACCCAGCAGCTACAGGGTGTCCTGACCCCACGCAGGCTGTCTTGTCTCGAGGTGATTCCCGCCACACTTGTCCGCCTGGGTGCTTCAGAGTCCTCTTGACTCGGCTGTCCGGAGACGCACCCGAAGGCAAGGTGCTGATCCTCACAAGCAGCCAAGACCACGTGTGCGCCGACCGACCGCACAGCTAGAGCGCGCGGCGCGTTCCCAGAGGCGTGCAGCCCGCCGGGGGGGCCAAAGCAGGGTGGGCAGGAACGAGTCCCCTGGGAGCAGGCTGGCGAGGGGGACGCCACCCAGCCCTGCGCGTGTGGGAAAGACAGAGAAGTAGAGACAGAGAAGCTGACCTCAGGCTCACAGGCCGCAGAGACTGGCGGGCAGGGTTGGGGTGCAGGGCAGCGGAAGGAGAGGGGTACAATCTTTCTCTGAGACAGTCTGCGGATCGAATGTCCCACACTGTGTTGTGTAACCGAAGGTGCTGACCGTGCAACTTAAATCTTCGCTTACACCCGCACCCAGGAAATACGGGCGCTGGTGGGGGTGTGGACTTCCCGGAGGGGCGGGATTCTTTCAGTGTAGAAGGACACCAGATCATCCCACTGCACCCTGTACGGTCTTCGGTTTGGTCCATTATACCTCCGAAAAGCAGAAGGTCAAAAGGACAAGCCAAGTGAGAAGCACCCTTGAAGAAGCAGCTTGAACCAGCCTCTGGTGGGTTTGTTGGCTACACACCAAGGTCGGAGTCCGTGTCGTGCAGTGAAATGCAGAAGGGGCTCAGGAGAGGAGGTGAAATGCCAGGCCCACCCTGGCCGGTGTGGCTCCGCGGTTAGAGCATGGGCCCCGCGGACCAGAGAGGCCCGGGTTCGGTTCCCGCTGAGGGCACGGACCTCAGTAGCACTTTGTTCCCGGCCCCGGGTTGGGGTCATGTGGGTGGCAGCCGGTCCATGTGTCTCCCTCCCATAGATGTTTCTCTCTCTCTTCCTCCCTCTCTCCCTCCCGCTCTATCTGAAGATAAATGCAAAAATGTCCTTGGATGAGGATTAAAAAAAAGCCAGACCCGCCCTGCAGCCTGCGGTAAGGTATTCTGATTGAAGTCAACGCCAGGGAGAGTCCGCACAGAGCAGGTGCCCTGCACAGACGGTGCTCCGGTGGGTGCTGGGAGGGGGCACGAAGGGCGGGGAGGAGGCCTGGGGTGCACAGGGGTCCAGAGGCAGCAGAGCCGCAGCACCGAGCCCACGGCCCTCGGGCCGCTGCGCCGAGCATGGACACCCGCCCTGACGGAGTGAGTCACACACCCTGGACGCTTGGAAGAGGAGACAGAAAGCCGCCTCCGCCCAGTCTGGGAACCTGGCCTCCCAGGACCTGCCGCCCTCCCTCTGCTTTGGCTGCGGCGGGCTCAGATCTGCATTTGAATCCACGGAGGAGGCTGAGCGGGGCCAGCTCTCTTTCTCACTTCAAGGGGAAATTCAAGTTGGCAACACTATTCAAACTGTGGGTCTTTCCAAGGGGACCGGCTCCAAGGATTTCAGGCAAAGGATCGAGCTCCTAAATCCGGGGAGGTGCTGCAGACAGGACCGCCGGCCAAGGTGGTCCCCTTCCAGCGGACCGAGACAGGCCTGGGCGGAGGGGGTGGGGCTGGGGGTGCTGCTGGAACCCCAGAGGGATCACGGATGTCTGCAGGTCCCACACAGCTCGGGGGTCTTCCCCTGGAGACTACAATCCAGCTACACGCAGAAAAACGCGCCACACCTGGGGCGGGTGGGTTTTGTGATAATAACAATAGTAGTAGGATTGAAAATAAACTCCAGAAGGCTAAGGCATTGCTTTAACACTTGGATGCCCTTCAAAACACCTGTACTAAACACGAGCAATGGAGGTTCAACAGCAAAAGTTCCAACTATATAGACTTTTCTAAAGTAAAGGAGCAAGAGGAGTTGTTAGCCAGTGTGACCGGGAACAAGGGGCTGTTTGTGGAAAATGCACTTTTCAAACCTTGCATCAAGCTTAGGGTCCAAGCAGCGGGCAGCGCTAAGGGACGCATGCTGCACAGACAGGCCCCTTACACTGTAGGACAGTGCCCCCTGCAGGACAGGCAGAGGCTCTGCATGTCACAGGAAGTTCTTGCACAATCTTTGCTTTGCTTTATATAGATACATATTTAAATCCTCACCCCAGGATATTTTTCCATTTATCTTCAGATAGAGTGGGAGGAACAGGGAGGCAGAGAGCGAGTGAGAGAGGGGGAGGGAGGGAGAGAGAGAGAGAGAGAGAGAGAGAGAGACAGAAATCGATGTGAGAGACACATCGACTGGCTGCGTCCCGCACGACCCTGACCAGAGCCGGGGACCGAACTGCAACCGAGGTACGTGCCCTTGATGGGAACTGAACCCGTGACTCTTTGGTCCACGGGCCGACGCACTCATCATGGAGCCTAACTGGCCAGGGCGACAATGTTTAATTTTCTTATGTGACCTTTGGTTACTGATAAACAACAGAAGTCTGTTGGGAGAGTTCATACTGAAACCACAGTATGTTGGCAGCACTAACTCGGATGGCTGACAAGTGCAAAAGGCATCTTCCGTTTCGTCCTAAGGAGAAAACGTTAACCCACGTTATAAAAGTATCTGCCGAGGGGAACTGCTTGCCCACTGTGTGCAACACACGGCCCATGTCGCTTGCAAAGGAACAAAGGCACAGCGAAGGGGCAGCCGTGCAGGTGGCTGCTGTCCCTGGGGCCGTCGGAAAGGAGGCCCATGGCCCAGGGCTGACTAACCTACGTCACGGTGTTTGCGCACGTGGGTTCTCGCTTCAAAGTAGCACCTCCGTCCTGGCCGGGTGCGCAGCTGGCTCAGCATCGTCCTGCACCGAGGTTGCCAGTTCGCTCTGTGGTCAGGGCCCCGACCTGGGTGCGGGGTTCAATGCCTGGTCGGGGAAGGGACAGGAGGCAACGGATTGATGCTTCTCTCTCATCGCTGTTTCTCTCTCTCATCGCTGTTTCTCTCTCCCTCTCTCAAATCAATAAAAACATATTCTTGCATGAGGATTTTGAAAAATAATAAAATAATAGCACTTTAGTTAGGCTATCAGTGAATTACCCATATACTGTGTTGATTTTAGATCAAATCTGCACGTCAACGCCCCCTCGGTAGGTACAGGGACGTCCTCAACGCCACCCTCGGTAGGTACGGGGACGTCGTCAACGCCACCCTCGGTAGGCACAGGGACGTTCTCATCGCCACCCTGGGTAGGTACAGGGACGTCCTCAACGCCACCCTCGGTAGGTACGGGGACGTCGTCAACGCCACCCTCGGTAGGTACGGGGACGTTCTCATCGCCACCCTGGGTAGGTACAGGGACGTCCTCAACGCCACCCTCGGTAGGTACGGGGACGTCGTCAACGCCACCCTCGGTAGGTACGGGGACGTTCTCATCGCCACCCTGGGTAGGTACAGGGACGTCCTCATCGCCACCCTCGGTAGGTACGGGGACGTCCTCAACGCCACCCTCGGTAGGTATAGGGACGTCGTCAACGCCACCCTCGGTAGGTACAGGGACGTCGTCAACGCCACCCTCGGTAGGTACAGGGACGTTGTCAACGCCACCCTCGGTAGGTACAGGGACGTTCTCATCGCCACCCTCGGTAGGTACAGGGACGTCGTCAACGCCACCCTCGGTAGGTACAGGGACGTCGTCAACGCCACCCTCGGTAGGCACAGGGACGTTCTCATCGCCACCCTGGGTAGGTACAGGGACGTCCTCAACGCCACCCTCGGTAGGTACGGGGACGTCGTCAACGCCACCCTCGGTAGGTACGGGGACGTTCTCATCGCCACCCTGGGTAGGTACGGGGACGTCCTCATCGCCACCCTCGGTAGGTACGGGGACGTCCTCAACGCCACCCTCGGTAGGTACGGGGACGTCGTCAACGCCACCCTCGGTAGGTACAGGGACGTCGTCAACGCCACCCTCGGTAGGTACAGGGACGTTCTCATCGCCGCCCTCGGTAGGGACGGGGACGTTCTCATCGCCACCCTCGGTAGGTACAGGGACGTCGTCAACGCCACCCTCGGTAGGTACAGGGACGTCGTCAACACCACCCTCGGTAGGTATGGGGATGTCCTCATCGCCACCCTGGGTAGGTACGGGGACGTCGTCAACGCCACCCTCGGTAGGTACGGGGACGTTCTCATCGCCACCCTGGGTAGGTACGGGGACGTCCTCAACGCCACCCTCGGTAGGTACGGGGACGTTCTCATCGCCACCCTGGGTAGGTACGGGGACGTCCTCAACGCCACCCTCGGTAGGTACGGGGACGTCCTCAACGCCACCCTCGGTAGGTACGGGGACGTCGTCAACGCCACCCTCGGTAGGTACAGGGACGTCGTCAACGCCACCCTTGGTAGGCACAGGGACGTCCTCAACGCCGCCCTCGGTAGGTACGGGGACGTCCTCATCGCCCCCTCGGTAGGTACGGGGACGTCCTCATCGCCCCCTCGGTAGGTACAGGGACGTCCTCAACGCCACCCTCGGTAGGCACAGGGACGTTCTCATCGCCCCCTCGGTAGGTACGGGGACGTCCTCATCGCCCCCTCGGTAGGTACAGGGACGTCCTCAACGCCACCCTCGGTAGGCACAGGGACGTTCTGAAAGGGAAGCCCTGTCCAGAGGGCAGATCTCTCAACGGGGGAGGAGCGGATGCTCGTTTTTATTTTAGAATGGTTTGTTATGAATCAAAGGTCCGCAAAACAATATATTACTTCATTCTCTAGAAGAGAAAAACACACAGAAATTGATAACACAAGGGCGGTGATCATGCCGACGCCCTCCTTCTGAGACGGAGTTCTGGGTGAGGGTGCCCGTGGCTCTGCTGGAAGCAGATGCTGGCAGGGCCCTGGGGCGAGGTCTGCTGTGGATCCCTCAATGCCTGGGACAGGGTGTAGGGCGGGGGCTGGACCACGATGCAGCCCCACAAAGCCTGGGCCACCCCACGGGGGCTCGGGAGCAAAGACGCCCAGCAGACGCGTCCTTGCTGGATTGCAAGGACTCAGCTTCCTAACCCCTCCTCCCGTGTGCCTGTGGTGTGGTCACCCTGGGAAAGCTGGCTGCGGCCCAGGGGCGGAAGGCACCGCCTCCTGACCCACCCCCGCTGGGCCCGGCGTCCTGGAAGGAGGGTCTGGGTGGCATGTCGGGAACCCAGCCCCGTCCTCCTCTTCTGCTGTGTTAGGGACCATGTTCCTCTAGGATGTGCACTTCCCTTCTGGGGGGATGTCGTCCCAGAAGGTGAGCAGGACCAGCTGCCACCCCTCTAGGGACCCGCAGGCTGGCTCGGGTCTCCTGAGCTGGCCGCTGGCTTTCCTGAGAGGACACGAGTCCTCCCCCCGAGGGTCTGAGCCCACGGGCCACGCTCCCCCGGGCCACGCTCCCCCGGGGACACTCTCCCCCGGGGACACTCTCCCCCGGGCCACGCTCCCGTGAATGCTGGGCTGCTGCTGTCTGGGGAAAGCACATCGCTTCCGGACGCACCTCTTCCTGTCCACCCTCACTGCTCGGCAGCACCCTCTTCTGTGATGCAGGTCAGCGTGCGGACCCTGCTTTTCCTGCCTACCCGCAACAAAGCCCTGCAGTGCCCAGGCAGCAGATGTAGCCTGTAGTCTCCTGGGACCGGTCTTGTCACCTGGCAACTGTGCGCGGCCTGTGTGGACCAGGACCTGTGATGCTGCGGTGCAGGGACAGGAAGCAGGAGGTCGGACGGGGGCGGGGTGGGGGCGCGATGGAGCGTGGGGACCTTCCTGCCCTCCCTTGGTCTCAGGACCCTGGCGATGCTCACTGGAGGCGGACCCTGTGCACCCCCAGTACTGAAGGATGCCGCTGTCTCCCGGGCTGCTGGCTGACCTGACCCGTCCATTTACTGTGTCCTTGGACAGCTGTGCGTGGTCCGGCTTCTCTCGGCCCAGTTTCTGTGCTTGGACAGCTGTGCGTGGTCCGGCTTCTCTCGGCCCAGTTTCTGTGCTTGGACAGCTGTGCGTGGTCCGGCTTCTCTCGGCCCAGTTTCTGTGCCTGGACAGCTGTGCGTGGTCCGGCTTCTCTCGGCCCAGTTTCTGTGCCTGGACAGCTGTGCGTGGTGCGGCTTCTCTCGGCCCAGTTTCTGTGCCTGGACAGCTGTGCGTGGTCCGGCTTCTCTCGGCCCAGTTTCTGTGCCTGGACAGCTGTGCGTGGTCCGGCTTCTCTCGGCCCAGTTTCTGTGCCTGGACAGCTGTGCGTGGTCCGGCTTCTCTCGGCCCAGTTTCTGTGCTTGGACAGCTGTGCATTGTCCGGCTTCTCTCTGCCCAGTTTCTGTGCTTGGACAGCTGTGCGTGGTCCAGCTTCTCTGATACAGGTCGGTGTTTAGCTTCTGACTCCCGAGCTGGGCCACCCTCAGACTCCCGCCCTGGCATGGGGTTTTGCTCCAGTCGCCCACAGCGGGAAGCTGTGCCCGCCGCCCAGCCCACCGCCAGGGGGCGCCTCACATGGACCACTTGGAACACGGTGCATCCCTCTCAGGACGGCCCAAAGCCATCCCTGCCGAATAAAGGGACACTGCTTCGTTCAGGAGCGCGGCTCAAAGACGCCGTTTTACATGGCGAGGCAGATGCGTGGAGAGGAAGAGATCGACGACGTCGCTGAGTTTTATCAGGGCGAACTGCTCCCGGGTCTGTGCCTTCTGGACATGCTGCATGGCTTCTGTATCGCGTGCACACAGCCACGAGCATTCATTCTCGTCATCTGCACGCCACCGTCAAAATCGCGCTGTCGCCTGATGTGAAGAAAAGGGTTTTTCTGCAGGCCCCTTCTTTGGCAGTGACGGGCCTACTTTCTAAACAGAAAAGATGACCAACTGCCCGTGTTTCAAGTTGCCTGGTTTCCACGTCACGTGCTCGGTGTCTCTGACCTCAGTGAAATACCGAGGTGCCTCTTCTGAGAAAAGCGGAGTTATGGCCATGCCTGTGTCGTTGGCAGGTGATCACGGCCTCCCCAGAACCACCGGCAGGTTCTGGAACTTTCCACGGGCTTTCGCGTTGGGTGGCCAGGGTCAAACAGAACACGCCTCGGTTTGGATGCAGATGCAGGGACGAGGCTGGGTCGCTGCAGGCTAACAGTGTGTCCTCCAGCAAGGGTCCCAGGGACGCAGGGTCGGCGGCGGTGTGCTAAGTACTTCATGTGACTGCATCTCACACGGTGCGTATGGGCACCGCAGGAGGACACCAGGGGGAGACCTCTACCCAAACAAAGCTAGGTGCCTCCTCTCCCTAAAAGCGGGATGAATAATCGTGTGCGCCTTCCACCATCACGACGATGCTCTGCAAATACCCGCCTGGCTGCCACCTCTCCTGGGCTTGTTGGACACACTCATTTCTCTGAACAGTGTCAGCTTGCTAAGAAACAGCGCGGGTGTGCCTTCCGAATTCCCCCGTGAAATCTGGTATAAATCCCAGTAATACCCACGCCACACTCGGCAGCCGTGGGCCTAAAATGACAAGTCTGACCGAGGGTGCTCGGATGGGTCACTCCAGGGCCCGCGCGTGTCTAAGGCATGCCGTGCAAAGGGTGAAAAAAGAGACCCAAACTGCAGGCGAGCCCCAGATGCCCACACTCGGCGAGGCCTTGGTGGGACAGACGCCGATGATTGACGGGAAGGGGACCCTGCCTCGGGCTCCTTCGGCTGGTTGTGCTCATTCCTGCACCAGCTGTAGACGAACACCTGCTAGACCCGAGGTATCGTCACAGCTCAGCTACGACGGCGCATTCAAGGGTGAGACGCAGACCGGCCCTCGCAGTGTGCAACAAGCCCCTTTCCGGAGATGCCCTGTGCAGTCACCCTGACCGCCTGTGGGCTGGGGAGCAGTGAGGAGGGGAGCAGCGACACCCCCACCACACACTGCATGCCCACAGGAAGCTGCCAGTAGTCGCTGGACGGAGGCTGGAGGGAGAAGCAGGAAGCCCAGCGGAAGGAGCTGGCTCATCCCTGGCCCAGAGGACCAGAGGAGGGGCGGAGGGAAGGCGGGACGTTGGGCAAAGGGACGGCCTCTTGGGGGTCTGTCTCACTGCTCTGTACATTAGCAATTAGCACTTCATGACGATGCACACGGCCCTGGACTCCGGCAGGAAAGGGCTGTGTTTCTGCGGTGAGACAGGCCGTGTCACTGCCGGGGACGAGGTGACGAACGCCTGGTGTCACCTCGCCGCCGTGACTCACTCCAAGGTGACCCCTACCCTTTCTGCACCTGCTCTCTGAACCTCTACGGGCACAACAGGCCTCTGCATGGCTAGCGGCTGCCCTGGTGGAAAAAGGGGGGCGAGACAGTATCTGGAGTTGAGAGATGTCTGCAGAAATGTCTGCAGTCTGAAAGGGAGGTGGGGGGCGGGAAGGAGGGAGACCGGCGGAGAGAGAGGTTGCACAGGAAGTTCCCAAACCTGAGAGTATTTTACACCTGGACCCAGGAGAACGCACTGCGGTAGTTACTGCCTCCTTGCTGTCCCCTCGTTGGCCAAACCCTGTCCCCGGAGCGAGGTCATCTGCACCCCAGCCCAGAGCTGCGTGTCATCTGATCTGCAACAGGAGTTCGGAAATGAGGTGTCCCCAAAGTGCCATGCCCTGACGCTACCCTCCTGGTACTTGGTGACCCGTCATTGCAAGGACAGTGGCCAGGCCCCGCAATGGGTTCCTGGCTCCAGAGGACTGTCCCTGCCAGCCAGGCCCCCGGGGGCGCCATGCTGTCAGCGGGGTGACCCGGTCAGGGCAGTCCTTCCTCGACGACCCTCTCGGGCACCAGAACCCAGGGTGGTGGACACAGAGTCCCATGACTGCCAGGAAGCGACGGCTCAGAGGATCGGGCTTGTTGGTTTTAACCCTTAAGCAACAGGCCTGAGCACCGTGCAAGAGGTAAGGGGCCGGAGAGGACCGTTTGCTACGTCTGGGCTGCAGGAACGTGCACGTACTGGAGCACCCCGTCCAGCCCGTGGGGCTGCACTGGCCGCCCAGCAGTCAGCACCCACAGTCCAGCACGCACTGTACTCGCTCGTCGCTTCCAGCGTCCCCTCGACGGCGGCAGATTCCGCCGGCCGGGCGCCCCCCCCTCGGGTGCAGGCCGAGGCTGGCAATATGTCAACGCACACTCCTGCCCCTCGCTGTGAACCACGAGCGAGCCCAGAATGCCCTCGGTGAAAACGACGTTTCAAGAGGCGGTACGGGGAATTCCCCACCGCCGCCAGCCGTGCCTTGCGGGAGGAAAGTATGGATAATTTGCACGCCGCTCCGTCCTACGCCTGAAGTTTAACTAAATGATCGTTAGAGCGTGGATCTCAGACAAAGGCAAGAAGACAGCAGTGGTTTGCAGAGCTCCCGAAATCCTTTTTGCAAAAACAGAGACAGCAGCTGAGAATACACGGGCTACTGTATCGGTTTCGCACGGCTGTGTGCCGACCACCGACCACAGATCCCGTGGCTGGAAACTGGAATCGACTGTCTTCCTGTTCTGCTCCGAACAGCAGAGCGTGTCCTGCCAGGGCCGTGCTCCCTGCTGGACGCTCGGGGGAGGACGATGTTCTTCAGTTTCTTTGAAGTCTCATCATTTGGGGAGAACATATCGCTCTTTATCATGAGGCGCTGCCTTCTCCAGCGCGGTGTGTGCCACACCGATGTGGAGATCCACTCCATCTCTTATTTCGAGGAAACATTTCAAACGACCGTTTTTAGTACTGATCGATTCCAGCGCTGTGTGCTTCCTCTCTCGACGGTGATCAGTAAGGCTATGCATCGCCTTCAACAATGGTTTCCTCTCTTGGAGACGAGATACATGGCAGTAGAATGGAATTGATGCTAAAGAGCATGAAAATCATACACGGGAAGAAAGAGACTTAGTAAACAGTAGCCGTCATCGGAACACGGACGAGTAGCTGAGGGAAGTTACAATCCAGCAGCACCTTCGACCTGAGCCAATTCTGTGGCCCTCTGGTGCCAGCCACCAGGAAGCCCAGAGACTGGGTCACGTGTCCTGTGGTGGAGGAGCAGAGAGGACGCCCCTGGAATGACTTCCGGCTCCCGTGTGCAAGTGTGCAGGTCAAGCGGCATCTGAAGCATGCACACGTCCTATTGCAGGGCGCGTGCAGGAGACTCCGCCATTACCACTGACACCAGCAGGGAATGGGGCAGAAGGCGCCCCACTTTACTGCTGCCCTGGGGGCCGGGCACAGATGGGTGAACTTGACCTGAGCCCGGGAGAAGCACTGAGAGTGGGCACAGCGGTCTGCTGCACTCCCTGTAGTGGAGCTGGTCCCCGCAGGAGCCACAGGCTGTGCCAGGAGCTCAGAGCTGCGCAGACCCTCCCTCAAACCCTGCAGCTGGCCCAGGACTCAGAGCTGCACAGACCCTCCCTCCCACCCTGCAGCTGGCCCAGGGCTCAGAGCTGCACAGACCCTCCCTCAAACCCTGCAGCTGGCCCAGGGCTCAGAGCTGTTCAGACCCTCCCTCTCACCCTGCAGCTGGCCCAGGGCTCAGAGCTGCGGGGACCCTCCCTCTCACCCTGCAGCTGGCCCAGGGCTCAGAGCTGCACAGACCCTCCCTCCCACCCTGCAGCTGGCCCAGGGCTCAGATCTGCACAGACCCTCCTCTCACCCTGCAGCTGGCCCAGGGCTGCACAGACCCTCCCTCCCACCCTGCAGCTGGTCCAGGGCTCAGAGCTGCAGGGACCCTCCCTCAAACCCTGCAGCTGGCCCAGGGCTCAGAGCTGCACGGACCCTCCCTCAAACCCTGCAGCTGGCCCAGGGCTCAGAGCTGCACAGACCCTCCCTCTCACCCTGCAGCTGGCCCAGGTCTCAGAGCTGCGCAGACCCTCCCTCTCACCCTGCAGCTGGCCCAGGGCTCAGAGCTGCACGGACCCTCCCTCCCACCCTGCAGCTGGCCCAGGGCTCAGGGCTGAGTGCACAGACCCTCCCTCAAACCCTGCAGCTGGCCCAGGTCTCAGAGCTGCCCAGACCCTCCCTCTCACCCTGCAGCTGGCCCAGATGTGCAAAGCTGCACAGACCCTCCCTCCCACCCTGCAGCTGGCCCAGGGCTCAGGGCTGAGTGCACAGACCCTCCCTCCCACCCTACAGCTGGCCAAGCCAGGTGGCAGAGTGTTGCCATCTCTCTGTCCTAGTTTCTCATTCGCTTGTCAGGTGTAAGCCTTTTGCACCTGGGAACCCCAGTAACTGAGCGCAGGAGTCGGCCAGCTGCTGAGAAACCGCTATGGCTGCCTCCCAGGTAGAAGACCAGGACACTCAGGAGGGGCCTGACCACCAGATGGGGCGGGCTGCTGTGGGTTCAGAGAGTGAGCACCCACTCCGTGTCCCTGTGTCCTCCCTGGGCCCTGAGCCACACTCCTCCTGAGAGTGCCCGCAGAGGCCTGGCCCCGAGGGGAGCCCCCGAGGCCGCCCGCGTTTGTAACACACCTGGGGTCTGACGGGCGTGCGTCCGAGACAGTGGGAGCCGTTCTCGCTCCAGGCAACAGCTCCTGCCTTCCGGACGCTGGAAAGACGCCCTATAACACAGGGCACACCCCTGCCACCCCTCCTGCGCTGGCTGCCTCCCCTCCCCGCCCGCCCCCACGAGCTCTAGGTGCCGGTTACCCCATCCCTGCCTCTCCCGTTCTTGTTTAAAAAAATATTTTTATTGACTCGTACAGAGAGAGGGAGAGAGAAGGAGAAACATCGATGTAAGAGCAGAACATGGACTGGCCGCCTCCTGCACACCCCCTCGTGGGGATCAAACCCACAACGAGGGCATGTGCCCTGACCGGGAATCGAACTGGCGACCTCTTGGTGCACAGGATGACACCCAGCCACCGAGCCACACCGGCCCAGCTCCTCTCGCATTCTTACATCTAAACAGTGTGGGAGAGAATCGAACCGGCAACGTAATTGTACATGGGATCTGAATAACACCGGTGGATTCTCCGGTCCCAGCTCCCCACCGCTGACGTGGGGCACACCCTTAACAACCACCCTCAACAGGCCTGCCATCCACTGCCCCTCCTCCGTGTCCCAGCGCCGGGGGTCTCTGTCCCGGTGTGCCCATGGGCATTTTCTAGTGCTAACCTGGCGGCTGGAGACGGTGTCTGTCCACAGTCACTCTGGCTGTCCTCTGCACGAATCCCTGTGCTGTGAGTACACCACAGATGTGGGAGTGGGGGAGGGGCTCCCCCGTGCTCGCTCTCCAAGGTCCTTCCCAGGCCGGCCCTCAGCCTCTCGGGGGTCTGCACAACAGCTCCTCTGGGCACATCCTTCCTCTCCAGGGTCTCCAGCTGAGGCCAGGCTTAAAGGCCGCGGGCACCCTCCAGCCCCCGGCCACATCGCGCAGTCGTCATGACGGAGCCGAGGCCGCAGGCAGCTTCTCCTCCTGTGTTCCCCCAGCCCATGGAGCATTTCAGGTTCTGCAGGATAAAAGGATCAGGGGAGGCTGAGAGGAAGGAAGGACGTGAAGGAGAGAGAGCCCTGCTGGACGGTGCGTGGACAGACAAGCAACTCGGAAGGGGCGGACTCACGGCCCTGGGCTCGGGCCTTGAGCTCCGTAAATGTGTCCTGCTCTCTTCTGAGCGTGATTCTTCAGCCCAACCTCCACGTGGTCCCCGAAGCGCTCGGTGTAACGTGCGGGTGGGTCTGGCCCAGCGAGGCCCTCTGCCCACAGCCAACCAATCAGCCACCCCTGATTCTGGCAGGCCGACCGTCCCCGCCAGAAAATGTCCCTGCTGGTGATGCTGAATGACGCAACAGGGAGCCCCCGGGCTGTCTTGTTTCTTGGCAGATGCACAAAACATCCCACGAGCCTTCACAGGATGAAAATGCACGCAACTCTAAAAGGGTGCCAGACTTCAAACACAGACAAGCGTGAGTCACACAAATGCTGCTGAATCAGATGCGACTGCTGCGCATGGTGGTTTAAGAAGATTTTTGCCAACTGACCAGGAACTCCCATTTAGGCGTCGGACCCTCAGGACCATGGAGTTTGGACCCGTAACAAACGATCTCAGGAACAAGGCCTCGGGTGTGCTGACCAGAGACAGTGGTCACACCCCAGACACATCCGAGCCTCTGTTGTGCTTCAGGCCCAGGCCCAGAAAAGCAGCCACGCCGGACAACATGACAACCAGCTGCTATGACTAGTGACCCCTCCCTGGCACCCGCTCATCACTAGAGACCACCATCCTGAGAGGACACACCTGGAAGCTGATGAATATTCTAATAAGATTCTCCCAGACCTGCAGAAAGACACCCTCAAGACCAAGGACCTAGCACACACTCTCTGTTTTTAAATCATTTTTTGTTTTTCAATTACGGTTAACATGGAATATTGTATTCGTTTCAGGGGTACAACCTAGTGATTAGACGAAACTTACTAAGTGATCATCCTGATAAATCTCACACCCATCTGACACCATATATAATTAATATAATTTTGTCCACTATTTTCCTATACTGGACTTTACATCCCATGACTGTTCTGTAACATGCCTGTGCCTTTCCCAGCCCCTGTTCCCCCAAGGCAGTATCTTTGCTTCCTTCTCGTCAACTCCAAGGGCCCCTGTTCTGCCTCTATAACTTGCTTCCTGAGCCCATGCAGCCCGGCTGGCTCACTGGTCCATGGCTCACTTCTCCCACCCCTGTTCTGCCTCTATAACTTGCTGCCTGAGCCCATGCAGCCCGGCTGGCTCACTCGTCCATGGCTCGCTTCTCCCACCCCTGTTCTGCCTCTATAACTTGCTGCCTGAGCCCACACAGCCCCGCTGGCTCACTGGTCCATGGCTCGCTTCTCCCACCCCTGTTCTGCCTCTATAACTTGCTGCCTGAGCCCATGCAGCCCGGCTGGCTCACTGGTCCATGGCTCGCTTCTCCCACCCCTGTTCTGCCTCTATAACTTGCTGCCTGAGCCCACACAGCCCGGCTGGCTCACTGGTCCATGGCTCACTTCTCCCACCCCTGTTCTGCCTCTATAACTTGCTGCCTGAGCCCATGCAGCCCGGCTGGCTCACTGGTCCATGGCTCACTTCTCCCACCCCTGTTCTGCCTCTATAACTTGCTGCCTGAGCCCACACAGCCCGGCTGGCTCACTGGTCCATGGCTCACTTCTCCCACCCCTGTTCTGCCTCTATAACTTGCTGCCTGAGCCCACACAGCCCGGCTGGCTCACTGGTCCATGGCTCACTTCTCCCACCCCTGTTCTGCCTCTATAACTTGCTGCCTGAGCCCATGCAGCCCGGCTGGCTCACTCGTCCATGGCTCACTTCTCCCACCCCTGTTCTGCCTCTATAACTTGCTGCCTGAGCCCACACAGCCCCGCTGGCTCACTGGTCCATGGCTCGCTTCTCCCACCCCTGTTCTGCCTCTATAACTTGCTTCCTGAGCCCATGCAGCCCGGCTGGCTCACTGGTCCATGGCTCACTTCTCCCACCCCTGTTCTGCCTCTATAACTTGCTGCCTGAGCCCACACAGCCCCGCTGGCTCACTGGTCCATGGCTCGCTTCTCCCACCCGTTCTGCCTCTATAACTTGCTTCCTGAGCCCATGCAGCCCGGCTGGCTCACAGGTCCATGGCTCACTTCTTCCACCCCTGTTCTGCCTCTATAACTTGCTTCCTGAGCCCATGCAGCCTGGCTGGCTCACTGGTCCATGGCTCACTTCTTCCACCCGTTCTGCCTCTATAACTTGCTCCCTGAGCCCACACAGCCCGGCTGGCTCACTGGTCCATGGCTCACTTCATCCACCCCTGTGACTTTCTAAATAGACTTGTGCTGGTATTTGAGTCTTGACTCTGAATTCTTTCACAGACAGACTCAAGGACTGAGGTCGCCCATCTGGTCCTGTCCCCTGCTAACGTTTCCAGCCGGGAGCAGTGGAAGCAAGGTGACCACCACTGTGCTTTGCTTCCCATCAGCCTCTGTGATGTCCTTTCTCACCATGGTGACTCCCAAGGAGGGGCAGCGTCCCCAGTGCACCATTTAACCGCTAGCCCCTTTCTTGCCTCTGGTACATGCCTAAAGTTGGCTGGGGAGCGGCGTGGAGAGAAACTTCCTGGAAGTCAGGGGTCTGAAAACTACAATCGGGGGAGGACAAATCCACCTCTGTCCGGTCGTTTGGTATTTTGAATGGCCAAAGAGCTAGAATGTTGTTATTTCTCACCCAAGGATATGTTATAGATTTTAGAGACAGAGGAAAGCAGGCTGGAGAGAGAGAGAGAAAGAGAGAGGAGGGAAGGACAGAGAGAAACACTGATGTGAGAGAGAAACATCCCTTGCATGCCTCCCAGAACCCAGCTACGCTCCCAGACCAGGAATCGAACCATCAACCTTTTGGTGTGTGTGACGATGCTCCACCCAGCTGACCCACCTGGCCAGGGCAGAGCTAGAATGTTTTTTAAAATATATTTTTTAATATATGTTTTCATTGATTTTTATACAGAGAAAGGAAGGGAGAGATAGAAACGTTGATGTGATAGAGAAATATCCATCAGCTGCTTCCTACACACCCTCTAGTGAGGATCAAACCCACAACCCCGGCGTGTGCCCTGATCGGGAATCGAACCGGCACCTGAGAGAGATGTTTGTCTCTCATCAACATTTCTCTCTCTCCCTTCCTCTCTTTCTAACGCATCAATTTTAAAACACCATAAAATATTTTTAATTGTTAAAAAAAAAAAATCAAAAGATTCTGTGACCCGGGAAGATTATTTAAATTCAGGTTTCGGCATCCTAAAACACGAAGCATCGCAAAGCAGCCAGGCTGGCTGGTTTAAGGGCTGCCTGTGGCGGGGGGAGGCTGCAGAGCCTAAAATGCTTACTTGGGGGGGGGGCTGCTGAGCCCTGGGGGCCCTTCCTTCCGCCCTCCCTTCTGGGGCGCGGGAAGACTTGACATTCTGGCCGCCCAGCCTCCCTTTTGATATGTAAAGCTCGCGATAAATCCCCTCTCTCTGGATAAAGCCTGACTTTCCAGATTGGCCGCTTCTCAGAAAGGAGCGGGCTTTGGAAGTGGAGGGGAACAATGACCTCATTATTGCTCCTTGGAACCCTTAAAGGCATTTCGGATAATGGATGGCTCTGCTTCGGTGGGGGAGGGGAGGTGTGCCCAAGGGCACCCAAGAGCACAGGAACACTTGTTAAAAGCACCACCTCCAGGGCAAACACGCATCCCATCGGTGAGGGTGGACAGAGGTGCCGCCACAAGCAGCTGCGGGGAGGTGGGGAACAAGGTGGCCGAGGGCATGACTGGGTCCCTGAAGGGCAGGCTGAGGGTCAGAGGCTGGTGAGAAGAGACAGGAAGAAAGGCTAAGGTCGCCGAGTATCACGTGGGCGAAGCCCGAGAGCCCAGGGGCTCAGCCGGTTTCTCCATCGGCCTGATGTGGGGACCGGGGACCCTGGACAGGAGGGGAACACAGACGTCAGTGGTAACTGCTGTGGCAGCCAGCCGAGGTCCCGCCGTCCACAACGTGACTACAGGACACACGACACATCGTGCGGCCAAGGGGCGCAGATCTAACTTCCCGGAGACAAAAACCAAGGGGCAGGGACAAAGAGAAAGGTCCGGAAGAGGGACCGTGGACGCGGAGCGCAGGTGGATCACAGCGCGTTATAACCCTCCCCCACTCCGTCTTCCCACCGGGCTCCGGCTCCCTCTCCCCTCCGCAGCTCGGAGTGGGCATCCGCCACAGCCTGGCTCATTTCGGTACCTCCCCAACACCTGCGTAAGTACTGGATAAATAGCACGGAAATTACGGGGCCACAATAGGCCCTTCCTAGAAACCTTCAAGGAATGAAAAGCAAGTCCACACTGTTGGGCGACCCCATGAAACAGGAACCCACACGGCGTCCTGTTGACCTGAACGTCTGAACAGACGGGCCCCGAGTTCCGGAGCTGACGCGTATGGTCAGCGATGGCACGTGCCTTCAGCAGGGGCCTGTGCAGAAGGGAAGGCAGCCTCCTGAGGACTGTGTGTGAGCACCAGCACACAAAACAGGGCTGAGGTGGAGAAAACATCCCTTTCTTCTTCCTCAACACGGAACGCGAGATGTTGACGGTGCTACCTGAACACAGAAAACAGTCAAGTCACAGAGCGTGAGTGACGAAGGGGGCCTCCGGGGGCGGCCCAGCCTGAGGGTAAGAAGGTTGCTGTTGTTGTTAATCCTCACCCCACGGGGGATATTTTTCCACTGAGCTCCTAGAGAGAAGGCAGGGTGGGGACATGACACACACCCACACCCACACACACACACACACACACATCATCATGGATGTGAGACACACACATGAATTAGCTGCCTCCACATGACCCCGACGGGGGCTGGGAATCAAACCCCCAACCTTCCAGTCCTCAGGCCAACGCTAACCACTGGGCCCACCGGCCAGGGCAACAATGGGGTTTTCATCCCTCGATGTGTTTGCCTTTTCATGGATGAGGTGTCCCCTCCCTGCACCCAGAAGAAGTGGGCAGAGGTAACCCTAAGGACAGGGGCCAGAGAGGAATGGGAACACGCAGCCTGGCTGAGGTCCCCCCACATTGCATGTGGCCCACTTTCAGCCACCCCCCACGGCCGGCACCCCTCATCCACCCCAGGTGAAAACACCGGGCTCCCGTGTTCCCTCCGCCCCCCTTCCTGAGGCAGGCTCCGTGGCCCGTGAAACGGTCCCTGAGGACACGTGGACACTGCTCCCTTGTTCGGATGTGTGGCTACAGGGGTCCCAGCTGTGACCCGAGGGCAGGAGACAGGGGTTCATCCTCCGGGTCCGAGGACAGGGATGAGAGTGACAGGTGCGCAGCCTCGGGAAGCCGCAGCGGTCATGTCCCGGGACAGACTCCGTGGGGTCAGACCACGCTGCGCATTCTCTAAGCAACGTCCGGGGATCTGGGTCGGATCGAGACGAACTGGGCCCTCTAACGGCCTCCTTCAGCTTCTGTCTGGGTGTCCTCCTCCTTTCTAGTTACGCTACCCCGAGCCGTGGGTGTGGTCGTGACGGGACCCACGCCCAGCCACCGAGAAGACGTCACTAAGAAACGCGTCTCCAGTTTCCTTCCGCTGTTCATTCTGCGGAGCGCCGTCCGGCTTCCTCGAGCACGGTATTGTTAGGTCGTCTCGGGGGACAGCGTGGTGCGGGAGACCGAGACATCTCTGTCTGAGCTCCTGCGGTATGAGTGCCGCTGCCTGGGGACCTCCGTCACAGCCGTTCGGTGGCACGTGCGATGTCCGCCTCCCCGTGGTCCCCTGCACTTGGCTGGGGTCACCAAGCTGTCAAAGCAGACCCAGGTGAGGCCCCGCCCCGCTGGTCGACCTTGGTGCTCCTGGCCGGAAGGCAGGATTTCATTCCACCTACCAGCAGCTTGTGTGATCGGCGTGGCACCGCCTGTGGTCCCGGGCGGCATCTCCGAATCACATGCTCTTAGACTTGCTCCCCAGTATTACAGTCACAGACGACCACCCCCTCCTTTGAATCTGAGACACAGGATTTAGCGGAGTTTCAGCCACGGCTTAAATGGCAGGACCATTCAGTGTATACCTGCAACCCTTCGGGAATGATTCCACCCACGGAACCTGGCCTCTGCTACTGTACCTTCCGCCACGCACCCCACCGAGGACAGTCCAATTTGCGGTGCATTGTGAAATCCAAGAACTTTCGGGTCCAGGAATACACAGTCCACGGGGAGCACAGTGTGCCGTGTGCCCTAAATCCGGCCGATCCAGGTGCAAAGACCTCATTCTCTCATTTAAGACCTTAACACCTGCAAAGAGTTGAGGTACAGGCATGTCCGGCCCCAGGGACAGGGACACCTCACTCATGTGCTCCTTCTGCACACTCACGACGTGTATCGTATGGAGCTCACATCATTCATTGTCCACTGCATCCTCGATGCTGACGTAGGAGCGGTTTCTACACTGCTTGTGAGAAGGGGGAGCATCCAGAGTGGGCGGGCACACTGGGGGAAGGGGGAGTGGAACCCCAAAGCCCCGCTCGGCGGTGCGCAGTCCTGCAGGGGTGAGCTCACCTTCCTGGCGTGCGTGTCTGCGCCTCACGCACGCTGGGTGTCCCTGACATTCCTAAACTATACTTGAAACAGAGTCATTACCAGACTTCACGCCGCACTGGGGTGAGCAGCCAGCTGCGTCACGGAAGAACACCCGTGCGTGCCGATGAGCAGGACACTGCTGTCTTCCGTGCACCTTCTCTGGGCCAGTAAGCGACGTGCCCCTGAGCACTGTAACCGCTCCTTCCTCCTACGTCCACTCACACGCCGCGCTGAGCACCTCTCCAGGGGCTTGTTAGTGACCCGTCCGACACGCTGCCTGTCCACGTGCAGAGTGGAGGGACGGAGGCACAAGCAAGGGGAAGGACTGCATTGTGCACGTCTCCCAACCGCCTCACCCTGTGCGTTGTCTCTCCGTAGCTGACACATACAGGTTGACACTCAGGGTTGCAGGAACAGAACAGGAGTCTGCCTAGTGAACTGTGACCCGAGCGGAGCCCGCGTGACCTTCTGCAACGGGCCGCTCAGCTTGGCTCCAGCCGCCAACTGTCGGCTCGGCTGTGATCGGTGGGACTCCTGCTTTCTGGGGCCGGACAAGCCCGAGGTCCGCCGAGCCCAGAAGGGCTCCTGCCAGTGACGTCCTGGAGGCCACACAGTCCCGAGGTCAGGTAGGAATTCTGGCAAACAGGTGGAGCAGAGAAGCAGGCTGATGGGAACTGCAGGACGAGCTTCCGGGAGGTGCCCGCTCCATGGCCGCAGGGCGCTGGGCGGTGCTGCCGGGAGACGGTCTTCTTCTCTGCTGACAGGTGCGCGGGACTCCTGGCCGCAGCGGGTGTGACGTGGCCGAGACCCGGTCCTCCCCTGGGCTTTCCCAAGGCGCTGGGCACAACCAGCAACAGGGCACGCCTCCCTCCAGCCCGTGGACAACCGTCCGGCACACTGACGAGTTCATGAAGAGCACTCTTGTTCAGCTGAGACTTCAGTTTCATTTCCTCTAAGCGTCTGGGGAAGACACTGCGTGTCATCACAGATCCATGGTTCCCCGGCCACCAGAGCTGTACGCGGCGGGTGAGGGGTGCTGCCTGCACGTGTTACTGATCCGCGAGCTCAGATGCGATAACCACCCTCATGTCATCTGCGTGCTTCCCCTTCGAGTGGGGGGATGACAGGGTAGGAAGGGCCAGGGGCTGGCGGGGAGGGCGGGAGAAGCAACCTCGTTCTCCTCTCTCAGTCTCTCCCGAACTACAGCGCTGGACAGGACGCACGGTGGACGCTCCCCCAAGCCATGGTGCTGGACAGGACGCACGGTGGACACTCCCCCGAGCCACGGCACTGGAGAGGACGTACACTGGACGCTCTCCCGAGCCACGGCACTGGACAGGACGCACAGTGGACGCTCTCCTGAGCTGCGGCACTGGAGAGGACACATGGTGGACGCTCTCCCGAGCCACGGCACTGGACAGGACGCACAGTGGACGCTCTCCTGAGCCGCGGCACTGGAGAGGACACACGGTGGACGCTCTCCCGAGCCGCAGCACTGGACAGGATGCACAGTGGACACTCCCCCAAGCCATGACGCTGGACGGACGCACAGTGGACACTTCACCCCTTGCCCCTTCCCCTTGGGTCTGTCCAGATGCACCCTTTGCCCAGGAGGGCAGCCTAATCCTGCAGGACGGTGTCCGCTGTGGATGGGGAAGCTGTCATCGTGCTCCAGGGAGGGGACCGCAGTGCTCACACCAGCCGTGTCCCGGGACACAGGGCAGCTCCTGCATCTCTACCTGCCGGGTGCGGCCCTGCAGCCCCAGGAGGGCGGCTGCTTCCTGGAAGCCTGGGCCCAGGAACAGCTGCTCCTGTTTCCTTCCAAAGCCCTCACCAGGGACGGCGGGTGAGCCTCAGGGGTCTGCTGTTCCCACACCCCCCATTGCTGAGGGCTCCTTCCTGTGGGCCTCAGGGGCTACGCTGTCCTCCGCCGGGATCTGGCCCCTGCAGGGGTCTCAGCCCTTCTCTCCCGCCTCTTCCATCCCAACCCTTGTGCTCAGCCCAGCGGACAGGCACCCGTTGACCATCCCCGCGGACCGGCACCCGCCGACCGTCCCCGCGGACCGGCACCTGTCTACCGTCCCCGCGGACAGGCATCTACCTACCGTCATTGCGGATGCTGTTTGAGGCTTCCTGTCCTGCCTGATGTGTCACAGGCCCCCAAACCACGGCTCAGACAAGTGAAGTCAACGTGGCCGAGAGGGCCAAGCTTTACCACAGTCCCCACCAAGTCCCGTCCTAGGCCCCTCAGAACCCCTCTCATGTCATCTTTTCTAGATAATCCGCACACCACACCTACTCGCTCAATATTGCTGACTTTTTTTAATTTATAAAGTAGAATTCCTCTCTAGACATAATTTTGTGAATTTCAAAGGGCCGGCCAGTAGTCACCGATTCGTTAGGAAACAGCAGAGAAGGTTGGGATCACACAAGCCACCTGAATACTAGCTCCACGGCAGTGTCTTTTTACTCCAGGACAAATGTGACCCTTGTGCAAGGAGCTCTGGTCTCCATTCGTCAAACTCACGGAAGCCTTACACATGACTGTCCTGCTGTCCCCTGGCACTGCCGGGAAAGAAATCACACTTCATTTCACTGCTCAAGGAATCATAGTCACTATTCGAGGAGCGCTTAATCGCTGAGGAATAAAGTCCTGGAAGAAAATGTATGTGTATATATATACTGCTATTGAAAGGAAGGACTGCCCGACTGGTGTGGCTCAGTAGTGGTTGAGCATCAACCCTGCACCAAGAGGTCGCCGGTTCGATTCCCAGTCAGGGCACATGCCCAGGTTGTGGGCCTGATCCCCAGTGGGGGACGTGCAGGAGGCAGCCCATCGATGTTCTCTCTCATCCATGTTTCCCTCTCCCTCCCTCTCCCTTCCTCTCTCTCTAAAATCAATAAAGGTAGAAAAATAAATAAATAAATAAAGCAAGGACCACATGATGACATCTGTAAATGGGCAGTAAACGCCGCAGCGGACGACGCTGTCCCACACGCGAGCTCGGGGGTGGGGGTGGGGGGCTCTTCACAGGCACCCAGTGTGGGGCAGTTAGTCCCACCTCTGCACAGACACGGGGCTGGAAGTCCCGCGTGGAAATGGGCTTGCTGACGCTGACAGGTTCAGTGGTCAACCCAGGCCCACACCGGACACTCCTAAATCATATGTTCTTTCACACGATATTATAAAATTAATTTATAAAAACGGTCTCTTACGGGAAAATATGTGACAGCAAATTATCTGTCATTATAAATACTGCTTTATAACCTTCAGGGTCATAAAACGTCAATCTGAATTAGCTATAAAATGGGATCTCTGGTACGCTTATATGCTAATGCTAAGAACACAACGATTTGAAGTGGCTTCCGTACGGGAGTCTACCGACGACCCACCTTACAACCAGTTATCGGTTCTCCCATCACTGGGATCAAACAGGTCTTTAGAAATCTAGGCTGGTATTACGTTTGCCCAGAAGTTGCGACTCTGCTATTTGAGGGTGGAGCACTGTCTAGGACCACGGCTGGACCGTGTCCTCTCGTGGGCGGAGTAGGAGCAGGCTGAATGAAGAGGTCGCTCAGAAGCCCGGGGCAACGGCACAGTGAGGGGATACAGACAAGGGCTGACCCGCAGGAGCTGTGGTCAGTTCTCTGCTATCGCCATGCTTGATGGTGGGGACGCTGACCCGTCGTGATGCAACGGGGCTCACCGCAGTGCCCAGACACCCGCACAGCACAGCGGAAAACGAGGAGGCCCTCCCTCGCTCTCTGCCTCCTGGGCCGGCGCTCACTCCGAGTGCCCCTGCAGACGCCCTGCGGAGCGAGCCTTCGCGTCACGGTGCAGGGCACGGTCGACCCTCTCCACGCTCTCTGCCTCCTTCGGCAGCGCCCACTGGCTCGCGTGCCCAGTCTGTCCATGCAGGTGCCATGCCAGCTGTCACCGGTCACACGCCCACAGGAGAGTCCGCCCTGAGCAACCTGACCCGACAGAGACGGCAGAGGGACCCAGGACAAGGCGCGGCACCTGGGCGTTGGTCAGTCATCGGGTGCCCCGGCCTCCTGTGATCATGGACAACAGGGGAAAGGCAGCATCAGTACCTGCCGGAGCTCAGGCTCCAGGCTCCCTCCCTGAGGCCATTTCCAAAGGCAGCGCGTTGCTTATCCAGGCTGCGTCGGCCCCATCTGTCCCCTTCCCCAAGAGTGCCAGGCACTGAGCTCCGTGATGGCCTCTGTGCCAAACCCACGTGGATGGCATCAGCTTCTCCAAGTCGTGGTCATGGGGACAAGAACACACTCTCTCAACACCTGTTCATCACCCACCAGGTCTCCTCACCGCCACACTGTCCATCCACAGCCCGAGAGGCCTCGTGTCCTCTCCACGTCCACCTTCAAGCTCCGTCTGCACAGGCTCTGAGCAACTCAACCACCAGCTCCCCAGTCACAAGCCCCCAGCCACAAGCTCCCCGCCCAATGCACTAACACAGTCCCCCCAGGCTGGGTGCTGTCCGAGTCCCACCCCCTGCACTAACACAGTCCCCCCAGGCCGGGTGCTGTCCGAGTCCCACCCCCTGCACTAACACAGTCCCCCCAGGCTGGGTGCTGTCCGAGTCCCACCCCCTGCACTAACACAGTCCCCCCAGGCTGGGTGCTGTCCGAGTCCCACCCCCTGCACTAACACAGTCCCCCCAGGCCGGGTGCTGTCCGAGTCCCACCCCCTGCACTAACACAGTCCCCCCAGGCTGGGTGCTGTCCGAGTCCCACCCCCTGCACTAACACAGTCCCCCCAGGCTGGGTGCTGTCCGAGTCCCACCCCCTGCACTAACACAGTCCCCCCAGGCTGGGTGCTGTCCGAGTCCCACCCCCTGCACTAACACAGTCCCCCCAGGCCGGGTGCTGTCCGAGTCCCACCCCCTGCACTAACACAGTCCCCCAGGCCGGTGCTGTCCAAGTCCCACCCCCTGCACTAACACAGTCCCCCAGGCCGGGTGCTGTCCGAGTCCCACCCCCTGCACTAACACAGTCCCCCAGGCCGGGTGCTGTCCGAGTCCCGATTCCCACCCCCTGCACTAACACAGTCCCCCAGGCCGGGTGCTGTCCGAGT
This sequence comes from Molossus molossus, assembly GCF_014108415.1. NCBI lineage: Eukaryota > Metazoa > Chordata > Mammalia > Chiroptera > Molossidae > Molossus > Molossus molossus. The sequence goes on from NW_023425355.1 coordinate 145,128,246, forward strand.
CCCGATTCCCACCCACCGCACTAACACAGTCCCCCCAGGCCGGGTGCTGTCCGAGTCCCACCCCCTGCACTAACACAGTCCCCCCAGGCTGGGTGCTGTCCGAGTCCCACCCCCTGCACTAACACAGTCCCCCCAGGCTGGGTGCTGTCCGAGTCCCACCCCCTGCACTAACACAGTCCCCCCAGGCCGGGTGCTGTCCGAGTCCCACCCCCTGCACTAACACAGTCCCCCCAGGCCGGGTGCTGTCCGAGTCCCACCCCCTGCACTAACACAGTCCCCCAGGCCGGTGCTGTCCAAGTCCCACCCACCGCACTAACACAGTCCCCCCAGGCTGGGTGCTGTCCGAGTCCCGAGTCCCACCCACCGCACTAACACAGTCCCCCCAGGCCGGGTGCTGTCCGAGTCCCACCCCCTGCACTAACACAGTCCCCCCAGGCCGGGTGCTGACCGACTCCCGTGTCCCACCCACCGCACTAACACAGTCCCCCAGGCTGGGTGCTGTCCGAGTCCCACCCCCTGCACTAACACAGTCCCCCCAGGCCGGGTACTGTCCGAGTCCCACCCCCTGCACTAACACAGTCCCCCAGGCCGGGTGCTGTCCGAGTCCCACCCCCTGCACTAACACAGTCCCCCAGGCCGGGTGCTGTCCGAGTCCCACCCACCGCACTAACACAGTCCCCCCAGGCTGGGTGCTGTCCGAGTCCCGAGTCCCACCCACCGCACTAACACAGTCCCCCCAGGCCGGGTGCTGTCCGAGTCCCACCCCCTGCACTAACACAGTCCCCCCAGGCCGGGTGCTGACCGACTCCCGTGTCCCACCCACCGCACTAACACAGTCCCCCAGGCTGGGTGCTGTCCGAGTCCCACCCCTGCACTAACACAGTCCCCCCAGGCCGGGTGCTGTCCGAGTCCCACCCCCTGCACTAACACAGTCCCCCAGGCCGGGTGCTGTCCGAGTCCCACCCCCTGCACTAACACAGTCCCCCAGGCCGGGTGCTGTCCGAGTCCCACCCCCTGCACTAACACAGTCCCCCCAGGCCGGGTGCTGTCCGAGGCCCACCCCCTGCACTAACACAGTCCCCCAGGCCGGGTGCTGTCCGAGTCCCACCCCCTGCACTAACACAGTCCCCCAGGCCGGGTGCTGTCCGAGTCCCACCCCCTGCACTAACACAGTCCCCCAGGCCGGGTGCTGTCCGAGTCCCGATTCCCACCCACCGCACTAACACAGTCCCCCAGGCCGGGTGCTGTCCGAGTCCCACCCCCTGCACTAACACAGTCCCCCAGGCCGGGTGCTGTCCGAGTCCCACCCCCTGCACTAACACAGTCCCCCAGGCCGGGTGCTGTCCGAGTCCCGTTTCCCACCCACCGCACTAACACAGTCCCCCCAGGCCGGGTGCTGTCCGAGTCCCACCCCCCTGCACTAACACAGTCCCCCCAGGCTGGGTGCTGTCCGAGTCCCACCCCCTGCACTAACACAGTCCCCCCAGGCCGGGTGCTGTCCGAGTCCCACCCCCTGCACTAACACAGTCCCCCCAGGCTGGGTGCTGTCCGAGTCCCACCCCCTGCACTAACACAGTCCCCCCAGGCCGGGTGCTGTCCGAGTCCCACCCCCTGCACTAACACAGTCCCCCAGGCCGGTGCTGTCCAAGTCCCACCCCCTGCACTAACACAGTCCCCCAGGCCGGGTGCTGTCCGAGTCCCACCCCCTGCACTAACACAGTCCCCCAGGCCGGGTGCTGTCCGAGTCCCGATTCCCACCCACCGCACTAACACAGTCCCCCCAGGCCGGGTGCTGTCCGAGTCCCACCCCCTGCACTAACACAGTCCCCCCAGGCTGGGTGCTGTCCGAGTCCCACCCCCTGCACTAACACAGTCCCCCCAGGCTGGGTGCTGTCCGAGTCCCACCCCCTGCACTAACACAGTCCCCCCAGGCCGGGTGCTGTCCGAGTCCCACCCCCTGCACTAACACAGTCCCCCCAGGCCGGGTGCTGTCCGAGTCCCACCCCCTGCACTAACACAGTCCCCCAGGCCGGTGCTGTCCAAGTCCCACCCACCGCACTAACACAGTCCCCCCAGGCTGGGTGCTGTCCGAGTCCCGAGTCCCACCCACCGCACTAACACAGTCCCCCCAGGCCGGGTGCTGTCCGAGTCCCACCCCCTGCACTAACACAGTCCCCCCAGGCCGGGTGCTGACCGACTCCCGTGTCCCACCCACCTCACTAACACAGTCCCCCAGGCTGGGTGCTGTCCGAGTCCCACCCCCTGCACTAACACAGTCCCCCCAGGCCGGGTACTGTCCGAGTCCCACCCCCTGCACTAACACAGTCCCCCAGGCCGGGTGCTGTCCGAGTCCCACCCCCTGCACTAACACAGTCCCCCAGGCCGGGTGCTGTCCGAGTCCCACCCACCGCACTAACACAGTCCCCCCAGGCTGGGTGCTGTCCGAGTCCCGAGTCCCACCCACCGCACTAACACAGTCCCCCCAGGCCGGGTGCTGTCCGAGTCCCACCCCCTGCACTAACACAGTCCCCCCAGGCCGGGTGCTGACCGACTCCCGTGTCCCACCCACCGCACTAACACAGTCCCCCAGGCTGGGTGCTGTCCGAGTCCCACCCCTGCACTAACACAGTCCCCCCAGGCCGGGTGCTGTCCGAGTCCCACCCCCTGCACTAACACAGTCCCCCAGGCCGGGTGCTGTCCGAGTCCCACCCCCTGCACTAACACAGTCCCCCAGGCCGGGTGCTGTCCGAGTCCCACCCCCTGCACTAACACAGTCCCCCAGGCCGGGTGCTGTCCGAGTCCCACCCCCTGCACTAACACAGTCCCCCCAGGCCGGGTGCTGTCCGAGGCCCACCCCCTGCACTAACACAGTCCCCCAGGCCGGGTGCTGTCCGAGTCCCACCCCCTGCACTAACACAGTCCCCCAGGCCGGGTGCTGTCCGAGTCCCACCCCCTGCACTAACACAGTCCCCCAGGCCGGGTGCTGTCCGAGTCCCGATTCCCACCCACCGCACTAACACAGTCCCCCAGGCCGGGTGCTGTCCGAGTCCCACCCCCTGCACTAACACAGTCCCCCAGGCCGGGTGCTGTCCGAGTCCCACCCCCTGCACTAACCCAGTCCCCCAGGCCGGGTGCTGTCCGAGTCCCACCCCCTGCACTAACACAGTCCCCCAGGCCGGGTGCTGTCCGAGTCCCACCCCCTGCACTAACACAGTCCCCCAGGCCGGGTGCTGTCCGAGTCCCACCCACCGCACTAACACAGTCCCCCAGGCCGGGTGCTGTCCGAGTCCCACCCACCGCACTAACACAGTCCCCCAGGCCGGGTGCTGTCCGAGGCCCACCCCCTGCACTAACACAGTCCCCCAGGCCGGGTGCTGTCCGAGGCCCACCCCCCTGCACTAACACAGTCCCCCAGGCCGGGTGCTGTCCGAGTCCCACCCCCTGCACTAACACAGTCCCCCAGGCCGGGTGCTGTCCGAGTCCCACCCACCGCACTAACACAGTCCCCCAGGCCGGGTGCTGTCCGAGGCCCACCCCCTGCACTAACACAGTCCCCCAGGCCGGGTGCTGTCCGAGTCCCACCCCCTGCACTAACACAGTCCCCCCAGGCCGGGTGCTGTCCGAGTCCCACCCCCTGCACTAACACAGTCCCCCCAGGCCGGGTGCTGTCCCAGTCCCACCCCCTGCACTAACACAGTCCCCCAGGCCGGGTGCTGTCCGAGTCCCACCCCTACACTAACACAGTCCCCCCAGGCCGGGTGCTGACCGACTCCCGTGTCCCACCCCCTGCACTAACACAGTCCCCCAGGCCGGGTGCTGACCAACTCCCGTGTCCCACCCCCTGCACTAACACAGTCCCCCAGGCCGGGTGCTGTCCGAGTCCCACCCCCTGCACTAACACAGTCCCCCAGGCCGGGTGCTGTCCAAGTCCCACCCCCTGCACTAACACAGTCCCCCAGGCCGGGTGCTGTCCGATTCCCACCCCTGCACTAACACAGTCCCCCAGGCCGGGTGCTGTCCGAGTCCCACCCCCTGCACTAACACAGTCCCCCAGGCCGGGTGCTGTCCGAGTCCCACCCCCTGCACTAACACAGTCCCCCAGGCCGGGTGCTGTCCGAGTCCCACCCCCTGCACTAACACAGTCCCCCCAGGCCGGGTGCTGTCCGAGTCCCACCCCCTGCACTAACACAGTCCCCCCAGGCCGGGTGCTGTCCCAGTCCCACCCCCTGCACTAACACAGTCCCCCAGGCCGGGTGCTGTCCGAGTCCCACCCCTACACTAACACAGTCCCCCCAGGCCGGGTGCTGACCGACTCCCGTGTCCCACCCCCTGCACTAACACAGTCCCCCAGGCCGGGTGCTGACCAACTCCCGTGTCCCACCCCCTGCACTAACACAGTCCCCCAGGCCGGGTGCTGTCCGAGTCCCACCCCCTGCACTAACACAGTCCCCCAGGCCGGGTGCTGTCCAAGTCCCACCCCCTGCACTAACACAGTCCCCCAGGCCGGGTGCTGTCCGAGTCCCACCCACCGCACTAACACAGTCCCCCAGGCCGGGTGCTGTCCGATTCCCACCCACCGCACTAACACAGTCCCCCAGGCCGGGTGCTGTCCGAGTCCCGATTCCCATCCCCTGCACTAACACAGTCCCCCAGGCCGGGTGCTGTCCGAGTCCCACCCCCCTGCACTAACACAGTCCCCCAGGCCGGGTGCTGTCCGAGTCCCACCCCCTGCACTAACACAGTCCCCCAGGCCGGGTGCTGTCCGAGTCCCACCCCCTGCACTAACACAGTCCCCCAGGCCGGGTGCTGTCCGAGTCCCGTTTCCCACCCCCTGCACTAACACAGTCCCCCAGGCCGGGTGCTGTCCGATTCCCACCCCTGCACTAACACAGTCTCCCCAGGCCGGGTGCTGTCCGAGTCCCGATTCCCATCCCCTGCACTAACACAGTCTCCCCAGGCCGGGTGCTGTCCGAGTCCCGATTCCCATCCCCTGCACTAACACTTGTGCAGCGGTGGTTGATCTTGTTTTCACTTGCACGCCCTCGACACCATGAGACGGTGGCATCTTTTCCTGAGCTGTGGGCCCCCGCACTCGGCCAGATGTCCCTGAGGGAGATCCATCCCACAGTAACAGAAATGTCGCCAGGTAGGACAGATGAGCTGGGTTCAGTACCGAGGTTCTGCTCTCCGTCTGACCCTGCGTTGAACAGGACATGCGCGGGGGGCTTCTTCCCAGGGAAGGTCAGCCACACACTCAGCCTGGGCAGAACCGAATCGTAAGCACCCCGATGGGGTTACCCCTCCTGCTGGTTCCTTCGAGGCGGGATGAGGACACACCAACAGCCCTGGTTGGCACCTGCAATTTCCGCGTTAGCAGAACACCGGTGCATGCCGGGAGAAACACGCGCTGTGGGAGAAAGCAGTGTTCGGGAACGGGAGGCCACAGCCTACCGCCGTCTTACTGGAAGGCTGAAGAAATGAACGCGTTCTCCGGTCTTGCACTCCCCACAGACGCTGTACCGAGCCTTTTCAAAGTCGCCTCTAATAAGTTCTCCCGCAGAAAGGCAGATGCTCTTCACGTTGCTAGAGCGGGAGGCAGGGCTGAAAGGAACCACCTCCAAATGTACTTAACATACTGATCTCCTCCTCGGGCTGAATTCCGGTGTCCTGCCTATGACACTGCTAGTTTCCTTGTATGTACAATGTTTTATTTCCGGGACGTGTCATTCAATGGCTTGTGCCAACGCCACACTGTACGCCTTTTTCCCCATCATCTCGGAAACCTCTCTTCAGAACATTAGCACGGGCCCAAGCAGAAGCACCTCCCTCGAACACACGACGTCCTTGGGATGAACACGCGGGAAGAAAGACGGAGTGTGGAAATAATGGAGCCAATCGCACGCAGAGGGATGGGTTTGCAAATCAAAAGCAAAACCCCTTTATCCGAGTCCCACGGCAGAGTTTCTGCTCTTGGTAAACCCTGCAGTGGGTTCTTGGCAGGATTTTCTACAAAGGGGATGATGGCGAGGCACAGACAAGCCCCCTTCCTCGGGCAGAAAGGCAAAAGAAAGGTCTCGAAGGACGCGGAGGCGGAGGGTGACCCCTGCCACCTCGCCGCCGCTAATTTCAGGGCAATTTCCCCTCGGGTGTGGTTTGGAACAGCAACTTCGCTCCAACTGCCTACTGGTTCGACAGGCCAACAAACATCTCATGGCTCGGGGGTCAGAGCTCGTGTGCTGCGGGCCCAGGACGCGGGGGCCCCGAGGGGGTCCCGAGTGCTTCTCGCGTCACACGCTGGTCCGTTTTGGTCCTCCTGTAAACAGGTAAAACCACAAAGGACTTCAGGGATGTATCACCCATTACACAAGAAGGGGACTGGTGTACCCGTGGAGGAAAAGCCCCCCAGCACCCTGTCGGCATCAGGAACTGCCAAGGCGCAGGTGCGGGCCTGGGTACGGAACGTCCCCGGCGCCACGGTAGGTGCCCGGCCGGACCAGGGTGCGCACGACCCTGCCACAGCGTGACTGCGCAGCAGGAAGGGCTGGAATCTGCGCCACGGGGCGTGCGTGGACAGACACGTGCGTGGACAGACACGTGCGCGGACAGACACGTGCGTGGACAGACACGTGCGTGGACAGACACATGCGTGGACAGACACGTGCGTGGACAGACACGTGCGTGGACAGACACGTGCGTGGACGGACACGGGTGGGCGCAGCAGGTGGCGTGTGCTCCTCGGAACACACCGGGGACATCACAGCCTCCTCGCAACCCCAACAAGCACCTCCCTGTTCCGGAGCCAGAGTCTACGCACCGCTCTCCCCGTCTGCCCGGAAGGTGGGACGAACAGCTCAGAAACAAGCCTCTGTGACTTCAGGGAGTCACGCTAGATGGCTACCGGGCTCCCTGGGCTCGGCGTCCCCACGCGCGGAGCTGACAGACCAACGCTCGCTCCAGGAAGGGCTGTCACAGGTCAGACCCTGCACGCAGCTCACGGTGGCGTGAGCAATTCCGTTCCCTCTTCTACGCTGTGATTCTCCCCCGGCAGTGAGACCGGCTTTTCTAGGACTCCCTGGAATCTTGGCATTGGCTCACCTTGGCCGGTCGCATCATCACATGATTTCAGAAAGTGTGGCCGTGAAGCTCGGGCCATTTGACGGTGGAAAGACACTCCACGCCGACTGGATTCACGCGCGAGGAGCTGAAGAGCATCCCAGTCGGGCCATTAGAACATGGATCAGTCCGAGCAAAACCGGACTTCGGTAAGGTCTCCCCACCTCCCCCATCCTCCCCAGCAGGTCCGGAAGGAGCTGCCTGTCTGCAAACCGGAGTCAGAGTGCCTTGCTCCCACGCAACGTCTGTTTTCCATGATGCGTCCACGGGCATCTCCACTTCAGCCTAAATGTCACAGCGCAGGGACGACGGGCCCTTTGTAAGGACACCAATTCCGGCTCCACGCTCAGCGCCCTCAGGCTGTCCCCGTTACTCATTCACGCAAGGGGCTTCGCAGAGCCAGGGGGCGTCCTTCCTCGCTAAGCGCCAGGGAGGCAGATGTAAGCATGACGTGGTTTCCGCTCTGTCCAGGACCCGCCAGCAAGGACCGGCAGCGCAGCGGGTACGGGTCACGGTGCAGGGTCGCTGAGAACGGGCGGAGGGACGCCAGCGGGTCCTGGGAGAAGCGGGGTAAGCTCCTGCTACGGCGTTCCGTGTCCCTGTGAACTGTCCCTTTCTGCACGCAGCCTCTGGGGGAATCTGCTGCCCTGACTCCGTCAAACGAGGTTTTTGTGAGAATGCACAGGCCTTGGACTCGAACCCTCGCAAGAGCGACCCTTCCCGTTTCTGAACGCGGCAGCCGGGCGACGGCCTGCAGAGGGTCTTGGTCTTCCTGGGCCAGCAGACTGCGGTTACGCCAACCTCGGCGCCGAGGAATCCAACGCTGGCTGAGGTCTCCCCAGGAAGCCTGCCTCCCTGGCTGCAGCAGAGACTGCGGGCCGGGGCTCTCGGTCAACGGCGAAGTCAGAGGTTCCATAAATGCCGTCACTGGGCACCTCATCTCCAGCAGGGTGCACACTGCACGCACGGGACCGGAACACCAGTATGGAGACCGTTGATAAAGCTGCGACTCGTCAGCGAGATCTGACTTCCTTAGTAACAGCTGACAGCATTCACGAGAAGGTGCTTTCAGCCACTATATTTACGTATTTGGTATGGATTTTAGGGATGGAGGAAGGGAGAGAGAGAGAGAGAGAAACAAAAGTGTGAGAGAGAGACATCAATCAGTTATCTCCTGGACACATAGCTGGGATCGAACCCGCAACTTTCTGGGTCACACCGGCCAGGGCTCAGCAATGATAAACAACGATCGAAAGGTCATCCCATCGGCGAAGGACGTGGGTGAGAGACCCCAGTGTTGCAAGATGTAGCTGGGTGCATGCTTCTATTTTAAAGAGCCCTTATTTTGACAAAAAACAAAGAAATGCTACTTCTCAGCTTAAAACTCCGCTGCCTGGTGCTCTGGTGTTTACCACGGTCCAAAGCAGGCCCTGGAGACCAGGGGAGACACTGTCCCCCTCCTCTCAGCAGAACACACCCTCCCAGAGCCTCCCTCCGTCATCAGCACGAGGCCACACAACACATCATGCAACCCCAGCACTGAGAGGGAAAGGGGGTCGTCGGATGGGGCACCGCGTGACAAGTGTCAACGGGAAGGGGCACAGGTGACCACAGTCCCCAATCAGCAGAAAGAATCTGTTGGTGCAAGTCAGTCATTTTCACCCCCGACTACACATTGGGAGCACACACGCACACACAGAGAGACACACACGCACACACACAAAAACACGCACACAGAGACACACATACACACACGCACACACGGACACAAATACACGCACAAAGAGACGCACACACACAGAGACAAAGACACACAGACACACACACACAAACATGCACACACAGACACACGCATACAGACACACATACACACACACTCAAAGAGACACACAGACACACACACACATGCACACAGAGACACAGAGACAGCATACATATACACTCATATGCACACACACTTACCTGTACAAATACACGTGCACACAGGTATGTGTATCTATTTCGGTGTCTGAGCCCCCTGCAGACCAATGAGATATGACTTCTGAGAGCAGAGTCAGTCTTGGGCATCAACAGTGTCCCAGAGCTCCCCCAGGGGCGTGCAGCTGGGTGGGGAGCCAGGGACGGGAACCCCAACGCCCTGTCCCGCGCACATGCGGCCGGCGTTCCTGACGCGCCCCCCAGCACTCCCTGCTGCTCGGCCCTACAGCGGCTCCCTCCTCTCCCTCCGAGAACCCAGAACGTTTCATAGCAGTAGGACCGTCGCCCACGTTCATTGATGAAGAGTGGACAGTTCACAAAACACTTTCTCAACATCGACTTTTTTTCCTCCTCACAGCGACCCCGCGAGAAAGTGAGGTTGGTGATGACTCCTGTTAACGTCCCACCGGTGAGGACACTGAGGCTTAACAGAGTCAAAACATAGTTCCAAGCACTGTCACAGGACGAGCCTCTGAAATAACGGAGCCCGCGTCACGACCCCGGGCGGGACGCCTACTGCACGGCTCTGCATTCCTGGCGACCGGGTATGAGCCCGATCAGCGGCGACAAGTGACTGACCTTCTCTACGCACCGTCTCTACGACTCGAGGACGCCTGACATTGCTTCCTAAGTGTTGCCAGTCCTGCCTGGGAGCGTCCCCGGCAGGTCCCGGCACGACGCCCCACAAACACGAACAATTGTTCTTCCTCTTCTTGTTGCTGCTACTCCGTCCCTTCCCCTTCCCCTCCTACTGGAATGACGACTGTCACCACGACTAGCACTCACAAGCCCTGCCGGCCACAGCGGGAATGGTCCTACGCGCTCAAACACAACCTGAGACGCCAGTGTCCTCTCCCAGTGAGACACCACGTGGCCAGACGCCCCAGAAATGTGCACAGAATGAACTCTACTAGCCCCTGGCATCGCCAGCAAGTACTCAGACTCTAGGTAGATGCTAAGGTGGATTTAAAAGCCGGGCTGACCAGCAGCCTTGCAGACGAGCTGCTGGGATGGGCCTGAGACGGAGAACTTCCCGGTCAGCCTCCAGGAGCGGGGGCTGGCGGCCTCCAGGTGCTGCAGCGGGACCTGCTGCCGTGGTCACATCGCGGCCACCCTCTTCCTGGGGAAGCTGCCGGCCGGGGGTGCCGATGAGCCTCAGAACTGGTCTGGCCGCTGCTCCCGGCAGTCCCTGTGCTGGGCTCCCCAGGGACCAGCCCACCCTTTCTGGAGCTGCAGTGCATCTGGGCTCGTCCTACCCAGCCTACCAGACTGCACTGTGGTGTCAAGTCCCCCCGCTCACAACAGCTGCAAGTACCCCTAATCATCTCAAACAACGGACCAGGGCAGTGGGGTTGTACCCCAGTCCACTCAGAAACAGGGAAGAAGATATATTCTGAGCAAACATTTTGCATGGAAATTCTATTACTTTATGATCTTTTTCTTAGGGTTTATTTATTTGGAAGGTTCCATGGTGTTCTTTGACTGACGAGTCTGTCGTTCTAATGGAGCGTCTACTGCATGAGGCTTAGGGGGGGGGAAAGTGATTATGGATCATGTCCTATTCATGTCATCTTTGCTGTGAAAATTAAGTTTGGGATGCCACATTAGCTCAGAGAGATGAATATTTTAATAATGCCAGATCAATAAATTGCAAGAAAAATGAATTAGAATTCTAAAATGGATTCAGTTCCAAGGATTTGAATTTCTTGGAGACATAGTTTTCATCTAAAGAGAGAAAATGTATTCTATATTATTGCATTTCCATTTTAACCGTATAACTGCATTGCCATTTTAATAATTTGTTTTCAATATACTTAAAAAACTGAAAAATAATCAAATGCTTCATGCCAATGTTAAAGTGTTTGAAAATATTAGTTTGATGTAGTAATCTCGATGTTTTTGACATAAATATGATTGTGGTTAAAGATAATAACAATAATATAGTTAAGTATGGGACAAACATCATTCTATGCTCTTTGCATATATTAATTCATTTGGACTCAGAAACATTTAAAATTTTAAATATAATCATTATCCCCTTGCATAGGTTAACAAGCATTTTACAATTATTTTGAGCTGGTAAACGAAATGCATTTAATGTTAATATGGTCATGGTTCAGGATAATAACAGTCCCACAGTTACACAGTTCTTAGCATGTGACATACAGCATTCTATGCTCCTTACATACATTAACTCATGTGACCTCATACACATGCTACAATTTAGGCGCATTATCCACAATGTGTAAATTAATGAACGGAGGAACAGAGAGGTTAAGTAACCTTCTCAGGGTCACACAGCCGTAAGTGGCGGAGTCCGGTTCTGAATCAGACTCGGCATGAACCAGCAAACATAACTGCTGACTTACCTCCAGTGCCATCGAGTGAGCTTGCAGTCTGTGACTGTGCCAGTATGTAATGTGTCCACAGCCACACCAAGTGAGGGACTGTAACTCGAGCGGCTTGGATTCAGACGGAGGTGTGTGAATTCTAAAACCCAGATAGACACGGCCCTTGTCCACGCACTCACCGGAGACCCCTGAGGCATGTGCAACACGCCTGGCAGCCCGGCCTCTCTTGCACGTGAGTGTCCATCGCTCCAGGGCTCCTGGAGGTGATGCCAACACCCCCCAAAACCCCCCTGGGCTCACACCCACCTGGTTGCAGATGGAACGAGAATCCTGCAGCCCTGCGCCAGTCATTCTGCCGGAGTCCTCGCAGTCGATTCGCGATGAGCGCTCACCGAGCACCGACTGCATGCCTTCCCTCTGCTCCACTTGGGGCTTTGCAGGGTTCAGTGAGAGTCTATTGCTTCCCGGCCCAGCAGGTGTCCACAGTCTTGACTTGGGCCTGGATAGAAAGAAACCAATTTACATCGTGTTTATCATTTGCCTCTCCCTGGGGTATTTAGCCAAATACCCTAACCTTCTGGAGACAATGCCAAGAGAGCCAGTGCCTTTTTCTGCGGCTACGGTGCAGCCCCAAATGATGCGCTTGGCAAACCCCTGCCCTACTCCCTGGACTCCACTGGCCAGTCTTCAGCCTAGAGGTCCTGTGGTGTCCACAGGGGGCCTGACGCCAGGGGCCGGGCTGCGTAGGGGCCTGTATGACCTGGTGTCACCTTCCACTTAAGGCTTAAACTCCTGTCCTGCAAGGCGAGCTGTCTCGTTCTGACCAGCCCCCAGGGTTGGGGCAACGCTAGCGCGCAGCGCACTTCTAGGGGAGACCGCTGGATGAGCACATGCGCAGACACGCACACGGGGATCACGGAGACTGTGAGCTCGCGACAGGACTGTGTGGATGAAACCCTCGCTCGGAAGCCTACGTTCTGATAGGGGCGCCGAAAGCTCCATGACTTTCTACGCATCCTTGCTCTTCATGCATTTGGTGCCTGTAGCACCGAGACACGTGGCGAGTCAGAACGTGTCCACTTCCTGAGCGACCCTTTCAAACAGTGGGCGACAACGACATCGTGAGTCAGACAGGTCCGAAACACGCAGCCTGGAGACTCCTCGCTCTTCCCCACGCTGGGGACACCGCGGGCTGCAGGAGCTCCCTGCTCCAGAGGAAGCCCACCCCGGCCCAAAGGGCAGGGCCCAGGAGCCACGCGGGACAACGGAGAGGCTGTGGTCAGCCCCCACAGCCGGTGGCTGAGTGTGTTCCCAAAGCGCCTGGAAGGCAGTGGGGCCCCCTGTCCGCCTTGGGAAGGAAGCGGGACCTCACGGAACGGAAAACTGAGCAAAGCCATTCCAGCAAGAACAGTACTGAGTTAAACGTGGAGTTCATCTTAAGATTAAAAAAAAAAAAAAATTTTTCTAGGGCTTAGTGCCATCCTTGTCGTATATTAAACACTAAATAGGCCAGCCAGAGTGGCTCAGGGGACAGAGGGCCAGCCTAGAGGTCCGGTTCAACCCCCTCAGGGCATAGGCTCAGTCCCCAGTAGGGGACGTGCAGGAGGCAGCCAATCCGTTTCTCCCATCGGTGTTTCTACCTCTCTCTCCCTTCCTCTCTCTTAAAAATCAATGAAAACATATTAAACACTACATCAAGTTCATTTAAATTGTGAGCAAAAATATGAAGATAGGTGATTAGGCACATGATTTATTTAGACTTCAGGCCTTGGACAGGGAAATGATCCCCTTTTATATCTTTTATATCTTTGCTCCTAATGGAAATGACGATCTCTTTCCAATAACCTGCGTTATGACAGCTTCCAGGAACAGGCGTGATCAGGCAGACTTGCTGCTGTAACTGACACACGGACAAACGGTAGCTTTAAAGTTATTTGAAGGATAACAAGGATGAGTTCGGCCCCTCTGTACAAACGGAGGTCCAGGGACACCCAGGTCAAGCGCACAGCTATTTTGCAACAAAGTATACAGGGTGCAAAACAAAGACATCTTTTATCAGGGCTGCTAAAAACATTTAGGAGTCTGTAATGCATTTGGTATGGCCACCCCACAACACCAGCACCTGGCTACCAAGGATCTGAACCCCTCTTCTCTATTAAAGATATTGTGGAAGGATGAAAACTTTGCAAGCTTATGCGCTCTTACAATTGTACAGAACATCAATGGCAAACACAGTAATTCTAATACCATAACAGAAACACAGAAAACCTTTACCATCTCTATTTTTCAACTCCATGTACAATATTATATCGGGAACCTCTCACACGTTAAATTAAAATAAGGCTTATAAGTAAATGCTACATTTTATTTATTTAAAATTTTTTTTTTTTTTTTGCATTTATCTTCAGATAGAGGGGGAGGGACAGAGGGGGGAAGAGAGAGAGAGAGAAACATCGATGAGAGAGAACACTGATTGGCTACCTCCTGCACGCCCCCCATTGGGGATCAGGCCCACAACCTGGGCATGTGCCCTGACTGGGAATCGAACCAACGACCTCTTGGTACAGGGGTCCACGCTCAACCACTGAGCCACACCAGTCCCGGGAGCAAATGCTACATTTTAAAACTGTTTCTCATTAATAGAGATGACTTGATATTTAGTTTCCATGCCATGTGTGTCAGACCTACAGATTAGTGTATACTCTCGGATGTATCTAATTATAAAAGTCAGTTGTAAGGAGTTTAAGACAAGAGGGTGGGTGCAGAGAGGGAGGGAGTCAGGGATGATCCCAGTTGCATTCACAGGCTCAAGAAATGCCAGCAGGCCTAAGACCTAGCAGGTCTCTCCCTCTCCCTCTCCCTGTCTCCCTCTCCCTCCCTTCTTCCCTTCCTCTCTCTTTCCCTCCCTCTCTCTAAGAGCCTTTATTTGGGGCTGCTTCCCTCTACCTGGCGGGGTTCGTGGAAAACAGCTTGTGCTTTGCCCTGAGGTGGGAAGGGGTGCAGCCTCGTTCTCTGGGTTCAGAGGCACGTTCTACTGCATGACTGCAATAGAATTCCCTGGATTCTGGTCTCAAATGAAGGGAATGGTTCCACTAGGTGCAGAGGGCACGCCAACACGTGTGATACCTTCATGCCCCCAAGGAAAGGGCACGGGCGTGTGCTCCAACAGCGTGGTGGCCACGTTCCCCTGAAATTAAAGTGCACGCCTCCAGTCCTTACAGGGTCAGCACGCAAGATGCTGAGCAGAGGTGACAGGGATGAAGAGTCAGCAGCAGGACAGGGATGAGGGTGTTTCAGGGCAGTGACTTCACGTCCCACGGTGGTATGAACACATGTTAAGAGGCCAAGATTAGAAAAGAAAATCACACCATTTGGGGAGTAGACTGGAAGCAGAGATTACACTCGGATTCTCAGATAAGGTCCTCTCCTTGGGGCAGAGGTGTGGCACCTTTGCCCCTTTTCAGGGGACACAGGATAAATCTTGTGGGAGGAAGCTGGGGACCGAGAGAGGGTAGCCGGGCTGGGCACTCTGTTTTCATGCCAGGTGTTCCTGTAGGTACGGCCAGGACTAAGGGTTCCCCACTCCCTCGCTCAGCACCCACATCCAGAGCAGCAGCGTATGGCTTTGCAATTGCACATGCTCAGGCCTCTGTAGCTACACACCTGATGTCTGCCTACCCACCAGGCTACATCCCTGATGAAGAGGAACGGAACACCCGTCAATTTTGCATGCCCTGGACCAGCTCCGTGTTTGCTATGGAATGGATACTTAATAAATGTCTGATAAATGACTATACAAACAAACCACTCCAAAACTACATTACTAAAGAAAATAGAGAAGCAAAAGCAGGCGAATAAATCACTGGAAAATGTTCTTATGGGGCAATTAAACTGTTATATAGTCGCATCACAAGAGTAATTTACTTAAACCCAACATCGAAAACAAATATTTATTGATTATATACTACGCTCCAAGTGTTATTCCTGGTGCTGAGATTACAATGACAAATGTGAATGAATCTCATATTCCTCCTTACCTTAGAGAGCTGAAAATGTAATCAATTGCATGAAAATATACAGCGTGGAAGGGGGGAACAAGGAGTTTAAAAGCGTATGGGACTTTCTGAACCGTTTTTCCTGCGAGACAGATTCCATGAGATCTCACTCACCAGCAAGTGTGGTCGCAATGGGTGAACTGGTCTTTCCGTTGAGCAGAGGATCGCGTAGCCATGGTGTTCGCCCAGACTGCCCAGCTATCCATGTTCCTCGTCTTCTGAATCAACCCTCTGGCAGTGCCCAAACGCAGGACACAACCCCTCTGCCACCCGACTGTGGCTCTGCGGACCCGTCTCTCCTTACATGTGCTGTATCACCACATCAGTTCCTACCAGACCACCCCGTGAGTCGGAAGGCTTCCAAGTTCAGTAGGCAGAGCAACCCCTAGATTCTGGGGAAATGCAGATTCTGCTTCAGATCTGATTGGAGGGGGGCCGGGGATTTCCTTTCTAATAGGCTTCCTCTGTGGGAAGACCCCACTAGACCCCTCTAGACCACAGCTAGAGGACAGTGGGAGCGAGAAGGAATGAGTTGCTGTCCTGTGGTTCGTGGACGTACATGCCAACATCCATTCACTAGACTCCAGAGGTTCAGAGTCGTAGGGTAACGGGAGGTGCTTTGGCATCAGGGTGTCTTCAGGCTCGGCTGTCTCAGGGGCTATGCATGCAAATGAAAAGCAAAACCCCCAAATCACGCATCCTGCCCTCTTGCTTGCAGTGCTGTGGGGCAGAGGCCAGGGGGCTGGCACCCTAAATAAGCGAGAGAGAGAAAAAGGTCAAGGCTCTCTGGGGAGCTTCCCCTTCCTCTCTGTTGCTTAAAGCAAGAGGCAGCCTTGCATTGCCCCCCTCTCTTCTGTGGCTTCAGTGAGACGTCAACCTGTCCTTCAAAGAGGGAACCTGGAGCACCTCCAGGCAGGTGGTCTGGGACCCCTCCAGGCTTCCTCTGAGCGTGTGGACGGCACTTCACGGAGAGAAGGGACGTGTCAGTCCTTTGAATTGGGGGGGGGAGGTCAGCCTGCTGGCCACCACTGCCAGCTGCTTCTGACGTCTGTCGGCGGCCAGCAGTCCCAGCAGACAAACCAGAGTGCAGCGGGCATGCTCTGCAGCGGGCGCTTTACAGTTCAGCCCAACTCAGACGCCACCACCCCTTCTGCCCTGACGTCCCCGGGGGCTCAGAGAGGTTATGCAACCTGCCCGAGGTCACACAGCCTAAGGCTGCTGGGGAAGGGTGCTCCCCGGCCGCGGCCCGGCCTTTCCAGGGACGCCCAGGTAAACTCCCGGGGCACAAGCTGGCCCCTGGGGCCCGCCCGCGGAGCCAGCTGAGCCGCCTTGAGGGTGGGGGGGGAGAGAAGAGCCACTTCCGGGAGCAGGCGCGAAGAGGGCGAGCACTTCCGGTGCGCCGAACCTGAGGGTCGTCGGGGTCAGCGGACCCGCAGGAAAGGGCCGGCCTGCGGGTGGCGCTCACCGGCGCACAGGGGCTGAAAGGGATCGCTAGGTCTCGGGAGAATTGAGGACTCCGGACGAGACAGTCTCGTCCCTTAATCGTACTCGGACACCCCTGGGTCAAGCGGCACGCTGCGCGCCGCCATGATGAGCGCAGCCCTTTAAGTGGAGGGGGCTGGGCCCAGCGGATGCCCGCCTCGGCGCGATGACGTCACAGGCCCTCGCGGTGGGCGGGACCTTTCTGGATGGACGCACGGCGAACGTGGTTCGGCCCTGGTGGGCGTGGCCGCATTGAGTGACGGCCCGGCCCCGCCTTCCGGTTAAGGAGGGGTGGGGGGCAATCAACACGGAACTGCCTCAGGCCTGCATTGGTAGGGCGGAGCCTCGCTGAGTGACGGCCCGGCCCCGCCTTCCGGTTAAGGTGGGGTCGGGGGCGTTCAACACGGAAGTGCCTCTGGCCTGCATTGGTAGGGTGGAGCCTCGCTGAGTGATGGTCCGGCCCCGCCTTGCGGTTAAGGAGGGATCGGGGGCGTTCAACACGGAAGTGCCTCTGGCGTGCTTTGGTAGGGCGGAGCCGCATTGAGTGACGGCTCGGCTCCGCCTTCCGGTTAAGGGGGAGTGAGGGGGGGCGACCAACACGGAAGTGCCTCCGGCCTGCATTGGTAGGGCGGGGCCTCGCTGAGTGACGGCTCGGCTCCGCCTTCCGGTTAAGGGGGGGTGAGGGGGGGCGACCAACACGGAAGTGCCTCCGGCCTGCATTGGTAGGGCGGAGCCTCGCTGAGTGACGGCTCGGCTCCGCCTTCCGGTTAAGGGGAGTGAGGGGGGGCGACCAACACGGAAGTGCCTCCGGCCTGCATTGGTAGGGCGGAGCCGCATTGAGTGACGGCTCGGCTCCGCCTTCCGGTTAAGGGGGATGAGGGGGGGCGATCAACACGGAAGTGCCTCCGGCCTGCATTGGTAGGGCGGAGCCGGGTGCGGGCGAGGGGCGTGCGAGGGGCGGGCGAGGGGCGTGCTTCGACCCCCAGAGGTTGCTTGGAGATTGGCGGGTCGATTTACTCCCCCGGGCCGGGTATGGCGGCCGCCGGGTCCTGGGCCTGCGCGGTGCAGGCCGGGCACCTGGAGGCTGACCCCCCGTCCCTCACCCCTCCATCTCACTAATTAACAGAAAGCGGGGCCCGGCTGCAACGCCCGAGCTCCCAGCTCACAGGGCTCCGCCAGGTGCAGCAGAACGAGGGTTTCGGCTCCCGAGTCGGAGGACGGGAGGCCTGCGCCATGCGCCTGTGCGGATGGCCTTGGGATGGGGGTCCTGGGGCCCCCAGGGCCGCCCGGGGAGCAGCACTGGGCAGATTTCACCCCGTGGGGCATCCTCCCTCTGGGGCGTGGGCGAACCGGCTCCTATAGTGAGATTGCTAATATTGTGAGATTGCTAACGGGTGTCAGGTGGTGCAGGTCACCTTGGAGCCCCCAATGCCCTTGACCTCAAATGGTCCTAAGAAATTTGGCTTGGAAATCGATCTCATTTACTGCATAATTGTGGGCATTTTTTTATTTTTTATTAAAGAAAATCTGGATGCCCCACAGGGACAGGGGTGGGGAGGAAGCCAGGAACCTGTTTTTGAAACGGACTGTTCACTTGCAAAAACCCAATATGTGCACCATTTGATAATTGCTATGGTCTATGATTTTACGTAGACCATTCCCCTCAAAAGTTCCAAAAGGTCGAGAAAATAACCGAATGTATGGACAGTTGGAATGTATCCCTCCCTCTATCTTTCTTGCCAAGTAAAGAAGTAATTACTAATGAATGAATAAATTGCACATTTGTTCAGTGGATTGCAAAACCTCCTGAACAAATACGGCATGGGGTTATTATTTAATTTTAAAATGAATAAAACTCCGGGTCAAGGGGAAAGAGGGAGGGAAAATGTTTCCTCGAAGGATTTGCATGTTTAATTAGACTTGAATTGCAAACACTGTGCTTCGAACAAAGGATAGTTTATTCAGAGAAAGGCTTGAAATCATAATTCGCATACTATACCCATTTAGAGCATTTCTTTTCTTTCTTTCTTTCTTTTTTTTTTTTTTTTTTTTGCGTGTGTGGCCAATGTCGCAGCAGGAATGAAAGGAATCAACTTGTCCTTTTCGGCGTGTGGGTTTCTGGGCATATACCACTTGGGGGCAGCATCGGCGCTCTGCAGACACGGCCAGAAACTCCTGAAAGATGTGCAGGCCTTCGCTGGAGCTTCTGCAGGGTCCTTGGTTGCATCGGTCCTGCTCACAGCACCAGAAAAATTAGAGGTAATTAAGTAGTAACTAGGCCGTGTTCTTGGGCAACCAATGAAGATTGGACAACACAGAAGAATGTTAGCTCTAAGTTAACTGCACAGAAATAATCCTTTGCCGGGGAAACATGAAAGGCTAAAACTTCTCTTTCAAAATGGAATCATTAGGGATGTGTGCTCTGGATTTGGAAAAGAAGATCGTTTGGGGGTGCGAGCGAGGCAGGAGAGAGAATGCCTTATTTCACTCTTGAGGGTTGATTTAGTCGTGAGATTCTGGCTGTTTCTTTCAGGCAAAGGCCATTTCTTATCTGACCACGAGAAGAGCCCAGGGCCCCCTTTCAAAGCCTTGAACATGTGGCCGATCACTCTGCTCCTCCCCATTCCCATTACCCACGAACACGGGTGCCTATAATTTATATTAAGTGGAATGGTATTAGAATTTAATTTGCTTTTCATTCTCTCAGTACGCAAAAGCCTTTTATCCAGAAGTAATAAAAACAAGCCCTCGTTACGTATTTCATTTAATGCAATTTATGTTTTTGAAAATCAGTGTTCTGCTTCCAGACAGTGATTATGCCTTCACTGCCGTGGAGAGCTGACTTCTGTAGGTGGAGAGTATTACATTTGTTAATTGCTTCCATACGCAATTGGCTCTGAACAGTAATCAAGTAACGATGAACACATTCATGCCCACGGATGCATTTAAGTCACATTTACATTTTCAAACCTACATGTTACACCTCAGAAAAAGTCTTGTTTTCCAGTCTGTGCTGAGCTGCACACGAACGTGAAACTGGATTGGAGGCCAGTTGTGCAGAAATCCACGTGTCTTTTCTTCTAGTCGTTAACGTGGTTGCTACAATGGGAAGGAGAAAAGGAAGAAGTTTGGAGATTGCAGAGGGTGAGAAGCTAATCGGGGAAAGGGGACGGCAGGTGTGAGAACTCCTTCCAAAGTAGCAGAACCACAGGCCTTGAGCCGTCGGCTTGGACTTTGTTTTCTTTTTGAAGCAGGGGCTACTGCGGGGTTACCCCTCCCCCGCAGTGTGGTTTTCCACTGCGGCGGGGCAGACTGAGCTGTGGAGTCGGGCAGCCTTGGTTCCGAATCCTCAGCTGAGTTAGAAACATGCCGAGTTAGGATGGACAGGATCAGGAAATACTGCAGTGACATGGCCACCTACCAGAAATTCTGTGATGGCCAGATGTTGAATGGTTTACCCGGAGGTGAGACTTGACTCACCACAAGTTAAATCAGATGACCTGCTCTCATTTACTTTTCAGTACACTGGGGGCCTGGTTGTATGGCCCCGTTGTGCTGGTAGAACGTAAGGGGGGTCTTTATTGCTGCTCGCAGTGGAGGCTGGAGGGTGACTCTCTCTTTGTGTTCAGGCCTCCTCATTTCTGCTGCGGACTACATGTTCAGCCTTTTGGCTTCAGGCTATTTTCTGTCTTTTCAGCATTGGAAATAGACCTCCCGTAGGCTGGCTTTGAGTTTTTTTGAGCCGACTGCTCCCTACCCACTCCCGTCGCGGTTAGCTCTGCTCACGGGTGGCGTGCGTTCCTCCCGCTTTGCGGTGTTGTGACAAATGGAGTCATGCATCCAGTTCTGAGCTCTGCATGCATAATTAAGGGCAGCACCTGACGCCGCCGGCCGCGCATTGTGGGTGCTGGGCACATCTCCACGTTGACATGGGAACACTGCAAGCCTTTCCCCAGCCATCATACTCTGCAGGGCCTGGTGGTAGACAGTGGGGGACGCGTTCCTTAACAAGTCTCAGACCTGGTCAGGGGTGTGTGTGTGTAAGTAAATTAACACAAGAAGATAGCCTAAGTGCAGTCTCACTTAGGAGAAAGGGCACGTGTTTAGGGGGACGCCCTCATTTGTCACCTAGAAGCCAAGAGCAGCTTCCCAACAGATGGGCCGACATCTGCCTTGAGGCCCGCGACCCAGCCACCTCGGAGCACTTACTGATTTTACCCGAACACAAGTCTCATGAGCTCACTGCTGACCCCCCCCAGCTCACTGCCAACCTCCCCCCGCCCCCAGGTTCACTGCCGACCCCTGCCCCCCCCCCCCCCCGCGGGAGCTCACTGCCACCCCACCCTCGCCCTGGGGGCCCCCCATTGAGTCAGGACAGGTCTGGGTTTCTCAGTGGGCCTCTCGGGGCCCCCTATGTCTGAGCTTTTCCCTGGCTCCCTGATGATGCCTCTTGCATCTGTGCCCTCTCTGGATGTTGTCACCCTAACTCCTCCTCCTGTGCAACCCCCATTCCTGTTCCAGGTTGCAGCCTGGATGTCAGGTTGGAGGGCAGCCTCTGGTGACCCCTGAAGTTGGAGGTTGACGTCCCTGGTACTTGTCCAGTCACTGCTGTGACAAATGACCACAGGCCTAGTGGCTTGAACACAGCACATACCCATCCTGTTGTTCCGGAGGTCACGGGCCTGCAGCGGTCTCGGGGAGCTGACATGGAAGTCTGGGCAGGGCCATCTCTCCGCAGGCCCTGGGGACCACCTGATTCCTGCCTCTTGCGCTTCTCAAAGGTGCTGCCTGGCTCGTGGCCCTGCCCGTGCTTAAGGCCATAGCATAGCATCTCCAGATCTGCAGCGTGGACCCTCCTGCCTCCCCGTTTCACTTACAGGGACTCTGATGACACTCGGCCCAGCCGGGTCGTCCAGAGTCGTCTCTGCAGCTCGAGATCCCTAAGGAATCGCATCTGCAAAGTCCCTTTGTCTCGAGGTCACACAGTCACAGGCTCTGGGGCGAGGATGTGGGCATCCGCAGGGGGCAGGAGGCAGGGGGCTGGGTTCTGTCTCTCAGGTGCTCTTGCAATCCTGCGGGACCTGCTCACTGAGCCCAGCCCGAGTGTCCGCAGGGAGGGCTCCTCCAATCTCGTTCCCACCGTGTTCCCACGCCCTGCCAGGGCCTCCTGCCCGGCAGGTTGCTGAATGAGTTAATTGATACATGAAGGACAGGCCTGGGTTCCAATCCCGCCTGCCTGTGACCCTGATTTTTGATGACATATCAGGCAAGATACTTCATCTCTTGAAGCCTGTTTTCTCACCTGTCAAGTGGGTGGTCACACCTACCTTGAAGGGTTGTGAGCTGGCGGGGCCGAGTCCGTGGGTCCCAGTCTGCACGGATGGGCAGACCCCCGTGGGGCCCTTTCATGAAGCAGCAGAGATCTGCAGAGACTGACGGTGCTGGCGAGGGGCAGCGGCCCGGACTCCCCGGTCCGCCCGGGTGTGGTCACGAGTACGCGCTGTGTGCAGGCCGTGGGTGCCCGGGAGGAGGCTGGCGGGGTGGGAGAAGGCTGGAAGAACGCGCTCCCGTGGGCCTGCGGACTTCTCCAGGTGTGGGCAGTGCCGCGTGGGGGTGAAAGCCCGACCACGGTGGGGCTTGGGGCACACAGGGCTCGCTGGGGACAGCGGCGGGTGAGGCCCGGCGGGGTCAGCGCTCCCGCGAAGGAGCGTGGCCTGCAGGACCGGTGCACGTGCCCGCGGTCCAGGCGCACGGTCCTCAGGACGGAGGCCGGGAATCCGAGGGACTGGACAACGCGGTCGCCTGTTACGTTGCTTCCTAGGAGTGCGGTGAATTCACCTACGTGTTTGCTGAGGAGATCCGCCGGCAGGCCCTCGGGGCAGCGACTCCCGGCTACGACTTCATGGCCCGATTGAGGTAGGGACGCTGCAGCCCCAAAGCGTGCGACGGTGTGGAGGGCGCCCCTCCCTGGGGCCGGCCAGCTCGGCCGTCCGCACGGGCGCTCGGTCAGCCAGGGCAGGTGACGGCTCCCTTTCCTTCCGCAGAAGCGGGATGGAGTCCATTCTGCCGCCCGACGCTCACACGCTGGCCTGCGGCCGCCTGCACGTGTCCATCACCAACGCCCGGAGCGGGCGGAACTGCCTGGTGTCCGCCTTCTGCTCCAGGGAGGACCTCCTGCAGGTAGCTGCCTGGGCTCGGGGTGCCCGTCTGCGGTGCATGCCCGTCACGTCTCCCTGTGCGTGCCCGTCACGTCTTTCTGCTCGTGCCTGTGACGTCTGCGGTGCGTGCCTCTGACGTCTACCCGTGCGTGCCCGTCACGTCTGCGGTGCGTGCCTCTGACGTCTCCCTGCTCATGCCAGTAACGTCTGCGGTGCGTGCCTCTGACGTCTCCCTGCTCGTGCCAGTAACGTCTGCGGTGCGTGCCCGTCACGTCTCCCTGTGCGTGCCCGTCACGTCTGCGGTGCGTGCCTCTGACGTCTCCCTGCTCGTTCCAGTAACGTCTGCGGTGCGTGCCTCTGACGTCTCCCTGCTCGTTCCAGTAACGTCTGCGGTGCGTGCCCGTCACGTCTCCCCATGCGTGCCCGTGACGTCTCCAGTGCGTGGCCGTGACGTCTCCCCGTGCCCGTGACGTCTCCCCGTGCCCGTGACGTCTCCCTGTGCGTGCCCGTGATGTCTGCAGTGCGTGCCCGTGACGTCTCCCCGTGCGTGCCCGTGACGTCTCCCTGTGCGTGCCCGTGACGTCTGCAGTGTGTGCCCATGACGTCTCCCCGTGCGTGCCCGTCACGTCTTCCTGTGCCCGTCATGTCTCCCTGTGAGTGCCGGTGACGTCTCCCTGTGCACGCCCATCACGTCTCCCTGCCCGTGCCCCTGACGTCTGCGGGTGCATGTCCGTCACGTCTCTGAGTGCGCGTCCGTCACGCCTCCCTGCGCGTGCCCGTCACATCTCCCGGTGACATAAGCTAATCGGTGTGACTGGAGAGCAAATTCTAAAAAGCACGACAAGTGTGTTCTAAACGACAAAGCCCTTTATGCCCGTGGAATATAGCCAACGTTTAATAAGTAATGGACAAGTCGGAATAAACCACCGGGCCTGCCAGTGTGGCTCTGTGGTTGAGCGTCGACCCTGCACCAAGAGGTGGCTGGTTTGATTCCCGGTTAGGGCACAGGCCCAGGTTGTGGGCTCCATCCCTAGTGGGGGGCGTGCAGGAGGCAAAATCCTTATTGTCTCTCATCGGTGTTTCTCTCTCTCTCTCCCTTCCTCTGTCTCCAAAATCAATACAGAAAAGCAAAACTAGTCAACGGACAGCAGGCGTCCGTGCACCACAGCTGTCTTCAGAAGCCTGGGGAGCTTCCCCCGCTTCTCACACTCCTCCCGCCTGACCCTTGCTGCTCGGGTCTGCCTGGGGGCAGCTGCTGGCTCACCACTGTCATGTCCCAAGACACGTGGGCCTCGGACTTGACCTCGTGTCCACAGCCTTCTCCTTAAAGCGTGTGGGATGGTTCCGACTGAGAGGACGATGATTAACGTCCCTTTCAGTGACGTGAGAGCAGTCTTTCCTTGGGTGACCGCAAGGACAGTGGATGGTTTTCTGAGACCCTCCGTGCACCGATGAGTTGGCCCAAAGATTCGTTTTCTTCGGGGTTACTTTTCCGTAGTACTGTATTCTGCATCTTGTGGCCACGGTGATTGAATCAGGGCCATGGACGGAAAGTGTGTTCCCTTCCAGGTTCACACTTTGAGTGTTAGCTCCCACGGCATGGGATGAGGATGGGCCTGTGGGCGGCGATGAGCTCGTGAGGGTGGAGCCCTCGGGCGCGGGGTGAGTGTCCTTGTGAAAGAGACCCAGAGAGTTCTCACCCTTCCACCTCGTGAGGACACTGCGAAGCTGGTTCTCAGCACGCCCTGAGCCTGCTGACCCCCTGACCCCCGCAGCAGAGTGTGAGAATCCACTTCTGCTGTCAGTCAGCCACCCAGTGTGCGACGTTTATTCCAGCAGCCCGGGAGGTGTAAGCCCGGTTCGGGTCCGGAGAAGCAGGGTGCTGCTCTGAGGGACACCTCCAGGGGTGCACGAGGTAAAGGGCAGAGGCTGGAATGTTTTTGAGGTGCCAGCTAGAAACACCCTTTGTTTCTGCAGACATTCTCGGGGGGGGGGCGGCGCACGGCAGAGCCCCCACCGTCTGGGGGATGCTGTGGGCCTGCAGAGGGGGTGGGGCGGCGTGTGGGGGTGAAGGCCGTTCATTGAGCTCTGGGACGGAGATGCTGACAAGCTTTCAGACCGTGCGGGATCGGCTCCTTGGGGGAAGCGGGCAGAGGACTCGGCGGGAACGTGTCCCCATCCCAGCGTGCGTAGAAAGCTGAGTGACCCGGGATGAAGTCGGGCCCTGGATGACACAGTCTGTGAGCCTAGTGCTGAAGGGGGGGGCTGGTTTCTCTGGACTTGGGGCACAATGCAGGAAGGCGGAAATGACTTACAGATGGAGCCGTTCATCAGAAGCAGAGAGAACGTAGGGGTTTGGGACGTTCTTGGCCTATCCTTACAGAAAGAGCGAGAGAGCTTGTTCAGGACCGAACAGGAAGAGAGTGGCCAGGTGGCCCAGTGACCATCGGAGGACATGAGTCACCATGGAAGCAGAGGCCAGGACCTCTCATGCCGACCCAGGGAGGATGGCCCCACCAGTTTCAGAGGTCGTCGGGACGGCCGCTGTCACGGGGCCACTGCGGAGGCCCCAGCAGAGCCATGGGCATGGGGCCACCCCGCGCTCCTGAACCCCAGACCAGAGAGCAACCGGCGTGCAATGATTCCAGTCCCGGGGCCTCAGGCAGCAAACCGCGTCCAGAGGCAAGTCGCTTCCGACTCACTAATGCCTTGATTCCTGTGCCCCTCACGCACTGTCCCCTGAAAGCCCACGTCTGTCTGTTTTACAAATCAGCTCGTTTGCTGTAAGTTCCACATCTCATTCTGGGCTGTATTTTTTTCAGAAGGAAACACGCAGTCAGGAAATCCAAGCACATTTCAACATTTGTCTGCAGCAAAGCCTCCTGGGGGGGGGGGGGAAGAGGGGTGCGCCTTCTGGTGAAAAGAAAGCGGGGGTCTCGGCCACCCGCCGCGGAGCCAAGTGACTGAGAGGCGGCGTGCACGGACGCCGCTGGACCTCCGCCTGACCCTTCGCCCCAGTCACTGCCTGCCCCACGCTGCAGGCTTTGCCTTGGCGTCTGCAGTGGCCTTTCTGCAGACACGCACCCTCTCGGCCACATACGCCCGGGGGCCTTGCGTGCACAACGCTGTCCCTCCTGCGAAGAAGCGCCGGTCCCCGTCACGGGATGTCCCGAAGGCCGGTGCACACAGCCGGATGCTCTGGCACAAGAGCCCACACTTCGCTGCCGCCGGGACGTGAGCACAGAATCGAAGATGGGTCGTTATCCGGGAATCCGGTTCTGACTTCCAGCCACAGCACCGGCTCTGCACCCACAGGCAGATCCTCATGAAACCCGCGGTCGACTCGAGGCGCGCAGGCGGCCTGTCGGGAATCGGTTCTCGGAGGGAGCCCGTCCGTACAACCTCCGAAACGCCCCTGGTCCACGAAACGGGAAACGAGAGAGCCAGTCGGGATGTGTGCCGGACATGCGCTGGTTGGGGTTCATGCCGTCGCTCCGGAAGTCCCCACCCTTCATTCGTATCACCGTGTAATTAGCAAGCGTGAAACACAACCCAGATCCACGCTTTAACATTTGGATCCTGTTCCACTGCGGGGGCGAGGCAGGCACCCCCGGCTTTGTACATCAGTCTTCTCCCCGCACACTGTCCGCAGACGGGGTACGTGTTCCGGGGTGCGGGAGGGAGGCTCAGACACCCCCACAGAGCCGCTGCCCTGGATGTGTTGCGAGTTCTTGGTGAGAAAGTGCCCGGGGACGGCGGGGACAGCGCAGGGCTCAGTGTAACACCTCATCCAGGGGCCCGAGAGCCAGCCTGTCTCTTCCTCAGCACATGCTCCTCGCTAGCAGTCAGAAGGCGCCAGCATCTGCATAAGAGCCGCCATTCAGTTCTTAAGTATCCAGAGCTAATTTCCCCACCGAACCGCCTTTGATATACCCAGCGCCCGCCAATATCAAGGGAGACCGAGCAGCGGCAGAACAAATACGCTGACTCGGGGTGACAGGTCCTTCCCAGCTCCCTGCACCGCTCGCGGCTTCCACGGGGACTCTTCCTGTCATTACCTGCGGGAGAGTAATTGCAGAGCGTTTTTCATCCAAGCGCTTCAAAGGGCCCCCGGCGTCAACTTGTGAACCTCAGTTAGACTTGGACACAGCGGAAGCACGCGCACGATGCTGGTTCTCAGGGGCGGGGTTGCTGTCCCTGGGCGCCTGTGGCCCGGCTGCGCACGAAACGAATCGTTACATGCAGAGAGTGTCTTCGGTTCAGAAGCCCCGTGAGGACGGCAGTTCCCAGCGCGCGTGCTGTCCACACACTGTTCCGTGTCCTGCTGTGGTGCACGGTGCGTGTGCTGCAAGCCTTCGTGCGGTGGCCCCGCGGCGCTTGCAGACACGCCCGGGCTCCGTGATTCTTTCAAAGGTGCAGCGAGCTGGTGAGACAGCCACGTGTAGGTAGGGTGACCATGCCTGTAAACGCCTGTGTCCGAAAAACACCCACTACGGATGTCCTTGCAAACACTGGGCCTAGAAGGTCGGGGCTGCGGGTCCTGGTTTCTATCCCGTCTGCCCCCGTCGCTCCATCTGCTACGTGGCCCTCCGAAGGCTCCTGGCGTGACGCTCACGGCCGCCCCGCCTCTGCGGAGTGGGCGTGGTCCATGCCCTGCTCACCCGTGTCCGGCTGCCCTGGCTCCCGGGACACTGGGCTTTGGAGAGGAGGGCTGAGGGGCAGGCCTGTCTGCACCGACTTCTTTGTAGCAGCCTGGCCAGCCTCCTGCGAGGTCGTCCTTGCGGCTGGGATTGCGCTGTGCACACCTGGCCCTGCGGGGCACCAGCATGCCCACTTCACCCCAGGCCGGCGGGCCACGCAGGCGGCCTGGCACCCGCTGCGGCCTGGCACACGGGCGCAGCACGCAGCGTCTCTCCCCTTCCCCTGCCGGAGCCCTCGCTAGCTGTCACACCGCCCCGTTGGCTGCTCTGCCACCTCTGCGGCCCGGCGCCCTGGGCCACCTGTCCCCAGCAGGGCGTCTCCTGCACGCAGCGTGCCAGGACCACGTGCGGGATCTCCAGTCGCCCCCTGCGCGCGCACGCGGAGGGCAGCGGCAGGGGCGGTCAGCTCTCCCTCCGAGGGGCAGACAGGACAGGGGCGGTGGCTGACCCCGCGAGGACGCACAACCGCCAGGGGGCGCTGGCAGTGGGGGGCCAGGAGCGGGTGGGGGAGGAGAGCGCTGCAGCGGAGGCCAACGCCAGGCCCCGGGACAGCAGCCCAGGGTGCCGGAGTAAGTCCCTCCCGCTGGCCGGCGGATGTGCCCACGGAAGGCGGACGCAGCCTCTGGTCCCAGCCTTGACTGTCCCTGCGGATGAGCAGCCTTTTGGAGCCAACCTCAGAAACCGGGCCTCTGACGCTGTTCCTTAGGGGGAGATGCCTCCGGCTTCTCAGTGGTTCCGGACGCGTGGTTCACCCATCCGTGTCGGGGGCCCCGGGCATGTCCAAACGTGCGGAGAGGAGCCCTCGTGCCCTCGGACAGCGAGCCGGGGGTGACCGCTGGGCGGCCGAAGGACGGTCGCCTGCGTGTTCAGGGTCCAGGAGAAGCCCGAGGGGCAGAAACCGCAGTGCGCACAGCGGTGCCTGTGGGGACCGCCCAGAGCCAGCCGCCGTGCCGGAAGAGAGGGGACCTGTCCGCACGAGGCTTCCTCCACTCTGCACGGACGCTCGAGGACAGCCGCGTCCCTGCCGCCGCTGTGTCGCCGGGCACTTGGCTCACAACACCTGCTGCCCCCGCAGCGGCCTGGTGGTGGGAGAGGGACACCCTGAGCTGCTAGCCGTGTCCCTGAGAGGACCCAGGGTGGTGCTGTGGGCGTGTCTGCCCCTGGACACACTGGAATTGAGCTTCACTGGGCCTCACCTGGCAGGGGCCTGGCTGGTGCAGCTCAGACGCCCACTTCGCTCAGGGGACTCGAGAGAGCACACCGAGCCGTGCCTGTGTCCTTAGGGTCTTCTCAGACACTCACTCCACCCTCTACTTCCCTGCGGCTGCGGTGCCCTTGACCTGGAGGCAGCTCGTTTCATTTCCTGTAGCAATCTGACCTTTCATCGGGAGGACTTTGCATAGACACATGTGAGAGCTGTCCTCTGAGTGTGAGCCCTCCACCCAGGTGACGGCTGTGGGCCTGATTGTCAAGGTCTTACAGCCGAGAAAGATGGACTGGGATGCGCCTTCGGATATCTGCTTAAACATCTGCACCCGTTTCTGCCTCCCCCAGGTTCTCTGCGCCAGCAGCTTCGTGCCCATCTACGCGGGGCTGAGAGCAGTGGAGTACAGAGGGCAGGTAACGCTCTTTCTATTTACTCATTCTTTCTTTGTTGATTTGAGACAGAGAGGAAGGGAGAGGGGCAGAAAGACAGAAACATGGATGAGAGAGAACATCGACTGGCTGCCTCCTGCACGCCCCCCACTGGGGATCGGACCCACAACCTGGGCCTGTGTCCTGACCTGGAATCGAACCAGTGACCTCTTGGTGCAGGGTCGACGCTCACCCACGGAGCCACACCTGCCGGGTGGGTAACACTATCGTAACGGCCGGGGTGTCAGTGACGCCGTAAGCGTACACATCCTTCAAAGGACCCAGTTTTATGATATGTGTTCTGGCGGCCTCAAATCAGTCTGTAGGGTTTTCTTCCTACACGGGCTGTCTCTGTTGGCCGAAACAAAAGTCAGGTGACGGCTGTGGGCCTGCTTGTCCAGGTCTTGCGGCTGAGAAAGATGGACTGGGATGCCCCTTCGGATATCTGCTTAAACATCTGTACCCGTTTCTTCCAATGGAGTAAAAGACTTTTTTCCTAATGCAGTCTTATTCACGGGCCCTTGTATAAATAGCAAGGAGCAGAATGGAACTGTTGGGGAGAAGGCAAAGGGGCGTGCACACCGGGGCCCAGCAAAGCCTGGGGCTCCATCCATCCCACCCCAGGGACCCGCGGCTGGGCAGCAAGCCCGTTGCCTTCCACTCACAGCTGTGCCTCCCGGAGGCCGCGCCCCAGACAGCTCTCTTCCGTGGGGCTGGCCTCCGGCAGGACCCCCAGCCTTACAGGGGCATGTGGAGGGGAGCCCCACTGCAGGCTGCCCTCAGCACGACCCAGGGACGATGCCGCCAGCTCCCTCTCCTACCACACTGCGTGTGCTCGCTGTATACCACGCACCCCCCACCGCGCCAGCAACGTGCCCTTGTCCCCAATCCAGTGTCCACCTGACACACACCACAGATGCACCGTAGAGTCCATCCAGTGTCCACCTGACACACACCAGAGATGCACCGTATAGTCCATCCAGTGTCTGTTGCCTATCGCCACTCATAAACTTATTTGAGGGGTAACCCTCTTTACAGAACTATTGGAAAGCAAGCTAAGTAGCAATTCCCTCTTGTTATATAAGTAAAAACCAACATTTATTTTTCCATATAGATTTTGAATAAAGGTGCTATCATCATCCACTTTATGTTGTGAACTAAGTTTTACAATATTCTGAAATGTGATGTGGCCCTGTGCCAATAAAACTTTATTCGCAGAAGCAGGTGGTGGGCCGGAGTTTGCCAGCCCCTGACCTCGAACAAGTAACTGTCCAACCCTTGATTTCCTTTTCTGCAAAATGAAGAAACAGTGTTTTGTTTCTTTTAATTCTCACCTGAGGATATTTTTCAGTTTATCTTCGGACAGAGTGGGAGGGAGGGAGGGAGGGAGAGAGAGACACACACATTGACTTCAGAGAGACACACTGACTGGCTGCCTCGCACAACCCGACCAGGACCAGGGACAAACCACAACCAAGGTCCGTGCCCTTGACCGGAATCGAACCCATGACTCATTGGTCTGCAGGCTGACGCTCTAACCGCTGAGCCAAACCGGCCAGGGCAGGGAACAGTGCATTAACATGACCTTCCTACCCAATGACATTCCCATTCAGACTGAACGCACTGGCACACGAGAAGTTGTTTTATAAACCACTAGGGCCCAGTATTTATAATGAGTTCAGGTACCAACATCTCATTTCTTCATGGGGCAAGGAGTGTTTACTCACATGCCTTTTGAGCAACATAGCCCTGGAGAAAAGTCAGCTGTGCACAGAGCCCCCACCAGAAGCGCATCTGGGGGCTAGCACGCGTCCCGGTCGCTTCCCCCGGGTGGAGATCACCTTGCTGGAATGCACACCCTGGCAGCCTCTTCTTCACGGGCTGACTGTGCCAGGCGCCCGTGAGCTGGTCCGGATGGGACAACCTGCTGGGTGTGAGGGTGCTGCTGCCGCCTTAGGGTGCTGCTCCCCTGGGCTCAGGCGGCACCGTCGCACCCTGGCGCGCAGACCCCACCCCGAAAGTGTCTGTTTCCTGCTGAGCAGCTGTCTATTCCCCACTCCTGGACTCGACGTGAAGGTGGAGCCCTGCGGGACTGGTCAGAGGTTCGGTGTGAGCACACGGACTGTCACACCGCACTGACCATGCGGGCCCCGGGCCGCGGCGCCAGCCCGCCGCAGGTGTCCCTTTGGGAGCACATGGCGGGGGTGTTCTTGGAGCTGGGCCTTCCCTTCCCCGCAAGGACCACGGAGCCGTGCACTCACAAAGGCAGGGCAACACTGTCCAGGGCCCAGCAGCAGATTCTGGTCCTGGAGGGCCGTGTGGGCGCCCCACCAGCTCAGGGCCACAGCTGCCAGCTCATGGACGGCGGCCCCCGGGTGGGGTGTGGGAGGGACTCACGGGATGTAGCACACAGCAGACCATGTGCACAGAAGTGTGGAAACGCATCCTCAGCCTGGCCAGTGGGGCTCAGTGGTTGAGCGTCGACCCTGCATTAAGAGGTCCCAGTGTGCCCTGTCCAGTTTGGCTCAGTGGTTGAACGTCGGCCTGCGGATCAGAGAGTCCTGGGTTCGGTTCCCGCTAGGGGCAGGCACCACACACAAAAAAAGAGGTCGCTGGTTTGATTCCCATTCAGGGCACATGCCCAGGATGTGGGCCCAGTGGGCGGCATGCAGGAGGTGACCAATCGATGTTCTCATCAATGTTTCTGTCTCTCTCTCCCTCTCCCTAAAAAATCAATGAAAATGTTTAAAGAGATGCAGGCCTCTCCACGGTCAGTATCACACGAGGCCCCGAGTGTTTCCTACTTCAGTGAGGAGGTGGACGGATGCTCCGTGCTGTGACTGTCCTCTCCAGAAACCTTGCTAGGGTGTGCCAGGGTGAATGTGTGCTGGGGGCCATGTGGCTGGGGACAGTGTCACTCGGGGCATGACAGGCAGTGCGGAGGGAGGGAGCTCGTGCAGCTCATCGAGCCCCCGGGAATGTGTGCTGGGGGGCCATGTGGCTGGGGACAGTGTCACTCGGGGCATGACAGGCAGTGCGGAGGGAGGGAACATGAGCAGCTCATTGAGCCCCCAGGAAGCAGTGAGCTTCCCCGTCCTGTGTCCACACAGAATTTGGAAGCAGGATTTCCTGGAACAGCAGCCATTACCCCGCAGCACAAGGGCCCCTCAGTGGCAGAAGGCAGGGAGGCGTCTCTGAGCGTGTGACGGGGGCACCCCGCCTCAGTGCCCTGGGGGAAATTGAGGCCTGTGCACCCCTCTGGCTGGGGTATGAGACTGTGGGACGTCATTTGCAAGGCCTTTCTTCCTTCCAGTCCAGCTGTGACCCTGTTCCAGAAATTGGTACCCAGGCCCCAGCAACCAGGACACAGACAGGAAGGAAGTTCTGGGAGAATAAGACACACACACAGATATTTGGGGGCTTTCGTATTGTAAAGCTCCCCCTCTCATGCTGTTTCCATAGCCACATGCACACATGTAATCATATGTGCACACACATGTCATACACACACACGTGACTGTGCTTAGATACACACAGACACATCCACATGTCTCGTCCTCATAATTACATAGTCATGTGTATTATGTTCTTTAAAAATAAGGGCAGTATACAAAGTTTCCACGTCAGGTTCTTTTCCATCTAATCTACCTGTTTTCCTTCACCAAAATGCAGTGCCCTCAAAGACACATCCATCCACATCCACTCTGGGTTGAGTTTTATTCCCTGTAAGAGTTGGCAGCTGGCCAAGGCCCCCGTAAACACTGCAGTCTCGGCCACGTGGTCCCCAGCGTGAGAAACAGAAACAAGTAGAAAGAGGTTTAAATAAAAGACACCAGAGGTGGCAGGAAGGACCTGTTTGGACTGAGTTCAGGACAGGGTGCTCACTTTTCTCTGCGCCTCCCTCCACCCCCAAGCCGAGCAGCCCACTTGGCTTTCCTACAGCACCGTCAGGTGTGCGAGCGCAGCCCCGTGTACACGCTCCTCCGCACACCCTTCTCCACCGCGACCAGGCTCTGCTTTGTGCATATCGATGGAAGATCTTTTGGATGGGAGACAGGAAGGAAGAGCCCGTCCCCTTTGAGACGACATGGAGGGACCTGGAGGGTATTACGCTGAGTGAAGTAAGCAGTCAGAGAAAGACAAGGACCGCATGATCTCACTTGTTTGTGGGATATCAGGAACAGAAAAAGGGGGTGAACAAAACAGATGCAGAGACATGGAAGTAGGGAACAGACTGATGAACCTCGGGGGGGGGAGAGAAACAGCAAAGAATTTATCAGCATATGTGCACAGCCTGTGCACACAGACAACAGTGAAGTGCAGGGGGGATGGGAGCCGGGGGAGGGAGCAGGGGGGGAGGAGGGGCATCAGTGATACCTTTAACAATAAAGATAATTTTTTTTTTTATCCTCAACCGAGGACACTTTTCCATTTTTTGTACAGTTAGAGTGGGAGGGAGAGGAAGAGAGAGAGAGAGAAACATCGACGTGAAAGGGACACATCGAGTGGCTGCCACCCGCACGACCAACCAGGGCCGGGGACAAACTGCAACCGAGGTACGTGCCCTTAGCGGGAACCGAACCCGGGTCTCTCCGGACCGCAGGCCGATGCTCTAACCGCTGAGCCAAACTGGCCAGGGCAATAAAGATAATTTTTAAAAGTGATTTAAGAACGCACGATTGTGTCAGAGGACAGAGTCCTTCCCGCTGACACGTCACCCTCGCCTCCTTCATGGGGGAGTTGTGTCAGGGACACAGGTTGACTGGTGTCTCCTTCCACAGAAGTGGGTGGACGGCGGGCTCACCGACAGCCTTCCCATCCTGCCAGGGGGCCGCACAGTGACCGTCTCCCCCTTCACTGGCCGACTGGACATCTCCCCGCAAGACGACGGGCGGCTGGGTTCCTATGTCCGCGTCGCCAACCAGGACGTACTGGTGAGCCATCATGTTCCCGGGTGTTTGAAGGGCGTTAGGCTCCTAAGATGTCCCACCCACCTCCAAAACGGGGGAAGCTCGCTGATAACGTTTGTACACACGACATCCTTCATTTACGGCACGTGTCTGGCCCTTGTACCTCCAGACGGTGAGTGTGAGGTTGCCTGCAGTTCAGTGATGGTCTGTGCAGAAGCATCTTCTGTTTCTTTCTTTCTTTTTTAATCCTCTCCCGAGGACATTTTTTCATTTTTTGTACAGAGAGAGTAGGAGGGAGAGAGAGGAAGAGAGAGAGAGAGAGAGAGAGAGAGAGAAACATCGACGTGAAAGGGACACATTGAGTGGCCGCCACCCGCACGACCAACCAGGGCCGGGGACAAACTGCAACCGAGGTACGTGCCCTTAGCGGGAACCGAACCCGGGTCTCTCCGGACCGCAGGCCGACGCTCTAACCACTGAGCCAAACCGGCCAGGGCTGTTTCTTTCTTCTTTCTCATGGCAATAGGCTTGGTGGGATTTCAGCGCCATTGTACATGAGACCGTTGATTGCTTTAAAAGGAGCCCGTCATGAAGTCTATAAAACACTGGAGGAAACTTAGGGGCTTTGCTGAATGGCTTACATGAAAGTATCGATGGCTGTCACCCAGTTCTCGCCAGGGCGGCCCCGTACGCAGGAGACCAAGCAGGGTCTGGAGACAGGCTGGCCGTTGGCCTCTGCGGGGTGGAGAACAGGGGTGCTGCTCAGCCCCCCACAGCGCCCATGACAGGACAGCCTGGCCCCAAACACCCACGGGACCAAGGCTGACACACCCTCACCTCATTATGGGTGGCGGTCACTGTTCACGTTGAATTCCCTCCTATTTTTAAGTTTTCATTGCTGATGGTGCCTATGATGTACCTGCATCGACCGGGTCGTCACACCCGCAGCTCCACCTTGTCTTCCTGTCCCAGGTGTCCCCGGGGAACTTGGTGAGGCTGAGCCACGCCCTGTTCCCTCCGAGCCGGAGGGAGATGGAATCCCTGCACCAGCGGGGCTTCGAGGACGCCCTGAGGTTTCTGCGCAGGGAAAACTGGTTCGAGTAGGGAGCGTCCCGGACGCGACGCAGAACACCTGTCCGACAGGGTGGGCTGGAGCCGTCGCGTGAAATCCTTTTTAAAACACTGTCCGAACTCCGTCAGCTGCCTTCGTTCTTGTAATAGTTTTCATTGTTTGTAATATTTAAATTTCTACGTGGGGCAAGAAGTCAGAGGCGTTATTATTGGGAGTTGGCGGCGGCGTTAAGGACGACTCGGGTGCTAAGCTTCAGATCCACCGCCGCAAAGACGGAGGAGCCGTCAGCCACTGTCCGGACGCCAGGTCGGCCTGTTTCGGGGAGTTCTGGTGTACCTCGGAGCGCTTGTGGGTTCCTCCTCACCCGTGGGCACTGTCTCAGGTCTTAAATCTGTCTTTATTGGGCTTGGCCAAGCGTGATCTCTTAATGACTAAGAAGCAGTTACAAACCTTCAACAGTCAAGACACATTCAAAACAATTAAAGTGCAGATCATTATTTCTGTTTTTATATTTATTGATGTTCATCGTACAAAAGGTTCAGATGCGTTGTTCCTGTAGCCGCAGAACCAGTAATGGGAGCTTCGGGGTCTGGGGGTTTCTCTGGCCCAGGCTGTGTCTACACTGCGGCCAAGTGAAGGTGAGGTTGACGTGATGATCCGCGGAACGTGGTGCGGGCGGAGAGGCTGCCCCTGCGGCGCGGGGGGGCGATGACCGTCCCAGCTATCGGTGCTGTTATTGCCAGAGCGATGGGTCACGGGGTGAACGCACCTGGGCTCCCATGCTCGGCTCTGCCCAGCAGGCCGCCCCCGGACCGGATCCAAAGCTTTGCTTACCCCGTGCGAACACGCCCCCTCACGTATTCCTCACACACGTCCCCTGGGGGCGATCCCCTGCTCCTGACCGCCTGCAACACAGGCAGACACGGCCTCAGTCTTTCCCGTGACAGGCAAGGCATTTCCGAGTAAGTGCGCCCACCCACCTCCACATGCGAGCGCGTCGCCTTCATTGGGAAATGGGTGGTTTTCACCTGTGACCACGGGCGAACACACTTAGGCGTACGTGTGTGTGCACCCGCCTGCACCCCTGCAGGGCAGCAGGTCCTGGCCAGGCATCTCCCTGCGCAGAGGTGCACCCTGCCTGCTGCCCAGTGCCAGCATGCTCACACGCCCTCTCAGCGTGTGGACGCGGACGCGCTTTCGTGGGTGGGCCAACTGAAGTACAGAGGGACACACCAGGTGCTCCCTCCTGGGACACTGCACAGTTCCCGCCCATCCGGGACAGCAGGCGCCCTAACTCAGGTTCACCAGCCTCGCCGTGTGACTTCCACACTTATGGTAGGCACAGCCAAAGCTGTGAGGAGACCACCATGGTGATTGTGTGACCCTACACAGGTCCTCCCAGCACAGAGCGCTGGACTCCGTGTGTGTGTGCATACCATCATTAACACATATATGCATATGTATATACTTACCTATCTACATACTATCATCTAGCTCTTCATCTATCCATCCATTCATTCACCCATCATACACCTAAGTATCCCTTCATTATCTATCCATCCATCCATCCATCCATCTATCCATCTATGCATTTTCCTATCTACCCACCTTTTATCTATCGATACCCATCTATCTATCTATCTATCTATCTATCTATCTATCTATCTATTTATCTATCTCTGTCTGTCCGTCCATCCACGTATCTTATCTATCCATCCTTCCATCCTTCTATCTATGCATCTTCCTATCTACCCATCTGTTATCTATTGATATCCATCTATCTATCTGTTGATCGATCGAGCCATCCATCCATCCATCCATCCATCCATGTATCTTATCCATACATCCATCTATGCATCTTCCTATCTACCCATCCATTATCTATCCATCCATCCATCCATCCATCCATCCATCCATCTTATCCATCCATCCATCTATGCATCTTTCTATCTACCCATCCATTATCCATCCATCCATCCATCCATCCATCTCATCCATCCATCCATCTATGCATCTTTCTATCTACCCATCCATTATCCATCCATCCATCCATCCATCCATCCATCCATCCATCCATCCATCTCATCCATCCATCCATCTATGCATCTTCCTATCTACCCATCCATTATCTATCTATCTATCCATCCATCCATCCATCCATCCATCCATCCATCTTATCCATCCATCCATCTATGCATCTTTCTATCTACCCATCCATTATCCATCCATCCATCCATCCATCCATCCATCCATCCATCTCATCCATCCATCCATCTATGCATCTTTCTATCTACCCATCCATTATCCATCCATCCATCCATCCATCCATCCATCCATCTATGCATCTTCCTATCTACCCATCCATTATCCATCCATCTATCCATCCATTATCCATCCATTCATTCATTCATGTATCTTATCCATCCATCCATCTATGCATCTTCCTATCTACCCATCCATTATCTATCTGGCTGTCCGTCCGTCCGTCTGTCCATCTGTCTAACATATAAGTGCTCCTTGCTTTCCTACTTGGTTGTGATGTCTCTTTGTCCATCATTCGATAACTGGATTCTGAAAGTTCAACAACAACCCTCTAAATTAAGTCACTACGCAGACTGCCTAAAGGGAGAAAACAAATCTCTTGTCAGAGACATCAGAGCAAACAACTCTCCGTCTGCATGCTAGATTAATAAAATAGCAACACCCGACTGAGAAGTGTAATGTGTCAATAACGAATTCATTTAAAAAGTCATTCACACGCAAATGACAAGCCTATACCGAGTCATAACGTGAAAAACAAAGGTCACATCAGGAAGAAGACACTGTGCCCGACATTTCTGTCACCCTGCCCATGGTGGTGGGGCCTCTAGAAAACAGGGAAAGAACCATAAATAGATAAAAGCCAAACAGATGGAAAAAACCGCACACCCTTCTCCTCTGAGTGTTGTGCGTAACGCCCTGGACATGTCCCCGCTGCATCCCCTCCGGAGTAGGGGAGATGAACGCGTCAGCACCTGGACACACCAGGTGACACCCCGAAACAAGCACTATGGGAACTGAAGAAGGCTTTTAAAAGTTAATTCAGAAAGTGAACAGTACTTTTACACCAGCAGAGTTTTCATCGTCCGACAATGCGCTCGCGGTAGCAAAAGAATCGTGCGACATCTACAACGTAGGCAAGACACCTCTCCTTTTCCTCAGTGCCCCGATAATGACACGACGTCCCGAACGGGACGACTGCCCTGGGGTGGCCCGGTCCCCTCTAGGAAAGCACCCTGTTTACAGACCTCCAGCATATTGGCAGCATGTTCGTTTTCAAAAACGTGACCAAGAATGGCCGCGTCCACCTGGTGGCATCCACGTGCAGCGAGAGCAGAGAGAGACAAACTCATTTCACCACCCAAGTCTTCTTCATCCTCGTGGGAATGTTCTCGCACTGTCTCTGGGCCGTCGGACTAGGAGGCACCAGAGACGTTCCTGTTTCCGGGACGCTGGGGAAGGGGATCCTTGGTCGGACCGCGCAGGGCCAAAGGTGGCGGTTGCCCTGAAGGAACGCGATCCCCCTGCCCTTCCCTGGAAGCAGACAGCAGGAGGAGTAAGGAATAACCGTCCGGCTGGACGCGTGTGGCACAGCTGGACACAGCTGCCCAAAGGAAGTCGTGAGCTTTCACCTGTCTCCCGAGAAGCTTTTCTGCAGATGCTCAGTAAGGGGGCTGCTGGCGGAGAAAAACCCATCTGTCACCGTATAATTGATCGCAGGGTGTGGGGAGAATTTTATTGCACTTTGTTTGCTTAGGTACGTATGCATATACTTATTTAATGTTATTTTTATTAATTTATTTTTGTTATAGATTTCTCCTTGCCCCCCCCCATAGACACCCTCCTCCCTACCCGCTCCTACCCCGTCCCCAGCTTTGTTGTCTATGTCCATCGGTTACACGTACATGCATGTAAGTCCTGTGGTTTATCCCCCCCTTCTGAGGAATGTCAGTCTGTACCCTACTTCTATGACTCTGGGTCTATTTTGTTCATCAGTCTATGGAAATAGCCCAAGTGTCCATCAGTACTTGAGTGGATAAAAAAGCTGTGATACGCCTTGGCTGGTTTGGTTCAGCAGTTGGAGCATTGGCCTGCAGACCGGAGAGTCCCGGGTTTGGTTCCTGCTAGGGGCACGTACCAAAAAAAAAAAATTTTTTTTTTAAAAGCTGTGGTACATATACACAATGGAGTACTATGCAGCTGTAAAAAAGGAAGATCTCTTATCCGTTGAGACGACACGGAGGAACCTTCAAAGTATTATCCTAAGCGAAACAAGCCAAGCAGAGCAAGACAAGTATCACGTGATCTCACTGATTTAATGCTTTTAGCGGACGTGACAGAAAAGTGCGGGAGAAAGTCCCCATCGGGCTCAGCTGGGCCGTGTGCAGTCTGTGGTCTGCGGCGGGCTGGGGCTGGATCCTGACCGCTCGGGCCGGGAGCTCGAGTGTGCAGTGCCCCCTTCGCGGAGGTCCAAACGGAATGGAAAGAGGTCAATACTGAACGATGTGTGTTATCATCAGCTTTTCCGCAAGAACAACACGGACGTTTGCCCAGGGTGCTGTTAGAGGAATCGCTTCCTCCAGGGACACCGAGGGCTGGCCGCCTCGCTGTGGGCGTTCTCTCCTGTGTTGAATTCGGCAGAGGAGCCGTCGGGGAAGACGGCTGGAGACAACCCAGGAGGTGACCTCGTAGGGACCTCCGGGAGCGCCGATGCGGAGGGACGGGCTCAGGCCACAAACACAACTGTCGAACCGTGAATACAGGCCGACGAGATTCCAGCTTCATAGCTGGCAAAACAGAATGAATGCCCCTCTGATGGACGACGTTTCAGATCCTTTCGTTTCCAGTCGCGGCCCGCGGACCAACGCAGGGGCAGCCCTTGGGTCTGGGAGAAACGCGCACTCCCAGGCCGGACCCTTCCCCACTCGTGACTCTGCCCTGGAACCACATCCCCAGGTGATTCACCGAGCTCGGAGCAGTGCAGCTGCGATGCTGGTTTCCATAGTGACGGGAATAAGACCGTGCTGGAGGAGGGCGATTGTGATAGATTACCCTGGCAACTGGCAGATTCTATACATGGGGTCCCCCCAGATGCTTGGTGTTAAAGGGGTGGAGAGAGGACGGTAACTGGGACTCAGAGGTGCGCATGGGTGTGATTTTTGGTTGGGGACAGTGGGAGAGGCGGAAGGAAAAATTAGACGTGTTTGTCAGCAATGAGGGAGGCACAGTGACTGTAGCAACGGAAGGGAACCCAGGGGTGTCGTGTATTGGTCAACACGGCGTAGTGGCAGCTGGCGTAGTCCGGGTAAGGGTCCCGGTGCCCAACAGGAGGAACTCCTCCCGGGACGCACGGTCTCAGGAGGAGAGAAAAGTGGGCCCCCACAAAGGCATCTGGGGGGCGGAGACAAGCCAACAGGGTGCTGGTGTCCATGTCAGAATGGAAGATGCGTCATCTCAGTTTACAACATCGTGTCAAAGTCGCGGGGCTGCCAGGCCGCCTGAGGCCGCCCGAGACCACCTGTTCTGACGGCCGGTGAAGCCGATCGTTACTTTTGTAGCTTCTTACCACAGGGGAGTGAGTGTCTGGTGCCTGGACAGGGTCCCGTCTGAGGGCGAGAAACGGGACGAGGGAGGCCGGAGGGCTGTGCGTGAAGGATCCGGGCCACTAGCCCTGCGGTCTGCTGTCACCTGCCCCAGACTGGGTGTGGGGGTGACCGATTACAAGACACGAGGTGTGACAC
The DNA here is from genome assembly GCF_014108415.1 of Molossus molossus. Taxonomy (NCBI): domain Eukaryota; kingdom Metazoa; phylum Chordata; class Mammalia; order Chiroptera; family Molossidae; genus Molossus; species Molossus molossus. The sequence continues at coordinate 145,169,479 of NW_023425355.1, forward strand.
CCCAGGAGACGGAAGTGCACGTGTGCATCACTATGGAAATCTTCTTCCTTTTTCCCCCCCTTTATTGATGTTCTAGAGAGAGGAAGGGAGAGGGAGGGATGGAAACATCGACGAGAGAGAACACCGGTGGGCTGCCTCCTGCACGCCCCCCACTGGGGATCGGGCCCACAACCTGGGCATGTGTCCTGACCGGGAATCGAACCTGCGACTTCTTGGTGCACGGTTGATGCTCAACCAGCCGGCTGCAAGGTCCTTTCTGATGCAAAATTCCTGCAACACCGTGAGCTCAGCTGCAGCACGAGTGAGCACACTTGCTGCGAGCGTGAGACAGGACCGCTCCGCCTTGCACACGAACAAAGTGCGTCCCCCAACTCTCCTGCCACTGCAGACGCGCGCCCAGGAGGAGGTGGCAGGAGGTACGCAGTAACTTATTTTAATGATTATTAATGATGCTATTTTATCTTCCTACTCCCCACGGCAGAATCCCCGTAGCAGTTTGCTCAATAATTTAAAGTTGGAGACTTGACAGAATAGTTTATACGCGAGGGTTTAATGAGACCCGAATTTTTCGAAAATCTTAGTCTTCAAGTTCCATGAAATTCGCTCGGATGTCTAAAAAGACGGAGTAGCTGCCCTGGCCACTGTGGCTCAGTCGGATGGATGTCGTCCTGTGCACCAAAAGGCCGAGGGTTCGATTCCCAGTCAGGGCGCATGCCCAGGTTGTGGGTTCCATCCCTGGTGGGGGGCGCGCAGGAGGCAGCCCATCGATGTTCCTTCTCATTGATGTTTCTCTCTCTCTGTTTCCCTCTCTCTCTCTAAATAAAAATTCTTTTTAAAAAAAGGAGCGAATAGCAAATGTGTGCGAGTCATCCATCCTGCTACCGCACTAGAAGGGTTGTGTTCCCTGTGTCCTGCTTAACCACCACTTTCCCCTGTTCTCAGTGGCCTCGACCTCCTCCTGCGCGGGGAGGAATACAGGGCCTTCCTGCCCTTTGTCCTGACGGGCTACTCAGTGATCATACGCTCCGCCCGGGTTCCTCTTGCTGCAGTGGACACCCTGTGTGTCCCACACAGTCCGCAGGATGGGCTCACTTCCTGGCCCATCCCCTTGGTTTTTCCAGGGGCTCCGCCCCTCAGCCGTCTCCTCTCTCCTTGCTCACCCGCCTCCCTTCTCCGTCTCACTTTCCATCACCAACAGGCTTCCGCTTCCGCCACGTGAAGGACGGAGGCTCCCCGAGCCCACCGCCACCCCACCTCTCTGCTCACCTGCGCAGACAAGGCGGTGCAGATGGCCCGCCCCCTGCATGACGGCCACCTGGCCCGGCTTCTGCCCACCCCCCTGTCCAGCTGGCTCCTGCCCAGCCCCCACCGAGGACCACAGCAAACACAGGGGCCTTTCCCGGCTCATCTTCATCCACTCCTCCTGGTACTGTGGCGGGCGCCGTCCCCAAACACCACTCCCCCCATCGCAGGGACACACCCCGCGATGTCCCTGGCTGCCCTGCCGAGTGTCCTGTGTCTGCTGTTCCTTCAGCACGCTCTCCGAGCCTCGGGGCTCAGCCCCTCCTGTGAGCCCTCGGCCTTTCCCACGTGCTCGGCCGGTGAGGGGGTCTCCACGGTGCTCAGCTGGGCATGCCCATGATCTGGCTTCTGCAGGTGGCCCCTGCCGCCTGGGAGGGCCTCCACTGGGGGCTCCCACGCACCCCCACACACAAAGGCCCCCAGCCAGCTCCCAGCGTCCTCTGCAGCCCTTCTCTGACACCCCCGTTCGCGTCGTCTTCCTCAGGGGCCCCCCCCTCCCATGCAGATGCAGGAGTCAGCATACGGGGAGGGGCCTACGCAGGCGACCGTTGTGGGTACGCAAGCCTGTTATTCTTGAATCGTTATTGATCAATGATTGCACGGGTTTCCACGGGAACAACTGCAAACCTCCTTTCGCCCCACCCTGCAGACTTTCCAGTGTTACCATTTTCCTGTGGGTTTTCCTTCTCTGCTCAGCTCTTACCGGCTGAAGGACACCCTGTACGTGTACGTCAGCGGCGACGGTCTCTGCACGCACAGCCCACGGACACAGACGACAGTGCGCACGGCCAGTGGGCAGGGGCGGGGGCCGGCGCTGGGCGCAGGCGGGTAGAGTGGGGGGAACCAGGGACATCTGCAACAGTGTCTCCAGTAAAAAATGAATAATAAACAAAGAAAACACTAGCAAACTACAAAAAAAAAAAAAAATTCTGTGACTAGCCACAAAAATATGTCCGTGGAAGCCGTATTCCTTGCTTCCTGTGACTGATGTCAGGATTTTTAAACCCCCGTGGTCAGGGAGTGAGTGTGTCCTGTACGGTCGCTGGGCCCTGCTTACCACGTTCCCCAGGGCCATCGACCCTCAGTTCCAGGTCTGCTTGGCCAGCAGCGATCGGGAATTTCATTCCAGTGTCATCATTTTCTACTGACTATACTCAGGGACGTATCGATGCACCTGCCCTTCTTAATGGTGATAAATTCCTTCGTACCCACGACGTTTGTGTTCACGGAGCACACCCCTCCTTTTCGCTTTAATTTCTATATAAAGGACTCTTCTCCCCACATTTTATGGAGCGCACCAGGAAGGCAAAGCTTACTCATTAAACAAATTATATTTCCGTAGACGTTCAAAACGGATTGCGCGCCTCATGAAAATTCTCTAATCATTTGCTTCAAGCCAGACTCTGATAGAGGTGATTTTCTTAAATGCATCACACCGCGTGGAAGACACACTGAGCAAGCGCACGATTGAACGCTTTGTTTGTGTTTTTTTTTTAATTAATTTATTTTTGTTACAGATGTTTCTCCTCCTCCCCCACCCCACTGAATCCCCCTCCCCCTCCCTCCTGACCCTGTCCCCAGCGACTCTCTGGTCCGCAGGCCAACGCTGCCACCGCTGAGCCACATCGGCCAGGGCCTGACGGTGTTGCTTGACTGTGCATTTGTTACCCCTCCTGCATGTTCAAGGTTGTCTTTCTCCCATTTCCCTTCTCTCTCAATCGCACCCACGTGCGTTGTTTGAAGACTCGCACACACCCGAAAGGTGAAAGAGAACCCAGGTGTCCCACGGCGGAAGGGCCTGGTCGATCCACCCGTGTGTCCCTGGTCTCCCTCCCGAGGAATTTTGCACTGTGCGAGGTGATCTTACCCGAGCTGAGGACTCCGCGGCCGAGGTGCCATTTCCCAGGGAAGTTCTGTCCTCTCCACAAGGAACGGTGCCCTGTCCTCCTTCCTCCCGATGGTCCTCGGTGCGCTTTGGGGGCCTCGTTGACCCCAAACTGGCACTTGGCCCGGATGCCTCGTCTCCTTGGAACAATTCAGTGCAAGAGAGTTTGGGAGTGACCCGCCTTCGTCAGACAAGCTGGCCCCCCCTGCGGCCGCTGCTTGTCCTGCAGGTGACCGGTCAAGTCCGGTGACATCCGAAGGTCACGCTGCAGGTGGAGATGGCTGAGGCTGTCCACCCACCACGTACTGCTCAGTGCTGACTCCGTGGCCGTTAGCATCAGGGACCGGCCCTCCCGGCGTCCGCACCCCGGCCGAGGCACCCCTCACGCACAGCCTCTGAGCACACGCCCTGCCTGTTCACACCGCAGGCTTCTGCTCTGCCCCATGTTTGTCCAGGTCTGTGCAGGCGGGAACCAGTGAAATCCTGACGTTGCTTTTAGTAGCCCTGTTACAAAGTGTGAAATCGCCCTGGCCGGTTTGGCTCAGCGGTGAGAGCGTCGGCCTGCGGTCCAGAGAGACCCGGGTTCGGTTCCCGCTAAGGGCATGTACCTCGGTTGCAGTTTGTCTCCGGCCCTGGTGGGTCGTGCGGGTGGCAGCCACTCGATGTGTCCCTTTCACATTGATGTTTCTCTCTCTCTCTCTCTCCCTCCCACTCTATCTGAACAAAAAATGGAAAAATGTCCTCAGTTGAGGATTAAAAAAAAACCACAGTGTGAAATCCCTGCCGAGAAGGAGACAAGGCAGAGGTAACGGAAGCGCGGGACGACGAGGTGGTGATTCACGCAGGCGCGCCCTGAGCTCCGTGTGGACCGGACTGCGGCGGCGGCGCGTGTACACAGCCCACGTGCGCGTGGCTCGCGGAACACCCCGGCTGAATGCCGTGTTCACGTCCTACACACTCCCTTCACCCTCCGGCTTTCCGTGAGCCCAGGGCCCCTGCAACAGCGTCCGCAGAACACGGTCCGAGTGTTGGTGAGGGCAGGGTCATTTCCCTGCACCGCGGTGTCCGACAGGCAGAGCACTTCCCAGCTTACTCCCTGGGCTGCGGCTTTCGATCAAACACGCTCGTCTCAGGGGGCTACTTCGTGCGAGTCGGGAGACCTCCTAAAACACGTGGGCAGAGAAGGCTGGTGGGAACCCACACATTGCAGTGGGCAGCGGTCCATGCCCAGGGGGCCCCTGTCCCCCTACCACCTGCACTCGCAGTCCTTCAAAAACTCTGAGTCTCCCGCACAGCTCACTTGGAAAATGGTCTTTTAAAAGGATCCACGCCCTTTTCAAAACAAGGACAAACCTATTTGGGAGCCAAGAATCATTGTCTTCACGTCAGTTCGCATGTGCACACATTCCGAATCCTCGCTGCTTTGTGTTCGGTATGGAGCACGTTTTTTGAGATGAAAATGTAGATTCGGTTCATCTTTTCCGTGGCGTGTTTATTCTTCTCCTGGGTTCCTCTATTCCCCCGTCCAGCGGCGTGACGCAGAAATGACTCCCTCGGATGAACGTTTGCTTTCTTTAATTTTTTTTTTCTTTATTGATTCGAGAGAGAGAGGAAGGAAGAGAGAGAAAGAGACAGAAACATGGATGAGAGAGGACATTTATCGACCGGCTACCTTGTAAACGGCCCCCACTGGGGATAGGCCCCCAACCTGGGCATGTGCCCTGACCGGGAATGGAACCGGCCACCTCTTGGTGCAGGGTCGACGCTCAACCCCTGAGCCACACCGGCCGGGCATGAACTGACTCTTAAGTTGTCCAGTCTGAACTCAGGAGGTCATTTCTCACTCGCGGCCGCTGGATTCTGTTGCCTCTGAGCATCAGCCTGTGCACACAGCAAGTACTCCCACAGAACGCAGCCCCGGGCAGAGTCCCTGGCTCCCCAGAAATGCAATTAAAATTCTGAGAGGTTCTAGGCAAGTTGCCATTCCCAAAAAAGTGTACGAAGGTAAGCTTTCTCAACAGTTTCTCAGAACACCTTTCCCCCCACCTTCACCCCACAAGGGATACTACCAATCTCTTCAAAGTCTGCTGACGGGGTAGGCGAAAGTCAACCAACGGCAAGTGTACACAGTTTTTTTTTTTTTATCCTCACCCGAGGATATTTTTCAATTTTTTGTACAGACAGAGTGGGAGGGAGAGAGAAGAAGGGAGAGAGAGACAGAAACATCGACGTGAAGGGACCCATCAAGTGGCTGCCACCCGCACGACCAACCAGGGCCGGGGACAAACTGCAACCGAAGTACATGCCCTTAGCGGGAACCGAACCCGGGTCTCTCCGGACCGCAGGCCGACGCTCTAACTGCTGAGCCAAACCGGCCAGGGCAAGTGTACACCGTTTTAATTTGGAGAACACATCAAACTTCACCAGGCGGTGTTGCTCAGTGGACTGAGCGACGTCCGTCGGACTGAGAGGCCCCGGTTCGATTCCCGGTCAGGACACATGCCCGGGGTGCGGGCTCGATCCCCAGTGGGGGGCGTGCAGGAGGCGACCCATCGATGTCTCTCTCCTGTCCTTTCTCTCTAAAAATTCAATCACCACATATTAAAAAAAAACATGACATTACTCATGATCATATCGCTTTTCAAAAAAGAACAAAAAACCTCACTTGGGTCGCTTTCACGTAGGGAGGGATCAGTTCGGCCTGTGTCCAGGAACTCATGCCGTCCGCTACATCTGCTGTTGTATTCCGCGTTCCCACACTTCCGAGCTTCCCGACGGTGGGGGTGGGCTCGAGCCTGCTCCTCTGCGTAGGTCCATTGAGAACAGAACCCGCTCCGCGTCAGAAGGGATGGGGACAGGAAACAGAGTCGTGCCGCCTTCTCATTCCCTTCACATCGCCCCAACAGGAAGGACTCTCCAAGACCCCCTGCAGTAGACGGCGGAATGGGGCCCGGCCCGGTGCACACTCTGGGAAGCTCACTCTGCCCTTCACCAGAGGCGCCCCCTCCGCTGCCACCTCCGGAAGCAAGCACCCGGGCACCTCCTTCCCGACCTCTCTGCAGGACACGGATGAAGAGGTTTTCCGTGCCGGCAGCTGGGCAGCTGGGCTTGGGACACGCCCCGTGGGCTCCCGTGTTTCCACAGACGGCGGCTGGTGTCCGAGAGGCCGGGTGTCGGGAGACAGGAAGACCCTTGGAGGCGAATTCATTCTCGGACTCAGAAGGCAGCCCACAGTTCAGACACGAACCTCCACTCAGATCTGCACGAGGGTTCTCGCTCCCGAGCTTCACTGACAGGGCGGGAGGCGCGCGGACGACCCCTGTGAGGCTCCAGGTAGTCAAGACGAATGGCTTCTGTGTGCGTACGTGCTGCGCCGGATGTGGAAATTCGCCCGCAGCGCACGTCTTGGCTCAGGTGCCAGGGAGCCCAGCGGGAGGGACCTCTCTGCGCGGCGTCTCGGACTTTCCACGTACAGGCTCCGGGCTGAAGCACCGTGTGACGCTGAACCAGTCCTGCTCCTCGGAGGGGCGCTTTTAACATGCAGATGATGAAGAAGAGTTCTTCTATCCCAAACAAAAGTGAACGTGAGAAAATGTCCGCAAAGTTTTTATTTATTTATTTTTTTATCCTCATCCGAGGACATTTTTCCATTTTTTGTTCAGATAGAGCGGGAGGGAGAGAGAGGAAGAGAGAGAGAGAGAGAAACATCGACGTGAAGGGACACATCGAGTGGCTGCCACCCGCACGACTGACCAGGGCCGGGGACAAACTGCAATCGAGGTACGTGCCCTTAGCGGGAACCGAACCCGGGTCTCTCCGGACCGCAGGCCGACGTTCTAACTGCTGACCAAACCGGCCAGGGCAAACTGCCCCAAAGTTTTAAATAAAACCTGCAGACACACGTGTGAGAACGGGGTTACATTCCCACGTACACGGATGTTTCTCCCGGAACTGGCTGATGTCACGGTCCCTTTGCGGTGCCGTCTGCAAACGCTCACACACTCACAACGCGGGTGGTCTGGGGACGTCGGAGACGCACACACCCATCGCCTCCCTCAACACCCGTTGAAATATTAATCGTCATTACAAGCAATCAGCCCGGTAATTTCATATTTGTTTACGGTTCCTCTAAAATGAGCGAGTGGCCGAGAAAATTACGATCGGAATTGGAAAGGCATGCCACCCACATCCAGGAACAATAAATCCAGTTTCTCTGCTAATTTACATCTCCGCCTAAGGAGAGACGGGAGCAGAAGAGAAAGACGGGCAAAGGAGGGATGTTTCTAGAACATTCCTCCACCACCGATTCCCGACACATCGATGAAATGCCAGCATAACAGTGTGTCCCTGTGGACAACATCTCATCAATCAATGGGACACTTTGGGTACAACACTGAAGACGGTGTGAAAAAACAGAGGGACCCAAGGGACAGGTAGGTTATTAAAATCTCAGATAATTATGTTTTCATGAAAACAGAACAGCAGCCCGGCCGGTGTGGCTCAGTGACTGAGCATCAACCCTGCACCAGGTAGTTGCTGGTTCGGTTCCCGGTCAGGACACATGCCCAGGTTGGGGGCCCGATTCCCAGTGGGGAGCACGCAGAGGCGGCCAATGGATGTTCTCTTTCATCGATGTTTCTCTCTCCCTCTCCCTCTCCCTTCATGTCTCTCTAAAATTAATAAAGAAAAAAAAATAGGACAGCGCACCAGCGTCCCGGGAGACGCCCCGCAGGTGGGGTGACCGTGGAGCGGACATTCGCGGGGCCCGGGGTGCTGGTGTGGGGCCGACAGGGGAGCCTGGAGCAGACCCAGCAGGAGGAGACCCCGTGCGCGTTCCGGCCGGGCGGTGTGGACGCGGAGCTGTTGGGGGGAGGCTCGGAGGAGTAAGAAGGGCCCGCCTCGGGGCACCTGGCATGTCGGTAGCCCAGAGGAGGGACAGCAGGCTGCGTGGGCGCAGCTCCCCGGCAGCACCCTGCGGCTGGAAATAGTTCCTGCCGAGCGGCCTGGGAGAGTCGCTGCTCGATGCGTCTGTCCAGGAGCCGGAGGGCCCCCCACAGGCAGACTCCGCAGGCTCTGCCGGAGGGGAGTCCATCTGGAACTGTCCAGGGAACGGCCCTTGGCCCCTGGAGCGCAGCAGGACCCACCCATGGTCACAGGTGACCCTGCGCCCAGTTTGCACTGAGACTGTCCTCTGGGCTTCGCAGCCTGAGGTCCAGGAAGGATGTGAGGGTTCCCTCAGCACCCCTATGTGCTTTGCTTCGACCCTGCCGCCTGCCCGCTCCCTCCGCCTTCCGGCCCTGCCTCCCGTGGTCCAGGTCCACGGGCCAACGACCCCGCAGGCCCCCGCAGCCGCCGAAGGGACCTCAGCCTCCGATGTCATGCAGTGACGGGGGACCGTGCAGTTGGCAGGGGCCCCGTGGGCCTGGGGGGTCCTGCCGCCCACACAGCCCTCGTTCTGTGCCTCTCCGAACCCGAGCTGGTGACGTCTGCGCAGGCAGGCAGCGTGCCCCAAATAGACCCCCAGCGCCGGAGGACAGCTTCTCGTCACCCCTTCCAGCCCTGCGACCCTCCGGGACTCGGACCCCCCACCCTGCAGGTGTCGGCTGTGAACCCGACAGGGCTGAGTTCCCACGCACCGCTGGGCGCCAGGCATGGGGTGTCCTCCATCTGCTCTGCGTAAGCCCCCTGCTCGACTGGCCTGGTGTCTCTGTCCCTGCCCGCCCGTGACCCCCATGTCTGAAGTGAACACAGGTCTCTACATTGCTGGGAGCTGGGCCTCCGCCCGTGGAGTCTGGCCCAGGCCCGGCTCAGAATGACCTAAGGACCCGTGGGAACAGTCGGGCCCTGCTTGGCTCCCCCCCCCCAGTTCTCTGGATGGCCCGTCCTCCAGCCGCCCCGAGGACTTCCTGTCCCCTTGACATCCAAGGCAGCCGTTCCGTCCTAGAACACCCACTGCGGACGGCAGCCCCAAGAACCACGCGCATTGCTTACCCCGTGCAGCCCCGAGACGCCTTCAGGCTCCGTACTTGCCCCCGTTTGAAAGTCAGAAAGCAGTTCCAGCTCGGAGAGTAGTTCCTCTCCCTACAGGACCCCAAAGCCTGCAGGGGCCACTCCCGGAGGCTCGGGCGCCGGCCGAGGCAGAGGCGGGGCGAAGTGAAGCGTTTGTGTGACGTGTGAAACTCTCCCATCCAAGGTCAGGGAAATGCTTTTAGCGCAAAGCTCGGGAAGACTCACAGAGATTTAAACACATTAGCAGTGAGGTCGCGTCGTCCTCTAGCTCCTGGAAGTGTGGGCAGAGCTCTTTGCATTGTATTTCTATTCATTTATTCAGGAAGTATTTATGCAGCAAACAAATCTCCCTGACCGGGGACTTCTAAGGGGCAGTTTGGTCTCGCTTAGAACCGTTTCAACTCGCTCGTGCAGGGGTTCTCCCTGGGGCGATGGGGGCCCCTCGGGAACCCTGGCCATGGCTGGACTCATGTCCAGGGTCACACTGGAGGGGCACAGTGCTTAGAGGTCACGGGTGGAGGCCAAGGGAGCCTCATGACACCCCACAGCGCATGGAGACCCTTCGACAGACCGTCGTCCAGCCCCAAAGGTCTATTGTGCTGAGGTCAAGAAACCTTCATCTAATTGATTTGAGATATATATATATTTGCTATCACAGATACATATATGAGACATTTTTCACTGCTTTGGAATTCCATTCTCCTTGGTGTGGGGTGTCTGTCTGCTCTCTTTGTCCTCATGTGGTGGTCACCTCCTCTTCTTATACGGACCCCAATCGTATGGGATCAGGGTCCACCTCGGTGACCTCATTTTACCTTAATCACCTTTCTAAAGACCTATCTCCAAATGCAGGCCATTCTGAGGTTGTGGGACCTTAACGCTTCAACATATTCATGTTGGGGAACATAATTCACCCCACAACATACCATGCGTGCTTTTGTGGCTTGTCTCACGGAGCATCCTGTGCTCACGGTCCATCCAGGTTGTAGCCTGTGTCAGAGATTCACTCCTTTTCCTGGCTGTGTAATATTCCACCGCACAGAGAGACCAAATTCCTTTTGAGTTTTTCGCCACCTTCTTTGAATTCTTTCTGAGGCCTCTGGCACCCAGAAACCTGGCCCCTATCGCCAGATAAATCCCGTTGATGCCTCTTAGCTTGAATTTGTTTATTTTTTATTCTTCTTCTTCTAAATATTTTTTCTTGATTGAGTTTAGAGAGAGAGGAAGAGAGAGGGAGACACAGAGAGAAACATCGATGAGAGAGGACATGGATCGGCCGCCTCCTGCACACCCCCCACTGGGGATCGGGCCCACAACCTGGGCATGTGCCCTGACCGGGAATTGAACCGGCGACCTCTTGGTACATGGGTTGACGCTCAACCACGGAGCCACGCCGGCCGGGCTCCACTATTATGTTTAAGATTAAACATTACAATTGTTTTCTCCAAAGAAAAGGAGAATACCCTGAAGAACATTTTTTTCCCTGCCATGCACCATAGCCGGGTTTCCTTGGACCAAATGCCTTCTGAGGAGGCATCTGGCCTCCCCCGTGCACAGGGAGGACATGCCCTCATCCGAGGAAGGGACGGTAATGCCAATGCCATCTTCTCAGCCACACTCTTGTGAACCTGTCTGTGCGACTTTCAAAGCGGGACAGTCCAGGAAGGCTCCAGGCTCCCTGCTGCATGGGGAGATCTAATCCAGCGTCACCGGAGCCTCCTAGCCAGTGCGATCCTGTGGGTGGGATCCGGGGAACAAAATGATCCGGGCAGAGGTGTCAGGAGCGTGGCTTTCTGGAGGTTGCTGCCAACTTACACCGCAGATCCATCGCTCCCGGCAAACTGGAATGAAGGATGCTAAATCTCACGGATGTAGACTACGGTTAAGGGCACCCCAGTTTGTTATCTTCCCCGTGAAACCGTGGAATTTGTCATTGCAGGGACTTCTTTAAGGCTACCCGAGCAGTATCTCCTTATTGCCGAACCTGCCCGGCTCCCCACTTAAACCAGCCTCGCCCCCCTACACTGCCTTCTCTCTTTTGCTTGCCTTGTTTTATTATTATTATTATTATTTTTAATGGACAAGTCTGCAGCCAGTGTAGGTCTCACAAAAGCAACTCGTTACAGTGCTGTATATTCCAAACGTTTTCTGGTCTCCTTCCATCCTGTTTATCTGTGTGATTACCTTGAGGCGCTTCGCGAAGCCATCACGTGTCATCCCCAAACGTCACAGGGCTTGAACGTCAACCCCTCTTTGGAGTCCGGCTTTCTAAAATGACGATGCTATTTTTACCTGTTTCGCGGCACCCTGTCTGGTTTACCTGGGGGCAGAGGCCAGTGTCAGGGGCTCCCCGTGAATTCCCACGCAGGCCAGCCGCGTGCGTGCCGGGGGGACCGTGTCTGTTGTCTGGCAGCAAGGGACAGAGGCAGCTGTCCCCAAACCTGGGCTCCGTCGACGGACAGCACCGATTCCAATTCTCTCGGCTTCTCGTAAGTCACGGCAGCTCCTGCACCAACACGTCCTTGTCCGGCTAATGAACATAAGACTTCTCTGGAAGCTGTTATCAGGGTTACTTGCAGGGGGAATGTCGGCCACCTTTTCTGAAACAGTCATGCATGCAGGTCCGTCTTCAAAGCACAGACACCAACCAGAGCAGACGGGGCTTCCTCTTCCCCTAACCCTAAAACGCGTAGCAGCCCTTCGCAGACGCGTCCGTGGGAAATGCCACCTGGCCATCTGGGGTGCAGAATGCCAATCAACCCCTCCTCTGCTGCAGAGATTAGTTACCGACACGGATCTCACCCTTGAAGTCACCTTGACATAGGAAGGCGAGGAGACTAACAGACGCAAGAGGCCGGAAATTCCCCTTCGTCTAAGATGATTTGCAACAGAAGAGGTTTCCGAGAGCTTGCGAAATCCTGAAGCCTTCTTTTGTTTTAAAGAAAGACAGATGCGCAGACAGGAGGGGTGACGGATTGTCGGAGGCAGAGAGCCTGCCGGCGTTCTTATCACAGAAAGAAAACCTCCGAATGGTGTTCAGGAGGGAGAGGGGCCACCTGTAAGTCACTCAGGGTCAACATAAGCAACATTTGAAGGACGGAAAGTAATGGTCAGCTCTCCTTGGGTGGGGAATTTCATGTGCAGCCAAAGGAACTGAAGACACGTCCCCCCCTTAAAAATGTACTAGATTTCACAAGTCGCGATGCCACGTTACCTGTGAATGTTATCTCAGGACACTTGGGGGCCTATTGGCGATAAACAGCCGGGAAGTTCCTGCATGACCCCCCGGGTTTTTCCTTTCCTTCCACAGTCCCGCGTGGCTGCTGACCACTGGGCCAGCCCCCGCCGGGTGCTCAGTCCGAGAAAAGCCCGGGCTTGTGTTTGCTGAAAGAGCTCCGGTGTGGAGCCCAGCAGCGTCCCTAGCACTGCAGACCCTCCCGACGGTGCACTGGCCGGAACCCATAGATCTGTTGTGGTCATTGGTCAACATTTTGGATCTCATAATGATATTCCACAATGTAATCCAGACAGCGTGCGGGCAGGAAACAGACACGGCGACTTAGAATATTTTTAATCGTTAATAATTTTAAATCGTTCAGGGAGGAACTGGTACCTTAGACAAGATGGGGTGCAGACACACACACGCACACGCGCGCGTGCACACACACACAGACACACACACACAGGGAGAGTTTTCCAAAGCCCGGCACGAAACAAGGAAATTATTGATTCAGGGAGAAAACCCGGCGATGCCTAAAGGCAGTGGCTATCAAAGAGGCTTTCTGCGAACTTCAGACACGGGCTTCACTTCATGACTGCTAACGGAAAGGGGACGATAAAACACAAGGCAGAAGAAGCAAGCGCTCTTGTCTTTCAGCTTCCACCCAGCCGCGGCACGGCCGGGAGCCAGCAAGGATCGTGAACAATGAACAGAACCTACACCCTTTCCAACTCGGCTCCGCACCCTCCAGCTTGCAAAATGCGAGTAACGTCACCCTGTCCAAAAGGGACCTTCTGAGCTCGGCCTGCGAGTCTGGACGACATCGGAACAAGGTGCCCTGGAGAAACGGTGACTCCTCCCCATGGACCAGGGTTTGACTCCACCTCCCACCACGACGCTGATCGACTCTTGACAGCCAGGCTGTCTCTCGGCTTTAGGCAAAGGTTCGAATTGTGAAATAGTGAGTCTACTAAGTGTAAACGGACGCACAGGAGAAACAGTGCAGGGTCCGGATAGTTTTACACTCCTGGAGGGCAGACGCCCATCCTGGTCTCCCTGGGCTAAAAGCCGCCGTGTGGGCCAAGCTCTGGTCCTTGCCAGCAGCTGCGCAGGGGACATGTGTCCTTCCCTTTCTTGGCTCACACAGGTTGATCCCATGCTTCGGCGTGTCTCCTCCGTGTCCAAAGCCGGCAATGACAAGGGTCCGCAGAGGTCCCCTCACTTGACCACCACCTCTGCCCCCTTACGGTGAAATCAGTCCACTGGGTCAGTCAGTAGAGCCCCTGAGTTAAGGTCTGCTCATTAGCAGCCTCCATTCTACCAGCCCGTTCCGACCCTTTGCCGTCTAAGACTCTACTGGTGACATCTCCGCAGGCTTCAGGAATGCAGACGTGGATGTCTTCGTGGGGACAGACGGCATTTTGGCCCGCAACAGGAATCCCCTAATTCCATTTACGTCACAAATTTGAAACTGAAGCCCCTACAGATGACATGATTGTTGTTTAAGGGATGAACTTTGCAACTGACTCCGAAAGCCACCATATACTGACCACGTCAGAGCGACGGTCTTGTCTTCTGTCTATAGGACTTCGATATCTGTTTCCAATATCATAACAGGGGTTCAAGGAAACCCTCAGGCTGTGTCTTCTGCATCCACACACGAAGCTTGAAAACGCAGAAATCCCACCCACTTAGTTTGAAACGTCGAAGCGTAGAAATAGGAACACGGAGAAATTTGCCGAGTGAAACACATAAATGCACCCAAACAAGCCACGTCATGTTACAGCACAACTATCTCTAAGGTTGAATCACTACAGACAATAACACGGAGCCCACAGTGATACTTATGCAGATACTTAAAAGAACTTTGAATAAAAACTGAGTATCAGCATCGTAACCAAGGACTGTGTACGTCAATGTATCTTACTGCTTAGTTTTCTCTCTCTCTCCCCCTCCATCCCCCCCTCTCCCTCCCTCCCTCTCTCTCTCTTTCTAATTTCGGCTGGATCATCTTACCACCTCCTTTCAAAATTAGTATAAAAATCAGTGGACGTTGCATGCGGATGGTATTTAGCATTTTGCTTGGTGCCTCCCCGTTTCAATCACCCTGCGCGAGGTTCTTTAGGAGAATTTCTCTCATTTTCATAGATCCCATTTGGATCTTAAGGAAAGTCACTTTAATTGTCTCCTTTTCAAAATTCATATAAAAATGAACGTGCCAAGTCTTTATCCACTTCCTCTGCACAAAACAAAGTTAGAAGGAAAAGCACCTTTCGGTGGAACGAAGTATGATTTACTCAAACATTCCGCACGGAGATAGGTCAAGGACAAAATCCGAAGCACTCATCAGTGAAGACGAAATGTCAACGCAGGGATTACAGCCATGAATATTCATGGGGGACTAACAAAGACCCTCACATATGTGAATGGGCTTCTGAAAGGCATTTTGAGATGCAGAGGGGGGCTGGGGGGAGGCTCCCAGGCTCAGACAGAACCAGGCAACACCAACCAGAAACCCACCCATGCGGAGAACAGGGTGGGGGGGCACCACGCTGGTTAACGATCCCAGGGTAGTGGGAGTTCGAGAGGCAGAGAACAGACGCTGTTTCTTTTCTGCCCACGAGGATCCATCACATCGGCTCCCCGAGAAGCACCTATGTTAGCGGACAGAGAATGTGACATGAGATTTTTGGAAAAAGTATCCTGAAAGCATTCTTTGACCTGAATGCACACACGCACACGCACACACGCACACGCACACAGAACACAGTACGGTAATAACAGCCCTCTCCTCACACACCAGTGAAGCCTGGGGCATTAAACAGCTCCCTTCACCCACCAGACAGCACTTTGCCCCCAGGGGGGCACCCAGAGCCCTCAAAACGACCCTGTGCTTCCTCCCAACCCAGTGATCCCCGGGCATCTGCACCAAACACGTACCTGAAACAGCGTTAAAAATACACTGCTTTTCAGAGCAGTTTAGGTTCACAGTCAAGTTGAGCAGAAAACAGGCTTCTCCACCCCGACTGCTCACCCCGCCGTCAGCTCACACGGGCGACGCTCCACAGCCGTCCGCACACCTACATCGACACAGCACTGTCAGCCGAGCCACGGTGCACATGAGGGGTCCCTCCGGGGCTTCTCACCGACGCATCATGTCATGTATCCACACACCAGGGTCACTGCCCTGAGAGTCCTCTCTGCTCTGCATGGTCACCCCCCTCCCCCACCCGAAAGGGTCAGTAAGGATTTAAAGGGTGAAGCTCAAAGTTTGCAAAAGGCGGAAACTGTGGAAATTGTGTTGTTGCATGACCGTGGCTCGGCCTTCAGCGGAGTATGGATAAGGTTTATCTGCGTTGTCCCCAAGGCAATGGATCACCCAGCAGATGTCGGAGGAGATACCAGACCAGCCCTACTGCGAGGTGGACAGTGGCCATGCAGAGTACATCCGCAGGGACTGCCGGACGCTAAAAGCAGAGTATATAACGGAAATCCCAACCCTGATTGGAGGCTGAACCCTTCTTGGCTCAGCCCGCCTGCACCCCCCGGCTCAGCCCCCCTGCACCCCCCGGCTCAGTCCCCCTGCACCCAGGCTCATGTGATACAGCCATTTTGCTCTTCCTTGGCCTTGTGCTGTGGATGTGGTCTCCCGCCAGCTCAGACCTTTTACCACCCACCCCTGGCAACCACCGATCTTTCAAATGTCTCCACAGTTTTCCCGAATATCGCCCAGTTGGAATCAGACAGAACGGAGCCCCTCCCCATGGGCTTCTTTCTTCGTCATACACACGCCAGGGTCAGCCACGTGTATTCGTGGCTTTGTAGCTCATGTATTGTTAGCACTGAAGAACATTCCTTCTCCTGGAGGTATCACAGTGTATCTACTTACCCACGCACCCAGCGAAGGGCATCTTGGTGGCTCCCGAGTGTTGCCCATGATGAATGCAGCTGCTATAAACCGCCTCCTGCAGGTTTCTGGGTGGACACTCAACTCTTGAGTGAGTACCAGGGCGCCTGGTTGTGGACCATATGACGAAGGGGCGTTGCATTTTGTAAGAAACCACCCAACTGTCTCCCACGTTGCAAACCCCCGTCCTCAGGGTGTGGCCGGCGTTTTGGATTCTCACCACGCTGACAGGGGTGCGGTGCCGTTTTCTACAGACATCGCGTGGGCACCCATTTGCCATCTGTATCTCTCTGTGGAGAGGTGTCTGTCCAGGGATTTTGCCCATTTTTAATCGAGTTGTTTGTCTCCTTATTGCTAAATGTTAAGAGTCCTTTTTTAAAAAATTGATTTTGGAGAGAGAGGAAGGGAGAAACATGGATGAGAGAGAACATCGATAGGCCGCCTCCCGCACACCCCCCACTGGGGATCAGGCCCACAACCTGGGCCTGTGCCCTGACCAGGAATCAAACCAGCGACCTCTTGGTGCAGGGTCAACCCTCAACCCCTGAGCCACATTGGCCGGGCTAACATCATTTTTAAGGACCATTTATCTTAAATGTAGGAAATGAGTCTGAATTGATTTTTCCTCTTCTTTCTCAAACAGGGTTGCTTATCTGAACCACAGAATATAAAAAATGATTTTCGCGGCCCTTCTCTTAGAACTCATTGTCACGTTGACACCCAGAAGAAAAGCCATTAACGTAGGACTGTC
Source organism: Molossus molossus (assembly GCF_014108415.1). Classification (NCBI taxonomy): domain Eukaryota; kingdom Metazoa; phylum Chordata; class Mammalia; order Chiroptera; family Molossidae; genus Molossus; species Molossus molossus. Next base: position 145,186,553 of record NW_023425355.1, read on the forward strand.
TTTCCATGGGGATATTATCCGGGAGTATCGTCGAAGAATAATGTTTAACCCCCCAGTATTCTGACACCTGAACACACTGACACCACAGAGTTTTTTCCTCTGTGAAAATATGGTATCATGATGTCAAGTGTTGTTTATCATACCAACCACTGAGGTGTTAGCACTTATTTATTTCAAGCCCTATCAGTCCCTTTGTCCACCCACCTTCCTTCCAGAAAAGGTCAAGAGAGTCAGACAAACACTCAACGTCCATACAGACGGGTTTAGAAATAACTTGGTTATAATATTAAACACAGAGCAAACTCACATGTAAAAATGCTTATAAAAAGCTATTTATCGCCCTGGCCAGTTTGGCTCAGCGGTTGAGCATTGACCTGCGGACCAGAGAGACCCAGGTTCGGTTCCCGCTAGGGGCATGTATCACCAAAAAAAAAAAAAAGCTATTTATCTTCATGCACGTGTATCGAGATGGAAAGTGCCCATCCTCACAGGTGCCCGATCATCCTCAAGGGCACACGAAAGTGCTCCTCTCTACCAGGGAAACGACAGGCTGAGCATCTGAATTCCTGTCTCTGCCTCTCCATCCCCTTCTCCTCGCTTTGTCCGCCGCAGACATGAGAAGGAGCCAGCAGAGGTGATGACTGGCCTACACTAAGCACAGTGTAGTGGACGAGGCCACGTTAAACACCGGAGGGGGACGTCCCCCCAGGGACACAGAGGGAACACCCTGGAGAGGGCTCTGAAATGCCACCCAGGTGTCTCTGCCGGCGTCTCTCCCTCCCTTCCCAAAGGTGTGCTCCCCTGGTCCACTGTAAACACGTTGGCTTTTAACATCTCTTTCTCACGTTCGTAACAAAGAAAGAGAAATCGATGACTCCGGACAAGCCTCGAAGAAAACTAGTCTTTGACTCAATGAGAAGGGCAGACGAAGCTGTGTCAGGTACCACGAGAGGCAGGTAAGGAGCGCACCACGTGTGGGCGTGGGAACTGGACACCGCAGACGGACGGGCATTACCCGTTACCAGCAACACTGTCGCCGGTCACTGTCGCCGGTCCCTGCACCCGAGTCGGAAAGCTGCGGAGAAGTGGGGACTATCCTCGGAAAACAAGTGACCGAGATGAAATCAACAGTTCCGGAGGAGATGGGAACACTTTATGAATAAAGCAAGAAGAGGAAAAGTAAGCCAAAAAGAGGGAAGGGGGGAGGGCAGGGGAGGGAAGTCACGACTCTAGAGTTACATTCACATAGATTCACTGGTGAGGTTATTCAACCTCAGTGAGTAAAACAAAGCTAATCCTTTGCACACTCACACACGCACTCACACACTCACACTCAGATACACACACACTCACACACACTTAGATACACACACTCAGATACGCACACTCACTCAGATACACACACACTCACACACACTTAGACACACACTCAGATACACTCACACATTCACACTCACTCGCACACACACACTCAGATACACACAAACACACTCAGACACACATATACACACACTCATATACACACTTGAACTCACACTCAAATACACACACTCACTCTCATACACTCACACTAACATATACACTCACACACATATACATGCACTTACACTCACATACACTCATATATACACTCACACGCACTCACACATACACACACTCACTCAGATACACACACACTCACACACACACTTAGACACACACTCAGATACACTCACACATTCACACTCACTTGCACACACACACTCAGATACACACAAACACACTCAGACACACATATACACACACTCATATACACACTTGAACTCACACTCAAATACACACACTCACTCTCATACACTCACACTAACATATACACTCACACACATATACATGCACTTACACTCACATACACTCATATATACACTCACACGCACTCACACATACACACACTCACACACACACTCACATACTCAGATACACACTCATACACACCTTCACATGAACACCCACACGCACTCACTCTCACATACACACTCACACACTTACACTCACTCTCATACACCCACACACTCACATATACTCACTCACACACACTTACACATATACACTTACACTGACTCTCACACACACACCCTCACATATACACACACTCACACACTCACACACACACTCACACAAAACCCCCATGGAGAACCGCTGTATTACCAGATGCCTGCATGACTCCTGGGGAAAGTCGGATGAATACAGAGGGGAAAAGGCAAATGCACACCAGTATGTCCAACTCTCCAAAACTTCCTGGTAAGTCGTCTGCAGACACTAGAATGCAGAACAGCTACCCACTGAGCTGCTGTGGTTGGAAAGGGGGACACCTGGGGGCAGGAAGGCCTGTGGCCAGCAGCACACCCCTCCAGCCCTCCACTGCTCGGCAGCCCCGCAGCCCCTGGCAATGTGCCCACGTGTCTACTCAACACCCACACGGTGCGCCGGGTCACAGCTCGGCCGCCGCTCGTCCCCCAGCACAGCGGTCTCTGCAAACACAGCGGCAGCCACCGCCGGGGGCGCTCCCGTGTGCCCACTTGCCAACACCCCCAGAAGGCTGAGTCTTCGCAATGGGTTTCACCTGGGTCCTCGTCAAGAATCCTGACGCCAGGCCCCTCCGCAGTTCATCCTGCTGGAACAGTCTCGAGTGTGGCCCGGGCACGCAGGTTGGCCAGTCTCTGGTTGATTGTGGTGCGTACATCTGGGAACACCCGTCTTAGAAATCACCTGGATGCCGTGGCCGAGGGTCCATCTGGTGCGTTCAGGGCAGGGGGGCCGGTGATAACTAGGGAACTCCCAGGCTGCTGCTGCAAGCCACCCTGTGAATGTGGGGACGTGCACAGCCCACCTCTGCTGTCTCCCCGGGACTGCTAGTCCGGTTTCTCCTGCCCATCCTTGCTCTCAGCTCGTGACCTCCTGGAAAAATCCAAACTGTCTGCGGACATTGCACACGCTCTGCCCTCCAGCCCCCCTCGTACCGCCCTAGTGCCCACGGTTCCACCCTTAGATCCCCGCAGGCGGCCGCCGGCCATGACTGCACCATCTCGGCCTAGGAAATCATACATCTCCTCTCCTCATTCCCTCTTTCAAGACCCGCCCCGGACTCTCTCCCGACGTTGAGCCGCCTTGGAGAAACAGGGGTTACCGTCAGGCCTTGCACGTCCTCTTCCATTTTTCTCTTTTTTTTTTTTTTTAATTTTATTTATTTATTTATTTTTTTGTTACAGATATTTTACCTTTTTACCCCATTGGCACCCCCCACCCCACCCCCCCTCCACCCTGTCCCCGGCTTAGTTGTCCATGTCCATTGGTCATGCATACATGCATATAAGTTCTGTGGTTTATCTCTTCCCACCCCCCCACCCCCCATCCCCTCTTCTGAGGGATGTCAGTCTGTGCCCTACTTCCATGTGTCTGGGTCTACTGTATTCCTCAGACTGTTATGTTCATTATATTCCGTATATAAGTGAGATCATGTGGTATTTGTCTTTTTCTGCTTGGCTTCTTTCACTTAGGATAATACTTTCCAGGTCCCTCCATGTCGTCTCAAAGGATAAGAGATCTTTCTTTCTTACCGCTGCATAGTACTCCATTGTGTATATGTACCACAGCTTTTTGATCCATTCGTCTACTGGTGGACACTTGGGCTGTTTCCAGATCTTAGCTATTGTAAATAGTGCTGCTATGAACATGGGGGTACATATATTCTTCCTGATTGGTGTTTCAGGCTTCTTAGGGTATATTCCCAGCAGTGGGATCACTGGGTCGAATGGAAGTTCAATTTTTAATTTTTTGAGGTAGCACCATATTGTTTTCCATAGCGGCTGCACCAGTCTGCATTCCCACCAGCAGTGTATTAGAGTCCCCTTTTCTCCACACCCTCGCCAACACTTGTTGTTTGATGATTTGTTGATGGCGGCCATTCTGACAGGTGTGAGGTGATACCTCATAGTTGTTTTAATTTGCATCTCTCTGATGATTAGTGATGTTGAGCATTTCTTCATATGTCTCTTGGCCATTTGTATGTCCTGTTTGGAGAGGTGTCTATTCAGCTCCTCTGCCCATTTTTTAATTGGGTTCTTTGTCTTCCTTTTGTGGAGTTGTATGAGCACTCTGTATATACTGGAAATTAACCCCTTATCTGATACATCGTTGGCAATGATGTTCTCCCATACAGTGGGTTGCCTTTCCATTTTGATGATTGTTTCTTTTGCTGTGCAGAAGCTTTTTAGTTTGATGTAGTCCCATGTGTTCATTTTCTCCTTTATTTCTGTTGCCTTAGGTGATGTATCAGTGAAAATTCTGCTCCGTATGATGTCCAAAATTTTGTTGCCTACATTTTCTTCTAGAATTTTTATGGATTCACGGGTCACATTTAAGTCTTTTATCCATTTCGAATTTATTTTTGTGTATGGTGTAAGTTGATGGTCTAGTTTCATTTTTTTGCATGTAGCTGTCCAATTTTCCCAACACCATTTATTAAAGAGGCTGTCTTTACTCCACTGTATGCTCTTGCCACCTTTGTCAAATATTAATTGAGCGTATTGCCTTGGGTCCATTTCTGGGTTTTCAGTTCTGTTCCACTGGTCTATACGCCTGTTCTTGTGCCAGTACCAGGCTGTTTTGGTTACAGTCGCTTTGTAGTATAAGCTGATATCTGGTATTGTGATCCCTCCAACTTTGTTCTTCTTTTTCAAGATTGCTGTGGCTATTCGGGGTCTTTTTTGGTTCCATATGAACTTTTGAAGTATTTGTTCTAGTTCTATGAAATATGTCGTTGGTATTTTGATGGGGATTGCGTTGAATCTATAGATTGCTTTGGGTAGTATGGACATTTTAATTATGTTAATTCTTCCAATCCATGAACAGGGTATGTGCTTCCACTTTTTTATATCTTCCTCTATTTCTTTTTTCAATGACCTGTAGTTTTCTGCAAATAGGTCTTTTACTTCTTTGGTTAAGTTTATTCCTAGGTATCGTAATTTTTTTGGAGCGATGGTAAATGGGATTGTTTTTTCAGTTTCTCTTTCTGTGAGTTCATCATTGATGTACAAGAATGCCGTCGATTTCTTGACGTTAATTTTGTATCCTGCTACTTTGCCAAACTCATTTATTAAGTCTAATAGATTTTTGATGGAGTCTTTAGGGTTTTCTATGTACAATATCATGTCATCTGCAAATAATGACAGTTTCACTTCCTCCTTTCCAATTTGGGTCCCTTTTATTTTTTCTTCATGTCTGATTGCTGTGGCTAAGACTTCCAGTACAATGTTAAATAAGAGTGGCGAAAGTGGACATCCCTGTCTTGTTCCTGTTCTTAATGGAAATGTTTTTAGTTTCTGTCCATTGAGTATGATGTTGGCTGTAGGTCTTTCATATATGGCCTTTATTATGTTGAGATATGATCCCTCTATTCCTACATTGCTGAGCGTTTTTATCAGAAATGGATGCTGGATTTTGTCGAATGCTTTTTCAGCATCTATTGATATGATCATGTGGTTTTTATTCTTCATTTTGTTTATGTGGTGTATCACGTTTATTGATTTGCGAATATTGTACCAGCCTTGCATCCCTGGAATGAATCCCACTTGGTCATGGTGAATAATTTTTTTGATGTATTTCTGGATCCGATTTGCTAGTATTTTGTTCAGGATTTTGGCGTCTATGTTCATCAGGGATATTGGCCTGTAGTTTTCTTTCTTCGTAGTGTCTTTTTCTGGTTTTGGAATTAGAATTATGCTGGCCTCATAGAACGTGTTTGGAAGTCTTCCTTCTTCTTGAATTTTTTGAAATAGTTTGAGGAGAATGGGTGTTAGTTCTTTTTTGAATGTTCGGTAAAACTCCCCTGTGAAACCATCTGGGCCTGGGCTTTTGTTTGCTGGGAGAGTCTTGATTACCTCTTCAATTTCCTTAGTTGTTATTGGTCTGTTCAAGTTTTCTATCTCTTCCGGGAATAGTTTTGGGAGACTGTGTGTTTCTAGAAATTTGTCCATTTCGCTGAGATTGTCGAATTTGTTGCCATATAGTTGTTCATAGTAGTTGTTAACGATCTTTTGTATTTCCGTGGTGTTGGTTGTTACTTCTCCTCTTTCATTTCTGATTTTGTGTATTTGGGTTCTCTCTCTTTGTTTCTTGGTGAGTCTAGCTAAGGGTCCATCAATCTTGTTTATCTTTTCGAAAAACCAGCTCTTTGTTTCATTGATCCTTTGAATTGTTTTTTTGGTCTCTATGTCATTTATTTCTGCTCTGATCTTTACTATTTCCTTCCTTCTACTTGCTCTGGGGTTTTCTTTTTGTTTGCTTTCTAATTCTTTAAGTTGTGAGGTTAGACAGTCAATTAGAAATTTTTCTTGTTTTTTGAGGTAGGCCTGTAGTGCTATGAACTTCCCTCTCAGAACTGCTTTCGCTGCATCCCATAGATTTTGTGTTGTTGTGTGTTCATTTTCATTGGTTTCCAGGAAGTTTTTAATTTCTTCCTTGATCTCCTCGGTGACCCATTCATTGTTTAATAACATGCTATTTAGCCTCCATGTGTTGAAATGTCTTTGCATGTTCTTTGTGCAATTGATTTCTAGTTTCATGCCATTGTGATCTGAGAAGATGCTTGATATGATTTCAATCTTCTTGAACTTGTAGAGATTTAGTTTGTGTCCTATCATGTGGTCTATCTTTGAGAATGTCCCATGTGCACTTGAGAAGAATGTATATTCTGTAGTTTTGGGGTGTAATTCTCTGTAGATATCTATTAAATCCATTTGGTCTAGTGCTTCATTTAGAGTCTCTGTTTCCTTGCTAATTTTTTGCCTAGAGGATCTATCCAGTGCTGTCAACGGGGTGTTGAAGTCCCCTGCTATGATTGTATTGTTGTCGATTTCTCCTTGGAAGTCCTCCAGAAGATTTTTAATATATTTTGGTGCTCCTATATTGGGTGCATATATGTTTATCAAGGTTATATCTTCCTGTTGGATAGATCCTTTCAATATTATGTAGTGGCCGTCTTTGTCTCTAGTTATGGTCTTCATTTTGAAATCTATTTTATCAGATATGAGAATTGCTACCCCAGCTTTTTTTTGCTTTCCATTTGCTTGGAAAATTTTTTTCCATCCCTTCACTTTCAACCTATGTGAGTCTTTTGTTGAGAGGTGGGTCTCTTGTAAACAACATATAGATGAGTCATGCTTTCTTATCCAATCAGCTACTCTGTGTCTCTTTATGGGAGCATTCAATCCATTTACGTTTAAGGTGATTATTGATATGTACTTATTTATTGCCATTTTTGTTTAGTGTGGTTCCATTTTTCTTCCCATTTCTACTGCTAATTACAGCAGTCCTTTTAACATTTCTTGCAGTGCTGGTTTGGTGCTAATGTATTCCCTTAGCTTTTTTTTGTCTGGGAAGCTCTTTATTTGATCTTCTATTTTGAATGATAGCCTTGCTGGGTAGAGTAGTCTTGGATTCAGATTCTTGTTTTTCATGACTTTGATTACTTCATGCCATTCTCTTCTGGCCTGTAGTGTTTCTTGTGAGAAGTCAGCTGAAAGCCTTATGGGGTTCCCTTTGTAGGTAACCTGTTGCTTATCTCTTGCTGCTTTTAGGATTCTCTCTTTGTCTTTAATTTGTGGCATTTTAATTACTATGTGTCTTGGTGTGGGCCTGTTTGGGTTCTTCTTACTTGGGACTCTCTGTGCTTCTTGAACTTGAATGCCTTCTTCCTTCACCAAATTAGGGAAGTTTTCTCTCACTATTTTTTTGAATATATTCTCTATCCCTTGCTCCTTTTCTTCTTCTTCGGGGACTCCTATGATACGAATATTATTACGTTTCCAGTTGTCCCATAGTTCTCTTAAGCTGTCTTCCTGTTTTTTAATAGTTTTTTTCCTTTTGTTTTTCTGATTGGTTGATTTTTTCTACCCTGTCTTCTAATTCACTGATCCGGTCCTCAGCTTCCCCTACTCTGCTTTTTAAACCTTCCAATGTGTTTTTCATTTCGGATATGTCATTTTTTATCACTTCTTGTTGGTTTTTAATTTCCATTTGGCTTATTTTCAGTGTCTCTATGTCTTTACTCATGCTGTTCAGCTTCCTCAAGATCATGGCTCTGAATTCTAGCTCTGTTAACATGCCTAATTGCTCCACATTGATCTCATCTTCGGTGGAGGTGTCTTGCTCTTTCATTTGGCTTCTGTTTCTGTGTTTCACCATTTTAGCTATCACTGTGGGCTTTGGAGCCTGTCAAGTTCTCCCTATGGGTGTTGGTGTTCTGCTGTTTGTGGCTCCCTCTCCTGTGTTTAGATGAGCGAGGGAGGACCCGCGTTGAACACCACTGTCAAGTCTTACTTTCCTGGTTAAAGTTGCCAGCCCAGGAAACGTACTGTTATCCTCTAGCTTTTTGCCTGGAGGCTAGCAGTCTAGGTTAATTGATGAGTTTTGGGTTGTCAGTTGATTGAAAAACTCCCTCTGGTGCTCAGCCAAGGGGCTTTCACGAGGGTGGGGCAGATGCTGGTTGTTAGTGAGCCTCAATTAGCACTACAATGGCCCACAGGGTGGGGTTGGATCTCCGAGGGAGGGGCTGCTGCCTCTCTCAGAGCCCTGGGAAGGAGCAATGTGGCCACCGTCCTGAGTGGCTGCACTCAGCCAAAGCTCTGAGCGCCCTCCAAACCCCGAGTGTCCCGACACAGTTCCAGTCCAGTCTGCCCTCCCTCCGCCGGAGCCCAAGGTGAGTGGCTGTGGCTGTTTCAGCCTCTGTCCCGGCTCTGCGCTGTGGAGCCGCCTGGGAGTGTAACCCGCGGGCGCCGCTTACAGCTGAGGCCGCTGCCGAGCTGCCGACCGTGGGCTCCCAGCCCCGTCTCGCGCCTTCGCAATCCTACCGGGATGGAATCAGTGTCCTGCGTTGTATGGTCCTCGCAAGCTGCTTTTCTGTTGCTTTTTCCTGTCGATTTGTCTGTGTTATAGTTGTAATTCCAGTTTGGTTCTGGGAGACGGTCTGTGTAGCTCTGTTCACTCCGCCGCCATTTTTCCGAATCGCGCCATTTTTCTCTTCAACAAGGCTTTCTTCGTTGCCTCTGCGGCGACACTGGTCCATTTCCAGATCACCGGTGCCCCGGGGGTGCCCAAGGACCCTCAGCACCACGGACAGCACCTTCACTGCGCACCCTGGGGAGGCAGCCTGACCTGCTGGGGTCCTCCCTACCCCGCGCGCTGTTCCTTCCCAGCCCCACTGTCCGTTCTTGTCCACACAGCCTTGACCATGGCAGGCGTCCAGTCCCACTGTTTGGATGTTCCTGTCTTCTTACCAGCACGCACCCGCTCCAGGACCTCGCCCAGCCCGATGGCCGGGAGCCCCGACTCTCTGCCGACGACGCCTCAAACTCCAGTTGTACCTGCATCCGGAATGCACGGTTCAGCGTCACCTCGCCCTTCAGGGTCCGCTGGGCGCCTCAGATGCTTCTCGGTCTTTCCCCAGCTTCACTGAGGTGCGACTTGCAGACGAGCTGTGCACAGGGAAGGTGCAGTGTCCCGGTGTGACCCGCGTGCATTCCTGAGGGGCTGCCGCTGCAGGTCCTTCCGCAGCCCCGTCGCGCCACGTTTCACGGTGGTGAGAGCCTTTAGGTCCCTTGTCCTAGCAGCTTTCAAGTCGGCAATGCAGGATTGCTGCCCATCACCGCGGTGTGCGTGACATCCCCAAAACGTCACCCCGTGGGGGGGAGCCTGTGCCTTGTCACCAGCATCTCCTCACTTTTCTCTCCCCCACCCCCGGCGCCCAGCTTCCCCTCTCTGTTCCTGTGAGTGTGGCTTCTTAGACTCTACCTTCCAAAAAGATAACCCAGGACCTGTCTTCCTCTGTCTGCCCTCGGGGTCCATCCATAAGCAAATGGCTCATTCAGCCAAGAGAAAAAAGCACATGTTCACTGCAACCTCAGCATGTCGAAATCCGGAGTCCTCCTCACCCCTCCTCCAATGCCACAGGGGGGAAAAGAAAGAAAAAAGGAAAAAGACAGAAAAACGCCTTCCTCCCCGGCCGTGCTCTCCGACGGAATGTCAGCTGCACCCGGACGACGTGTCGGGAGTGACCCTCTTTCCTTCGTAACCTTCCATCCGCTGTGTTTTGTCAAATTCAATTTGTATCGGCGGTATTGGGGTGACATGGGTTCATGGAAGTACGCAGGGTAGAGGTGCATCTTGTAACATCACCTGAATACGATCGCAGGTGTGTTCCCCGCCGGGCTCTTCCATGCGGTCGCAGAGCGTCCATCCCCAGGGCCCGCAGGATCGGACCCTCCCTCCCGCCCTCCCCTGCCCCTCTGCCCACCAGCACCGCTCCGCTGGGGTACAGCACGTGCTAACTGGGTGCGTGATGCCGACGCTCCCTCCTGGAGACCGGCTACCGCGGTAGGCACGGAGATGCCTGGCGGACAGTGCCAGCCCCGGCGCCAACCTCCCTGCGAAATGGCTCACCGCCTCCCTGCCACCTAATGTCCTTCCAAAGCCCCACCAGGCCTTCATGGCTCCTTCCACGACTTCTTCCTACTTTTCCTCTTTTGCTTTGAGGGAGCAGACAGGGCAGACGAGGGCGCAGACGGGGCAGAGGAGGTGCAGACGGGGCAGACGGAGCAGACGTGGGGGCAGACGAGGCGCAGACGGGGCAGACGAGGGCGCAGACGGGGCAGAGGAGGTGCAGACGGGGCAGACGGAGCAGACGTGGGGGCAGACGAGGGCGCAGACGCACCAGACTCCTACGAGAAGGGCCTTGGTGGTGGGAGGTCTGGACGACTTAAGACCTTCAAGAATGTATCCCAGGTGTTTCCTTCTCTGGGAGGAGCCAAGGACTGTCATGTTAGGAGGTGCAGACTGTGGAACAGCTTGGTGATGGATGCAGGACGGCCCAGGCGGAGACAGCCAATGCACCCCGAAAAAGAGCAAGGCCAGATTGTGACCGCTTTTGTTCCCCAGAGCAGAAGCTGAGATGGAACGAAGAGACCCAGCTGTCCCCAATAGCACCAGGTCAGAAGGTTCAAAATGGGAAAGATGAGGCCAATGAAAACCGTGACACCTGGGCCAAGGCACATGCTCTTGGGCAGCACAGTACACACCTTGAGTTTTGGGCCAACATCACAGAAAGAGTCAGTCCGGGAAAAAATGTGACCTGGTGCCCCAAAGTGGTCACACCCGTCGGTGTCCATTTCGTAAACTGCGGGGGTTTGGGTACTTCTGACAGAAGACACTTTCTGAAAAGCACGGATGTCTCAAACTTCATACTTTGTAGAAAACGTCTGATTTAAACATCTTAGGTGCACACTGATGTTTACATTGATGTAGTATTTCACATATATTTAATACAATTACGGTGCTTGTGCTGTAATGAAAACCAACAGTCCTTTGCCTTGTTTTTTCCCATCTCCAGAATTCTGGAGGCATGCATTTTTAATGACTTTAGCTCTTTCTTCGGGTATTTGCTTTCTATTTTTAAAATAGCAAGCATGTGCAATTCTTGGACCTTTGCCTTTTGGAAATCATCAATCTCCTGCGTATTGATTTGTGTCTACCTATCCCACTCAGATGCTTTTCTTCTCTTCCTCGCCCTCATAGAACGATCACGAGTTTTGGCTAAATCAGTGTTTTGTCTATATTATTAAAGCTCTACACCTATTACTCACAGCCAGACCACGCCACACCAACCAAAGGTGATTGTCTCATTTTGCATAGCTCTTTGGTTTTCCCTGGAGTTAGTAATCGCCTATGTTTTTCTTGCCTAATTTTTATGGAGCTATAACTGAGCTCCCTCCAGCCCCTCCCACAGAGGCACAGCTCTGTTCCCAACAACATTGAAACATGTGTGTCATCTTGGACACTTGCTGGCGGGCTGCCACATGCCTCCACCCTGGCGTTTCTCTTCGCCTTGACTTCTTGGACTTCGGTCGCCTCTTGGTACGCCTATGTGTTCATCCTCGATGTCTGCTCTTTGAGTCAACTCCACTCTTTAGTACTTTCCTCAGAAAGAAGGTACCTTTTTGAGACTTTGAATATCTGCAAATCTTTGTATTTTCTACTCAGACGTCATAATTTCCCTTGGTATGAGATCTATCTGGGGAATAATTCCCCCTGGGTTTTAGAAGGTGTTGCACAGTTCCACACCAACGTTTGGTTACTTTTACATCAAGGTGGAGTTCCTTGACCTTGACAACTGGGAATCAGGCTAAATTTTCCATTCAGAATTGTTAATTGTCTAGTTTTTATTTATTTATTTTTTTTTTCCCCACCTGTCTAGCAACTGCTGCTAGAATCCCTCTTCCAAGAAAGTGAGCGGTGAGCGGTGGTCCTGGTGGGAGACCGTGGTCTCTCCGGAGTAGTTCCGTTGAGAAGCCCGCCAGCAGAAAACAGAAGCCCCGGCGGACATTTCGTGGGTCCTTCCCCAAAGGGACCCCGCAGTCCAGGAGGACCCAACAGTCAGCATAAGCCTTGGCCTGATGCACCGACCAAATCAAACAAAACAGAGGTGGAGGAGGGACTCAGAGGACAGGGAACGCTGTCCCCAGAGAAACACACTTGCTCTTCCTCCTTTTCTCTTCCAAAGTGGGACACTTGCTGTGGTAAAATCGAGCCTTCCTTCTTTGCAAATGGGACCGAGCTAAGTGAGCACTCTTCTGAAACATGAAAACGTGCCATATTTATGTTTGTGGACAGGTGAGATCCGTGTCGTGCGGTTTCCCAGGGAGACGCTGAAACCTTGCCCCGTATCAGACTTTCTCATCCTTCCACGTGGGCGGAACGAGGTCTGGGGTCACCGCCACCACTCACATCCTCTCTGTGCATCAGGACTCTGTCCGGCCCTCGTCTAACAGGTGAGGTCCTTAGTGATGTTGGGGGGACATTGTCTACAGGCAGGAAGCCCCCGGAACATTTTCTGGGGAGCCAGTCCCTAAATCCATAAACAACACTGGCCAGCCAGGAACATTCGGCTAAAAGGGGGTGTCCTGTGTCTCCCACAGGACACAGCATTAGTGTTCTCCCCACGGTGACGGGGCAGGCTCATGGGGCACCTGTGCTTGGCACCTTCTCCCCTTCCCTCAGGGTCCCCAGTACAAGCAGAGTGGACCCCAGACTGCCACACACCCTTTGTGCTCCAAGGGTGTGAAGATTCCTGGTGTTACATTTCCCTCTAAACCATTTTAACTGTATTGACTTTGCAGATTCTCACCCATCCAACGAATGGGCTGCGGATGGGCGTTTTCAGGGGGCTTGAGGAAGTCGGATGAATTCGTGTGTCTGAAGACCTTCGCGAGGGAGCATCGTGGACGCTTGCTGTGGCTGCTCAGCAAGGAGGAGGCACTTGTCCAACCCAACACGATTTTAAAGAGGGACGGTCGGCCTGGCCGGTGTGGATCAGTGGTTGAGCGTCGACCCTGCACCAAGAGGTCCCGGTTCAATTCCCGGTCAGGGCACATGCCCAGGTTGTGGGCCCGATCCCCAGTGGGGGGCGTGCAGGAGGCGGCCAGCTGATGTTCTCTCTCATTCATGTTTCTATCTCTCTCTCCCTTTCTCTCTCTAAAAGCAATAAAGAAAAATAAATAAAAAATAAAAAACTGGACGGCCGACTTGAACGCATCTGACTTCTTTGTTCACTGCTGTGGGCAAGAGGCCTGGAAAGAGGAGTCACGTGGCCTTCACATGCCCTGTGCGCACAGCACCAGGGAGTCACGTGGCCTTCACACACCCTGTGTGCATGGCACCAGGGAGTCACATGGCCTTCACACGCCCTGTGCGCACGGCACCAGGGAGTCACGTGGCCTTCCCACGCCTGTGTGCACGGCACCAGGGAGTCACGTGGCCTTCACACGCCTGTGCGCACGGCGCCAGGGAGTCACGTGGCCTTCACACGCCCTGTGCACACGGCGCCAGGGAGTCACGTGGCCTTCACACGCCCTGTGCACACGGCACCGGGGAGTCACGTGGCCTTCACACGCCCTGTGCACACGGCGCCAGGGAGTCACGTGGCCTTCACACGCCCTGTGCGCACGGCACCAGGGAGTCACGTGGCCTTCACACGCCCTGTGCGCACGGCACCAGGGAGTCACGTGGCCTTCCCACGCCTGTGCGCACGGCACCAGGAGACCCCCTCATTCTGGGTCGGCCCCTGCACTTCGCTGGTTGTCCCCGTTTCTCCTCGGGTATCGCCCTATCCCTAGACGTTTCGATCCCCACACATGCTTCAGGTTCTTCCGCCTACGCAGGTCTCGTCGGGCTCAACGTGACGAACCCCCAAGACAGTTTCCTGCACCCGGAGATGGTGTTCTCACCCCCTGTGTCCCTGCAGCCAAGCTGAGAGCAGAACCAGGAGCTCTCCAGACTTCCCACCTAGGAAAACGTGTATCATTCGATGGTCCTCTGTAAATAACATAGGAAAAGTGGATACCATGTTTCCCACGGTGTCGGTGGGGCGGCGCTGGGCAGAGATGAAGGAGACTGTGCACTGCAGGGAAACAGTGTGCGCCAGGGAGTCACTGAAGGAAACAGCAGACCCCCGTTTAAGTGCGAGGTATTCTGAGACCACAGAATTGGATGGACAGTACCTCGGACTAAATACGTCCTGGGGGGAACCTGGAGCAGGCACTCAAAAGCAAATGAATGAAAAGGAAGCGGGTTCCAAGCACCCAGGCAGAGGCAACAAGACCCTAACGTGTCTGCTCGGCTCGGCTTGGTGGGGGCGGAGCACACACAGCCTGGGTCCCGGGCGATGCTCACGTGCTTGGGCCGTTCAGTCACTATTTGCTGGGCTGTTCCCACAGGGAATGACGCTTGAGTCCTCCCAAGGAAGTGGGGTCACCCAGGGAAAATGCAAGGCTGGTGGGGTGAGGGTCTTGGAAGCAGAGGAGGGCAGATGACCCAAGAGAGTGGAGGCATATTGGGGAGGGGATGGCCAGCGAGGGGGCTCCGTCTCCCCAGTCCTCTCTGAGTCACCAGCTAACGCGCAAGGAACAAGGCAGGGAGGGCGGGGCCGGGAAGAGACCTTGCTTGGGCGCTGGGCACACGCTGCCGGGTGCCGGTGACGTCCTGCTGGCTTGTGCACTGGAAACCCGCATGGTTTTCTGAACCCAAGTCACCCCAACAAATTCAGTGGTTTTCTGAAAGGCTATTCGTGCGTCGAGTCACAGGTGTCTGCACTCGTGTATGAGGTTCACCATGAAGGCCACTAAAAGCACAAGGGACGGTCCCCAGGAAGGCGACCTCGATGACGAAGCGGGACTTTGGAGGAGACTCGGCGAGTGTGCCAGAGAAACCAAACGGGGCCCCTCTGGAGGAGGGGTTTGCTCCATGGAGATTGGAAGTGGGCACTGGCGTCGGACATGGGGCAACCCAGCGAGAACAGGGGGGAACATGGGAAACCCCGACCCCATGCCCAGACTGGCCCCTGCCCTTTGGAGGTGCAGACCGACTCCCACAGAACGTGGCCCTCGTATTCTCCACGAACCGCACCCTGCAGGCTCTCGCCTTGGTCGGTCGTCACCCACCCGCCTCCCCACTCTGGGCGCCCACGCCGGGGCCATGTGGCCACTCTGACTTCCAGGCCCCACAGCCGGGGGTGATGGGCAGCGAGGGCGCCGTCGGCGGGCTCCCACGTGGCGTGGACAGTGGTGGGTGACCACAGCCATTCCGCAGACGGTGCGCCTTACCCTGTGCCAAGTCCTCCGCGAGGGGAAAGGCGGTGAGGGAGGCGGCGTGGTCCACTCAAGTCCACGTCGGGGCCCGGTTCTCGACAGGCACGAGCCAGGTGCCGGCCGCAGCCCCCCCACCGAGCCAGGGCACACGGCCTCGGCACAAGGCGCTCGGTGCTCACGTTTCGCTCGAGCAGACGGGGGCCTGCGTATAACGCAAGGACGGGGCCGCGCCACGCACAGCTGTCCCCCAAACAGCTGCTTGATGTCCGATTCCACGACACACCACTGTGTTCCTCTGCGGCGTGACAATGTTACAGGGACACGAACAGGACATTCTTCCTCTTTCCCGTGGTGCCTGTGGCATCCCTCTGTGGACCACGGATCGTGCCCCGCGAAATTCTCACATTAAATCCGACCCCCGCTTCTGAGGGTGTCCGGAGGTGATGCCTCTGGGAGGCGACGAGTCACGAGGGTGGAGCCCGTGAATGGGGTCAGTGCCCCACGACAGAGGCCCCGAGAAGACACGGTGAGGACACTGTGCACGAGGAAGAGGGCCTCAGCGGACACGCATCTCCCGACGCCACCACCCAGGGCTTCCAGCCTCCGGCCCGCGCAGAAAGGCTTCCGTGTCGTCAGACACCGCCCGGGGTCTTCCGCCGCCGCGGCCCAGGACTAAGACAGCGGGCGTGTGCTTGGATGGTTCAGGCTACAGACGACCCGTGAAGGAGGCTGGGCTGACCGCAGGTTCCACACGGACGAGCTGTCCATCAGCCTGTAAATCTGGGCTGCACGGGAGAAACACGCAGTCCGGAAAGTGACGCTGGTTAGCTCCCCACGTGAAGCCTGTGCTGAGCGTATTTTTATTTTTGCAGGATTCCCCTGTTAACCTATGTCACTGAAGGAGCCCCAGCGACAAGACACCCAAGAATCGGGGCAGACGCAAGAGGAAACCAACGGAACCGCAGCTGGAAAGAACGGGAGACGGTGCACGGAGCTCAACGCACAGAGCGTGGCATCGGCACTTTACGTAGGCAGATGAGCACCCCCGTGCCTGCCGGGGGCCGGGAACCAGCCACACGACACCCCGCGCAACTCACACGGACGCGGTGGGTGGAGAAGACACGTCCCAAAGGGAAACAACGAATCCGCGGTGGAGGAACCCAGCTCTGCACTCCACACACTCACCTGTGCGGGTGTCCACGTTGGTCCACAGAGGACAGTTGACTAGACATGCACATAGCAAATCCCACTTTTGTTTCTTTTAATTACAGACATTTTTTTTCTTTATTGACTTTAGAGAGAGAGGAAGGGAGAGGGAGAGAGAGAGAAACATCGATGAGCAAGAACATCGACGGGCCGCCTCCTGCACGCCCCCCACTGGGGATGGGCCCACAACCTGGGCATGTGCCCTGACCAGGAATTGAACCGGCGACCTCTTGGTGCAGGGTCGACGCTCAACCGCTGAGCCACACCGGCCGGGCTACAGCCCGCTTTTGTACGTCAATCTGTGACACTGTTTTCAACCCAGGACATTTGTATTCAGAGCGGTTTTCAAAAGATGCATCTCTCCTACGGAAGACACGTCTGTGTCTACTGTAGGACACTGCACAGTATCGTGATGACCCGGGGAATCAATCATGAAGCCGATGAGGGTGACGGCGGGCGCCCGTAGAGTCAGCCCCGACGCAGTGACAGGAATCATCTCTGTGACCATCATCCTCCCACCTGAGGGACGGCACAGCCCACAGGGACAATGGCCGTCGCGCCTGCGACGAATTTAAGGGGGAAACGCCGGTTGGCTGCTACTTTAACATCCCCGCCTGCTGTGAAATCTGCCCTCAAGATGTTCACCTTCAGCCTCCTGATGTATTTTACGTGGAGTCAAAATCCCCATCAGCGTTCATGGAAATGTGATCCCTTAATGAACGCCACAAAGTGTGTTCGGAGGAGCCACCGACGACCACGTTGAACGTATCCGTCACACAAGCAACGCTGTCGCTGTGCCGCGTCCAACCGCGGTCGTCGGCGGGGGATTAAAATAATCAGAGACTCCAACAGTGACCAGGCAGCACAGCGCGGACAGAGACGGGATTTTTCACGGCTGCATACTCGTCCGCGGATGCATTTCTTCCCAGTCGTAAGACTCTCGTGAGCTGCTAGGACTCCGTCCCGTGTCACGCGGGTTGTATTCCGGAAGAATCGTTTTCCAACACGGCGCAGCCGGAAACCACGGGACTCGGTCGGAAACGTGGTGACAATGTCGGATTTGGAAAACGAGCTCAGGGACACTTGGGCGGTGCCTCCAAAGCTGTGTTCGCGCTGATCACATGACCCCCCATTTTCCCTCCTCGGCACAGACCCGTGCCACGTGCACGGACGGTCACACCGCCGCTCCGCAGTGTCCTCCACGACACCCTTTTGAGAATCGGACCAAGGCTTCAGCTACGTGACTGGCTTGAGTCTGGAGGCAGGGACAGTGACTTGGACACGGGACGTGAGGATGCTGCCTAATTATGACCCGTGATGTACAATCAGCGAACCCATGTCGCAGGTCCTACTGCCAGCGAATACTCATGGAGTGTGGTGTGCAGGAATCGTCTCCATCGCCCGTGCGGACAGGCTCTCGGTACGTATCAGAGGAACCCCTCTGACCCTGAAAACCTTTTACGAACGATCATTAAGTTCTTTGTAAAGACAACGATGTGAAGTAGGAAGATGTCACCGGTTCCCACGGAAACAAACAGCAAGTGATGCGCCCTAGGAGGAGCGGCCGGGGGTGCGGTGGACACTGGCTGGGGGTGACCTCATGCTGGGGGCTCGGGGCTGGCCTTAGGGGACTGGATCTCTAAACGGACACTCGCACTTGAAGGACTCAGACTGTGAACGTCCCGGGGGGCTTATTCCAGGCACAGAAAGCGGCTAGCGAGGGGCTGTCGGCGGGAGTGAGCTAGCGTGTCTGCGGGACGAGACGCGCCCCTGGAGCTGCAGCACCGGGGTTGAGGGCCAGGGGCCAGGTGGGCGGAGGGCTCAGGGGCACAGGTCGTGTGCGGCCGTCTAGGCTCGGCCAGTGTTGCTTCCATGTTAAGTGTGAGTGGACACACTGGGCGTTGAGCAAGGGTGACCCTGTATAACCCAAACGGGGGCCTCCGGCGTCTCAGGTACCGGCCTGTGCACCAGTCCGAGGTGTCCGCGGGCCGGCAGGAGGACACAGCAGACGGGGCCGCCGAGGAGTAAGGGGTCAGCGGGAGAGGTGAAGACGAGGGGGCCGACTTGGAGGATACCTGCAAAGCACAGCTGCCCGCCCTCTCAGCACCGTGCAGCGTGGGACAGAGAAACAGGGGCCAGAGTGACGTCTGCGTTCACGCGCTGCTGAGTGGGACGGAGACCCTGGCGAAGGGGGGTCTGAGCACGTGCAGGACACACAACCAGTGGCTTTATTCGGATGCGTCCCTTTGAGGCCGCTCTGGGCTTCCCGGTGTGGCCCTCAGCCGGACAGCTGGACGTGGGATGTTCGCAGAGAGGTCAGGGCCGGAAGCAAGCATGTGGGGGTCACTGTGATGCAAATCCCGTACATGACCTGGGGAGCAGACACTGTTGCCTGTGGAAATAGAACAGCTGGAGGAAAAATTCGGCCAAGGCTGGGTCGCGGGGGAGAACCCCGTCCGGAAGCCGGACGGACGAGGAGCTGCTGGGGACCACAGAGAAACGGCGAGAGCCTCCATCACACACAAGAACAGGGGTTCGCCGCAGACAGCACCGAAGGGCACTGGGAATGAACTTTGCCAGGAAGGAATGGAAATGCTCTCCGAGGTCCCAGATTTAGGTCAGCAGCAATCCAGGCGATAACGTCAACAGAGACGCAGGGTGTATTCTGCGCACGTCCTGGAGCAGAGACGGGGATCTCGGCTATTTGGAAAGCTTTGGAGAAGGCCGTTAGCACGCAGCATGGAGTTCAGTTTTCCTGACGGGGGGAGTCCCAAGATCCACGTTAAGACACGTGTCTGCAGGGTCTGGAGCCGACAGAGATCGACCAAGGACAAGGTCTTCTTCCAGCGTCCCTCCCGCCGTCTCGACACCGTTCAAGTTCATCCTTCTTTGCTGCAAACGCAAAGTGGCCCCCTGGTCAGTGATGGCACCTGGCTCACGGGTGTTCTGTTCCCGTCGGATTCCCAGGTGACGCCCTCGAAGGAACGCCGGGTGGCACCCCCGCCGGCCCTCCGCCTCACAGAGCGGTCAGAGTGCACGTGCCTGGCCTGCGCCTCGGCCGGGCAGGGTCCCAGGCAGCCGAGCGCTCCGTGACGCACACCCTGGCGTCAGCACTGTCTGCGGAAGCTGGTGCCGGGCCTGAGCCATGTGAGACCACAGTCCTCTGGGCGCAGCTGAAGCCGCAGCTTAACCCCCCGCAATCGATCCCCTCCTGGGTGAGCCAAGCCCTCCCGTCTTCTCGACCCACGGAGGAGGGGGTGCTGGGGATCAGGCCCCTGTGTCTGCCAGGTAATGCCCGCTGGGACCGTGCTGCGGGCGTGAGGCATGGGGGCGCGCGGTCCCCTCGAGCTCTGGTGTCCGTCCCCAGCAGGGCTGGACTCCCAGCGACATGCTTTCCCCAGGACTGGCGTCGTCGTCCTCACGTGTGAAATTAAACTTCCATCACCGCGAACCCGCACCGTGATTGGGTGTGGTTTCCGGCGTACACCACCGTGGTGAGACCATCCCACCAGGCCGACACTGCATCTCACTGTGTTTCAGAAATCACACACGTCAAAGTGACAGGGGAGGTCTCCCCAGAGACAGCCATTTGCCGGCACCCCTCAAGGGTCTCAATGGTTTTCTGTTCCTACCTCCCTGTCCTCGTCCTCCTCCTCCTCCTCCACCTCCTCCTCCTCCTCCTCCTCCTCCTCCTCCCTCTGCCTGTCTCTCTGCATGTGCTGGAGATGCACCTACAGGGTGTCCATAAAAGTGTGCACAGCTTTCTAGAATATAGGTACATGTCCTTCACAATTGAACTCTATCGAGCGAGTGTGATGGCCTGTATTGCTGACTAACCTTCCAGTTGCGAACCTGCCACCGTGACCTTGAATGCGTGATTTTAACAGCCACACAGCACTCCATCTTATGCGCCCGCCGTGGGTACCTTACCTCTTCGTCTGCGCTGTGATTTCGATCCTTCTCCAACACTGCGTTGAAGATCCCCCGGGGGGTGGCTGCGAGCCCGGAGGCTGCTTGGCGTGGTGGTGGAGAAAAGCCCTCCTTTCGTGGCTACAAGGAAGATACCCCGACCGTGTAAACACCCTCGTTGTCGTCACGACCGAGACTGAACAGTGAGATGCGCTGCCTCCAGATCAGATGGCTGATGGAGCTTCACTTGGGTCCAATCCCCTGTTTTCCAAAGATAGGCATCATCATTTCCGAAGCAGTGTTTACTCTAAACAAATAGACAATACTTGGGAGAACCCTCATCGCCTCAGCCCAGCGACACGGCCAGCCGGGTGAGAGCGGTCAAGCTCCCCTACCAGGCGGGCTGGGGAGCTGGTGAATTCAGGTTGACTTTTCATGACCGACAAGCCAAAGAGATTTGTGGGTCTAATATTTTCTTTCCCCGATAACAGAAAGCAGACACTGCCCTGGCCGCCGTGGTTCCGCCGCTCAGTCACCATCCCCGGCACCAGAAGTCTGCGGGTTCGATTCCTGGGCAGGGCGCGTGTCCGGGCTGCGGGCTCCATCCCCACTAGGGGGCGAGCAGGAGGCAGCCCATCCATGTTTTGCTCTCACATCAACATTTCTCTCTGCCCCTCTCCCTTCCCCTTTCTAAAAATCACTGATAAAGGAGTCAGAAAGCAGACAGATTTATTTGTAGGGACAAATGTGTTCTAGCCCCTGCCACCCCAGCCCCCAAACTAAAGTTCAAGGAGTGTTTTCTTGTGCGGGTTTGATGAATGATAGTAGATCACATGCACAGTGATTCACTTGCGAAATCACAAGAGGACGCAAACAGGCATCTAGGAGATTTTCTAGGAAAGACAGGAACAGACTGTGCAGTTGTCTGTCGACCAGCAGGCTCCACGAAGTCCAGGGTGTGCCTGCGACACCCCAGGAATCCTGCGACACCCCAGGAGCCCTGTGTCTCCCCGGGGACGGCGAGGTCTCCCCGTCATCCACCCTCCGCTGAGCGCTGTCTTTTTCTCTTGGTTTTTAGGAGTCTGCAGGCCGTGCTCTCCAACCAGGCTACCTGTCCGCTGTGCAGCCTGCACCTTGATCTGGGGGTGTTTGCGCAGGGGGTGCTTCGCTCGCTGGCACTTGGGGAGCAGTTTGCAGGGAGGAGGACGGCAGCCTCTGAGTGCCTGTCTGTGTTGTTACAGCCCTGCTGCGAGCATGCGGGAGGAGGGCTGGGCCACTCGCTGCTCACACCGGCTGTGACCACGGGCTGGCTCTGCTCCGTCCGTCCGTGCTGGTGCCGGGCGTGAACAGCCCCGCCCCAAACCGCCCTTCTCTCTGATGCACCCCGCAGTCTGCGTCCTCATCACCTTCGTCTGGAAACCCACGTGTCTGTCCCACCGGCAGCCCCCCAGTTCTGCCGTCCTCGTCTGAGGGCACCACATCCCCGTGGGAGGGATGGACACGTCCCATTCCGCATCGGCGGGGCACAGCAGCCCGCGGCACCCACTCCGACCACAAGGACAGCCGCGTCCTCGCGATGCTCACCTCCCCTCCCCCCGCCAGCAAACTGTGCACGTCCATGCCCGCCTCCCCTCCCCCGGCCAGCAAACTGTGCACGTCCATGCTCGCCTCCCCTCCCCTGGCCAGCAAACTGTGCACGTCCATGCCCACCTCCCCTCCCTCCGCCAGCAAACTGTGCATGTCCATGCTCACCTCCCCTCCCCCGCCAGCAAACTGTACACATCGCAACTGCCTTCTGGGAAGACCTGATGAAAGAAAACAGCAAGGCTGCTCCCCAGAGGCACCCAAACCCGGCCACAGGAGTTACGCCACCACGTGGCGCGGGCAGTCACAAAGGAAATGAAGAGGGGCCTTGTGCCCCCCAGGAATCGAGATGATCAACTGCTACAAAACGACTCAGAGGAAATCAAGTGCATGGGGGGTGGTTGCCACAATTTAAAATTTGCAGCGATGCTGAGCCGCTGTCTGGAGCGGAGAAGACGGAAGGGCAGGGCCAAGGGACCGAGCGGTCGTGCACGTGGGTGAGCCCACCGCTGGGGCTCACACGGGAAACGGAGGCGAAACACCAGCGTGCAGGCAGCACGGTGACTGGATGTGAATTGTCGACCGGACTCACCGTTGACAGCTGCCTTGGAGACGACGTGGAGGGACCTGGAGAGCATCGTGCTCAGCAAAATAAGCCAGTCGGAGAAAGCCAAGGACCACAGGCCCTGCTGATTTGTGGAATCTAATGGACAGAATGAGCGATGCACAAAACAGACGCAGAGACATGGAAGCAGGGAGCAGGCGGATGAGCCTCAGAGGGAAGGGGCGGGAGGGGCAGGAAGAGATCACCACAGACTTTACATGCGTGTGGGCCCACCCCGTGGACACAGACAAGGTGGGGGGAGGGGCTGGGCTGGAGCGGGGTCAATGTGGGAAAAAGGGAGGGACATCTATGATACTTTCAACAACTGTATAATGTTATAAGCAACTTTTTCTCATTTTCCTCCTTTCTTTACACACCACGAACCATAACCCATCCATCCATGCATTCATCCACCCATCTTTCATCTATCATCTATCTATTCATCCATCCGTCCCCCCACCCATCCATGTATCCACCCATCCACCTATCCATCCATCAACCCTCCTACTCATTCATTTATTTACCCATCCGTCCATCTACCCATTCATCCACCTACCCACCCACCCATCCATGCATCCATTCATCAATATATGTATGTATGTACATATCTGTCCATCCATCCATCCATCCATCCATCCATCCATCCATCCATCCGCATACCCACCCATCTATCCACCCATCTGTCCATCCACCCATTCATCTATCTATCCACCTACCCACCACCCATCCATGCATCCATCCATCAATGTACATATGTATGTACATATCCATCCATCTATCCATCCATCCATCCCCCCACCCATCCATCTATCCACCCATCTGTCCATCCACCCATTTACCCATCTATCCACCTACCCACCCACCCATCCATGCATCCATCCATCAATGTACATATATATGTACATATCCATCCATCCATCCATCCATCCATCCATCCATCCCCCCACCCATCCATCTTTCCACCCATCTGTCCATCCACCCATTTACCCATCTATCCACCTACCCATCCACCCATTCACCCGTCCATCCATCCCACTATTCAACATATTCACTCACTCTGATTCCTGTATCCAGCAAACCTTCAACAAGTACTTATTATGCCAGACACTGCCCTGTTGCAGAAGCAGCCCTGGACTGGCCCTCCCAGTCTTACCGTTTAGCAGGAAAGACGTTAATTCAGAAGTTATGGTAAACCCGGAGGACACCCCCAGAACCTGAAAACACTTTACACCCTGCAGCCCACCGTGTGCTTCGACCCTGCACACAAATCGATTGCTCTCTGGCCCAGGAGTGTTCTCCACCCCGGAGAAGTGTCCCAGGTCAAGCGCAATCCTGGGCAGAGGAGAGAAAACATAAGTCACCCACCGCATCAGTCACGAGTGGCGGCCTTGCCCGGGAGACCACCCACGCACCCATCGAAGGGGTTGCGATGGATTCCAATGCACAGGAAACCATCTGGCGAACGGCAGTGCTCCCCAGCCCAGTTCTGCAAACGTCGAGCCCCCCGTGGCTGGGTGTGGGTGTCCTCGGGGGCCAATGGCTCGTGTCTGCGGCAGCGATCACCGGACAAGTCTGCATGTAGCAGCTGGCCTGGGCTTCCCCCAGCCATCCTGGAGCTCTCGCCAGAAATCCCAGGCTGAGGGCGTTTCCGCGTTAGTTACCGACCAGCCCCGGTCCCCCGGGCCCAGGGTCCCCCCGCTCAGCCTCTTCGGCGCCATCAGGGTGCACTGTCCGCCTGCGTTCTTTTGAGCCCGCCCTACCAGACTGCAGAGTCCCGAGTCGACTTCCAATTAAAACGATCGAACGCCCAGAGGTGCCTCTCCGGTTTGAATGCGGTGAATCCGTAATAAAAGCGGATTTCATTAACTCGTTCTCTGTAACCCTCCAGAGGGAGGAGCAGGTAATAAACTCACAGCAGGACGGTTGTCCCCTGGGCCTTCTCTGCTCCGGGCAACCACTCTTGAATTTGATTGATGATGAGCCACAGACTATACAAACAGATAACTCGTTAATAGGAATTAATTCTCCTGTTTGTTAGATAGGATTTCATTAAGTTTTGTTGGATTTAAAAAACTGTACAGTTGACCACAGGGGCATCAGACTTTTCCCGGTGGACCCTTGGGAACTTTGCAACTGTAGGATCTTTCCAGGTCTGTGACTGTGAACTGCTGACAGTCTATTGATGGAAGGGGGCAAGTCCGTAAGCGAGTTACCACACATACAGTACAGATGGGCCGAATCCTGTAGGTTCCAGATGCACATTGCTCACACTTCCTCGTGGGGTCTCACTTTTGCAAGATCATATGTACCCATGACTCCCTGCATCAGCAGCACTGAAACTTGGCTCTGCATCTATGATTTTTTTTTTTTTTATCCTCACCCGAGGACATTTTTTCCATTTTTTGTTCAGATAGAGTGGGAGGGAGAGAGAGGAAGAGAGAGAGAGAGAAACATCGATGTGAAAGGGACACATCGAGTGGCTGCCACCCGCACGACCAACCAGGGCTGGGGAAAAACTGCAACCGAGGTCCGCGCCCTTAGCGGGAACCGAACCCGGGTCTCTCTGTACCACAGGCCGACGCTCTAACCGCTGAGCCAAACCGGCCAGGGCACATCTATGATTTTTAAAAAGTTTCCGCTATCCCTATGCATACATATCCACGTGTACACATGTGTATGAATATGCATGAATACATGTATGCATGGAGGTGTTTGAATCATTAAGTTATATACTCTATGCAGGCTGCTATGTTACATATATTCAGATATGCTTTTATTATAAATTGGTAAATACTCAGTATAGGTCTATTAAATATGTTGATTCTCCAAATAGGTATTAAAGTGAACTAATAAAAATATGACCAGGTTCCTAGTGTAGGGCCTGGGACAAATGTGTTTATAATAAGCCAACAGGACATACATCAATTGAGACTACTGTCCCCGGGTGTGGGTGCCCTTGGGGGCTAGAGATGCACATGTGTGTGTGTGTGTGTGTGTGTGTGTGTGTGGCAGCCTCATTTTACAAGTCTGCATTTAGCAGCTGACTTGAGCTTCCTGCTACTATCCTGAAGCTCATGCCCAAGACACCAGGTGAAGGCTTAGACCTGGCACAGTCCTGACTAAGCTGCACGATGACCTCCGGGGAGGGGTCGGGGGGGGCAACCCGGAGTAGAGAAACGGAGGAGGAAACAGGATGTTCTATTTCCCTCCCCAGTTCACCAAAATCAAGTCCATTTTCTCACACGTACTTTTCCGTGTTGCTTATGTCGTCAGGGCTTAAAACAGAGTTTTCATCGAACGCGGTACCTGAAATGTGATAAAATCGTGTCTACCAGCTTGTGGCCGTAATAAAAAATATATAGACGTTGAGACAAGTGGCTGTAACTCGTTCATTTCAGGCTTGCTGGCTCCGAGAACGGAGGGCTTGGCCGTGCCCGCAAACCAGCACATCGTGCTGAGCCGTCCAGGGAGGACAGTGGGTGACAGGCACGCCACATGACAACCTTTCTGGGTTGGCAGCCAGGACGAGCCCAGAAAATGCTCTTCCTTCTTTCAAAAAGGAATTTACAGTAAAGTCATCAAGTCGTGCTTCAGAATTCATCTGTCTTATGGCCAAAGCGAGAAGTGAGGTTTGGGTTTGCATATTCATTGATCGGTTCAGCAAGCTATTTTTCTCCCCACAGAACGTGGACAGCAACATGACCCCTAAACGGTTACCGTGAGGGTTTTGTTCAGGTACTTTAGTTGAGATATGTTTTTTTCTTTGTTGATTTTAGAGAGAGAGGAAGGGAGAGAGAGAGATAGAAACATGGATGAGAGAGAACATAGACTGGCCGCCTCCTGCACGCCCCCCACTGGGGATGGGCCCACAACCTGGGCATGTGCCCTGACCGGGAATCGAACCAGCGACCTCTTGGTGCAGGGTCGATGCTCAGCCACTGAGCCACACCGACCAGGCAGATGAGATAATATTTTAAGAGGTCTTGGCATACAGTGGGCACTCCAGCCCTTTGCGGTGTCTCCTTTCATGGATACAGAACATCAACATTGGATGTGTGTCTATGATCCTCCGCCTGATTTCATGACCTCAGCGGAACTGGGCTGGGGGCAGGGGCGAGATTTTGCGTTTACTGTACCTTCCATCTGACACTCCCATGTGCAGACCGAGACTCTGGGAAGTCGAGAGACCTTTCCTGCAGCAGCAGAGCGTGCACTGGGCTAGAATTTCTGGCTCCGGGTGCTCACATTCCCATCTGGAGTTCTAGAAGGACAAGGAGGTGGCAGTCCGGAAGGTCTGAGAAGCCCCTTAGTGCAGGGACAGGTCCGGCGTGGCTCGCGGTCCCAGAGACATAGCGCCGCTGTGCTCAGAAGCCTGTGCCTCCCGTCAACCTGTGTCATACACTTGGAAGGAGCATCCCGTCGGGCAGGCTCAAGTCATCCCCCAAGGGCTTATTCATGATCAGACGTCCAGGAGATGGGTCTCAGGAACGTGCCTTTCAGTAAGCTCCCCGGGTGATTCTGATGGTGTGGCCGGAGGCCACCGTCGTGAGAACCACCAGTCGGTAGGTAGTGAGCAGGCAGAGGACCTGCTGTCCCCAGGAGTGCCCCTCTTCACAACTGAGCATCCCAGCTCGGCTCCAACTAAGTCTCCCTTCTCTGGTGAACAAAGTCTTTGTTAACGTAAGAGCTAAATATCCGGTCAGGGCAAACGGTCTGTTCGCACATCTTCAGAGGCACTGACTCTGCAGTACAAATGCAGACGCAGAGACTGTACAGAAATATACCATGTAGTACACAGCGAGTTCCTTCTAGCCCCAGACCGCACTGTTCTGGGTTTGCGCCCCCAACCCTGTGACATAAAACTGCCCACACGCTTCCTTACCCCTTCCCACCCGTGTGTAGCTCTTCTTCCTAACATTTCACCCCGTTTCGGCGATAATTGTGTGAAATAGATTTTTGCTCGATGATTCTCTGCTCCTCACTTTGGGGAAAAAAAATGCAACTTCTGCAGTATCCCTCGATCCTAGAGCGGCCTTTTACGCACCAGAGGGTTCGGGGAAGAGGGAAACATTGCGCGCAAGTTGGAGAAGGGGGGGGGGGGGGGCGCGGACGTGGTTCTTTCTTTCTAAAGGAATCGCCCTCTCTTACCTCCACTTTCCCTGGCGACTGGGCGGCCCATCACCGTGACCTCCGCAACCTCCGCAACCTGCGCCACCTCCGCAACCTCCGCAACCCTGCGCCGCTGGGCCAGGCCTGCCTGCCTTCGCTCGTCTCCCAGGGAAACGCACTTCCTGCCGCTGCTGCCGTCGGTTGAACCGGGGACCTGGTCCCGGGCACGCACCGATGATCCCCCTGGTGTCAGTCCGTGTCTGCCGTGGGCGAGGCTCAGGTCCCGGACGCGAGCAAACAACACAGCCGCTGAAATCCCCGGGAGCAAGGACTCACCGGCGGCTGGGTCCGCGAGCAGGGCTCCCGGCGCCCGGATCGTACGAGCCGCACGTGCCTGCCCCTGCAGGGTACCTGCCGCGTGGGGACGGAACCCGCACGCGAGGACGGAACCGCACGTGACCTCAGGTATGTAACCCGCAGAGGAATGGTAACCCGCATGTGAACGCACGAGCACGTAACCCGCTCAGCAGGCGTAACCCGCAGTGCACGCACGTGGGTGCAGGTACACAACCCGCACAGCACACGTATCCGCAGTGCACGCACGTGGGTACGGGTACGTAACCCGCACAGCACACGTATCCGCGGTACACAACCCGCACAGCACACGTATCCGCAGTGCACGCACGTGGGTACGGGTACGTAACCCACACAGCAGACGTACAGCAGACGTACCGCAGTGCACGCACGCACACGTGTGATGAATGAGCCCGCGCAGCCGCCCCCTCTGCAGGGCAGCCCCTGGGTGGTCTTCCTCCTGTCGCTGCGGTGGCCGCTCCCCAGGGACAGAGCCCTTCCTGCCTCCACGCACAGCTCGCAACCTGGGCTGTTGCTGGGTGTCTTGGGTCCACATCCAGGCCCCTCGCGACACCTGTCGCCTAACCCAGCTCAACACTGTGACCCCGACACCTGGCCCCACCTGGATGGCCGGGAAGGGCGCAGGGCGGCGTTCGGGGCGGGAGCGGGGAGTCCGGCGCTGGCTTAGCAGAGGCTGAGGCACAGCTGCTGGGGAGACCGGCGTCGACCTGATGTGTGGTCAGCAGCGTCCCCCGCGGGGTCAGGCTCCTCGGCCACAGCGCCCAGCAGCTTCGGCTGCAGCACCGAACACCCTCCCAGCCCCTCCCACGCGTGGGCAGGCCCAGGGCTTCCGTCCTGCTCCACCCGGCCTCTCTCTCTGCTTCTCAGTCTCCCCCTCCCGCAGGTGTGGGCGCCGACCCCCCACCTTTTATCACAGGGTCTCAGCGGACTTGCCACCCGATCAGGGGTTAATTCCTCATCAGGAAATGACCGGTCTACCGCCTGGCCCCCTCAGCTGCTGCCCGCCTGCGCTCGCCCGTCTCCATCCGAAGTGGGTGCCTGGGTCGTCTGCACCCTGCGACCGGCACACCCCTGCCAACAAGACCTGTCACCCAGCGCAGTTCTAGTGCAGACGGCACAGTTCTCCATGGACATGCATTGGATGCATAACGTGCCAAGTACCCCAGGAACTATTTAATGGTGTGAATTGAGGTGTTCACCCCACTTCCCTGTGATAATGTAAGCTCCTGGCCAGGGGAGAGACCCTAGCTGCAGCCTTATGCCCCCTCCCCCAAGAGACACCCGTGGAACTCACAGGGGTTAGTACTTCAAGGCCCTGAGTTCCTCCACAGGGTCCTAGCTGGAGCCATGAAACCTCAGAAATGGCTTCAGAATTCAGAGCCCAGCGAGCCCTGGCCACTGTGGCTCAGGGACGGAGCCGCCGGTGCACCAGAGAGGCTGGGGTTCCATTCCGGTCAGGGGCACGTACCTGGGCTGCATTTTGATCCCCGACCCTGGTCAGGGTCATGCGGGAGGCAACTTGTGAATGTTTCTCTCTAACGTTCATGTTTCCTCTCTCTCTCTCCCTGTTCCCACCTGCCTCCCACTGGATGTGAAAATCCATGGAAAAATATCCTGGGAGGTGGGGAGATTAAAGAATAAAAAAATAAATGAAAAGAGCCCAGCTGACACTGAGCTTCCAGAGGGAGCCATTCCCTCTTTTTTTTTTATTTGATTTTTAATTTTATTTTTGTTATAGATGTTTCTCCTTTTTACCCCATTGACACCCTCCTCCCCATCCCCCCCGCCCCATCCCCGGCTTTGTTGTCCATGTCCATCGGTTATGCGTACACGCATATAACTTCTGTGGTTTATCTCTTCCCTCCCCACCACCCCCTCTTCTGAGGGTTGTCAGTCTGTACCCCACTTCCACGTCTCTGGGTCTATACTATTCCTCAGACTGTTATATTCATTATATTCCACAAATAAGTGAGATCATGTGGTATTTGTCTTTTTCTGCTTGGCTTGTTTCACTTAGAATAATTTTTTCCAGGTCCCTCCGTGTTGTCTCAAACGATAAGAGAGCTTTCTTTCTTACAGCTGCATAGTACTCCATTGTGTATATGTACTACAGCTTTTTTATCCACTCCTCTACTGATGGACACTTGGGCTGTTTCCAGATCTTAGCTATTGTAAATAGTGCTGCTATGAACATGGGGGTACATATATTCTTTCTGATTGGTGTGTCAGGCTTCTTAGGGTATATTGCTAGAAGTGGGATCACTGGGTCAAAGGGCAGTTCCATTTTAAATTTTTTGAGGAAACACCATAGTGTTTTCCATAGTGGCCGCACCATTCCCTCTTGAAGAGCAATCATTACAGTTCACGCGTGGACCTATCAGTAGACAGATCACACGTGTGCAAATGCTAATGTACACTAATCACAACTGAACACAGAGACGAGTCATGTCACAGGCTTGGTGTGAGTGGTCAGTATCATTTCCATCCTCGTTTCTTCTTGGGAAACCATGGTTTCACCTTCAGGCAAACATTCCCATGAGACTCAGGTAACTGTTGGGCCACAGGTGTGGCAGGTGTGTGGCGGTTCCGCTCGGTAAATGGGTGGCAGTCCTCACTGGGCAGCAGCGGCCCTTCCTAATTGAGCGTTTTCACTGCTTGCTGCCGGGCTTGTGTGCACTCCGCGCTCCACATGTGTGCGGCTTTGCGTGCACTCCATGTTCCACGTGTGCCAGGCTTGGGGTGCACTCCATGCTCCACGTGTGCCCGGCTTTGCGTGCACTCCGCGTTCCACGTGTGCCCGGCTTTGCGTGCACTCCGCATTCCACGTGTGCCCGGCTTTGCACTCCACGTTCCACATGTGCCCGGCTTTGCGTGCACTCCATGCTCCACGTGTGCCCGGCTTTGCACTCCACGTTCCACATGTGCCCGGCTTTGCGTGCACTCCACGTTCCACGTGTGCCCAGCTTTGAGTGCACTCCGCATTCCACATGTGCCCAGCTTTGCGTGTACTCCATGCTCCACGTGTGCCCGGCTTTGCGTGCACTCCATGCTCCACGTGTGCCCGGCTTTGCGTGCGTGTGCCCGGCTTTGCATACACTCCACGTTCCACATGTGCCCGGCTTTGCGTGCACTCCATGCTCCACGTGTGCCCGGCTTTGCGTGCACTCCACGTTCCACGTGTGCCCGGCTTTGCATGCACTCCATGCTCCACGTGTGCCCGGCTTTGCATGCACTCCACGTTCCACGTGTGCCCGGCTTTGCATGCACTCCACGTTCCACGTGTGCCCGGCTTTGCATGCACTCCACGCTCCACGTGTGCCCGGCTTTGCATACACTCCACGTTCCACGTGTGCCCGGCTTTGCGTGCACTCCATGCTCCACGTGTGCCCGGCTTTGCACTCCACGTTCCACGTGTGCCCGGCTTTGCATGCACTCCATGCTCCACGTGTGCCCGGCTTTGCATGCACTCCACGTTCCACGTGTGCCCGGCTTTGCATGCACTCCACGTTCCACGTGTGCCCGGCTTTGCGTGCGTGTGCCCGGCTTTGCATACACTCCACGTTCCACATGTGCCCGGCTTTGCGTGCACTCCATGCTCCACGTGTGCCCGGCTTTGCGTGCGTGTGCCCGGGATTGCATACACTCCACGTTCCACATGTGCCCAGCTTTGCGTGCACTCCATGCTCCATGTGTGCCCGGCTTTGCGTGCGTGTGCCCGGCTTTGCATACACTCCACGTTCCACGTGTGCCCGGCTTTGCGTGCACTTCACGTTCCACGTGTGCCCGGCTTTGCATGCACTCCACGTTCCACGTGTGCCCGGCTTTGCGTGCACTCCACGTTCCACGTGTGCCCGGCTTTGCGTGCACTCCATGCTCCACGTGTGCCCGGCGTTGCATGCACTCCATGCTCCACGTGTGCCCGGCTTTGCATGCACTCCACGCTCCACGTGTGCCCGGCTTTGCATACACTCCACGTTCCACGTGTGCCCGGCTTTGCGTGCACTCCATGCTCCACGTGTGCCCGGCTTTGCACTCCACGTTCCACGTGTGCCCGGCTTTGCGTGCACTTCACGTTCCACGTGTGCCCGGCTTTGCATGCACTCCACGTTCCACGTGTGCCCGGCTTTGCATGCACTCCATGCTCCACGTGTGCCCGGCTTTGCATGCACTCCACGTTCCACATGTGCCCGGCTTTGCGTGCACTCCATGCTCCACGTGTGCCCGGCTTTGCATGCACTCCATGCTCCACGTGTGCCCGGCTTTGCGTGCACTCCATGCTCCACGTGTGCCCGGCTTTGCGTGCGTGTGCCCGGCTTTGCATACACTCCACGTTCCACATGTGCCCAGCTTTGCACTCCACGTTCCACGTGTGCCCGGCTTTGCATGCACTCCATGCTCCACGTGTGCCCGGCTTTGCATGCACTCCATGCTCCACGTGTGCCCGGCTTTGCACTCCACGTTCCACGTGTGCCCGGCTTTGCATGCACTCCATGCTCCACGTGTGCCCGGCTTTGCATGCACTCCATGCTCCACGTGTGCCCGGCTTTGCGTGCACTCCATGCTCCACGTGTGCCCGGCTTTGCGTGCACTCCACGTTCCACATGTGCCCGGCTTTGCATGCACTCCATGCTCCACGTGTGCCCGGCTTTGCGTGCACTCCATGCTCCACGTGTGCCCAGCTTTGCGTGCACTCCATGCTCCACGTGTGCCCGGCTTTGCGTGCGTGTGCCCGGCTTTGCATACACTCCACGTTCCACATGTGCCCAGCTTTGCGTGCACTCCATGCTCCACGTGTGCCCGGCTTTGCACTCCACGTTCCACGTGTGCCCGGCTTTGCGTGCACTTCACGTTCCACGTGTGCCCGGCTTTGCATGCACTCCACGTTCCACGTGTGCCCGGCTTTGCATGCACTCCATGCTCCACGTGTGCCCGGCTTTGCATGCACTCCATGTTCCACATGTGCCCGGCTTTGCGTGCACTCCATGCTCCACGTGTGCCCGGCTTTGCATGCACTCCATGCTCCACGTGTGCCCGGCTTTGCGTGCACTCCATGCTCCACGTGTGCCCGGCTTTGCGTGCGTGTGCCCGGCTTTGCATACACTCCACGTTCCACATGTGCCCAGCTTTGCACTCCACGTTCCACGTGTGCCCGGCTTTGCATGCACTCCATGCTCCACGTGTGCCCGGCTTTGCATGCACTCCATGCTCCACGTGTGCCCGGCTTTGCACTCCACGTTCCACGTGTGCCCGGCTTTGCATGCACTCCATGCTCCACGTGTGCCCGGCTTTGCATGCACTCCATGCTCCACGTGTGCCCGGCTTTGCGTGCACTCCATGCTCCACGTGTGCCCGGCTTTGCGTGCACTCCACGTTCCACATGTGCCCGGCTTTGCGTGCACTCCATGCTCCACGTGTGCCCGGCTTTGCGTGCACTCCATGCTCCACGTGTGCCCAGCTTTGCGTGCACTCCATGCTCCACGTGTGCCCGGCTTTGCGTGCGTGTGCCCGGCTTTGCATACACTCCACGTTCCACATGTGCCCAGCTTTGCGTGCACTCCATGCTCCACGTGTGCCCGGCTTTGCACTCCACGTTCCACGTGTGCCCGGCTTTGCGTGCACTTCACGTTCCACGTGTGCCCGGCTTTGCATGCACTCCACGTTCCACGTGTGCCCGGCTTTGCATGCACTCCATGCTCCACGTGTGCCCGGCTTTGCATGCACTCCACGTTCCACGTGTGCCCGGCTTTGCATGCACTCCATGCTCCACGTGTGCCTGGCTTTGCATGCACTCCACGTTCCACATGTGCCCGGCTTTGCGTGCACTCCATGCTCCACGTGTGCCCGGCTTGGCGTGCACTCAGGCGGCCAGAGCAGCTGTTTCCTGGGAAAGTGTCCATTCTGGCCACAATAATCTCCAACTAATTGCACATCAAATATTTATTTCTCGCGCATTAAATTAATGAAGCCGTTTCAACGAGAGAAAAATTGCATCGGGTTGGCAGACGCTGCCTATAAATTCAGGAGCGAGTCCCGGCTCTCCTCTGGCTGCGCTCCCTGTAGACAGAGTAACCACTTTTAAATGGGAAATTTCCCTGTTATCTCGTTGTGATTTTTAAATAGACAAGTTTTCCTTCTTAAAGTGCTTTGCTCCAGTTTCCCTTGATAAGCCATGGTACACAGCTTTCTGAAATGAAAAAGAAAAAGTCATGCTGTTGATTTTTAAATAAATTATTTATCTGCTTCGCCCTGAATTGAACGCGGTATTTTCTCTCGAATTCGGCTTCTCAGACTGTGAGTGTCTCCAGTGGGTGGACTTTTATTTTTCTATGTATTCTTATTTTTCGCAGCGTCACGGAGGTGGGTGACATACGGAGCTGGACGTGTACACCGTGGGTTTAGACAAGTGCCAACACCAGTGTGACTGTCCCCACGATCCAGGGAATAAACAGTCACCACCCCCAAAGTTTCCTTGTGTTCTTTTGCTGTTTCTGAGGAAAAAACACTGAACATAAGATCTACTTTCTTAACGACTTGGAAGTGCCGGGCAGCATCCTGTTAGCGGCACCCACAGGGTGGTCCGTGTGGGCCGGCAGGTGTCCGGAACTTGTGCACCTCGTGTGACCGAGGCTTGGATGCTCATTCACTGCACCGTCCCTGCGCACCGTCCCTGGCTGATTTCACTTGCACGGCTAGTTCTCCGAAGAAGACACGCAGGTGGCCGACGGGTACGTGAAGAGCTGTCCGCATGGATGACGACCACGCACACGCCAACCCCAGCGGCAGCGAGGGTGGCTCACCTCTGCGAAGATGGCAGAGGAGGGTGAGGATGTGCAGACACTGGAGGCCCGTACACGGCTGCTGGGACTGTAAAGTCGCGGCCCACTGTGCACAGCAGGGAGGAGCTTCCTCGACGTGGAGGACTGGGCTTCCCCCTTCGCGGGGGCTATTTATTCCCAAAACCAGTTTGTACTTTCAACAGACACCTTTCTCCTTCGGATCCATTCTCTGAAGGGTTTCTGATACATTGCTGGTATGTAGAAAACGAATAATTGTTTTTTGAAAATTTTTTATTTATTAATCTGTTTTTGTTACAGATGTTTCTCATGTTTCGCCCATTGACACCCTCCTCCTCTCCTGCACCCCCGCTCCATCCCCAGCTTTGTTGTCTATGTTCATTGGTCATGTACCCATGCATGTAAGTTGTGTGGTATATCTCTCCCCCCCACACCCCCTCCTCTGAGGCTTGTCAGTCTGTACCCCACCTCCATGTCTCTGGGTCTATTTTGTTCAGCAGTTTGCTTAGTTCATTATATTCCACAAATAAGTGGGATCATGTGATATTTGTCTTTTTCTGCTTGGCTTCTTTCACTTAGGATGATACTTTCCAGGTCCCTCCATGTCGTCTCAAAGGATAAGAGATCTTTCTTTCTTACAGCTGCATAGTACTCCATTGTGTATATGTACCACCGCTTTTTTATCCATTCGTCTACTGATGAACACTTGGGCTGTTTCCAGATCTTAGCTATTGTAAATAGTGCTGCTACAAACATGGGGGTACATATATTCTTTCTGACTGGTGTTTCAGGCTTCTTAGTGTATATTCCTAGAAGGGGGATCACTGGGTCAAATAGAAGTTCAATTTTTAACTTTTTGAGGTAACACCATATTGTTTTCCATAGTGGCTGCACCAGTCTGCATTCCCACCAGCAGTGCACTAGAATCCCCTTTTCTCCACACCCTCGCCAACACTTGTTGTTTGATGATTTGTTGATGGCGGCCATTCTGACAGGTGTGAGGTGATACCTCATTGTTGTTTTAATTTGCATCTCTCTGATGATGAGTGATGTTGAGCATTTCTTCATATGTCTCTTGGTCATTTGCATGTCCTGTTTGGAGAGGTGTCTATTTAGGTCATCTGCCCATTTTTAATTGGGTTCTTTGTCTTTTGTTGAGTTGCACTTTTTTTTTGGAAATTGACCCCTTATCTGATGCATCATTGGCAATTATGGTCTCCCATATAGTGGGATCCCTTTCCGTTTTGATGGTTGTTTCTTTTGCTGTGCAGAACTATTTAGTTTGATGTAGTCCCATGTGTTCATTTTTTCCTTTGTTTCTGTTGCCTTAGATATTATTATATCAGTGAAAATTCTGCTGCGTATGATGTCTGAAATTTTGTTGCTGTTTTTTGTTTAAAAAATTTTTTTTTCTTTATTGATTTTAGAGAGAGAGAAAGGGAGAGAGAGATGGAAACATCAATGAGAGAGAACATCCACTGGCCGCCTCCTGCACGCCCCCCACTGGGGATCGGGCCCACAACCTGGGCATGTGCCCTGACCAGGAATTGAACTGGGACCTTTTGATGCATGGGTCAACCTCAACCACCCAGCCACACTGGCTGGACTTAGTAATTGTTTTAAGAAAGAGTTTGGGGACATAATTTCTCAGAACAGTTGGAGAGGATTGTACCTGTGGATTTCTGTCTTCAGGACAAATAATCTGACAACGTTACACTACTGTAATCATGCCAGTTGCCACCCACCGTGACTGAGTGTTTGCAATGCTGGGTAGTCTCCTGCGCCAGGGATTCTCATCCAGGACTGACTGACTGAAGGTCCGTGAGCGTCAGCTGCCCGTTCTGCATGGCCTTCCCAGTAGGGTTTCTGGCTTCAGCTGCTTGTGGATGAAACATGGTTTGCATTTGCTTGGAAGAAAGTCCTTTCAAAATCCGATGTCAGGTTCTCACCATGTCTGTCCTAACGCAGCAACCGGTCTATTGTTTGTCTATCCATCTGTTTGTCTTCTATCTATCTATCTATCTATCTATCTATCTATCTATCTATCTATTATCTATCTATCTATCTATCTATCTATCATCTATCTATCTATCAATCATCTGTCTGTCTATCTATCTATCTATCTATCTATCTATCTATCTATCTATCATCTATCTATCCATTATCTATCTATCTATCTATCTATCATCTATTATCTATCTATCTATCTATCTATCATCTGTCTATCCATTATCTATCTATCTATCTATCTATCTATCTATCTATCTATCTATCTATCATCTATCATCTATTATCTATCTATCTATCTATCTATCTATCTATCTATCTATCTATCTATCATCTATCTATCCATTATCTATCTATCTATCTATCTATCTATCTATCTATCTATCTATCATCTATTATCTATCTATCTATCTATCTATCTATCATCTATCTATCATCTATCTATCTATCTATCTATCTATCTATCTATCTATCTATCTATCTTCTATCTATCCATTATCTATCTATCTATCTATCTATCTATCTATCTATCATCTATTATCTATCTATCTATCTATCTATCTATCTATCTATCTATCTATCATCTGTCTATCTATCCATTATCTATCTATTATCTATCTATCTATCTATCTATCTATCTATCATCTATCTATCTATTACCTATCTATCTATTATCTATCTATCTATTATCTATCTATCTATTATCTATCTATCTATCTATCATCTATCTATCTATCATCTATCTATCCATCCATCATCTATCTATCTATCTATCTATCTATCATCAATCTATTTATCTATCTATCTATCCATCTATCCATCCATCCGTCCATGGTTTATTATAAAGGATTGGTTCTTGTGATTATGGAAGCTGAGAAGTCCCACACTCGGCCACCTGAAATGTTTCATCTAATCATCTCATCTCACCTGGAAATACCCTGACAGACACACCCAGAAATAACGTTCAACCAAATATCTGGGCACCCTATCGCCCAGTCAAGTTGACACGTAAAATTAACCATCGTAAAATGTACATATCCTTAGGACTTATCATACCACATGCTTTCTAGCACGAACACATGTGTTCCTGTGCAATGTTTCCCAGCGTTGCTCACCTCCACTCACCAGATGACAGTAGGCACCCTCCAGTCCCCTCTTCACCCCGCCCCCCGTACGACAGCCCAAAACGCCTCTAGATATTGCCAACTGTCTCTGGGGTCACAATCACCCCCTAGTTGACTACCACTGGCCTAACAACCCTATTCCAATGCTTCCCACCAGTGAATTAGGTGCTCTTCAACCAATCTTTTCTTTTAATTAACATTTTTTATTGATTTGTAGAGAAAGAGGAAGAGAGAGAAACATTGGTGTCAGAGTGCAACATCAGTGGGCTGCACGCCCCCCCACTGGGGATCAAGCCCAAAACCCGGGCACGTGCCCGGGAATCAAACCAGCAACCTTTTGGTCCACAGGATGACGTCCAACCAACTGAGCCACACCAGCCAGGGCCTCTCACAATCTAATTATCCAAATCGAAACACACCAATAACTAGGGATTATGTGATAGGAACCATGACGGATTTAAATGTCTCTCTGTCCCTCTCACACAATTCCAAGTTCGCTGTAGAGGACATCAGACATTGTCGTCTAGTTTAGCGGTTCCCAAACCTGAACGCACATTAGAATCATCCGATGTTTTTTTAAAACTCCAAAGACCATGTGATACCCCAGAAAAAAAAAAACAAGCGTCCCTGAGGGTGAGGGGCACACACACATTACTAACCCTCGATGTGCTGGTTGTTGATGGTCCCAGGTAACCGCAGTACGCGGACACATTGGGGAACGGCTGGTGTGAATTTTTGCTGGATTGGGGGACGAATACGTTGTGATTAGCCATTGTCGCATCCTGAATCTAATTATTACAATATCTCCGTCTCGTCTTGGGTATATCATGTCATTCATGTCATCTGTTTGTTTTTTTTCCCCTCTATGTATTCAGACCGTTATATAAAACACACATGATCATCATGAGCCCCAGAAGAGATAACTTCTTGTGAATTTTAACACAGGGCACAATAGCGTAACGCACAGTGGTGGCTACATAATTATCCTTGGCTCCATCTTAATCGTTTTCAAGAATTACATGGAGTTCATTCTTTTAATGACCATCCCATCTTTAATAATAGTCCAGAAAACTGAACAAAGGATTCAGTCAGTGAGTCACCATCAGGGACAATTTCGACTCTTTATTTGAATCGACATCTTGGCCAAGGGGATATATTTTCGGGTGATTTTTTTCCCCCAGAAAAGCATACACCACAGGATGGTGCGTACTCTGAGCCCCAGCAGAACGGAGCTGGGTCTCTGTGACCTCGCACTTGGAAATCTGGGGTTAACACCTTCGGATGCAAATACCAACTGGTCACCATCGCAAAGATGGTGTTGACCTGTCACCGCTGACCCCAGCCGGGTCTCGCTTCCTTCCTACGGCACCTGCGTCTCCTGCCGGGGTCGTTGCACGGTGACCCGACTTCTGTCTCCGTCACGGCACGTCAGTGGGTTTTATTTTTATTCACTTTTCCCGGAACCTGAGTGAACCCGTCAGACTGTAATCATGCTATTTTCTCACTTGAGTCGGGCTTTCTTTCGCTACAAACCTGGACTATTAGTTCTGCTCCATTTGCTTCCACATCACCGTCCAGGACACTAATGATCAGTGGCGTCTTTCCTTCGTCATTGTCATTGTGATCTCTTTCCCTTTGAGTCCGTTTGTCCCGCGTGCTGGCAAACCGTCCCACGTTCGCACAGGCCGGAAAATTGATTGTTTTTCTCGCGTCAGTTCCGCTCCTGAGCGCTCTCCATGCCGGTTGAAACTTGGTCACTGAACTTTGGGTTTCTGGTTCTGTCTGTCTTTAAGCCATACCTGCGTCACCCTGTTCTTCTGTCCCATGAATGCCTTTGCGTTGGCAATGCAGGAAGACTGACGTCCACCTACAAGCCCTAATTTCGGAGTCACCCCCGTTCCCCGAAGATGCGCTTGTGTATGGGAAGATCTAGAACACCCTCCAACATGACTTCAGGGGGGGTGTTCTCTCAGCATCTCAACGTTTCTCTTTTTCAACGGGAAGGCGTCGGCGAACGCTGAGATTTCGGCAACGTCCACGCAGTTCGTGGAGAGCAACGCCATGCTGGGAACGACGTACAGCTCTGTGTAACCCCCCAAAGTCCGAACAAGGTCTGCAGGACGGGGTTCCCTGTGCCCTGAGTGGGCTTGACGGAGCCGGGCTGTGATGCACAGAGCAGGCGGGGGGTGGGGACAGGCAGGGCTGCAGCGGGCCCAGCTGGCGGATCCTCGGTCTTCCTCCTGTGGCCGGGGCTCAGCCAAGAACGGACGTGTGACCGGCCCTTCCTGGGACAGCATGAGCCCTTCCTCAAGCGGCTCACAGGCTCGAAGCAGGGCACCCAGCTCCCCTGCGCGGGGACGGGCCGATGGAGGCCCCGCTGTGGGCTTCGAATTCACACGCCGTGGGAGGACAGGGTCGTGAGCTCACACACACCACGAAGAACCTCCAAATCCCGTGAAATACGAACCACGGGGATGGAGGCTCCACGCAAGATCCCTTGGTCCCAGCCACCACGCTTTTTGAGGAAAACAAACGTCACCTTCCATGGCGAGTTGGTGGACAGGTCACACCCGTCACTTGGCTGAACTGTCTTCATGCTCTAATTGGGGAGGGGGAGGAGCAGGCGCCGGGAGCCCGGGTTTGGGAGGACACTGACGAGGACCATCCGAGCGCTGTTCCCGTCCAGCTCCCCCTTCAACCTGCACCTGCCTTTCCTCGTCGGTAGGGGGGGCGACGGGGGGCCGGGGATGGACGACGCCAGTGTTTACCACGGTGCCCGGTCGTTGGAAAGGACCGAGTGAGGGTTCACTAGATGCAGCCGTTGTGACCGCCCCCACTCAGGGATCTCTGCTCCTGGCGACCGGGCGAGTGTGTACATACGGCACAGAAAGACCCAGAAGTGGCTGGATGGGCACAGACAGGAGAAGAAATGTGTTTGCAGAGAAAAGAAGGGGCTGGATTTGGAGAAGAGCCATGTGACGCCGGGCAGACACTCCCGTCCCCTGTCCCTGTCCTCACCCTGGGCTCAAACACCCCCAAAAAGCTTGAGATGCCCGGCCGGTGGGGCTCAGTGGTTGAGCGTCGACCCTGCACCTAGAGGTCGCCGGTTCGATTCCCAGTCAGGGCACCTGCCCAGGGTGTAGACCCGATCCCCAGGGGGACACGTTGATATTCTCTCATCGATGTTTCTGTCTGTCTCTGCCTCTCCCTTCCTCTCTCTCTAAAAAAAAAAGCTTGACATTTGCTTTTACCGTTGAGGACGACACAGAGGCGTGGATTATAGGGTGACTGAATTCGGTCCCCGTTAGGCAGCCCGTAACAGACCCCAGGCGACACTTTACATTTGGACGTGCGAGGTGTCCCGGGACCAGGAGCAGCCCGCCCGATTCCCACTGCTGACAGGAAGCATAGCGCCATCGTGCGTTGTTTAAGGCAATGACCCTGCGTAGGCACCTGACCCTGCAGGTGCTAATGCAGCCTCCACGGTAACACCTGCTCACGGGTTTGCGGGAAAACAGAATCACCTTGTGACGAGAAGCCAGAACCCAGAGGGTGAACATTGCCACCTCTCTTTGCAGTGTTTCGTCCGGAGGGTGTTTCAGATGCTCAAGCCACAGCCTGCCCCTCTTACAGTTCTTGTGAGGTTTTGGACCAAAAAAGACAGCGAACGCCATCGTACCCAGCAGGACGTCGCTGGGCCGCGGAGCCCGGGCCGCTCCTGGGGGTCGGCGTCCCTCCAAGTGCCCCGGGCGCTGGCCTCCTGATGTGTCTTCTGCGGCGCACGCGGCCCTGGCTGGTGCCCTTCCCTTGGCAGGGACGCTTGAGGGGGAAGGGCTGAGTGTGCTGGCTGTGTATCTGGGGGCGGGGGGCGAGGGGCGGGTTTGCGGGCTGGTGCCGGTGTCGGGGGACACGTGGAGCAATGTCAGGGTGCGATGCACCTGCTCTTGGTGCCCAGCTGTGGGATGGGTTTGGGGGCTGGTGCCGGTGTCGGGGGACACGTGGAGCAATGTCAGGGTGCGATGCACCTGCTCTTGGTGCCCAGCTGTGGGATGGGTTTGGGGGCTGGTGCTGGTGTCGGGGGACACGTGGAGCAATGTCAGGGTGCAATGCACCTGCTCTCGGTGCCCAGCTGTGGGATGGGTTTGGGGGCTGGTGCCGGTGTCGGGGGACACGTGGAGCAATGTCAGGGTGCGATGCACCTGCTCTTGGTGCCCAGCTGGGGGCAGTGGGCGGGTTTGGTGGCTGGTGCCGGTGTCGGGGGACACATGGAGCAATGTCAGGGTGCGATGCACCTGCTCTTGGTGCCCAGCTGTGAGATGGGGGCTGGTGCTGGTGTCGGGGGACACATGGAGCAATGTCAGGGTCGATGCACCTGCACTTGGTGCCCAGCTGTGGGATGGGTTTGGGGGCTGGTGCCGGTGTCGGGGGACACGTGGAGCAATGTCAGGGTGCGATGCACCTGCTCTTGGTGCCCAGCTGTGGGATGGGTTTGGTGGCTGGTGCCGGTGTCGGGGGACACGTGGAGCAATGTCAGGGTGCGATGCACCTGCTCTTGGTGCCCAGCTGTGGGATGGGGGCTGGTGCCGGTGTCGGGGGACACGTGGAGCAATGTCAGGGTCGATGCACCTGCACTTGGTGCCCAGCTGTGGGATGGGTTTGGGGGCTGGTGCCGGTGTCGGGGGACACGTGGAGCAATGTCAGGGTCGATGCACCTGCACTTGGTGCCCAGCTGTGGGATGGGTTTGGGGGCTGGTGCCGGTGTCGGGGGACACATGGAGCAATGTCAGGGTGCGATGCACCTGCTCTTGGTGCCCAGCTGTGGGATGGGGGCTGGTGCCGGTGTCGGGGGACACGTGGAGCAATGTCAGGGTCGATGCACCTGCACTTGGTGCCCAGCTGTGGGATGGGTTTGGGGGCTGGTGCCGGTGTCGGGGGACACATGGAGCAATGTCAGGGTCGATGCACCTGCTCTTGGTGCCCAGCTGTGGGATGGGTTTGGGGGCTGGTGCCGGTGTCGGGGGACACGTGGAGCAATGTCAGGGTGCGATGCACCTGCTCTTGGTGCCCAGCTGTGGGATGGGTTTGGGGGCTGGTGCCGGTGTCGGGGGACACGTGGAGCAATGTCAGGGTGCGATGCACCTGCTCTTGGTGCCCAGCTGTGGGATGGGTTTGGGGGCTGGTGCTGGTGTCGGGGGACACGTGGAGCAATGTCAGGGTCGATGCACCTGCACTTGGTGCCCAGCTGTGGGATGGGTTTGGTGGCTGGTGCCGGTGTCGGGGGACACGTGGAGCAATGTCAGG
The DNA here is from genome assembly GCF_014108415.1 of Molossus molossus. Taxonomy (NCBI): domain Eukaryota; kingdom Metazoa; phylum Chordata; class Mammalia; order Chiroptera; family Molossidae; genus Molossus; species Molossus molossus. The sequence continues at coordinate 145,230,237 of NW_023425355.1, forward strand.
GTGCGATGCACCTGCTCTTGGTGCCCAGCTGTGGGATGGGTTTGGGGGCTGGTGCCGGTGTCGGGGGACACATGGAGCAATGTCAGGGTCGATGCACCTGCACTTGGTGCCCAGCTGTGGGATGGGTTTGGGGGCTGGTGCCGGTGTCGGGGGACACGTGGAGCAATGTCAGGGTGCAATGCACCTGCTCTTGGTGCCCAGCTGTGGGATGGGTTTGGGGGCTGGTGCCGTTGTCGGGGGACACGTGGAGCAATGTCAGGGTGCAATGCACCTGCTCTTGGTGCCCAGCTGTGGGATGGGTTTGGGGGCTGGTGCCGGTGTCGGGGGACACGTGGAGCAATGTCAGGGTGCACGCACATGCTCTCGGTGTCGAGCGGTGCCCGCGGGCACTCTGCACAGCGCACACAGAGCCGTGCCGCTGCCGATGCTCTGCCCACACGGTGCCCGGTCCCGGCTGGCCCTGGGGCTTTGCCCCCCGTTGTGAGTGCTGAGGAAGGCTTGGCGAGGTGGCCGGTCCCAGAGGGACATCCACACCGTCAGAGCACTTGGCGTGATATCAGACCTGTCGGCGGGGCCCTGGGGAACCTTCCCACGCCCTGTGCGGGGGCCTGAGCATACCCACTGTGCAGGGCAGAGCCCTGCGTCCGAGAGGTGACTCGTGGGCCACGGCTGTCAGTCAGCGGCGGGACCAGAATAAAGGCAGAGTCTGTGTCCCGTAGAAACTCACGCCTACGTTTCAGGGGTCTCGTGGGCGGGAAGGACAGCGTGGGACAGCCCGGGCGTGGGGCCTCGCTCCGGCTCTCTGGGCGCTGTCAGGAGCGTGGGGTGCTGCCCGGGACACGCACTGTGCCCCGGAGGTGACGGAGGGCACGGGGTGAATGGAACAGCACTGGTCTGTGTTCCTAGACGTGGGCGTTGCCATGCCTTTGGGAGACTGCAGGCCGAGTGTCCTAAGCTGGAGGGACGAAGCCGTGTGACACTTCGGCCGGCAGTCACAGGCAGCCGCCGTAACTTGGAAGAACCAAGGGCGGCGAGCGGATGATGCCCTTCTGCAAAGGCCACCTGCGGGAATCCAGGGCACAGAAGCATTTCTTCCCTTCCCAGCTCGTGCCAGTCTGGGCTGACAGGCGCCTGAGGGGACCGTCAGTGACTGGACGTCCTACCGCTGGGCGCGAGCTGGCCGTGTCTGAGGCTGACGCCCGACCCTGCGCCTTGGGTGACAGGTGTGTCTCCATCCCCTGCGGCGTCACCCGGCTTCTCTGGCCCGAACATTCAGGCCGCTCGCCTCTCGGTCATTTGGACTGGGGGACACTTTGTGCGCCGCTGATGGCTCTCGGCACTGTGTCCGAGCAACCAGCAGAGCCGGGGTGCCTTTGTGTCTGTGGGAGGCAGGCCCCTGCGCGGTACTTCTCGTCCCTCGTTACTACCACGGAGGACAGAAAACTGAGTGTTAAACAGCTGGGTGACAGCGAGGAGAAGCGCTCCACACGCAGGGGACATGGACTTCCCTCAGGTGCTGTTTTGTTGGTGGGTGTGGGTGTGCGTGTGTGTGCGTGTCATCCTTGTCACTCGATGGTGACCGCACTCGGGATATTCACGTATTCCTATCACGAAGCAACAGTCCCTGGTTTAAAGTTTTGTTCTTTTTTCCTTCATATTGATTTTACACAGAGGAAGTGACAGGGAGAGAGAGATGGAAACGTCAATGAGAGAGAATATCGACTGGCTGCCTCCTGCACGCCGGACCCGTCCCTGGCTTTGAGCCTCATGATTGGAGGCTTGAACTATTTTTCCAGTCTCCCTGTGCAGAATTCCTATGGTCCAGCTGTTTCGAATGTGTGATGTCATATCTTCTATGAAAAGAGTGAGACAGTATATATATATTTTATCCTCACCTGAGGACATTTTTGCATTTATCTTCAGACAGAGCGGGAGGGAGAAAGGGAGGGACCAGAGAGAGAAACATCGATGTGAGAGAGACACATCGAGTGGCTGCCACTCACATGACCCAAATGGGGCCGGGGACAAACTGCAACTGAGGTACGTGCCCTTAGCGGGAACCGAACCCGGGTCTCTCTGGTCCACGGGCCGACGCTCTAACCGCTGAGCCAAGCTGGCCAGGGTGGACAGTGTATTTCTAAACATTTTATCTCCGTCGTCGAGTGCTCAGTGGACATTTTAACACGAGGCTATGATGCTCAGTGGAAGAGCAACCGGAGAGGAAACATGAAGAACCCTGTGCCTGTGGGAAGGGCCTGCACAGGCCTGCGGAGACCTCTGCCCGTCAGAGGGCAGGTGCCCGTGGGCACACGCTCCCGCCACAGCTGGGGGACAGAACCGCGCTTGTCTCCAGAACACGAGGTTCAGCACAGAGAGGCTCCCACACAGCCGAAGGGCTTTGCAAACAAAATCCACGTCGGCAAAGGCCTTTGCGTCCGGTATGAAGGGGGAGGCTTTCCGGGGTTCTGCTGTGCCCCCGTTGCCCACATGACCAAGGTGAGTGCAGACCAGAGACGCTCACTCATCTGGAAGCAGCAGGAAGGGCTGGAAAAAATGCCCCCTAGGCCTCCTTCCCAGGAAGGGAAGGTTTTATTCTTGTTGACATTGCTTTTTAATGCTGGTTGTGTGGCTATTATTACTCTGGAAGGGGAAATGATTTTGAAGATCTGATGTTGGTTAAAATCTTTCTACAACCTTGGTTGAATTATCAAAAGATGCCCTAGAAAATGAGTCAAATAAGTCAGTATATAGATGAATACGCGAGTCCCTCATTATCCACGGTTTTGCTTTCCTCGGTTTCCGTGACCCGCGGTCCACCGAGATCAGCAGGTATAAACGGAGAATTCCGGAAGTAGACAATTCAAGACATATTTTCAAAGAGAGAGGGAGAGACCGCATTCACAGAATTTTATTATGGTCTGTTGTTGTATTTGTTCTATTTTATTATTAGTTTGGATTGTTACTCTCTTACTGTGTCTACTTTATAAATTAAACTTCAGCACAGGTGTGCGTATATAGGAGGAAAGAGGGTTTGGCATTATCCACGGTTCCAGGTGCCCACTGGGGGTCTGGGAAGGTATCCACTGCAGATAATACTACTGAATTAATAAATCTGAATGGAGAGGGTGATGTCCCAAAAGGACAGAAAGTGAAATATTCGACATGAAGATACTTGTTTCAGGAAGCTACGGACTCTGCTCTCCAGGATCAGGAGGGCGCTTTCCATGATTTCCCAGGGATTAAACTCCCGGTGTCTTCCTGTTTCTGGACCGAGAGCCCAGCAGCCCTGGCCACTCACTGTGTGCAGTTCTCGTTTGCTTTCTGCTCCGAGCACCTGACTTTCTTCTTTGGGAACTTGGCTATCACTTTCCAGCATTTACTTTTCATGTCTTATCTCGCAGTCCTGTATGTTAGAAGCTTGGAGTATGAGCCTAAAATTTCATCTAAAATGGGAGGTGTTTACAATGGAGTTGTGTGCCCCCCAAGTTCATAGTTTGAAGTCCTAACCCTCAGAGTGATGGCATCTGTAGACGGGCCCACAGGGACATGGTAAGGTTCAGATGAGGTCACGAGGGTGGGGCCCTCATGAAGAGATTGGTGCCCTTATAAGCAGAGGAAGGGACACTGGAGCTTCCTCTGTCCACTGTGGGAGGACTCAGTGAGAAGGTGACGTCTGCAAGCCAGCAAGAGAGCCCTCAGCAGAACCCCACTGTCACAGACTCAACGTCTGCGTCCTCCCAAATTCCTGTTGTTGAGATCTTTTCCACATGTGTGGATGGGGCCTTTGAGAAATGATGAGGTCACGAGGCTGGGGCCCTCAGGCATGGGGTCAGTGTCCTTATGAAAGGGGCCTGGACAGCTCCTCCTCCCGTCCACCATGCGAGGAAGACACAGAGAGGACATGGCCTTCGATCAGCCTGGAAGCAGAACCTCACAAAACACCAAATCTACCTGCTCCTTAGTCTTCGACTTCCAGCCTCTACAACTGTGAAGACTATTTTCTTCAGTTCACAAACCGTCCAGCCTATGGCACTTTGTTGTAACAGCCTGAGTGCACCAGGACCCCAACCATGGGGCACCCTGACCTGGGCGTCCAGCCTCCAGAACGGTGAGAAAACAGATTTCTCTTCTCTAAGTCTACGGCATTTTGTTAGGGAGCTTAAGCAGACTAAGATAGGAAGCCACAAGGGACCCGAACCCTCTACAAAACAGGCCAACAAGGCCTAACTCTCAGAGTAAGCCAATTTAGGCTGCCTGAGGACCCGGTATCTGTGTGTGTGTGTGTGTGTGTTTGCATGTACAACATGTTCATTCAATGGAAATATTTGGATACTGGGTATTTGTTGAACACATTACCAGAATCAGATTTCTAATCTGCAGCATCCCTGGACCTTGTAACCTTCATAATGCCAGAGTTCAAATAACTTCGAAACAAGGACCATGCATGATCAAAGGCTCATTCCCTAATACGTATAACCAGCTCAGAACCTTCAGGAACTAGGCCAGCTGTAGATAAATTGGTGATTTAGATGGAAAAGAGATGGACAGATGGTCCAAAATATAGCGCTTGTTCGTTATCAGCCCTGCTGCAACATTGAAGAGCTTGTGATGGGCGAAGCCAGACCTTTCCATTAATTACATCGCCAACGAGGCCGTCTGTGAAACACTGAAGCCAGGGGAACGCGTCCGTATCGAAACAGGTAGTCCTGTGTCATCGACGAGACCCTTCTCTTCCAGGTGAGACAATATCCCCCGTTTGGGTGTGAACCTGGGATTTTTGTGCCTCAGGTGAGCAGGCCTGATGTCTGAGACAGGTGCTGCTGAGGAGACCCCGCCCACTGCAGGGAGTTGATCGAGGGGACTCACTCCACAGATCGCCCACCTTCACTAAATGGACAAATATTGGCTCCCACTCTGCAGATGAGAAAAGAGATTCTAGGGCTCTTGGTTTCAAGACAAATGTCCCTTCTAGTGTTATAAAGTATGCCTCGCAAATTAAACTTCTACAAGCAAAAGTTGCCCTTCCAGCTGGGAAAATAGACTGCTAATACAATGCGCCTCCCCCCTTGGAATTTTGCACAAACGTCAAAGTAGTTTAAAGTAGCCAAATAGGACTCAGTTAATAACAACAGCAACAACAAAATGGAAAACTGGGTAAATCAATCATTAGCTTAAGAACAAGCTAATGGTGAAAGTTTCTGTAAAGAATAAAAACCCTTATTTTTGCAAAACCCATCTTACCGTTTTTAAATATGTTTTTATTGATTTTTTTTAGAGAGAGAGATAGAAACATCAATGAGAGAGAACATCAATGGGCTGCCTCCTGCACGCCCCCTACTAGGGATTGAGCCCACAACCCGGGCATGTGCCCTGACCGGGAATCGAACCAGGACCTCTCAGTCCATGGGACGATGCTCAACCACTGAGCCACACCTCCTGGGCTCTATCTTTTTTTAAAGTCTATGTATATCACATAGAGGCCCCAACTATATTTTTGAGATAACCATAAGTTGCTTTCAGTATTATATCCCACCAGATGGATGAAAACAATTTCACAAACTTAACAGTTTCATTAAACTTCGAGTTTTTAATCAAAGAACTGTGCATTAAAAAACATGTCAACTCACACAAATGCACAAAGTCAACATCTTTTTAATTCAGGTATTTTTCTGGGGGCGCCATGAACACAGTCCAGTTCTATATTTCAGGGAGTGGAGAGGAGCGAAGGCTGGGGGTGAGATGGGGGTGAACATTCTGGGTATTAAAGCAGAAACTTGAGCCCTGGTCACTTTGGCTCAGCAATTAGAGCGTCGGCCCGTGGCCCAGAGAGTCCCGGGTTCGGTTTCCGCTGAGGGCACGTACCTCGGTTGCAGTTTGTCCCCGGCCCTGGTTGGGGTCGTGTGGGTGGCAGCCACTCGATGCGTCTCTTTCACGTTGAAGTTTCTCTCTTTCTCTTCCCTCCTCTCTCCCTCCCACTCTATCTGAAGATAAATGCAAAAATGTCCTCAGGTGAGCATAAAGAATCACAAAGGAACAGAAACTTGTGCTCACAGAAGGTATTGTTGTTTCTACCAAAACCGTGGGAGATGGTCCGATAATGAGCAGCTTCCCCTGAGCCGGCAAGCACCCTGTGCAAATAAGACATGCGGACAACTACGTCTACTAGGCGGAATGCAGAGCACATAAAATGGGAAGTGCTAGCCCAGCCGGTGAGGCTCAGTGGGTGAGCATCGACCCTGCATCAGGAGGTCGCAGGTTCGATTCCCTGGCAGGGCACACGCCCAGGTTGTGGGCCTGATCCCCAGTGGGGGGCGTGCAGGAGGCGGCCAGTCGATGTTCTCTCTCATTAATACTTCTATCTCTCTCTCCCTTCCTCCCTCTGTAAAATCAATACAGAAAAAAAGAAAAAAACTTATAAGAACCAGAAAACTGGAAGTGATCAATGCGAAGAATTTCATTGCAACGTGAGGGGCTGGGGCTGGCAGCCTGGTAGTGGGCAGCTGGAGGCAAGACTTGGACCAGAAGGGCTATTCCGATGGCAAGGAGACGGCCTGAAATCATGCTGGAAACGAAGCCGATGTGTACGCCATGTCTGCTGTTCTAGTCTGAGAAATGACCTCATCTTTTCTCCTTCTTTTAACCATGTTAGTTTGGTCAAGTGGAGCCTGATAGGAAAGGGTGGGAAGGTAGGGAGAGGTCATTCTGGGGAGAAATGCATCCTGGAGGCCGGACGCGGGGGCGGGGGGAGTTCCTGCAGCCCTTGGACACCAGCCCCCTGGACCCGGAGGAGGGCGCAGGGGCAGGGCTGGGAAAACAGCCAATGAATGGCACAACCTCGGCGGCACCCGCCAGCCAGTGAGCTCCTTCCTTTGCTTACAGCTTGCCCTGGTGCTCCGTTTAGTAAGCTCTCTGGCCGTGCGTCTGGTCCCGAAGTCCTTCTCCATCAGTGATCACTGTGTTGGGCCGGCAGGACCGAGCTACCAGGGAGTTGCAGAGAGCCCTGTGAAGGTAGCGATCGGCCCTGAAAACCCAGGGCGCCAGTGCACCCCAGGGCACGGCACACGCGGTCCTGCACACACGCATCACTGCATGTGTGATCAGCTGAAAGCAGAACCTGGGCTCAAAAGTCCTTTCGAAAATCTCTTTTGAAAACCCAAGTACCCAGTGCATGTCCCCATTTAGGATCTGTGACCTCACCCATAGCCGGCAGCATGCAGGGGCAGGAGGTGACGTGTCCCAACCTTTTCTCTAACCAGATATCTCCAACTCCCTGTCACTACTAAACGAAACACAAACAACAACTAACGCTTCTTGTCTTCACGGCTTCGACGTTTCTGATACGCTTGGGCATTGTCTAGATGGGAGGGGAAATGCTTTTAGGATACAATTAAAAATCAGCGCCCTTGCGATGTGAAGCAGAAACGCATTTTCTCCCTCACTCACATATACGAATAGCCCAAGGCGCCCTGTGTAAAACAGAGTTTTAGATGACATCTCACCAGGTACGTTGTGAAATGTATTTGGACATGTGATTTCCACCGGAGAGGGGATGGAAGTATAGTCGTGGGGAAGCTGATGTACGCAAACGAGGGGACAGGTGTGCTCAGGAATGAAGGAGTCGCACTGTGTGATGGTTTGGGGTCGGAGAAGAAACACCCGTGTCCGGAAGAGAGGTGGTATTACATACCAGTCACTCAGGCAGGTGGGTATGTAGGCTTTGGGGAAACACGAATGAAACCAAAACAGAGTGCATGCTAATGAAACAACGGTGACCGCCCAGGGAGCACACCTGTATTCACAGGCCTCACATTCCGCTGGAGATGTGCAATTTTATAGGAGTAAACCTGTCATTTGCAAGCTGTGTCACAACTGCCATGATTAACACACTGCTGACTCCTGATGAAGGTGTTTAGGTCAAGTGTTAATTTAGAAGTTAGAAGTCAGGGCTCCCGGTTTCCCACGATGCACGTTTGTTGATGCCAACATGGTAGGCACAGGGTAAGTCACACAGTGACAGAACCCACCGCTCTGTCCACCAGCACTTTGCTCTTGAAGGTGAAGAGCCACCTGCCTACAAGTCCCTGCGAGCCAGGACTGGCAACGAGCAAAAGTAACACTGTGATTCCTTGATTCTGAAAAGCTGTTTGAATGCCGTTAGAGTCCTCTTCCAGGGTTGAACTTAGACCCCAGTGCAAAGCTGTGGGGGAGAAACCCAAGGCAGGGCCCAGGGCCTGTGCTCAGACATCCCTCCTGCAGACTCTCAGCCTGCCGGGGGTTGTTGCAATGCAATGAACTACACGCAGACATTGCTTGGAGTGAGGGGGAGCCTCGCAAGGGAGCAAATGCTCCAGCTCTCTGGATGCAGCCTGATTCATTTCCAAAGTGGTTCCCTAGGTTACATGGTGTTTTAGGTAATTAAGTCCTTGAGATCACATCTCTGCTGACCTTACAGCCAAGCCCTGCATACTTCCTGTTCCACTGATTTCAGTGGAGACGATTAACAAACACATTCACGCTTGGGTGATAAGCCCATTGGCACTATCGGGGTGGTTTTTCAAACCCAACATGCAGACTTTATCAATTTTCACGCATCCTATACATTCAGGGCGGTGTTCCAGCCCTGCTAACCTCATCGATTCTCATGCATCCTATACATTCAGGGCGTGTTCCAGCCCAACATGCAAACCTCATCGATTCTCATGCATCCTATACATTCAGGGCGTGTTCCAGCCCATCATGCAAACCTCATCTATTCTCATGCATCCTATACATTCAGGGCGGTGTTCCAGCCTGTCATGCAAACCTCATCTATTCTCATGCATCCTATACATTCAGGGCAGTGTTCCAGCCCTGCTAACCTCATCTATTCTCATGCATCCTATACATTCAGGGTGTGTTCCAGCCCAACATGCAAACCTCATCTAGTCTCATGCATCCTATACATTCAGGGCGGTGTTCCAGCCTGTCATGCATACTTTGATCTATACATTCAGAGTGCTTTCCAAACCCATCATGCTTGCCTTATCTATTCTTATGTATATTTTTATCTCTGGCTGGCCAGCCCACGAAAATGCATACCTCAAAGTTACATTCTGTTCGTCCACCAAACCCCCAACCCGACACCTCCCTTCCTTCATAGAAAGCCCTGGACCCTCAGTCTGTCAGGCCAGTCACACACACAGATGGGCTTTTCTTCACCCAGGAGAAACCATCCCCCAACTCTTCCGTGGAGACTTGTGTCTGTTTCCTGGACACAGTGTAGACGTCCAACCTCAGACTGGCCCTAAGTCAACCAGAGCAAGGTTCTAAAATTCCCGCCGTGGGACCTCACCAGCCACCTAACCTCCACCACCCTCAGCTCCGTCACCTCTCAAAGGGGACGACGGAAATACTGCGATCAGAAAACGTTCTCACAGGAGCCAGGGAAATGACGGGTCCGTGGAGCCCACTCAACAGGGGAACACACTCAGTGTTCCCGTATCCGAGACGCCAAACCGCAGGCAGAGAATGTGCAGAACAGACCAACAGGGGAGACACACATGCGGCCCTCAGGTCTCCCCACGCAGGAGGTGCGGCCAGTCTGTGGCGCTGTCCCTGGCATGCCTCACACGCGACCGAGAAACAGGTGGGAGAATGGAGACGCAGGATGGGTTGTGACAAGACGTCCCTTTTCCACCTGCTTTGGGAAGACCTAAGGGCTCAGGAACGGAGCAGTGTCCTTGGATCCTAAGACCCAAGAGGATACAAGGGGACATGAATGCAGATTCTGCATTTACAACAACAGTTTTTTCTTTTTTTTTAATCCTCACCCGAGGACATTTTTCCATTTTTTTGTTCGGGTAGAGTGGGAGGGAGAGAGAGAGAGAGAGAGAGAGAGAGAGAGAGAGAACAACGTGAAAGGGACACATCAAGTGGCTGCCACCCGCACGACCAACCAGGGCCGGGGACAAACTGCAACTGAGGTACGTGCCCTTAGCGGGAACCGAACCCGGGTCTCTCAGGACCACAGGCTGATGCTCTAACCGCTGAGCCAAACCGGCCAGGGCAACAACAGTTTTTTCAAAGAGCAGTTTTAGGATTGCACCACGTAGAGGAGGCACAGAGATTGGTATACGCCCCCCAACATGCACACACACCTGCACAGCCTCACCCATTATCAAGGACACTCCCCAGAGCGGTTCATTCGTTACAATGGTTGAGCCTGCGTGCACACAGCGCCATCACCCCGAGTCCACAGATCACCTTAGGGGTCTGTCTTGGTGGGGTTCCTTCAGTGGGTTTGGACAAATGTATCCACCAATATAGTCACACCTAGTGTCACTGCCCTAAACATCCTCTGTGCCCCTCTATTCACGACCCCGTCCCTGGCGACCAATGGCATTGTTACTGTCTCCACAGCTTAGCCATTCCCGGAATCTCATCGAGTGGGAGTCATACAGAACGTGGCCTCTTCCCTCGGCTTTGCACACACTCGTATCCATGTAAGTTTCCTCCGTGTATATTGATTTTTGAAAGTAATGGATGATCTCGCCAGGTCAAGTGTCATCTCGTACACCAAAAAGGTTGAGGGTTCGATTCCTGGTCAGGGCACATACCTGGGTTGCGGGTTTGATCGCGGCCGGGGTGTGTCTGGGAGGCAACTGGTGGCTGTTATTCTCTCTCACGTCGATGTTTCTCTCTCTCTCTTTCAAAAATCAATAAAAGGATCCTCTGGTGAGGATTAAAATAAAGTTTTCTTAAAAAAAAGTCATGGATGATCAAGAGGACAGTGTGTTGAAAATAACTGAGGCTGGAAGGAACTGGTGGAGTTTTGCAAAATTAAGTCATTTATTAGGGTGACTTGGCAATTTGGGGGGAATATAAGTTGGTCACAGAAAGAGTTGAGTCTATCGATGCTAACATTTTTTATTTAAATATTCCTGGGAACATGGGTACCGTCATGTCTGCCCTGGGAAAATTACCGAAGCTCCTATAATTTCCATGCTTCGTCCTGGACAGTTTTCTGGGTGTCAGGACGTGTGATGTAGGTCGAGGAAGGTCAGGGGTTAATGCTGCATCATCCCGACGAGAAGCCAGTATGCAAGCAGCCGGTTCAGCTGCATTGGTTTCTGGAGCGAGTCGCCTCGCATGGTAGTATTTCACCACTGCTGACGCGACAAACTGAGAACTCACGGAGATGGAGACGTCACCCAGCAAAATGTTCCCTTTGCAAAACACACTGTCCTTCCCGTGTGCGCCTCAGCCGGCTAACCGTGTCAGGAGCTCCAAACTGCGATGCAATTCCGACCACTCGTGCCGCTAATCTGAAGGTTACCGAGTCTCTGTTTCGATGGGCACTTTACACTTCTGACGTCTTCTGAACGGGATGTGCATTTTATTCACTGCGTCTCTCTGACTCCTACTCCTACGTTAATTTCGAAGCAATCACTTGTTCATGGGATGGTAACAAGTGAAACAATTTAGCACACTGTTCTTATGGGTAGAGGTGTTTTTTTTTTCCCCTTAAACTGAAAAAGGCCTCATTTTAAGGGCTTATCTGTATCTGTATAAAATCAGAACCGTTACCTGTGCTGTTTGTTGCTATGGCTACATACGCACGTGACCTGTCGATGTGCAGAACTCAGGTGTCTGCACCATCATTGCAGAGACATCTGAGAACAGTTAAGCAGGGAACCAAGCAAAATAATTTACAAAAAATTTTACAGCAAAGAACACTACGAAGCAACACTTCTCACTTTATTTTGTGATATATTTTCTACTTTTATTATTAATTATTCACCTAGGTTTTTATTTATGTTCTTTCTCTCCTAGGAATTGATATCTTCCCCTTCATACTTCAAGGGCACACGCCAAGTGGACAGAACAGAGGTAAAGATTTTTCTCAGCTAAGGAATATGGCATTAAAATAATGGAAGATGTTTGTAGAGATTAAAACGGTTTGGTTCTGCTTTCATATCTTACATGGCAAGAGCTATGTTTCTATACAGAGATTTTTTTGGCACCAAACCTCTATTAACTTTATTGAGTGACCTTTGATGAAATAATAGAGCTATGAGTCTTTTGTTAACATTCACTTTAGGCATTCACAGTTGGGTTTTTAATCTGAAAGTACAATGACATTTAGAATTAAAAAAAAAAAAATTATTAGGAATTACTATTGCAAATAAGGCCAGTCTGATAACGTCTTGATGCCCGGCTGCATGGCAGAGAGGTAGCTGGTAGACTGATTGAGGCACAAACCGTGGGCAGATACTAAGCGCGTAACTGGTTTATCTCACTGGACATAATTTGTACGTGAATCCGGTACGGCCAAAGCATGTGCTCATCTCCGGGGTCACAGGAAATCATGCTTCTTGTTTGATACATTAAAGCAGATGCTGACCAGTGATTCCCTGTGGGCATGTTTTCGTGGACACGCCCACTGAAATATTTAAAAGAATATAGAGCTGATGTGGCTCAGTGGACTGAGCTTCGTCCATGGACTGAGAGGTCCTGGTTCGATTCCCGGTCAGGGCGCAGGCCCGGGTTGCGGTCTCGATCCCCAGTAGGGGGCGTGCAGGAGGCGGCCGATGGATGTTTTTTCCTCACATCGATGTTTCTCCCTCTTCCTTCCTCTCTCTCTAAAAAATTTTTTTAAAAAAAGAATGTAGCGTTGATAAGAAATATCAGAGACGGACGCTAACGGACTGGGGAGAAGAGGACATGTGAAGCGAAGATGGGGAGCTCTGACCGGAGGACGCAGTGATGGGACGTGGAAGCTGAGGGGCTGTGTCCTCGTCCTGATGGGAGCCCCAGATGTGAGTCATCAAGCCCTGGTCAGCTTCAGAGACAGCTGTGCTGGAGCAGGAGTCTTAGCTGGGAGTCTCTTCTCGCTGACGATATTATTGATAGATGATCTATCACTCAGGGGTTTCCAGAGAAACAATATGAACAGGATGGATAGATGGTAGATAGAGAGATAGATAGATCGATAGATGATAGAACGATAGATAGATACATAGATAGATGATAGGTGATAGATAATAGATAGATGGATAGATAGATGATTGATAGATAGATAGATGATACATAATAGATAGATGATAGAGAGATAGATAGATTGATAGATGATAGAAAGATAGATACATAGATAGATGATAGGTGATAGATAATAGATGGATAGATAGATGATAGATAGATAGATAGATAGATAGATAGATAGATGATAGATAGATAGATAGATACATAGATGATACATAATAGATAGATGATAGATGATAGAGATAGATAGATTGATAGATGACAGAAAGATAGATACATAGATAGATGATAGGTGATAGATAATAGATGGATAGATAGATAGATGATAGAGAGATAGATAGATAGATAGATAGATAGATAGATAGATAGATGATAGACAGATACAGAGAGATAAGTATGTGTCTCTTTCCTACCTGCTGATGGGTATCTCTCTCTCTCTCTCTCTCTCTCTCTCTCCCCAGACCCACCTACCTACGTATGAAAACACTGAGCTCTGAGACATTTGCCAGTGGCTGGCCAATCTGAAATCAGCAAGACAGGGTTTCTGGAAACCAGGATTTCTATGTTACAGTCTTGAGGCTGGGCATTAGCACTATTATTAGTTTTTAAATTCATTTTTTTGATTTGAGAGAGAGAGGAAGGGAGAGGGAGAGAGATAGAAACATTCATGAGAGAGAACATGGACTGGCCGCCTCCTGCATGCCCCCCACTGGGGATTGGTCCACAACCTGGGCCTGTGCCCTGACTGGGAATCGAACCGGCGACCTCCTGGTGCAGGGTCAACGCTCAACCACGGAGCCACACTGGCCGGGCCATTAGCATTATTTTTATGTTTCAATCAAACATTCTGGCCTCCTGGCTTAACTTTCCCCTCTCCCGCCCACACCCCACCCCTCGCGGCTCATCGCCCGTCCACAGGCCCCTGCTTCCCGCACAACCCGGGTGACCAGTGCCGAGTCGAGGGGCGGGAGGCAGCAGCCGCCTCCCCGCAGCGGGGCTCCGTCCTCAGTCCACACCTCACGACCTCCCAGCAGTCCCGGCCGCATGGTTTGGGGACTCTGTCTGCTAGGCCGCAGACGGTGGGGTGACCCGGCAGTCTCTGTGCAGCGGGGGCAGGGTGCGTCGTCCGAATCCTGCCCCCAGACCCCGTCACGCGTTCTGATGGCCACACGGGACGATGCGCGAGACAATCCGACGTGGTCAGGAGGCCGACGGGCCCCGAGGCCAGAGCCTGTGCCCCCTGGCAGGCTCGTCATGAAGCCACCCTGGGTCATTTTCCAAGAAGGTAAAGAACAAACTGAGGGTCGTGGAAGTCCCCACTCAGTGCAGGTGTAAGAGGACCCACCGGACGACGACTGGGATTTCCTGGGCGAGTCCTCGGAGCTCTGTGGGCGTGGGTTCCCTTCGGAGGCGAACGCTGTGACTGCCCTTGCAGTGACAGCCACACAGGGCTGTCCACAGTGGGGGGCTCGACCAGGGGTCCTGCTCCTCCACGTGTGGTTTCGAACCGCGTCCTCGGGGGTTGCGCTGCGGAGTGGCTTGGCAGGGTGGCGGGGACCCCAAACCTCGCTCAGCATCTGCCGTGTCACCAGAATAAAGACAGCATCAGGCACCGGACCCCAGGTGCTTGGTACACACACATGCTTCTCAACCTACGTCGCACTGACACCCCGAGCTCCCCGGGGTGAAGTCCTGGACACGCTGCTCCATAAATCACGCAACACGGGGTTCTTTTTTGTGTGCTTTTTACTTTTCATCGACTTTCTTTAGAGAGACCGAGATAGAAACATCAATGGGAGAAATGCCCATCGGCCACCTCCTGCACGCCCCCTACTGGGGATCGAGCTCACAACCTGGGCATGTGCCCTGACCAGGTCTCGAACCCGGACCTCTCAGTCCATGGTCGATGCTCCATCCACTGAGCCACACTGGCTGGGCACAACACGGAGTTCTTTTTATTTTTCTTTTTATTTTTTATCCTCACCCGAAGACATTTTTCCATTTTTTGTTCAGATAGAGTGGGAGGGAGAGAGGAAGAGAGAGAGAGAGAGAGAGAGAGAAACATCTACGAGGAAGGGACACATCGAGTGGCTGCCACCCGCACGACTCCAACCAGGGCCGGGAACAAACTGCAACCGAGGTACCTGGCCTCAGCGGGAACCGAACCCGGGTCTCTCCGGACCGCAGGCCGACGCTCTAACCGCTGAGCCAAACCAGCCAGGACTACACGAAGTTCTTTAGAAACCAGAAAGCACCCCATTCCCAAGCACATCCCTGGGGTGGAATCCCCGAATCCACTCTTCATTGGAACAGCAGGTAGTCCTTCGAACAGTCCTATTTGAAAACGTTTCCGTAGCAGGGTAGGTTCTGCCCCACGGAGGGGAGGAGGCTGGATCGGAAGACGGTATCTGAGGTGCAAATACAGCGTCTCTAACCAACAGGCTACCTGCTCTTCTCCCTGGTTCCACGTTGCCACAGGTGGGGGTGGACAGTGCCGCGGCGTCTCCCTCCCCGACGTGGGCCATGGTCCCAGCACCAGCAGCACCAGGCACGAGTGAAAAGTGGAGACCTCCAGGCCGAGTCCACACCCCGGCAGTTCTGCACACCTGGGGTGTCAGAAGGGCTGGGGAAAGAGAGGCCCAGGCCCAGCTGGACTCCTTTTCCGGGACCCCCGGCTTCCTCGCCCCGGGGGAGGACACAAGTTGGCACACAGCGTCTACCCCATGCCCTCGGCTTCCCGGGCACACGCCCCGCACCAGGCGCCTGGCTTCCTTCCAGCTCTGCCCGAACCACTTCCTCAGACGAGGACTGTGTCCTTGACTCCAATCCGTTGGGTGTGAAGGGATAGAGCAAGGACGCTCACCGTGAATGAATCTCATTTCAGGGCCCCCGAGGCTGCCACGGGGCGCAGACAAAAGGGGTGCCGTGAAGAGGGGTGGGCTTTGATACCCGATAGCCTGGGGCGGACTCCCCAGCCTGAGCCCCGTGCAGGGAAGCGGCAACCCATGCGCCCCCGTGACACCCCCTCTGTAAAAGCTCCGGCCGGAGGACGGCACTGCGACACGTGTGATGGGGGGGCGGGGAGAGGCCCCAGGGAAGGTGGCCCTGCTCCCCTGGATTCCGCCCCTGCCCTTCCCCTCTGCCCATGTTCCCTTGTTCGTGCCAGTGTGCGAACCCGTAACCGTGACAACTTCAAGTCCTGCGAGTTCTCGTGAATCCCGGAACCGGAACCTGGGGGCGGTTTGGGGGACCCGATGAATCTGTCTTCCCTCCAAGTGGCTGCTCTGCCACCTCACAAGCTGGGAGAGAGGAGGGTGTGTTTCCACCTCCTCACAGTGTTCGGTTCCCTCCAGGGGGGAGGGGGCCCCCAGGGGTGCAGTCAGGGCCCTGTAGGCTGTCCTGTCCGCAAGGTCCTTCTCAGGCCCACAGCACCCACCCTAACGACCATGGGTCAGAGTCTCCTGGATGCATTTCAGTGTGTGTGGGTCCTTCTCCGAGGGACTGGTGCAGCTGGCCAGGTGTGTCCCAACCTGTGCCGAGGGCAGCCTTGTCCGCTTCCTGCACCCCTCCCTTGGGAAGCAGCCTGGCCGCCACCTTAGCTATGCTCCTAGTGACTTTCCACCTCCGACGTATGACATAGACACTTTAGTGTTTTCTTCCTCTCCTGTGTTACAAATCCACAACCCATTTCCTTTTTCTTTTTTCTTCTTACTCCTCACCCAGGGATATTTTTTCCATTGATTTTATTTTATTTTTTTTTAGAAAGGGTGGAAGGGAGGGGGAGAGACGCAGAGAGAAGAGAGAAACTTCAAGGGGAGAGAGACACATCGATCGGTTGCCTCCCGCACGTGCCCTGACAGGGGCCAGGGACCAAACCTGCAACCCAGGTCACGTGTGTGCCCTTGACCAGGAACCGAACCCGCGTCCCTTTGGTTCGAGGGCCGACGCTCCAACCACGGAGCCACGCCAGCCGGAGCCACACCAGCCAGGACCCATTTTCTTTTAATGTTCTCCGTGGGCCACCCGAAGGAAGGCTACGCGGTCACGCATCAACATGCGCCCCAGGACAGACTGAGTTTCCGATCTGCCGGTACCTTTCGGGCTCCAACGAGTTGATGGAGGATGAGACTGGAGATGTTCAAACAGAGCTTGAATCGGATAACACGGAGGAAACACGAAATCCTCCACAGACCACTAGACATAAAACTGCTCCTAGTTACAGAGGTTGCGTCTCTGATCCCCACTCCGACCCACTCGGGGCTCAGGTGTCCTGTGGTGAGTGCCTGTGAGCAGGGCCGTCACCCTCCGCGTCTGAGCTGAGCTGGCCTGGCACTGCCCTGCGTGTCCAAGCTCAGCCCCTCCGGGGCTCCCTCTCTGTGGCTGCAGGACAAGTCCTCCCCGTGTACCCCCTTGGCTTCTGATGTCTGTCCCCGAGGTCCTGTGGGCAAAATGCCCTCATTTCGCTGCAAAGTTTCCTTCCTGCATCTCAGAGTCTCAGCTCAGAAGCTCTCGGTCCTGTTCCGGGCCCCTGCACTGTGCCGCAAATGGCTAACAGGAGGAGGACTGCGCACCCCGAAATCCAAGCCGCCCCCCACTACGCCTGCTCCGGGCAGGGACACCCTTCGGGCTCCCGTGTGGAGAGCTGTGCGCAGGCTTAATTCAGCTCGTCCCTCGCCTCCGGCGATTTGCCAGGGAAGCGACTTTTAAGATGTACCCCAAAGTGCAGGGTCCGAACACAAGTGAAACGAAGCTAAAATGGACCCAGTGTGATTCCAATAGAAATGTGTTTTGTGTCTCAGCAGATTTGGAGACAGCAGAATTCAAGTGCCGTGGGACGGAGAGAGAGGTGGTTTGGAGACATGGGTGCCGAGGCAGAGCGCCCCGAGTGCGGAACGGGGTACACCTAAGCAAATAAAAGTCTCCTAAAGACCGTCAGCTGGAGTCTTTGGACTGTTCTTGGAGAGACACCAATGAGGCCAGGGGCTTTCGCATCACATTTCTGAGAATCGGGCCGTGGGGGCACCGGCGGCTGACCCACGCCCCCCACAGAGGGGTCACGTGACCGCTCCCACGCGTGGACACAGCGCCATGGAAACAGTCGCCAGGGCGTGAGCACAGGATGCGCGCGCGCGCGCCGAGGCATAAGCTCTCGGTCAGCTTGGCCAGGTTTCTGCTCTCTGGCTGCCACCCTGCGGAGGAAGGGGGGCGTGTGCCGAAAACCCTGCCGTGGTTTCTGACCCCACTGCTCCTCACCTGTTCACTTCCTCGGGTGGGGAACGCGGCCGCGCGGGGAGGGTCCCGGAGCTCAATGCAGGAGCGCCGAGCCGCGGGAGCGCAGGACGCGCGCGCCTGGGGACCCCGGCGGCTGCAGCATCCCGCCAGTCCGCGTCTGTTCGCTCATCTAGCGGATCGTTCTTGTGCCTGTCGACTGTCCTCCAGCCGCAATGCTGCTGTGGGAACCAGCGCCCAGGAGGAGACTCGGCAGCAGCCTGGAGAAATCAGGAGCCGTGCTCCCCCCCCCCCCCTCAGGGGTGGCTGTGTGGCAGGGACAGCTGTCGGGGCTTCTGCCCAGCGTAGCCATGGGAACCAGACACGCATAAAGGATGCAGGAACCGAGTCCCGCCCGGGGCAGGCAAGCCAGAGGTGATCAAGTCAACTGGTCAGGAAAACGGGAAGGAAACGTTAGTTTTGGAAGTTGACCGGCAAAGGTGGGACGGTAGAGAGAGGTGACCTCCAGAGGAACGGCCGGGGGTGGCTTGGACGGGTGTGGAGTTGAGAGCAGGTGATGAAGGAGACCCTTACATCCGGCAGAGGCCGATAAAGCCCTTGGGGATAAAGGACTCATACCAGCAGTTGCGTCTTCCGTTAAAAATTAAGAGAGAGGCCCGGCCGGTGTGGCTCAGTGGTTGAGCGTCGACCCTGCACCAAGAGGTCTCGGGTTCGATTCCCGGTCAGGGCACATGCCCAGGTTGTGGGCCTGATCCCCAGTGGGGGGCGTGCAGGAGGGGCCAGTCGATGTTCTCGCTCATCGATGTCTCTATCTCTCTCTCCCTTCTTCTGTGTCTCTAATATATATCAATAAAGAAAAAAAAAAAATCAAGAGAGAGGCTCAGCAACATCATTCCTCCCTGAAAGGGAAGGACATTCTCGCATCTGCGACAATGTGTACGCGTCAGGGGACATTACGCTGACTGCAGTAAGCCGTCACCAGAAGGCGAAAGCTGGTGTTAACTGGTGAGAATTTGACTTCCCCGTTTCTGTGACAGTCCACTCTGCAGACAGCAGAAGATGCAAACAAAGACTGTATGGTACGGAGTAAATGCTCTGCTACATGTCCTTAATGAACTAAATAATTCAGATGAACAGGAAAGTGTGTGGCAGCCTGAAATATTGGTTCAAAATGATAAAACCGTCCTTAGCGCCGACATATCCCACCCACACCACGCTATGCACATACGAATGTATACATTATGCCAAGTCCAGGTAAACTGAGGCAGGGAACTGAGGGGAGGGTAAGCAGACAAGTCTACAGGCACGTTCTGCAAACGACAGAACTCCTGGGTATCAGAGGACTGAGCATTTCCACGGAAAATAACCCACCTGAGCTCTCCTTGCTCAACAACCCCGCTCTTGGTTCATCTATTTTTCATGAAGGCCGATTCTGTCCAATTATTCAAACTGGGTTCACTCTGTTCTGAGAACGCCCCGGTAGAATACATTGGAACACTGATGCTGGTTGTAAAAGTGCACGGAGACCCCAGGTCTTTTGCAGGGTCGGTAACGCCCCGGGCTGCACACGCACACGATCAACTGTCTCCAGGAGCACCTTTCGAGAACAGCTTTTCACTGAAGATGAGCTGCAGAAGGTGCACCCAGCACCTGCTGGGAAAAGTACCCTCTTGTCTGGCGGGAAACATGGCATTATCTCTCCTTAGCCAGCAAGCCAGTCTTCGAGATAGATTCTAAGAAAATTACTTTGAATCTCTTTCCTTCTCATCTGCGGTCCGTCTCCAGCCTCCCCCGGGGGTACTGTACACAGCGAGGAGTGTTACACAACAGCCAGCCAGACTCGCTCCGGACTCTGCATTTGAAATGTGTTTCTAATGGAAATTGGACGTGTTAAAATAATGCTGGTGTAGGGGCCAAGGCAGGCCTCCCCACATAACCCAGCACGGCATGTTGATTCCTTAGAAGGACAGTTACGCCCCAGCAGGCGGGCAGGAAGGGCAGGTGACCTCCCGGTGTCCTTGAACGCAGGACATTCATCTCGCTAGGAAAGGCGCCCCCTGGCTGCAGGCTGAGGGCCGCCCGCATCACTGGAGGGACCCAGGGCCAGAGGCTGTGTGAACACACCCTGTTCTCCTCTGCAGGCTGACTCCTGCCCCCGCTGACTCGGTTTCCCTCCCTCAGCACCGAGCATCAGCCCTGAGCCTCTGAACCCTGTTTCCTCGTTTCCTCGCACATGAACGTTTGTTTGTCTAAGGGCGTGGAGAGGGGCGGGCCCATCCTCCCGGAGCACCAGCATCTGTGGTCTCCGCACACACAGTAAATGGGTGTCTCTCCTGCTCATCGCTCTCGGGTCCGTGGCATTAGTAGTTCAGCCCTAAGAACTGAAGGAGGGGCATTCTCACCCCTCTGGACACGGGGAAGTGATTTCCACATCGTGCGTCCCAAGTATTTGTAACATATCGTAGAAAAATCTTTATTCAAAGCGTTGATACAGACCAGTTGTGATTGTGTGTCAGAGGCTCCGTCCCATTTAGCAAACATTTTATTAAAAATTTTATTTTTCATCCAGCCGGTATGACGCAGTGGGTGAGCGTCCACCCTGCACCAAGAGGTCGCCAGTTCGATTCCCGGTCAGGGCACAGGCCCAGGTTGCGGGGCTGATCCCCAGTGGGGGGCGTGCAGGAGGCAGCCCATCCATGTTCTCTCTCATCGATGTTTCTACTTCTCTCTCCCTCTCCCTTCCTCTCTCTACAATCAATAATAAAAAAAAGTTTTAATTTTATTTTTCAATTACAGTTTACAGTCAGTATTATTCTGTCTTAGTTTCAGGTGTACAACATAGAGGTTATACAGTCATGTCTATTACAAAGGGACCCCCCTGATATTTCCAGTACCCACCTGGCCCACACACAGTTTTTATGATATTATGGACCACATTCCCCGTGTTGTCCCTTACATCCCGTGACTATTCTGTAACTGCCCATCTGTCCTTCTCAATCCCTTCCCCTTTCCACCCAGTCCCTCCCCCCAGCCCCTGGCAACCACCAGTCTGTTCTGTGTGTCTCTGAGTCTATTTCTATTGTGTTTGTTCATTTATTTTGTTTCTTAGATTCCACATGTAAGTGAAATCATACAGCGGTTGTCTTTCTCTGACTGATTTGTTTCATTTAGCATAATACCCTCCAAGTCCATCCATGTTGTAGCTAATGGTAAGATCTCGTTCTTTTTTATGGCCTAGTAATATTCCACTGTGTGTGTGTGTGTGTGTGTATGTGTGTGTGTGTGTGTGTGTGTGTGTGTATATATATATATATATACACCACAGCTTCTTAATTACGGGTTTGATTCCCAGTCAAGGGCACATACCTGGGTTGCAGGTTTGATCCCTGGTGGAGTCGTGTGGGAGGCAACTAACTAATGTGTCTCTGTCACATTGATGTCTCTCTCCCTCCCTCCCTCCCACTCTATCTAAAAATCAATAGAAAAATATCCTTGGGTGATGATTAACAACAACAACAACAAAATTATTGTAATAATCTCCCCAGTCATTGCCTTACGTTATAAAGACAAAATGTTAATTGGGTTAATTTGCGTCTCTTTCAGCTTTCTTATCATGGAATCGGCAGTCTGTGGTATCTCCTTTCTGTTCTGTGCCTCCAGGATTCTGAGCCATTGGGGGGGGGGGGTGTGGAGCGCGATTCTGAGAACAGACTAAAAGAAATGGGATATTTTCTGAAACAGAAGATTGTTTTGTCTATCCGAAGAACAATCGCTTTCCTGAGTCCCCATACGTCAAGCCACAATCAAAGGAGTAAAAGGGCCCGAGAGAAGAATTTGTGAAAGTCAAAACATGAAGAATTTGGAAATGACAAGGAATCAATAAACTTCGGTTCTGGGCAGAAAGAGACATCGAGAGCTGAATAATAATAACATTGTGCGTTCTCTCAACACAGTAGTTCTTGCAAAACGTCTTGGATACGGAGAGTACGGTGTGAAACCCCTTGGGTAAGCGAAAAGGGACGGAAACCTCATTCTTTCTGTTGTCGTTAATCCTCACCCAAGGGTATTTTTTTCCATTAATTTTTAGAGAGCATGGAAGGGAGGGAGAGAGAGAAAGACAGTGATGTGAGAGAGACACATTTATTGGTTGCCTCCCACCGGCACCCTAACTGGGGCCAGGAATCGAACCTGCAACCCAGATGATCTCGATATCCTTACTTTTCTAGACTCTTGCATCTGGGACCTTATCGTAGCTGGCCGGTGCCTGGAAGCATACGAGGAATGCCCAGCTCTGCTTACATTAGTAATTCACCGTATTCCAAAGAAGCTAATGTATCAGACCAAGTTTCAGAGAAAAGTCTTGGGAACCTGGGTGTGGACCCCATTTCAGTGCATCCAGTGGAAAGCGCTGGGTGTCTGTCGATTTGCGGAAATCGGTTCGCACCCGGGTCAGCCCCATTGCAACGGTAACCACTTGACCTTTAAGAGATGCATTTCTGAGCCCAAACCCTTCATCTAAGACACAGATGTTAAAACAGATAGATTTTTATGGGAAATAAATGAAACAATGAAGATGTATGGCTTTGTCCGCCTACGAGGTGCTCCTACCCTTGCCAGAGTCAGCGTCTTTGATCAAGGCCGGCACCCTGTGGCCCGGAAGCCAGAGCAGCTGACCGCCCATGGTTGGAACAAAAACGTAGCCTGCTTTTGAGTATCCTTCCTGGGGCAGAGCCACAGTTCTGGGCTCACGGGCTGCCCACGGGGTTGTGTCGTCCTGTCCGCAGACACTGGATGGCCCATAAGACGTATCACAAGATACTTTCAGTTCTTTGAGGGAAACGCAGAAGTACGTGACTTCTGTCTGACCTCAGCAAAGCACCTGCTTGTGGCTGAGCTGAGTGTCCACATCACACCGTGCTGGCCTCATCCCACGGGGTCCCGGCTGTGTCCAGCGGAGGGCTGGGCTCTTGTTGCGTGAAAACTGAAGCAGGCAGGGAGAGGGGTGGGCGAGCGCAATCCTAGCTGCGCCAGGGCAGGCGGCGCCGGAGACACACTCATCCGGTGAGCAAATCGTTGTGCTCATTTCCGAATGAATGAAAACATACCTTGCTCTTTTCATTTCATGCACACTGTATTTACAAAATGTTAGTGTCCACATTCTTCCGGACCTAAACAATTTAGTCTTTCTTTTGCCCTAGGGTGTCAGGAAGAAATTACGGAGACGCTAAGCACCCTGTGACCCGAGGAAGAGGGGACACCTGCCAGGGATTTGCTGACTCACACTTCGCCAAGGGTCAGGCCGGTGGCAAGTCTGACCTCATTTCCTTGCTCCTTCAAATGTGGCCTCTCAGCACGGTCTTCATTAAAAATTATTATTTTCCTTATTGATTTGAGAGAGAGAGGAAGGGAGAGAGGGGGAGAGAGAGAGAGAGAAACATTGATGAGAGAGAACATCGATGGTCTGCCTCCTGCACGCCCCCCACTGGGGATCGGGCCCACAACCTGGGCATGTGCCCTGACCGGGAATCGAACCAGCAACATCCTGGTGCATGGGTCGACGCTCCACCACGGAGCCACATCGGCCAGACTCAACACTGTCTTTCAACTCCTCCCATCCCCCACCAGCAGCCAAGAGGAGCTGTCACTTGGCATGTCCCCTTGGAAGGCCTCTGCCTCCAGCTTGAGGCTTGGAGCTGCTGGGTCACAAGCAATCTTCAGGGGGTGCTCTAGCTTGAGGCTTGGAGCTGCTGGGTCACAAGCAATCTTCAGGGGGCGCAACGCGGGGTGAGCCTCCCCGGTCAAAGGGTTTGGGACAACACGCGGTTATTTTGCTTTGTTCCAAACAAATGGCTTTTTCAGCCGCCTCCTCCCTGTCGATCGTTATAACCTCTCATTTCTAATTCCCCACACTATTATCATCGGGCTGGCTCAGAGACCTCCCCAGACAACGCCTGCCGAGACCCATCCACGGATTCTGGCCCCGTTTTCTTGGCAGGACGATGGAGGTCATTTCCATCCGGAGTGCATTTTGTGGTCCACCACCCCGGCCTATTTACAGTTCCCGACCTACTATCTCAGACACCAGAGTCATGCTAATAATGGCACTGACAAAAGCGGGGCCTGTGTGGATTTCCCTGGCTTTATGGTCCTGTGCAGAGCAACAGCTCTGCTGGAGTCTGATGGTTCTAAAAATGGAACGTTCCCAGGCGATACAATGTAGCGAGGACCACACACCAGGTGAGGTGGGAGAGGAGATGTTGCTTCTCTCCAGGCAAGAGCAGAACCCGGTTTTCCAATTGGGTTCTGATGATGAGCACAGCCTGTTCACACTGTCCAGGCCGTGACTTGGACCCCGGGACAGCCCCCAAGATGACACTCCAGAAGTCCGCCCAGCGCCACCTTGAGGACATGCTGAGCATCTTTCTTAGTCCTGACGTTGCTCCATCTCCGATCTGATGCCGACTCCCTACCAGACTGCTCGTGCCTGAGCTCGGCTGAGCCCCTGGCACCCGGGTCTTCTGCTGGGGTGGGTCCTTCACGGTACTCTGGGCATGTCCCATTTGGGGAACCTTCCCGGGGCCCAGTCTCCTTCACCTAGCACATGGCCTTCTTCTCAGACGAAGTAGTTTTCCTAGATCATGACATGGAGGTTGAGAACTCTTATCCAGCAAGAAGCTTCTCAGCTTGGTCTGCCCAGATATCCCCTGTCCCACACTGTCCTGGGCCCACAGCCCACCCCCTCGGGTCACCTTTCCAACGAAAGAAACCTTCAAACCTGTGAAGAGCTGTTGTGAGCGTATTTGAGCCCTATGCCCAGTGGGACGTCCTTGGAGCTACGTGTAAGCTTTAGCCACTTCCTGTGGCCCGGTGACACTGGTCTGAGCATCAGACACCCGTGTGGAGAAACCCTGAAGCGTCTAGTCTTTTCCGGAAGCTCTCCGTCCTCTGCTGGGAATTGGCCCACCCAACTGTGCCGTGGGACGTGCCCAGCCTCCCAGCCAATGCGGACGCCCCATGTGGGCAGCTGGCCACCTCCTGACTGACGGTCGTGCTGTCAAGTTCAGTGGGGGCCACCTTGTCACCTCTGCCTCTTAACTCACTAGATTGGGGCCACGGGGAAAGATTTTCTTCCCTGAGAATGGGGGACTCAGCAAAGGGATGACTCTGATGTCTACCTCGCTGCTGGACAAAAAAAGTCTCCATTTGCTAAATCCTCTGGAAGGAGAATGTTCTGGACCATCTCATGCTGTGAACCTAGTCAATAATCTGCAAAATTTTGTGAAATTCAACCGAGGAGCTCCGAGTGTGGGCCCTTTCTACCTGCTAGGGCAGGCCACCTTCAGGCCCGAGGGCAAGGTAGGTCCTTGTCACTGCCCCCGGGCTCAATGAATGAAAACTTGGACCAGCTCCCGCCTTCCCGGGTGTTTTGCATTTAAACAGACCCAGCTTGAGGCATCTTTATCGTGACAGAAGGAATAGGTTTTAGTGAAAAAGATAAGATTTCTCCACGCAGCCCTTAGTGTGGACTTGTGGTTCCCACAAAATAAGTGCACATTTGATTAAGTTCAGCTGATAAGCGTGGCATGGTAATTGTCTCGAAATGAATGTAGATACGTAAAGAAAAAGCGACTGTCCCCAAACTGAATGGGATGTGATGCAAGGGCCCTCTGTGCCCACGCGGACCCGATATCTGTCTGCTGCCCTCTGCAAAGCTCACGAAAGAGTCCCCTCTGGCCTTTCTCCCTACTTCAGCGTGGACAGGCGGCTGTCACGCGTCACAGGCTACGAGACCACCTGCAAATACATCCATCAGCGCTTGTGTTCTTATCTATTCCTGTGAGTTACGTTAAATGTAGACCTGGCAACTAGATGGTAAAGAACATAGCGTCCATTATCCCATAGGTATTTGTGTGGGTCACCGATTCTCCAAAGTGGGGGGCTGTCTCCCCCCACTGCCGGGACACATTTGGTAACCTCTGAAGGTATTTTTGTTGTCATGGCTGAGGCTGGAGGGGCCACGGGTGTGAAATGTGGGGAGGGCTCGAGGCTACGCAATGTCCGACCACGCACGACAGCCCACCAGCCGCCGACCGAACCACCCCCGGTCCCAGGTGTGGGCCGCGCATGGTGAGATCCCGCTGTAAGTCCACGCTGGCGTGTTCTGGTGCCCGCTCACGTGGAACCTGGCACCGCACCTGGAGTCCTTGTTTAGAAGGCCTCATTTAATTCTCGCAACTTTTCTGTGAGACTGTGAGATGAGGAACCGGAGGGGAGAC
Organism: Molossus molossus; assembly: GCF_014108415.1. Lineage (NCBI taxonomy): Eukaryota > Metazoa > Chordata > Mammalia > Chiroptera > Molossidae > Molossus > Molossus molossus. Next base: position 145,256,762 of record NW_023425355.1, read on the forward strand.
GTTCGGAATGTAGTTCCTTTCATCAGGACAGGGGACAGCCCGGGCAAAGAAGCTCCGTCCATCTGTGCGGGGCGGTTGGACAGCGTGAGCAGAGCCAGGACACGGGCAGGCACAGAGGGTCACCGGGAAAGTCCCGGGTGCCTAGCAGTGGACACCTGTGAGGCGGGACCTTGTCCCCAGGGTGACAGTTCCCCCGGGCATGCGGTTTGGACCCCCGATCTTTCGATCCGCAGATGACACCTAAGCCTCAGTTGTAGCTCGGCTCCATGCCCAGGGGGCTGCCAAACCAGACAAGCAAGCCCAGGGCCGACCCCAGGACCAGCGGCACTGGATAATGACCCTGCCTGATGCTGACCAACCAGTCCGGGGAGACCCCGACCCTGAAAGGACACCCCTGAATACTGTATGGAGAGGTGCCCCTGAGGCCGCTTCTAGAATCCCCACCTTGAAACCCCGAGGGTGGAGGGCCCAGGGGCGGCCCCTCCCAGGAGCTCCCCACGCCTCCCCCGCCCCCAGGTGCGCCACCCCGACCTTCCTCCCTTCTAAGCTCCGGGGCCCTTCCTCTGCCTCTCTAAGTACTTTCCTAGCCCGCTTCTTCTCTTCTTCTACGAAGTCCTTCTTTGACCTCTGTGATTTCATAAATGATGCCCCCTTCTAGTTTCGAGTCTTGGCTCTGAATCCTCTCCGACCAGAACTCGAGTACTGATCTTGCTGAACTCAGCTCCGGGCTGACCACATAGATCTCACACCTGCCACCTCGCTCGGATCTGGTTCCCGTGCCATCCAGTGCCATCCGATGACATCCGATGACATCCTGAGCATCCAGTGCCATCCAGTGCCATCTGATGTCATTCTGTGCCATCCAGTGCCACCCAGTGCTATTTGGTGCCATCCTGTACCATCCGGTGCCATCCTGTACCATCTGGTGCCATCCTATACCATCTGGTGCCATCCTATACCATCCTGTACCATCCGGTGCCACCCTGTACCATCCTGTACCATCTGGTGCCATCCTATACCATCGGTGCCATCCTATGCCATCCGGTGCCATCCTATACCATCCTGTACCATCCGGTGCCACCCTGTACCATCCTATACCATCCGGTGCCATCCTATACCATCCAGTGCCATCCTATACCACCCGGTGCCACCCTGTACCATCCTATACCATCCGGTGCCATCCTATACCATCCGGTGCCATCCTATACCATCTGGTGCCATCCGGTGCCATCCTATACCATCCGGTGCCATCCTATACCATCAGGTGCCATCCTATACCATCTGGTGCCACCCTGTACCATCCTATACCATCCGGTGCCATCCGGTGCCATCCTATACCATCCGGTGCCATCCTATACCACCCAGTGCCACCCTGTACCATCTGGTGCTATCCTGTACCATCCTGTACCATCTGGTGCCATCCTATACCATCTGGTGCCATCCTGTACCATCTGGTGCCATCCTATACCATCCGGTGCCATCCGGTGCCATCCTATACCATCCGGTGCCATCCTGTACCATCCGGTGCCATCCTGTACCATCCGGTGCCATCCTGTACCATCCTGTACCATATGGTATCATCCTGTACCATCCGGTGCCATCACAGGCAGCCTCCACACTGCATTTCTTTTCCTTCTGCAGACACTGCCAAGTTCCAGGTCAGCAAAGCCGCGGCGTGGGCTGCCCTTCTCCAGACTGAAGGGGTTGGCTCGCAGGCGGCCACGTCAGGAATGCTGGGGGGCAGCAGGCACGCGCCTCTGAGTCCACATCCAAGACCGAAACGACAGGTCGCACGTCCACGTGGGCTGCAGAGTCGCGTGGTCAGCGGAGGAACACCCAGGACGCCCACCTCCCAGTCCAGGCCCGGTGGGTGTGTTCCGTTTCCCGGCCCGGAGAGTCCAGCTCGCACGAGGACGGAGGTGGTCTCGCTGCTGTACTCCCTGGGCCGCACAGAGACTCGATGTAAATATCAGGAGGACACGTCACTCACGTCTGCGTCCTTAGGGACGCTTTCCCGGCGCTCTGATGACAGGCCCCAGCTGTCTGCAAGGCACCGATGTGAGCCTCCCCCTTCGGCAAGTGTCTGAAATGAGACGCGCTGCCTCCCGGAAGGAGCCGTAGGTCATTCATCGTTGGTTTTATGGCCACTGGCGTGTCTCAGGCGACGTCTCCCGGTGTCGCATCCCTGACGTTCGGTCAGTTGGGTAGGCTGGTGGTGGGGCCGTCCTGTGCCTGTGTGATGTTGGCCACATCCCTGGCCACCACCCACTAGAGGTCACTACGACGCTTCTCCAGGGACACAGCCCGAGCGAGCGTCTCCCAACACCGCCCGGAGGGAGGACAGCCCTCAGCGGCAAAGCACTGCTCTCCCGTGACCGCGCTGTCACCGCCGAGCGCTTGCTGTCCTGGCACAGGTCTCCGCTGATCCCCTTCAGCTGTCTACGTCTGATCCCAGGCTCTAACCACAACCAGTCAGCCCCGCCCCGCAGTTACCAAACCTCCCCACTCAGAGCACCTCAGTCCTCCGTGCTGACCGACAACACCTCACAGACTGGCCCGGTCAGTGTGGAGACTCCCCACTCGGAGCTGTTCTGACACCGCGGTGTGTCCGGGGGAATGTGACCAACGGTGATGGTGCTTCTGTGGCCCCAGAGTGAGCTCGAGAGATGCAGTTGAGGGCTGGGTCACCGTCTCGGGGAAGGTGACAGTGCAAAGCTCACACCGTCACACCAGGGGGAGTCCCAGATGAGTTCATGGCTCCCCACGGGAACACAGAGGTTTGGGGTCCCGGGTCTTGGAGCTCTCCTGATCCATGGTGTTCGAGCATCTGTCCCCATCTTATGATAACCACCCTTATTCCCACGCCGCCTACCTATACGCCCAGGTTTTCCTGCCGCTAATCCCGAAAGCACCATCCTTCTGTCTCCATGCAGAGGCTCAGTGTGACCCAGAGTGGAGCAAGGGGACCGCCATCTGCACCCTAGGTCTAACTTGCGCACATGCGCCTCCCTCGGCCCCGTGCCGGGCCCTAATTGCCAGGCCCCGGGTTCCAGATGGGTCTCCCTCCGCGCTGTGCTGCCCCATCTCAGAAAGACGCCCGCGCACGTCCAAGGAGGCGTCTGTCCGCAGCAGCACGTGCCCACGCCAAGCAGCAACGGTCCGCGTCTTCTTACGACGGGATGTCCAGACGCAACTCTGGACAGGAGAGGTATTTCCGTCGCTGCTTCCCAGCTTGTCCTCGGAGCCCGAATTTATAGGATAATCTAAACTTTTAGGATTGGAAAAGCAGCGGCCGTGATCTTTGTATTTTTCCGTAGGCTTTCTTGTTTGGAACGGCATCAAAAATAAATAGGTTTTATGGCCCTGAATGTCAAGTGGGCTATAAAAGTCGTTTACGGATACACTTCAGTTACGCTGGGATCAACATTTGATGAACTACCCGCTCTGTCCGCCCCCCCAGGATAACCCACTGCTTTATGAGGTTGCACCGCGGCTGCCGAATACGGATAAGAACAGACATCAGGGATCGCGATCCGGACTTCAAGTGCCCGGCGTGGCTGTCGAGGCCGTGCTGGGAAATGTCGCCTGTCCCCGGCTGGGTATTGCGATGGATAAGCAGAGAGAGTGGATGAAAGTTAATAACACCTGCTCCTGACACGAGCTCCGCAGCTGGGAGGGAACAGCTTCAGACAAAGGCACTTAATTCGGCTTCCAAGCGGCAAGCCGTGAGTGTCTGTGCTGGTCCCCCCGCCCCTGCCACTAAGGACCGGCTTCCTCTGTGACGGAAGAGGAAGAACACATGAAAGGGACCTTTATGACCTCTGTGAGCTCGCTCTCACATCTATGATGCTAGCCCCTTGCGACCCCGAAACGAACGGCCAGCTCTCTCTGGAGAGTGACCCTCAAACATCTTGCTATTATTGACCTGCTGGGCACGAGACAGGGGCTACGTCGATGGCTATGACGAGTCTGGTCAACGTTTCCTGAGGTTTAAACCACACCCAGGGGATGTCTCCGTTATTTTTCCCTAAATCAATTAGAAGTGTCCTCTTCTTAAATTTACGGCTGGGAAAATCCTTCAGGAAATGGTATTCTAAAACAAAAACAGAATAGCTCCATTTGCAGATCGCACTGCAGATGGATTACTCTACACACGAGTGAGACGAAGCCATGCCAAGCGGCGAAGGAGCCCAGTTTTAGGACACCTCTTTTTTGTTTGTCTGTTTTTTATCCTCACCCGAGGACATGTTTGCATGTATCTTCAGATAGAGCGGGAGGGAGAGAGGGAGGGAGAGGGAGAGAGAAACATCGATGTGAGAGAGACACATTGACTGGTTGCCACCCACACGACCCCTACTGGGATGGGGACAAACTGCAACCAAGGTACGTGCCCTGAGTGGGAACCAAACTCGGGACTTTTTAGTCTGCGGGCCGAGGCTCCAACCGCTGAGCCAAACCGGCCAGGGCTGGGACACCTCTTATGCACCACGTAAAGTCCCCTCAGGGGGAGATGCCGGGCCCTCCCTCAGCTCTCCAATAAGTAAGACACGTTTTTATACATTGGGAAGTGTTGGGAGGAGAAAGGGGACAGACTGAACGGTCGCACGGTGATCTGGGTGGCTGCTTTAGAAAGGATGGGACCCCGGGCCGGCACTCAGACACGGCCGTGCCGATGCTGACCCCTTTCTCTCAGAACCTGTGTGGGTTTGGTGGGGTCAGGTCGGAAGGAACCCACAGCCAGGAACCTGGACCAGACGGGCGAGGCAGCTGCCTTGAGGGGTGGGGTAGAAATGGGGTCTGTGGGAGAAGGAGAAGCCCCGACTCTGTCCAGAGGACAGCTCCAGGCTATGGGAGCAGAGAAGACGACGCTCAGAGACACTGTGGTGGCCGGAGGCTCAGGGCGGACCTTCGGAGGGCTTGGGGCTCCCCGGTGAAAACCTCTAAACTAGCCCCGGGCAGGGGTCCGGCATCAGATGAGAACCCGGGACAGGATCTAGGCACCAGTACTGTGGAGCCTAAGCAGCCGGAGATTTATTATAAGACACAGTGTCGCTGCCCAGAATTCTACTCGCCACACTGTGTCCACCCCGGATAGACAGTCCCTGGCGGGACCACGCTGGTGGCTCACATGATCACGGTCTGTGACGGGCCCGGCCAGGAAGAGCCATACACGACCTGCTACTAGTGGTAGCAAACAGGAGAGCTCTGCCTCCCCCTAACACTAGCCCCCCAAGTCTCCCCAAACCCGTAACCAGTGAGCAAAGAATAACTCACGTCCAGTGCATCCCAGCTCTGGTGTCCGGGCTGGTTTAAATCAACCGTATTAATTAATTTATCCTCAGCATTACATCATGTATAACCCTCCTTTTTCTTCCTATTAAATTCAGACGACTCAAGTACTGTATTCACGTTGTGATAGTAAATACCGCTAATGTATTCAAATAGAGTCCCTCTATTTAATAACCATGCAGTCGGCGAGAGGAGAGTCAAATAAACTCATAAAATTTTCTTCTGCAACATTTCACTGGCTTCTTAGGTGTGTTTCCATGAAAACTCATAGGTTCAGTGACCTTAAACTCCGGGAAGGCCATTAGGACCAAAGCAAACAACAGAGGCCTCGCTGTTGACTTATCTTGCAGGTGCCGTTCTGCACTGCAAACCTAATGCTTCAGGGTCCAAGTCATGCTGCAAAGGGGAAAAATACTCCAAAACAATGTTTTCTAACTTAAAAAAACATTTTTTTTCCTTTACTGATTTTAGAGGATGAGGAAGGGAGAGGGAGAAAGAGATAGAAACGTCAATGAGAGAACATTGATGGGCCGCCTCCTGCACGCCCCCCACTGGGGATCGGGCCCACAACCTGGGCATGTGTCCTGACCGGGAATCGAACCGGCGACCTCCTGGTGCAGGGTCGACTCTCAACCACTGAGCCACACTAGTCGGACTCAAACTTTTTTCCCTTATCTTTTCTATGGGGAGGTTTTAGACTGTTTTCCGTAATCTCGCCCAGTTTACATGTAATTTTTGCGCCATGGACATGCTGAGTATCGTTCTACGTTTATGTGTGTGGATGCTGTGTGTACATCTGTGCTTTTTAAACAGAGAGAGCATGATTCCTCCTTCCCCAGAATCCTTGTTTTCTCCCTGGGATGTGGGCTCTCCCACGGAGATGTATTAGCTCTAGATCAACCCTGCCCAAGACAACTTGCTCTGACCAAGGGAACAGTCTATAATATATGGTATCCAGTTCCCACATGGGGCTAGGGACCTGACTATTAATTGTAACTAATTGCAATTAATTTAAATAGTCACATATGACCAGTGGCTAACATGCTGGGTGGCACAGTTCTGGATAATTAAGGAAGAAAATGATTCAATATAAGTCTAGGAAGAAGGGTTTCTCTACAGACCCATTGGGTAGCTCTGAGGTTCTTTTTATTTTAAAAAAGGGGGCTCAGTCTAGGTTTTTAATTTTTCAATGACAGTTGACATTCGATATTATTTTGTATTAGTTTCAGGTGATCAGCATAGTGGTCAGAAAGTCGTGTCCTTTACAAAGTGACCCCCCGATATTTCCATGCCCATTGGCACCACACAGTTATTACAATGTGATTGACTATATTCCCTGTGCTGAGCTTCACACCCCGTGACTATTCTGTGACTGCCATCTGTACTTCTAATCCCTCCACCTTTTCCTTCTAGCCCCCAACTCCCCTCCCGTCTGACAACCCCCTCTGTTCTCTGTGTCTATGAGTCTGTTTCTACTTGGTTTATTTTGTTCGTCAGATGCCACCTATAAATGAAATCATACGGTATTTGTCTTTCTCTATCTGACTTATTTCACGGAGCATAATACCCTCTAGGTCCATCCATATTGTTCCAAACAGTATGATTTCATTATTTTTTATGACTGAGTAGTATTCCACTGTGTACACGCACCACAGCTTTGTATCCCCTCATCTACTGATGGGCACTCGGGCTGATTCCACATCTTAGCTATTGTAAGTAATGCAGTTATGAACATAGGGGTGCATATATTTTTTTAAATTAGTGTTTTGGGTTTCTTTACATACATACCCAGAGGTAGAATTGCTAGGTCATAAGGCAGTTCCATTTTTAACTTTTTGAGGTGACACCATAGTGTTTTCCACAGTGGCTGCACCAGTCTGCATTCCCACCAGCAGTGTACTAGAGTCCCCTTTTCTCCACACCCTCGCCAACACTTGTTGTTTGTTGATGTATTGATGGAGGCCAATCTGACAAGAGGGAGGCATAGCTCCTTATGGTTTTAACTTGCATCCCTCTGATGATTAGTGACATTGAGCATCTTTTCATATGTCTATTGGCCATCCGTATGTCCTCTTTGGCGAAGTGTCTATCCAGGTCCCTTGCCCATTTTTAAATTGGGTTGATTGCTTTTCTAGTGTTGAGTTGTCTGTTCTTTATGAATTTGGGACATGAACCCCTTATCGGATGTATCATCGGCGAAAACCATGCTCAGAACCAGGGGCAGTTTTACTCGATGAAACACCGAGGACATTTGGCGAGACCTGGAGGCATTGTGGTTGTCACAGGGGGACGGATTTGCAGGTGCTGATAGCACCCGGCAGATGGAGCCTTGGATGCTGGTCAGCGCCTTACAGATGCACAAGACGGCCCCTCCCCAACCCAGCAACCACGGAGTCAGCCCTCAAAGGCTGTGACCATGCGGACCCCACGCAGCGGAGGGCAGCAGGGAGCCCGAGCTAAGCGCGCCTGCTGGACCGCACTGCGCAAATGCAGAGCGGCAGCTCCAGACGGCGGCTCCCACCCCAACAAGCTGAAGACACAGCTGGGCTTTCCGCTTGGCGGACGGGGGCAGAGGGGGCCATGGGAACCGGGGGTTTAATTCCACACAAATAAGCATCGCTATTCTGCCGTGCCAATCTCAGAAAACTTCTTTTCTCGCGATGTCGCAAAAAGCCCACTGCCACCGGCCACGGGCGAGAACACAGAGGGCGTCCCACGGATGCCACGCTCACCTGTGCTGGGTCACCGGACGAGGCCTTCCTGCGCAGCGTCCCGAGGAGGACGGCTGTGCCGGCTGCTGCAACGCACTGCGAGGGACACATTCCAGTTCCGAAGCTTGAGTGTCGTCACCTGGAGCTGTACACGCAGCTGCGGCTGAAAGCATACGGCTAACCGTGCTCGTCCATCCTGGTGGTGCGCTACAATGAGAAATTGGGACGTTTATCGCAAAACCAGGCCTCGAGACGTGACGTCATTTCCCACTTGCGGAAGGTACAGGGCATCGGCCAGGTCCCTGGAGACACCGTTTGCCCACGGGCCGGGTTGTTGGAGAATCAGGGTGCCCCCGGACTCTCGGATCTGCAGGGGAGACCACCTGGAGACGCGTGGGGACAACCTTGGGAGGGCTTGGCGGAGGAGAGAGATCGAAGGGGCAGTCTTCACCGGAGAGGACTCGTTCATGTCTCCCACCGTAAACAGTTTGTTTTTATTTTATTTTTTTTAATTTTTTTGTACAGATAGAGTGGGAGGGAGAGAGAGGAAGGGAGAGAGAGAGAGAAACATCGATGTGAAAGGGACACATCGAGTGGCTGCCACCCGCACGACCAACCAGGGCCGGGGACACACTGCAACCGAGGTACGTGCCCTTAGCGGGAACCGAACCCGGGTCTCTCCGGACCGCAGGCCGACGCTCTAACCGCTGAGCCAAACTGGCCAGGGCAACAGTTTGTTTTTAATTGTAAGGATCATCAAGCTTTAGGAGGAACACTAGGGGGTTTTACTGAGTAAAAGAGGAAAGTGTCCCAGGCTGGAGTTGTGTTTTTTAAAACTGAGGCTTACAAACAGCCATTGCTGTCCTGTGGGGACCAGGCATTGCCTGGTGCTCTGTGAGTTACTACAAGTGTCTCAGGCCCCAGCTGGTGTGGCTCAGCGGTTGGAGCGTCGGCGTGCAGACCAGAGTCTCGGGTTCGATTTCAGTCAAAGGCATGTACCTCAGTTGCGGTTTGTCCCCAGCCCCAGTTGGGGTTCTGCGGGAGGCAGCCAATAAGTGTGTCTCACACATTGATGTCTCTCTCTCTCTCTCTCTCTCTCTCTCTTTCTCCCTCCTGCTTTATCTGAAGAGAAATGAAAAACTATCCTTGGGGGAGGATTAAAAAAAATAAGAGTCTCAGCAACCGAGGTAGAGACACAGTCCACGTGTACCACACCCCATCACCTTTGACCTAGTGTTATTATGTGCACGAATCCACCCTAAGCATCTGCAAAACGTAACAGAAACCGTTGGGTCAGGGTGTCGGCTCGCGTGGTGCGAGTCGGCCGCATTAAGAAATTGTGGCGCCTTTACTGGGGGGCTTCTCGTGAGCACAATGAAAATGTGCCCGCAGTCCGAGGAAGCAGCTCGGCCAGCCTTCCCGTCTCTGCCCTTCCGTAACATCGTGCCCATGAGCTTGTTGGCCAAGCATGGGGAGAGGGTCCGAGACCGTGAACGGTCCTGACGTCTCCAGGGCACAGAGCGGTGGATACTGGGGCTCATCACCTGTGCTCCCGGGCAAAAGCCAGTAACGACAAGACACAGATCACAGCCTCAAAGTCTCTCCACCAAGAGGATTTCTCCAAGAGGAACCAGAGATTTCACCAACACACAGCTGCAGCCTGAAGTTACCTAATGCACCTGCTGGTCCATGGAGCAGAACAGTAGATCTGTGTGTGTGTCTGTGCATGTGTTGTGTCCGTGCATGTGTGCATGTGCATGCACATGGGTGTGCATGGGTGTGTGTGCATGAGTTTATGTGCACATGTACACTGTGTGTCCATGTGTTTATGTGCACATGTGTGTGCATATGTGCATGCATGTGTGTGCATGTATGTGTGTGCACATGTGCTTGTGTATGTGTGTGTGTCTGTGAGGCAATAATGCAGAGGCTTGAATCAAAAGTCATGAAATTCAGAGCCAAAGGGGAATACGCCCAGTTCTGCTGTAGCATCTCCAGCTTAGTGGCCGACAAGCTGGGAATATATACACCAATGCATCTGTCATCTGGGGGTGACTCCTCCGGCGAGCTGAGGGCATTGTTAGCAGACCGGCATGGACAGGTTCCGTGAACCCCAGGATTCTGCTTCTCCCCACGGGCAGACTTAGTTCGACTCCTCCACAAAGCAGACCCTCCCGTCTAAGGCGGGTCAGGACGCACGGCATTTGTCTGGGGGGTGACTCTTCCCCAGGAGGACGTGGGGAGGTGAGCAGGAATAAGGAAAAGCCAGCCATGCGGTGCCAGCAAGCGGCTGCCCTTGTGGAGGACAGGACCTCGATCGCCAAGACCCTGCAGAGCAAAGAGTCCCCACGAGGGGCCGGAAGCGGGTCGTCCACCAGTCCAGCCTCGCCGGTGCAGGGTCACTGGCCGGTCAGTCCGTGACCTCAGGCTCCTCTGTCCTGGGCTCAGAGCACGCGCACGGGCCGACCTTTGGGGATGGTGTGAACACGGGCTGGGTGATGCCCGCGTCTGCCGTGGTCCACGCCCATGTCCCAAAGGACAGGTGGGTCCCACACCCGGAGGAGCAGGAGGTGCAGCCTTGCTGACCTCCCAGGCCAGAGCCCATCCAAGACTGTCCACACCTGTCAGGGGAGCTTACCCGGCCAAGCAGTATCCCCCAAACCCGCCATGTCTGGGCCCAGGACTCCTGCAGGCTACTCGGGAATTGGTGGCCAAGTCGCCCCTCAGGTCACCCTTCTTTGGGAGCCGTTCTGATACCTGTGGTCAGTAGATTGCTACCTTCATGTGGCCAAGAGTTCCTTGTGAGTGCTGAGCGTGGCTCACGGGAGAGACCGGCTGCGGCCGAGCCCCGAGCTGGGCCCAGGCGGGTTTTCAGGCCTGCTGGAGGGGCAGACCCCTTTGCGTGCGCTAGGGAATTCTCCCCGGCGGCTCTTCCCCACCCTCCGCCATCGCACGGGGCTTGTGTGGGGCACTTGACCGCGGAACTTGACCAAGTTCCAGAGGAGAATTCCGGTTTAGAAATGCGATGGGACACGGTGAAATCCAAGCACAGCCCTTGCGAAGCTAGGGACCTTCATCCATGTGCACGGAGCTGGATTGGAGTCGCTGGCAGACGATGAGACCATTGTGCAAAGCTGGGGACCTTCATCCATGTGCACGGAGCTGGATTGGAGTCGCTGGCAGATGATGAGACCGTTGTGCAAAGCTGGGGACCTTCATCCATGTGCACAGAGCTGGATTGGAGTCGCTGGCAGACGATGAGACCATTGTGCAAAGCTGGGGACCTTCATCCATGTGCACAGAGCTGGATTGGAGTCGCTGGCAGATGATGAGACTGTTGTGCAAAGCTGCGGACCTTCATCCATGTGCACAGAGCTGGATTGGAGTCGCTGGCAGACGATGAGACCATTGTGCAAAGTTGGGGACCTTTTTCCATGTGCACAGAGCTGGATTGGAGTCGCTGGCAGACGATGAGACCATTGTGCAAAGCTGGGGACCTTCATCCATGTGCACGGAGCTGGATTGGAGTCGCTGGCAGATGATGAGACCGTTGTGCAAAGCTGGGGACCTTCATCCATGTGCATGGAGCTGGATTGGAGTCGCTGGCAGACGATGAGACCATTGTGCAAAGCTGGGGACCTTCATCCATGTGCATGGAGCTGGATTGGAGTCGCTGGCAGATGACGAGACTGTCGTGCAAAGCCGTCATCCAAGAGCTAATTCTAAATGCACAGGCACGCGGCCGGGGTGATGTGGGGTGTCTGACTGCCTGTTCCCGGGGTCCCCATGGCCGTCACAGGCACGCTGAGTCGCGCAAACGGACAATCAGCCTCACTCTTCCTCCTTCTCTGCAGACGTCGCGCGGTGACTCAGCGGAAAGTGCCCCCGTGACCGCACTTCGCAGTTCGGATGTGTGTGTTGCGACCTCACGGAAATTCCTTTGCTCTCCCCCCACTTCCCTCCGGCAGCGTGGGACGTGGCACTTGGAGGGCGGCAGGAACCCTGGCGCGGGAATCCAGTGCTCGCGTGGCGTCTCAGCACGTCGCGGCCAACGGCTGTTGATCTGCACAGTCTTCACGTAAGGGTAAAAGTGAACGTGGAAGCTTACTAGACACTTTTTCTTTTAATTAAAACATGTTTTTTCCCTTTATTGATTTTCTAGAGAGAGGAAGGGAGAGGGAGAGAGAGAGAGAAACATCCATGAGAGAGAACATGGACTGGCCGCCTCCTGCACGTCCCCCACTGGGGATGGGCCCACAACCTGGGCATGTGCCCTGACCGGGAATCGAACCGGCGACCTCTTGGTGCAGGGTCCACGCTCAACCACGGAGCCACACTGGCCAGACTAAACACTTTTTCTAATAAAATCCAAATAAATGGAGAGTGTAATTTCCCTACGAATCATTTACGTGCGAGAGAACGGGAGAAACACTTGTTTCCGTGGGCCGGGCACAAGGCCGAGCGTACGACGGGTCATCGGTACATGTTGTTCCGGACACGGATGCGGCCGGCGTTCCGTCTTTCAGCAACAGGCGTGTCGACCAGAGGCAATCCTTTGGAAAAGTCCCAGCAGCCCTTCCCAGCAGGGCCCGGACCCACAACACCAGGGTTTGCTCGCCATCACCACCGCCGGTCTGCCCCCGCCATCCCGTCCCCCACGACGAGACGTGAGAATACGCGGTCGCAGCGGTCACCGGGAAGTCTTCGGTGACGTGTGAAGAGAGCTCACGGCAGTGCAGGAGAAGAGCGGATTGCTGGTGACGCAGCCGGGACGTCAACATGGGAACCTATCCCTGGGGTCTGGCTGGAATTCAGCGTTTATTCCAGGGCTGCTGGAAACTTCCAGAAAGATGCACCAGAGGCATGAGAGCGCCTCTCGCTCGGGAAGCAAAGCTCAACGAGCTCTTAGCTTCATGAGAAAAGTCACCACCCAGAGACATCACCAAGCGTCCCAAATACCAGTTGTTGATTCGTCCTCGATGCAATCCGTCTGCCTGTGCCACGTGATCCGTGATCCATCCTCCCAAACCCATTCTCAGTACGACTATAAAAAACCCCCTCTGGCCCTGGCCAGTTTGGCTCAGCAGTTAGAGTGTCGGCCTGCAGTCCAGAGAGACCCGGGTTCGGTTCCCGCTAAGGGCGCGGACCTCGGTTGCAGTTTGTCCCCGACCCTGGTTGGTCGTGCGGGTGGCAGCCACTCGATGTGTCCCTTTCACGTTGATGTTTCTCTCTCTCTCTCTCTTCCTCTCTGTCCCTCCCACTCTATCTGTACAAAAAAATGGAAAAATGTCCTCGGGTGAGGATTAAAACAAACAAACAAACAAAAAAAACCCCTCTGCACACACTCACAGACAAAACACCCTTTCGATCTAAAGGCACGGGACCACGGAGACGCAGCCCTGGGATTTGTCCCGAAGCTGCAAAATGACGCGCACGACGGGGTCATCCAGAAGAGGGGTGGGCCACGGACCGACTGCTGCCACCTGTCTCTGGACAGCCCGTGAGCAAAGACCTTTTGCATTTCCAAATCATCGCGGAAACTAACTCCAAGAAGAAGAATGTGGCGAGGCATGTGGACATTGTACACACTTCAGACAGCAGTGCCCAGGCATCGGGTCTCGGAGCGGGGCTGCCCCTTACCTGTGGCCCGTGGCCGATCCGCTCCCACACCGGCCGGGCTGAGTCGCTGCAGCCCTGAACCCGAAAATATTCACTCTCCCGCCCTTTCCAGAAAACGGGCTCATGTCTGGTGCAGAACTCTCCAGTGCTCGAAGGTTAGATTAACTTTTAAAAACCGTAGAGTGATCTTCTTTGACTCTTTAATATTTGATCACGCAAATATTGGAAGATGCTCAATAATAAATGACTTGGAGAAAGAAAATCTTAAACCGCTGGGACTTGACGAAGAAGGCAAAAGCCAAGAAGTCGTAATCAGAGAAGAGAATACTTACATTAAAAAGATTAAATTAAGCCGCAGAATCGACGATGATGCGTACAACTTGGCCCTGGACTCCGGGGGCAATGGCCAATCAGAGGGAGGAAGAGAAAACTTTGTGTTTTGCCTCTCCTCTCTCTGTCCGTCGCTCCCTCTGTCTCTTCCTCTCTCAGATCTGACAACACTTTCTTATACGGACGCCAAGCACCAGCTCTTATTATCCGGGAGGGGAGAAAGAAGCCCGTGTGTCCTGGTCATCTGATGAATGAGGTGTTGAGAGGACGTTGTACACATACAGATAGTCCCAAAGCTCAGGGTCATCGCCAAGAACGGGTGGTTCCAATCAGGTTGACTCCGGCTTCCTCCTGCTCAAAGCTCTTATGACGCAAACTTGCAGTGTCGCCTGTTTTTCCTTAGGGAAGTGGTTTAACTTATTTTTGTTACAGATGTTTTCCTTTCTCCCCCATTGACACCCTCCTCCCGATCCCCACCCCATCCCCAGCACTGTTGTCTGTGTCTATGGTTACGCTTACATGCATGTACGTTCTGTGGCTTATGCCCCACCCCCTTCTGAGGTTTGTCCATCTGTACCCTACTTCTATGTCTCTGGGTCTACTTTGTTCATCAGTTTGTTTTGTTCTTTATATTCCACAAATAAGTGAGATCACGTGATACCTGTCTCTGATTGTCTTGTTTCACTTAGGATAATACTCTCCAGTTCCTTCCATGTCATCTCAAAGGATCAGAGATCCTTCTTTCTTACAGCTGCATAGTACTCCATTGTGTACACGTACCACAGCTTTTTTATCCATTTGTCTACTGATGGATATTTGGGCTGTTTCCCAAAGATCTTAGCAACTGTAAATGGTGCTGCTATGAACATAGGGGTGCATATATTCTTTCTGATGGGTGTTTCAGGCTGCTTAGGGTATATTCCTAGAAGTGGGATCACTGGGTCAAATGGCAGTTCCATTTTTAACTTTTTGAGGTGACACCGTAGTGTTCTGTCCTTAGGAAATGTTTGGGGGAAGTTATTCACATGTGAGGTTTTAGCCTCCGCACCCTAATTTACTCTGAGCTACCATGATCCATAGGAGCAGGTCACCACCCACGGTCTCCATGATGTTCCGCTCAGGACACACATTTACGAGACGAAACCGTTTTATCAAGAAGACCTTGACAGTGAGGCGTGGGAGCGGGGAGCATGCTCCTCACTGAAGCTGGGTTTCCGGTTCCAACCTTCGCTTCTGAAGGGCAGTGACCTGGTCCCACCCTGGCTCGTCACGAGATTTTAACCTCCGGAGATCCGTAGAAGTACGCCTCCAGCAACCCCTCTTTTCCCGAGACGTCGTTTTCTTACTATGAAACAAGGGCCTTGCAAACGAGAGTGAGCGACGGGAATCTAGATTTCCGCCTCGTTTTGCACAAAACCGATGAGTATTTCTCTATTCCAGGAGAACAGTTATCCGGACATTCTCACTCTGGACGCGTGAAGGAGGAGAAAGCCGGGGTGTATCACCCCTGGAATACTGAACCTCCCTCCCTCAGCAGGCTGACATGCGTTGCAACAAACATGAACCTAGTTCTTGGACATAAATGTCTTCCTGTATAAATGAACATACAGTCCCCATCACTAATGAGTAGAGGGAGAGTCTGCAGAGGTGGCCCCCGCTCCAACTTCCTCCAGTCATTCCGGAGAAGACATGGCTATTTTTGAGTTGAACAGACCATGAGGATATTAAACTACCCAGTCAGTATATCAGTTGCACGTGTACCCCAGTGAGCGACGCGCAGGCCGGGCAATGAGAGAGGCCCGCAGGCTGTGCTGGCTGAAAACCTGTCTGGACATCACAGTCGCACCCTCAAGATAGCGAACGGAAACCGTCATTGAGATTTTAGCAAATAAAGCATTTTTCCAAAGAAAAAGGTGTTCCGGTCATTTGCCTTCAATGCAACAGCTCACCAGGTAACGATGCTTGTCCATTTGTGTGTGTTCCTTTCTGAAGGTCACCTTGGGGACTTCTCACGCCAAGATGATTGCATTGGTGCCACAGAAGTTGCCAATCCCATGCACAGAACTTGGTGGGCCAGAGGCCCCGAAATTAACGAGCAAACATCTAGCAGATGCAACAGAGGCCGAGTCTGGTCCCCAGCCTTGAAGTTCAAGCTTAGTTGTCTCATGGCTCCACGTGGAGAAAAACCCCTGGTTCAGTCCAGGGGCACAGTTCTGCTCTGTGCAATGCTCACTGTGTCCCTCTGGGGCCCAACCTGGGGCCACTCCCAGACCTGATGGAACAGTGCCTGTCGGGACAGCCGTGTCCTTTGCAACAACACTGCATTAATATGTTCCAGCAAACTTACATCAGATGCTGTTTTTTTTCACAATTTGGGGATTGTACCCCCTGACCTTTACCAATGTCACTCAAGAAATTAGATACATACGCCGTTTTGCATGCCGAGTCCCACCACGCACGGCCGAGCGATCTCAGTCTGAGGAACTGTCATGGGGACACACTCTGGGTCACCATTCTGTATCATCCCCAGGAATGTGTTCTGATAAGATACATGCTTTAGAAGGTTTTAGCGCCAAATTGCTTTTCCATCTCTTCAGTCACCTCTTCTTGCTAAGAGGGAAACTGTTACTCTTCACGCGGATGGGTACGAACGCGCCATGTGACCCGCCCAGGTCAACACTGGCAAGGTGCTGCACACTTGGTATTTTTAAAAGAAAATAATCAAAGCCACCTTACAACAACGGTATTGGGTTCACATATTCATGCTCCAGACTCTCAGGGACATAGATGGAGATGGAAACATATTTCTCTCATGAACTACTACAACCTGCAGTCCATAGCAGACACAAAACAGGAACAATTTCTCTCCTGTTTGGCACCGAAGGCCATGCCCTACGTAATACAAAACACAGGCACGTATTCAAAGGATCAAGGTTGGAGAGGAAAACAAACCTGGTTTGCGGCTGACGTGAAAACCCCAGATAATTCCCACACCAGCTATCAAACAGATACCGAGAACGTAGCCAGTTGGTCTAGCGCCAGATGAAGATAAAATTTATATCGCCTTTGAACTTATGATCCACAACGTAAAGATTATATTCTAAAAAATAATGGCTTGTCATAAAATATACGGTATCTGGTAAGAGGCAAAGTGAAAATAAACATGTATCGAGAAACATTGAATGTATTCTAGGGTCAATTAAAATTGTTGGTTCAAAAACGGACAAATGCCTCATGAAGTGGGGGGAACACCGGACACGGACACACAGCAGGACACGTATGGAAAGTTGACGTGGGACAGATGTAGCGGGCAGACCAGCAGGAGACAGCCTCACCGATCAGCATGACAAACGACTTCATCGACGGGGAGGTGACTCGCCCGGGTCCTGCCGTCTTCTGGCTTAAACAGCATTCATCACGGGCTTACGTGGAAGAGAAATCTGTACGGAACTTTTATAGGAAAATATACTATTATCTTTCTCTGGGGAGGAAAAACCTTTTTGAAAGACACAGAAAGCATAAACTATAAATAAAATGATCCCCCCGTTGGAGCACGTTCCAGTGAAGAATGTATGTTCGTCCCCGTCCCCGTCCCCGTGGGCGTGCGGGGCGCTGTGCGGGAATATGTGCAGGTCAGACATGTCACCACGGGTGAGCACCAAAGGCAGGTAAAACGATCCTTCATGCCGAGAAGAAAAAGACACTTTAGTACAAAAATAGACAAAACACCCAGCAGACTGCTCCTGGAGCACAAAATAGGATTCTCTCGTTAATGTATGGACAGGTGTCCAGATAATGACGACGATGCCGATGGGACAGAGACCGGCTCCCACTGAGAGCTACAAGGCGGGCAAACCACGCAGGCTGGAGGCGCCGGGGGTAGGCAGCCGTTGCCAGACGGTCTCGCAGCCGTGAGCACGCAACAACCGTCACTGAACAGGGCACATGGGTTTCGCACGACCAAGTGCAAAGCCGAAGTCATCAGAGATCCTCCGAGTGGGCGTGCAATGCAGTTTCACCAAGGTCAAGGGCAAGCAACCCAGTAGCCTCTTGGCTTTCTCCTGTGTGTCCCGACGAGACCGTCACGGAAAGCGAAGTAAATGGCAGGCGCCGGATTTCGAGGGAGCGGTGACCTGGGGCGCGGAGAAGAGGTGAGGACGGTCCAGGGAAGGAGGGCCCAGGTGCGGACAATGGCGTGGGACGCGCACTGACGTTATCCTGCCCAGGTGGGCTAGCCGGTGCACAATTGTTCACGTCACCGTTGTGTTCAACGCACATGCACGTCGAGTGTTACACACAAAGAGACATCGACGAAATGCCAGCACAAGAGCAAAGAGACATCTTAATAAATATGCTGCCCATCGCAAGACGTGCGCACACCGTGGTAAAGGTGTCGCAACGCCAAGGGCCCGTGACGGCCGCTCTAACTCTATTCTGAATGCCCTGCGTGGGGTAGCTCCGTTTCCTACCAGCCCGTTGCCAGAAACCAGCCTCTCCCGGGTGAGACCACAGAGGTGATCCACCGGCTCACCCCGTAGCTCCGTGATGCCCACACCGGCAGGACTGCTCACGTTGACCTCGCTCACGCCCTGAGGGCTCTCCGCTGTGATGTCACCTCCACGCTCTCGTCTTTGCACAAAGGAGGGGACTTACTTTGGGAGGAAAAGCTAGAATCTACACAAGTTACTGGCAAAGTTTTCTGCACAGGAGATTTGCTTTTCTCCACCATTTATTTACTGAGCCAGTCCCTTACTGTAATGATTGATTCGTTTATACCAATAAGATGTACACCTTTACATCAATTATTAATTACGTCGCTCTGGACGGACCGCACATAATTTTAATACTGAAAACCTTATAGTAAGCCTCTCTTCACTCTATTTGCATAAAAAAAATACCTGCTGCATGCTTTTGGGACCTAATCCTTCAAAAAAGTCCCCAAATATATGGGCCTGTTTTTTTTTGACTGTTGTATGTGTTGGGTTTCTGGGTCACCTTTAGTTTAATAAGCTTGTGGGCACGTGATTGAAATGATCTCACTCTGTACACGAACGCATGTTCCATTAAGAACAAATGCCTCGGCTGTCCTGCCGTCTGTCCACGCCTTGGATTTCCAAGTTTCTACCTCCACGAACACGCTGTCTGGGTGCCGCTGGGCAGCTGGGTACACTGAGTTCGGAGCGTGAGGCTGCCTTCCGGTGAAGAGCGGGCTTTGGGGAATGAACGATGACATGAAGGTATTGGCATTGGTCCTGGGTTCATCTAACATTCTTAGAACTTAAAACTGACCTCTGTGGCTCCTCTTGCAAACGCAGCAAGGGCAGTGGTTCAGGTCAAATACGCCCCCGCCAGGACGCAAGGAAACAAAACACTTCCTTCCGTGCGCAGGTTTGGCGTGGGAGGTGCGGAGTCCCTCAGCGATGAAGCCACGAGGGACGTGGAAAACCACTCCCAAATCATCATCGTCTAACCTAAAACCTTGGCGAAGTCTTGCAAAAGATTATTTTCGTTTCCAAGGTATGCACTTTGATTTTCAACTTTAGAGAGAGAGGAAGGGAGAGGGAGAGAGAGAGAGAGACATGGATAAGAAAGAACATGGACGGGCCGCCTCCTGCACGCCCCCCACTGGGGATCGGGCCCACAACCTGGGCATGTGCCCTGACCGGGAATCGAACCGGTGACCTCTTGGTGCAGTGTCGACGCCCCACCACTGAGCCGCACCGGCCGGGCAAGGTGTGCCCTTTTAAAGGACACCCTCGGACAGAAGTCTCAGGGTCAGCTCACCAGTGTGCCGAGATAAACGACCGTGTTTACAGAGTTCTGTGTTTGGGAGGTTTTCAACCAGCCGGATCTCCTAAGACCAACAGGAGCAAGACATTTCATTTCGGTGAAGCTCTCCGGCAAATTATGTTTTTAATAACGGAGCCCTCCGTGTTCAGTCCGAGAGCCAGCGCCGTGGTGTTTCGATCATCGAGACCACGTGGGGCCGGCATCGCCCGCGCGGGTGGAAGACAAACAGCCCGGGAAGGAAGCCGGACCGCTCACTGCACCTCCGAGAAGAACTATCCTGGTAGCATCTTGGGGTCACTCTTCTTCCCGGGGACCACAGTGCACGAGGAAGCACCTTCGAACTCTCTGCAGCTTCTCCCTGAGAATGACCTCAACGTCAACATCACCTTGAGGACTTTCTGGAAAAAGCAACGTGTCGGTTGATGATTTGCACATTTGCATAACCTCAGAGACGGAGGTTGGGGAGCTGCACCCCGTTTGGCTCTTCTCCACTTGCAAAGGTTCCCATTCTGCTCTCCACGGTGCAACAAAACCCGTTGGCTTCATCTGCGGAGAAGATGATGTCATCGTCGTCGCCCCATTAAGACTGGGAGATGATGCCAGTCTGTCAGCTCAGCAGGCCAGAGCGTGACAGTTCTTCCCTTTAGCTTCCGAAGGGCTTGGTGTCCCGGGTAAGCGGTCGGTCCTGTGCATCTCCACTGCCCCGTGCTGCTCTGCCAGACGCCGTCTGTGGAGGGGACACTCGCTTGCCCTCACGGTGCTGGCCAGACGGAGTGCCCGTGTGTGTCCTGAACCTCCGCTCGTCCCTGCCCGGGAAGGACCTGAGTGGGCTGGTTTCTGGACTGGGTTCGATCTGGCCTGGCGTCCAGCTGGAAAGACGTGCCTGGGAACCCACGGTCCTGGCCACGTGTCCTGGTCTCCAAGCCTGCCCGTGGCCCCTCCCCTTCCTCTCCAGCCTCCGCTGACTCCCTCGCCGCCCCGCACCCCCGTCCCCTCCGACAAGTCCGTGCAGAATTCCAGCTTCCCTGCGTGTCACGGAAAAGCTCAGGGGGGCCCCGCCCCGCCCTATGAAGACACAAAGCTCAACCCTCTCTGCCCCCCCTCCCAAACCATGTGGGACCACCAGCCATTGCAAGAGTCGGCTTCCGGTGGGAGCCCGACCGTGTCCCCGGCAGAGACCAGGGAGACAGGCTCCAACGGCCGGGGAACGCTGCTGCCGTCTGAGTTCTCGCGCTCCGTCCTGAAACCGTCGGGGGGCCGTGAGGACCCCGCTCTCTGCGCACGGCTCTCGTCCCGGGTCCCACGCTCGCTCAAGTCCACCAGGTCCGCAGAAGCAGCTCCTGCTTCCTTGCCTTTTGGTACCGGCCTCCGCTGTGTCTTATCTTCCTTCAGGTGGGCGCCAACCGGCCACTCAGCCCCGAGGGCTGCGTCCCCAGGGGGTCCGGTTCCCCCAATGTTCGCACGTTGAGACCTTTTGCCCACCGCCATGGCATGTGCAGGTGGGGCCTTTGGGGGGCGATGAGGTCAGGGGCGTGGAACCTCCAAATACGGTCAGGGCCCTTTGTTAGAGACCCCAGAGCGCTCCTCGTCCCCTCTGCCACGTGAGGACACCGGGAGAAGGTGGCGTCGATCAGCCAGGAAGCCAACGGCCACCAGACAGCATATTTGCCAGCATCACTGGGTCTTCCTCCTGCACACAGCGAGGCGTGAAGTCAGCGGCGCTAAGCCAGCTGCTCTCCGGCGTTCGGTGATGCAGCCCAGAAGCAGGAACACCAGGACCGACGTCCCCGGGACACAGGGAAGACGTGCTTCTTGGCCAGGACCGCCCCTGACGTCACGGGGAGCCAGGGACGAAGGCAACCAAGCACAGTGTCCTCGTTCCTCACGGTGACTTGGCAAGAGGGAGCCTGCGCCTGGGAAGCAGACGCCCGGGCTGGTGACTGACGTGCTCATCGCTCTGCACGTTCTTCTCCAGGTCGTGACGGAGCCTCAGGCAGCAGCCGGCCGAGCGGGACCTGCAGGAGGGACCTGGCCCCCCACCTGGGCTCGCCTTCAGAGCCCTGGCTGCAGGACCCCGCACGCGCGGGAGGAGCGCCTTGCTGGCTCCGTGGTCCGGCCCCTGGAGCTTTTCCAGGGACGATCGGCGGCAACACTTCACTCCAGGGGCTGCTGGGCGCGCCGCCCGGGCCAGGAGGCTCGCTAACAAAACTGGAAACCTGTCCCCACATCGGCAAGAGTGACAGTCTCATGAAAAGGACCACGGAAGGAAGCTGCCGGACAGAGTGAAGGGACCGTGCGGAGTCCGCGGAGCACAGGGCGGTGCGGTGAGCGCTGGAGGCCGGCGGCACGATGGGCCACGTGGTGGCACCGGATCAGGTAGAGGCTCAGGCACCCATCTTCCTTCTTTGGTACCACCTCTGGGGGCACCGGGACAGAACAGCGATGCCCAGCCCAGCCCTCCCACTAGGACGGCAGCCGGGGCTCGGGCCGCCGCCCACTCTGGAGACGATGGATCAGCTCCAGGAGCCAGAGCAGGGGCAGGGCATCCGCTTGGGGAGCAGCTGGGGCGGTGAGCCAGCGGGGGCAGGGCCCTGAGCTCTCCTGGCCTCAGTGTGCTCGGGCCAACTCACAGCACCCCCGGGCCCGCGGCCACGCCTGCAGGGCTCCAGGTGCGCCCACCGGACCCCGTGTGCCGCGGTGTCTGTACAACAGCGCCGCTCCTTCTCTTCCTGTCAGAGGATCGTGGGCTTTTGTGCGGAGGGAGCGGAGAAGAACCACCGCGGCTTCGGGACCATGGCTGGTGTGACCTCGCAGCGGCTGTGCGGGGCGCAGGCACCTGATCTGTCCTCTAAACGGGTCGGCTCCCAGCTGTCCCTCACCTCTCGCTGACACCTTGTCAACTGCTGAGGTGCTCAGAGCCTCTGTAAAGGGGGTTTCGTGGGGTTTCGTGACATGGAAAGGTCACACACGTGAAAACACCCAGAGCGTATATATGCATGTGTACACGTACACACACGACATGTGTGTGCATGCATGCAAATGCTATGTGCATTCATGTACACACATTAACATGCATATGTGCAGACACATGTATTCATATGAACGTGTACATATATATGTATTCAATAATATCTATTAAACAATAGGAATTAGTGTCATCGCCTTCGGTGGAATCCACAGACAGCTCCGTTCTGTGAGTGACAGGGAGCAGCTCTCTACAGCTTGTCCTTGTGGCGAAGGCCTGTGGGGATTTCCGACGTGGAAAACATTTCCCGTGTTTCCTCCGTGGATGCTGTCCTGGGGCAGTCCCTCCCGTCACCCCATGGGCCAGCTCCCCAGTTACCTCCATCCTAATTGGCTGCCCTGTCTTCCCACATGTGGGGCACAGACTTACACGATGGCGGGCCCTGGGCGAGACATCGGACACCAAGCCCTTTCCGCACACCCCACCGCCACCGCTGTGCGCCGGCGCGAGCCCCAGGCACCCGAGGACGAGGCACGCGCGTCCCGGGGGCTGCCGTTACCAGGGATTTACCCCGGGTTTGCCTGCCCCACAACTGCAGCTGGACACGGCTTGTCTCTACCCCTGTGCTGCTCTTCTGAGACCTCTGGGGTGCCCGCCCGGCCCTCAGGGCCCCCGACCTCTGCCCGCACCCCGAGCTCTCTCGTCCCCCTTTCTTATCTGACACACCCGCCGGCTCGTGAACAAGGCCTCAGGCCGTGTGGGCGCAGGGCCCCTGGTTCGGTCCCCTTCATCTGACAACGGCTTCCCTTTGTCACCTGCAGCCGGGTGAGAACATGAGTGAGCATGTGTGTGCGTGCTTGTGTATGTGTGCATGTGTGCATGTGTGTGCATGTGCGTGTGTGCATGTGCGTATGTGTGTGCATGTGTGTGTGCATGTGTGTGCGTGCATGTGTGTGTGCGCGCGTGTGCATGTGTGCATGTGTGTGCATGTGTGTGTGTGCATGTGTGTGTGCATGTGCGTGTGTGTGCATGTGTGTGTGTGACTTCAGCCACTGCCCGTCCTCACCTGTGTGCCGTGCTGCCCTGTCTGTAGAGACGCATCTCACCCTTCAGGACGAAGTTCCTGCAGCTCGGACTGGTTCCTTTGTTCCACTCACTCTGCTTTTAAGCCACAATAAAAGGCTCTGCAAGGACCTGCAAGGGAAGCGTGTCCGATTCATGTGAAATGCTGTCCCTCCATACGATGTCCTCGAGGAAGGGGCCAGGTGTCACCAGGGTTCTGGCCAAGAACATGCTGGAGAAAGAAAGCTCTTGGCTAGAACAAGTCTCCTTCGGCGGCATCAATGCGCGGGCCTGGCAGGGGACCTCGGGGGGGCTAAAACTTCCTGACTGTGTGGGCGTCATGCTGTGGCGGACAGGGATTTAAATGGCAAAATGAGTGAATTTCCTGGAGAGTGACAGAGGGTGATCCCCTGGCATGGACATACCGCTCTCTCTCTTAGACCTTCAGCTCACTCGTCTTACCCCAGAAAGGTCATTTAAAGAGCCTGTTATACATCTCAATCGCTGAAATAGTTGATGCTTGGGTGAAGCTTTGCTTTGTATTGTGTTTGCGTTGTCTTCTTTAAATGTTTTTTAAATGGGTTTTTTAGACACAGGAGGTGGAGAGAGATAGAAACATTGACTTGAGAGAGAAACATCCATCGGCCGCCTCCTGCACGCCCCCCACTGGGGATCGAGCCTGCAACCTGGGCCTGTGCCCTGACTGGGAATCGAACCGGTGACCTTTCGGTGCACGGGACAACCCCTGACGGAGCCACGCCCGCCGGACTGCACTATCTGGTTCTTGCTTTCTTGGTCAGGAATAACTTCCACGACTTTCCTTCGCAAATTTTTGACCTTGGACCAGGAGTCGAAACCTCAACCTTGAGCCTGTGAACCTTGAGTTGCAAATGTGAAGTTCCAGCCCCCTGTCCTGACCTCCTTAACTGGAAACCAAACTTTCACAAGCTGAGCGGGGATTCTGCATACATCTCAATGGCTGAGAAGCACTGGACCGGGGCTTGGCAAGGACTCGTGTTTTCCCAGTTTCGTCCAGCGGTTCTCAAGTTTGGCTGCACATTAAATGCATTAGGAAATTTAATAAGAGATCTGATTGGTCTAGGGAGGTACTGGGACTTCTACAAAGCCCCCTCTTCCGGACGAATGTGCTGCCAAGACGAACAGCCACTGTTTTAATTAGTATTCAGAGAAGATAAAAGAAATCCCTCACCTTTGAAAATACAAAATATAATTTTATTATCCTCACTCAGGATATGTTTACTAATTTTTTTAGAGAGAGAGGGGAAGGGAGGAGAGAGAAACCTCCATGTGAGGGAGATGTATCCATCAGTTGCTCCTGTACCCCGCGGCAGAAGACTGACCTGCAACCCTGTAAGTATTCTGACCAAGAATTGAACCTGCAATCCTTTGGTGCACGAGACTACGCTCCAACCAATTGAATACTCAGCTAAGGAAAAAGAGAAAATACAAAAATTTATATGTGTGTATGTGCATACTTATATCTATGTGTATATATGTGTGTGTGTGTTTTTTTATATATACACACACATACATGTACATGGGTGTACACATGCAAACACGCACATATGCACACACCTTTTGCAGGGATCCAAAAAACCAATCATGAACGGTTAGAACTAAAGACACAGCTAGTATGAACCTGCCACGTGGATTGAGTGGATTTGAAAATCTTGGCAAAGAGAACCCAGACACTGCTGGGACCTGGTGGGACATCTAAATCGTAAGGACTTTGACGCATGCATGGCCCATGAGCATCTCACATGCAGCGTCTAAGGATGCGGACCCCTCATGCAATAAAAACTGGGAAGGAGTTCCGATTTTGCCTACTTGCAAGTGCACCGGCTAGCCCGCCACTGTGTCGTCCAGAAGACACGAGACTCTAGGGTCAGAGATGAAGGACGTATTATGATTTCGGACAAGGCAAGGGGCAGGAATGGCACAACGTTCTCATCAGTTCCCTTTTTCACCTCGTCCCACAAGGTGACGCAGATGGGCTGAGACGGATGTCCACGGGCTGTGGCTTATGTTACAGAAATCCTGAGCTTCAGGTACCCGGATGTTTTATAATGGGCAGTCGACACCTTGCCTATGCTCTGCGGGACAAATCAATTCCCTAGCTTCCCAAAGCTCTTCATTACACAAACATCCTGCAAAGATGGTCTGGAACCAACAGCTCGTAGCATCTCATGCGAAAGACACGCCAACGTGAGACAGACTCAGCGGAAACCGTTGCCCCGTAAGTAGCCCCAAATGTGTCCCTTGCTGAAGGGGCTGGCATGCCCACCGGGTGTACCTAAATGATATTTCA
The DNA here is from genome assembly GCF_014108415.1 of Molossus molossus. Classification (NCBI taxonomy): domain Eukaryota; kingdom Metazoa; phylum Chordata; class Mammalia; order Chiroptera; family Molossidae; genus Molossus; species Molossus molossus. The sequence continues at coordinate 145,282,857 of NW_023425355.1, forward strand.
GTTGGCTCAACTCTGTTCCCCTGATGACTTCACCCATCAGTTCAGGGGTCCACGCACATCTTTCTCCACAAATCACGTCTTATAGAAGCTTCCTGTAAAGTCAAATCTTTAAAGTAAGAAGTATAACCTCACTAACTTTACAGGAATCTATTATGACTATTGAAAATAGATTTCGACGGGGGCGGGGTGGTTCCCGAGACTACAGTGTGGCATAATATTGAACACCGGGGTGGGTGGCTTTATCTTCTCACTCATATATTTCTAGAAGGAAAAGCTAGCATCTAAACGTTATAAAGGCCTTGAATAGCTGGAATTAATAAGTAATTTCAGTTGCTTAGGTCATCTAAATGTAATAACGGGAAAAACATGCACAGAGAAAGAAATGTACAATCTCAGCGGATGAAAAATGGGTTAATCAGATGCACTTTCTACTCTTTGCACCCAGGCATAGGAAAAACCATCAATTTGTATATTTTTTCCAGTGAATTGAGAAATACCTGGAGACTAGAACAGCTACAATTTGTGCTGTCTAATCCTTATTTAAAATTACACAGTGTTTACGGTCTCCTGGGGTTTTTAACTTACACAGAGACGATAGAAACACACGCATTTAAAAAAAATCTGTTGTCTCACCATGAAAACAAGAAACTAAAAATGAGCACAACCTCATTTGCAATCAGCAACGTTTACTCTCTGGGTTCCATCCACACCCCCTCTTTGGGCAGCCAGATACATCAGCAGCAATCTTGCCACGAGTAACATCTCAGGTTTGTCTTTGTTATTTAATCGGCACAAACATGTTCAGTGTTTGTTATGCAAATTGAGGGATGATCCCTTTGGGCTGTGTGATAGGTCCATCAGTTTATGAAACACCATTTTGACGGATGTATCCACTAATCCTTGAGTTGTTTTCAATTCTGCTTTGCCTTCGTTTGGTTTATTTCCCAATCGACGGCTTCAAACACAAAATGAGAGAGTCAAGTAGGTTTTCGCTTTGGTGCCCCTTCAAGGATTTTTATCTAATGGCCCTGCAGAAGAGTTTGGCCAACAGACAATGTGTGCATTTGGATTTTCATTATGAAACTGGATGGCAGAGTGTATTACCGGTATTTTACGTCCCCAGAGCAGGGCTAGGAGGGAAGATCTGGGGAAAGAAGGGGCCTAGACCCCCAGGACTGGAGGAGGAGGACTTCCTCCATCATCACCTGCCGTCTCATCCATTCAGCCTTGCCCAGCCCTCCTCGCCATCTTCCGACAAGACCCAACACCACCTCTTACTTCCTTTGCGGGCAGGTAAACTCTCTGCAGAAAACGGGTTTGCTCTTGACACAGCAGTGCATTCCGGCTGCACCCCCAGCCCCTGGCCGGCCTCCTTCCCCAGTCCCACCGGCTGGGAGGGTAGTCTGGCAGGCAGCTCATTGATCAATCCATCCATTGATCAATCGATCAATCACCTGAGTGCTTGGACTGCCCGGTCAGCATGACTTGGCAGTTACAGCAGCTTCTCGGAGAAGACAGGGCTGCACTCGTAACACTGGGATCCCTTGGGGGGTCTTGGTAAAAATGCAGACTCTGCCCAGCTAATGTGGCTCAGTGGTTGAACGTTGACCCATGCACCAAGAGGTCGCCGGTTCGATTGCCCGTCAGGGCACATGCCCGGGTTTCGGGCTTGATCCTCAGTAGGGGGCGTGCAGGAGGTGGCTGATTGATGTTTCTCTCTCATCGACATTTCTATCTTTCCCTCTCCCTTCCTCTCTTTCTAAAAATCAATAAAACCATTAAAAAAAAAAAAAAAAAAAGAATGCACTGATTCTATAGGCTTGAAGGTCTTCATTTCTAAGAAGCTCCCAGGTGATGCTGATGCTCCTGGTGTATAGACCAGACTTTGAGCCACAGAGGACCATATTCTTAAATGTGACTGCAAATGGAAATCACCAAGAATGTTTTACATAGTGATGTAAACCTTTGCAAATGGAGAATCACAGTGACTCTCAGCGGGGCAGTGTGGTTCCCTGGCGCACAGTGGGCAACATCTCTGGAGGCGTTTTTGGTTATCAGCACGCAGGCAGGGATGGTAGGCACTGGCTGAAAAGGCAGAGGCCAGGGAAGCTGCTAACAGCTTGCAATACACACACAGCCCTGCCGTCTCCCGGCCTGCCAGGGGTTAGCACAACGCAATGAACTACAAGCACAGGCTGGTAGGAGTGAGGGGGAGCATTGCAAGAGAGCAAATGCTCCAGATCTCTGGAGGCAGCCTGATTTATTGGCAGACTGGTTCCCTAGGTTGAATGTTGATTCAGGTAAATAATTTCCTTGAGATGGTACCTAGGCTGACCATACAGCCAAGCCTTGTTTCTAACTTTCTACAGCGAAAGAGACATCAAAGATAAAAAAAAAACAACCACACAACAAACCCATCCACACCTGGGCACAACCGATTATCCTCTGGGTGCGGTCTTCCAACCCTTTGTCATGCAAACCTGATCTATTCGCATGCAAACAGAACATTCCTGTCTGTCCACACACCCTTTGATCCTAGGCTGGCCAGGTCGCGAGAACGCACATCACAGGGTTACATTTTGTTCATCCACCAAACCCTCATCCCTAAACAGCCCCACGAGAAAGTCCTCTCCAGTCCTAAATGGCAACGGACCCGGGAAGGCTCTTACTCTAGTCTAAACCATGCCAACAGCATTTTCTGCTTGCTGTTATAGTATGCAGATAACTGGGTGACATTTCACTGATGCATAACTGGTTAACGTATGTTGCAACATGTTTGACCGTAGGCTTTGCTGAACTGTAACACGGAAGAGCCAACCGCCCGCTCCGTATTTAGCTCTAGGACCGGATCCAACCTGACAACAGAAGTTCCCCAGATCCGGCCACGTCGGGGGCGCAGCGCCACGAGACCGCTCTTTCATTCCGAGCAGGAATTTCCGCAAGGCGGATTCCGCAGAAGGAATCACCGCTCCGCGGCGCTTTAAATACCAGGCTCCTTAAGGAAGCCGGCCCTGCGTTTGCACAAGTTACTGTTTGCGGAGCTCAGTGTAGCTAAGTGCTTTATAAATGGTGTGTTTTATGACCTACTTGAGGAGTAAACTACCCCGCATCTGCAGGATGGAACCGGAGGGGGCTGGTACCACTGAATCATCAGAGAGACACACTCCGCACACGGTTGCAGCTGGTGCTCCTAGGAGAAATGCCACGGAAGGGCTTTTTATGAATTTCCCTCCGTGCTATCGCTTATCTTTTATTTTCTGTATTTCCTTCGTAGCTCTGCAGAAATTCTTCATGGGAGGAAAAAAGAAAAACAAACTCACGGGGCATTTTTACTGCAGCACGGAAACCAGATATACGTGCAAAACAAACCCAGAACGGGAAAGCGTATTTGTCGCCCAGAACTGGAGAAGCAAAAAGCACAACAGCAGAAAATAGCTCTCAGGAAGTTTCTCCCGTGCCATCTTCAGGACTTTATACAAGAGCCTTCGATGCTGAAGGAAACTGTTCACTCTTAGCTCTGCGTGAGCCAGAAATACGTGGATATACCAATGGCCATTGACTTTTGACACGTGTGTGCACAGTGCGCGTGTGTGTTTATTTACACAGACACACCGGCAAGGGCGCATTTGTGAATACAGAGGTCAGGGACAGGAATTTGGACACAAATATGCTTTTAACAGTCGTTCGAGAGTACAGAGGGGTCCTGACTCGTAAGTCTGCCTCAGTGAGTATCATCTGCAAGAGTTGAATGGATCAATCAATAATCAACACCAGTGCTCACTACTCAGAAGAACGTGATGGCTCATTTCAGAGACTCCCACTCCAACGGAGCATATTGAAACACGTGTAGAAATAGCGCACAGAACACACCGCACCCAGAAGTCCCTCCACTTCTTTTTCGTGTAAATGAATGATCTGCCTGCTTTTATTCTTTTCCTGTTTTTAGTTTTTTAAAGAGTTGAGGATGTTCGCTGACTCCCCACCCCATCTCGGATGCAGATCTCTGAGGCATTCATAATCATCGAGCAGCTACGTGTTCATATTTAATGCCCATGTCGCAGAAACACACGAGATCAGGTGTGATTTGCAGGTGAAAGAAAGTTAACAGGTTAATTTCCTTGCAGAAGGACACACAGCAGGATTGGAACTCGGGTCTGAACCCACAACCCAGGTCGTGCAACATATTCTGCTCCTTCATGCCCCTGGGGATCGGCCTCAGTTTCCCCAAGAGTCGGAAGCCCGGCCACACACAACGGCACAAAACGAGTGGAAGCCGGGACGGGCCTGGATCCTGCCAGCCAGCGTACGGATCATGGAGGTTGATGAGACCCGGTCACAGCCGACACAGATGCAGGAGGTCACGAGGCCACAGGATGACTTCAGGCACATCCACCCCTGGAGTGCGGCCCTGCTGCTGTCCCCAGTGGGGACTGTGACTGTGATCAGTGGCCTGCTCGCATTTCCCTGGGGGGACCTGTGCAGCCTGGATTTCTCTACAGATCCCCAGCTAACGGGATGTCCCGCCCAGTTTCAGAAGGAGGTGCGGCTGTAACATCATTTTACCCACCTGTGCACGAGGAGCGTGTCCCCAGCACGGACTGGGCAGGTAAAGGTGTGTTGTGAGCTGGAGGGACTTACACACGTTCCTCACCGGGGAAGCTTGGAGACGGGGAGCCCCCCGGGCCCTGGCCCTGACCTTCACTGGCCCTGGGCCTTGGCCGAGCCCCACACTGAGCTGCGATTCTGCCCCTCACCACGCTGCCAGGGGGCGTCCCTGTGGACTCTCAAGCGGCAGAGCCGTCTGTGAACAGCTGGAATGGTCTGCTTCCCGTATGTGTCTCAAGCATCTTTCAAGCCCTTTATCTATGGACACTGACCTGCGTGGCACTCAGTCGGTGGCCTTCAGTGAAACAGCCGACGTCAGCCCTTGGCTGTGACTGCCCCAGCCCGCAGACGTGGCCGATCACACGCATGCAGCGGGGATGCGCTGGTCCCGGGGGGTCATCCGCTCAGGGACGCCGAGGGTGTTGGGAGCCTTCAGGCACGCGGAGACGTTAGCGTGCGGGCTCAGGTGCAGGCAGCCAGCCGCTGAACTCTCTGACTGCACAGCTGCAGCTACGGGCTTTCAACGTGCAGCCTTTCCGGGGGAGGCTGTGGTGAGCGATGCTGGGCACGTGGCGGCAGAGCTGTGGGTGGGTAAAGGTCTCCGCAGCCCGGAGACGCGCCGCAGGCTGCGGGACGTGCTGGCAGGGTGGGGAGTCACCGCCAAGAAGAAGGGCAGTCAGCGAGGTGATGTGGTGCAGACCCAGAGCCTCGCCCCTTCTCACGGTGATGAGTACGTGCGGGCGGGTGCCGGCCACGTGGAGCCCTGCAGCTGGAGGGAGGGTTCGAGCAGGAAGCCTGTGCCCGGGAGCTCAGCCAGGATGCAGCCAACCCAGAGTGCAGACGGCTCTGCGCGGGCACAGAACGGGGTTCCGGAGCCACTTCAGATGCAGCTGCAAGGTGCCCCTTGTGCCTGTAACACACACCTGTGACCTACACACCTGTACCAGACAGGAACACATACACCTGTGACCTACACACCTGTACCAGACAGGAACACATACACCTGTGACCTACACACCTGTACCAGACAGGAACACACACACCTGTGACCTACACACCTGTACCAAATAGAACACACACACCTGTGACCTACACACCTATACCAGACAGGAACACATATACCTGTGACCTACACACCTGTACCAAATAGAACACACGCACCTGTGACCTACACACCTGTACCAAATAGAACACACGCACCTGTGACCTACACACCTGTACCAAATAGAACACACACACCTGTGACCAAAACACCTGTACCAAACACACACACGTGTGACCTAAACCCCTATACTAAATAGAACACATGCACCTGTGACCTACCCACCTGTACCAAGTAGAACACACGCACCTGTGACCTACACACCTGTACCAAATAGAACACACACACCTGTGACCAAAACACCTGTACCAAACACACACACGTGTGACCTAAACCCCTATACTAAATAGAACACACGCTCCTGTGACCTACACACCTGTACCAAATAGAACACACGCACCTGTGACCTACACACCTGTACCAAATAGAACACACACACCTGTGACCAAAACACCTGTACCAAACACACACACGTGTGACCTAAACCCCTATACTAAATAGAACACACGCTCCTGTGACCTACACACCTGTACCAATAGAACACACGCACCTGTGACCTACACACCTGTACCAAATAGAACACACGCACCTGTGACCTACACACCTGTACCAAATAGAACACACACACCTGTGACCAAAACACCTGTACCAAATAGAACACACACACCTGTGACCAAAACACCTGTACCAAACACACACACGTGTGACCTAAACCCCTATACTAAATAGAACACATGCACCTGTGACTTACCCACCTGTACCAAGTAGAACACACGCACCTGTGACCTACACACCTGTACCAAATAGAACACACACACCTGTAACCAAAACACCTGTACCAAACACACACACGTGTGACCTAAACCCCTATACTAAATAGAACACATACACCTGTGACCTACACACCTGTGACAATAGGAACACATACACCTGTGACTTCAACACCTGTGACAATAGGAACACATACACCTGTGACCTACACACCTGTGACGATAGGAACACGTACACCTGTGACCTACACACCTGTGACGATAGGAACACGTACACCTGTGACCTACACACCTGTGACGATAGGAACACGTACACCTGTGACCTACACACCTGTGACGATAGGAACACGTACACCTGTGACCTACACACCTGTGACGATAGGAACACGTACACCTGTGACCTACACACCTGTGACGATAGGAACACGTACACCTGTGACCTACACACCTGTGACGATAGGAACACGTACACCTGTGACCTACACACCTGTGACGATAGGAACACGTACACCTGTGACCTACACACCTGTGACGATAGGAACACGTACACCTGTGACCTACACACCTGTGACGATAGGAACACGTACACCTGTGACCTACACACCTGTGACGATAGGAACACGTACACCTGTGACCTACACACCTGTGACGATAGGAACACGTACACCTGTGACCTACACACCTGTGACGATAGGAACACGTACACCTGTGACCTACACACCTGTGACGATAGGAACACGTACACCTGTGACCTACACACCTGTGACGATAGGAACACGTACACCTGTGACCTACACACCTGTGACGATAGGAACACGTACACCTGTGACCTACACACCTGTGACGATAGGAACACGTACACCTGTGACCTACACACCTGTGACGATAGGAACACGTACAACCTGTGACCTACACACCTGTGACGATAGGAACACGTACACCTGTGACCTACACACCTGTGACGATAGGAACACGTACACCTGTGACCTACACACCTGTGACGATAGGAACACGTACACCCTGTGACCTACACACCTGTGACGATAGGAACACGTACACCTGTGACCTACACACCTGTGACGATAGGAACACGTACACCTGTGACCTACACACCTGTGACGATAGGAACACGTACACCTGTGACCTACACACCTGTGACGATAGGAACACGTACACCTGTGACCTACACACCTGTGACGATAGGAACACGTACACCTGTGACCTACACACCTGTGACGATAGGAACACGTACACCTGTGACCTACACACCTGTGACGATAGGAACACGTACACCTGTGACCTACACACCTGTGACGATAGGAACACGTACACCTGTGACCTACACACCTGTGACGATAGGAACACGTACACCTGTGACCTACACACCTGTGACAATAGGAACACGCACACCTGTGACACCTGTCACAAACATGAGCACGTACCGCAGATGCCAACTGCAATGGGACACTGGGGTCTATTAGTGGCAGCGCCGCCAGCCGAGGGTCTGAAGCAAATGCAAACAGGATGTGGGGCCGCGGGCTGGTTCTCCACCCCGCGCTGGGGTGCTGACGTGACAGGCTCCTCTCCTCTGCTCCCCCAGAATCACCCCATCACGTCTGTGCCCGTCAGTGCCACCAGCATTGGTTCACGCCACCTGTCTGCTCAGGTGCCCAGGTGCCGCTAGCTCAGCCCCCTCTTCCCATCAGCAGAGGAAGAAACGCTCAGCGAGCTCTCGGATGGGCGAGCGTTCCGGGTCCAGGTTCGGGGGTCACTGCGCCCCTCGATTCCTGTCTTATTAGTGCGTTTAGTACTAAATCACCATCTCCGCCTTCCCCAAAGAACTGATTGCATGCACACCCCGAGAGCAGTAGTAGGCGCCTGCCGGCGGGATGCGCCAAGCACCCGGCTCTGTGGCATTATTATCTCACGCATCCCTTTAGAAGTCATGGGACGCGTCGCTGCAGTCACAGTGACCCTCCGGTCCCCCCCCCACACTTTCCCTGGGCCCTCACGGGTGTGTTCCTAATCACAAGCCCGCCAGCGTCTGCCCACGGGTGGAGGAAGGGCCCGAAATCAAGTAGGCGTTTGTTCAGAACATGAAAATCCTCAGATTTGCGTCCAATTGAGAGCAGAACAAGGACACCGCTTCCCTTCCTGCGACAGAAATGAAGGCCCCCCGCACCGCCCCCGGCCATCAGCATCCCCAGTAACGCGTGGCCACAGCCCACTGTCCCTTTCACGAGCTCCCTCTCCAATCCCCCTGCCCGGAACGAAATAGACAAAATTAGCATTAAGTTATTCTTGTCCCTTCATATCCCCAGAGGTGTAACAAAAATCTCAGAATACTCGGAAATGCCACCGCTGTGCGAAAATGACAGTAGTGACGTAAACAGATGCAACAATTCACCTAAACTTTTCTCAGCCCTGGGGGAGGGGAAGGAGAGGGAGCAGGATGCAGCATCTCAAATGCACAGTTATTTTTTCATCCGAGGATTCACACCGGGCAGAAATATTACACCATGAATAATATTCTCCGAATTCTAGATGAGGCGATGTCACCTGGAAGACGTTTTTGTCTTGCTTGTCTTTATAAATGTTTTAGATCCGCGACGCTGCGTCCTCTGATCTCCCCAGAGAGTCCAGGACCCGGAAATGTCACACCGGCAGACGTGACCAGCGGGTCCCGGGTCGGCTCTGCGCATTTTCCCGGCGCCGCGGCCTCGGGCTCCCGCGACGGGATCGCAACCCTGACCCTGCCGCTCAGCCCCGGTGCTGACTGAACGCCCACCCTCTGTCCACACCCACTTGGAAGAACAGGTGCTTCTCTGGATCACCCCACAGCTTGGCTGCTCCCACAGGATGGGGCCAGGGACCAGCACAACCCTGTCGCTCGGTTCCTAGGGAAGCTCACGACCCAACCAGCCACTGGGGTTTCACAGAAACAAGCCGACAAAGCAGAGTCTGCACCTTCCTGGAGCCCTCCAGTTCAGACAGGGTTTCAGTGGCTTCCTTACGCCCCTGACACCCCGCTTAGTGGAGCCCAAGAGGACGTCCCCTGGGGAGCTGCTCAACAGAGGCTGCATTTGAACCCGGTGCCTGTCGCTAAAACGGGGTCACTTCACAATCGGCCAAGTGCAACCCAGCCAGGAGGTGAAAACTTTCCTTCTGGCCCTGAAGAGGAATAAGAACAAACCAAAATACATCCACAGCAGCAGCAAAAACAGCAGGAATAGTAGTGACACTCCCTTTCTAGGGAAGAAAGAGATCTTGTATGAGGACCGTTCTGTGCACACATGGCTGGCAACGGACAAAGGGTGTCCCGGGGATTGTTTACACCCTCAACTTGGCACAGCTAAGTTTCTATGCTGTGTTCTCCGGTTACGCCCCGAAACCAGGTGGAACAGGAGGTGGGGGGTTTAGATTCTCATCCATAGGTCCAAAGAGTGAAATGCATCTGTCAACGTATTTCCGCCGTCAGATAGAAACATGGATGAGAGAGAACATCGACTGGCCGCCTCCTGCATGCTCCCCACTGGGGATCAGGCCCACAACCTGGGCATGTGCCCTGACCGGGAATCGAACCAACGACCTCTCAGTGCAGGGTCGACGCTCAACCACGGAGCCACACTGGCCCGACCCTATTTCCATTTAAAGATAGCAATAAGAGGAATGCAAACGTATTAAAAATTTCTACCTTGCTACATTTTAATAGAAACAATCAAGACTGGCTTGAGTGAAATCTTTCTCATTTTTATTTTTCAGTTACAGCTGACATTCGATCTTATTTTGGATTCATTTCAGGTGTGCAGCACAGTGGTCACATCCTGTCCTTTAGACAGTGACCCCCAATACGTCCAGCGCCTGACATCTGACCCCATACGGAGTGATCACAACATTATTGCCTACGTCCCCCGTGCTGTACCCTGACATCCTCTCGACGGCTTGGTGCCTGCCAATCTGTCCTTGTCAGTCCCTTCACCTTTGACCCAGCCCCCTCCCCTCTCCTGCCGCCAGGCGCCAGGTTCTTCTCTGTATCTATGACTGTTTCTGTCTCCTTCGTTTGTTCCATCCCACACGTAAGTGAAATCACACGCTCTTTGTCTTGCCCCGTCTGATTATTCATTTAACACCATAGCCTCCAGCTCTGTTTATATCGTCGCCCGATGGTAGCATGCCATTCTTTTTCCTGGCTCAGTAATACAGGGGAGCCTCAAAAAGTTAAATATAGAACTCCCTTATGACCCAGCAATTTCACTTCTGGGTATTTGCCCAGAGAAACAAAAAGCGCCAGTTTGAAACGATATAAGCACCCTGTTCGCTGCAGCATTCTTCACGCTAGATGTGGAAGCAGCCCAAGGGTCCGTCAGCAGAGGAGTGGACAGAGAAGCAGCGGTATGTAGATACGAGACAGCAATTCCTGGGCCATAAAAAGTCAATCTCTTTGGATGCATTTTTTAATGACTTGTTATTACAAGACCAAAGATCTGGAACATGATTAAGAAACCCGTTCTTTGCAGCGGAAACTGTTGCAGACGAAAATGATCATGAGATGTGTTTGCTGTTGGGTGATGACTGTGATCAATCTGCATAGGTGACGGCCTTTTTCGTCTTTGCATTTGTATTTCAGGAAAAAAAAAAAATAGCCCTGCTCCTGATCCCAAGGAAAAGGAAAGATTCTTTATTTCAGGACAAAGTTGTGTCTGTCCCTCTCTGATGGGTTCCACGTTGTAACAGCTTCTGTTCTTCCCAGAATCACGTTGGGAGAAAGTTGGTCAGGAAAAGAAAGCAACTGTGTAGGCTAGAGAGCGTCCGCCTACATATGGGAGAAACTGTGCGTACGTGAGCTCTGCAGTGACTATCTAACTTGTCGACCTTCGACTAGAGCCTGTGGCTATAAAAAAGGAGAATGTTCTAGAATATGTCAAGCTATTTTACCACCCACCGTGACTTTTTCTGTTCCTAGGACCTAATAGTGTTCCTTAGGCGTCTGTCTGAGTCCGCGTCCTGAGTATGTCCATGCGTTATACGGTGGGAGCTGAGACCGCATGAGACATGCTCATGTAACGTCTTTGAATGCTAAGGGGACCTTTCGGGTCTCAGCTGAGCTGTAAAATGAGCCTGGTGATTTCAACCCTCTCCCTCCCCGGGATATTTTAATGATGCAAAAGACTCCGCATTCCGAGCTGTAATAGCTGTGCTGTGTTTTAAACAACCCCCGTTTTTCTGTAACTGGCAAATGCAATAATAATGTCTTTCCAGTAAAGAGGCCGGTGTGCAGGACATGGACAGCAAAGGACACGTTTAACTCTGTGATCAGCGAGCGCTCTGCCGTGTGATCGCTCCCGCCCACTGTCACAGGCCGGGCAGGCCCGGCCTCCTCCACAGTTAACGCGCGTCCGACCACACACGCCGGGGAGTCTCGGATGCCACCCCGGGAAAGCAGAGGTGTCAATAACTTGGCACTTCGACAAGCCTTTGCCAAGGGACACACTTTATGACTAGCAAGCATTTGTGAAGGCGGGAAACAAACACTCAGCCTTCCTGACTTTTCAACAATTATCTACATATACTTTCTTCACATCTATTGTCTAGTATTCTTTACTCAGTCTGTCGGAGAAAACAATTTGCCCACAGAGGAGCAAATAAATAAATAAATAACCTGTGAGTTGCAAAGGAACACTGACACGTTGTAACAAGAGGCCAATTCCAACCGGTTGTCGTTGTTCATCATTTAAAAATAGAAAACAATGAGAAAAGGGACTTTAAAGTGTCTCATATCGTTACTTGTTGTCTAGTTGCAATCATCAATATTACAATCAAAACGTTCTATGTAGTCTACAAATAAAACTAGACTACCTATGTTAATGAGGTAGCCGATTTTTATTTGTTATTTTTATATATTTTTTAATTGATTTTAGAGAGAGAGGAAGGGAGAGGAAAAGAGAGAAAGAGACATCAATGAGTAAGAAATCTCAATCGGCTGTCTCCTGCACGCCCCCTACTGGGGATTGCCCCCGCAACCCAGGCATGTGCCTTGACCGGGAATCGAACCAGTGATCTCTGAGTGCATGGGTCAACACTCAACCATTTAAGCCACACCAGCCAGGAAAAAGGTAGCTGATTTTTATTTTATTTTTTTCAATATTGATTTTAGACAGAGAGGAAGGAAGAGGGAGAGAGAGAGAGAAACATCAATGAGAGAGAACATCAATTGGCCGCCTCCTGCACGCCCCCCACTGGGGATCGGGCCCACAACCTGGGCATGTGCCCTGACCGGGAATCGAACCGGCAACCTCTTGGTGCAGGGTCGATGCTCAACCATGGAGCCACACCAGCCAGGAAGATAGCCGATTTTTAAAATGTGCCTTTCTCCTCTATGAAAACTTTTGCATTAACGGTATGTTAATTTAGCACCATCCATTGGCTTGGCCCAAGTCCTCGAGGTCTTCCTAAACCCAACACTATTCATCATCCAAGTTGTAGGGATCATTCTCTACTCAGGGACATATTTCTGAGAAAAACGCATCTGAGACTCCCTCCACCAAAGGACCTGTCATAATGACTTGTTACTGTTCCTGTTCCTGTTGGTATTATTTGCAAGCAGAAGCGGAGTTGGTGAGCAGCTCTGATGACCGAGACATGGGCAGCACTTGCTACGACATTGCCCCGTTTCTGTACCTTCCACCCGGTGGGTGTACGAATCACACACGGAGGTTCCGGCTCCTTCTCCGTGAGCAGCATTGCCGACCCTTTCCTTCAGACGCTTGTTCCAAGAATGTTGGCGCATTCCGATACTCACTCGTGTTCATTTGTGACAATTTTCCCAAGGAGATCGATCCATTTCCATGAAAGAAGTTCACAGATGAACTTGCCCATACCCGGTGGAGCATATGGACTAGCTCATCACCCATATCCAGTGAAGTCTATGACTAGTTACCCACACCCAGTGGAGTCTATAGACTAGTTTTCCCATACCCGGTGGAGTCTATGGACTAGCTCATCACCCATATCCAGTGAAGTCTATGACTAGTTACCCACACCCAGTGGAGTCTATAGACTAGTTTTCCCATACCCAGTGGAGTCTATGGACTAGCTCATCACCCATATCCAGTGAAGTCTATGACTAGTTACCCACACCCAGTGGAGTCTATAGACTAGTTTTCCCATACCCAGTGGAGTCTATGGACTAGCTCATCACCCATATCCAGTGAAGTCTATGACTAGTTACCCACACCCAGTGGAGTCTATAGACTAGTTTTCCCATACCCAGTGGAGTCTATGGACTAGCTCATCACCCATATCCAGTGAAGTCTATGACTAGTTACCCACACCCAGTGGAGTCTATAGACTAGTTTTCCCATACCCAGTGGAGTCTATGGACTAGCTCATCACCCATATCCAGTGAAGTCTATGACTAGTTACCCACACCCAGTGGAGTCTATAGACTAGCTTTCCCATACCCGGTGGAGTCTATGGACTAGCTCATCCACCCATATCCAGTGAAGTCTATGACTAGTTACCCACACCCACTGGAGTCTATAGACTAGTTTTCCCATACCCAGTGGAGTCTACGGACTAGCTCATCCACCCATATCCAGTGAAGTCTATGACTAGTTACCCGCACCCAGTGGAGTCTATAGACTAGTTTTCCCATACCCAGTGGAGTCTATGGACTAGCTCATCACCCATATCCAGTGAAGTCTATGACTAGTTACCCACACCCAGTGGAGTCTATAGACTAGCTTTCCCATACCCGGTGGAGTCTATGGACTAGCTCATCCACCCATATCCAGTGAAGTCTATGACTAGTTACCCACACCCACTGGAGTCTATAGACTAGTTTTCCCATACCCAGTGGAGTCTACGGACTAGCTCATCCACCCATATCCAGTGAAGTCTATGACTAGTTACCCGCACCCAGTGGAGTCTATAGACTAGTTTTCCCATACCCAGTGGAGTCTATGGACTAGCTCATCACCCATATCCAGTGAAGTCTATGACTAGTTACCCACACCCAGTGGAGTCTATAGACTAGCTTTCCCATACCCGGTGGAGTCTATGGACTAGCTCATCCACCCATATCCAGTGAAGTCTATGACTAGTTACCCACACCCAGTGGAGTCTATAGACTAGCTTTCCCATACCTGGTGGAGTCTATGGACTAGCTCATCCACCCATATCCAGTGAAGTCTATGACTAGTTACCCACACCCAGTGGAGTCTATAGACTAGCTTTCCCATACCCGGTGGAGTCTATGGACTAGCTCATCACCCATATCCAGTGAAGTCTATGACTAGTTACCCACACCCAGTGGAGTCTATAGACTAGCTTTCCCATACCTGGTGGAGTCTATGGACTAGCTCATCCACCCATATCCAGTGAAGTCTATGACCAGTTACCCACACCTAGTGGAGTCTATAGACTAGCTTTCCCATACCTGGTGGAGTCTATGGATTAGTACATTCATACCCTCTTTCTATATGATATGTATTTTTATTTTAGGAAGAAACGATTTCCATATAGTCAGATTAAACTGATACACAGCTGTAGTTCTACAACTCTATTCTTCTACCGGTCATTTGGGTGTTTCTTGGGGTCCAGGACTCATCTAAACAGAATCACTTGGGCGTGTGTTAAAGGGCCAGTTGACCTCATCAGTGCCTCCAGCTTCCAGCATATAATGCTACTTGGCAACAAACCTTCTTTGGTTTATAGAAAGGTCCGTCAGGACTAAATATACTGCTCAATATTAGTGATTGTTTCACAGTGGTTCTTAATATAATTATATTCTGCTTTCTGTAATAGTTTCCAATGTATTTTTATCTTTATTCAGCCATCAGGCAATAGCGAGTACATTGCTTTCATAATTTCCTTTTTATTTATTACTGGACTAATATTAATTGAGTTTCTACTATGTCAGGAATATGCTTAGTACCAGGGATAAGGAAAGAAAGCAAGTGATCTATTACCTGTGTCTGCCAAGACTTTATTAATACCTGGGAAAATCTGAATTAATGATAAAATAATAGCAATAACACCAAGAATAATGACAATAGTACTTACAGAACATTTAAGCGGTAGGCACAATGAAAGGAATTACAAATGCAATAAAAAAAATCCAATAATTTTGGGAAATTGTCTGAATATAAATTGTAATTATATTAATCAGTGTTCTTTCTGGAATAGTATTATAATTGCAATTTTCATATTCAGCACATTTGTGTGTGTGTGTGTTTTTCTAATTTCTGCCTTCTGGACACTTGCCCATGACATTTAATCTGCTCTTTGGAATTCAACAGGATTCATTTTTTTTCTCTCTACCATGTGGCTTTCAATATTTCAACAGCAAGATTATGTCTTTTTTTCTTCCAGATTAATCACAACCTGGTACAAGGCTTCCTAAATAGCTGTTCCTAATAACCTCACCTGATGGATGGGAATTTCCCAGGTATTACTTGTTTATTCATTAGTATTTTTAAATTGTGGGGCAAAGAAAGAAAAGGAGAATTCCATAAAGGGTCTGACTACCATAAATAACTTGGAGATTTCATAATGTCAGGACAGATGCTTGATTGCTGATGACCTGTGACGCTCATGGTGCCATGACGACACCTATTACCTTCTTCTTCCACATATATTTTCGGAGTCCAGGTTCAGACTTCCCTTCACACTAAAATCTTTCTGTTAGGGTGAGCCCAACAGAGAAACAGAGGAGCCAGCTACTGAGGCTGTGTAATGTGTGAGCAGGGAAGGGGTCACATTTCTTGATCACTCATGTAGTTGTACGTAGCAAGTAGCATACTCTGAAAATAAAACATGAGGAAACACTTAAATGTGGTAGTGTAACCAAAACCCAGGTGAGACAGGTGCTAGTGAGAAAGAAATTGGTTTATTCAAGTGACTGCAGCCTGAGAAGCCTGAGAAGATGGGAGACTCTCATCCCAAAGCCCATCTTAACAGCTCACTGCAGGCAGAGGTTTTTTAGGAGGGAGAGAGAAAACAGAACAAAGTGATCAAGGGAAGGGGTTGAAAGTTCTCCACTGAGGGTACTGCATGCAGACCAGCACGGTCTATTCTGATGAGGACTTTGAAACTGGTCAGGTAATGGTATGGTGTGTGTCATCCTGGTTTTAAGGTTAAAGATCAGCAAATGTTTCAGGGCTGGGATGAATGAAGGTCAGAGTCTGTATCTTCTAAAGTTAATCCCTAGGATTCTTTTTAAAATATTATTTCTCTTTATTGACTTTAGAGAGAGAGAAAGAGAGAGGGAGAGAGAGAGAGATAGAAACATCAATGAGAAAGAACATCGATTGGCTGCCTCCTGCATGCCCTCCACTGGGGATCGGGCCCACAACCTGGGCATGTGCCCTGACTGGCAATCAAACTGGCGACCTCTTGGTGCAGGGCCAATGCTCACCCACTGCGCCACACGGGCCAGGCAGTCCCTAGGATTCTTATATAAACATGTGTTTATATAAGCTACATATTAGTCAACGTCTACAGAAACAATGTCAAAAGGATGGTGGGGTGGGTTACAATTCACAGTGAGAGAAGTTTCATAAAATCATTGTTATCCATTCATAATTGTAATGTGTTTTTATATATTTGTAGAACTAATCAGTTATCTAGTTGACTGAAGTCAGCAAAAGTGACGACTAACTGTGTTGGATGAACACCCATTAAGAATTTCCCAAATCATGATGTGTTGACAGCAAAGGCATAGGGGAATCCAACTAAATGATTAATTAATGCATGTTGCAAACAAGATATTGGCTGGGAAAAAAAAATGTGATGACTATGATTTCCTTGGGTGTTGACTCCGAAAGCTGGAGTTTGGAGACCTCCCCTCGATATTTTATTTCTGTTTGTCAATCTGAGTTAAGGCAGTAATGTGAAAAGGAACTCCTCTGTCATCTGGCAGACCACCGGTGCTGTTTCTGCCTGAAGAGGATGGATCTGCCAGGCGCTCATTCATCACTGTGAGATTCCTCGCACCTTTGCAAGTGAGCTCTACAGAGAATCCGCAGGGGGACGGCTGTTTTGGCACCTGCACTTCAAGATCCTCTCCACTCTGTGTCTTGCCTCTGCAAGGCAGACAGGTGGCGCCGACTCACAGGCGCCCCTTTGATGGTGCAGAACCGCGTGAGCAGGGTGCACCCTCAGAGCCAGCTCGTGCAGAGGCTGGCTGGTCAGCACTCGGGCTGCAGACCCACGGCTGGCTGGCATGGTCCAGCCTACATCAGTCTCTGGCGTCTAGGAATTCACATCCACGCAAGACATCCGCTTCAATCCAGGGGACATGGAGTCACCGTTAAATCCTAAGAGGGCCAATGTCCATTTGGCTTTGCAATAGCCTTCTCCGCTGGGGTTGGTCTGTTCTGCATCCAACTTCCTTTTGGCCCCACAACCTATGAGGACTCTGAACATAACTGAGTCTTCCACTGTACCCTCAGGTGCCTACTTAGAATACGTATCAGGAGGTCAATACATTTCCACCACAGCGAAACCTGGGTTCCGCTGACAGGAACCCCTCTGAGATCACTGGCGAACACCTGGAGGAAGACGAGAGACACGTTGGAATGTCCGTGAACGCAAAGCCAAAGCACTTTTCCCAGCTCTGCTTATTTTCTTCCAGAGAGCAAGGGCGAGACAGCCCCGCGCGGTGTGCACTTTGCTTTTGTATTCAAGACGCTGCTGGTTTCGCTTATTTCATCAGTCTATTTCAACCTATTAATACAGGGCCGTTTAAGGCCATCTTGTTGCGGTTAGCCCCTCGGCACACTTCCCTCTTACCTCTCAGGAAAATGAAGATTCAGAAACGCCGAGGTCTATTCCAGCAATTTTCAGGGTGCAAACGATAACATTGATATCTCACTGAAATGTGTTTGACTTTGAGAGTCCACGGTTCAGCTTCCTCTGTCGGAGACAGTGCAATGGCACCTTGTTTTCTTTTCAGAAAAAAAAAAACTAATAATTGAGTTTCCATGGAATAATTTCCAATGTGGTTTGTGGTTCTTCTTTAAATGTCAGGCGGAAGAAAAATAGGGAGGTAATCCACCGAAACCTTTGTGGTCGGAACAGAGAGATTTCTATAATGTTTCTTGTTTTCACCTGTCTATATTGAGTCCTTTTTCTTTTTCTTTTCTTTTCTTTTCTTTTCTTTTCTTTTCTTTTCTTTTCTTTTCTTTTCTTTTCTTTTCTTTTCTTTTCTTTTCTTTTCTCTTCTTTTCTTTCCTGGGTGCCAGGAATATATCCTCACCTGAAGATATTTTTCCATTTTTCGTTCAGATAGAGTGGGAGGGAGAGGAGGAAGAGAGAGAGAGAGAAACATCGACGTGAAAGGGACACATCGAGTGGCTGCCACCCGCACGACCCAACCAGGGCCGGGGACAAACTGCAACTGAGGTACGTGCCCTGAGCGGAAACCGAACCCGGGTCTCTCTGGACAACAGGCCGACGCTCTAACCGCTGAGCCAAACCTCCCAGGGCGACTGCATTTTCTTGAATGTTCAATTATTTCTATCATTGCAGTTGTTATCTAGAATATGCCAAAGTTGGTGGCTTAATAGTTCCCAAAGTGTTCGGACGACTCCAAAATGCATTAACGATTTGGGAGCATCGGTCACTTGGTTTGTACTGCCCATGAATGTTGGTCGGATCAATCAACCTCGCTTCTCCGGGTGATTGCTTCTCCCCAGATGTGTTCATGTCTTGTTTCCAATGTGACACCTCAACCTTACCTTGCCTCCCCCCGTCCCCTGGGCACGGGTCCTTTAGGACAAAAAAAAAAATTGCTCCAGTTGCAAAAAGAGGCAATTCTCTGTGTCCCAAATACGGGGATTCACTCCTTTTCTGCAGACTCATCAGAATTCTACACCGATTTCCTTCTCCATAAACCACGGCGCCAAAGTTTTTAGGCTGATATGAGCAGCCAGCAGTCTTAATAATAATAACTATAATTTATTGAACAGTAAAATACCTGCCAGGTGCTTAGCGAAACCGGCTGACTATACCGTTTGATTTAATCCTCTAAGCAACTCACTTATGAAAGTCGTATTAACAACCCCATTTTTTTCCCCACGCGAAAGCTGATGCATACGGAATCGAAGGGTATATTCCCATTGCCCGAACCAATGCGCTCTCACGGTAGGGGCTGGACACAGCGCCCCTTTCTCCAACGTGAGGCCTGCCCCTCCGTCACTACGGCCCGTGTCCGTCACCTGGCTTTCTCTTTCTGGGACAACCTTGGTCCCGTACTCACAAGTTCCCTATGGTTTTCATAACCTGGCCAATTCCCCGGTGTCATTAAAGGTATTTGAAGAGTTTTGATTTTCCTTCTTTGTTTGTTGATTTCACACTAGGACACCAGGGGGAACTAATACAAGCATCCCCCAAAGTGATAACCCGGGAGCCCACTCTCTGCCTTGGTGACACAGCCATTGATCTGCTGTGGTATGAAACGTGACTGGGGTCAATCCCTCTTCTCCAACATAATCATTGTGATTATTAATATGTTATGTTAATCGAACAGGGACCGAGGATTATATTTATAAGTTATATTCCTAGCTTATAAAAATGTAAACTGATTTTATTAAAATTTTTTTTTCTTTTTTGATTTTAGAAAGAGAAGAAGGGAGAGGGAGAGAGAGAGAAACATTGATGAGAGAGAACACAGATTGACCGCCTCCTGCATGCCCCCCACTGGGGATCGGGCCCGCAACCTGGGCATATATCCTGACCAGGAATCGAACTGGCGATCTCTTGGTGCAGGGTCGATGCTCAACCACTGAGCCACGTCGGCCGGGCTAAAAACGTAAAGGTATTCATTGATGCAAAGGATGGATGGGTTGCAAGCCCACACACCACGGCAATAAGTTACACTCACACTGTTCCAGTGGGGTGACCTCAGGGTATTGCCCATCAGATCAGAGTGCGCTGAAGCAAAGAGGAGTCGTCCAGGACCACCACACTGCTGCGTAACAAGCATGCCCACCTCAGTGCCTCACGGTACAATACAGCTATGGAGCTCCCGCACCTGTGGGTGGGACGTTCTTTGGCTGTGACTCCACACACGGCCCGCAGCTGTCCGGCCGTGAGCCGACACAGTGGCCCCAGGTGTCCCTGTCATCTTCCAGCTGCTAGAGCCGGCACACTCTTAGGGGCGGCATGAGCAGTGGGAGCCGACCTGGGCACAAGCCTCTGCTTGGGTCACAAGTGTTGGCATCAGAGGCAAACTCAAGGGGTGCACAGGTCTCCCCGAAGTAATGCTGAGGGGAACCCCAAAGCCCCACGGCGAAGGGTGTGGCTGTAGGAAGAGAGGAGGAAGGGAGGCGGCCATGCAGTCCCTACGCCTCAGGGAACAGCTGCATTCGGTGCAAACCGATGATCAGAAAGAACCCCGCCATGACAGCTATGTGGCCGCCACAAAACTGCGCTCAGAGCAGACGCTTTGTGCTGTTTAATTCAACAAGCGTGCACGCCTGTCAATATGCCCGTCACATCCAATTCATCCCCGCGGTTGCCTGGGAGACCGCGATGCTCAGCACCGCAATCAGCAGACGCTGACACTTCCACATTGGAAACCATCAACAGGCAGCCCACGCACCACATTCTCTGAGCCCAGACCTCGCTCTGAGTCACAACGGAGTAATTGCCCACGCTGCTGAACAGTGACACTTTCACGAGCTAAATCTTGATAAAGATGGGCTATGTGCACAGAATCGGGAAAGGGTGTCCGTCCTGACAACCACGTCCCTGCAGCTCCTTCTTCCAACGGGGCAACATCACCTCCATCACCATGAGGACAACACTGCTACAGACATTCACGGGCCAACTGTGCCGGGCCGAATTTAGTCCAAAACTACAAATTGCAGATATGTTGGGAAAAGCATTTTAAATGGCTGTTAATCTCACATACTCTTTCGTGTTTCTAAGTGGGTTCCTCTTTCACAATATGTTCACAGAAGTATCTACTTTTCTCACGTTAGGCTAGCTCTCTTTGACGACTCATTAAATGTCTTTTTCAGAACCAGTCATATAAGAATGAGTTTTGCATTTTCTTTAACATAGCTGCTATATAAACCGTCCATGAGATACATCTCTCTTAATATCTGGCATCAGGAGAAAACTTATCTGGACAAACTTGTTTGCTTCCTCTAATCAGATGAAGAGAAAAGGGAACATTTTGCACCTTATCTTATTCCAGAAAGAAAAGAGGGACCATCAGCATGGAATTGCAGCTTCTGCATTGGCTGAGGTTGCATGTAGAGTTGTGATCTTGAGTCAGCCTCTGCACAGATACTTTGTAATGAATTGGTCGGTTTTCTGTGAGGGGGGATATTGTCTTATTCACCTATGGCTGCATAGGCATGCATTCAAGATTTAATGGCTAAAAACAGCAATTGTTTATTTTTCATGCTACTGTGGGTGGGTAATTCAGGCAGGGCTCAGCTAACATGGCTTCTCGAGATAGCTGCTGGCATCTCTGGGCTCAGTCCTATTTCTGGGGTCTCAGCTGGGGCAGCCAAGCAGGCTGTGTCTCTGCTCCACACAGCCCCACTTCCTCCAGGAGGCCCACCAGCAACATTACTTTGTTGCATTCTGGTCTCCAAGCAACATTACTTTGTTGCATTCTGGTCTCCAAGCAACATTACTTTGTTGCATTCTGTTCGCCATAGGTGCAATCATTGCTACAAACCCACAGACTTCCTTTGCAATGGGATGCTGCATTTCCCGCTAAGGAAAGGAGAATCAAACTCAAGTATGAAGAAAAGTTATGCACGTGTATTTCAAACAAACACAGATTCATCACTGAAGGAGACATCAGCAATTTCATAATATAAATGAATTATGGCGTCTGATTAACAATTTAATTGCAATATATTAATACACCTTATGACACCCTCTCAAAATCCTTAAAAGAATACATTGAATTATAGCGTTCCTATGATTTACAACAATTTTTTATCTGGTTTTCTCTTATACTTTATCTCTTCCATTAACGCCAGGCAGATTTTAAAATAAGTATCATGGGGGCGTGTGTGTGTGTGTGTGTGTATCTGTTCCCAGCCATTTACATGTAGCATTGCAGTATCTAAGAAGATATTAAAAATCAAACAAATAACTACCTCGAGGCTGTCTTTTTTTATCAGCAGCCATCTGCCTAGTTAGGTCTGGATAGATACAGACCCAACTTTAAAATGAACAAATTTAGTCACCGGCAGTGAAAGGGAGGAGAAATGTAAGTTTAGGGGTGTGTTCCTCATTAAGTATGCATTTGTAGAATTTTTTTGAACTTGACTGAAGGATGCATCGTCATGTGTCTCCTTACACAAGCTCCTTCTCACACTCAGCTCAAGGATAATGAAGAGGGTATTCACCACGCTGACATTTTTAGTTTTAAATTTTATTCTCACCCGAGGACATTTTTGCATTTATCTTCAGATAGAGAGGGAGGAAGAGAGAGAGAGAAACATCGATGGGAGAGAGACACATCGAGTGGCTGCCACCCGCATGACCCCAACCAGGGCCGGGGACAAACTGCAACCGAGGTACGTGACTTAGCAGGATCCGAACCCGGGTCTCTCTGGACCGCAGGCCGACGCTCTAACCACTGAGCCAAACCGGCCAGGGCCACGCTGACATTTGAGAACAGGTATTTCCCTCTCTCTGCTCACTTCACCCTACAGTCGTAGGGAGACACTGTAGCTTCTCGCCCAAAGCGCTGCTGGCTCCCAGAGAGCAAGGCGGAGACGCTGAGCCAGCGGTTCCGGTTCCGTCACCTGCAGGTTTCGCTGGGACCGGACGGCGGGCGGGGGGAGCGATCGGCAGGCTCATCGCGGGGCTCTCCACGCTCGCGATCCCCGGCGTTGCTCCGAGAGCTGGCACCTGACACCAGCTGTCCCAGGCCCACCTGTGCGCTCTTGCTGAGGTGCGTGGTTTCAGCGCTTAGGGCTGCCTTCGTGGCCCAGACGCAGCCCGTCGAAGGTGACCGCGGAGAGCTGGGACATCCGGTGCTTTCACGGGATCCCACACCGCAGACTCTGCCTCCGTGGGCCTCAGCGGGCCAAGTGTCCCCTGGCGACCCCTCCGCGTGCTGGCACGGACCCGGTGAGAAATAGGTATGACTTCGCCGGTGCGCTCGGACCGCACGGCACCTGCCGACCACATCCTGTCCCGGCAGCCAGGGCAGGGCCTATTCTAAGCACGGACTCTACTGCCACAGCTCCAGGGTCCGTGGGGACCAGAAATGGTGGGCGTTGGCCTTCAGATCCCCCATATGCTCAGGACGCGATGCAGCAGCAGACTGGAGGCTGCTGGCCCGGGAGGGGTGGCCCTGGATGAGTGTGACCAGAAGCTGCTGGCCCAGGAGAGGTGGTCCTGGATGAGTGTGACCAGAGGCTGGTGGTCCGGGAGGGGTGGCCCTGGGTGTGTGTGACCGGAGGCTACTGGCCCAGGAGAGGTGGCCCTGAGTGTGTGTGACCGGAGGCTGCTGGCCCAGGAGGGGTGGCCCTGGGTGTGTGTGACCAGAGGCTGGTGGCCCAGGAGAGGTGGCCCTGGGTGTGTGTGACCGGAGGCTGCTGGCCCGGGAGGGGTGGCCCTGGGTGTGTGTGACCGGAGGCTGCTGGCCCGGGGAGGTGGCCCTGGATGAGTGTGACCAGAGGCTGCTGGCCTGGGGAGGTGGCCCTGGGTGTGTGTGACCAGAGGCTGCTGGCCCAGGAAAGGTGGCCCTGGGTGTGTGTGACCGGAGGCTGCTGGCCCGGGAGGGGTGGTCCTGGATGAGTGTGACCGGAGGCTGCTGGCCCGGGGAGGTGGCCCCCGGATGCGTGTCCCCATGCGCAGAGCGAAGGCCCCCTTCTGTGGTGGAGGCAGGTGGACCGTCTGAACCTGGGTCCCATCCCGGGCAGGTGCGCCCACCCCGAGCAGCCCACGCGAGGACGCCCTGCGTGGCGGAGACAGTGCCTGTCATCAGCAGTGCTGGGCTGCGGACTGCCCTGAACCAGGACAAGAGGATCACTTCTCCAATGTGGGTCACCGGCCTCCGCGGAGCCCTGGTCAGCATCCAGGTGAGGGCCAGGCTGGGCCAGCCGAGCGCACTGCAGGGGTCCCCGCTGTGTCTGCCAAACAGCCTCAGAGGCTACACGCAGGCCTGGGAAGGGGGAGGGGACGGACGGACAGCCCCTTCTCCCCAGACACCTGCAGGGTCTCCCCTGCGCGGGAGACAGCCGCCGGGACCCGCTGAGAAATGCGGTTTCACCAGCTCTGCGGACAGCTCCCCGCTCACTGCAGTGCACACACAATGAACCGTCCCGGGGTTCCGAGGTGAAACCACTTTATGTCTATGCCACGTGCCTGCTCGTAAGTCCTACTAGTCAGCTTAGTCCGAGTCGAAACAGCACAGCCCCGGCGGCTTACACCGCACCCAGCTCTGCAGGCCCGAGTCCCAGGCCAGGCCGGTGGCTCCTCAGGCCTCCCCTTGGCTTGCACACGGCCGCCTTCTCCCTGAGTCGCCACGTGGCCGTGAGGATGCCCCTCGTGCCCTGGGTGTGTCCTCCAAGGACACCAGCCCATTGGATCACCTCCCTAATAACCTCCTCTTACCTTAATCACCTCTTTAGAGACCCATTTGGAAATACAGTCACACTCTGAGGTCCAGGGGCCTCCACATGCGGATTTGGGGGGACACCATTCAGCGCGTTGCAGAATTTTCCCATAACAACATCTCAGCCTGATTTCACGTTTTCAGTAGCTGGAAGAGCCCTGGCTGCCTCCAATCACACCAGCACAGCGACAGCCAAGGTGGACGGTCAGGCAATCACCTGCCTTTCTCTGGACGAGAGAATTTACAGCGGCCGGTGGGCTCAGACAGGCGAAGAAAAACCCCGTCCCTGTCCCAGCAAGTCCAAAATAAAACCGTAACATACCCGGTGTTCGCAAACCTTTCCTTTTGAGGGAATGCGTTAGAAATGACACGTACTGTTACTTCAATCCAACCTCATCCTTCACAGTGGCGTTTTTATTTAAATCGACCTGTACTTTGAAAATCCTAATCCCGCCCTGGCCGGTTGGCTCAGCGGTTAGAGTGTTGGCCTGCGGTCCGGAGAGACCCGGGTTCGGTTCCCGCTAAGGGCATGTACCTCGGTTGCAGTTTGTCCCCGGCCCTGGTTGGTCGTGCGGGTGGCAGCCACTCGATGTGTCCCTTTCACGTCGATGTTTCTCTCTCTCTCTTCCCCTCTCTCTCCCTCCCACTCTACCTGAACAAAAAATGGAAAAATGTCCTCGGGTGAGGATAAAAAAAAAAAAAGAAAATCCTAATCCCTTTAGAACATGACCTGTCGTTTGTATTCATCTGCCACGTGACAAACAACCTGTATTTCAGCCACGTTTTTGCAAAGGTGAGATTGTGGCGAGGGTCCAGGAGCAATTGAATGGAGCACACTCTGCATTTTACACTGATTCACTCTGTGTGAGAACCTCTGAGGGTTACACAACTCGAAAGAAATCTGGGAAACTGTAGTGTTTTCCAGCTCACATTCGGGCTTGTCCAGGGGGAGGCAGGAACGTATTATGGGAATGACCTTGGTTCTGGAACTTGGAGCTGGGGACCTTATTCGGAATTATTAGCCACTCTGACCCTCAGTCTCTTCATCGGTTCGGTGGAGATCGTGATGAGCAGTGTAGAACTTATTACATGCCAGGCGCCCTGGGCTGGTTTTTGCCTGCATTTAATTTCCACCACAGTTAATCCTCGTAAACACTATGGGAAGCAGGTTTTACAATTCCTGCGACCCTACAGATGAGAAATCCGCGACTTGCAGAGGTCGGTTTGCACACGGAGCTCCCTGAGCTTCAGAAAAAGGCAGAGCTGAGATGCGAGCGTGCGTGGGGCCTGGCTCGTTCGTGACTCTGCCGCGTGGGATCCTGAGGGCCAGATGGGCTTCGTCACGTTTCCGACGGAGGACAGGTAGGCGCGAGCTGGCAGATGGTACCGTGACAAACACATAGGACGGTGATGCCAGTCATTCTCCTGAGGTTCAGCTGCAGGATGACGAAGGAATTTCCAGGACCATCCGCCTTGCATCGAGGAAGAGAAACGAAGGCAACCAGGAGTAGAGCCGGTCTGTGCTGACTTTTACGGAGGGCCTGTCAGTTTCTGCCAATTGCTCCGAGACCACTGCTTGAGGGACTGTCCCAGAGCCTGGCGGTGGCGGTGAAGAGCTGTGTCACCCGCAAAGCTGGCTGAGAGGAGGCCCGTTGTCACATAGCAGGGGAACCGCATTCCTCAGAATCTCCCATGTGGCTGTTCTGCAGGAAGCCGGTCGGGCTCCCAGCCCGTCGAGGTTCAGGCCGAAGGGCGGAGGGGGAGGGGCGATACAACTTTAGACACAAACACCCGACCGTGAATCTCAGCGGAGCGGCAGACCGTCTGCTGTCCGCTTGGAAGAAAGATCACACGAAGAAAGAGTCAGACCCCGTCAACTTCTTTGATTCCTCCCCAACACCTTCCATCTTACAGAACGTGAGATTTTCATCTAGAAGCTTCCCACACTTCTATCCATCCGTCTTCCCTTGTGCTCTACCTGCCTGGAGCTGAGTGATAAGTTCATCCCCCGTAAACCCAAACGTTTCTTAAAAGGATGTCACTCGAAACGAACCATCAAGAGACACCAGACAGCTCTGGCCGGTTTGGCTCAGCGGTTAAAGCTTCGGCTTGCGGGCCAGAGAGTCCCGGGTTCGGTTCCCGCTAAGGGCACGTACCTCGGTTGCAGTTTGTCCCCGCCCCGCTTGGGGTCGTGTGGGTGGCAGCCACTCGATGTGTCTCTCTCACGTCGATGTTTCTCTCTCTCTCTTCCTCCCACTCTACGTGAAGATAAATGCAGAAATGTCCTCAGGTGAGGACAATAAAGACACCAGACAACCCCCAGTTGAAGACACCCCGGAACATCGCTGGTCTGCTTTCTCCAAAAGCACCAGCCTCATCGTACAGCAAGAAAGACTCTGGAGTTATTCCAGAGTAGGAGAAACAAAGGGCTGGCCCAGCCGAAGGCCGTGTCGGGCATTACGGTCACAGGCACTGACGTGATTTCCCCAGCTGGTGGTGCACAGAAAGTCGGGGGTGGGGAGTCACAGGGCAGCGTGTGGGCAGCTGTGTGGGCAGACGCCGTCCTGACCCAGCGCTAAGCCCTTTCCGGTGACCAGCGCACGGTGCCTCAGGCCGAGCACGCCTTGTCTCCTAGGGACCCTGTTGGGTGACGGGGGTCAGTAAGTGCACAGCTCAGTCGGGCATCGTGTACACAGGGCAGTGGTGCTCCCCGCCCACGTCGAGTCTCTTTCCATCACGGTGCCCACTTCCACCTGCCCTACCTCCATTCCCCTCCACCTGCCACCAACTGTTGTCCGTGCCGTAAGCATACACTTCCTATTTTCTTTATCCTCACCCGAGGACATTTTTGCAGTTATCCTCAGGTAGAGCAAGAGGGAGAGAGGGAGGAAGAGAGAGAGACAAACATCGACGTGAAAGGGACA
Source organism: Molossus molossus (assembly GCF_014108415.1). Lineage (NCBI taxonomy): Eukaryota > Metazoa > Chordata > Mammalia > Chiroptera > Molossidae > Molossus > Molossus molossus. Next base: position 145,310,859 of record NW_023425355.1, read on the forward strand.
CATCAAGTGGCTGCCACCCGCACGACCAACCAGGGCTGCGGACAAACTGCAACCGAAGTCCGTACCCTTAGAGGGAACCGAACCCGGGTCTCTCTGGACCGCAGGCCGACGCTCTAACCGCTGAGCCAAACCAGCCAGAAGGATTGTAGGGACTTTCTCCCAGGGGACAATGTGGTTCAAACTGCCTGTAGGACGTCCCAATGGACCCAGGAGCACATCCGGGCTGTCTTTCATCGGAAAGACCTGAGACAGACCCCCACCCCCAGGAGGGCCACGCAGGTGATAGAAATGGCATCAGTAACCTGGTCCCCGTTCCCCAGTAACCCTCCCTCCCTTTGACGCCACCCTGCTCGGGGCACGGTTTACTTTATCCCGAAGACAGGACGTCTCCAAGGTCAAACACCTTCCAAAATTTACGATGAGAGTGTTTCTACACAACAGCAATGCTTTTATCTGAAATGAAAAATCAAAGGGCATTTTTTCTTTTAAGGAAAATAGGTCTGATTTGGCTTTTTGATCAGACCACGAGGGTCGCTTTTACAGTTTTGTTATATAATGTACATGTTTTCGTCCATGCAAAATGATGGTCAATATTTCTATAGAAGCAACACAATATAATATAATATCATATACAATATAACAAGGTAAATCTGATCATTAAATCTTGTGCTGGTTTTCAGCATCCCAAACATGTTAGATGGCAACTTTAAAATAGGCGAGGAAGCATATCATCTGTAAAAACGGTTTTAAAATACTGGACGCTAGAAGCAGCGTTTTGGAGCTGAGAGCTGTTTATTGCTCAGGGTTCATGCCCGAGGCTGTCCGGAGGACAGCCTGGAGGAGGCATACAGACGTGGAGGGGGAGGGGCCTGCATTGCGGGCAAGTGCAGGGAATCGGAGCACATCCCGGGAAGCCGCCCAGGAGTCTTGGCAGCCAGTGAGCTATTTTCATCGTCCCGTCTTAGCAGCAGTAAGGGAGAGGACACAGGACCCACAGTCCCAACTCCTGGAGAATTCACAAGCGTAGACATGGCCGGGGCAGAGGGGAGACTGCTGTCCTCAACACGGAGCCTGTCTTCCGTTTGGGCGTCCTGCTTCTCAGGGCTGCCTACCCCGCCTCCCCGTCTGTCTCCACCACCGACGGCAGGTGTCCGCCCCCCCCAGAGCACCTGCCCCCGGACGCTGGTCTGTGCAGACAGGACTGACCGGCAGAAAACATCCAGTCTGTCCCCGTCAGGGCTCAGACGGCCGTGGGCAACCGTCCCAGTGAAGGCACGGGTACCCCACTGCCAGACAGACAGACCTGACTGGGGCGGCTGGGGAGGTCAGGGGGTGGGGGCATCCTTTGGTTTCAAGAACAAAATAGGAGACATGTGGCCCGTGAATGAAACGTTCCTGAGCCTGAACGACGGGACTTGATGGCTGTGTTCCCCAGCAGAGAGACGGGTCTCGTGTGTGAGAAAGAAGACGACTTGCGAGCCGAAGGGAAGGAGAAGGGCATACAAGAGGGGCCATAACCCGCACGTCGGCGCTCCAAGAGGGGGCACGAAGAGTCGGCTGTGAGCAGGAGGGAAATGATCGAGGCCACGGGGTTTACAGGGAAGGCGTGGAGGGAGAGTCGAAGGCCTAACAGACAACGTCAACAATAAGTACGCCACGTGAGGCCAGCGAACGTGGTGTCGCTCTAGGCGGTGGACAAAAGGGCTCGATACTCCTGAGGCACGAAAAGGCAAGTACTCACGTCCTCTCCCATACAACCCCCCCCCCCCCCAGTTACTGAAGGACCCCAGAGAAAGGAGACATGACACAATGTCAGGCAAGAAGACGAGGGCTAAACGCAGTGGGACAGTGTCTTTCCATATGTACACACAGGGATTTAAAGCAGAGTATTTGCATGGAGCTATCGAACAATATTGAACTGGTCATTGCCAAACTGAAGAGAGAGAGAGAGACAGAGGAGAAGGGAAGGGGAGGGGAGGGAAAGGGTTGTTGAGTGCATTTTTTCTTTTTAGAGACTATAAAAGATAGGCAATATTTTCAATATTCTTCTAGTTACTTAAAAATATATCATCCACCCAAAGGCAACACCCTCTCTGTCCCATTTATTCCTCCTTTGTCTATTGAGATGTACGCTTGAAACCTGTATGGTTTTGTTGACCAGTGTCACCCCAATAAATTCAGAAAAATTTTAAGAAAGGAAATAAAAAAAAGAATATATATATACATATATATATACATATGTATGTGTATATATATATATATGCATACATGCACACATATATATGTGCGTGTTCGTGTGTTTGTGTGTATGTCTGTGTGTGTGAGTATGTGTGTATGTGTGTGTGTGTCTGTGTATGTCATCCAGTTTCACAAATTCTAATATCTCTGGGTATGATGTTCAGATTTTCTTTATATCCAGATCAAAATGAATTTATTTTTAGAGATCACTGTCCCGAGTTGAAATTATTTCAGACCTCCCTCCATATGGTACTTCATTTTAGTGATGTTCTGTGAATACAATACAGCTTTGCAGATATTAAAGACGAAGATACTCACCCCAGAGGGGCAATGGGACGCAGTGGAAAGTGTTGTATTTCCTATCCTAGTAACTACCTCCCTCTCAAAGACATAATCGTGCACAAAATTAAATTTAAATGCCTGTGGGCGCTGTGGGTGCTGTGGGGACAGGGATGGAGAGTTCTATGTCAGTGTTACACACTTTCTAGCAATTATTTCTATCATAGAGATAATTATTTCAATATTGATGAATGAATCAAAATTGCACTGATGATCTTAGCTTTAAAAACCATTGTTTTTGAGTTTGATGTAGTCCCATGTGTTCATTTTTCCCTTTGTTTCTGTTGCCTTAGGTGATGTATCAGTGAAAATTCTGCTGCGTATGATGTCCGCAATTTTGTTGCCTACATTTTTTTCTAGAATTTTTATGGATTCACGGGTCACATTTAAGTCTTTTATCCATTTTGAGTTTATTCTTGTGTATGGTGTAAGTTGATGGTCTAGTTTCATTTTTTTTTTCATGTAGCTGTCCAATTTTCCCAACATGATTTATTAAAGAGGCTGTCTTTTTTTTTTATCCTCACCTGAGGACATTTTTCCATATTTTTTTTAGATAGAGTGGGAGGGAGAGAGAGGAAGAGAGAGAGAGAAAGAGAGAAACATCTATGTGAAAGGGACACATTGAGTAGTTGCCACCCGCATGACCAACCAGGGCCAGGGACAAACTGCAACCGAGGTACGTGCCCATAGTGGGAACTGAACCTGGGTCTCTCTGGACCGCAGGCCGATGCTCTAACCACTGAGCCAAACTGGCCAGGGCTAAAGAGGCTGTCTTTACTCCACTGTATGCTCTTGCCACCGTTGTCAAATATTAATTGAGCGTATTGCCTTGGGTCCATTTCTGGGTTTTCAGTTCTGTTCCACTGGTCTATATGCTTGTTCTTGTGCCAGTACCAGGCTGTTTTGATTACAGTCTCTTTGTAGTATAACCTGATATCTGGTAATGTGATCCCACCTACTTTGTCCTTCTTTTTCAAGATTGCTGTGGCTATTCGGGGTCTTTTTTGGTTCCATATGAACTTTTGAAGTATTTGTTCTAGTTCTGTGAAATATGTCATTGGTATTTTGATGGGGATTGCATTGAATCTATAGATTGCTTTGGGTAGTATGGACATTTTAATGATGTTAATTCTTCCAATCCATGAACAAGGTATGTCCATCAGTAGATGAGTGGATAAAAAAGCAGTGGTACATATACACAATGGAATACTATGCAGCTGTAAGAAAGAAAGATCTCTTGTCCTTTGAGATGACATGGAGGGACCTGGAAAGTATTATCCTAAGCGAAACAAACCAAGCAGAAAAAGACAAATACCACATGATCTCACTTATATATGGAATATAATAAATACAACAGTCTGAGGAATAGGGTAGACCCAGAAACATAGAAGTAGGGCACAGACTGACAACCATCAGAAGAAGGGGTGGTGAGGGGTGGGAAGAGATAAACCACAGAACTTATATGCATGTATGCATAACCGATGGACATGGACAACAAAGCCGGGGATGGGGCTGGGGGTGGGAGGGATGGGGAGGAGGGTGTCAATGGGGTAAAAAAGGAGAAACATCTGTTACAAAAATAAAATAAAATAAATAAAAACCACAGTTTTATCTCTTGTTCATATTTTCGTATAAGATAGAGTAGAAGAAAATTTCCAGAAAGAAAGAAGAACAAAAGGATAAAAAAATCAATTCACAGAAGCAAACCCATGACTAACAACATAAAAATTCACTAAAAGTTATCATTTCCATATATTATATGTTAGAAAAGTAAGATAGTGTCTTCAAAGACATAAGAATGGCCCAAATAGAATTTCTGGAGATAAAAACTACAGTGTCTGAGATAAAAACCCACCAATTGAGGTTAGCAACAGAGTAGACATTGAAGAAGACAAAATCAGTGAACCTGATAGTTAAGTAACAGAAACTAGACAAAATGAAACACAAAAAGAAAAAAATGCAAAGAACCTCAGAGAGCGGTGGGACACCCTTCATGTGTATATTGCACTCACCAATTTTTTTTTTTAATCCTCACCCAAGAACATTTTTTTCCATTTTTTGTTCAGATAGAGTGGGAGGGAGAGAGAGGAAGAGAGAGAAACATCGACGTGAAAGGGACACATCGAGTGGCTGCCACCCGCATGACCCAACCAGGGCCGGGGACAAACTGCAACCAAGGTACGTTCCCTTAGCGGAAACCGAACCCGGGTCTCTCTGGACCACAGGTCGACGCTCTAACCACTGAGCAAAACCGGCCAGGGCTGGACTCATCAATTTTTTATACAAACTTTCAATTAAGCCTCGTTGCCTGACTGCGTCAAATTCTGACTATCTTTGGGTGAATCTTGAGAGAGTGGGCTCTGGATTTATGGCAGAATCACAGCAGGAAATCATAGGAAACAGGTGATTATCTACATTCTTTATATGCAGACTTTTGTCCAATCTTATTTCAACCTTTGTCTAGGGAGCTAATGTGTCTCTATTTCCACCCTTTTGGGGTTACTGAGTGCAAACCAGCTTGCCTGCTTGAGGGTAAGAATTTCAGCGTCGGTCTACATAACAAGATATGATGTACCCTCCTGCTTCCCAGCTTGCAAAAATATGACCTCCCTCATCAAATAGTCACTACTTCTTTCTGTGTTTTGGTCCCTATTGATCTGTAAGTTCTTTACTACCAAAATCTCATTACTGGAGTCAAGAAAATACCTTGATCCCAAATAACCAGAAATTACAGAATTTCCTGCAGAAAAAAAAAAAAAAAAAAAAAAATGCGGCTATCATTCAACTTTATAAGTACCATCCTCTTCCAGAACATGTTTTTATTATCTTGATAAGCATCTTAACTGACTATTAAAATCTAATATCATAATCATTTGTTCTTATCACCTTATCTATCGCTACACCGTGTTTTTGAGTTTACTGTCAAAAGGAAAAACGGGCCCTGGCCGGTTTGGCTCAGCGGTTGGAGCGTCGGCCTGCGGTACAGAGAGGCCCAGGTTCGGTTCCCGCTAAGGGCACGTACCTCGGTTGCAGTTTGTTCCCGGCCCTGGTTGGTCGTGCGGGTGGCAGCCACTCGATGTGTCCCTTCACATCGATGTTTCTCTCTCTCTCTCTCTCTCCCTCCCGCTCTATCTGAACAAAAAATGGAAAAATGTCCTCGGGTGAGGATAAAAAAAAGAAAAAAAAAGAAAAACGGGGTTACTTTTCTTCCTTTGTATCATCTTCCATTAATACCTTTTCCTTGCCAAAAAATTTGCGGGATCTTTTTCCTTGAATGTTCACATGAAAAGTAAAAGTTGCATACAGGCCTCTCCCATTTTGTCTGGCTCGTAGAAAATCCTCAAGCCCGTTCCCTGACTCCCTCCATCACAGATCTTACCTGTCGCCAATTTTATGTTTTACAAATGAGAGCACAAGTTCCAGATTGCACCCTCCAATTCCCCTTTTTAAAATCTCCCCTGCTCTAATTGCAATTTTAACTATTCAGACACCGCTCCTCCTAATCCGCTGCATCGACAGTTGGCCCCGTCCCGTGACCGCTGTCCGTTATTCCTTCTCCCTTCAGACCCTGATGACAAGACCCTTGAGGATATTACTTCTGGACACGACAATGCCTACCCATCACCACGCTTTCTCTTTGTCACCGCGGAGGCTGGTTTAGTTTTATTTCATCTTCCGTCTGTTGCGGGAGTACACAGGGGTCGGCCCACCCTTCCTGGCTGCCAGGTGGAGCAGTGTGGTCCTCATAGAAGGGGTAGATGAGAAGAGACAGGTCAGGGACTCTGCAACTGCACTTTTCTCTGTGGCCAAAGCCGCGCCCCCTGGGGAGCGAGGACAGATGCGGACTCGGGCTGCTGTGGACGGACGCAGCCTCTCTGGGGAAGGCCCACTTGCTGGTCAGCTTTGTGTGGCTGTTGGTAGCGACGGAGCCAAGAACACTCTCTGTAAATGACACCACTTTTCCAAGGAGCCGGAGGGTAGTGCTCCTGTTTGATGACAGGTGCTCTGTAGGCCCCTCCCTTCTGTCACCAAGGCCTCAGGGGGGCGCTTGTCCGGCCTGTGCCCTCCACTGTTACCCGGTAGGGATGCCAGCTCCCATCTATCTCTTGTCCTAGGTAGCCACGCTCAAGGCTGTGCCTAGGGGAACTGCATTTTGATGGCCTTTTTTCTTCCTCATCCTATGTCTCACATACGTGAGGTACTGACCGCCCCTTCCCAACAGTGGATTATTCCCTCCTTACACACGTTCTGGTCATTTTCACTGGAGTTGGAAAAGGGAACATTCAATTGATTTGCACCTGTTATCTTGAGCTAAAAATCTCTCCGGTTCAGTCATTGTTGAACCGGGGCTAATCAACTCCAGTTCCTTTCATCTATCTGCGTGTAATTTATCCCTTTAATCTTCCTGAGTTGTCTTCTGTAAGCCCTCTCTGATGTCATTAAAGCTCTTTAAATAAGGTTGCACACCCCGGGCCGAGTTCTCTAAACGAGTAAGAATGTCACCCAGGGAGGCTATTGTATTTCCGCTCAACGCTCATAATGTCTTTTCCCCACCCCGGGCACCACGCACGGCACCGTGCCCACTGCAAAGCCTCGCTGTGGCGTGGGACTCGGGGACGCTGCGCCTTCCCCGAACCCCGCTGGCTTCTCCGCCCAGGCACCGAGCCCCTCTGCACCCCTCCAATCAGCGGCCCCGTTCCGAGCAGCGCAATGTGGCCAGAAGGGACGGACCGTGTTTCTGGAGCCAGCTCGGATTCTGTGTTTCTCTCCGGGGTCTTGTGAGCTCAGCAGTCCTCGGGACAGTCCACTGCTTGTTCTAGGTCCCTCCCCGAACCCACGCCGGCCTCCTTCCCACCCGCACTTCCTGTCCGCCTCCCTCTTCCCACAGATTTCCATGCACCTTCGACATCCAAGCCCTGCACAGACCCTTCCTCAGGCTGTTTCCCAGCGAAGCCGGGATGGAACACCCCCCTCCCCAGAGACTCTGCCTCTCAAAGCACAGCGACGTCCTCACGGACAAGGGACACGCGTGCAGTGAGCTTTCCCGCGGACGACCACCTCCACTGCAGCAGACAGTTCCTCAGAGCCTCGCGCCCGACTCCCTGCGCGGGGACGACACCGCATCCTCACTATTTCCAGCGCGCTCTGGCCCACGCAGGGTCAGCGGCGATGGTGGGCACAGGCACCCGCTACGCATAAAACAACACGAATCTTCCGGACACTTCTCACCGTGCAGACCCTGGACTCACACAGCAGTCGGGCTGCTTCCAAGCGGATCCAGGCGAAGGGTACGGTGTCGTTGGCGTAGGTCTGTCCTAACGAGCACCCACGGCTCAGTGTCCCTACAGAACACAGAGGGATCTCCTCGTGGGTCTGGGGGCTGAAGGGCGACATGAAGGTGTTGGCGGGACTGGCGTCTCTGCCGACCTCTGTCCTCGGCTTGGCGACGTCATCGTCTTCCCGGGTCCTCCCACGGCTGTACGACTGTGTGTCTTCTCCGTGCGTCATCGTCTTGTTTTCCCCGGCGTCTCCGTGTCCTAATCGATTGCAGTTAAAGGTGCAGCAACCCTATTAAACGAGGGCCCGCCCTAGGGACCTCACTGTACCCTCATCACCTCTTCAAAGCCCATCTCCAGACGGTCCCTGCGTTCAGAAATGCTGGCGTCTCGACTGCCACCTATGAGTTTATGGGGGGACAGAGTCCAGCCCTTCATCACAGTTACTGGGTGTCTATCAACTGGGCTCTTAGCGACCACAGCGTCGCTGGGTTAATAGCCACAGGCGAACCCTGGGCCTCTGGGTGTCCTCTGGTGGCACACAGTAGAGCCATTCAGAACCAGTGTGAGAGAGAAAAGAAAATGATTGAAATGCAGTGGGTGCACTCAATGCCCTTCAGGGAATAACGAGAAATCTGGGGCAGCGATGAACGGGCGGGGCAGCACCAGGGCACCTGGGCGGCCGGGCACAGTGACGTCCCACCTGCAGCCACACGCCGCCCGATGGCTGACAGTCGGCGACAGTGGTCCCCCTATCGCGGCTTCCTTTACTGTGGTCTCTGTCACCTCCGGTCAACCTGCGTCCAAAAATATGAAATGGAATATTTCAGAAACAAGCAATTTGTAAGTTTTAAATTGCGTGCCTTTCTGAAGTCTCCCTCCACCCTGCTCTGTCCGCGGGGACGCGAGGCAGCCCTCGGCCCCGCCTCTGCCGACACCCCGCCCATCAGTCAGCTCCGCCGTCCTGGCCACGTCACCCCGATTCCCTCAATCCCGGCCCCAGAGAGCAGGCGCAGAGGTGAGGGCACCACGTGGAGGCGAAAGAGACGCCGTAATGCGCTTCCTGCAAGCGAAAGGTGTGTACGTGCAGGGAAAGCCGTCCAGACGGGGCTTGGTCCTCCCTGGCTGCAGGTATCCTAGGGGTGTGGCAACGGATCCCGCGTGGACAGGGGGACGGCCACCTCACCCTGCAGTCTAAATGCACTCTGCGTTGTCCCGGGAGGAGAGTCCAGCCAGTCCGACCTCGTCACCCCTTGCTGCTGACACGGGGTACAAAGACGCTGACCTTCTCGGTCTCCCGAGACCCGCACACAAGCCGGGCAGTGTGCTTTCTCCAGAAGAAACGTGCAAAGGTGTTTCATTAACAAAGACAAATGGAGTCTCGGTGGCAACAAAATGAAAATCGTGTCTAAGTTGGCTGCCACTGCTTCACACCAGTGGGCTCATCGCCACGATTCCTTTGTGGACATGTGGACTCCGGGAGCCGGAGACACCCTCCTGCGTCTGCCCCTCGTGTCTGCGCTTGATCCCCCGTTAGGTCCGCGTCACACAGCATCCTCCGTCCCGTCAGCCACGAGAGCTGGCCAGGTCCGGCCGACTCAGCAGGTGTCCAGCTGCCCGGGGGAGCAAGACACCCCAAGGTATGTCCCCGGCCACGAACTTACTAGTTTTCCATGATTGCTCTTTGCATCCACAAGGTTAAAACGGTGTCACCTTTTAGTTCCAGCTCTTTCAAGAATTCTTTGCTGATGCTCCCTACTGCTGCAGCCTGCGGGCTCTCTTCAAGTTCCTGTATCTCTACACTATGCAAACAACGGGATTGTGGTGTTTAAAACAACTGTGGGAAAGAATTCTGCCAGCCGGAGCGGTTAGGTTGATGCCTGGCGTTTGTTGAATTTTGCCTCTGTGGGACGAGCATCGAACTCAAGAGGAAATTTTTCCCCTTCGATAATAAATTCACATATCACATTTCACATGTGTGCAGGCCCTATGCCGAGACCCTGTTTGAGTAAACTTCCTATAAGATCCAAGGGAGCATGTGACCTGGGGGTGTTGACCTCTGGTGTCCCCGTGACCCAGTTCAGTCAAATTCTCCCTTGCGGAGCTTAGTGTGTTCCTCCTCCCATCCACCAGGGGGACCCAGACATGTGTGTGGCGAGTCAACCACAGACACCGCCTTTCCCATGTGACGCTAGCCTAGGACATCAGTGTAGAACGGAGTTGCCCAACATCTTCTGTGAAAGGGCAGAAAGCAAACACCTGGCTTGGTGGGTCACAGGCTGTGCTGGGACTTCGGAAGTTCGCACCTGTGGTGTGAAAGCAGCCGTGTGTGATACAGCTGTGTGTGATACAGCCATGCGTGATACAGCCATGCGTGATACAGCCATGCGTGATACAGCCATACGTGATACAGCCGTGCATGATGCTGACTGTGGGCATCAGCAGTCAGTGGGCGAGGCGTCTGTTATTAGAATGGTATTCACATCAGCAGGCAGCGGACAAAGCCAGATGTCACCAGGGGCTGTCATTTCTGCACTGAGACCTAGAATTCTCTCTTCATCACCACTGCACTGAGCTCTGAGCCATCCAACAACAATTACAACAAAAACAATCACCGTCTTTCTAATCTCACTATGTATATCTACAGCATATCCATGCACCTGGTGCAAATGGGTTGATCTCCATGGCAACGCAAAGGACCGTCATCTACACTTTGTGAAAGGGGAACTGGGCTCCGTTAACTCATCTGGATCATGTGTCCAGACCTTGCACACGAGGCCTCAGACTGAGTCGTTGTGGGTGTTTTAGTCAGCATGGCTTGGGCTGTGCTGCTATAACAGGCAATCCCCAAACCTCTATAGTTCAACCAACAGAAATCTGCTCCTTCCTATGGGACGTCGAGGCCATTCCTCAGGCCGTTAGTCCTCAAGGTCAACTGTATGTCACCTCTGCACCAACAAGCTTTGACACACACACATCACCTGTGAACTTGTTATGCTGAAGCTTCTGATACCGGGTTCTGGGGATGAGGTCTGAGATCTGAATTTCTAATGCTTCCCAGTGATGTTGATGATGGGTCTGGTGACCCTGTTTCCAGTAGTGAAGGGTGTCCTTCCCCCCCGCCCCTAATCATTGTCTATGGAGAGAAAGACAGACCTCTGGTCAAATTACATGGGCCCAAACAAGTCACAGAGCCATGCATAATCTCAAGAGTACAAGGAACTCTACTTCACTCTATGAAAGGGAGTGAGGAAGCATGTCTATTGGAAAACAGTCATAATCCTGCTCAGTCCAGGATGTGTTGGTTTCCATGTCTTCACACACTTCTTTGTATTACTGCGCTTACAGCTGGAGATCAGTTATGACCCCATCCCAGTAGGTCTGAATGTATCCTTCTGAGCATCTTCTTCCACGATGTGGCATCTTTATCTCCTAACCCTTGCTCTGCAAAATGTGGTTCCTGGCTCACCCACGTCAGCATCACTGGGAACGTTTTAGAATATAAAATCCCAGCTCCATTCCAGACCAACTCCATCATAACTGCATCTTGACAAGATGCTAGGTGACCTGCGTGTGCATTAACGGAAGAGAATCACGCTCTAATCTACCCCATAGACAGCAGACTTCCACCTGTGGAGAAATCGCCCGGCTCACGAGCGCCACCTGAAATAATTGTCACTGTCCCGCCACCGCCTGCATCCGCCATGGCAGGTCCCTCGAGAACCACCCCTGCAGCCCCAGGCGCCTAGAGAGACAGTAGCCCTCATCCTAGGGGCCCCCTTGAGGGAAATCGGAAAGAATGCCCAGGAAGGGGAACCTGCAGGAGAAAGATGAAGAACTCAACCCTGCAACACACACTGAAATAGATTTCTGCTCAGCGATAAGAGGCTCTGCCCCCAGCAATGGGGTAGACTGGCCGTATCGAACGTCTCCTCTAGGATAAAGCGTACAGGTACGCCAGCCCAAATATTCTAAAACATCCCTTCAGATACGTACACGAGCTTGCAAAAAGAAAAAGTAAAATGCACTCTGAGACATGAAATACAATGAAATAAAAGAGCGAATTAAGAGAAGTAAATCAGTGTAAGGCCGCTCACTGCTCATCCTGGCAAGAACGAGCTTCCGTTTTAGTCCCTGCACGGGTCACGGGGAACATGTCTCAGGTCCTCGAAAGACGAGGATTGACCGGGAACCCTAAAGATGCTACCATCTCACCGAACTGTCAGTCACAACAACCATGAAGCCTGAAAGAGGGGCAACCCCATGTGCCACTGTGGAGACTCACCCCCATACCCTGCCGTGGGCATCCACAAACACTCAAACAGGTGTCTCTCCCCAACTCACACCAACTGAGGAGCTCAAAATGCCAAGCCGGAGAGATTTTACCTCATATGGTTTCAGGTGGTTGATACCTCCAGAAACCTGGGAAATGCAAACACAAATTTACTGGAAAGCAGCTAATTAAACACTCAGGCCACAGGGATTTGTCTTCCGTAAAATGCCAGTGAACACGCGGTCACAGTCAGAGGCCACAGAACACACAACACAACCACGAGAATAAGCACGCGTCGGCACAGAGAACCAACAGCAAATCCCTGCTTCGCACAGGGGAATAAACAACCAAAGGTCCAGTGCAGGTTTCGATGAAATTAAACAAACCCACCAAAAAGAAACGACCTCAGAATCATGACTAGGACCCAAATATTGAAATGAAAAAATACTGAAGGAGTTGAAAGACCATCCGAAATGTCAATATATATTCAAAACGAAAAACGATTGTCAGAATAATTTCTTGACAACATGCAAGGCACCATTTGGAGAAGCGTCACACGTTCATTCACTTAATCCTTCAAACAGTCTCAGGAGGTAGGTGTTAACCGGTCTAAAGCTACACAGCTAATGTGTCTCAGAACAGCAGTCTGTCACCATAACCTCACCTTTGACCTCTGGACCAATGCAGAGAAGTTTCTCTGAATGGCCAAGCCTGAAAGGCAGAGAGAGCGCGGTAAAGAGAAAATCAGTGAACTGGAATACAGATACCGAAGATATCACGGAAGGACATGCGCGGCGACGGGATGAAGTTCGGAGGACGGAAGACGGCGTGAAAAGGTCTAGCGTACAGGGAATGGGAGGCAGTCAACACAGAGGGGGTATTTTCCAGAGGTTATAAAATCCGTGTTCCACAGAGTCAGTGAACACAATGAATCCCAAGCAGGACAAATGAAGAGACATCCACACTTGGGGACAGTAATGAGAATGCTGGACATGCAAACAGCCACGTGGCAGAGAGATCTTGCAACAGGTGCAAACACACAGAGATGACCCACCCAAAGAGCCCACCTGGTGCAAACACACAGAGATGACCCACCCAAAGAGCCCACCTGGTGCAAACACACAGAGATGACCCACCCAAAGAGCCCACCTGGTGCAAACACACAGAGATGACCCACCCAAAGAGCCCACCTGGACTGAACGCCGACGTCTCAGCAGCGTCAGAGGAGCCAGAGGAGAGCGGAAACCAGGCGTACTTGGGACCCTGATCACGCACACCCAGAACCCTGAAGGTGCTTACACACCACGACCCCGCATGTCCACTCCTACGCGCCCACTCACACCGCCTTGGAATAGTCTTAGAGGTAAGCACAGGTTTCAGAGTATCGCTGTTCAGAATAGCACAACATAAAGAGACAGGGAGGAAACCTACGTGCCTTGGCCAGCTGGGGTTACCGTACCCAGTGCCAGCGACTGACTCAGCGATCACTGATTTCTCGGAGTTTGGAAGGCTGGACGTCCGAGATCAAGGTGCTGGCCAGGTTGGGTTCCGTGACAGAAGTCTTCCTGGCTTGTAGACGCTGCCTTCTCCTTGTACCCTCACCTGAAGGAGAGACAGAGAATGCTCCTGTGTTCCCCTGTTTCATCACGGCATTGATCCCCGTGGGACCCCATCCTCAGGATGCCGTCGAACCCTAATGATTTCCCTACAGCCTCACCTGCAAACCCACATTGGGAATTAGGGCTTCCGCCTGTGAATTTGGGGGGACACAGATATCCACTCCAGAGCACCCCCCAAATGACCATTTTACGAAGAGCAACCATAAATAAATCATCGGTTATCTATTATAAAATACAACACATTATATATTAGTTCATGATCATTTTTAAGTTAACAGTTTTTTTTTTCCCTGTCACGAAGGTGCATGTGTTATCAAAATTAATGGGGCTTAGTATCCTCAGATATTGAAATGTACTCCTCTAAATTAAAACCATTAAACTTTTATTTCGTTTCAAAGGAGAACTGTGAAAGGCCAAGTACTGAGTTCTGGGCGGATGACGGGTAATGAAAGGGAGCCTTTGGTATCCCCAGACCCGTCGTTTCATCGGTAAACTGGATTCTCGGGAGAAGGAAACAGGGTTTCTGCACGGGGCGAACGGTGAGCCATCACAGCCCGTAAGGGACGAGGAAGGGCCCGCGCTCCTGAAGGGCCGCTGTAAGTCACGCTTCTTGCAAAGCATTTCCTCTTTCTGTCTGTCAGCCACAACCCTGTGACGTGTGACTCTCCTCACGACACCAGCGAGGGACACAACCTCAGGGATCTGGGGATGCACCCTCCCGCCCTCCGCTGGAGGGTGAAGGCCGGGGGCAGTGGGCACCACGGGGCATGCTAGGTTGGCATTCCAAGGATTTAGAGGGGGCGCATACACACCGCCCCGTAGTTCCCTCCTCAGGACCCCCCAGTCCGAACCAGAACCGAGACACTCCACGCCAAGTCTGTCCGACTCCCCGCTCCCTGCTTTGGATGACCTCCTGCTTTGTCCTTTGGAAATCATCTCCTCAACATCCCTGATGCCCGGCGTGGAAGCTGAACTTGGTTCACTGGACACGCGCCGGCCCATTGCCAGGAGATTGGTCCTTTACGTCCCGTGACGGCTCCGCTGAACAGCTCTCTTCATCCCCACTCCACAAACACTGCAGATCTGCACAGTGGGGGGCACTGGGTGTTGAGAAATGAAGGGAGCGATCCGTAAGGGCAACTTCCTGCATCCGATGTTTGACGTGGGGGACCGTGGCGGGATTTCTGGGGGTAAGCCCTGTCTGCAATGCCTGGCCCTTTGAGGTGGTGTGAGCCTCGTTATTGACTCGTGCATGACCAACTGCACTCGCCTGACCCTCGGAAGATTAAACGATGGATAGGCGTGCCCGTCCCTGTGACTGTCCCTGGCCCTGTGTGCGGGAACAGTAGGAAATCCCAGCACCTGCCAAGAGGTTCTTTCTCTTCTTGACAGGACCCAAGAGGGCACAGCCTCATGTTCATGCTGACAGCCCTGTTCAAAAAATATGTCTTCACTGATGTTTAGAGAGAGAGAGGGAGGAGAGAGAGAAACGTCGATTGGTTGTTCCGCGTATTGATGCATTCATTGGTTGATTCTTCGATGTGCCCTGACTGGGCATCAAACCTGCAACCTTGGCAACTCGGGACGATGCTCCAATCTACCCAGCTACCCAGCCAGGGCCCAGCCCTCCTGTACAAAGTGTGCCTCCTGTGTGTACCACAACTCCTGGATGGTGTGTCAGCCTACAGCTGATATCTGGTTGTGGTTTATTGACCAATCCTGGGGACCAGAAGCTACAAGGCGAGCAGGTCCCAACCCAATCCTAATGGGATATTGAAATGAATCCTTCCGCCCTGATGGACCTCATACCAGACAGCTGCGTTTCTCCTTGACTTACTCAAACATCAAGAGAACGTTTTGCTTTCAGAATCCATCTTCCTACTAATGTGCCATCAGGGAGGTTCTGCTTTGGCCGTAAAATTCCATGTTAATGGGCATGGTGATTTCTTACAACTGTAGGCCCTATTTCACGGGTGTTGATGAGTAGCGCAGAAGTGGCCAACTTCCGGGGCAGAGATCCAAATGTACCTCCCAGCCTGCGCATCTATCAACCAGCTGAACCTGCAAAAGTTACCTGTTTTCTGCAGAAGTTTGACTCCTCATCAAGTATACTTACTCAGAGTTTCCTCTAACGTTCAACAAAGATGTATATAAATCTCAGATATCAACTCACAGGGTCTGTGTAAGGCTCCAAGGATGGAATATAGCCTCTGATTCCCAGAGAGGGCGACACACTCTGTCCCGGGATGTGACAGGGGACAGGACACTTGAAAGCAGACTTTCCTAGAGAAAGATGGAAATGTACCCTAAGCCACGCACGGGGAAGACACTGGTAAGGGCAGTGAGAGCCATTATTATGTGGGCATGTGCCCAGGGGCTGTTCTTCCTCTGCAAAGCACCCCATCATCGGCTTTGGGCGGCTGCATTTGGAGAAGATACGCGTTAGCGTGGCCCTGTGGGTATTTCGCGTGTGGTTGGGAATATTCACTCTCTCGTTTAGACTTCTCTGGAGGCCAGGAAATACCTGGAGGAGTTGCCCAAATTCCCACTTTAATGATAAGGGAGTCTGACCCCTTGTATGGATACAGCTGGGATACAGTTGTCCCTAAGATACTGAGAAGGCCAGCCAGGTGCGGCCCCTTAGGCAGTGCAGAGACCCCACCCTCGTTTTTGTAATCCCCATACATCCGCCAACCTACAGCGGAACCAGAAGGCCCCCAAATGCCCCGACGCTTATGTACAAAAGGCGGCTGGAACCCAGGCTCAAGGCTCAGCCTTTGGAGGCGACTCCGCTGGGCCAGCACGTGTGCGCATTCAACAGTCATTTTCAAAGCCTCCGAGTGCGTGCAGTCTGTCTCTTCCCGCCGACCGAATTTCTGCCACAACAATATGACTCTTAGTCTTACTGATATTTTCGGGGGACGAGATGGAGACAGCAGGACGCCCTGCCTGCTTCCCAGGACCAGGCACGGAGGAAGCACTTGTCACTGAATTCACTGGGAGGGACGTGATTTCAGTGCGTTGAGGGTGGGTCCTCCTCTTCCCCATCACATGCCATCCACAGCGGTAAAATAAGCCACACTACACCACCCTGCGTGGCCAACCAGGTCTTTAAAAATATAAATGCGCCGCAGAGTGGTTAGACAATTCTATATTTCATAGAGTGGCCCCCCGACACTTCAACTACCCACTCTGCTGTGCTTCTGAAATCCATGCAAAATAATATCGAATATAAAATGTAACCCCCAAAAAACTTTAACAAATTATACACTTATTAGAGTTTATCAGGAAAATCAGATTTAACAAGCAAACACACACCTTAGATACTCACGCTGAGAAAGGTGATTCATTTGATGAAATCAATGAATGCCCCAGTAAATATAGCAAGTAAATGAAGACCTACCAGGAAAAATTATTGATTATGGTAAAAAAACAAAAACAAAAACAAACCAAACCCTAAAAAAACAACTTTGAGATTAAGACCAACGACTGACATTGAGGATTGTTTAATAAAATACTCCTAAGGCCAGGTAACTTTAAGCTCCCCTTAATCTTAAATAAGACCGGATCGAGGGAAAGAGAGAGCGAGAAATATTTTCTAACAGACTTGAATTAACCTGAAAAATTGGCCTAATCAGCACCAAAGCTTTGACTGGAAAATGAAGCCCTAACTGCAGCCTTCAGGAGAAGAAATTCAAAGGAAGCAGAGAATTCTTGGAGAACATTTTTGAAAAACGTTAACACTTGAGACGGTGTGTAAAATTCAACTTGACGACGCGACTTGAGTGAGGAAAAATGAGGAGGAAACTCTGGAGACATGGACCCTAGAATAGGATTGTCGGTGACCATACTTCTACCTTGTTTTCGGAAAGAGTTCTTTGATATTTTGTGTTTTCTTTCCATGAAAATGAACAGCAAATGCTACTATTCATTGTATTCAGACCGCTTTTCCTCCTAATCCTGTCCCTAGCCCCATATGCTAACATCATATATGTCAGAGATGTGGGTTCATGCAACCAAAGCCCAGCTGAGGGGCTCCAGAGTGCACCTGTAAGCCACGCAAGGGATCCGCAGTCTCGAACCTATGGTAATGGAACTGGCAACCGTTGGTGCCCAGGACGGTGCCCAAACCAACGGAGCCACAGCAGCAGGGCAACCGTGCATTTTCAGATAGAACAAAGCAACCTGTTCACCAGAAACAACGAGAGTAGAGTCTCAAATTGCCCGAAAGCCTTCAATGAGAAGCTAGAAGAGATTTTGGAGTCTCACAGTAATCAAGCAATGAAAGTATTTTCTGAAGGCACCTGTAGAATCTCTGCACCTGGAAAGTGCTTCAACATAGACTTCCAAGTGTCCCGTGGAAGGGAAGACACCTCAGAAGGAGGACACTGGCCCTGATCTATAGAAAATGTTGAATAATGTTGGAACTGTTGTGTGCTGCCCGCCAATGTCGTCTGGTCCTGACCAGGGGAGGTCACTGTAGCCCCTTCCCAAGTGGGTTTCTGCAGCCGGTTTTCTCTGTAGTTGGCAGGTGGGAAGTCACAGGAGATTAACATCCCTGGGAGGACCTCTTAACCGTACAGGGACAGGACCTGGTGAATACATACCACAGATCCATTAATGTCTTCTTGGATAATTCTCACTTCAGTTCACATTTTCCCAGAAAAACTGGGCCAGAGTCATCTGCAGACAGAGCTGGATGAATAGCCCGTGAAGTCCAGCGTGGTCGCCACCAACCACAACGCTACTATCTGAGACTGGACCGTCTGCACCAGGACGTAGTGTATTTGTCTGTTCTTACTTCTTCTGCTGTCACAGCTGAAAAGTCCTCACCCAACCCAACGTCATGAAGCTTCCCCTACGTCTTCTTGTAGTTTTATAGTGCTAAGTCTTAGGTGTAGGGTTCTAATCCAGCGTGAGTTAGTTGGGGCATAGGGTATCGGGTAAGGGTCTAGCTGCTTTCTTTTAAATGTGGTTATTCAGTTTTCCCAACACAATCTCTTTTTTAAAATTTTATTTTAAAAAATGTTTTTTCTTTCTTTTTTTTAGGGATGAGGAAGAACATTGATTGACTGTCTCCTGCACACCCCCACTGGGGATCGGGCCCACAACCTGGGCATGTGCCCCTACTGGGAATTGAACCAACGACCTCTTGGTCCAGGGTCGACGCTCAACCACTGAGCCATGCCAGCCGAGCTCCCAACACAATCTCTTACAGAGACTGTTCTTTCCCCCACTGTGAGGCCTTGGAGTCCTTGTCCAAGATCGTTTGGTCATATGCACAAGGGATTATTTCTGGGCTCCCAATTCTGTTCCACTGCTCTGTGTGTCTGTCTTTAGGTCTGTCAGCTGTGTTGATGACTGTAGCTTTGTAATATGTTTTAAAATCAGGACGCATGAGTCTTCCAAATTTGTTCTTGTGTTTCAAGGTTGTTTTGGCTCCCTGAAGTCCCTTGTGTTCCATAGGAATTTAGGATTTTTTTTTTCTATTTCGACAAAACATGCCATTGGCATTTCGACAGGAATTGCATGGAATCTGTAGGTTGCTTTGTGCGGCATGAATGTATCAGTATCAAGTCTTCCAATCCATGCACTAGACGTCTTTGCCTGTGTCTGTGTTTGTTCTCCTTCTTTTCACCAATATTTTGTAGTTTTCAACACTTACCTCCTCCTTGGTTAAGTTGACTTCTAGGCCTTCTATTCTTTTTGAAGTTATTTTAATAAGATTGTTCTCTTGACTTTCTTTTTCTTTTTTTTGTATTTATTTGTTTATTTATTTTTTGGCACGTGCCCCTAGTGGGAACCAAACCCGGGACTCTCTGGTCCGCAAGCCGACACTCCAATCGCTGAGCCAAACCGGCCAGGGCAAAAGCAGCTGATTTCTGTGTGCTGATTTTAGATCCTGCAACTTGGCTGAATTCATCCCTTAGTTGAGAATTCATTCTTAGTTTTTTGGGGGGACCTTTAGGGTTTGCTATATGCCAGATAACATTTACATCGTTAAATCCCACTTCTTTGTCCTTGGGGTCCCCGAAGAGACACAATTTCTGAGACTCACAGCCCCACAAAGACATCGAGATAATGGATTCATTATTTTAAAAACCACAGCAACTGGCTGAACATCATTAGGGCCAGGCCAAGCTGTAGGGTGCCTGAGTTCCCAAGCCTTTCACCAGGACATTTGAATAACAAAGCAGAGTCCAGAGACCTCATCAGGGGCTTGCCTGGCTCCTTCCCTGCCTCTTGGCAATGATGGGCTTTTATTCAAGTCCCAGGATCAGAAACAGAGGATATAGTCCGAAAGCACCGTGGGGAAGAGAGAAAGCAAGAAGCGCTGGGCACACGTTGGCTGTCCCGTCCCTTCTACAAGGCGCTGCTAACGGGACCCAATTTCGTCGCAGGGCCGACGGGCCGCTCCGCTCTCTCCACCACGGCGGAGGATTTGCTACCACGCGTGGCTGGCATGCGTGGCCCTCTGCGGACATCTTCGAAAGCAGCTGCTCCCCTCGTGCAAATGTGCACTGTCCTCGAACCCTGACACTAACGTTTCACCGTGCTCACTGGTTACACGTACCACTCGCCGATGCAATAGGCTGGGAGACTCAAACAGAGAGTGTTCCCAGCGGGGGGCACCTGTGACTGAACAATTCAGAGCGTGCAATCGGGGAGTCGCAGGGAATGAGATTCAGGACGGCCCCTCGCGTGGCTTTGCGGCCGATAATGGGGCGCGAGAGGCAGGAAAAGGTGATCGCCGACATCTGGATGTCAGTCTGCTTTTCCCTCTGGGGGAGAATTTGGAGAAGACGCACGTGAAAAGGATCAGCCGGGGTTCAGTGAAGAAGGGGAAACCGAAAGGGTTCTAGCTTGAGCAGCAAGAAACCGTTTTCTTCTTATAAAAGGCAAGCCATTTCCGAATTTCCCTTGCGGATAGGTGTCCCGGGACCGAGTTCCAGCTCAAGGCACGTGCGAGCCAGGACTGTGGCGCCAGGGCCTGTCCCACGCTCTGTCCACGTCCACCGATTTGAAGCTCCAAGCACCGAGATCGCGGACTACACACAGACGGTGACCTTGTCTCCCATATGAGAACTCTGGGTTCCAAACGCCCACTTGGGGACAGGCTGACTCTGAGCAGGTATACACCTGCTGCGGTCGTCGCACGAGTGGCAAATGCACTCCCCTCGTGTTGGTGTCATTACAGGGTCCAGGTGGCTTTCAGCAGCCAGAGTGCTCTAACAAATGCTGTTTCTGTGTGACCTCAGCTAAAACCTTCCTGAGTCTGAGACTCCGTTGACTCGTCAGAAGATGACCCTATCAGTCTATGCCCGGCCGGTGTGGATCAGCGGCTGAGCGTCGACTCTGCACCAAGAGGTCGCCGGTTCAATGCCCGGTCAGGGCACATGCCCAGGTTGTGGGCCTGATCCCCAGTAGGGGGCGTGCAGTCGATGTTCTCTCTCATTGATGTTTCTTTCCCTCTCCCTCTCCCTTTCTCTCTCTCTAAAATCAATTAAAAAAAAAGAAAAGAAATAATCCTACCTAGAAGGGCATGGAACAAGGAGAGTAAAACAGTCAGTATGCCGTAATCAATAATATCATAATCGCCACCTCACGTGAATGCAAAACGAGATCATTCTCACCTAAGCGAGCACCGGACAGTTAGATGTTTATTCCATTGGTTCTCAGGACCAGGTAGGAAATTAGCACGTGTCTTACAAGTGATGGACTGGCAGAGTCCAAGTGACATTTTCTTAAAGATGTCTCAGCGGTACGCAAAGTAAAGGTTCCACTTTCGATCTCTCGTGTGCTAGATTTGCTAGAGGGTCACACTATCTGTCGAACCCAAGACTGTAATTGCTATTGGGTTTCTGTTCTGGGATCAAGCCACCTCCTCCAAGTCTTCTAAGCTGCATGACCCCGGGAAGCTGGGATGTCACGTGACCAAGGCCAAGGGGAGTCAAGCCCCACTTGGAAGTTAAAACATCATTGTCCAAATTCAAGGTGAAAACAAAACCTTAGTTATTTCCCCAAACTAACTGTACTACCTGGGGCTCCAAGCTTGGCTGTCCTGGCTTATACAAAGGTCTAGGCTTGTCCTGGTGGGAACAGTGCAGACATGTGGAAATACTAAGGAAGGAGGGATTCCAGCCTTCAAACTTTCCAATTAAACTGTAGCGAGACAGTGACTAATTTCTACAAATGTTGCTACATTTATTTTTTATGTCCCATTCCATGTAGCGTACTATTCAGTAGGCAACGGTTTAACAGATGGTTGATATTTGCGTACACATAATTCCCAGGAGTTAAAACACGCATGGGGCAGACGCGGCGTTGGGACAGAGTACTCTCCCGGGACAGATAATCACTTTTAATGTCCATAAAACCCTCGGCTTCCGTTGCTCCGTCACAGATCTAAGCGAACAGGGCCATCTGGGGACGGAGCAGGGAGCAAGGTGCCTGGTTCAGCCCTGATCCGTGTTCTGCTGACAACCCCATCCTCCCACCGGGGGGACTGAACACACAGGTCAGCAGATGTCCCGGGACAGGCCTGCCCGAGCTCCTGCTCTAACATTCCCTTCTGCCTTTGTAAATATTGAGAAAAAATCAAAACGAAACTCTGACTGGGTGGCTCTGTGGGTCAGAGTGTTGCCCTGATACCCCAAGGTTGCAGGTTCAATCCCTGGTCTGGGCACAGACCAGAATCAACCAGTGAATGCATCAATGAGTGGAACAACAAATCACCATTTCTTTTTCTCTCCTTCCCTCTCTCTCTCAAATTAATAGATAAATAAGTAAAAGAAAAAAATCAAAGAGTAATATTGTGTCACATGAGAACATTCCATATCACTCAAATTCCCGTGTCTTCAAAGAAAACCCGACTCTAACAGGACCTCCTTACTCTCTGGTGCCCTGCTGATCAGGTGTGCTGACCTCTGACTGGGACACGCCCTGCTGATCAGGTGTGCTGACCTCTGACTGGGACACGCCCTGCTGATCAGGTGTGCTGACCTCTGACTGGGACACGCCCTGCTGAACAGGTGTGCTGGCCTCTGACTGGGACACGCCCTGCTGAACAGGTGTGCTGACCTCTGACTGGGACACGCCCTGCTGAACAGGTGTGCTGACCTCTGACTGGGACACGCCCTGCTGAACAGGTGTGCTGACCTCTGACTGGGACATGCCCTGCTGATCAGGTGTGCTGACCTCTGACTGGGACACGCCCTGCTGATCAGGTGTGCTGACCTCTGACTGGGACACGCCCTGCTGAACAGGTGTGCTGACCTCTGACTGGGACACGCCCTGCTGATCAGGTGTGCTGACCTCTGACTGGGACACGCCCTGCTGAACAGGTGTGCTGACCTCTGACTGGGACACGCCCTGCTGATCAGGTGTGCTGGCCTCTGACTGGGACACGCCCTGCTGATCAGGTGTGCTGACCTCTGACTGGGACACGCCCTGCTGATCAGGTGTGCTGACCTCTGACTGGGACACGCCCTGCTGAACAGGTGTGCTGACCTCTGACTGGGACACGCCCTGCTGAACAGGTGTGCTGACCTCTGACTGGGACACGCCCTGCTGAACAGGTGTGCTGACCTCTGACTGGGACATGCCCTGCTGAACAGGTGTGCTGACCTCTGACTGGGACACGCCCTGCTGAACAGGTGTGCTGACCTCTGACTGGGACACGCCCTGCTGAACAGCTGTGCTGACCTCTGACTGAGACAGGCTCTGCTGAACAGGTGTGCTGACCTCTGACTGGGACGGGCTCTGCTGAACAGGTGTGCTGACCTCTGACTGGGACACGCCCTGCTGAACAGGTGTGCTGACCTCTGACTGGGACATACCCTGCTGAACAGGTGTGCTGACCTCTGACTGAGACAGGCTCTGCTGAACAGGTGTGCTGACCTCTGACTGGGACATGCCCTGCTGATCAGGTGTGCTGACCTCTGACTGGGACACGCCCTGCTGAACAGGTGTGCTGACCTCTGACTGGGACATGCCCTGCTGATCAGGTGTGCTGGCCTCTGACTGGGACATGCCCTGCTGAACAGGTGTGCTGGCCTCTGACTGGGACACGCCCTGCTGAACAGGTGTGCTGGCCTCTGACTGGGACACGCCCTGCTGAACAGGTGTGCTGACCTCTGACTGGGACACGCCCTGCTGAACAGGTGTGCTGACCTCTGACTGGGACACGCCCTGCTGAACAGGTGTGCTGACCTCTGACTGGGACATGCCCTGCTGAACAGGTGTGCTGACCTCTGACTGGGACACGCCCTGCTGAACAGGTGTGCTGACCTCTGACTGGGACACGCCCTGCTGAACAGGTGTGCTGACCTCTGACTGGGACATGCCCTGCTGAACAGGTGTGCTGGCCTCTGACTGGGACACGCCCTGCTGAACAGGTGTGCTGGCCTCTGACTGGGACACGCCCTGCTGAACAGGTGTGCTGACCTCTGACTGGGACACGCCCTGCTGAACAGGTGTGCTGACCTCTGACCTGGGACATACCCTGCTGATCAGGTATACTGACCTCTGACTGGGACATGCCCCGCTGAACAGGTGTGCTGACCTCTGACCTGGGACGTGTGTGCAGTGCAGAATCTCAGGCCCCGCCCAAGCCCTGCGATGGTGAATTGCTGGTTTGAGGAGACGCCCAGGTGATTATAGAAACAAACACTATGACAAAATCTGAGCTAAAGAAACTGCACACCTTACACATTAATCAAGAAAGCTGGGTCGAGATTCCAAAATGGCAGCAGAGTGAATGGAAGCTACATAGACCATCTCCCAGGACCAAACTGGAATTACAACTAAAATAAAGACAAATCATCAGGAAAAAGCAATAGAAAAGCAGCTTCCAAGACCACATAACCAGGGACACCGATCAATCCTGGTAGGATTCAAAGGTGTGAGCAGGGAGCAGATAGCCCACAGACAGCAGTGGTCTGAGCTGGGAGCAGCGCCCTCGGGATTAAACTCCCAGGCGGCTCCACAGCCAAGAACCAGGACAGAGGCTAAAACAGCCACAGCCACTCACCTTGGGATCCCGCAGAAGGAGGGCCGACTGGACTGGAACTGTGTGGAGACACTCGGGATTTGAAGGTTGCTGAGAGCTTTTGATGAGTTGCAGCCACACAGGATGGTGGCCATATTGCTCCTTCTCAGGGCTCGGGAGAGGTGGCAGCCCCTCCCTCTGAGATCCAACCCTACCCAGTGGGCCACTGAAATGCAAATTGAGGCTCATTAACAACCAGCATCTGCCCTACCCTCGGGAAATCTCCTTATGCTGAACACCTGAGGGAGTTTTTTTTATTCAACTGAGACCCAAGGCTCTTCAAGTAACTGAGACTAATAGCGTCCAGGCAAAAAGCTAGAGGATAACTGAACCCTTTCTGGGCTTGCAAATCTACCCAGGACAGTAATAATTGACAGTGCTGTTTAACGTGGGTTCTCCCTCACTCACCCAAACCCAGGAGAGGGAGTCACAAATAGCAGAACACCAACACTCACAGGGAAAATTTGGCAGGCTCCAAAGTCCACTGAGATAGCCCAAATGGTGAAACAAAGAAACAAATCCCAAATGAAAGAACAGGAGAACTCTACGGAAGATGAGATAAATTAAATGCAGTTAAGCAAATTATCAGAGCTAGAATTCAGAGCCCTGATCTTGAGGAAGCTCAACAGCATGTGTAAGGACATGAGCACCATGAGTAAAGACATAGAAACATAGAAAATCAACCAATTGGAAATGAAAAACCACCAAGAAGAAATGGAGAATGACATAGCAGAAATAAAGAACACATTGGAAGGACTAAACAGCAAAGTAGAAGAAGCTGAGGACCAGATCAGTGAATTAGAAGACAGGGTAGAAAAAATCAACCAATCAGAAAACCAAAAGGAAAAACAAATAAAAAACAGGAAGACAGCTTGAGAGAACTGTGGGACAACTGAAAACATAATAATATTCGCATCATAGGAGTCCCCAAAGAAGAGGAAAATGAGCAAGTGTTAGAGAATATATTTGAAGAAATAGTGACAGAAAACTTCTCTAAGTTGGTGAAGGAAGAAGGCATTCAAGTTCAAGAAGCACAGAGAGCCCCAAATAAGAAGAACCCAAACAGGCCCACACCAAAACACATCGTAATTAAAATGCCAAAAATTAAAGACAAAGAGAGAATCCTAAAGGCAGCAAGAAATAAGCAACAGGTTACCTACAAAGGAACCTCCATAAGGCTATCAGGGGACCTCTCAACAGAAATACTACAGGCCAGAGGGGAATGGCATGAAGTAATCAAGGTCATGAAAAACAAGGATCTGAATCCAAGACTACTCTACCCAGCAAAGCTACCATTCAAAATAGAAGGTTAAATAAAAAGCTTCCCAGACAAAAAAAAAAAAAAAAAAAAAAAAAGGCTAAGGGAATACATTAGCACCCAACCAGCACTGCAAGAAATGTTAAAAGGACTGCTGTAATTATTAGAAGAAATAGGAAGAAAAATAGAACCACACTAAACAAAAATGGCAATAAATAAATACATATCAATAATCACCTTAAATGTAAATGAATTGAATGCTCCCATAAAAAGACACAGAGTAGCTGATTGGATAAGAAAGCATGACTCATCTATATGTTGTTTACAAGAGACCCACCTCACAACAAAAGACTCACATAGGTTAAAAGTGAAGGGATGGAAAAAAATCTTCCAAGCAAACGGAAAGGAAAAAAAAGCTGGGGTAGCAATACTTATATCTGATATAATAGACTTCAAAATGAAGGCCATGACTAGAGACAAAGACGGCCACTACATAATATTGAAAGAATCTATCCAACAGGAAGATACAATCTCGGTAAACATATATGCACCCAATATAGGAGCATCAAAATATATTAAAAATCTTCTGGAGGACTTCAAAGGAGAAATCGACAGCAATACAATCAAAGGAGAAATCGACTTGAACACCCCGCTGACAGCACTGGATAGATGCTCTAGACAAAAAAATTAGCAAGGAAACAGAGACTCTAAATGAAGCACTAGACCAAATGGATTTAATAGATATCTACAGAGAATTACACCCCAAAACTGCAGAATTCACATTCTTCTCAAGTGCATATGGAACATTCTCAAAGATAGACCACATGTTAGGGCACAAACTAAGTCTCTCCAAGTTCAAGAAGATTAAAATCATGGCACGCATCTTCTCAGATCACAATGGCATGAAACTAGAAATCAATTGCAACAAGAACATGCAAAGACATTTGAACACATGGAGGCTAAACAGCATGTTATTAAACAATAAATTGGTTACCAAGGAGATCAAAAAAGAAATTAAAAACTTTCTGGAAACCAATGAAAATGAACACTCAACAACACAAAATCTATGGGATGTAGCAAAAGCAGTTCTGAGAGGGAAGTTTATAGCACTACAGGCCTATCTCAAGAAACAAGAAAAAATTTTAACAGACTATCTAACCTTATCACTTAAAGAACTAGAAAGCAAACAAAAAGAAAACCCAAGAGCAAGTAGAAGGTAGGAAATAGTAAAGATCAGAGCAGAAATAAATGACATAAAGACCAAAAAAACAATTCAAAGGATCAATGAAACAAAGAGCTGGTTTTTCGAAAAGATAAAAAAGATTGATGGACCCTTAGCTAGACTCACCAAGAAACAAAGAGAAAAAACCCAAATACACAAAATCAGAAACGAAAGAGGAGAAGTAACAACTGATACCACAGAAATACAAAAGATCATTAACAAATACTATGAACAATTATATGGCAACAAATTTGACAATCTAAGCGAAATGGACAAATTTCTAGAAACACATAGTCTCCCAAAACTGGACCCGGAAGAGATAGAAAACTTGAACAGACCAATAACTAAGGAAATTGAAGAGGTAATCAAGACTCTCCCAGCAAACAAAGGCCCAGGCCCAGAAGGCTTCACAGGGGAGTTTTACCGAACATTCAAAAAAGAACTAACACCCATTCTCCTCAAACTATTTCAAAAAATTCAAGAAAAAGGAAGACTTCAAAACTCATTTTATGAGGTCAACATAACTCTAATTCCAAAACCAGAAAAAGACACTACAAAGAAAGAAAACTATAGGCCTATATCTCTGATGAACATAGATGCCAAAATCCTGAACAAAATACTAGCAAATCGGATCCAGCAATACATCAAAAAAATTATTCACCATGACCAAGTAGGATTCATCCCAGGGATGCAAGGCTAGTACAATATTTGCATATCTATAAATGTGATACACCACATAAACAACATGAAGAATAAAACCCACATGATCATATCAATAGATGCTGAAAAAGCATTCAACAAAATCCAGCACCAATTTTTTGATAAAAATGCTCAGCAGTGTGGGAATAGAGAGATCATATCTTGACATAATAAAGGCCATATATGAAAGACCTAGAGCCAACATCATACTCAGTGGGCAAGAACTAAAAGCATTTCCCTTAAGAACAGGAACAAGACAGGGATACCCACTTTCACCACTCTTATTTAACATAGTACTGGAAGTCTTAGCCACAGCAATTAGATAGAAAGAAAAAATAAAAGGGATTCAAACTGGAAAGGAGTAAGTGAAACTGTTATTATTTGCAGATGACATGATATTATACATCGAAAACCCTAAAGACTCCATCAAAAATCTAGACTTAATAAATGAATTTGGCAAAGTAGCAGGATACAAAATTAATGTCAAGAAATCAACGGCATTCTTATACACCGATGATGAACTCACAGAAAGAGAAACTAAAAAAAACAATCCTATTTACCATTGTGGCAAAAAAATTAAGATACCTAGGAATAAACTTAACCAAAGAAGTAAAGGACCTGTTTGCAGAAAACTACAGGACATTGAACAAAGAAATAGAAAAATATATAAAAAAGTAGAAGCACATACCTTGTTCATGGATTGGAAGAATTAATATCATTAGAATGTCTATATTACCCAAAGCAATTTATAGATTAAATGCAATCCCCATCAAAATACCAAAGACATATTTCACAGAACCAGAACAAGTACTTCAAAAGTTTATATGGAACCAAAAAAGACCTTGAATAGCCATAGCAATCTTGAAAAAGAAGGACAAAGTAAGTGGGATAACACCAGAAATCAGGTTATACTACAAAGCTACTGAAGTCAAAACAGCCTGGTACTGGCACAAGCATATAGACCAGTGTAACAGAACAGAGAACCCAGAAATGGACCCAAGATGTTATGCTCAATTAATATTTGATAAAGGTGGCAACAGCATACGACGGAGAAAAGACAGCCTCTTTAATAAATGGTGTTGGGAAAATTGGACAGCTACATGCACAAAAATGAAACTAGACCATCAACTTACACCCTACACAAGAATGAACTCAAAATGGATAAAAGACTTAAATGTGACCCGTGAATCCATAAAAATCCTAGAAGAAAATGTAGGCAACAAAATTTCGAACATCATACACAGCAGAATTTTCACTGAAACATCACCTAAGGCAACAGAAACAAAGGATAAAATGAACACATGGGACTACATCAAACTAAAAAGCTTCTGTACAACAAAAGATACAACCACCAAAATGGAAAGGCTACCCATTGTATGGGAGAGCATCATTGCCAATGATACATCATTTTGGGGGTTAATTTCCAAAATATATAGAGTACTCATACCATTCAACAAAAGGAAGACAACCCAATTAAAAAATAGGCACAGGAGCTAAATTAATACCTCTCCAAACAGGACATACAAATGGCTAAGAGACATATGAAGAAATGCTCAACATCACTAATCATCAGAGAGATGCAAATTAAACAACAATGAGGTATCACCTCACACCTGTCAGAATGGCCGCCATCAAAAAATCATCAAACAACAAGTGTTGGCGAGGGTGTGGAGAAAAGGGGACTCTAGTACACTGCTGGTGGGAATGCAGACTGGTGCAGCCACTGTGGAAAACACTATGGTGTTTCCTCAAAAAGTTAAAAATGGAACTTCCATTTGACCCAGTGATCCCACTTCTAGGAATATACCCTAAGAAGCCTGAAACACCCATCAGAAAGAATATATGTACCCCCATGTTCATAGCAGCACTATTGACAATAGCTAAGATCTGGAAACAGCCCAAGTGTCCATCAGTAGACGAATGGATAAAAAAGCTGTGGTACATGTACACAATGGAATACTATGCAGCTGTAAGAAAGAAAGATCTCTTATCCTTTGAGACAACATGGAGGGATCCAGAGAATATTATCCTAAGTGAAACAAGCCAAGCAGAAAAAGACAAATACCGCATGATCTCACTTATTTGTAGAATGTAATGAACATAGTCTGAGGAATAGGGTAGACCCAGAAACACAGAAGTAGGGTACAGACTGACAACCCTCAGAAGAGGGGGTGGTGGGGAGAGAGAAGAGATAAACCACAGAACTCATATGTGTGTACGCATAACCAATGGACATGGGCAACAAAGCTGGGGATTGGGCGGGGGGTGTCAATGGGAAAAAAAGGAGAAACATCGGTAACAAAAATAAATTAATAAAAAAATAAAATAAAATCAATAAAACATATTTGTAAAAAAGAAAAATAAAATAAAAGAAAGCGGTGTCAGTGTGGAGAAATGCAAAGCAAGGGAACCACCACGCATAAGACTCAGGGGTATCTCCACCCCAAACAGGTACTACGTGGTGAGGCATCGTGTCCATGGAGCACGGGCCAGACCACGCCCTCCGCGGTCACAACAGGGAAAGAGACATGGATGTGAGCTGAGATCAGCCTGATGAACTGGACACTGGCTTCATCGTAGCAGTCCTGTGCGTTTGATGTGTGTGTTTATATCTGACCCACACGGTTCCTTGTGCTATGGAGGTAAATAATGAACCAACAGTCAACGAAGAAAAGGCTACACACTGCTTTCCCTATGCCGCGGAAGGCTGAAAATTATGGGGGAATATGTCGTCGAGCTGCGAACCCGGACAGGCCCAGCCTGGCTGCGCAGTGTGTCCCTATAACCAGTCAGTGTCCAGTGGCCAGAATGAGGATTGTCCTGTGCTGCTCCCTTGGGCATTTTCAGCAGGTCCTTTAATTATCCTTGGACAGTGATGTCTTGGACATGACCCGAGCATTGTGTATTCATGACAGGAGCTGTTTCGACGTTTAACACTCCCTTCTCCTTAGATTGAAACCCGTGTCTGTCAGACGGGGAGCCAGACACTTCCGAGAAATGCCTTCTGTGGTCATCCATCACACAGACAGGGCTGACAAGTGAGAACTCAGCTTTTCCTGGGGCCACTGTGACCTCGTTCCTAAAAGAAGGGTCGTCTTTCCTCCAAGACCTAACGGGCGACCTCGCGGGGCGATGGCTTACCCGGGGTCGCATTTCATCCACGCCTCTGTTTTCTGTCGGCCCGACTCTAAATTAGGTGAGCAACTCCAGGAGACCGGACCTTCGACTTATGTCACAGGAAAAGTAATTTGCAAAAGATAATGACATCTGGTGAAATTCCCCAAGATAAGACGGTCCTACGTATCAACCCATTCCACTTCCTTTGCCGTCATCCTATTGATTTGCATAGAAATCAGCTGTCATGGTCTATTTACAAACTTAATCAATCATCCGTACCTTTTCCTCATTCTGGACGCTGTGATGATCCGTTCCATCCCGGGGGCGAGGTGCTTTTTTGATTCAATTCCGAGCAGGGACGATGGCCCCATCAGCTCTGGTCTAGGGCATGGCCCCTTCATTCCTGTCTAGGTCGCTGAGGGCTCATTTGCAACACGTCACAATGAGTTTGCACTTTGATAATTCCCATCCCTCCTGTCAGCAGCGTGTCCCTGCGTCTTCCTCCCCCGAATGCCCAGCCCTGCCTCCAACTGGCATTGCCTTGCAGACACAACCTCCGCTCTGTCCCCTGGGAAACCCTCAGGACATCACCCCGCCTTCTCCCGTTTGGGGTCACTTGACGGAAGAATCGATATCAAAAAGGTGTCCCGATGTTTATGCTCAAACTTTACCGTTAGTCAGACAAGTCCTGCAAGAAGCACACGTTTTAAAATAATATTTCGGAGTTTTCAACCACATTGAGCATCGATTCTCAGTCATGCATAGTCAGCGGTCTCACGTGCGACGTTGACATGAGCCATGAGGACCGCCAATGTGGATTTATCTATCAGTCCCCGTGATGGAAAGGGATGCGGATAACTCAAGAAGGGGTGGGGGAGGATGGGGAAAGACTTTAACCAGGGGGGTAACTGGTGTCTCATGGAATGAGGGTCCACAGCCAAGAAAGAGAAAGCTTCCCAAGACGTCCATTTGGGTGCAGCTCCGGCCTGAAACTCCGAAGCCCCTGTTCTGCTCAGTTTGATACCCAGAGTCCCCAACGAGAGACTCCACCTGCCCTAACTCACAGTATATGCTCACCCCTCCAAGGCAACACCCTCTCCCCAAAGAAGCCAGGATGCCATCCTTGGGAGGGGGGTGGGTGAAGTGATGTGGGATATAAACCAAACACACACACACACACACACACACACACACAAACCCACAAATAAAAAACTCACCAAGTCCCTCAAATTTCCTCTTACTATGCAGACAAACCCCGTTCTTCACACACACGTTTTCCAAATTGCCGTCACAGGTAGTAGGGATTCGGCGTCCAACACGAACTGCAGGAGTCCTCTCCGAGAGGGGACAGCCTGGAGCCTTGTCACCAGGCGTGTGTCCTGGGGACGGTGGGGATGTCGCTTTCCTGTCTGAGTTTACCTGGACCCCGCACGGACATTCAACAACATAGGCAGTGGTCAATAACGTGCACGTCGTAACTGGGTAAGGGCCAGGCGGGTCCCAGTGTTACTGAGGGGGGTCACTTCGTGAATCGTCTCATTGACCGCACGCGCTACTCCCGCAACCGAAGCACAACCACAGTCAAGGTCAGCTCTAACTGAAGCACCGAGCATAGGTAGTCAGCGACGCATGGACCCACCACAGCCAACATGCCCTCCCACTTCAGGGGGAGGACAGAGAAATAAGGCATGTGATGGGAAAATGTGAGGCAGAGCAAGACAGGCCCCAGAGTGCTCTATGTGTTTGTCCCGGCCTCCCTCATCACCTACCCGGTCCCCCTCCTGTGGGCCGCACTTGTGTGCAGACGGCCAGGGTAAGCGGTCAGCCCCGCTGTGCACCTGGCCAGCTTGCTCGGGGTGCAAAGGGCCCAGCCCCATGGGTTCCACTCCCCCTTATAGACGCTCACATTGCCCCGCCCAAGTCGGTGACCTCGTACCCTGTCCCATGCACCTAAAATAGGGGTGTGGGAAGGGATCATCACTGGGTGGGGGGGCAGCGGGGTAGAATATACTAGCTTGATAATAATTAACCTCTGAAGGGAGAGAATACCACTTAGTGAGAAACACCTCGAGCATTAGCAAAGTGCTATGTTTTCCTGCCTAAAAGTGTGCGATTCCTTCTTACATTCCTGTTAACATACATTCATTTCACTTTGCTTTGCAATCTGTATCCTACACGGGCGGCCCTCTACTTTCATCTGTAGGAAAACACCTGGATTGTTGCTCGAAGGCCCCTCCCTACCTTCCGAAGGAAGGTCTCGTCCCGTTACGGTGAGAACCCCTTCCACACGGACCTCAAAAATGCGTGCGTCGCTCTGTATCGGGACCTCGCTGCACGGCCGTCTGTGGAAGACGCCAACGGTGTATTTTTAGATAAGTACACTCGTAGGATTCAAGAAATAATTAATGGCAATAAATGTAACAAAGGAGTTGGACTACGTCGGGCTAAGTCTGATAGTGGGATTATTTTCGCTTACCTTCCGCAACTCAGAAAGAAAAAAGATGAAGACTTGAACTAATGAAAAATGTATAATAAAGGAAACCATAAGCCTACGGATTTATATGTGATTATGGCAAAGGGTAATACAGAAAGAGTATAATCGGACAAAACCAATTACCTATTTATGACTATGGAGATGTGCTGAGCAGGAAGAAGGGGAATATTTGTGCTTTGCAAGGCTCATAAACCAGCAGACATTATTGATTCATGGGTGCCAGGTTTGACTTAGTTGATGTCACCTCCTGAAACTGCTCTTTTGGGACACGGAGAATTCCTCATTTTTGATGGATCGCCACGTTCTTTTATAGCAATGTTTACAGTTTACTGATTTACTATTAAACAGGTTCATCTATTCCGGGATAGCATTCTGCTTATAAATAAGCCATAAAATTAATACAAGGAGAAATGTCAAGGGAAACTTGAGTACAAAGTTGAGGAAATAAATTTAGGCAAATTTCTTTCTTTCTTTTTTTTTTCTTTTGCCATTGGTATTTATGACCCGGGCCGTGTTTCACAACACAGAACTGGGACCATTTGTCGGAAGTGAAACAGCTGAGCATTTCACCCCGTACTGGATACAGTTGAGCGTTAACACTGTTCCGAGTCTTCTGTGTCTCAAGGTGATACGTCCTCGTCTGAAGGTCGGGCTCTGCGTTCGAGTCACGCCTGGCGTATGACGTCACCGTCTATAACACGCCCACATCACGCATGCCTCGTCTTTCACCCCCAGGTTTCAGTCTAACCCCCAGCACCGAGAACTGCACCAACCTAACTTTCTTGTTGACACAAGTCACGGCCTTAGTGGGGGAGAACCCTGTTTCATAAACTGTCAGATTCCTTTTCCCAAGGAAGTCGCCTGGCCCTCCTCAGGGTAGGTGTTTTGAGTACATCTGCATGGGACGCGTGTGTCCCTCCTAGAAGGTGGACACCTGCAACTGTCTTTTCTCCACCTGGGGGTGTAGCTGAGCACCGTCCCGGGTCTCTGAGGGTGCATTTGGGCTTGGCCATTCTTTGTTTTATTTTAATTTTTGAAAATGCTTTTTCTTTTTTTAAATTAAATTTATTTTATTTTATTGATTTGTCTTTATTAATTTATTTTTGTTCCAGATGTTTCTCCTTTTCTCCCCCCAGGCCCCCTCCTCCCCCTCCCACCCCCTCGCCTCCCAACATTGTCGTCTATGTCCATTGGTTATGCTCACATGCATGTAAGTTCTTTCTATTTTTCAATTGAAGTAGACATATGCCATTATATTTGCTTCAGGGGCACAGCATAGGGTTAGCCATTTGCAGATCTTATGAAGTGATTCCCCTGATAAGTCTAGTCCCCACCTGGCACCATCCAGAGATACGACAATATTTGGACCACGTTCCCCATGCTGTACCCCATGTCCCCGTGACTGTCCTGTAACTGCCAATATCTCAGTCCCTTCACCCGTTTGACCCGTCTCCCGAGCACCCTCCCATCTCTAACCATGTCTGTTCTCTGTATCTACGTGTCCATTTCTGTTTTGTTCGTGCGTTTATTTATTTAGATTCCACGTGTACGTGAACTCACATGGCATCTGCCTTTCTTGGTCTGACCCATTTCACCAGCACAGAGCCCTCCAGGTCCGTCCACGCTCCTTGTTGTAAGGAGGTACCTCGTGTGCTGGAGGGTGTGCAGCGGGACCCCGGCCTCTGTCGACTAGAGGCAGTAATGGCCCTCCGGCCCAGTGTGACCACGGAAATGTCTCCGGACATTCCCAAGTCCCCTGGGCAACGTGTCCTTCTACAGCCTGGCACACAGCATAGATATGTGCAGAGAGACAGAGACGGAGAGACAGAGACATGGAAAGAGAGACAGAGAGGGACAGGGAGACAGAAATAGGGAGACAGAGATAGAAACACAGAGAGACAGAGTGATGGAGACAGAAATAGGGAGACAGAGACACAGAGAGACAAAGAGAGAGACAGAAATAGGAAGACAGAAAGAGAGAGAGAGACAGAGACACAGAAAGAGACATACAGAGGCAGAGACATAGAAAGAGAGACAGAGAGAGAGACAGACAGAGCGAGACAGAGACAGAAAGACAGAAAGAGACACAGAAAGAGAGACAGAGACACAGAAAGAGACAGACAGAGACAGAGAGAGAGACAGACAGAGTGAGACAGAGACAGAGAGAAAGACAGAGAGAGACACAGAAAGAGAGACAGAGACACAGAAAGAGACAGACAGAGACAGAGAGAGAGACACAGAGAGACACAGAGACAGAGAGAGACAGAGACAGAGACAGACAGAGCGAGACAGAGACAGAGAGACACAGAAAGAGACACAGAGACACAGAGAGAGACACAGAAAGAGATACAGAGACACAGAAAGAGACAGAGACAGAGAGACACAGAAAGAGACAGAGACAGAGAGAGACAGAGAGACAGAGACAGAGAGAGACAGACATACAGACAGAGGCTGTTCCCCCCTACAGCTCTGCTCTCTTCGCCGCAGGCTGTTCACCCCGAGACCTACCGCCCTTACTGCTGCCTGTTCCTGTCGCCTGTCAGCGTCGCTTTCACACCACTGAGCATCTGCAAGCACCTTCGCAGCTCCCGAGTCTGCACAGATGGGTCATTTGCCCCCTTGTCCCCGTGGAGGAACTAGAGCTCAGAGCCTGCCGGCCAGCACTTCCCCAGATACCACATGCAGGCCCGTCTCCCGGGCATCTAGCTGCCACACAGGCTGGCCCAGCGGCCTGGGACGGAGCCCGGGACTCTGCATCCTCCTAAAGGCCCAGCTGGTGCTGCAGCTGCCTCCCCGGGACCACACTCGGAGGAGCTGTGAACATCTTTCCCGCACGTTTTCTCTGCTCTCCTCCGATGGCCCAGGCGCCGGGGTTTCACCTCCACTCACGCTGGGCTACTCAGGTCTGCCGGCGGATAGAGCGAGGACCACCAGCGTTAACGAGTGACCGCCCATCGAGAACAAAGCCATTGGGCTCCGCGTCTTACGCTCATGCTATAAGCCTTCATTATATCCCCTCTGGCTGCCAGACAGGGGCTCACAGCTCGAGTTATGTAAGGAATACAGCCGATCCCTGAACAGTCAGGGGGATCAGGACACCAAACCCCGCACACCTGAAAACCCACATACAACTTCTGAGTTCCCCCAAAGTCAATCACCAATAACCTACTGTTGACCGGACACAGAAACAATCCCTTAACCCACTCTGTACGTTATATGGATCCGATACTCTATTCTTACCATCAAGGATGCTAGAGAAAAGAAAATATTGCTAAGAAAATCATAAGGAAGAGAACATGTTATGTGCAGTATTTCCTGGACCCGTGCCCTTCAAACCCGTGCTGTTCAAGGGTCAAGTGCACAACCCTCTCTCCTGGAGTTTGTGTTTAACTGGGGATGTCACTGAATGAATAGGTCATTATAAAACAGCCTCCGAGATTTCTCCCGGAAGCCCAAACAGGGAATCATCGCAGCGGAGACTGAAATGGATAGCGTACCCCCTCATCTCCGATAAGCCCAACCGGTCCATACCCCTCTCCTGTGGCCACCGCCCACTGGGGCTACCATTCTGAGCTCGGCGTGCTCTGTTTGAACGAACCTGTCTCATTCTGCCCGCGCAGTCAGAGGTGATACGTTCATCTCGAACGAGGTGTGTGACAAACCAGGGGACTAACAGGAAGTGTCATTTAGACAGGATCACAATGAAATCGTCCGGCCATAGCTTTGGTCATCCCGTTATGATCTATCCCACACCCGTCTATGTGTGCGCCTGTGCCGATGGACATCGGGGTCTGCGTGCCAAAGGGGAAAAGAAACAGGAGATAACTATTGCAAACGTTGCCCTTTAACCATGGAAAATAATGCCGACAGTCTCTACGCTAGGGCAGACGGTCCATTTGAAAAATGGAAGACTTGATTTGGGTGCCTACTCATAAGACTCCAGAGTGACAGGTTCAGGAAAGTTGCTGGGGTGGACTTTATTGGACCCTCAATTATTTGGGACCCCACTGCACCCAGTTTTCCTCTACTGCTACACACCTCTTTTTGCATCATGAATTCACTGATCGCTGAGGGATGATGTCAGGAGGTTTGAAAGGTTCATTCGAGTTTTATTCCAGAGATGAATGTTTTACACCACAAGGTCACCAAACGCAGAGCACAGCCGGAAACATCGGCCACGCCGGAGAAAAGCCAACAGCGCCCAGTTTCCCTTCTCCCCTTATTCTCCTTCTGGCCCCCGCAGCCAGCCATGCCCCCCACCCCGCACATGCTCAGCACCTGCTTTTCGGGGTGTGTGCATGTTTGCTTTGGTCTTTCCAAACCTTCTGCACACGCCCTCCCACCGGCTATCCTCATTCCTTGTGCGATCACATTCTACACTCATCCTGCCATTCTTTTCAAGTTAGCACTGTGGCTCTCTCATTTGCTGGTGTTTGCAATATACTCATCTCTGTTTTGGTTATGACTCAGGTTGTGAACTTCACAAGGTTTGGAGAAAAGTGCTCCCATCCCATCTGCCCGCGAGCCCTGCTATGTTCAGAGCGTGATTTTGCTTGCTACCAGGTTTATTGATCTCTTATCTTCCTCCATTACAACTAACAAACTCTTCATTTCGCCCCTTTTCTCAGCAGAACCACGGGGCTCGCTCTCCTTCCCTTCACAACCAGATTCCATAAAATACTAATCTATAATTGCCATCTGCTCCTCAGCACCCCCTTGCCCTGGTTCACTCCTGATCCAATTTCAGCCTGGCTTGCATCTCCTCGCGGTACTCGAACAGCGTTTGCATGGGTCCCTGAGGACATTTTTGGGACTCAACCTGGCCGACAAGAAACCACACGCAGTCCGCGTGCCCCCCGGCTGAGGGCTGGGTACGCAGACTGGGGTGCATTCGTACAAGGCAATACCACCCAGGCATGAAGAGCAACGGATGGTGGGCGGACATAGCATCACGGACAGAGCTCACGTGAGCTAAGGGAAAGACACCAGATTCACCGACTAAATGTGGGATGATTCCGTTCACGTGACATCCTTGCAAAATCAGAACTTCAGGAGCTGTGAACAGGTCCATGGTGGCCAGGGGTGGCCAGTGGCATTTGGGGCCAGGGGAAAATAGAGTGGTTAAGGGGATTGTTCTATGTCTGCATGGAGTGGTCTTGCAGAACTCTGTGCATTCCTCAAACTCACAAAACTGAAGACTTAACAGAGTTCAGGTCACTGTATATAAATTATACCATCATATAATAAACTGAAAAATACGTTTACTGGTTCTCTTGGGACATCTCATTAATACCTACCATGGGTGCTCCGAACTCCGTTGTCTTCCTGAATGCAAAGAACCTGACGGGAAAAACATGAACTTCATCATGAGTTCCTCTCTTCTTCATTCCGCCCGCCCACAATTTTTCGGTAAGTGAACAGCCGGAGTCGACGTTACCCTCTCCACTCTCTGATTAGCCTTGAACCTGTTCCCTCTGCTCCATGTGTGTTGTTCCACCCCCTCGCCCGGGCCCCTGTGCTAATTTACAGCTCTTCTCCCTGCCTCTGGTCTCGCTCCTTCCCAGTCAGCGAGTTGTCCATCTGAATCCCACGCGCCGACTCGCAACACTCAACAGCCAACTTCAAGGGCTCCATTCAGTGGCGGCCAAACTCGGAACGTGTACTTACACCACAGGATCCTCGTGAGGACGGCTATTCGGTTATACTAGCCCTGGCAGGTTTGGCTCAGCCGTCAGAGTGTTGGCCTGCACACCCCAGGGCCTCAGGTTTGATTCCGATCAATGGCATGGACCTGGGTTTCAGGTTCGATCCCCTTCCTGGTTGGAGTCATGCGGGAAGCAACGAATTGATGTGTCTCTCTTGCATCAGTGTTTGTCTCTTTCTCCCTCCCTCTCTCCCTTCCAATGGACAGATCCTCAAGTGAGGATTGAAGAAGAAGGAGGAGGAGGAGGAGGAGGAGGAGGAGGAGGAGGAGGAGGAGAAGGAGAAGGAGAAGGAGAAGGAGAAGAAGAAGAAGAAGAAGAAGAAGAAGAAGAAGAAGAAGAAGAAGAAGAAGAAGAAGAAAGAAAAGAAGAAGAGGAAGAGGAAGAAGAAGAAAAGGAGGAGGAGGAGGAGGAGGAGAAGACGACACTGCGTTTTTGTTTAAGTTTACTGGCTATTAAGTACTAGAGACTGAGTACACACAGATGAATAACATTTTATGCTGCCCTCAAGGAAACAGGTGATCAAATCGATGCAGTAGAACGGGTGCCACCCCCAGCCCTCGGAGGGTCCCTCTGCAACCCCTGTCGTCTTAGGTGAATGGTCAGTGAGGAGAGCGTAAGCCACGTGAAAGTGGAGTGTTTGTCTTTACCTTTCATTTCCCCCGAACCAAGGCTGTAATTTTGCTCTTTTTCAAGTTGAAAAATCACGGCTGAACTTAAGTCCCTCCTCTATGTCGGACCCCCCCAAAATAAATCAGCTTCTAGTGAGGGCCAAAGGCACATGAAATGAGGTTCCAGTCCTAGACTTGGTCGGCACCATCCCGATGTACTTATTGTCTTCGGTTTTACTGAGGTAGGGCTGACAAACCACGTCCGAAGATACGTCAAGCGTACAACGCGATGATCTGATACATGCGTGCCTTGTTAAAGGGTCCCCTGACGGCCATCGCCAAACACCTTTGCCTTTGGCTATGTTGTTCACTTAAGTGTCACGCTGTCAGCCCAGTTCAGCCATACAACACAGTGGTCTCCACAGTAGTCACCATATGAGACATTGGATCCTCAGACCTTCATCGTCTCACTGAATACTGACACCTTGACCCACTTTCCCGACTTCCCACACCCCGGCCCCCGCCAACAACCGCTGTACTGTCCATGTCTGTGAGTTTAGTGTTTGTTTTTCAAAGAGTTCAAGTAGAAATGCTACCGGGAGTCTTTGTAGTCTCCGTCTGGCTTATCTCACTTGGCATGGTGCCGTCGTGGTTGACCCAAGTTGCCAGTGATTTCCTTCTTCAAGGCTGAGTAATATTCCACGACAGAAGCACAGCTTCGCTCGACCCGTTCAACCACCGACAGACCCTCCGGTCGGGTCCATGTCTGGGCTGTTGGGGATGATGTTGCTGGGAGCATGCGGATGCAGATAATGTGTTCGGGGTGATGGTTTTCTTTCTTTTGGGCATATACCCCGAAATGGAATGGCTGGCTCTCAGCTAGTTCTATTACAAACTTATGATAGTCTACAAAATGGAAGAAAGAAGGATTCGGATGGAAAAAAGAATCGTTCATGACGTTTGTTAAAATGGCCAGGTGGTCTTTATTCTGGACTGTGGGGACCAGTGTGGGGACCACTTCAATGGCATCTTGCCGTAGGGGAGAGACATGGGGTCAATTCCAAACACAACAAGCAAAGCCAAGGAGCAGAGGGCAGGGCTGGTGGGGGGGTACCACCACTGCTGGACAGAAAACCACCCAGAGGGGAGGGTAATTCTTGCTCCAGCCAGACCAGGGTGATGAGATAGCACCAGAGGAGGGTGAGGGAGAAGCAAGGTGACCAGCTAGAAAGGGTGGATGATTCTCGCTAAACCAAACTGGCAGGATTTTTGTACACTTGGGTCTTGAAGGACATGCCCACGGCTGGAGTCTAGTCGGACTCAGAAAGGCTGACTGGAGTTTGCGCAAGGAAAGAATCTTCGCCAAGGTGTCTTACGTTGGCAACGGGTGGATGTTATCAACCCTTCTGCACTGCCTGCCCCCGTGTGGTGCCCAGACACTTCACACACACCCCGCCGTTCTCAGTATAACCGTGAGACAGCGCTTGCGTCGCCCCGTGCACAGCGGGGAGACGGAAGGACCCACCGGCACCCCACCGCCCGGGACCACGCATTCACTAAACGCTCAGCAAACATCGGTGCCGGGAAGCCTGCCTTCCGAGTTCGTGTCCTCCGTCGTTGGCATATCTTACAAAATTGGCCACAGTCAAGGAAAAATAGGGCAAGTTTAATTTTTAATGCTACATGTCTGGCAACTGCCAAACAGCGGGGAGTAAGGGTTTCTGAAAATCGCTCTACAGAGGGAAAGAGTATTAAGAAGAAAAACAATGCTGTAAAAAGTTGTCTTAAAAATGACATTAACATTGATATAAAGGCACCTCTCCGGAGTCTACTGAGTCCTACGGACGAAACAAGGGTGGCCCGGGAGGGTCCCCCGTGGCCCATCGGTCTCTCCCGTGGGGGGCTTTCTGGGCAGAATGCAGTGCCTGCCGCATAACGACTCCAAAATGGGGACATCGTATTTCAAGGAGACTCCTCCATTTTTAAACCAAACACACATAAAATACAGCCAGTTCTCTCTCCAGAAGTATTTCACTTTGATAAACCTGGCAAAGTCGGCGTGGGAACAGGCTGTTTGTCAAAATCTCGCAAACTGTATCTTTACCATCTTTTTTCTCAAAACCAGACAAAATATGAAGTGCCACGGAGCTGGGAATGCTAAATAGGGACCATCTGTTTCCCCTTTTCCCACGAGAGCGAGAAAGGAATGCTGTTTCCTCCCCCAAGATGGTCAGACCACAGAGGCAAGGGGGTAATTCTGCCCGTCCAGCTGCCTGGGACTCCCGTCCAAAGTACCAACGACCGTGCGATGCTCATCCAGTTTCTTTCTTTTATTTTTTTTAATTTTTAATTTTATTTTTTTTATCCTTACCCGAGGGCATTTTTGCATTTATCCTCAGATAGAGCGGGAGGGAGAAAGGGAGGAAGAGAGACAGAGAAACATCTATGTGAGAGAGACACATTGGCTGGCTGCCACCCACACGACCCCAACCAGGGCTGGGGACAAACTGCAACCAAGGTACACACCCTTAGTGAGAACCAAACCCGGGTCTCTCTGGTCTGCGGGCCGACGCTCTAACCACTGAGAAAAACCAGCCAGGGCTGCATCCAGTTTTGTTTTGTTTTTTTATCCTCACCCGAGGACATTTTTTCCATTTTTTGTTCAGGTAGAGTGGGAGGGAGAGAGGAAGAGAGAGAAAGAGAGAAACATCGATCGACGTGAAAGGGACACATCGAGTGGCTGCCACCCGCACGACCAACCAGGGCTGGGGACAAGCTGCAACCGAGGTACATGCTCTTAGCGGGAACCGAACCCGGGTCCACAGGCCGACGCTCTAACCGCTGAGCCAAACCAGCCAGGGCTGCATCCAGTTTCTTTAGATGAAAATATGAGGAGGACATTCTCTGTAGGGCCTTCAGGATGGACATTTCTCTGAAACATTAAGAACGTTTTGCTTAAAATTCTCTCAAATCAGAAATAATATTCAGTTGACAGGAATGGGAATGTGGCCAATTTTACAGTAATTATTTCTTAATTAAAAAGAACACGTTGGAGTGTGACAGACCATCGCTATATGTTTCTCCCCCTTTACTTTTGTTAAACGTATTGCAGTGGCATTATGAGCCCAGAAATAAAATCACATGTATACGGGCAGACATGGTTTGAGAACGGAGCCGCTAACATACAATGGAAGCCAGGGTCTCTTCAATCAGTGGTGTCAGAAACACCGCGAAGCCACATGCAAAAGAATAAAACAATTACAGTTTGTCCCCATATCCCAACATTAAGTCAAAATGCACCAAAGACCTAAACGTAAGACCCGAAACAATCAATGACGTAGAAGAACACATAGGTACTGAACTCACGGACCTTGGTTTTAGAGAAGATGTTATGAATTTGACCCCAAAGGCAAGGATGGTGACTGACGGCAAAGACAAACAAATAGGATGATTTCAAACTAAAAAGCTTCTGTCCAGCAAAGGAAACAGCCAACAAAACAAGAACGCAGCCCATCGAATGGGAGACGATGCTTATACACAACAGCTCCAACAAGGCGTTGATATCAAAATATATAAAGAGCTCATACAACTCAACTTCCAAAAAACCCAATCGAAAAAATGGTCATGTTTTATGTCCCTTTCTGTTGCAATATTTGTGTTGCAATAGCAAACAGACCAGCATAATCTAAGGCACCATGCTTTGCTGGTGAAGGGTCTTCCCCGGGGGGGGGGGGGGGGGGGATTGCGGGAAAAGAATCTACTAGAAAATGGGTCTGTATTCTGCCTGGCCTGTTTTTTCTGTATTTCTGTTTTTCTAGAGCTTGAACATCTGGGGAGTCGTGTGAGTTGAGTATGCTCAGCCATCAGACTTGAAGGCATCATGGAGCTTCATCAAGATTACTCACGTCACAAAGAGGGAAAACACCCCATTGAATGGAGCGAGTCCATCCCCAGGTGTGACAGTGACTCAGAATAGCAACACCTGGGGGCCTTGGACAGTGCTGATCTAAGACTTCGAGTCCACACTGCATGGGGTGCATTGCTGTTTTCCATCCCCCGAGAGCAAGAGGTGACCACGTGTGTGTGTGTTTATGCCTGACCCTCTGCTTTTGAGCCCATGGGGAAGGACACCTGCCAGGGACATCTTGTCTTCCCTGGTGAACACCTTCTGTCCTAAGACGGAAGACTGTAGGCGGCATGACCTTCCCCGGAGTGATTCATTATTGGGCTTCATTTTCAATAGCTCAGTGTTACTGCTGACCAGGGTCAAGGTGGGAATGACCACAGAGACATGAGCTAGGCATGGACACCAACAGCTGGACTTCTGAGCCCTTTAAATATTGTCCAGAAAAAACTATACACAACCTGAGATCAACCAAATCAAAAGATCTTGGTTGAGTCGTCGAAGTTCTCTCCTCCAGTTAGGTGGTCTCAGGAAAAGAAGTTTTGACCAAATGCATGAGTGAGGATGTGGAAGCTTCCATGAACTGAGTGAGAGAAAGAACTTACCATCCATCAACGACGTTCCCCATAATGCTTTTGGGAGAATCTAAAAGAAGCCACAGCGAGATTCTTTTGTACATGAAGAATACTAATTACAAACAACAAAACGACCTGGGGAGATGTTCACGGAGAAGACTCTTTTTATGTAGTCGTGGGAATGTGCAATTTGATAGACAGCTCAGGTGCCTCCTTGTGCATCTGAGTTCATTGTTAGCCTCTGCAGGAACTTTAGGCTAATTAGAGAATGTCTCCTCTGGCCCGAAGACTTCTTGGTGGCAAGTCGATATCAACCTGTTCACCAGGGGTGCAGCGCCCATCCTGGCGTGTAGCAGAGGCCGATGTAGAGGGCCAACTTATCCCCGTGAGCTACCTCCTTCGCTCAGCGGGGGAACTTCACA
Organism: Molossus molossus; assembly: GCF_014108415.1. Classification (NCBI taxonomy): domain Eukaryota; kingdom Metazoa; phylum Chordata; class Mammalia; order Chiroptera; family Molossidae; genus Molossus; species Molossus molossus. Next base: position 145,355,658 of record NW_023425355.1, read on the forward strand.
CGTTTGCCTCCACGGACACCTCGCATCGTAGCTTTGCATTGTCTTAACATAGCTTAGCCGATCCATTGTTTTCCAGAGTGTGTCTCCCTGGACGATGACTCTGGGCTTGGGTTGGCCACACAGAAAGTTCTGTTAGACTGGGTCAGCCTGCGGGAGCAAAGCCATCCAGAAAGATCTGTGGTGCCAAGAGAGAACGCACTCAGTCGAGTTGTCACCGATCTGGCTGACCCCCTTGCTGGTATGGAACGGCAGCAGGGGCCATGCCCCCTCCCAATCCTTCCACCTCCCGTAGCGACTCCTGTCCCTGGGCCACGTGCACACACAGCTCCAAGGGAAAGACAGTGTCTTCTCCTGCACATGAGCGCATCGCCTGGTTTAGACATGGTGCTGGCAAGATATGGGCACCAGCTTGTCCTGGTGGATTCCAGTTGGTCGCCGTGGACTCCAGGTTACCTTGGAAGTCTTTAATTGTCCTGGTAGGTGCCCACTGGTCTCCATGGGTGCCAGGTTGTTATCCTGGGGGGCTTTGGTTGTCCGGGTAGCTTCCGAGTGGTACCCATGGGTGCTGGGTTTTCCTGGAAGGTTCCATTTGTCCCGGTACATTCAAGAGGTACCCAGGGGTTCCAGGTCACCCCCACTCCGCTTTCTCTTCACTTTCTCCCATTTTAGGTCCAACTTTTTTCCCACCTGTCTTCCCTGCTGACTTAAAGGCTCGCTACAATATACACAGGCGACAGTCTTGCACTGATGTCTTTACCAATCCCCTTTTTGTACTCCGTGGATAATGACTTTTCTGTGATTCGCCCACTGTCCCTAACTGTTCCCGTCCCAGCATCTCTGATAGTTGTGTAAGAATAAGCTCTCCTTAAAAATCCATCGTATAGTCCTGGCTGGTTTGGCTCAGCAGTCAGAGCGCTGGCCCATGGACCGAGGGGTCATGGGTTTGATTCCCAGTCAAGGTTGTAGGTTTGATTCCCAGCCCCAGCTGGAGTCATGCAGAGGCAACTAATTGATGGTGTCTCTCTCACATTCATGTTTCTCTCTCTCCCTCCCTCCTCCCTTCCCCTCTATATGAAAGCCAATGGAAAAATATCCTCAGGTGAGGATTAACAACAACAACAACAAGCCACAGAACCAGTACGTGTTCATCAATATTCTCTTCAATGCCACTGGTAATGCTTTTTCATTATTTTTAGTCCTATGTCATGAAGTCAGGTTTAGTCATTTTCATGCTGTTCTGTCCTTAACCACAAGTTTGAAAGAGAAGAGCATTAGTTTACTCTCTCCTGTCGGCAGCTTTCTGATAACAAAACAATAAACACACTTACTGGTGTGTTAGTAGTAAGGCATTCTTTTAACTACACTTGCTGTAATCAGAATATTCCTCTGACCATCGGGTAGGACGGAGTCTCGAACCCATGCTTAGCCTTATTCTACATGAACACATTTGAAACAGTCATGTCATGGTCCATCTCAGGGCCCCCTCACACCATACAACCTGATCCATACAAGTTCGAAGGTGAAAGGAACCCCTGGTCCCTTTCCCCACGACACCAGACAGAGGGACAGTGGAGAAGACCTCAGACCTGTCCTTCAGACCTGAAGAAATGATTTATTACCCATACCTCACCTCTGGCCCATCAGCTCCCAGCACAACGCCGGACCCCTGACCCATGGTGTCTCGTGATGTCGCCCTACACAATCTGTCATCTACCCAGCATCTGGGCTTCAGAGTATGCATTCCCCACGCTGCAGGTTGGCCAGTCCTACAACAACGATAAATCCCTTTCTTTCCCACTACAGTCTGCTGCTGCGTCCTCTCGGCCAGTGTGTGCAAGCCAACGGATTCCCTTTGGGACTTCATAACACTTCTAAGTAGAGGGATGTGAGGAACCTGGGCCAGTCGTTGGAAATTTAAAGACTTGGGCCAACATATCAAGACCCCTCTTCAGAAACTAGTCTGGCTGGGCCCTGGCTGGGTAGCTCAGTTGGTTGGAGTGTCGTCCTGATACACCGAGGTTGCGAGTTCGATCCCCGGTGAGGGCACATCCGAGAACTAACCAATGAATGCATAAACAAGTAGAAGAACAAATTTATTTTCTCTCTCTCTTCTTTCCTCTCTCTCTCTCAAATCAATAAATAAACATTAAAAAAGAAAAAATAAATAAATCAGCCTGGCTGCCAAGTAAAAACTTCACCCTAATTCCAGTGTCCCATTGTTGATTCGGTCTCCTCACGGCCTGGTGTTAGGAAAGCCCCCTGCCTACTATGGTCTAAGGTTTATCTCGGAAATCTCTACTACTTCGGTTAGCATTGGTACCCTGACCTTCCCCACTAAGGACAAAAAGAGAAGTGAGTAACCAAAATACTAACAGCAGAAAACAGAAACGTCACTCAGCATCTACAGAGTGATGGGGATGAGAAAGAAATGTAATTAATTCACCTATCAATCACATGAAAGGACTATTTTTATACCCAGCTAATATGTGACAGAGCCCATTTGAACGTGAACCATCTGTCCCTGAACTCCTTACTCTTACTCTTACTCTGTTTATTCCAAAAACTGAAACTCTAGTGAGGTGAATGTCCAAGCCCTGGAATCATGTCCCTAACCCCCTTTGATTCAGTTGCCAAAAGTTCTGGCAGACCTCTGGAGGCTTGTACCAACATACCTGGACCTACATGTCTCACAGCTGAGTGTGGCCCCTTTGAAACCTTGTTCTCTCCCTGTGCCCTGGCCCAGCTGTTGCTTTCTTCCATAATTTCCAAAGTCCACTGACCATCTGCCCGAGTGTCCTCCTTGCTTGAATTCTTTGCCTCAAAGCATCGCAGAGTGAAGCCAATGCAAAGATTCAGAGTGTCCGTAACACCAGGAGGAGAGCGGGGTTGCACACCATAACCAGATGTAAATTTAGAAACGCAAACCGGAAGAGATCAAAAGCTATTGAAAAATACAAAGTACATGTAGGAACAAAGACATTATTGCATGCTGCCCCCCAACCAGTTGTTTCTCTCTGGTTTCATGGGGGCTACCATCAACCACATGTGTACCTCAAAGGCACCACACAGCTCTGAGGGTAATTACGAACACACTCAATCCCTCTGTCTCGATCTGTTCAAAGTTCGGCCAAGCAGTCTTTCTTCACAGCCAGGCATCATGGTAAGCAGTTCATTTCTGTTCTTTGCATTCTAGCTATTTCTGTTCCATCTAATCCCCCCTGGTTTTGTAAAATTAGAAATTGTTTGAGTCTGGATCGTGCCCTGTGATATCCTGTGAGGGTCCTGGTATGCCGGCAAAATGCCTTTTGTGCTTCTGTTGTTTGAAGGTTCCCAGAATAGACCACCCCAAAATATGCCTCTTAGGCATAGGGATTATTTTGAGCTGTAGGCAATCATGACCAGCAGATGCGACAAAAGTCTTTTACTGCCTCAGAATAGAGCATATACATTTCCCTTTGTAAAGGAAATTTCCATTTGTGAAGGTGTCTCTGAACCAGGTAGAGGTGCCGCAGTACACATTTCCTACCACCTGACAGATTATTTGCACAATAAGACTGTCCTCAGTATCATGCATTTCCTCCCCTCCCCTGCCCATCACATGTGTCCTCCTACCAGAAGCCCAAACCTTTTCCTTTGTGTAGCTGAACGTGGTGTAGGAGCTCCGTCACCTGGCTGCCTCCTTGAGCCACCTTCTCTTCTGTGAACTCCAGTGCATTAAAACTGTTATTTCCTCTGGCGAATTGCTCTTCTCTCAATTTTATTCATGGCTCCAACCTTTGAACTGGGAGGGTAGAAGGGAAAAGTTTTTTCGTCCCATATATGTTCAAGTGGATGCTTTAAGGAGAGGAAAAGAGACTGTGTCTATGTGTACACGTGTGTGGATGTGCACACACACATGCATGCACGTGTAACCATGCATGTGCACACGTGTACATGTATATTGGCATGCATGCATGTTCGTGCATGTGGGTGACTGTGTGTGCATGCATTTGTGTGCATGTGTGTGTATTTGTGTGCTTGTGTGTGTGTGCAGGGGTGTGTGTGTGTGTGCACATTTCAGTGCGATCTCCAATGTCTCCGCTTTACTCAGACTCTTCTCTTCTGTGTTTAGATCCTGTCTGTGATGACAAACGTCTTCCTTGAGCAGGAGCCCCGCCCCGTGGGACTGTTGTGGTCCAGGTGGCTGAGCCTGCACTTTTGCCTTAACTGTCCAATGTCCACATGCTTTCCAAGGCCACTGTCGGAGAGAGACTGTTGGGCAAGATCCGTCACAAACGTGACCGAGCAAGAAAATGTGTTCTTACACAATGAGAACAGATGAAGGCAGCATTAAATTATTCAAGACTCATCGGTGAACGGCTTCTATAAAGAGACGCACTGTTCCCGGGGGGCCACACTTTTCCTGTTTAACGTGAATGTAGAAACCCTGTCTGTTTCCATCTCTGAGACCAACGGGCACTCGTGTACACAATTAGGGAACGGAAGCCCACATCCGAAACAGACCCAACTCCTTGCAGACGGGGAACAAACATTGTTATAATGACAAAAGGGAGACAGTGTACCAGTAATGGATACAAGACATACAAGTTCTTTAGAGAATTAATCTGAATAAAAGTATTATTAGCAAGTCACCAGCAGTAGGTCTTGTGGGCAAATTTAAAGAACTATTGTTTGGAGTTTAAAACACGAACTCTTCATCTCGATCAAATAATTGGTTTGGGTGCCCCCCCTCACCCTCTTCCTTCGTCTTGTCTTTTGTCAATTACAGTGGATAGTCACTGTGATATTCGCCTCAGGTGTACAGAATACTGGTTGGATATTTATACACCGTAGAGTGACCCCTCAGTAAGTCTAGCACCGCTCTGGCCCCGTACATAATTATTGCAACATTATTGACTCTGTTCCCTAGGCCGTAGTTTACAAGCCTGGGACTGATTTGGAACTGGCATCTTTTTCATTTAGATTCATCCTTAGGACTAAATGGACCAAGCCCTCCTCTCATTGCCTCCAAACCCACCCACCCCGCCCACAGCCAGGCAACTGGACAAGACCAGCGTCCACGGCCCAGCTACCCCAGGTTGCCGTGGGCTTGCGATGCTGCTCAGTGAAGATTCGCGTCGGCTCCCCTTGCTTTATGAGGAATTGCTTTATTAACCACTGCACTGTTCAAACACGGCCTGGGAGGAAGTACTGCTTTAGCACTATGACCTCGTGGGTGATGAGATTGTGCAATTATTTTTCTTCTCTTGAAAGAGACAAACTGGAGGTCCCTGGGTAGCTTGTGAGTGTGTGTGTGTGTGTGTGTGTGTGAGGGAGAGACAGGCAGACAACACAGAGACACAACAGAGAGAAAGAACAAGGAGGAGGTGGTAATTTAAAGAAAGCTGAAGGCAGAAAGTAAAGAGTGTACCCACAGCGCGCGCACACACACACACACACACACACAGCGGAAACGCAGGGTCTCCCTGCAGCAGAGCAAACATTGCGCACAAGTTAGGTTAGAAAAAGATCTCCAGCCCTGGCCGGTTTGGCTCAGCGGTTAGAGCGTCGGCCTGTGGTCCTGAGAGACCCGGGTTCGGTTCCCGCTAAGGGCGTGTACCTCGGTTGCAGTTTGTCCCCGGCCCTGGTCGGTTGTGCGGGTGGCAGCCACTCGATCTGTTCCTTTCACATCGATGTTTCTCTCTCTCTCTCTGTTCCTCTCTCTCCCGCCCACTCTACCTGAACAAAAAATGGAAAAATGTCCTCGGGTGAGGATAAAAAAAAAAAAAAAAAGAAATAAAAAGAAAAAGATCTCCAGACAAGTTTGCCGTCATCGTCTGTTTCAGTCCGTCAGTTCTCCAATCAGATGAGCGAGGGCTGGTCTCAGGACTCGACATCAGCGGGGATGATTCTGCCGGCCTTTTCCCCAGGGAATAGAGACCAGGGATGCTGCTAAACCTGTGACCATGCCCAGCACCACAGGGAATGATCCAGTCCCAAATGTGCGCACCCGGAGGTGGAAAGGTCTCCCCTAAACCACTCTGGGGGGAAGTCCTTCCCACCAACCAAGCACAGGCAGCAGCACAGTCGTGCTGGAGAAACACACGCTCACCACTGCCCGATACCTCTTATCCATTTTGTTAGCAGACAGTCGGATAAAAGCCATTCTGCTATTTTGTATCCCCAATGACTGCAACACTGTATCAATGAAACACTGATTCTGAGACAGTGATCCAAAGGGGAACCCACACAGAAATGCCAGGTGGCAACTATCCATGGTGGCTGATGGAAATGCAGGTAAATTAGCCTCACTCACCTTAAGAAATATTCATATATTTTTTTAATCCTTACCTGAGGATACTTTTCCATTTATCTTCAGATAGAGACAGAGAGAGGGCAAGAGGGAGAGAGAGAGAGAACCATCCCTATGAGAGAGACACATCGACTGGTTGCCTCTCACAGGACCCCGACCAGGGCCGGGGACCGAACCAAAAGCAAGGTACGTGCCTTTGACCAGAATCGAACCCATGACTCTTTGGTCCTCAGATCGACACTCTAACTCCTGAGCCAAACCGGCCAGGGCACGTACCTTTTTTTAACTGAATTTATTGGGGGTGACGTTGGTTTATAAAATTAATAGATGGAGTTCTGTGAATTACATTCCCTTCAACATTTATTTTGATTACATTAAAATTCCTATAAACTGAGAGGCCTGAGTAATACAATTTGTGTGTTTTATTAAATTTTCAAATTATATTTATTGGGGTGACATTGGTTAATAAGATCATAGAGTTTCCAATTGTATGTTCTATGACTCAGCATATGTACATTGCCTTGTGTGCCCACCTCCCAACGTCAAATCATCACCCATCCCTGTACATGTGACCCCTTGACCCTTCACCCCCCACCCCCTCCCTCTGGGAACCCCCATGCTGTTTTGTGTCCATGAGCTTCTGTTTGATTTTCTCATTTGTTCATTTGCGACTTGCAGTTTTATATCCCGAATGAGAGTAAAATCATATGATTCTTTAACTTTATCTGACTGGCTCATTTCACTGAGCACGGTATTCTTAAGGTCCACCCATGTGGTCCCCAGTGGCAGCATTTCATCCTTTTTCAGGGCTGAGTACTATTCCGCAGCATGGATGCTCCTCACCTTCGATCCAATCCTCTAGCGAAGGACACTGGGTGGTCTCCACGTCTTGGCCCTCGGGAAGAACACTGCCGTGAACCAAGGGGTGCATGTGCCTTTGCAAAAAATGGTTTCCAAAGCTCCAGGGGAGATGCCCAGAGGAGAGCCCAATGCCAACTCTACGTGTCGAGGCACCGCCGTACGGTTTTCCACAGAGGCTGCCCCAGCTCCCGTTCCCAGAGGCAGCGAATGAGCCCTAGGCTGCCTTCCCATGTGAAGACTCCTCAGTTAGGATCCATGAGCCTTACTTCACGGAGCTACAGGGAGAACAAATCAAAAGACCTGGAAGGGGCGAACGCAAACCGCTTCTTCGTGTTCCCCTCCCTACAGAGGACAGGATGGCGCCGGCCTGGAGTCGGTGCCTTCGGTCAGTCAGTTGATTCGTTGGGTCTCCTTAAAGGTCACCAGCCCGTCTCTCTCGGACTTCAGCACGATGGGCGTGGGGAGCTGAGGCCTCCTCTCTGCACTCTGCGCGGTCTGGGGTCCTTCCCGCGTCTTCAGGGACTCCCCCCGGGTCCCTGATAAGAGCTGACCCAGCGGACGGCTCTCTGAGCCACTATCTCAACACCCAGTTCCTGACCTTGGGGACAGACACCCACAGAGCAGTGGTTCTTGGCCACAAGGCACAGGAAAGAGACCGTGTCCCCGGCGGAGACCAGTGTCCCAGCTTTGAGAGACGCGGACCACACTGGCCACACCGACTCCACCGGCTGCCTTTCCTTTGCTGTTCAGGCCAAGCTGAAGGCATCGGCCCTCAGCGCCCTGGAGTTGGGGGGCGTCGTCCCTCTTACGCCACGTCGCGTCTCGTGATGGGCGAAGTTCGTTTTCTGCTACAAAAATAAAAAGCATAGTTTGCACCTCCAGAAAAGTAAGCAGGGCTCAGGAGTTCTGCAAGTGTTGCCCCAGAAGGCCCCTTTCTCGTGTGAAGATTTGCGGAAACAGCATTTCGGGGAGATATGAAATGTAGGGCCGGGCCTGGCCGGTGTGGCTCAGCGGAGGGAGCATCGTCCCATGGACTGAGAGGTCCGGGTTCAATTCCCGGTCAGGGCCCATGTCCGGGTTGTGGGTTCGATCCCCAGTAGGGGGTGTGCAGGAGGTGGCCGATCCATGTTTCTCTCTCATCAATGTTTCTATCTCTCTTTCCAAAAAAAAAAAAATCAATAAAAACATATTGTAAAAATAAGTAAATAAATACAGCATACGGACAGAGGAGACAGTCTCGGGCCGGTAGTTATGGGGTGCATGGCACAGAGGACACCATCTGATGAAAGGGAGTCTGGGGGCTCCTCACCTAGCAGGATGGACTCCAGGGCCCAGCGTTCATTGTCTTCTCTTTATTGATTTTAGAGAGAGGAAGAGAGACGGAGAGAGAGAAACATCGATGAGACAAAACATGGACTGGCCGCCTCCTGCACACCCCCCACTGGGGATGGGCCCACAACCTGGGCATGTGCCCTGACCGGGAATCGAACCAGCGACCTCTTGGTGCAGGGTCGACGCTCCACCACTGAGCCATACTGGCCAGACCACTATCACTTTGATTATGTTTGCAAAAATAAGTCATCTTGAAAGTCAAATATTTGTTTTTGTCTTTTTTTTATCTTCACCCGAGGATATTTTTCCATTTTTTTTTGTTCAGGTAGAGTGGGAGGGAGAGAGAGGAAGGGAGAGAGAGAGATAAACATCGACATGAAGGGACACATCGAATGGCTGCCACCCGCAGGGCCGGGGACTAACTGCAACCGAGGTACGTGCCCTTAGCGGGAACCGAACCCGGGACTCTCCGGACCGCAGGCCGACGCTCTAACCGCTGAGCCAAACCAGCCAGGGCAAATATTTGTTTTAAATGATCAAATAATCTGTGGCCAACACGGGGACGGAGAACACTGAAAATTCCAAAGCAGGATTCTGAGAAGTTTTCGGTAACGGGACAATCCTTGTGACGAAGCGTTGGAGGGAAAGCCATACACTCTCTATACGTATGTGTTATGAACACATCATGTTATTAAAACTAGACAATGGGTGTATAGGTAATGAACAGACACAGATAAAAATACACCCTCAGACATATATATATAAAAGAAAATGTAACAAAAAGTCCTGCTAGGTACCAAAGTCATCACTGCTTGGTGATGTGCGAAGGGGTTTTCTCCATCCGTACATCCATTTAACAAGACAGTTCGTGGGACCTGTGGGCACCCATCCATCTCGATCGCTTGAGTGACAATGCATGACTTCTCCCGACATACGAAATCTGGGTGGCCACCCATGTCCATCGATGCTGCCCACCCAAGGGTATCTCCTCAAAGTGGTTCAGAGCCAAAATGTTCACGGACAAGTTGTGTCAAATCTTTAACAGCTTCTTATTCTGCTTCCAGAGTCTCATGCTGTTCAAAGCCCAAGGCTACTTTAGTCAATAGGATGATGAATAAATACAATGTACCCATTAGGTTCATGGGAATGATGGTAGAATGTTACTCGTAAGCACATGTCCCACAGACATGCAAGGGGACATATATACATTTACATATGCATGAGCATATAGACATATGTACATGTGTATGTATATGGTAACATACGTGATCTATTATTATGATCTCATACATATGATCATAATAACAAACATTCCCAACTCAGCTGGGAAACCAGCTCCCAGCGAAAGGCCCGTGGGGAGCGCAAACCCACGGCCCAGGGCCCGTCCACATTCCGCTCCTGGGGAACATCCAGTCTTGGGTGAAACTCTGCTCCTCCTCCGGTCTCCGCCCTTCATGTACAGACACCCACTTCTCGTTGCGAGATTCCCGAACGGTACTTGGGCGCGACTTGCCGCAGCTCCCGATCCGTTTGGGGAGCAGTCCGGGAAGGTGCTGGGTTTCTCTCGCGGGCTGTCAGTCTCAGCACCGAGCTTGGTCAGTACCAAGTGACGCGGCGCCGTCATGCAGAGCTGCAGGGAACCCCCGACCACCCCAACCCAGCGAGCTCAGTCCTTCTCGTTTGAAACCAGCCACTGTTGACATTCAGAAGCAAGCCACGAAGGGGTATTGTGTTTCTATCCCAGGGCTAGAACGGGGCCGGGGTAGCCAACTGCAGCCTGGGGACCCCATCCAGCCAGTGCATGGTCTGCGCTCCCCTGAACGTGACCACCCTCGCTTGTACCTGCCCTGTCTGTGGCTGCCTCCATCCTCCACAGAGGACACGTGCCCCCCCGGCCACAAACCCCCAATATGTACTCTCTGATGCTTTTTCTTCCCCAATGTTTATTAATTTATTTTTGTTACAGATATTTCTCCTTTTTTACCCCTAGACACCCTCCTCCCCATCTCCCCCGCCCCATCCCCAACTTTGTTGTCCATGTCCATTGGTCATGCATACATGCATATAAGTTCTGTGGTTTATCTCTTCCCTCCCCCCACCACCCCCTCTTCTGACGGTTGTCCGTCTGTACCCTACTTCCGTGTTTCTGAGTCTACCCTATTCCTCAGACTGTTATGTTCATTATATTCCACAAATAAGTGAGATCATGTGATATTTATCTTTCTCTGTTTGGCTTGTTTCACTTAGGATAATGCTTTCCAGGTCCCTCCATGTCATATCAAAGGATAAGAGATCTTCCTTTCTTACAGCTGCATAGTACTCCATTGTGTAGATGTACCACAGCTTTTTTATCCATTCGTCTACTGATGGACACTTGGGCTGTTTCCAGATCTTAGCTATTGTAAATAGTGCTGCTACGAACATGGGGGTACATGTATTCTTTCTGATTGGTGTTTCAGGCTCTTAGGGTATATTCCTAGAAGTGGGATCACTGGGTCAAATGGAAGTTTCATTTTTAACTTTTTGAGGTAGCACCATATTGTTTTCCATAGTGGCTGCACCAGTCTGCATTCCCACCAGCAGTGTACTAGAGTCCCCTTTTCTCCACACCCTCGCCAACACTTGTTGTTTATGATTTGTTGATGGCGGCCATTCTGACAGGTGTGAGGTGATACCTCATTGTTGTTTTAATTTGCATCTCTCTTGATGATGAGTGATGATGAGCATTTCTTCATATGTCTCCTGGCTATTTGCATGTCCTGTCTGGAGAGGTGTCTCTTAGGTCCTCTGCCATACTCTCTGATTCTTTACAGAAAACATTGCTGAGCTTTGGACTTGGACCTCGGCGAGGACTAGAGATCAGCTTTCTCTTCTTGGTCCAAGGTTTCACTCACATCTGTTGACATGGGACAGGGGCTAACGTTTGGCATGAAACAGCATCTCCGCCCACGATGAGCCAGCTGCTTCCTAGTAAATGAGATTCATGCATCCGGGGCTTAAACCACCCCAAAGCGGAGCAATTAGGACAGACCCAAGCGAGAAAACCGCACTCACGGGACGCTTGCTTCATCACACATCGCCTGATGGAGCCACTGGTGCCATTTCTAACAGGACGGAAGGGCAGAGCAGGGACGTGCTCACTTTCCCAAGAACCGTCTCCCGTTTCACTGGCCGCGTGATGAGAAGTCTCGGGGACTGCACCGCACAGTGGCTCTCGGCTTTCCTGGGTCCCCTTGGCGGCATCCCCGTGATCCGGGCTTCTCTACAACAACGTCCCCGGCCGGACAGTCGCTTCTTCCCGCCCGGCCCAGCCCTGCAGTGGCAGGCTGCCATGTCTCTTTCCCAGATGGGGACTGGCGTCCTCCCTTGTCATGTGTGGCTGACCCAGTCACCAGGTCCCTTTACCAGGGGCATGGGCTGGTCATGCTGAAGGTTGCAGGCGGGGCAAGACTTCCAGGCCCAGACAGCCGCTCAGAAACGCGAGGGGGAAGCCAAGGTGCCGGCGACGAGATGGGCCAGCAGGCTGGGGACAGCGGGGTCCCACGCTGAGGTACAACGCGGGCTCTGATCAGGAGGCTCCGTGACAGCCCCAGTCCTGGAGTGACGCTCCTGGCTGCAGTTTCTTTTCTTCCATGTGCCATGTGCTGGGTGGCATTGGCTGGTAGGGTCACAGAGGTTTCAGGTGTGGGTGTCCGTGACACAAGATCAGTCTATTGCACGGTGTGCCCACCACCCGAAGTCAGATCCTCTTCTGTCGGCACATACTCGGCCCCCTTCGCCCCCCACACCCTCACCCCTGCCCTCGGGCAACCACCACCTGCTGAGGTCCAGCTTGACATTTTATTTTTTTTATTTTTATTTTTTAATCCTCACCAGAGGATATTTTTCCATTTTTTTGTACAGATAGAGTGGGAGGGAGAGAGAGAGAGAAACATCGACGTGAAGGGACACATCGAGTGGCTGCCACCCGCACGACCAACCAGGGCTGGGGACAAACTGCAACCGAGGTACGTGCCCTTAGTGGGAACCGAACCCGGGTCTCTCCGGACCGCAGGCCGACGCTCTAACCGCTGAGCCAAATTGGTCAGGGCCAGCTTGACATTTTTGCCTTTATCTTGAGATAGAGCGGAAGAGAGAGAGAGAGAAACATCGACGTGACAGAGACACCTTGAGTGGCTGCCACCCAAACGACCCCCACCAGTGTCGGGGACAAACTGCAACCGAGGTACGTGCCCTTAGAGGGAACCGAACGGGGGTCTCTCTGGTCTGCAGGCCGACGCTCTAACCGCTGAGCCAGACTGGCCAGGGCAGTCACCTGGTTCTTGGCCTTGTCCGCCTGGCTTCCTGCACTTAGCATCCTATTCCGAAGGCCCGGAGTCCTCAAAGGCCCGGGCGGACGATGCAGCGTCTCCAAAGTCCCCTCTCCCTGCCCAAGCAGCTCCTTCGCTCTTCCGTTTGCGTTTCGGTGACGTGTGTGTCCGGGAAGCATTTCTCCGCGAACATACCGAGTCCTGCCGCCAGCGCAGGCTGACTTTAAAGGCAGTAACTTGATACTACAGATAGCTCATCAATCACCAAGGAATTGCTGGGGGTGGGAACGGTCTGCCAACCAGGAAACGGATACAATGGTGACCGGGAAGGCGGGAACGACCCTCTAGGGGAAAAAATAATAATAAAAACGTCCAACCTAGCAGTAAGTGGGGACAAGGGAACATGCCCCTCGGGGGATCGAGTTCCTGCCTGAGGGGGAACAAGCCTCATCCACGCGGCCAAATATCAGACATCACTCCGTGGCCACCGGAATCATGTTTTCCATCTTGTTCGAAAAGAGGATTAGAATCTTTTCTGTTTTTTTTTTTTCCCCCAAGGACAATGAAAGATTCCATCATCATCCAAGTCAGACCTGGGGGTGATATGGGAACTATGTCCTCTCTGCCCAATTTTTCTAAAAATAAAATGAAGTCTGTATTTAAGCCATGAAACCTGGTAAGCCGTCAGGAAGTGGGAAGGAACCAATCTGTAGTTTTTAACCCCTTTCCCGCCCATCCCCCACCCTCCACCTGTCTGCCTACCAGCAAATAAATGGTCTCCGCACCTATGAGCCTGTTTGTTCTGCTTGTTCCTTTATTTTCCTTTTCGAGATTCAGTTGTTGACAGATATGTCTTGATTACCATTTTATTGTTCATATCTTTAATTTCCCTCCCCCACCCTTTCTGCTTCTTCAAGAAGACGCTTCAACATTTCCTACAACGCTGGTTTGGTGGCGATGGATGCCTTCCGCTTTGTCTCTGGTTTTTACACAGTGGTCATGCAGATGTAAAGTACAGCACAGGGAATATTCTCTATATAGTCTAATAATATTCCAATAACTACCATGGTGTCAGATGGGTGTGAGAGCCATTGGGTGATCACTAGGTTACGTACTGTCTGATCACGGGGGTGTACACCTGACTCTGACATATATCAGCCATAATTGAACATAAAAAGTGATTTTAAAAAAGCATCATCAATGTCTGGTGGGTGACTTTTGAGGATCCTTAAGCTCAGGACCTGCCTATAATTTAATTCCCTCTCTTCTACAAGCCTGGGGCACTGTGGGGGAACTGTGGGGTGCGCACACACACAGACATACGTACAATTAACAATGTCTTTAACTTAGGCATAAAAACTGGTTGGAAAATGATACCTTGAGTATAGTTGGGGAAGAGCACGGGGGGGATTTCAGAAAGGAACACATCGGCCACCCTCCTCTTCCCGATACCCCAAACGCACGCACAGAATGATTCATCGCACGCAGTTTCATCACAACCTCCTGGGAATACACTTCGGCGTGTGAGTGATTACATTAATAAATGCTTTATATTGACTCTTGGTTTCTAATTAGGCCCCGGTAAAATCACAACAATATTTTATGGTTAGTCTTCAGCCAGAAGAAGACGGTGGGGCAGACTCTCAGGAAATAAAATCACCCAGGAGGATGACGCGCCAACGGCTGGGCAACTTATCTCAACAGCTCTTCATGCTGCCATGTGTCAGAAAACATGATGATCCGAGACACGAGGACTTGGCTGTCGGGCCGCTTATCTCGACAGCTCTTTGTGAACAGAGGTTCACGTACGGAGTACAGACTGCAGAACCAACCTGGGGTTGGATGGCAGGCCAGTCAAGGTGAAATGATGCAGAGAGATGCTCTGCACTTGGGCTACCCCATGAACGACACAGTAGAAATATTTTTAGATGCAAACAGAAATGTCCGAGCCCTGGCCTGGGAGCTGACTTGTTTAGAGCCTCATCCCAATACATCAAGGTTGTGGGTTTGATTCCCGATCAGGACACACACAAGAATCAATCAATGGTGCATCAATGAGTGGAACAACCCATTGCTATTTCTCTCTCACATTCTACCTCTCTCTGAAATCGATCAAATTTTGAAGGAAAAAAAACAACAACCAGGAAATATTTTTTTAGGGGAAAAATGTGGTTCTTAACTGCCTTTTTATTGTAAAGAGAGCAAAGAAGTTTCTGTTTGATTCTGTAATCAAACAAGGTCGTTAACATGAGCAGAGAGCAGAGGGAGGTCCGTTGAAAGGCGATGAGGGTTAATCCGGAGTAGCTCTGCCCTAGAGCCAGAGTCCATACTTCCACGGGGCTTTCAAGACCACTCTGTCAGCCCATTTTGGGCAACAGCAGGAAGTCTGGTCTGGATGTTGGAAGACAACAGAAGGAAAATTCCCTTGAGTTCAGTAGAAATAACAACAGAGTTTGCGTCCCAAATGAGCTATTCGAATGGAGCTCGAGTCAAAAGGAAGAAACATCACTATGGATGCTCTTGGCTATCGGAGTGTCGTCCAGGGGGTGTGACCGTCCTCATTGGTTTGGTTCCCTCCTGGCCCCTCCCCGCAGAATCGCGTGTGACCCACAGAACCCGACATGCACATTTAAAAGGACTCATGCGCCCTGGCCAGTTTGGCTCGGTGGTTGGAGCGCCGGCCTGCGGACCAGAGAGTCCCGGGTTCGGTTCCCGCTAGGGGCACGTACCCAAAAAATACGTAAGTAAAAAATAAAGGACTCGTACATATTTCCACAGCTGAGCACTATCCCAGAATGCCACAGAAAGCCTAGAGGAGAGAGATACTCTATCCCTTAACTTATTTAACGTGATCATTTATGAAATAAAGGCATTTTTCCGAGTGAAGAGATGGTGGTCTTCCTCTCAATACCATTGCTCATCTTTTTAAAAAATCTTTTTTTATGTATTGATTTTAGAGAGAGAGGGAGGGAGAGATAGAAACATGGATGAGAGAGAACATGGACTGGCCGCCTCCTGCACGCCCCCCACTGGGGATCGGGCCCACAGCCTGGGCCTGTGTCCGCTGGGATGGTCCCCCTTGCCTGCTCCCCATGAGATGGAGTGAGAGCTAAGGCAGGTGTGGAACCAGAGGCACACCTGCCAGAGGAGTCTCGTCCCGGGGAAGGCCGCCGACCCCTGGCCCACTCCGTTCCACAGCCCTTGTGCTAAGACTCGCCTAGATTTCAACACCGAGGGCCACGTGTTGTCCTGGGGACAGGTCTGCGGCAAGGGGAACGCACGCCCCGCGCCCCGAGAACTCTGAAGCTGACCGAGTTACCATGTGCGCTGTTTCACACGCGGACAGGAGAGTGGCCGCTATTTTGCTGGTTGGCTGCCCCACGGTACGCTCATGTACGCCCCCCCCCCCCGTTCATTCACCCAGCAGACAGGGGCGCAGCACGGTTCCGAGCAAGAGACTCGGGTCCTCTCGCCGGGGAGGTTACAGGCTGCGGTGGGGGCATATTCACCTAAAGAAACGGCTGGAAAAGCAGAAAGACCCACAGAAAGAGAGAGGGGGGAGGGAGAGATGAATGAAGGAAGGAGGAAGAAGGAAGAGAGGGAGGGAGGAAGGAAGGAAGAAGGAACGGAGGGAGGGAGGAAGGAAGAAGGAACGGAGGGAGGGAGGAAGGAAGAAGGAACGGAGGGAGGGAGGAAGGAAGAAGGAAGGAAGGGAGGGAGGAAGGGAGGGAGGGAGGAACGGAGGGAGGGAGGAAGGAAGAAGGAAGGAAGGGAGGGAGGAAGGGAGGGAGGGAGGAAGGAGGAAAGAAGGAAGGGAGGGAGGGACGGAGGAAGGAAGGAAGGAGGAAGAAAGGAAGGAAGGAAGGAAGGAAGGAAGGAAGGAAGAGAGGGAGGGAGGAAGGAAGGAAGAAGGAACGAAGGGAGGGAGGAAGGAAGAAGGAACGGAGGGAGGAAGGAAGGAAGAAGGAACGGAGGGAGGGAGGAAGGAAGAAGGAACGGAGGGAGGGAGGAAGGAAGAAGGAAGGAAGGGAGGGAGGAAGGGAGGGAGGGAGGAATGGAGGGAGGGAGGAAGGAAGAAGGAAGGAAGGGAGGGAGGAAGGGAGGGAGGGAGAAAGGAGGAAAGAAGGAAGGGAGGGAGGGACGGAGGAAGGAAGGAAGGAGGAAGAAAGGAAGGAAGGAAGGAAGGAAGGAAGGAAGGAAGGAAGGAAGGGAGGGAGGGAGGGGGGGAGGAAGGAAGGAAGGGAGGAAGAAGGAAGGAAGGGAGGGAGGAAGGAAGGAAGGAAGGAAGGAAGGAAGGAGAAGGAAGGAAGGAGAAGGAAGGAAGGAAGGAAGGAAGAAGGAAGGAAGGGAGGGAGGAAGGGCAGGAGGAAGGAAGGGAGTGAGGAAGGAAGAAGGAAGGAAGGGAGGGAGGGAGGGACGGAGGAAGGAAGGAAGGAAGGAAGGAAGGAAGGAAGGAAGGAGAAGGAAGGAAGGAGGAAGGAGGGAAGGAGGGAGGGAGGGAGGGAGGGAGGGAGGAAGGAAGGAAGGAAGGAAGGAAGGAGAAGGAAGGAAGGAGGAAGGAGGGAAGGAGGGAGGGAGGGAGGGAGGGAGGGAGGGAGGGAGGGAGGAAGGAAGGAAGGAAGGAAGGAGGGAAGGAGGGAGGGAGGGAGGGAGGGAGGAGGAAGGAAGGAAGAAGGAAGGAAGGAGGAAGGAGGGAAGGAGGAAGGAGGGAAGGAGGGAGGGAGGGAGGGAGGGAGGAGGAAGGGAGGAAGGAAGGAAGGAAGGAAGGAGGGAAGGAGGGAGTGAGGGAGGGAGGGAGGAGGAAGGAAGGAAGGAAGGAAGGAAGGAAGGAAGGAAGGAAGGAAGGAGGGAAGGAGGGAAGGAGGGAGGGAGGGAGGAGGAAGGAAGGAAGGAAGGAAGGAAGGAAGGAAGGAAGGAAGGAAGGAAGAAGGGAGGGAGGGAGGGAGGGAGGGAGGGAGGGAGGGAGGGAGGGAGGAGGAAAGGAGGGAGGGAGGGAGGAGCGAGACGCCTCGGGGTGGCTGTGAGGGTGGCCATGGAGCAGAGGTCCAGTGCGGGGAGAGCCTTCTCCGACCAGAGGAGCCCGTGGAGGGTGAAGCGACCTCAGGCCCGGATGGCCCGTAGCTGGGATGCAGAGCACCGTCCGTGTGCCCGGATCCTCAAAGGGCATCAGTGCCTGTGGACGGCAGACCGAGTGACAGAGCATCACACTAAGGGCCCTGCGGCGTCTTCACCCCCTACCCTTTCCTGCCCTGTTCCCTCAGGCTCTGGGAACCCCCAGGCCCGACGGGAGCCTGGGCTTCACAGATCCGGGGCGCCGGGCAGCCCTGCAGACTGTGGGTGAGAAAACCGACTGCGGTTGGACATGTGTAGAGAGTGAGATTAAAAATTAATCGGCCACAGATTGGTAGGGGAGTGGCGCCTGTTCTGTTGCTGTTGGGTTTGCGGGAAGGCGAGTACCTTAGGGGGATGCGGAACGCGTGTTCCCTGACTGCCCCTCCAGAAACAACACCCAGAATTCAGAGCCTCCATCAGAGATGCTGCACCCGCTGTTCGTAGATTCGCGTCCGAGGGGCACACATTCTTTACAAGGGTCACCTGGCAAAGTTTAGCTTTTGCTTTTTCTCTTCAGTCATTACAGACGGAAGAGGAAGACACGGAGGATAAATCACGTTACAGAGAGAGGAGCTGGAAGGGACGGGGGCCCCCTAAGATTCTCCCAGCATGCACCTCCCTCCACCCTCTGCTGCATCCTCACGGTGGGGACCCCGGAGCCCGCTGTTTCCAGAGCTTTGGGAGCCCCCAGAACCCACCCTTTGGAGGGAAACTCAGGACCCATGGAGCAAAGACCCTGCAGCATGATGCAAGAATCTTCGGTGAATATGTCTGTTATTTTTCCTCCATAGCATCCACACAAGTGCCTCAATACTGCAGAACATGGCACACCCAGACGTTTTTAGGAGTCGTAGATGAGAACTTTTTTTTTTTACCTTTTTTTAAATGCTCACCTGAGGATATTTTCCTATTTATCTTCACATAGAGTGGGAGGGAGAGAGAGAGAAACATTGATGTGAGAGAGACACATCGAGGGGCTGCCTCCCGCACAACCCCAACCGGGGTCAGGGATAACTGCAACCCAGGTATGTGCCCTCAGCGGGAACCGAACCCGGGTCTCTCTGGACCACGGGCCACTGCTCTAACCACTGAGCCAAACCAGCCAGGGCTATTTATCAAATTTTTCTTTTTTTACGTAAGAGGGAGAGAGAGACAGGCAGAGAGAGAGAGAGAAACATTGACGTGAGAGACACATCGAGTGGCTGCCTCCTGCATCACCCCGACCAGAGACAAGGATGAACCACAACCAAGGTTCGTGCCCTTGGCTGGAATCGAACGTCCGACTCCTTGGTCCTCCAGCTGATGGTCTAACCGCTGAGCCAAACTGTCCAGGGCGACCAGGACTTTGGACCAGCTCTTTGCTCATTGTGTCCAATGGGTCCACAGACCTTCCCGAGTCATTCACCCGGCTCCCAAGTTTAAAACTGGGGTGCCTCCACTCCGAGCCCTCCCTTGGGGCCCCGACCTGTGCGGTAGGTCACTGCAGTAGGAGAAGCCACAAGGAACCCCTCCACCGGCCGAGAGAGCCGGTCAGCAGTCACATCCCCAGGAGACGCAGGCAGGCCTCCCGTTACAGACGCGTCGGACGCCGGCGCCGAGCGGGCCTCACACCTCGTTCCAATCACCCGGCTCCTAATACCAATGTGTCGGGGCACGACCGGCGGGCCCCCTGGAGCCGGTCAGCCCGGTGTCGGCGTGGTTCTCTGAGCACTGCTTCATCCGCAGGGATGACCACAAGCATCCCGCCTTCCCGGGGCGGCGGTCAGCTGCCGTCTTGACCACCTGTCACCTAGCATCCGGATGGCCCGCTGCCTCGAGCCCACCTCCTGCTGCTATTGTGCCAATTCGCTCCAAGTGGAAGGGACAGGCCGGCCAGAGGCGGGCACTGACTCGTGACGACCTCGCAGCCTGCCACACTCACGTCGCACGGGCCCAGCGGTCTGGGCGGGGCCGGGACCCCTCTCCGAAGGCGGGGGACAATCTGCCGCACCGGGGACTTCCTACCGCTAACAGGACGCAGACATTGGGGGCCCCCCAGAGACACAGGAGTCACACTTGAACCCAAAGTTTTGGTCTCACTCACTGCCTAATGGTTAATGATTCCGCTGAGATAAAAATTCAGGGGGAGCGGCAGGATGGGGGACCCCGGAAATTGCTCCCATTAGACTACAGACCTCAAGGTTGGTGCTGAAGAAGTCCTTGGCTAGATGGGTCTGGATTCTGGGCAGAAGTCACCGCCGGTGACAGGATTTGCGGGGGGGTGTCAGGATACACTAGTGTTTGGAATCAGGGAGCTGAAAAAGGCCACCGGGTAAAATGAGCGTAGATAGACGTGCAAGGATTGAGCACCCCCAATTTAGGTGCCCGGGAGCCCCAGTGCCCAACAGGGCTCTGGAGGTGGGGTGACCACCTCGTGGCCTCCTTCATGGTGAGAACTGCATGTGAAATTGGTTTTATATTGATTAATTTTTTATCCTCACCCGAGGACACTTTTCCATTCATCTTCAGATAGAGTGGGAGGGAGAGAGGGAGGAAGAGAGAGAGAGACACATCAATGTGAGAGACGCACACCGACTGGCTGCCACCCACACAACCCCAACCGGGGCCGGGGACAAACCGAGGTACACGCTCTTCGTGGGAACTGAACCTGGGACTCTCTGGTCCACAGGCCGACGCTCTAACCGCTGAGCCAAACTGGACAGGGCGGTCTTGCATTTACAAAGCCACGACCCTACTTCTTCCTTCCCAACCCAACGCCCCAGACAGGGTGCAGCTGGGCGTTGCCGCAGACCCCGGGGTGGCCAGCAACAGGCTTCCCACAGGACTGTCTCCCAGGTTTCAGCCCACGGGGGACTTGCTCACAACCTCCGGCAAGATGCACATCAACCCGGCGGCTGCGCCCGAATACTAGCAGCTCCTCACGAGCCCTGTCATCCTGCATGGCACCTCTTTACCACACCCCGATAGGGTTCCACAGCACCCGGCCCTGGCCGGTGTGGCTCAGCGGTTAGAGCCTCGGCCCGCGGACCACAGAGGCCCGGGTTCGGTTTCCGCTAAGGGCACGTACCTTGGTTGCAGTTTGTCCCCGGCCCGGTTGGGGTCGTGTGGGTGGCAGCCACTCGATGTGTCTCTCTCACGTCGATGTTTCTCTCTCTCTCCTCCTCCCTGTCTCCCTCCCGCTCTGTCTGAAGATAAATGCAAAAATGTCCTCGGGTGAGGATTAAAAAAAAAGAAAGATTCCATGACAGAGAAGAAACTGCAAGTTTGAGCTCCTCAGTATTGGGATACGTACATTCCATTTTAGAAGCTTGATTTGTTTTATCTATAACAAGATTCTTCTTCGTAGGCGACACTGGAATTATCCAAAGCCACAATGAACATAGCCAAACTCTGCAACCCGGTGCCTCGATTTAAACCTTCATAACGTCCGCCACGTTCAAGTCCAGCCAGATTCGCCCCAAACGGAG
This sequence comes from Molossus molossus, assembly GCF_014108415.1. Lineage (NCBI taxonomy): Eukaryota > Metazoa > Chordata > Mammalia > Chiroptera > Molossidae > Molossus > Molossus molossus. The sequence goes on from NW_023425355.1 coordinate 145,377,032, forward strand.
ACGCGGGCGGTGCCCCCTTTGACAATCACCGACACAGTGTGGCAGCCGCAGGGTAGCAAAATCGGAGCAAACGTTCAGAATACAAAACCGCAGCTATTTTACGTGAATTTTAAAGGGACACCTTAATGTGTTTCCCAAAAGTCCTACGATCATAGACATGACTTCGTTCAGTGGACACTGACCCGACATCTCTTATGTCAGACCGCTTTCTAGGGTCCAAGGGTCAAAGAAGGAATGACACGTGGTCCTATTCCGGGACCCTCACGTGGAGTAGGCGAGTCACCAGGTGCGCCTGACCTCCGGAGACCTGCAAGGGGTGTACACGCAGCCGCTGACCCGTGGGGATTCCCACGGCTGCCTTTCGATCACTCGTGCTGGGGGTTCAGGATCACACGAGAGATGGTGGGGGAGAAGGACCACATCCACGCTGCGCCGGGTGTACGGTTTTCCCGTGTAGGGACCCTCCTGGTTTAGGGTGACTATACCCCAAACCAAGCACACCTGGGTCTCCATCAGAGCCGGCGACGAGACCTCCCCTCTGCCAACACGCTCATTCCATTTTGATGGCTTCTCCGGAATGACACCTGCCGGCAGCCCCGCGTCTGAGCAAACACCGACCCACACCGGAGGGCGCCCCACACACGGCACCTTCACCAAAATGACACAATCGACTTGAGACGGGCAGTGTTTGAAAACGGGTTTCTCCCCTCACTATCGAATGTCTCTGTCCATCGAAACCCAAGCGTTTGGGTTACCGTCTTGTTCGGAGGTTGCTCACCAGGTCCAGTGTTTGTGAGCCTGGCAGGGTCTCTAGAGACCTTGTCCTGCCCTGAACGCTGAGCATCTGGCCTGCCTCCCCCCTGCGTGTCTGCCCCCCTGCATGACAGCATTGCGTCAGCAACACGAGACCACTGTGTCGGCCGATGAGCACCCGGGCGCGCACAGTAACACGGCAACCCCAGAGCTGGGCCCTGGCCTGCAGAACCTTCTCAAGTCTGTCACACGCACCGCCGTCCAGCACCGGGAGGGCGTCTCCCACCCCCTGCTGCCAGGAGCCTGTGTCTGTTTTGCCAAAGGAAAGACAATTCCCCAGGCCTCGGTTTTCCTACCTCTCGCCACGGACGCCCTACTTCCAACGGTTTCTGCAGGCTGCTCAGACCCCACCCCCTCAGTTAGACAGCAGTTGTGTGGACAGAGATTGTTGGGCCTTCGTCTTAATGAGCTGGTGAGCATTCCTGCAGGGACAGCGCAAAGGGGTGGACAGATGTTATCAGCCTGGTGGTTCTGCAGGAGGCTGCAACTCCACCCACAGGGAAACACTGGTCCATCCCTGCAGATCACTGGGGGAAGGTGCTCAACAAGGGGGAGACGGGCCCATGTGCAGTGAATGCGCGGTGACGTGGGAGGTGCGTGCCTGTCAGTCTAGCCCGGGTAGGAGGCTGAAGCCGATGTAGGTGCATGAAATCTTGGAAGATTAAACCCCCAGACAAGGAGCTCCCTCTCTTGCTCCGTGACCCGCACTGAGCCGCCATGTGGCCTCAAGCAGCCCAGTGGCCCCGGCCACGCAAACCCCACACAATGGACTGCAGCTGGGCACATGGGCTCAGCGCGCCTCACGCTGGACGGGCCTGCCCTGGACGTGACGCGGAGTGGAAACTGTGGGCGGTGGCCTTAGTTCTAGCCCAGCTGAAGACAAGATTGGAGCCGTCCATGGCGAGACGGACAGAGATGGGACCTTGGAGGGGAACCCCCTTCCCTTTACATCGTCCGTAAAGGGTTCCACGAAACCCACCCTCCCGAGGTGGCCTCGGGAAGTTCTGTCCCCCGAGGCCGCCCAAGCGCTCACCTCCGCCGGAGACCATGGCATCGATGGGCGGAGTTTCTGCCTTGCAGCCATGTACTTCCGGTTAGCGCTTTGCAATATTTTACATTTTCAGCCCTTCATGAAGGCATTCCACCAATAGTGTCCCGACACCAGCTTGCACGAGACCCCACGCGGGGGGCTGGGGCTCCGCCCCCCGCTCCTTCCTCCCTGTGTTGGCAACTGTTCCTTGAACACCTCTTCGCCTTAGGGACCCATTTCCGGCTCCAGGACCAACACAACACAGGCTACGACATTGCCCCGGAAGACGGTCCAGACGCCCCTGTCGACAGTGCGCGGGGAGGGTGGCCCCCCGCTGGCTGCGTTGGATGGGTGAGGACACTGGGGTGACAGATTGAACATGATCACTCCAACTACGAGGGTCACGGCGTAGTGAGCTCTGGATCCGAGCGACGTCGCACCTGATGACGTTTTACCTGTCAGTTGTTATCAGCACTGAAAGAACCTGACCTTGGCCAATCAGCCCACAAGCGCCACACGATCCCACTGATCTGGGGACTGTAATGAACAAAATGAGCTGACGGACAGAACAGGCCCAGAGACATAGGAAGGAGAACCGTTCAGACTGACAGGAAGGGGCGGGGGATGGATGAGTTGAACTAAAGAACTTACATGCGTGTGTGCGTACCCAATGGACATCGACAACAATGCTGGGGGGCGGGGAGGGGGCCTGGAGGGGGAAAAGGAGAAACATCTGTAACAAAAATAAATAAATAAAAATTGAAAAAAAAAAATTAACCCGACATTGGTCCTATCAATACTTTCTTCATCTAGATGACAAACAAGGTTTTATGGTAACTGAGCCGTATCACCAGGTTGGTAACAGGGCACAAAGTACGGAGGCGTCCGGACCTGCTACGAGGACTAACCTGCTCACAGCTAAGTGCTGATGGGAACAGCCAGAAAAACAGTCCTGGTACTGACCGATCCCACGTTCGTTAAAAGTCAGAACCGGCAAATCCATACACAGAGAGTAGGTTACTGGCTGCTGGGGCCGGGGTGGTTACAAATGGACACACGTGACCTTTGGGGGGTGATGGAAATGTTCTCCGACCGGGTGTGGTGACGGTTTGCACCATGCTATAAATTATTAAAAATGCATTAAGTACACGAGTTCTAGTGCATATGAAGCATAGCTCATCAGTGCTGTTTTTTTAAAAAATAAGGAAGACAAGAGATGGCCCGAGACGCAGAAACCATGGACTGCCTCGTGTTTAAGGACCCGACCATCAGCCCACTTCTGCTTGCAGTGTCCACGATGCCCCCGTGTGCAGGACCTACAGGTCTGCCTGGGTAATCACATGATTACTGCACCCAAGACGCTTCTGAAGGCAGACTGGGGGGTCCAACACCAGCTGGGTGTCCTGCAGGGTAAGTCGTCCGGCACATCTACCTGCAGACAGCACCCCACCCCACAGGTGAAGGGCTCAGTCCTGGAAGACTGTCCCCCACTGCAGACACAACCACGATCCAGGTGGTCAGCTGCACCTCTGACCCACCGGCCAGAGTCGCGGGTTCCCACAATCTCCTCCTCTGTTCCCCCTTTGCTCAAGAGGCTCCCAGACCTCAGGAGACAGGTGGCTGGCTGTTCGCCCGTTTATTGCAAAGGGATGTCATCAAGCATGCGGACGTGAGCTCGCAGGTTGGTAGGGCGGGCGTGCGGGAAGCTGCCTAGCATCCACCTGGCAACCCCCAGCCCCATGTGTGAGGGGCCCCGTCACGATGTAGGCGTGGGCCATCGTGAACTGCATTGCCAGCCCCTCCCGCCCTCTGGAGAATGGGGGTGCAGCTGAACCTTCCAAGCATCTAATCAGCGGTGGGTCTTTCTGGTCACCAGCCCCCCACCCAGGAGCCCACCAACTGTCACCTCATTAGAACAAAGGAGTCTCCCGCACCAGGGCACCCCCAGGAGCTCCGGACCAGGAGGCCGGGCACAGAGCACCGTGTGCCGTCTGTGGCCTCAGGCTGCGACACCAGGCCCTGCAGACAGTGCATGGCTCCACACCCCTTCTCCCCTAAACCAGGCTGACTTCGAGTGCCCGCGTCCATCCCCTCTGCACGTCTCCATGGCCACCTGAGCTCGGAGCCCCAGGTGTGTTTCAGCCAAACACCGGACGGCCAGCCCTGCTCCCCCAGCCTCCCCCAGAGCAAGCCAGAGCTGTGCTCGAAGGAGACCATTTATCACCCCCTTGCAGAGGCCTTGCGTGTTCCCCATAAAGCCCTGGAAGAGGTCCTCTCCGGCCTCGCTTTTCAATTGCAGGAACCCTGGCTCAGACAGGTGACGTTCCGTGGTCCAAGGTCACGCAGACAGTGAACAGCGGGGCCAGAATATAAACCCAGCTCTCTCGGGTCCCAGGAACTCTCACGTCAATTAATTCTGTCCAATCATCAGACCATCCGGGACGTCCTGCCCCGCTGCACCGCTGGGTACGAGTAAAACCTCCCTCTCGTCCAAAGGGTGCTGGGTGGCATGTTTAAACCACAGGGTACGCGCTGGCCGGACAAAGCAGAATAAGGACGTCGGCAGTGCCCACATGGCTTGGCCCCTCGTCACATTGCACCGAGCCACGCAGACTCCCTGAAGACCGGTCACGCCGAATTGTCTTTGAATAAAAGATCGCTTCAATTTCATCTCTCACCAGCGAATGAGGGCCAAACGCACTTCCCTTCTTACGGCTCGTGTTTTCTTCGCAAAATTCCACTTCAGCCGTCTTCTAAAAATAGCAGCTCCCCCAGCAGGGAGCGCGGGCAGCCAGGAGGATCGGCCACATGCTGCCCTTGCTGCAGGCCGGAGGAGCCGGATCGAGGCGGGACCTGCAGGGGGAGACCGCGCCGCCTGGTTGTCAGAGCTCGTGTTGGGACCAGTTCGCTGTGGAGGGGGCCTCGGGGGTGGGCCCATTGAGGACACCAACCCCCAAGTCTGGATGTACTTTCCTCATCCCCACAGAGGTCAGCAGCTCAGGTTCAATGGAAAAGATCACAGAAACTGTTCTTGTCGTCAGTCATTCTCCACTGGGGTACTTTTACACATGCATGCACATGCACACACATGCATGCACACGTGTGAACACATATGCATGCACATGTGCGCACACACATGCACACATACACGCACACACGTATGCACACCCTCACACACACATCTGTACAGGACAACGGACAATATACGGAGACAAGTTTTGTTGCCGTAATTTTTTCTGCTAGGCAGAGGCAGCTGCTGGCACCCAGCGGGTGCAGACCAGGGCTCTCCTGCACACCCACAAGGCACACGGCAGCCCCCCCACAGTTATCCGGCCCCAACGGGCTATGGCGCCCACATTGAGGAAACCTGGTTTATACAGAGGCCACAGAGAAATTCTTGTTTCTGCCTGGCCAGTGTGGCTCAGGGGTTGAGCATGACCCATGCATCAGGAGGTCACTGGTTCGATGCCCGGTCAGGACACAGGCCCAGGTTGTGGGCCTGATCCCCAGTGGGGGGTGTGCAAGAGGCAGCCAGTCGATGTTCTCTCTCATGAATGTTTCTATTTCTCTCTCCCTCTCCCTTCCTCACCGAAGGACACTTTTGCACTTATCTTCAGATAGAACAGGAGGGAGATAGGGAGGAAGAGAGAGGGAGAGAAACTTCGACGTGAGAGAGACACACCGAGTGGCTGCCACCCACACAACACCAACCAGGGCCGCAGACAAACTGCAACCAAGGTACATGCCCTTGGCGGGAACCGAACCCGGGACTCTCCAGTCCGCGGGCCGACGCTCTAACCGCTGAGCCAACCAGGCCAGGGCAGAAACAAATATTTTTTTATAAAAAGAACTTCTCGTTTCTAAAAAATAACCTTTGGGGGTTCACTAAACCAGCAATGATCGGGATCGTATACTTTCCTGTATCATTCGATACCATGTATTGGAATTCCCAAAATGACCCCCAGCCCTGGAACAGGGGCCCTCTATCCACTTCTCTTCCAGGAAAAGATGACTCTGTGCAGAACGTCAGGGTCACCGGCGCGCTACAGGCTGCGTGCTGGGGACACAGCGTCGTGGGAACCTCGTGCATCCCTTGCTCAGAGCAAAGTGACCGTGGCCCCGTGCAAACTGGCCTCCAGAAAAACACCCCCAAGCGGAAATAAACCGGTTTTTAAAAACCGCGGCCACAGACGCGGGACCCCAGCAAGGAGGTTCATTTTCAGACTCCCTTTTGGCTACGAGGCAGTAATTAAGCTCTTGTTAGGGACCCGTGTTTAGAAGCTGCCGGGCTGTGGACGCTTGGTGTTCGGCAAAGTCCCCGAGGCCTGGGTGTTGAATGACGCGGATCGATGGTGTCTCACACAGAAGGACTCAGAAATAAAGCTGCTCCGAGCGGTTCCACCCATTAATTTCCTGCAGGCCTGGCGGCGTCCATTACGTATGGATTTATTGGAGAAATTTCAAGAGTCTGTGGCGGCATCTCAGCCCCACACACTCGTGAGAACCATTGATGTCCTCCCGGACAAAAAGGGCTTTTCCAGTTAATAAACTTCTTCTTATGTATCTCTTAATCCTTTCACAAAAGGACACACAAAACAGCCGCTCAGCATTCTGCAGGCTCGCTGCGGCGGCGGCGCGCAGCCGGGGGCTCTCCCAGTTCCCACGCTCCCGGGTCCTGCGCCGGCCGGGAGGGAGCTGGCGTGCCTGAGCCATGCGGAGGTGTCAGGGTCCACAGCAGCAAACCTGTGGAGCATTTCCATGAGCCTGTTTGAGCCAAACTGATGACCATGGCCAGGAGGCAAAATCTGAACGGACTGAGGAGGTGCTCCGGGGAAACGGGTGCTACCGCTTGGTTTATTAGAATCAAAGGAGGCGGTGCAGGGGCTCCGTGCAATTCTCTGGTGGTGAACTGGGGAGGCGAGAGGAAGCACAGGGGGTATCCTCTGGAACCAGGTCCATGGGAACAGGAAGGATGCATAGTTCTTTTACGTGGGAGGGTACACGACAGTTAGCAATGAAGACGCGCAGCACCGAGCGCTGGAACGGGGGTCAAGGCAGCAGAGAGGGGTTCTGAGGTCTCTGCCCTGATGGGCGATTGTGCCCTGAGGGGCCTGGAATAAAGGCAGTCACCCTGACATTGCGAAGGGAGGTCACCGTCGATGCAGAAGGACAATAGACAGGCTCAGTCACGGCCAAGGTTGGCCTCAGTCCAGGAACATGCGACCCGCATGATTGGCTCTCAGTTAGGAAGTCTCAAGTTCAGACCGTCCTGTGTGGCAGCGTTATTGATATTAGTTTTTGCTTTTTGTCTTTATTGATTTTAGAGCGAGAGGAAGGGAGAGGGAGAGAGAGAAACATGGATGAGAGAGAACATGACTGCTCACCTCCTGCGTGCCCCCCACTGGGGATGGGCCCACACCCTGGGCATGTGCCCTGACCGGGAATTGAACCAGCGACCTCTTGGTGCAGGGACGACGCTCAGCCTCTGAGCCACACCAGCCGGGCCTATGTGGGTACTTTGGGTCTCTGAGTTTTAGGCCCCCACACAGGCCTCCCCTGAGCTTGTCAGGTGTAGTATGTGCCCCCCTCCCCTCTGAGACTTCATCTACAACCAGCAAGAGACAACACACCATTTGGGGTGAGGCAAGTCACACCCGAAGGTCGTCATCGTGGGTCTGGGAAGCCCTCCCTCAAGACCATTCACGGGCTGGGTTCTGTCACGGAGAATGCAAGCAGCGAGTTCTCAGTCTACCATTGACCTTCCAGGGCACGGAGGAGGGTTTGAACCTGAGCACTGACAACCGTACCCCTGAGAATTACGGGGCGTGATGCAGAGCAAGGGCCTCCTCCCCCGGCCGCAGGAAGGAAATCAGCGCTGTGAGGTGTTTGTGGGAGGAGATTGGAGACTGCATACTCTTCCTCTGTCCTCCCTCCGCCTCCTGCGCCTCTCCTCCCTCCAGGGCTCCTCCTCTTCGTCCTCCTGGCTGCAGACCAGACTCCTCCCTCCTGTACCCCCTGCGATGATGCTGACGGTGAGGACCAACCGGAGACCTCGGCTTGATCAGCCAGCGTCTCGCGTGCTCTGTGAGTCACCAGACAGGAGCCCGCCAGCCCCTGTGCTCCCCGTCCTCTGGTGGTTTGTACAACGTGCAGGCACTGATTACGGTCCAGGTCCAGGACAGAGGCATCAGGAAATGAGCAGAGACAGCCTGTCCCGCACCTCGAACTCCCGCATCCACGGCACATGCTCTGTGGCAGAGTGGAGCTGCCGTGCACGCCCCACGTAAAAACCCTGCTCCAACAGGTGCCGAACAGCTGTTCTGTCCGGGGCTCATCTGAACACCTTTCCAGCACCCCCCCCCCCCAGTCTCTACCTGCCCTTCATCAACGCTGAGTGTGACCAGCTTTTAGTCACCGCCAATCTATGGGCAGCGCCTTCTTCTCTTCTTCCATTTCTGCAATCTTGAGTAAAATTAAATATTGTCTGTGTGTAGCCATACCTTCTTCTCTCTGGGTGTCCTCTGCAGGTTCCGGCCCCCTTTGAAAGGCAAGGTCACCTTCTTCTTTCTCTTTCCTCTTTTAGTCTCACGGAAATGAATGTTCACATTATCACTCTTTCGTAAATACGACGTTTCATGCGCCTGCGAAGTGGATGTAGAGAGAAAGGCATCTTAGACATCATGATAAGGACCCGTTGAACTTCCTCTAAATGTCCATCGGCCTTGGACACCGCTCAGGAATGGGGTGCTGTCTGATGCAGATCTCACTATTTCAGGGCTTTAAACACGAGGCCAAAGACCCAAAATAAAGTCGCTTGCACAAAGCCCGATGCCACCGAACAGGCCCACTGGTGTGGCCACTGCGCAGGCGGGAAGATTTGATATTTAAGCCCCGACACAAAGGAGTTCTGCACCCTTGTTCTCTCTCTTGTGTGCTGGGCTCCTTGCAGGGGACACACCTGCCTGAGTTTGTGGACCCCACACACAATGGACTAATGGACTGTTACACCACGCCACCATGGAACAGAAACTCCGGACACTGGCCTTGCTTCTAGCTCTACTGAATCCTCAGCTGCACCTCCTCCAGGACTAGCTTAAAGGAAACAGGACTTTGCAAACCCGGGGATGTAATTCTACGCAAAGACAGTTTTCTGCCACATCTCATCCTCCTGTGGGGGCCTCCAGAAATGCTCATGCCAGCAGCACCCCAAGGACCCCGCTCCCACTAGCAAGGGAGAAAGAATATCCAGGCAATTCTCTGATAACAACCTGGTCAGCACTGGTCAGGATATCCTCCTGAGAGACCCCTGTCATCCCCTAGCGGACAGTGACCCTGTAATAACCACCCACTCGTTTGTCTAAGACGACATCCTCATTCCTACTGGCTTCTGCCTATACAAGTCTTATATTTTGTACAAGCTCCACAGGGCTTCTATCTATCTGCTGGACATGATGCTGCTTTTTTCAAATCAGTGTTCGCTCAAATAAACTCTTAACGTTTTTCAGTTACCTCAGCTTACCTATTAAGAAGGGACATCCGCTTACAACTTACCTACAGGGTGTGGCGAAAGTAGGTTTACAGTTGTGAGCATGGAAACACAGACTTTATTCTCGCATTATTATTTATTAATTACTGTATTATTTTCCATGGGAACAACTCTAACCCTGCCTTTGCCCACCTCGTACATTTTATTTGTGATTTCTAGGCTTAATAAGAAATTATAAGGATCTTTATGCACAAGAAAAAGAAACAATTTCTATATTTTCAGGATTTTAAAAAATAGATGTCTAAACTACATATCACGTATTTTGGTACAAAATTGTAAGGAAAGACTCCAGCTATGCTATTTTTTAAAATAGCTTTTCAGTGTCATTACCATTATTAAAAAAAATTACCCATTTTTAGGAAATACCACATTATCATAGACTAACTTCCTGTCTGACTGATGTTCGATAACTCCAATCATTCTATCTCTCAATTACAAGGCCAGTACCAAATTATTTAAACATGGTCTTTGTAACAGATTTTTATACCTAAGAACACTTCCTTAGAAATTGTATTTTTTTTTCCCTTGAATTAACTGCAATGGAGGTTATGCCCATAATCGAAACATTTAAATGTGTCTTGACAGATAGAGAAATGAAGTGCAAATGTAGCCCCCCTGAAAACCTACTAATGCATTTATAAAGGGACACGATTCATGTCACTGGTCCAGTGTCTCGTCATGGTAACTACACCCCTCTTACAGGGGAATGATGTAGTGTTGGTCAGCTGTGTTAAAAAATAGCTTCATAGATGGGTGATTAAAAAAGGGTGAATTCCTATCAGGATCTTTGAACTCTGTCTTGAACTGTGAAAAGCCGAGTTCCCCAGGAACTGGGCTCCTAGACGTAACAGGAGCTGGTGGGGCTCATACTTTATCCTGACCACAGACACAGACGGTGACAGATCGTGTGTCAGTTAGGACTTCCTCTGGCTGCCAGCTAGAGAGGACCCTGCTCGTATAACTTACACAGTTGAGTGGACTCGTGTCTGAAAACACTGTGGGGCCTGTGGGAACAAGTCAAGAGGCCTGCCCACGACCCAGGCTCCTTCTGTCTTTGGTTTCACGTGGCCTTGCTGTGTGGGGTTATCAGATGCCTGCTGAGCCAACAGGAACTGTGCCGAAATTCCAGGTGGAAATCAAAGACAAAGGAGCCTGGCCGGTGTGGCTCAGTGGTCGAGCTTTGACCCCTGCACCAAGGGATCACCGGTTTGATTCCCGGTCAGGGCACAGGCCCAGGTTGTGGGCCCGATCCCCAGTGGGGGGCGTGCAGGAGGCGGCCAATCAATATTCTCTCTCATCGCTGTTTCTAATTCTCTGTCCTCCTCCCTCTCTCTCTAAAATCAATGAACAAAACAAACATTTTTTTAAAAAAGAAGAGATAAAGGAGAACATGCCAACAATAGATGACTCCTAGGCTTCACCGACCACTCATGTCACATGGACACCACTACAGAGTTGCTTGGCAAGTCCAACTGCTTTCACAGCTTTGTCAGAGCGACTGATAACATAAAGAAAACCGGACACCGTGGTAGAGTCAGCTAAACGACAGCATCATCCTATAAAAGATATTTCCTCTTCCCTTTGGAGGAACTCGTGAAAAGAAGCCCATTAAACTCTATCTTGAGAAAACGCTTCTGTTCAGAACTGCAGAAACGTTGTTTTCAAGATGACACTTCCCGAACTCTTTGAGAAATCACTTGATCCCAAAGAAAGTAGGCGAACTCGGGGCTCTCTCCCACAGTGCACACTGGGAGAAGAAATGAAGGTGTGAGCATCTCGGGTGGTAACCCCCAGCTGTGCCACCAGCCACGGAAAAGATGCTGCCACGCAGGGACTCCACACGTCCACCAAATGCATGCCGCTCTCGGGAAACCTCTCCAAGAACACCAGTACGCTGACAAAGGAATCAAATCAACCCACTCACAAAGAGTTCTACGCACAATAAAAATGTCAATGAGCGATGAAACTCTGCGTCAATGTCTGAACAGTTATTACGGTGATTAAGCACAATCCAAGAGTGAGAACTAACTCCTAATATGGAAGGAAAAGAATGTAAAATATATCCTCGTAGTTACAACATACTACATTGTTCCTAATATAGCTACTATAATCTTTTTAAAATTTTTATTGACTTTCTTGGGGTGACATTGGTTATAAAGTTATGTAGATTTCAGGGGTACAATTCTATAACACATCCCCTGTATATTGTACTGTGTGTTCACCACCCCAAGTCAAGTCTCCTTCCATGACCATTGATCCCCCTTTACCCTCTCCTACCTCCTCACCCCCTTTCCTCTGGTCATCACCACTCTGTTGTCTGTGTCTATGGGTCCATTTTTTCCTTCTTAATCCCTTTACCTTTTGACCCCCAACACCCCTCCCCTCTGACAGCCGCGGGTCTTTTCTCTGTATCTCTGAGTCCGTTTCTACATCCGTTCATTTATTTTGTTCATTACAGTCAACACTAATCTTGATCTAAAAAAACCTGTTCATTTGAACCGAAACCTATGCAGAGGGAAGCGAAATGGTGCTCAAAAGTGTTCTGAATCATTCTTAATGGGCAAAGGGCAGGTGACGTTACTTCAGGACGAATTCTCTAAATGTGTTTTCTTCGGGGCAACAGTCAAACGACCAGAGGACGGAAAGAGGAGAAAGATGTAAGCAATTAAGCAACAAGCAGGGAATCACTGCGGGGAAACAGAAACTCAAAATTTCAAAAAGGGCAGAGGAAACGAATATTACCCGCGGAGGGAGCTCTACTTTCCAGGAGGACGTAGAGGTTAATTGCACACACCCTGTGCACGTGTGGTTTCGACCACTTCTTCCAGACCCAGCCGCCTCACGGGGCCTCACTGATAACACAGGTCAATACAGGGGCTGCTTTCCAATCAGAAATCACGTGGCGTACGCGTATAACGGAGTGTTATTCAGTCTTTAAGAAGAAGGACATCTGCCAAACACAGAAAGGCACATCCCGCGTGACTGCACGTATATATCTAACAGAGCCAAACTCTTAGAACTGGAGAACAGAATGAGGCTTTTCAGATCTCGTGGGGAGAAGGGGAGGGGTACCCAATGGGTATGTGCTCAGTTGTGTAAGATGACTAAGGTCTGGGGTCCTCTGTGCCTACGGTTAACCTATGATATCGTGTCCTTGAAACTTTGCACAAAGGTTGATCTCTGGGTTGTACAGTTGAAACTCACATAGTTTTGTATGTTAAATGTACTAGAAAAATAAAGCATCGTTTAAAATAAAAAAAAAAGAAAACAGTGAAAGTTAACGTGGCTTGGACTGCAGATTACAGTAAAACAAGTACAAATTGGTAGTTAGAGAATAATCATGGCGTATAAAGCACAGGATAAGAAATATAGTCAGTAACATAATAGCTACGTGTGGTGTCAGATGAGTAAGAGACTTGCTGGGACCACCACTTCGTAAGCTGTATAAACGGCTAATCACTGAGTGGGACAGCTGAAACTAATATAATATGGCATGTCAACTGTCATTAAAACATAAAAAAATTATTCGCGAAAAGAAGGTCGATCGCATGTTAACTATTCTTACAACCATCACCAAACCAAACTAAAACACACACACGCACACATGCACACACACGCCATCGGGGCGATGATGTAACAGGTATAGGTGTATTTCCAGACTCATCAAATGATACGCATGAAATCCACGTAGCTTTTCGTCGCTCAAGTATATTTCAATAAAGCCTGAAAAATGTAAAGGTAAAATAAAAACTGTGAGAGACCAGATCAAGTTGTTCCAAGTCAAGCCTGCCCTGGGCATTAAGGAGGATCAGGTCCGGTAACATCAGGTAGAATCTTCCAGGCCCTCGGCCACAGGAGAGCTACAGGGTCCCCCCAACACACACAGCTCCAAGTTATTTATCATCCGAATATTGGTTTCGTTTCTGTGAAATAGGGATAATATTTCCTAGCTGCTGGGATTTTTAATTCACCCAAACAAAGCATTTGGGATCACACTGGTTCTTTAGGTATTCATGGTTCTTTAGTATGACTCTGTGTGCTTATTGTAAGGACAGACACTGGGCAGGCGATGGCATCTCAAAGCCAAACCGCTCCACCAGCGTTGCAAATTAGGAACGAGAAAATATATAAGTAACAGTGGTCTCTAGATGCTTAGAGATGATGCTCGAAACCAAGGAAAGGAAATGCAAAACTAAACAAAGAAAAACAACAACAACAAAATCAACCAATCATCTTGCTATAAGGATGCATTTATCATAATATCCGGAGAAAATGTAAGTGACGACACGATTTGAAGAAATAGCGAGCTGGCACCAGAATGGGGTTTTGTACGGATTCTCCCCACTGCTGACTCACTTGGTCATTTTTGCCGCATTGATCTCTTTCGCTAAGGTCAGGGGGTGAAGTCCAGGTCAGCCGGCTGGTCTTGGACTGTGCGTTTCCATAAAGTGACAACGGGGGGACAGATCTGGAAAGAGGGGGGCAGGCTGACGACGAGTCTGAGCTCCTGTTCCACACACAGCCTTAAGGGGTCAGCCTGTCCCGTCGACAACGATGAAGACTGACAGGTGCGAACTCCTCAAAGGCCCGACCAGGATGAACACAGACAGGTGCACCGAATCCAGTTCCCCATGACGACACGCCCTTCCTTACATCCAGAAGGAGGGACATTCAGGACAGACAGACAGAGACGGTAACCAAACGGCGCAGCTGGCACTGGGCCGACAGTGCACAAACTCCCACCCGGAAAACTGGGGGCCAACTGCGCGTAGAAAAAAGCAGTTTGAATGAGACCCAGAGAAACTTCCGCAGGGCAATGCCATTACCGGAGCTACAATGATGCCCCTGAAAGGCAGGTGGGAAGGGACCGAACGGAAGGACTTTCAAGACAGATACGCGTGGATTTCGAATCTCCGTCACAATGGCCGTGCAAGGCGTCCTCTCCGGCTGGGTCGCTTTGCAGGGCTCCCCTGCACACCCTCTTCTGCTCAGCTTCGAACATCCTTGCTGCTGGATTTATTCCGTGTCAGCCAAACTGCTGTTTTTATGGACTTGCCCATGGAGTGCAGACCATCATCGATTCTGAGGAACACGAACACGCCCTGGTAAACCATTCAATTTAGATAGGATTGAGCCATACCCGGAGATTCTTAAACGACCTCGCTTTTCAAATCTCCTCTAGGCATGAAATAGACCCACACGCGGAAGATGTAGTGTGTCCACTTCCCAGGGACGTGCGCGCACCGTGGTCTCCGTGAGGGACATCCATCACGAGGGAGCCATCGATGACATCCCTGGATGCTTGCGGATTTAATAGAGTTGCCCTCGGAAATCGAGTTACGCGGCATTCTTGCCTTGTCGATGACCGCATGCTGACATCAACATTGTGGGTTCTGGTTAGTGCAAAGCCCCATCCATTGGAAAAGGGGACTCAGCTCCGGAACCCATCCTGTTCCCAAACAGTAACCACTGTCCTCGGCTGACCGAGAACTGACACACAGTGCGCGAGAATGTCACGCAATGCAATTTCCGGAAAGACGGCTGACCGTCCGGACATCAGGTCCTACGTATGCCTTCCCGCATCCTGACGAGAGTCATCGACGCGGCCCTGGCACAGGTGGACATTTCAAGATGTGTCTTGAATTCAACCCCAGGGTCTAGATCCTGACCGAATCTCTGTGTCGTCAATAAACGGACGTTTGTTAAGGGTTTACTGGCGTGGTTTCGGTTCCCAAGGACGAACACACATTGCGGAAGTTTACAGGATGAAGAGAGGGCGAAACTGTCCAGATGGAAATCTGAGGCCTCCGGAACGGACTTCTGATGCATTTCTACCTGTCTGAGTGGCATCCACTCATGGGACTGACCTCATGAGCATTGTGGTGCTGTGGCCAGCAACTGCTACCTTCTTACACCAATGGGCACTTCACACACATACGTAACAAGTACTCTTCATGGTCACTGTGAGAATCTTGGAAAAAATCCCTGGTGGACTGACTTGTGCCTTTTAATCACAATGGCAAAGGGACATTAACTCCCATGGCCCAATGTGTTCCAGTTTTCTTTCGTAACGCCTCAGGTGTGACTGCACACCTATCCAGTATTTTGTAGTTATCCAAGGGGTAACCCTGGAAAGCCACTGTCATCTGGTCTACCTACACCTGACCCTGACTTCCCTTCCCGATCCTCATGCTTCCAACGCAACCCCACCTCTCAGTCATTGTCACTTCCTGGCCCCTCCCCTCGGCCACCTGTCCCGCCAATGTGAGTACTGCCGTCTCCCCAAACAAGGTGAGGGGCAGAGGACCGAGCAGAGGGAGCAGCTGATGCAAAGGCCTTCATCAAAGGACTGGCCCCTCAGGGTGACCTACCCTTGCAAACAGGTGACGGTCCCCTCTTCTAGCTCTGCCAGGACCAGGTATCAAACGCAGGCTGCGTGAAGAGGGGGAAAAGCATGGATGAGACAGGGCTCTGCAGCCGAGGACACTCGAGCAGGGAGGCTCTACCCAGAAACAAGAGGGTCTTGAAGGGGGCTCTGGGCTGGAGGCTCTGCCTTCTGTCTCCCTGACCTTCTCTACAGAACGATGCTGGTCACGAGAAGGGGTATGAACATCATCCAAATGTTGTCCGTGCCCTTGGAAAGCATCACATTCCATTAGAGAGATGAGACACAGACACACCTCTTCGTAGGACTCGAGTCTCCCCCTCAGAGTTAAGTCATAAGGCGGGGATTCAAATTGCTTTCACGTGTCTTACTACTGGATAGACACAAAGCAAGGCACTGACCATTTCACAGAGGGATCCCTATGCTATGACAAAGGGACCGAGTGTCATCACCTGTTTCATAAATAAAGCACAATCAGAGAATAATCACCCCCACATCTACCCACTGAACTGGCCATCCGACTAGGACCTCATTCATCTACCTACTGAACTGGCCATCCAACTAGGACCTCACTCTTTTTTTTTTTTTATCCTCACCCAAGGATATTTTTCCATTTTTTTGTACAGATAGAGTGGGAGGGAGAGAGAGGAAGAGAGAGAGAGAGGGAAACATCGATGTGAAAGGGACACATCGAGTGGCTGCCACCCGCACGACCAACCAGGGCCGGGGACACACTGCAACCGAGGTACATGCCCTTAGCGGAAACCGAACCCGGGTCTCTCCAGACCGCAGGCCGACGCTCTAACCACTGAGCCAAACTGGCCAGGGCAGGACCTCACTCTTTTACGTACTGAACCTGCCATCCGACTAGGACCTCACTCATCTACCTACTGAACTGACCATCCAACTAGGACCTCATCCATTTACCCACTGAACTGGCCATCCAATTAGGACCACAGGTGTTCATCATGAACATTCTTCACATGAAGTTTACATCTTGTTCTATGAAAGAAATGGGACAACCAGACCCTGTCCATACGAATAATTATTAAACCCTGGTGAATTAATTAGGAATAAAGAGTAGCAAAATAACTTTGTCCAATAGCTAAACACTAAATTTTTAACACTCATAAGAGAGTCCAGGGCAATTCAAAACACAGTACGATACAGGATCCCCAATTACAGGACACTCATCGTTGGGCGTCATGTGCCCTTACAGGTCTGTCACTCACCTGCAGTTGCCTTGACAGCATGGACCAACAAAATGCAAGCAACCAAACCAGCGCTCGACTCAAGAGTTTGAGACCAGAGACAGGAGCCGAGGCAGCCCCAACAGGTTCACAGGCTCATGTCCTGACAACATGTAATTCCGAGGTGTCTTCTGGACAAAGCTATGATGGGTGACTGCGGAAATTTAAGTGGCGTCTAGGATGTTATCATCCTGACAGCTCATTACGCCTGTTCCTAAAAGAAGAGGAAGATAAACGTATCATCCAGCCTCCTTCTATAAGCAAGCCCGAGGACCCCACCGGGGGCTATGCGCAGAGTTCTGCAGACACGAGAGCAGACACATTAGCGACAAACCCAGACAGGAGGCTGAGTGGCAAAAACAGCCATCTGTATTCCAGCCATGCATCCAAAGCCACTTGCTTAAATGACACTTGAGCATTTTCGTTTAGATCCTTTGAATTATAATTTCTGGCTTTATTGCGTATTTCATCTGGTCCCCTTCCAAATGGAACGTCTGGCATGGTTATGCACCGTGGTGCAGTCTATTCACTTTAAAAATCATTACCGTAATCATCCCTGCTCCTTGATTGGGTGTGACGGACGGCTGGTCTAGTTTTCTTGCTTGTTGTGAGAATGTTACTCACGGTAAAATCCGTCTTATTTTAAAATTGAGACTGTGGTTCACAAAACAGAAGTGGAGAGCACACGGGTCTGGGGTTTTGTTTCCTATACACAGGTGTTAAAAAAATTCGACGATGAGACTTTGCCTGAGTTGAATCAACCACAAAAATGTAGCCTGTACTTGAGACGACACAATAAGAGAGCTGAATTCGTTGGGTGTCCTCTGGATTTAGTTTGAGACCACCTGTCATTGTAACATCCACCCAGTAGCAGTCACACTTTGACATGTCATGACATCAAGTCAGAGATGCACCTCACTGTCATTATTCAATTTGGCCTGGAGGCTACATTTTGAGATGTTTCCTGATTACTTAAAAGTAGCTTCTCACAGGCAACAAAATAAAAATCGATCAACTGGATTAGATCATCATGAAAAACTGCATCAAAGGACATAATCAGCCCTGGCTGCTTTGGCTCAGCGGTTAGAGCGTCGGCCCGCAGACCAGAGAGTCCCGGGTTCAGTTCCTGCTAAGGGCACGTATCTGGGTTGCAGTTTGTCCCCAGCTCTGGTTGGGGTCAGATGTCTGGCGGCCACTTGATGTGTCTCTCTCACATCGATGTTTCTCTCTCTCTCTTCCTCCCTCTCTCCCTCCCGCTTGATCTGAAGATAAATGCAAAAATGTCCTCAGGTGAAGATAAAGATAAAAAAAAAAAAGAACATAATCAAAAGCCTGAAAAGGCAGTGGGTGAAAATACTTCCATAAAGTATATCTAATAAGCAGTTAACATCCAAAATATATAAAGAACTCCTACAACTCAACAACAACAAAACCCCAAATAATCCAATTGAAAAAACCGAGCTCAATCATTGAATATCTATTTCTCCAAAGATGATATATGAATGTCTAGCAAGCCTATGAAAAGATGCTCAACATCACACTAATCACTAGCGAAATACAAATCAAACCCATAATGAGATATCACCTGACACCCAGTAGGATGGGTACTATCCGAAAACAGAAAATAACAACAGGTGGAGGAATCAGGACCCCTGTGGGAATGTAAAACTGTGCAAACATCCTGGGGATGTCACAAAAAGTTAAAAGTAGCATCTCCATATCATCTAGCAAGTCCACTTCTGGGTCTATACCCCAAAGAGTTGAAAACAGCATTTTGAAGAGAGAGTTCTACACCCATGTTCATCAGGGTTCACAACAGTTGACAGGCAAAAGAAACCCAAGTGTCTATTGACAGATGAATGGATAGACACACCGTGTTATGTCCCCTCCAGGGAATATCATAAACCTCAAAAAGGGAGGAAACAGACATATGCTAAAACATGGATGAGCCCCGAAGGCATGATGCTGAGTGAAACAAATCAGAAAGAAACCCACACGGCACCATCCCACTTGTGGGAGGTATTGAGACTCGCCAAACTCATCAGGACAGAAAGTGGAACTGTCTTTGCCAGGGGCGGGCAAATTTCACGTTATGTACGTTGACACAAGTAGCTAATTCCCTCTTTTTTTGGCATTAAAAGAAGCTTATTTAAAATATCAGGAAGAGCCCAGCTGGTGTGCTCAGTGGTTGAGCATCGACCCTGCACCAAGAGGTCGCCGGTTTAATCCCCCGTCAGGGCACATGCCCAGGTTGCGGGCTGATCCCCAGTGGGGGGCATGCAGGAGGCGGCCAGTCGATGTTCTCTCTCATCGATGTTTCTATCTGTCTCTCCCTCTCCCTTCCTCTCTCTCTAAAATCAATAAAGAAAAAATATTTAAAATATATCATATTTTATATGATATATTTTAAATATATTCATATTTAAATATATTCATGATATATATTCATATATCAGGAAGAGAGTATCATTCTCCTGGGACTGCAATATTTATTGAGTGGAATTTGACCACTCCTACATTGGAAGAGTATTGGCTACTGTGGGTATCAAAGGCCACCTGTGTTCAGAGTCAGGCCTGCAAAGCAACTAGAGAGTAGACGTCCCAATGACCAGGCATTGAACAAGAGGCCGGGCCATGCACTGCTCAAGGAGAGATGGTTTGGTTCCTGTTTTTTGTTTTTAACACAGCCTGCATTCTTGTGATAGATAACTACTGTCCCAGCTTGGCTAGATTGGGGTGCCTAGTTGTTTGGTCCCACATTAGTGTGGAGGTTGCAAAGAAGGCACGATATAGATGTGTTAACATCTATCCTCAGCTGACGTTAAATAAACGAGGTTACCCTCAACATTGAGGGTGGCCCTTATCCAATTAGCTGAGATCAATAACTGCACAAAACGGAGGTTTTCTGGAGAAAAAGAAATTCTGCCTTCAGACTGTAAGAGAGAAATTCTGCCTGCATTTCCAGCCAGCCCCACTGGCCCACAGATTTCAGACTCAACACTACAACATCAACTTCCATCGGAACTTCCCACCTCAAGGCCTGGATTTCAGGACAGAGGGTAGACTCAAGGACGGAGTGCAGACTCAAGGGCAGAGTTCAGACTCAAGGACAAAGTGCAGACTGAAGGGCAGAGTTCAGACTCAAGGACAAGTGCAGACTCAAGGGCAGAGTTCAGACTCAAGGACAAGTGCAGACTCAAGGGCAGAGTTTAGAGTCAAGGACGGAGTGTAGACTCAAGGGCAGAGTTCAGACTCAAGGACAAAGTGCAGACTCAAGGGCAGAGTTCAGACTCAAGGACAAGTGCAGACTCAAGGGCAGAGTTTAGAGTCAAGGACGGAGTGTAGACTCAAGGGCAGAGTTCAGACTCAAGGACAAAGTGCAGACTCAAGGGCAGAGTTCAGAGTCAAGAACAGTGCAGACTCAAGGGCAGAGTTCAGACTCAAGGACGGAGGGCAGACTCAAGAGCAGAGTTCAGACTCAAGGACAAGTGCAGACTCAAGGGCAGAGTTCAGACTCAAGGACACTGCAGACTCAAGGGCAGAGTTCAGACTCAAGGACACTGCAGACTCAAGGGCAGAGTTCAGACTCAAGGACACTGCAGACTCAAGGGCAGAGTTCAGACTCAAGGACACTGCAGACTCAAGGGCAGAGTTCAGACTCAAGGACACTGCAGACTCAAGGGCAGAGTTCAGACTCAAGGACAAGTGCAGACTCAAGGACGGAGGGCAAACTCAAGGACACCCAAGACTGCAGCACCCCCACCTCCTGAGTCACCCGCCTGCGTCCCGCCCCCTGCAGTGTGGATGCGCCAGGTCTGCGACTGCATGAACCAATTCCTCAAAATAACACTCAGACATATGTCTGTTGTACACATAGTGTATGTAAAGTAGTAGATACACATATGTACTGAGTGTAAGTTTGTGTTTACATACATGTGTGTGTGTATGAAGTGATATCTATATGTATATGTATATCTGTATCTATATATCTATATCTATAGCTATATATCTATCTATATCCATATATCTATCTACATCTATCTGTATATCTATATCTATCCACATATCTATCTATATCTATATATCTATCTATATGTATATTTATAGCTATCTATATGTGTATATATCTATCTACTTATCTATCTATCTACCTACCTCTCTCTATATATCTATATCTTATTATTTTGGAAAGCTATAATTTATACAGTTTCTTCCCTAAGCAAGAAAGCAAGGCTCAGGGAGCAGATACGTCAGCTGCAGGCAGAACGGGGGTGGTGGCACCCCGCCCTCCACCAAGAGCCCAGAACGTGCTACTTTCCCCCTGATCATCACCCTCCTTTTCCGAGGACTGCACCACACACATGCTTCTCGAGGTTGCTTGAATCCGGTGCACTCGGGGGACCCGGAACCCTCCCAATTTCCCTCTTCCCGCCACGGCCATCGAAGGTCAAATCTTGCAGGAGCCTTTCCCCTGGGCATCAGCGATGTCCGGTTGCATAACTCCTGCTGGGGGCTGCCCACACTGTGCCCACTCCTGGCTATGCCCTGTCTGGGGGAAGAGGAAACACAACTGAGGACTCCCCGTCCGGGTTCCCAAGCAGGACTCACACACACACACAAGCGATCACCGAAGGCGGTCAGCCAGCAGGGCGGCGCTGTGGAACACTAGTTGACTGGAGCACGCAGCCGGCCCCACAGGGGACGGGCAGCCTCGTGAAACACGGCGTGATGTAGGCTGGGATCAATGAACCCGTTTCGTCGGCTCTGACTTTGCAGATAGATTAAGCAAATCTGCTTAAAACAATGCTCTTTCATTTGATTGAGGAAAATTGCTTTGGGTCCCCCGGGAGGATAATAATGGAAAAGGACGTCCATAAAAGAGGTGCCGCGATACCCTTTCATGTCTCAAGATTGAATCTCCTCCATGTAGGGCATAATCTCTGGGATTTTGTCTCTTCCTGTGGGTTTCTATTAACAAAGGGGGATCGTTTCAAAGCTGTGGGCTGAGACCCCCTTCCCCCTGCACCTGCCTGTATTTCTTCTCATTTCCGCGGCGATCGCTGTGCCCCGACTCCCACAATTTCTCAGCGGGCTCCGGACCGCTGTGTCCAGCTCGGCAGCTATTCCCTGGGGTGCACACTCTTAGCTTGGACGCCAGGAAGGATCAAGGCCAGGCAGACACCTCTCTCCGTATCCTCTGGACAAACAGCCAGACCTCCCTGCGCTTCGCTTTGCGAATAATCACGGCCTAAGGAAGAGGGAATGTTCGGTCCAAACACCGAATGGGAAGGACGGTGGCAAGTTTTGGGAAGGACTGTTGCCTAGGTCATTTGTAGCATTTTTGCGTGGTGGGGTTTGCGACGCTGTCTCACAGGGCGTCGTGAGCAGAGGGAAGCCCCTGGGCTACCGCAGACTTTATCTCTGTCGACAGAGAGGGAAGCTTAGCTTTTATGGAAATACGCACCAAGGCTTCAAGACAGTCATTTATGTCCACGGCCATCTCTGTGTTTAGAGAAAATTATCCTTCGAAGGAACGTTCAAATCACAGGCTCTGCGGTAAACACACCTATTGGCATGTTCTATTGGGAATAACCTTAATACACCTGCAATTTTATCGTGCAAAGTCTTTTCACGTATAAAAAGGCTGAAGATAAAGTACAGAGCGGTATAATTTAAGAGCATGAGAAGTTCCTTCTCATTTCCTCCCCCATTCGCTCCTTCTTGCCTGCCTCGTCCCTTATTTTTCTCTGCCTCTCTTCAGGGGTCTGTGTAAGACAGCGGAATTACACAGTGGTAAAGATGCAGCCGGCACCCCTTTGGCCTCTTTCTTACTTTTATTTACCGTCTCCATTTGCTTCCTCGAGACAACCAGTTTTATAAGGTCACGGTATAACTTCTCTCCACTTTTCACGGTAACATGACAGTGCACCGTGATTCTAATCTACATTTTCGTGACTACAAATCCAGCTCAATCATACCCTCAAACCTGGCTGTACCTCTCGCCCACTTTAGACGGGGGCACCTCGGCCTTGATGCGGACTGTATAGGTAGCAATTCTTTATGTGATTTGGATACAAACCTTCCGTCACTTGTCTATGTTGCAACGATGTATCCCCAGCCTGTGCTTTGTTACTTAATGTATCTATGATGTCCTCTTAGTAAAGACAGTTTCCTTTGGATACAGTCACATTTGTTTCCTTTAGGGAAGAAATCTATGTACTCCTCTCCCAGGCTCTGTGCTCTCCGCATCATGGAGAAGGGTGAGAGATGGGGCTCAGTAATCCAGTGTTCATATTTAATTAATTCTCTTTTCTTGTCTGTCTCACAACCATCCTGCGCATTGTTGGATCAATTCACAAAACTCTCAGGGTCCAACCATGAGCTCTTTGCCCTAAAAATCCCCAGTGAGCATCTAGACAAGGGCTCCTCCTACCCCCACACCAGCTGACGCTGCCCTTTCATGCTTGCTATGATCAGAATCTGTGACATGTATTCAAATGTGTATACTCCACTCTCCTCTTCATCATTTCCCCTCTTTTCTGTTGTTGTTGAGCGGATGGAAAAATATAAACGTGTGCAATCCATCCGTTGCTTTTCAACATGAAGACCACACACTTGCTTCCAACTCAAGAGACCTAATGAACAGCCTCTTCGGTGCAGACCGTGGTGGGAGCTGTCCAAGTACCCCGCTGGCTAGGAGGTACTCCTGCACACTCTGCTTGGCTGAAGACGTGGGCTTAGACGATGCTACGCTAAGCGAAATAAGCCAAAGACACATGCCACATGGTTGCACTTACGCGTGGAATCTAACAAAGAAAATAAAGAAACAAGACAAAATCAAACTCATAGACACAGGGAACATTTGGATGGTTTCCACAGAGGAGGCGTTAGGGAAAATGAACAAAAAAGGTAAAGGAATTATGAAGTTACAAGTTGTGTTATAAAAACCCTCATGGGATGTAAAACATAGCATAGAAAATACCGTCAATAACATAGTAGCTATGTATGGCGTCAGATGGGTACTAGATTTATCGGGGTGATTATCTGTAAGGTACATAAATGTCTAATCACCATGTTGTACACCTGAAACTAACATACTATTGTATGCCAACTATAATTTAAACTTTTTTTTATCCTCATCCAAGCACATTTTTTTTTTTTTTTGCATTTATCTTCACATAGAACAGGAGAGAGAGAGGAAGAGAGAGAGAGAAACATTGATGTGAGAGAGACACATCGAGTGGCTGCCACCCACACAACCCCATTCGGGGCTGGGGATAAGCTGCAACTGAGGTACGTGCCCTTAGCGGGAACTGAACCCCAGACTCTCTAGTCTGTGGGCTGACGCTCTAACAGCTGAGCCAAACCGGCCAGAGCTAAACTTTTTTTTTTTAATTGAAAATGTTTATAAAATATCATGACAGTTAAACCACCGCTTGGTGATATGGAAGACGCACATTGCATTGCATTTTCTATTTCTACAAGTGTATTTACATGTTCCTGTCATATTTTTAATAATGACAATTCATGACTGTGGAATACTGCTTGTACAAGGTATGTGATTATGTACATAACCGCTCTTTTCTTGTTGAATCAATTAAAAATGAGCCAAGTCTTTACTTCAGTGATTCCAGAAGTGTGTGTTTTAACAACCTACATCACAGTTCCCTTAGGTTATTTTATAAAATCAGATTTCTCGACACTCCCCAAGGCCCGCTGCGGAACAGGCTCTGATAATGAGGCTTAGAAACCAACATCTGAACCAGCCGTCTAATTGATTTACACGTTCCTCCCATTTTTAAAGTCGTGGCTTAGTTGCGTACTTGATAGTTTCGGGGTGCCAGCCCAGCAATGCAATGGGAGCATTTATGGGCTGAATCGGTGATTAGCTGCTGAGAACAGAGGCAGGGAGGCTCCGAACTGCATGCACTGACCTGCACATATTTCTACCCCTGGCCACTCCATGGAGCTCTCGTTCCAAATTCAAGTTTTAATTGTGAATCAGTGTTGGGCGATCACTGGAAACTCCGCTTTGCAGTGACGGCCGGGATAGAAACAGGACATGCATCTCCATGGGAACGGGCGGTGTGGTTTCTGAGTGCTGCAAAGGGCGGGGGGGGGGGGCAGCTGGCTTTTCACTGAGGCTGGGATCTGAACCAGCTGCGGTGAGACCGGACGGGCAGCCCCCGTGACATGGTCAACGCGTTCCGTAAGCATAGGTGGCTCCAGAAGGGCCCGCCGATCCGGGTGGGGGACTGTAGTACAAGCCAGGCACAGTAAGAAGACTGGCCACAGGGAAGAGAAGCCACATGTGACATAAAAGTGTTTAAACTGCCATGGGCGCCTTCAACTTGACCCCGATAGATGACATTTCTGAGAACCATATGCAGCCAGGGAAGACTTCCGGGCGGGCACATGGTATTTGTTGGGCGACCCGGATGACTGTAGCGGGCAGAGCCCTGCCTGGACCCCGGCAGTATCCAGGTCGGCGATGATGAAGGCTGGGACTGTGGCTTCACCGCGAAAGGTGGAGAAACACAGAACAGGTCCCGAGGCATGTGCGGCCGCGTGGAGCTGGGCAGCCCTACCCAGCAAACATTACCATTGGGAGCCGGCGACTCATTTCCTCAGTAAAAGTGACACAAATAACCTAAGGGGAATAAAGTACTTGCCTAATGTTTCCAAATTCCTTCAGCTGCTCATTCAACCCTGTTCCTGAAGCCACAGTTCCCACGTGATCTTGACCACGTCACAGCCACGTGGCTCCCCTTCTCGGTGGCCCATTAGGACATCATCGAAGCCGCCGTTCTGAGGTCGGCCTGCTTCAGGGCATCCCCTTCATTATGCACAGTGCTGCTGGCCAGAGAGAGACGAGACTTGCGGCAGCCCAAAGAGGACCCAGTGAATGGGGTTACTCGGTAATGATGTTCATGCAAGTATTGAGAGGAAAACAAAGTTTGAAGGAAATAAGGTTTGCAATTATCTAGAGATGTAACGTACCCCTATTCCTCTTGTTCATGATTAGCATACATATCAGAGTCCCGTTTATGCTAAAACCAATTGTACTTCTCATCACAGGTATCATGTCCAATTCATACTGGCGATTTGGCTGAAGGACATTTTATTGGGTGACGGTAGCTCCAGAAGAGTCGATTCAAGAGTACACAGGCATTTAAAAATAAATTACATAAATGTCGATGCTTTATAGCTTCATTATGTGGATGCTGTGTTTTCCAGTACACATAAATATCAACTGGCATATTCAGCTAAGTGGAACATAGATTTAATCTTAGAACCAAAAGCACTGGAGGGCCAAAGGTATGTTTTCTTGGGGTATATTCCCCCCAAGTCTTCAGGTAGCAGAGAAGATCCACTCAAAGAAAGACTATTACTATCAGAATATTTCTTTAAAACTTTTTTTTCTTTATTGATATTTAGAGAGAGAGGAAAGGAGAGGGAGAGGGAGATAGAAACATGGATGAGAGAGAATGTCGACGGGCCGCCTCCTGCATGCGCCCCATTGGGGATCGGGCCCACAACCTGGGCATGTGCCCTGACCGGGAATCGAACTGGCGACCTCTTGGTGCAGGGTTGATGCTCAACCACTGAGCCACACTGGCTGGGCCCTATCAGGATATTTCTACAGGCGGGGCCCTGCAGGGTAGCAGAGGAATTGCTACAAGACGTTTGCTGTGCCCAGAGCGGCCAATGCAGGCAAAAGAGACGAGAAACCCCCCAGCCTACCAAGCGACAGGCAGACAGCTCTAGACGTCCATCCACCACCTGTCACGAGGCACGCCGGCGGCCTGCCGTGGCTCAGGGGCTTAGCGAGAACAAAGCAGACACAGAACACGCTGCCGATAGCTCCCAAGACAGGTCCGCGTGAACCCGGGCTGTGTTCTCCCCGACCGGGATTTATCAGTCACTATGCTAATGGAGACACAAGCTCATTCTTCAATGGACTTGGGCCCTTTGGTTCAGGAAGAACGTGGGTGGTCAGGTGCCTGAGCAGCCTCCGCTGTCCCTGGTCCTGAACGCCACAGAGCTCGAGATAGAGGGTCCGGGCTGAGCCTGTACCTGTCAGCTGTGATTTATTACTACAAGGCAGGTCTAAATTGTCCTTGTCAGTCAGCAACCCAGCCTCCGAGGACATGGGGGCAGAACGCACATCGCCGAGCAGAACGTTTGGAGGCCTTTCTCGCTTGGAAAGGATGCTTTTGGCTGAGAGTTAAAGCTACTTTTCTATGTAAATGAATTTCACTCTTATAGACCCAACTCGATGGGTTGCTAAGGGCCCTTTTCTGCTAATACTCCAATCATATAAGGTTTTTTTTTCCTGTTTGCTTTTTTTTTTGGTCAGTTTATAAAAGACTAAGATACCTACTTGGTTTTAGAAAAGGAATCGATACTTGTAAACCATGGTGTCAGGAATTAGACAAAGATTTATTGTGGGTGGTCCTTGCTTGGGGTGAATGAACAACCCCAGCGAGAGCAAATTTCTGGCAATGAATAAAACCACCGGCCGTAAGCTTTCCATCCGTGTGCAAAGGTCCATCCATTACCGTGAAGGACTGTGTTCATAAGGGGCAGGAAACACCAGGCAAACCCCATAGCTGCTCCTGATATTGCTCTACTGTAGACTTCCCACCGGCGGGAAAGAAAAAAAATCCCCATTAAAGAAAGGTACTGGTGACAACTGCACCTCACAAACACTGGGCGGTCATTGCACAATTGTTCAGCTCTCGAACCGGCTTGCACAAGGCACCGGGAGGGTTTGCAAAGCAAACACGTTGCTTGCCTTTCCGTCCTACGGAAATGACGACTTACCCCCATCAGTGCAATTGGCAGAGTGCGGTGAGAGACTGGGGGAGTCTTTTCCTTTTGGGGAAAATGCACCCGTTTTCATTCTAATTCTTCATCATGAGATAGTGCCTCAAAGGTAACCACTGCGTTGGATCCTATCATAGACTCTGCATGTCCTCGAAATTCCTACCCATGGAATCGTAACATACACTCCTGTGTATGAGCTCCTTTGTTCAATATCTGTGTGTGCTGTTCATCCAGATTCTTAATATTGACACGATTAATAGCGTCTATTATCTTAATAATGGACATCTGGGTTCCACCCAGCGGGGGGCTATGATGAACCAACTTTCTGTAAACATCCTTACCTGTGTCTTTCGGGGGGGATAGGACCTCGGTTTCCATGTCTACATCTCTACAAGCAGAAGCCCCGTCTTACAGAGCAGATCTATTTTCAGGGTACGGTGACGCTACCAGATGCTTTTTATAACAGTTTACAGTCCCACCGGCCACAGATGGAAGTTGTTTCTTTCTCAACCGCACTTACATTTTCCTCCCTTTTAATTTTATCCATTCTGGTAGGTTGAAAACGTCATAGTTGTGACGCAACCTTGCTTTTAGAAAGGTCCGTGGTAACACTGAGTTATCGCCACACTTTTCAAATCAAAGACGTCTTGTAAACTATGAATGAAATACTCAGTGCTCCATAGTCCGTGTTGGGGAGCTAATCTCTTACATTAGCTAACACTTTACAATGACAGAAAACAGCGTCTTCAAGATGCACATGGCTTTCTCTGGGTGTAGCATGAGAGGACTTGGTTGCATTTTCCTCCACCACACAATACAGCAGCTGTTAGCCTTTCTCAGCCTGCCTCATGCTTACCTCATTTTCTTCCCACACCCCAGCCAACCTGACATATGTTTAATGTATGTATATGTGCTCTACCATGAGTCTGCGCTGGTTACTCTCCCTGTACACGCTCTCCCCGAGTGACCTCACACTTCCTCTTGGGGGGAAAAACCCAGGACACACAGGACCCCCAGAACACACCTCAGATCTCAGGGAGCAGGGCCAAATGGAACCCCAGAATTTTAAATACCTTTGGCATGGTTTCAGACCCTGAACCAAACAAGAACAGACTGAGCTGATACACCTTTGACTCATATATCCAAATGTTCCTGTTGCAGGTAATATGATCCCCTGAGTAGCATTTTGGAAAATTAAAAAAATTTCAAAGTGTTTTCATTTAAATCCCTAATGTGTATATATATACACATACATATACATATACATATATGTATATATATACACACACGTGCACGCGCGCGCACACACACACAGACACACACACACTGATCATTTTACAAAGATTAGAGAAAGCTTAATACACCGTTCAAATAGTCATTCATTTTTGTTGTTGTTGTTTTTGTTTTTTTGGGTACGTGCCCCTAGCGGGAACCGAACCCGGGACTCTCTGGTCTACAGGCCGATGCTCAACCGCTGAGCCAAACTGGCCAGGGCGTCATTCATTTTTTTAAAAAAGATTCATTCTGCTCCTATTTATTGAGCACCTACTACTATATGCTGGTGTTACAGTGTCTCAGTCTTCAGTTAATGTGTATCTGGCAGAAGAGATGGAACTAAATACAGTAACCACATAAACATTTAGCACCTTCAGTTAACTGTACCTCCAGGTCACTAGACCATATGCTAGAAATCTGAGATCGTGCAATGATCACGTCATCTAAACTAACCCACACCGCTCATTCATTTTAAGAATTTAAGTTAAATATTCCAACGGATCATTAGAAAGATTCACCCCCAGTTTCAACTGTCAACATTTGCAGTGACACACCCGCCAACCCACAGGAGCCAAGTATTGGATGAAAAATCGACCGTAAATGGCGTCTTAACATTTTCGGCGGCTGGCTGGTCCGTTGCAAGGAGACTGTTGTAAGTGCCACCTTGAGGAGGAGGCTGTGGTAATCTCCCAACACCATCTGCCTAAACCACCTGCCACGTTTGCTCGGAGCTGTTTGACAAAGAAAACGCACAGCGAGGAAGACAGGGAGCTGACGCACACCCACGGAGGTCTCCGCAAAGGGGCACACCGCGTGGCTGAGGAATCACCATCATCAGCCACGGGGCTCATTTCTGTAAAAGGTTTTCTTCGGAGTTGGTTTAATTTTTTGTTCATTCAGCAGCTTCGGGGAGTGAATTTGCTGTGTGTGTGTTTTTTTTTCTTCCAAGGCATTCCCTAAGAGCACCTCCTTGGACTAGATAACGGTGGAAGCTATTCAAACACCTGTCCACGCAGATAACTATTTACACAGACCCACACGGGCATTCGCAAGGGACACGAGCCTCGCGTGGAAGCCGTCGTCCAGGGAGGACGGTTAACTTAGACTCCGTCGCTGAAGGCAGGCTGGGTGGGGGGAGGATTAGCAAACCAGCATGCTCAAGGAACCCAAGCCCCTTCCGGGAGCCTTCAAGTCCCTTTCCTGACATTTTCCTGATTAGGCATCGTGCTCAATGTGGCCCGAATTTCCTGTTCCTCTAAGCTATTTCCCCCCCGAATAGGACAGGCGAGAAATAAAGAGGGGAGAAATGAGCGTTCCACGTGAGAACGATGGTTTGTCACGGCGGTCCCCGAAATGTCACACTTAGCCGGCCTGGTGGACGGGACTCAGCAAAGGGGCCACACAGAGCCTCCTGCTGACCGTACTGAACATGCAGAAAGTGCACCTCGGAAACAAGGGACACATGAAACAGCTGGAGGTCCCTGTTCTCCAGACTGACCTCCGAGGTCCCGCTGCTTTTCACGGAAACACCGGCTCTGGAGCTCGGGGTTTCTCTTCGCTGGTGTGGCCTCCCGCACCGATTCCGCTGCCGCACAGAATCAGCACTGCTCACGCGCCAACCTCTCCATTGATCGTCGCAGACGCGATTCACTTCTGGGAACGTTCACGGAGAGAAAACACTGCCACGCTTGCTCCCCTTCCCACTTCGGAGAAGCAACACTCCTCTGATGTCCCGGTCTTGGGAAGTAATGTCAGCCCAGCTTAGACCTGAGGTCACCAAGCGACGGCCCCAGTCTGGGTCCTTGGCGACGTTTAAAGTGTGACCTGGGAACGCAGCCACAACAGCTCACTTCTGTGTCGCCCACATGGCCTGGGTCGGCTCTGCGCGTCCCCAGGGTGCAGTCGCGTCAGCTGAGCGACAGGGCTCCTGAGACCTTTGCCGTCTGGAGGATCCGGGAAGTCCGCTCAGCCTTGAACTAGACCACACTCTCTCTCAGCGACAAAGCGTCTGGGACTCACATCCACTCAGGAATCCACCCTCGGCCAGGCAGAAAACACATGGAAAAAAAAATCCAGCCATGACCAGTTTGGCTCAGCAGTTGGAGCTTTGGCCTGTGGACCTGAGGTCGCGGGTTCAATTCCCGGTCAAGGGCACGCCCCGGGGCTGCAGGTTCCACCCCTGGCCACCGTGGGGGTCGAGTGGGAGGCGACCAATCGATGTGTCTGTCATGTCGATGTTTCTCTCTCTCCCTTCCTCCCCCTCTACCTAAAAATCCATGGGAAAATATGTTCGGGTGAGGATCCACCAAAAAATCCAAGCTCACCTTGTAACATTTCTCACCGTGAGATTTCTCTAGAACTACAATATTTCGTATAATGATGGCTTTCACTGGTGCCTTCCAGAGGGGGGCAGAAGGAAAGAGTCTTACCCCTGTTTAAATATACATTTATAAATAGATATACTTCCGTGTACCATTCTTTTATTGCTGTTATACCAAGTCAGTGAGATCAATGCAAGCTTGGAAGGAGTGTTCCGGGGACGCAGTTACGTGACATGCTTCCTGGGCGCTGGGGTCTGGGCGGGCAGGAGCCGGTGAGGTGTCCCGTGGAGACGGCCCGGCAGCGCCTCCGTGGGCCGAGCCAGCCGGCCGCCGGGTGCATGCAGCCTGCAGGCTCAGAGCAGATCCTCACGTCTCCAAACAGCCCCCAGCCGATGACTATGATGGGAGAGTGGATAAAAGTCACATTTAAGGTCCAAAAGTACAGTCTTCTTGAAGTCCAGCCACGATCGCTGGGCAGGAAGGGCCCGTGCTCACTCCTGCTGAGATGAGTTAAGACTGGCCACAGACTGGCCACAGAGGCCCACGCCCTGTTTCGGGGTCGCCCCGCCCTGTTTTGAGATCCCCCTGCCCTGTTTCAGGGTCACCTTCCCCCTGTCTTGGGGTCACCCTCCCCCTGTTTTGGGGTCGCCCTCGCCCTGTTTCGGGGTCACCCTCGCCCTGTTTCGGGGTCGCCTTCCCCCTGTTTCGGGGTCGCCCTCGCCCTGTTTTGGGGTCACTCTCGCCCTGTTTCGGGGTCGTCCTCGCCCTGTTTCTGGGTCACCCTCGCCCTGTTTTGGGGTTGCCCTTGCCCTGTTTTGGGGTCGCCCTTGCCCTGTTTTGGGGTCACCTCCCCCTGTTTTGGGGTCACCCTCCCCCTGTTTCAGGGTCATCCTCGCCCTGTTTCAGGGTCCCCCGCCCTGTTTTGAGATCCCCCTGCCCTGTTTTGGGGTCACCTTCCCCCTGTTTTGGGGTCACCCTCCCCCTGTTTTGGGGTCACCCTCCCCATTTCGGGGTCACCCTCGCCCTGTTTCGGGATCACCCTCGCCCTGTTTCGAGTTCACCCTCCCCCTGTTTTGGGGTCACCCGCGCCCTGTTTCGGGGTCGCCCTTGCCCTGTTTCGGGGTCAGTAACTAGCAGAAAGCAGCCCTGAGAGTCACCGGGTGCAGAGGCAGCACCCCCTCACCGCCCCTGCACCAAGGAGTCGCTCGCTCTGCTTCACCCCATGCCAGATGCTCAGGACTCGACAGTTGGGACAGCTCCAGTGCCCGTCTGCAGAACGGTCCCATTCCCCGCTCTGCTGTAGACGAGAACACACCCCCCCACACCCCTGCAGGTGCCACAGGGCCGGGCCTTTCCCTGCGGGGTGCCCAGGTGTCCCCCCCCCTCGGGTCGTCACTACAGACTCCATTGGATGGTAATCACCTCTACTCCACACCGACGGACGCCAACAGTGCCCAGCGCCGTCCTTCCCCCACGGCGACCACGTGCACGACCAGGAAAACGGGGGAGGAGCCCTGAACACGTCACATAAGCACACGCGACGTCGTCATTGGTTTCGAGGCTGCTGACCATTCTCTTGGCCGTCCCACACCCCACAGGAAGCCGTGCCCGCCAGAAGGTGGCCACTGAGCAGGAGCTGGGAAGAGGTCTGCAAACCGGAGATACCTGCCCTCCCGAAATGCTGACACTCACGAGACAGTCCTCACCCCTGGAGCACAGCGCTCGGGGGAAACATCACACGAGAGGGTGACGAGCACGTCAGCAGGCGCCAGCAACGTTCTGGAAGCTTCCGTGTGCAGAGGCACTGGGGACCCTCGCTCACGGTGCTGGGAGACCGGAGGGCGCACTACCCTGATTTCCTGGTGACTGTTAGCGACACATCACCATCTCAGCTGAAGGAGGGCGGCCTGCAGCGGACACCTCAGCGGAGGGGATGTCACTGTGTGTCTCTCCGCCCCGGAGCAGAGCCAGCCCGCAGCAGACCCCACAACCGCACGCGATACGAATTGCGCGCCACCTCCAGCTCCCTCTGCGTCCCCACCCGCCCCATCACCGTAAGTGACGTCCACAGGACATCCTGCGGTTTGCGAAGATGACGAATCTCCGCACCACATGCCACCTCTGCTCCCTGTGCCTGCAGTCACCAGGCCAGAAAGCTCGCGGATACCACCTCGGGGTACATGCAACCACATCGGACAGACTTCCAATAGCCGCGAAGGAGCCCGAATTTCATGCCCACAGGCTACTCCATGCCCTGGGGACCGACGGAGCTGATTTCTCACTATGAGTAAGGAAGCAGGTGGGCTAGTTTCCTAGAAACACTGGGAGCTAGATCCTCACAGAGGAGGTGAACATGTGACGATGGACAGATGTCCCGCGCTAGCCGGGCTCCCTGTCCACAGGGGAGACCCAGACGCGGAGCCCCGTGGGGTGCAGCTGGTCACCCGCACTGTTCAAACTGGTGTAAACGGACGGCTCTGAGCGCAGGCGTTTATACAGCTGTCTCTTCTCTGGAACGACGAGACGAGGACGCTCAGATTACACGCTCACAACGACACGCTTTGTACCCGTGGGTTTTTGTACAAAGAATAGGGCGGGGCCGACCTGAGCAAGTTCCTCACCGACTAGGGGCTCCCAGGCATCCGGCAGATCCCGTCCAGAACACGGAGGACCACCCTCCGATGTGCCGGTCTGGCATGTCCCAAAGGTCATCTTTGCCTTAAACACACAAATAAAACTGGGCCCACGTGGACCCGTCGCTCGCGGTTCCCCGTTTCTCTTGGGAACCACGGCGGTGCAATGCCGGACGGCAAATAACCTCTGTCCCGGAGGGAGAGAGAATTTGCCAGACTTTGAGTTTGTTTTAAAACGCTGTGTCCTCTCTTTATGTCTCACCTCTCACAGTTGTGAATCCTTCCCGGCTCCAGCGGCTTCTCGTCGTGTAGAGAAGGCGGCAGGAAATCCGTATCCGAAGTGGTGCCGGGCTCTGTGTGTCCTGCTAACATGCTCCCCGAACTCGGCCGGGCGCTGGGGTTGTCTGGGGCCTCTTACCCAGGGTCCGCCTCCAACGTTCCCGCAAGATTTCCTTAGCGTTTCCCGGGAGCCTGGGATTCAACGTTCGTGACATTTTTCTACGATGTCACCAGGGAACTGCTTGGGGTTGGCATGCTGCCCCCAACCCCAGAATGCTGCCCGGGCCCCTCGCTCCCTAACAGTAATATTTCACATAACCACAGTAATATTGTCAACTACAGAAAACGGACATCACCAACCTGCCGACCAAAGCAAAACACACACACTCCAACTCTGATGTTCATACGAACACGACACACACCAACAAACCCCACGAACGAAACAGAACGAAAAACAGCGATGGCGCCAAACCATTGCTCCCCTGGAAAACAAAGCTCAGTATTTCTTTTCCGCATCGCGTTTCACCTTGCCCGTGGGAAATATCCAACGCACCCAAAGTCAGGACAACGGTGTCATAGAAAGCCGCAAATCCGTCGTGCCACTTCAACAACGATCAGTGTTCCCCCACTCCGGCTATTCTGTACCCCTACCCGCTTCCCCTGCCCATGTTGTTACTAGTTTTACTTTTTTTTTTTTTAAGATAAAATAAGGGTATGTTGAAATGCATAAAAAACAACAGCACGGTGTTGGCCACCGCATGTGCCTCTGTAATTCCTCACACCGTACAGAACATTCTCGTGTCTTGGTGAAGCTGTCCCGTCCCTTCCCGGTCAGACCCCCCACCCCTGACACCGGTCCTCCTGCTCCCGCAGGTGCATACACGCAGCCGCACGGTAGGGGTGCCCGGCCTTCGGGGTTCTCCATCCACTGCTGTGGCTGTCAGCTTCACGCTGTGCTCGCGTGCCCCCCAACTTGGTCCCTTTCCAGAGCCGAGTGGCGTGCGCCGCACAGACACGCAGTGAACAGTACGCGCTGCACACAGACAATGACCCGCGCACCTGCTCTCCTGCGGCACAGTTGCCTTGTTTCCAGGCGGCAGCAACTGTAACGGCGACTGTTGTTATCGTCCTTGTACAAACACTTTTCACGGACACACACACCCGGGAGTGGCATTTCTGAGTCAAAGGCAGATACGTGCATATTTAATTTTGTAACGATTTGCCAAGCTTGACTCCAGTTTGTGGGACATAACGGATCCAGTTTTGCTCATAAAACCTTTGCTGTCAGGTTTTAAAATAAGAAAATTTGAGCCGTAGCCCAGCCGGTGTGGCTCAGGGGTGGAGCGTCGACCCTGCACCAAGAGGTCACCAGTTTGATTCCCGGTCAGGGCACAGGCCCAGGTTGTGGGTCTGATCCCCAGTGGGGGGCCTGCAGGAGGCGGCCCGTCGATGTCTCTCTCATCCATGTTTCTATCTCTCGCCCTAAAATCTACAAAGAAAAAAAAAAAAACCAGCCATTTCACTTGCTCTATGGCTTCTGTCTCACTGTGCTTTTATTTTTATTTATTTTTGTAGTTTTTTCTCCTTTCATTAATTCATTTTTGTGACAGATATTTCTCCTTCCCCCCCCCAGTCACCCTCCTCCTGATCCCTCCCCCCTTGAATTTGCATTTCTCACTTAACGAATGAAATCAAGCACATTTTCATGTGCTCCCACGTGTCTGTGAGTCATCTTTGAAAGAGCCCTTTTTATTTGAACGAATGTCCCTTACTGAAAATGTAGTAAAAACAAGTTTCCTTATTGCCCTGGCCCCTCTCTCCCTAACAGTAATATTTTACATAACCACCGTATAATCGTCAACTACAGAAAACGAACATCACTAACATGCCAACCAAAGTAGACCTTAGCCCGGCAGGTGTGGCTCCGTGGGTGGAGCGTGTCCCATGGACTGAGAGGTCCGGGTTCGATTCCCGGCCAGGGCCCATGCCCGGGTTGTGTGCTCGATCCCCAGTGGGGGGCGTGCAGGGGGCACCCGATCGACGTTTCTCTCTCCTCGATGTTTCTGTCTCTCTTCCTTCCTCCCTATAAAACAAATCAATAAAAAGATATATATTTTTAAAAGGTAGATCTTATTCGCTGAAATGTATTTTAGAAGTAGACATGGATATGGTTCACAACGAAACTGATTGTAGAAAGGGTTACCGGAGAGCTGCCTTTGCCCTCACCTGCACTTCTGTGTGTACCCTTCTAGCAGGTTCGCATTCAGTTAGGAATAGGGATGACTGCTCCCCCTTTTCAAACAAACAGCACTAGCCTGCTGTGTGAGCTGTGCTGCCCCCCTGCACTGCGGGGCCCTCTGGAGAGGTGCCTGTCCCTGCCCAGATGACTTTCTCCCTCTGGGCCCTGCCCGGACGTCCCCGCCAGGGTGTCCCCCACTTGACGTAACGCACGGGTTTTTATTTTTGTCACACATGTGTTGACGACGCTCTGCCCTCGTATTTGTCGGAGCGATCTCTCAGGCTGGGGGTGTCCGAGTTGCACTGCACCTTAGAATTTCCCGGGGGGAGGTGACATCACCACTTAGATAGCAGGGACGTGCGTGCCGTTACGGGCTGAAGTGGGAGCTCCATCGGGCCAACCTCATGGAGCTCTGTGACCGTGAACTGTGGACCAGGAAACCCTTGTGGCCAAAACAGCAAAACCCAGAGCACGCACCTTGCACAGCGACGGGGAGGGTGGCCCCGCTCAGCGGCCCAGGGGACGGGATCCCCCACGGAGAGCCCAGGTCAGCAGGGAGACGTCTGAACACAGACCGACGCTGATATCCGAAGGCCAGGATGTCACTGACCTGCCTGGCTTCCGGGATGGTCCCTGCAAACCCCTTCTCCCCAACCCCCACGGGCAGATGTCACCACGTGACTCAGACGCGCGCCAATCTGTGGGCTGTGCTGACTGTCCCCACAGTCCCAGCCGCCAACGCAGGGGAAGCCAGTGGGGATGCGGTCTCAGCGGCTGCACCTGCTGCCCCTCTCAGGGGATCCCTGCCCCAGGGCCCGCTCCCCGCCTGCCGTCCTCATTCTGCTGATGCGACATCCAGGACACCGCTGGCCCTCTCGGCCTCTCCACCCGCCCGTCTCCCCGTGAGGCTGACATGCTTCAGGTTCTCAGAAGCAGCCCGATCAAGCCACCCTCCCTGCCGATATGTCCACAGCGGCTCCCCGCTGCCCGAAGGACACGGGCCAGGTCTTAGCGCGGGAGGCATTTGAAGTGACTGTGTTCCTGAGCCCCGTACATAGGGGACACGGCCTATCCCCTCGGAACGCACATCCCTGTTCTCACAGTGCAGCCGCGCTGTGCAAGACATTTCCGTCAACGCCAAGCCTCCTCGGCACCGGTGGCCCCGTGCAATGACAAGGAACCGGGCCAGTCCCGGCTCCTGGGGGTGGGGAGGACATCACGCTCGTGCGTCTGCGGTGGTGCCGGTGTGAACCACCCCTGCACTGCTCGTCACGGAAAACTACAGCACGCGCGAGGAGCTGCGGCCGCCGTACTTGCTAGTGATAATAAACGTGTACATTACTCATTTGTGCATTTACGACACTATGCTTTGGATAGTTATTTTTTTAATGTTGATGGATGTTTTGAGAGAGAGGGGAAAGGAGAGAGAGAGGAACATTGATGTGAGAGAGACATGGGATCGGCCGCCTCCTGCACGCCCCCTGCTGGGGACCGAGCCCGCAGCCCGGCATGACCGGGAATCGAACCGGGACCTCTCGGTCCAGGGGAGGCGCTCAGTCCTGGGAGCACAGCGCCGGGCTGTGCTGTTAGTGCGGAGCGTGCTGCTGGCACCTCTGAAAGGTTTGCTCTCGAACGGCCTGCAGGTGCCGCCGGCAGCAGCCTGGCTCTCGGTGGCGCAGACGGGCTGAGCCTGCTGGTACAGAACCGAGCATTCGCACCCTCGGAAGACGTCCCGGGTGCCACTTGTGCACGAACGATGCTGCGAGATACAATGACCACGGCGGCGCAAACGTTCTTGCTACAAGTGAGCATACGCTGCGTTTTCCAGGCCCAGCAAGAGCCGGAGCCTCAGAACTCGTCTTCCCTGAAGGTCGGTGCCGTGGGCTGAACCACGGGAAGGACACCTTGCTTCGCAAGTTCGTGGGAACTAAGACTTAAAACACACAATTTCGTGGACCGTCGGGGAGACGCTGCGTTCCTACTGCGTTTCCATTGATTGAATCATCGATCCGCGGGCTCCCTGAGTCTCCCCACTCTGTGTTTGAGTGGAAACAAAGAAAATCATTTTTTCAGCCTCGATGGAGAGGCAGTAAACCGAAATCTTATTTTTTTTCTCCAGTGCCAAGGCGTGAAACAATGCCATCAACGTGCGTTTGGGGTGTTGAAATGAAGGTGGGTTCCAGGGGGAACACCACACCGCTGATGAGTCTTGCACCTGTAGGATGGCGTGGGCATGTGGACGGAACTGAGCTACTGTTTATGGTTCCCTTTTTGGTTACTTTATTGCAAAAATAAAAGGAAGGAAGGAGGAAGGGAAGGAGGGCCAGAGCCCCCCCCCCCACCCCCACCACACACATACACCCAGACGTAAAGAACTTAGCTCCCATCAAATCCACCTTATCAAAGTTACCATGTGTGCTTGGGTGTTATTTGCTGTTTCTGAAAGATTTGTGTTTTATTTACTCGCCTGGGATATAAACGAAGAATCAGGCCATCAGCCCCCCATGGAGCTAGGAGGGGCGGGGTGCACGGGGGGGGGCAGGCACCTACGTCAAGTTTAGGCACAGAGGAAGCCGCTCCGATCCTGGGCCTGACGAAGGGGGGGCAGGGACCCGGGGCCAGAAAGAGGGCACCCCCTTCTCCACCTGGCGTGGTCTCCTGGGAAAGCACAGTCTGGCTCCAACCTCGACTCTTCGCGGGCCCTGCCCTGGGTCCAGGGCCCCCTGCTCTGCAGGAGATCGGAAGCAGAGGACACGGTGCTGTGCGCACCAACCTGGGCCGCCGCCCAGACCCCGGAGCAGGCGCAGACGGGGAAGGAGCTCTGAGCGGGACAACACTCAGCACCGGCTCCAGCGTCTCAGGGCCGGCGAGGGGCTGTCATTCCCACAGCACGTGGTGACACTCACTCTGCACCCTGCCGCTGTTAGCGGACCGTCCCCGAGGAGACCAGGAAGGAGATGGGACTCAGACGTGCCCACGTGAGCCCGGGAGACACGGGCCGACACCGCAGCGGCTGGCGTGTGCTCTGGGCTTTCCCTCGGCTCCCAGGGGGGCTCCGGCAGGGCCCGGCTCCGAGCTGGGGTCACGCACTGTGAAGCCGCAGTAGACACGGGGCCTTTCCCAAGTCACAGGGCGGGGAGCCACGTTGGGGTTACAATGGGCCCCGCTGTGCTCACACACACTCACTCACACACATACATTCACACAAACTTACACCCATACACACATACACCCACACCCACTCACATACATGACACACACACTCACACATATACTTTCACTCACACTCACATACATTCATACACACACACACACACTTATACCCATACATACACTCACACATACACCGCCACTCACACACATACACATGCGCACACACACCACCTACACATGCACACAATCACACTTACACACACTTACTCACACATATACACATGTACATACACTGATACACTCATACACACATGCACTCTCACACACTCGCACACACAATCTCACACACACACACACACACCTACAAAGAGATAGAGAGAATCTGCAACTTTAAAGGACTTGTATGCCCACTTGGCCTCTCTCATTGATTTTTCATCTTTTTTTTTTCATTTTTTGTACAGACAGAGTGGGAGGGAGAGAGAGGAACAGAGAGAGAGAGAGAAACATCGACGTGAAGGGACACATCGAGTGGCTGCCACCCGCACGACCGACCAGGGCCGGGGACACACTGCAACCGAGGTCCGTGCCCTTAGCAGGAACCGAACCCGGGTCTCTCCAGACCGCAGGCCGACGCTCTAACCGCTGAGCCAAACCGGCCAGGGCTGATTTTTCATCTTCAACTGAAGCCACAGGAGAGTGGGGAGCACAGCACCCCGGCTCGGTGTGGGACCAGCTGGGACGGACGGTGACTGTTGAGAGACGCACCCGCTCTGTCCTGAGAACGTGCCGAGGTGGCGAAAACACTCCAGATCCGGCCGCCGACGGCAGGTGGCGACGGGGCGTGGACAGGTGGCTCGTGCAGCTGCAGGCCTCACTTCCCGCGGTGTCCCTGTTCCTGGGGATACATGCAGCGTCCACCTGTCGGCGTTCACCCGGAGCACTGGTCCCGGCCGTGACCCTGAGCTCCTGGCCCCGCCCCCTTGTCCCCCGAGTGTCTCACAGGGCGTCTGCCGATGACACAACCTCATTTCAGTCCAGTGCTCTTCAGTCCCTTCAGTCTGCTCAAGGGACGCACGTCCCAACGTAGCGCTGAGACTGGAGGCCACAGCCAGGGGCCCCTGCTCTGTGTGCCCCCACGAATCCTCACCCCACTCGCTCAGCCCCCGACCGGGCGATCCGCACTGCACCCCATGGCATCGGCCGCACCCCCGTCTTCTGTGAACCTCCACGTGTCCCTGCAAACCCATCTGAATCAGTAAGCAGCACTCTCAACCTGGTTCACCAACAGTGCGTTAGGTCGGTACCCACAAAACAGAGCCTGACAATCTGTCCGTGCGACTCTTATCCAGGGGCCTGAACGGGGGCCCGGAAGGGGGCGGGTGAATCACAGCCTCGTCCACGAAGTCTCCGCTTAACAAAACCTCTACGTGGGCAAGATGGATTTAAGAAATCGACCATCAACGTTGGGGTCCCTCCTCTTAACCAAGAGTTAAGTGGTTGCCCAACAGAAATCATGCGTCTCTTGTAGCTCATAGACACAAGGTACATTGGGGCGCTCCTGGAGCCTGGGTTCCCCAGAAGAAGTCCCGGTGGTGTAGAAGGGATTGTTTTGTTCACACTCAGTCCCACAGAGAGGAACTCAGAAAATGGGGGTGCAGGCGAAAGGTGAGGTTCCCAGGCGGGGGGGAGCTGAAATGGTCCTTCTTGTCCCTGTGAGGGCCGCCCCCGGAGGAAGACCGATCCCCGGAAATTCCTCCCGTCCACAGCACAGGCGGGGACACTTTAACAAAGTCCTGCAGAAGCCCTCTGGGGACGGAGACAGGCCGCGTCACGGAAAAGATCGTGTCAAGAAGTCGACGACAGGACTAGCCTGCTCTCGCCCCGAGTCGCAATGGTGAGAACTGGACCCAAGAGGTACTGGGGTGTGTGACCTTGGGCTTTTCATTTCCAAGGGTCTCAACGCCAAAGTCCGGACACCTGAGGCCTGTCCCTGGATCCTGGGCTCCCCCCTGCTCACTGTTCCCGCTGAACCAGACCCAGGAAGTGTCCCCCACAGCCAGCGGGTCCCCTGGGGACCCCGATCCAGGAGCCGGCTGAGCAGGGCAGCACGGAGCCTGAGATCCAAGCCCGGGGAAGTGGAAACCCGCGCGAAGGGGGCAACCACAGAGGACCGAGGGGAGGGAGCCAGTCGGACAAGCTCAAACATCGCGCGTCATGTAATGCGACGTAGCAGGACCACATCGTAATGTCACGGGACGTGCCCGGACCTGGGGTGTCCACTTAAACGCAGGCAGTTCGAGCTTCTGCCAATCCGTGGCACAGACACCAAGGCCCAGCACCCTCCTTCTTGTTTATTTTTCATTTTACTTTTTATCGTATTTTTTATCGAGACAGAACATATACTCTATTCCCCAAAGGGCCTCCGTTCACAGACCTACCCCTCCCCCATAGCCGAGACGGCTTCTTCTCTGTGTACGTACAAGATCCAAAACCTTGTCTTGACTGGTGTTGGCGTGTTTGGGAAGAATTTCAGGGTTCGCCGCCGGGGAGCTGGTCATGAAGATTTTGTCACAAAATAATCTAACAAAAAAAAAAAAAATAGGCGAACATTTAATGTTCTTGCCTGCTGTGGGCAGAGCCAGAAATAGACGTTATATTAGACCCTGCACAGGGACCTGGCCGGAGGGGGAACGGGTGTGTAGGGTTCCTTTCGAAGGCACAACAGCGTGGTCGGTGTCTCCAAATAATTGCGCCAAGGAGATCAAAATCCTGCACCCTCCCGGCGACCCTTCAACGGAGATGCCTAACGCAGATTTGGAAAGAACGGACTGATTCCCTCCCTCCCTCCCTTCTTCCCATCATCTTCCTTCTCTGTCTCATTTCCTTCTCATTCTGATAACGTGGCAAATAACACATTTCTACAAGATGCATTGCAGAGCTTTTGGAAACGTAAGAAGACGACAATAACCAAAATGCCAAGAGAAAGCCCTGCGCAGCCCCCATGCAACCACGTGCACGGAAGTCAGGAGA
Organism: Molossus molossus; assembly: GCF_014108415.1. Lineage (NCBI taxonomy): Eukaryota > Metazoa > Chordata > Mammalia > Chiroptera > Molossidae > Molossus > Molossus molossus. The sequence goes on from NW_023425355.1 coordinate 145,419,816, forward strand.
GCGGTTACCTGCACCTCTGGACACACAGACATTCGCACAGCCCACGGGGCACCCGAAATCCCCCCTTTCTGTGTCCGTGTGGGGCCAGACAGCGAGGCGAATGTCACAGCCACAATGCGCCCAGTCACTGTCGGTGTTTGGAACCTTGGCAGGAAAGAAAACTTTAACACGAGTCTGTCAACGCCTTTCGGTCACCACCCTGGGGAAACAAACACGTGTCTCTTCCCAACCACGTGCACGCGTGCCGGCATGGATGTGCAAGGATGTGCATGTGCAGAACTGCATGCACACAGGGTGCTCAACCACTTTCCCCCTTGATAAGAAACGGGAGCCTTTTGCCTCGGCGTTTATTGTTGTTACGCGTTACACCTCCCACAGATGATCCTGTCCCATGTGCTTTGTAACTATTCCTCTGGCGCAGGAACTGGGCCCTCTTCTGGTTTCGACCACTGAAAATCACACCGTAATGAACAATCCTTGCACTTTGTTACATCTTCAGAATGTTGTCATTTTGTTAAAAAATATCTACATTTGCCCTTTCCCATGACCTCCTTTCAGGCTTCGCTGCGGGGCGCTCGCGCTGCGGGTAGCAGCCTGGTGACCCCGTGAACACGGGGACAAATTGGGTGCCCTCTTGGGACGCGTCAGTGTCGGGGTCCCCCCTGCCGCAGGCTGCCCTTTCCCGAGGAAGGGCCCAGTGTCCCCGCCCAGGGGACCCTCAGAGCCAGGGGGGGCCCTTCTCATCCCCACTGCCTCCAGAGCTTTCGCGGCGGAAATGTCCCTCCTTCCTTTCTCTGTCCTGCTGTCCATCAAGTATCAAAACGACCAGTGAGATGGGGAAGGTCCCCAAGTCATGCACACGTCGTGCGTGGTCTTTCACGGCAGGATGCGCGGCTTAGAGACCGAGCCACGCACAACGACGACGTCAAATTCCTTTTGCTCAGGTGCGCACGTGGACACGCTCCGAGGGCGGACGCACCTGGAGCTCCTGCAACCAGGAGGGCGGAGCCTTTCCCCCTCCGACCAGAGCTGCGCGCTCCAGCCAATCCGAGTGGCTCTCTTCCACCCGTCGGGCCAATCAAACCGCAAGGATTTGCAGCCCTCATTTGCATGAGAATGCACCAATCAGGGACGGCCTATGGGCCCAGCCACACGTGGTTTTAAGGACAATGCATCGCATGAACAGGACCTGCCCGCGGGGCGCCGGGGTCTCTGCAGACGCAGCCTCCCTGTCCTGTGGGGCAGATATTGTCCCAGGAACGGGTAGGACGCATCACAGGGCATTTTCGATTCCCTCTGTAAGCCAGGCTTCGGTTGGGGAGCCACAGTCATTACGGTTCCTACCTTCAAACGCATGCTCAACTCTCCCCTGGGATCCCACCTATAACAGACCCATTTTGCTGCAAAATAGACACTCAAGGGGCATCTAGTTCAAGGGACATACATCGCGTTATTTAAGGAGTGAGTGGAAAGTATCTTCAGCATGAATCCCTCCAAATATCACCTCCAGTGCATCGGAGGTTGCAGCTGGGGGTATACATGTGCGTGCTTCCTCCCAGGCAATTCTAGGGGAGACCGTCGTGGGATCGTCGTTGCTGATTCACGCCACACGGATGCTCGCATGAGGTCCAAGGCCATCACGAGCCCCTGGGCCTGTGCATAACCAGCGAGGCTTTGTACACGCGTCAGTTGTTTCGTCCTCACAACAGGTGTCCAGTGAGGCTCTGTGACGCATCGTGGCTCACAAACCAACACCAGGGGCGGAACATAACAGGTCAATCTCTGCACCCACATTACTTCTCTCTGTGGAGACACCTTCAGCCAACAGCACTGGTACGAACATGAAAACAATATCGCAAAAGTCTTGCAACTGCTGAAGGAGACAAGAGCCAGATCCCAGCACGAGAACCCAGGACACATCCCATCAAGACTTAGATCCGATCATTATTTCAACTCAATACGCACTCACCCTGCCACGTAAAAAAATAATTCTTGCACAGACCGATGCCACCTTTCCCCTGCTTATCAGAATTCTTTACCAAAATATGTGCCTGGCCTTTCAAGTGCTGTTCCTTGTGCATGAGCGGACGGCTCTGAGCGCCGGGTTCGGACCAAAGGCATCGGGTTTGTCTGTGTGCACAGGTCCTGTCTGTACGGTTAAGAAGCAGAAATCACAGGCTCCTTCTGACCTACCTTCGTGTTTAATAATCAACGAAATGAGGGTCCCTGGCGTCCGACAGAGTTCTCAGGTTGGGGTGGTTTCCATCACCGCTGCCAACATGGATCTTTTGCAAAGTGCCCGGCAGATGACTGAGGGTCACCATCCCCAGTAGCTTGGATATGGGCTCGATGTCATGGTTCCTACGCTTTGGGGGCTGTGAGTGGCTCTCCCCCCAATATTCCTCGTGGTATAACAGCCACCCCCTAGTCACACGCCACGTCTTCAGCTCACAGTAACTCCTTCTGCACATTTCTAATGTTGATAGTTTTAGGGCATAATTAACGTCTATTGCCACAGGCGTGGGTGGGCCGTGACTCCCCAATGTGTTTCCAGGTGATTTGCGGGTGAGAAGGTTTAACTGTTTTATAGGCAACTCGCCCTGGCTTCCGCACAGTGTTCACGGAGGATCTGCCGTTGCATCAGAGCGCAGCCTGCAAGCATTGCCTCCGACTGTGCAGCTGAGCACCCGGAACGCAAAACCCCAAATCCTGAATGACTCTATTTCTGTTCCCTCCCACCCCCCGTTCATGCTTAAATCCTTCTCCTCGGAGCTGCATTGGACGGGGAGGGGATGTTGCTAAAAAATCCGGTCTGTGCGAGGATTTCACAGCTTTCTAACAGAAGGTAAAAGTGAATTTTTTATGTCTTGGCAGATGAAAGGAATATAAAACAACAGATTGACTTTCTGGGCATGATTCTCGGGATGAGAAAAATAGTCACATATTGTAGATGAGAAGGAATAAAAAAAAAACAACCACCCTGAAAACCCATGAATCATGTGCAACATTCAGACGCCGAGCTGCGGAGACTCCTTCCCTGGGAAGCGCACAGGGAGCAAACTGCGTGTGGGATTTCCACCCACCTGGGCCCGTCCCCCTCAGTACACACTCCGGGGTACACGCACGTTGGGCGTGATCACAGGCCGCACGGGTCTATCGGGTCACCGGCGACGCACCTTCCTGCTGCGGAGGCTCAGCTCGGAGGCTGCATCACCTGCACCGTCGGGCCTGGCGCCCCCCCCCCCTCGGCCTCCTGCACCCCGCAGACACAGCGCCTGCGCACAGACACGCAGCTTCCTGCGGGCTCCGCGGGCGCCCAGACGTTTGTCCCTTGACTCCTGGCGGGGTTGGTCCTCTTCCTGCTGCAGAGAAACCCCGTGTCCCCCGAGGGCGGCCTTTCCATGGTCACCGAGCGCCCCCATGTCCAGGTCTTGCGCTTTCCCGAGTGACTCCTGCGCCTGTGTTCGCACGTGTCCGTGTCCAGGACCAGACTCATCCCAGGCCGGGTGGGTGTGTGCTCACCGCCCAGGCCCTGCTGCCTTTCCGCCCGCACCGTCCTTCTCCGGCTTCTCCCTCCCTGTGTCCTTAGGGCGATCCTTGTACTACGTGGGGGCCTTTCTCCTTTCCCCCCATTTAACATTTCATCCTTAGATTCCCCTCTGATGCCATGTCCCTGGTTGCACACACAACCATTTGTTAATCCTCATCATTCTCTAATTTGCATGATGCTATCATGTTTTTTTAAAAATTATTAATGTGTAGAATTACATTCTAATTGTGAAAAATACGGGATTTCAGTTGCTTTGACTTGGCTCCCAATGCAGCGGGCCCAGCAGAGGGCGCTGCGTGCACACGTCCCGCCCGTGCGCGTGCGCAGACCGGACCTGTCGGGACACGCGTTGGGCACACGTCTCACGTTTGAAAATGGTATCTGCCGCCCGGCGACGGGGTCGGAGTAACTGCACATCTCAGCGCACCCCGAGGCCTGGCGCCTGATCCTCTCCAGCCATTTCCTCTGTCCCCTCTCCCCATGTTCTACGAGTATCTGAGATTCCTGTTCCGTCAGGACAGAGAGAGACCAGTGTACACCTGTCAAACCTCTTTGTAGTCTTCGCTTTCCGGTTTTAAGTAAAATTATCATTCGCATACAAGATTACAAAGTCTGTGTATTTTCCTGGCGAATATAGTGTATTGGGGGGGGGGGGGTGTCAGACACTGCTAGCCGATGACAGAGGAGGCCAGACAGAACTAATCAATGACAGAGTAAGACAGGCAGAACTAGCCGATGGCAGAACCAATCAGACAAAACTAGCCAATGCCGGAGGGAATTAGGCAGAACTAGCTGATGACAGAGTCACGAGACAGAACTAGTCGATGACTGAGTACGCCAGGCAGAACTAGCCGATGGTGGAATCAGCCAGACAAAACTAGTTGATGACAGTCAGCCAGGCAGTACTAGCTGATGACTGAGCCAGGCGGAACTAACCCATGACAAAGTCAGCCAGGCAGAAGAAGTTGATGACCGAACCACTCAGGAGGAATGAGCTGAGGACCTAGTAACCTAGCGGAAATACCTGACCCACCTGACTGTCAATTACTGAGGTGAGGGAAAATAACGTAGGAACCAATCACTGCAAGAAAAACTAATTCGCTGGCAGGCAGCGTGTGAGCTCCCGTGTCCGTGGAAAACAACCGATGAACCAGTGAGAACAAGAAGAACGAGGAGGGCGTCAGTCTAGGGCCTGGAGTTGATGACAGGTCAGCGCAGGGCACAGGGTGATGAAGGCGTCCTCCTGGGGAAACGGAGAGTCCAGGGTGAGGTCAGTCCCGGCATGATTCTTAGACGAGAAAAGTAGTCACATACTGTAGATGAGAAGGAAAAAAATAACAAAACCCTGAAAACCCATGAATCATGTGCAATATTGAAACGCCGAGCTGCGGAGACTCCATCCCTGGGAAGCGAACAGGGAGCAAACTGCGCGTGGGATTTCCACCCACCTCGTCCCCTCCCGCTCAGCACACACTCTGGGGGGCCCGCACCTTCGGTGTGATCACGGCCCGCACGAATATATCGGGTCACCGGTGACGCACCTTCCTGCTGCGGAGGCTGAGCTCGGAGGCTGCAGTCACTTGTACCGTCGGGCCTGGCGCGTCCCCCCGGCCTCCTGCACCCCGCAGACGGCGCCTGCGCACAGACACGCCGCTTCCTGCGGGCTCCGCGGGCGCCCAGACGTTTGTCCCTTGACTCCTGGCGGGGCTGGTCCTCTTCCTGCTGCAGAGAAACCCCCGTGTCCCCCGAGGGCGGCCTTTCCATGGTCACTCAGCGCCCCCATGTCCAGGTCTTGCGCTTTCCCCATTGACTTCTGCGCCCTGTGTTCGCACGTGTCCGCGTCCAGGACCAGACTCGATCCCAGGCCGGGTGGGTGTGTGCTCACCTCCCAGGCCCCGCTGCCTTTCCGCCCGCACCTTCCTTCTCCGGCTTCTCCCTCCCTGTGTCCTTAGGACGATCCTTTCACTAGGTGGGAGCCTTTCTCCTTTCCCCCAATTTAACATTTCATCCTTAGATTCCCCTCTGGTTTTCACATACAACCATTTGTTTAGCTCATCATTCTCTAATTTTCATGACGATACCTTTTTAAATTAATAGGTAGAATTATATCATCATTGTGAAAAAGACGGATTTCAGTTGTTTTCTTTAGGCTTCCAATTGAATGGACCGTGCAGAAGGCGCTGTGTGCACACGTCCCTCCGCGTGAGCATGCGCAGACCTGACTTGTCCGACACGCGTTGGGCACACGTCTGACGTTTGAAAATTGGGTCCCTCGGTCATCAGCTAGTTCTGCCTGGTTCTGTCTGTCATCGGCTGGTTCTGTCTGGCTGGTTCTGTCATCGGCTAGTTCTGCCGCCCAGTGACTGGGTCAGACTAATTGCACATCTTACATCGCGTGATGACTGGCGCCTGATTATCTCCAGCTTTTGCTTCTCCCCCTTTCACCCCATGTTTTACGAATATTTCAGAATCCCTGTTCCCTCTGCCGAACCTCCTTGTATTCTTTACTTTCCTGTTTTAAGCAAAATTATCACTTGCATACAAGTTTAGAAAATCTGTGTATTTTCATGGTGAACATAATGTTTGGGGGTGTGTGTGTGGGTGTGGCAGACAGTACTAATCAATGACTGAGGAAGCTAGGCAGAACTAGCTGATAACTGAGTAATACAGACAGAACTAGGCGATGGCAGAACCAACCAGACAAAACTAGCCGATGGCAGAAGGAACCAGGCAGAACTAGCTGATGACAGAATCAGCCAGACTGAAGTAGTCGATGGTAGAATCAACCAGACTTACCTAGCCGATGACAGACAGAACCAGGCAGAACTAGCTGATGACTGAGGGAGCCAGATGGAACTAGCTGATGGTAGAATCAGCCAGACAGAACTAGCCAATGACAGAAAAAGCCAGATAGAACTAGTCAATGACTGAGCAAGACAGGCAGAACTACCGATGGCACAATCGGCCAGACAGAACTAGTGGATGACAGAGAGAGCCAGACATAAATAGCCGATGGCTGACGGGAACCAGGCAGAACTAGCTGATGACAGAGTCAGCCAGACAAAACCAGTTGATGACTAAGCCAGGCAGAACTAGCCGATGGTAGAATCAGCCAGACAGACCTAGCCAATGACAGAGGAAGCCCGGCAGAACTAGTTGATGACCGAGTAAACCAGGCTATTATTGGAAAGTGAAGAAATTTTATATTTTTCTTCCCTTCTTCCCCACTCATTGGGATTTTATTGCAATGCATTCAATGTACATATTTGTGTTTTTATAAAATTAGATATTCAAGTCCAAGACGGTGGGCCATCTCTACACTTGTTCCGGTTTTGTATTTCGCACTTCAGGTCTCGCATATTTCTGCATATAAATTCTAAAACATTCTCATTAAGCTTATTTCGATACACTTTATTTGCAGCATGATTATGCGTTGGTAACTTTTATTGTTGTCAAAGATATTATCACTGCAGAGAAAAAAATATTCTATTGACTTGTGTATATAAATCATATTGATGTTGTTCATTTACCCTGATAAAATTGGCTTATGCCCTGGCCGGTTTGGCTCAGCGGTTGGAGCGTCGGCCTGTGGTCCGGAGAGACCCGGGTTCGGTTCCCGCTAAGGGCACAGACCTCGGTTGCAGTTTGTCCCCGGCCCTGGTCGGTCGTGCGGGTGGCAGCCACTCGATGTGTCCCTTCACGTCGATGTTTCTCTCTCTCTCTCCTTCCTACTCTGTCTGAACAAAAAATAGAAAAATGTCATTTTTAGTGTGTGTGTTTTTTTTTTACTAGTTTCCAAACAGCCTGCAATTAGAAATATTTTTTTTGTCTCCTCTTCTAATATTACAATAAATTTTATCATCGTCTTTTGTATTTTATCATCTAAACAAGACACAAAGAATTTAATACTAGCGATGAGAGTCTATGTCCCAGTTCCCTACGTACTGGGATAAAAATTTTGCAGAGACTGATGATGCTATTTCAGGTCAATGATATTTATCATATCGAAGCAGTTTGCTTCTATCTCTATGTCAGTTACACTTTTCATTTGTAAGAGCTATTTATCAAATCTCTAAGTGACACCGACTGATGCAGATACATGAATTTCTTCCTTTCGTTTTATATTACCATGAATTATATGGATGTAATTCCTGGGGTTGAGACTTTTAATTTACAAAATAAAATATACTTCATTATAATATATCATTTGCTGGAGTTAGACCTGTGTAACATCTGCCAACATTTTATTTAGAATTTTTCAGGGGTGTTCACAAAGAAAATTATTCTGTTTTGTTGTTTTTAAGTCTACTCTCCAATTTTTAAATTAATGTTTGACTCATGCATAAAATGAATTTGGACAATTTACATATGTCCTCTTGAAGGGTAGCAAATTATGCCACCCCCAAATATGCCATTTTGGCATAAAACTTATTTGAATGGGAGGTAACTGAGAAGAAGCAGATTTAAGACTGGATGGAATCAGGCAAAGGGATGAGCCAAAGAACATAGATGCACAGCCCATGGACACAGACAACAGTGTGGTGAAGGCCGGGGGAGGGGTGGCAGGGGCTGGGTGGAGGTAGGCAAAGGGGGGGGGGCATGGGGGACATCTGTGATAGTTTCAACAATTACAAAAAAGAAAAGGAAAAGATTATGCATTCCCTTTATTTGCCTAAAAGCAGGGCATAAATTTGCAAAGGTGTCTCTCCTCCCCTATCTGCCTAAAAGAAATAAGGTTAATTCCTGAGGACAATTTTAGACCCCACCATCCACAGGAATCAACTTAACAAACTCTGCTAACCAGACTTTATCCCCACCCCTGGAAGCCTGAAACTGCTTTTCTCTGTCCTGTTGATCCTTTCTCCATAAATGCATCGTGCTCTGCTGAAGATGCTGTATAAGCCAGAGTTCTAAGCCACCTCAGAGAGTTACTCATTTTCCCTGGGTCTCTCCCATGTACACGTGAGGTAAGCATGGTGATACACTTCTGTTTGTTTTTCTCATGTTAATCTGTCTTTTATTACAGGAGTCCCAGCCAAGAACCTAAAAGGGTCGAGGAAAATTATTTTGTTCCCCTTCACTAGGATCTAGACAATTTTAAATGGCGTTTCTCAAACTTTAGCATGCATAAGGATCTCCACCAACACTTTTATTAATTCTAGTACAAATACCAGGAATTATTAATTAAGAATGGTAGGTATACATCAGCTATTAAATAACTTACTGGAACTTTTCGTGTCAGATTTGTTGTTTACGTTTAGTCCAGTTTTCTACATTGTACAGGTCAATTTTGAAAGGGTATGTTTTCCTGGAAAACCATACCTTTCCCCTGCATTATCAAGTAAGTTGCAATTAGTATTTTCTATTATTCGTCCATTAAACTTAAAAAATTCTTTAATTAAGAGACTCTGTGTGTTGGCGATTCTTTCTAAATATTTTGTATCATCTACGATGCTTATTTAGCTTATTATGATATAACTCGCCATCTTTCTTTGTTTTATTTTTTCAACCTTTATTTTAAACTTATTTTTATTTTTTTATTATTGAAAGTATTACAGATGTCCACCCTTTTTGTCTCCTTTGATCCCCTCCTTCCTGCTCCCACCCCGCTCCTGTCTTCCCCAAACTATTCCCTGTGTCCATTGGTTGTGCAGATGTGCATATTAGTTCTTTGGTTTATCTCTTCCCAACACCACCCCCCATTCCTCTGAGGTTTGCCAGTATGTTCCCTACTTCCATGACTCAGGATCTATTTTGTTCATCAGTTTATTTTGTTCATTATATTCCACAAATGAATGAGATCGCGTGATAACTGTCTTCCTCGGACTGGCTTATTTCGCTCAGCATAATACTGTCCGGGTCCCTCCGTGTCATCTCAAAGGGTAAGAGATCTCTCTCTCTTCCAGCTGCATAGTACTCCATTGTGTACCTTTTCAATTGCCCAAAGAATTATGTCACTTATTATTACATAGATATCAGTATTTGGATACACACCAAATCCAAGAGCTGGGGAGAGCTTTCTCGCAATTAACGTGTGAAAGGGGGTGATGCACTCTTCACACAAAGCATCGTGTTCTGTCCCAAGAATAACAAGACACGTAAAGATGGATTGGTGAAACCCAGCACACCGTAAACAGTGCCACGTGGTTCTGGTCTGGAACCCCACACCTGAATAAATGATAGACTGCTTGGCGACCTTGCCATCATGAGCCCTCAAAATCACCTTGGAGTCACCTCCAACGGCAGAGCCGACCAACTAGATACTTGAGAGTTTAGCTTTGAGGCTTCTCTGCGAGAATGGCACTCAGAGAAACCCTTGCTTAGAGTCTGAAGTTGACCGGTTCACCGGGAAACAACGGATGGATTTTTTGAACTGGGTCAGGAGCCGCTTAATAATGGACAGCACCCCATTAAATTCTTCCCCGTTCGAACAGGCTGCACATGGTTTCAGTGACTTCTATCAACCTTCCGTCCTCTGTGGTCATTCAATGATGGGCTCTTCTATAGTAACATGTCCAAGGGACTACGCAGATGACCTCCAAGAGAAGGTCACCCTACAAACGCACCCCACTTTCAGAAGGTGCTCTGTCAGACGGCTTGGGCATCTTTCAGGTACCTCGGCGTCTGCCAGGTTATCACCCCGAATTGCATTTCCTGATTGGTTTGCATAAAGCAGCCAGACAGGAATGACTTCGTCTGCTTGTCACCGGTGATTGGCCCAAAGTGTAGGAACACATGGGTCCTGGACATGTAGGAGAATCTCTGCATTGCAGCTTTGAAGAGCAACAGTCTTCCCTCGACACAGATGTCTCCCAGATGGCTTTTTGGGTTCAATGCTAACCATCATCTCCCCTAAAAATGACACACCAATTTCATCCACTTTCCTTCATTTCCGACCTAAACTTTCCCAGATCACGGCTGAGACGATGTTTTTCCTCTTTCAAAATTACCTTTGCTTATTTCTGTTCACAGCCCATTTTTTTTTTCTCACCTCTTCATTTGTTGCCGCTGCTAACTATTCCCCATCTAGCACCTGTTATCCTGATTTTCATGGTACAGCGGTACGGTACACGTGTTAACTTCCCCTACGACATTCCCAGGTGTGTGCGACAGCATTGCAATTCGGGCTCTAGACTTGGACTCTTGAGAAAAGCAAACAAGTGTATTCTGCACATCTCTCTGTGGCACAGAGTTTGGGGAGAACCCATTGTAGGGGCTCAACATGTTTTGCATCAAATCCAATCTTGTTGGATTTTTTTTTTTTTTTTCAAGATACGGTTCTGTTTCTGCAAGGCCCTCATTATAAAGCGTTTCTTCTGGAAATTCAACTTGCATGACATCACCTAGCTCTGTCCCTACTCCCATTCATTGTTTTAGTCTTTTTCTACACGACCAAACCGTCTGTCTGCCTCCGTTCACTCTCCAGTTTCTATGGCTTCGCATGAACGATGAATCACGTAGGAATTATGAAGAGATCACGTCTTTTCCACTGTACTCGGTGTTTTCTTTAATGGAAACGACAGCTTTTAACAAGCTGTTCTTGTTCAGTTGTAAGGAGTTGGGTAAATAAGAACATTTGTGTTTTATGCCTGATTGAAGAAATCAAATGCTAACAAGAATAATAAAGTCGTTGTACATTCTGAGCTTTGCTTCCGGGCAACAGGATTGCAGGCCCTCGGAAGACTGGAGCCGTGACCCAGTGACCTATTTCCCAGTCTGAAAAGGTAACTCGGCACCAACACTCATGAATCGAGAATAAAAGGTCACTTGCGGATCCTCAGACATCCACTGTGCTCACGTATGTTCAATCAGTAAGTCTAAAGATCAGCGGGTGTAGAAATCATCATACGGCATTTACTTTGAAATTTTAAAAAAAAATGCATCATCCAGTATATAATTTCAGCTGTCTCTCCAAACTCCATCGTGCTAGTCATGGTCAGAACCCCACAGCTACTCCACGGACGACGGTAAGAGTGAGGACCTGGCCCAAATCCTGCCCCTGAACCCGAATTTCAGACACTGTGGCCAAAGACGCCGCGTGGGTCCAGGGCCCCAGCGGTGTGTCAGGATCACCTCATTTCTGAGACGCTTTCTGAAGCAACCATGCTCGGTCCGACGGCCCCTTCCCCCCTCTACCGACACCCGAGGACCCCAAAGAGCACTGCGGGGCGGACCTCTCGTGACCTGTCACGGGAGAAAACAAATCACCCATTTCTGTAATATTTCCTGAGCCCTGCTGTGTCCGAAGGCGAACAGCTCGTTTGTGGGAACGCAACGCATTTTGCACAATTGAAAAGCGGGAAATGTTATTACAGTCTTGCGGCCCGAATACCGCGCTCTGGGAAGACGGCTCGATTCCCTTCCTGGGCCTGCGCCCCATCTGGGGACGTCTGTTCCCCGGGTTGGCGCTTGGGAAGAAAACCGTGTGTTGCATGGACAAGGGCTTGGAAAAGAGAGGACTTTATTAGTCTTTATAGGCGATGTGGCTGTTCTGCTCCAATACTGCATCCGATTCTTAGAGGCATCGTTGCTTTGGGATCACTTGAAATTTGGGGTCCGCTGCAGTTGGCATGAACGATTTCTTCCCGGGCTGCGGTCGTAAAAGCCCCGGTTCTGCCCTGCCCTGGGAACGGGTATCTGCGCCACGCACGGCTCGGTGCAGTCCTCGCTCCCGACACCGGGGTTCGGCGTGCCGCGTGCGTCTCTGAACGGCCACGCACCTGTCACACAGACGGAAACCCCAGTCCCACATTCCCCGGGGATCCCGCAGAACAGTGTTTGCGGGTCGGGACACTGCCGACGCGACCTCTGACGGCCGTTGTTCTCCGAGGGACCCGCCCGCTCGGCTGGCTTCCTGCAAACGTCTCCCCAACCCTGACGTCTGAACCCCACCGAACAGTCATTCCCACGTGTGCGAACCGTTCCGTGGACAGGTGCCAGGGTGGGACCGATGCCTACGACGCCCTGAGCGCGTCTGCCCACAAAGGCCCTGCCATCCGTGTGCCCACGTCCCCTTGCGCCGGACCTGATATTGGGGAGACCTACACCCCAGGACGGAGGGGTGATACAACCAAGGTTGTCTCCCGCTTCATCGAGAAGCGTCTTGTAGTGCGGCGGGCTTGCTGTGAGCGCCCACGCAGACCACGTTCACCATCCTGAACGGGCCCAGGTGCCCACAGCTGTGCACGGCGTGTACCCTGCTCGTACAGAGACAACGCCACGGGCCTGGGGGTACGGTGCTCAGTGCAATAAGCCCAGCAGAGAAAGACAAGTAGCACATGATCTCGCTTATATATGGAACATAATGACCCAAACCAGCGGATGGACCCCATGGAACCAGGGGCGTAGGGGCCCGGGACAGACTGACGGCCGTCGGGGGCGTAGGGTGGGCACCGGAGGACAGAGGGTGATGAGCACGCCCAAGGGACATGTATACGCAGCCCATGGACTCAGACAAGAGGGTGCTGATGGCCAGAAGGGGGCTGGGGGGGGGCATCTGTAATCGTGTCCGCAGTGCAAACTACATTAAAAAATAATTAAATGCAGTGAAAAAAAAGGTAAATATTGCCCGAGTATCACTAGCAAAACCGTTCTGACCTAAGCGTTTGGAGGCTCCCCGCGGTCCGTGGCTGCGAGAATCCACGTTCCACGCCTACCCAGGGCCCCCCACGTGTCCGACTACGACAGGCGGAGGTTTCCTTCCTCCTGTATCGCCACTGACCTGCTCCGCCTGCGGCAGAGGTTTGGAGGTCCGCGTGGGGCGCCCGGAAAGGGGTGTTGTCTTCTGCCCAGCATCCGCCGAGCACGAAGGATCTGTGTCCGCAAAGTCGGTGACTGTCCGCCAGGCGGGGAACCTCGGGGAGCAGCCCGGACATGGCCACACGTCAGCGGGGCTCAGGAAAGAGCAGGCCACGAGACCTGGTTCACGCCCATCCGTCTCGGGGGGCCCGTTAGAACCTAGTCGGAGGACGGGTTTGGGGGGTCTGACAAGGGAACAAGCCCAGCTCTCTGCGCCTGTGATTTCCTCTGGCAAACTCAGACCAGGCTGCGGACAACTTGGCCACACTGATAGATACAGAGAAATTGGTTTTGGGGCAAAGAGTGGGAAAAAGACCTTTGCACCTTCCCACCCCAGTGTGACGGCGTCCCCAGCCCCCTCCCTGTCACCTTCCCAATGTCTTCCCTTTAGAAATGGGGCCCCCCAGAACCCCTCAGCCACGAGCACCGTCACGTGTCGTCTACACACAGACTGTTCTACACTATCGGGGTCCATCACGCACGGTGGAGCTCAAACCACCGAAGGGGTAAACTGCGTGTCACACACCCCGGAGACAGCCCTGGGCCGCCCTTCCTCCCGCCCCGAGCAGGGTGCCATCCTCCCGCCACAGAACCGGCCCACGGGACAGACCGGTCTCGCTGGAAATACAACGGGGCCTGTCTTCTGTCTGTTCCTGCAACACATCACTTTGAAAATCAGACACGTGCGTAGCTCATTGAATCTAATTTAATTTTTTCTTTATTGCTTAGAAAGCGAGGAAGGGAGAGAGAGAGAGAGATAGAAACATCGACGAGAGAGAACATCGATTGGCCGCCTCCTGCATGCCCCCCACTGGGGATGGGCCCACAACCTGGGCATGTGTCCTGACCGGGAATCGAACCGGCGACCTCTTGGTGCAGGGTCGACGCTCAGGCACTGAGCCACACAGGCCGAACTGTGTTGCTCCTTTCAATGCACACGGATACATGCAGACTTTCCTACACTATTGGGGTTCCTGAGACCCTGCAAAGTCCATCCATATGCCCAGTTAAGAAGCCCCGTGTGAGCTGTCTCAGACCAACGTTTATGCCCAGATGGGGTGTCGCCGTAACCTCCCCTGGCACCTCCCATCGGACAGCCCTGGGCTGTCGTGACTAAGTCCTCGCACCACGAGCCTTCACAGTCACTTCTGCGGGTTTGCACTCTGGACACTGACAGGCAGTTCCCGAGGCCCGCCCGTCGAGCACACGCAGGCAGGGCGACCCGACGTGCTCAGCACCCGTCTCCCCGTCCGTCTGGGCTCATCGTGAAGCAGATGAAACCCCGCCCTTCTCCAGAACTCGTCACTCACAGCCTGCGGGCCGGCCGCCCACAACTGGTTATTGGACAACGGCCACGGGTCCAGGGCTCCGGCAGGCCCTCCCCATGCAAACAGGCGCCCTGCCAAGGAGCGCACAGTAGGGATGCAACGTCAGGGCCCAGGCGGGACGGGTTCCTGAGCGAGACACAATGTCATCAGTGCTGAGCTGTGACTGTCAGCCAAGGAGCTAGCGTGTGGACACAGGCGTGTTTGAGGAGGACACGTCACGACGCCCTTACAGAAATCGGGTCTTGGCCAAATGCTTTGGGGCACAGGGAGGCGCCTGCTTAATGTCCAGGCCTGGTTCCTCGGGGTGCCTTGTCTCGTTCCTGGAACTCTACACGGACACGCCGTCTGGGGGCTGCAGACCGTTCGCTCTGTGCATCAAGAATAGGTCACACTTTTCACCCCCAAAGCAATAAACATTCTGAGGAAGGTGCTAGAAATTGAAGATGAAGAAATGCAGGAAGCGATCTATCTATAAGCAGAACGGGGATACGTTTATCTCCCCGCGAACGGATTACCATGCAGACAGCGTGTATGTCCTCTCTGTGTATTTCCACAGCCTTGCAGACTAGGCAAGAAGCCAGGCAGACTGACATGTGTCACTCACGTGTCCACTCTTGTCATATGAGGGTATAAACGTCCCAACGAGCAGGCGTATTCCGAATTCGGTGCCATGGCTCATTAAGTTTGACGAGTAGTTACTGAGTGTCTTCTACCATTTCAAAAATAAAGACGTAGCCCGGCAGGTGTGGCTCAGTGGTTGAGCGTCGACCCTGCACCAAGAGGTCGCCGGTTCGATTCCCGGTCAGGGCACAGGCCCAGGTTGTGGGCCCGATCCCCAGTGGGGGGGCATGAAGGAGGCGGCCAGTCCATGTTCTCTCTCATCCATGTTTCCATCTCTCTCTCCCTCCCTCTAACATCAATAAAGAAAAAATAACAATAATAATAATAATAAAAAGCAAATGAAGGTAAAATGAGAAAGCCGTGACCTGTGGTACAAGAACCATGTCCCATAGCGATGGCTCTAGTCTCAGCTGTCGCTTTTTTTTTATCCTCATCAGAGGACATTTTTCCATTTTTTGTACAGATAGAGTCGGAGGGAGAGAGAGGAAGGAGAGAGAGAGAAACATCGACGTGAAAGGGACACATCGAGTGGCTGCCACCCGCACGACCCACCAGGGCCGGGGACACACTGCAACCGAGGTACGCGCCCTTAGCGGGAACCGAACCCGGGTCTCTCTGGACCACAGGCCGACGCTCTAACCGCTGAGCCAAACCGGCCAGGGCTCAGCTGTCGCTTTTTGTCCTGAGCTGTCTCATCGAACCGGGTCCCCTTGTACCCATTTCCATGCTTCTGGTTCACATGCTCTTCGGGTGTTACCCTCGGTGAGCGTAAACCCCACGGAAGAGACGATGACAACAGAGTCCCCCTCAGTGTGCTGCTTCCTTGCATCTGTCACCCCAGACAGTCGCCACTGGTACTTGAAATGGGACGTTCCCTCCAGTGAACAAGCCCCTAAGGCCGTGTGGTACGAGGAGGCCTCGCATGGCCAGTGGCTCCCCACCTGCCGTTCTGCAAAGCACTGGAGGGCTGGCTTAGCAGGAAATGCCTCGGATGCAGGGCCTGAGCCGGTCCGTCTGTTGTTTCATTAGCAAAGCACCCAAACCCGGACTTCTTCCCCTGCAGAGTCACACGGGGAGACTCTAACCCGGCCCAGATAAATTCCCTTCACCCCAGCTCCCCGACATGTTTGTTTCAACTTTGCCCCCAAAGCCCCGTTCACTCCGCACAGCCTGACTCTGCAGCGACGTCGAGTTGCAACCTGCAGACAGCGCCTCCTGTCCTTGCCACCGGAAACTCCACCCCAAAATGTCTCAACGGCCTTTGGAAGGGGTTAAGCAGTGCCCTTTATTTATTTTTAATTTTTTTTTTCCAGAGGCTTTTTGGATAACTTCCTTTTTTGTTGTTGTTGTTGGAAGTATTACACAGGTCCCCCGTGTCCCCCGCTGGGGGTTGACACCATCGCCAATGTCCCCCGTTTCCTCCTCCTTTCCTGTTTCTTTCTCGATCCACTTTCAATGTAAAAGGCTTCGCTGGACGGAGCAGCCCTCGTGTCTGAATGCCGTTTGTTTTCATAAAGGAAAACAGAGCAAACACGCTGGAGAGCGACCTTTTCTGTACCCAGAGAATCCAAGGCCACGGCCCAAGGCTTTGGTGACGGGTGCCGACGGTTCCGCGGGAGGGGAGCCCCCGTCCTTGGATCTGAAGCAGGCCTTGGAACAGAAGACGGCCCAGCCCTCACCCACACACCTGCTTCCCCTCCACGTCTCTGTCTTCTGTTCAAAAGCACCTCGTTTCAGAAACGCGGTCCGCCGTGTCTTTTCCGAGGATCAAATCCACAACGTGTGCTTGAGCCCCTCGGCGTCAATGGCCTGGGCGTTGCACGGCGCCCTTGGCTGCCGTCTTCAAAGCACCCACGTCCCGCTCTGTGAAATTCCCGGAGAGACCACGGCACGTCTTAGAACAGACAACACCAAAGAGCCGTCATTCCTTTGCCGGCAAAATCTGGGCGGCCAGTGACATCACGCACGTCCACCCAGAAAGCCTCATCTTCTGTCCTTCTTCTTACCGATGCCCAGAGGGGAGCACCCCCTATTCGGGGAAGAAAGCTTTCAGAGGCTTTCTGGGATCACAGGCAGCAGCAGCATCAAAAACCACAAAGAACCCCCTGCAGGGCGCCACCCTGATCTTTTGTTGGCAACACTCAGATGCGGCAAATTTCAGACACAGGCTCCGATTCAGGGGCTCGTACTCCCCCCAACCCACCTGCTGCATTGCTTTCCAATTGCCCACGTTTCCCGCGGGGGCGGCATTCCACAGGTGAGCCCCAGAGTCTGTTTCTGTGCAAAACCAGCGCTTAAAACAGCGGACCGTGCACTCAGCCTGCGCCTACTGCATGCACCTGTATTCAAAACCATCCCTAGCTTGTGGGAGTGAATGAAATCACTGTCCCCTCACCCCAGTGCAAGCAAACCCAGGCTGTTCAGTCAGAGCTGCTGTACCCACCGTCGCGTATGTCTCTCGAACACTCTGAGGCAGGTGGACAGTGGACAAAACCATCGTCACCGAAGGGACACTCTCCGATGTGCCGGGACTGGAGGCTGCTGGTTTGACCACTGGAGACACACGCAGTAGAAGCGGGGCGCCTCCCGGGACCAGTTCGGGGAGCATATCACAGTTCGATGCTGAGCAGGAAGAGAGGGTATAAAAACATCCTTCATAACCGTGGAAGACGCTGTGGTTTGGATTCTGGGGCTGACTGTGGAGGAGGAGGAAGGTCTTAGTTGGACAACCATCAGTGGTCTGTCCGTTCTCCAGCCTCATTTGCAAAGCTTCAGCATTTAAAAACGATGACTTGTCAGGATCATAAACTATCTACAACTACGAAATCAATGAACGGGTGTTAAAAGTTGCAAAACTTATTGTTAGCCCAACCAAGAGAATTTTAGAATGACCGTCGGTATGAATTAGCACGACTCGTAAAGGCAGTAGGCACTGGAGAGGACCTCAGTGGTCTCTGGGGACAGTTCTTGAATTTTCTTACTAAGAAAAGTGAGTTTTCAAGGTCACGCAACGAACATCAGGCCTGGTCTGGCCTGGAGGCCCTGGCTCACAAGGTACAATCACCATGCTCTCTCTAAAGTACGTTCACATGGGCTGTTTTGGGGCGGGGGTGGGGGGGTTCCCTCTTCAACTAAGCTTTGTTTTAAATGTCAAACGCACACGTTGAGGTAAAACTAGAGTCCAATTCATACATAAAACTTGTACGTAGCCATGTCGTTCGCAGAGGTAAACTCTTTGACTACTTGATGTAAAACGATAATGTCCAAATTCTGCATCAACGTGACAACGGGGTCGTCTGCAAACGGACGCAGTTGACGGCGCGTCCCGTGACCCGCGACAGCACCTCTGGACCGGCCCCTGACGGTCTTTGCAGACTTCCCAACTTCAGGATCTATCGAAGAAGCCGAAAAGCGAGTTTGAAGCGTAAGCTCCTAATTTCAACAACAAAGTGGTCCTGCCTTCCAAGGAAAGACAAGAGCGTCTTTAGATCCTTGTCTGTCGGGGGTGCTTGTGTTTCTGGAGCCGTTGTCGATGTACTGCCGTGACCCTCTGCCTTTCTCCGGTCCCCTCTGCACCCCCACAGACGCCGGGGTCTATATTTGGAGACGGAACCTTGCAAACAATGATCAGAGTGGAAATGTATGCAAGGTCTGTGCTTCCCCTTAATTACCTCGCGAGTGCTTGTCAGGAGCCTGTTCCAGGTCTCGCTGATTAGCAACGGATCTCAAATAATGATTAGTTCATCTCCAATTACAATGAGCCCGAGTCCTGGCTCCCAGCCCAGCCCCCCTCCGTCTGCTCCCCTGCAGTTTCGAGGCATCACCGGCAGCCCCGGTCCGCTGAGACCGCGTCTCCTTTTTCAATGAACCTCCCAAAACTCCTTTCTCCGCGATGTTGCAAGTGGGGTCCTCCCTGGGCTGCCGCAGTCCAGAAGGTCCATCAACCTGCCGGACAGGGGCCGAAGTGGGGGGTGACGACACTCCCCTGTGACCTCGTTTGGGTCCCGCGACCCACCCAATATACCTTTCCAATTCCAGTTTCGTATTCTTGTATTGCTTTCCGTGGAAGGATTTATTAAGACGTGAAATAGAGCCCTGGCTACAGCGGCTCAGCGGAGCGTCGTCCTGTGTACTGAAATGTCGCCGGTTCGATTCCTGCTCAGGGCACGTGCCCGGGTGCAGATTCAGCCCAGGAGGCGTCTGACCGATGTTTCTCTCTCTCTCCCTCTCCCTTCTTCTCTCTCTAAAATCAATTAAATATATATCTATTTATCTATCCATATATCTATCTATCCATATATCTATCTATCTATCTAATATATCTATCTATCTATCTATCTATCTATCTATCTATCCATATATATGGATAGATAGATAGATAGATATATTAAAAAAGACATGAAATAGCAACTGAATACTAAATAAGATATTCCAGGTCACCAAGCAACTTGATTTATAACAACAACAACAACACCAAAAAAATCTCCCTTACACGCTAAGGTTTAAAAACATTTTTTAATGTCCAATCCCCAGAGTTCACTGACACTATTATTGATCACGTAGCTTTTGCGCTGCAATATGATGAAATGATAGACTTCGAGAATTATACAGCATGATTTCGAACTCATTATTGGAGAAACTCTTTCAAACAGGGGCACGTCCCCCGCCGGAGTCCCTGGCCCACGGGTCCTCGCCGCGGTGAGTCCACTGGCCTCTCCTAGCACCTCAGCACGGAAATGCGCTTCTAAGTCAAATGTCCTCGTTTGAGATTTTTAGAGGGAAAAAATCCCTGGGAATTGTGAATTCCTTCATTTTATGGAGAAGGGGATAGCTCAGGAAATCAGGTCCTGCATGAGGCTCGCACGGGGAATGGACATCACAACCCACACGGGAATCCGGGTCCGCGCACGACCTGCGTGTCTCTCGATGGGCCATCTGCAGCTGGAGGGGCCCGTGGCTCCTCTGGAGAGACGTGGACGTCGGGTGTGTGACCTCCCGTGTGTGCCCCCGCTGCCCACCACGGGGCACGGGACATTTCATTACCGTTCCGTGTCACACAGGTGCCAACCTTCCTCTGCTCGAAGCTACATTCCTGACCCATTTGGTTCTGGTCCGAATAATGCTCTCAGCTCGGCTCAGAGCAGACGAGTTCTGCTCTCTCCTAGAGGGGGCGCACTGAACTGACTCAAGAGGTCATAATTCGGGGGAACTGCCTTTTCTGACAGCACTAGACACGGACCAAAGCGACCTTTCGATGTTGATAAAGACCACTGGTGAGAACGTTTTTAAGCGTCGAGATCCTGGGTGGAGTTAATTTAGAATATTCGTCAGGGAGAGAAGATTTAATAGAGTGTTTCTCTCCCAGAAGCCGTCCCCCTTCGGAGAAACCGCCACCGTTTTTTGTTGTTGTTGTTTTTTAATCCTCACCTCAGGACATTTTCCCATTTTTTTGTTCAGATGGGGGGGAGGAAGAGCGCGAGAGAGAAACATCGATGTGAAAGGGACACATCGAGTGGCTGCCACCCGCACGACCGACCAGGGCCGGGGACAAACTGCAACCGAGGTACATGCCCTTAGCGGGAACCGAACCCGGGTCTCTCCGGACCGCAGGCCGACGCTCTAACCGCTGAGCCAAACTGGCCAGGGCGAAACTGCCACCGTTTTAACACAGCCTGCGTTGTGCTGTTTTTGGTGACATGCTCTTACTATGTGGTGACCGTATGCACAACGAGAGGTGGTTTGAAAGCATGTTTATAAAGATGCCTTTGCTCCGGGGCTTAGACCACCTGATTAACGAAATAGAAACACCACCTTCTCTTTCAAAACACGTTTGCCCTTTTATCGGTTTCGAGGTTTCCTCACATGGCGAGGACATTCGACAGGGAGGACTCGGTCCGTCTCTCAAAGCCCCTTATCCGTCGCTGAGTGTGAGCAAGGGCGCAACCTGGCAAGTGTCCTCAGTCACAGAAACACTTTGTGTCTCGTTCAGTTAAAGACGGCTGTTGCGAAAGGAGAACTTCGGGAAGCAGTAGACCATCCACTGGGCCTGTCTGCAGGTCAGCCCATGGGGCGCGGGTGCACTTTCTGGTCCAGTAGGGTGACACCCCCTCCCGGGATGCTCCTGCAGCGACAGGCAAGTTATAAAACACAAATACCAACTCCAGGGTAGGGCCGGGAAGAAGAGGGGGTCCCACCAGTGACCCAGAACAATTTTTCGTGGCGTGAGTCTACGCAGGCAGGTCGACGATGACTGAACCTCGGAAGGTGAGGTGTGGGGCCTGCAGACAACATGCACGGGGGGCCCATGAGATGGCTCCGCAGCTCAGGGTGGTTATCGAGCAGCTGACCCCCGCCGAAGCCCCCAGCTCCGCTTTGTAAATAAGTGCAACCCTCCAGGGACGAGGCCGCGATTCAGCTGCACACGCAGGAAGTCGGGGGAGGAGTACGATCCCAGGACGGGACATGGTTCTACCCACGCGACTGCTCAGCTCCAGGAGTCCTTTGTTTTCACTGGGATCCTGTGAGCGTCAGCGTGACCCCCCGTGGCCCCTCAGAAAACCTGTCCACAGAAACTTTTATCCTCACATTTAAAAAAAAGTCTGTTAGGCACAGAGGCATGAACTGGACAGTCCCTCCGGGGATCCCCGAGCACCCGTCTCTGACTCAGTAACACCAACAGCTAAACAAAGGTGAGAAAAGCTAACAAATAAATACGAAAGCAAACTAACAAGCCACATAAATCCACACATGAGTCCTTATCAACATGGCTAAGAACAACTAAAAACACGTGCAATAGGTATAACAGAAGAAAGAGAAAAAAATCCTTTTATAAAACACGAATTACAGAGCCTGGGGAAGAGGTTTCACAGAAAAAAACAAAAAGTAACACCCTCCTCTCCCATCCCCCGCAAACTTTAAACAAACAAAAAAAAGTAACAGAAGTTTCCTTAAAAAAGAAAACAAAGTAACAATGAATGAGAAACTTTATAACAGCGAATGAGAAGCTACGTTGTGGAGATAAAGTTCATAGGAAGCCCCGTCCTGGAAGGAGGAATTGATGACCCATCGGCTGCACCAGGAACAATCTTCCAGAACACAGCAGAGCACCTCAGAGACACCGAAAGTGGCCCGAAGAGACCGGGGGAGCAGGTCGGGAGACACCCTCACAAGCTCAGGAAGGAGAAGGCTGGCGTGCAGACACCAGGGACAGGCAGTACATCAGACTTGCGAACACCGTCCCCCCGTGCAGAAGAAACGATCGCAGCCTCCGGATGGATGAAAATGAAGCGTGGAAGTGGGGTGCAGACTGACAACCCCCAGAAGAGGGGGTGGCGGGGGAGAGATACACCCCAGAACTTATATGCATGTGTGCATGAACAGTGGACACGGACAACAAAGCTGGGGACAGGGCGGGGAGGGCGGGGAAGGGGGGAATCAGTGGGGGGAAAAGGAGAAACATCTGTAACAAAAATAAATTAATCAATAAAAAAAACATGAGGCAGCTGGATGAAAGGAAAACCCAGGGATGAAGCGTAGACATGCTAAAAGCCGACAGGGCAACAGGAGATGCTGTTTCTTAAAAATGAAAATAAACCAATGAAAAGAAACAGACTCTTAGATACAGAGAACAGACTGACGTGTGTCAGAGGGAAGAGGCTGGTGTAAAAGGGGAAGGGATTTAAAAAACAACCACCTCACAGACACAGACAACAGTGTGGCGATGACCAGAGGGGTGCAGGAGGCAGAAGAGGGTAAAGGGGGGATACATGGTGATGGAAGGAGCCTTGACTTGGGGTGGTGGTGAGCACACACTACAACGCACAGATGGTGTGTTACAGCATCGTACCCCTGAGACCTGTACAGTTTTATTAACCAATGTCGCCCCAACAAATGCAATGAAAATGAAAATATAAACACACCTCATCCCATCACTGGGGACTTGCAGGCACAGAGGAGCGACGTGGCGACTCTGAAGGAGGCCGTGTTCGCGCTGAGACTTCACATCCGGACCACCCCGCAGCCGAGACGTCTTCCGACGGTCTCACCCACTCCCGACGGGCCCCCAGCATCGCACTTGTCCACCCCGCCTGCCCACGACGGGCCTCCTCCCACCGGGAGCCCAAACCCTGTGCTTTCTTTAGCCTGAGACGGTCCACGAGGCTCACCCCCTGGCTGCCTCCTTACATGTTTCCCTTGCCAGCTCCCGTGGTTCTGCAGAGCACTAAAGCAGGCCTTTGCCCTGTTGGTCTGCCCCCGGGGCGGACACTGCGTGGCTTTAGGCGTTCGGCTCAGAGCTGCACGTAGACCGCGCGCACCTGTGCCCACTGTGACGCATTCAGAGTGCGTGCCGTCCCCTGGATCGAGCCTGAGCACAGGTAGGACCTGGCCCGGTGCAGGGTGCGAGCCTGCACCAGCACTGTGCCAGGGCGCACTCCGCAGGGCATGGATGGAGAGGGGGAAGGAACCTTTGGGGTGAAAACAATGATGACAATGAGGAGGAGGAGGACAATGAGGAGGAGGACAAGGGGAGGAACAAAACCCATACTTCTGCTTTAGGAAGCTTTCACTTCCTCAGCTCACAGCAGCCTAAGACGGAAACCAGAGATGCTAAGGGCTTCCGTGTCAGCCCAGAATCAGGGGAGGAAAAAGACAGAAATTTGCATGTTCGGGGAAAACAAGACATAATATCCACTTAAGTCTGCAGAGCAGAATCATTAGCTGGAATAGAGACTCACTTTGTGTTTTGCCTTCACCAGAATCCTCTCCCACACGGGCCCACGTTGCCGTCTGAGGTGGTGGTGGGTTTCGCGCCCCACCGTCAGGTGCATAAAGGATTCTGTTTCTTGCCTCAAGACTCCCCTCTTCCGGATCCCCCTCGGAATAAATGAAGCGAACGGACGTGTTTCAGGGCGGTGCACAGTCTGCGTGCGTGGGGAGCCGGTACCATTTCCGCAGGCCACGCGGGAGAACTGTACCGCTCGCGATGGGGACTGTTTCCAAAGGAACTAACAGCCGAGTTTCACGCGCCCCCTTTGGCTGTGGGAGGGGAAGTGGAGAGACGGACGGATTGTGCGTCAGATGACACCGTGGGAAGCTCGTTCCTTGGCCACGATCTGCCTGGGTCCAGGGCCTCCCTCCTTCTCCCCAGGAGAGGCCGGCAAAGGGCCCGCCCCACCTGGGGTCTCTCTGGGGCCAGCACAGACATAGTGTCCTCTGGAGGCTGGCATCCAGGGCAAGGGGGCCTTCGCCACAAACTCACCACCACAATGCCTGCGTCATCCGTCACCCCTTCCGTCAGCTACCCCAGGCCACTGCCCTACAACCCTACGGGAGAAAGAACAGGAAGGGCGGGCTGTCACCCCAGAGACATCCTGAGGGCCACCGCGTGCCCAAACACGCCTCTGCACACCGTGCTGACAGCCAGGACACACTGCGAGCCGTCCCCCCTCGCCTGAGGCCCCTCTGCCCGTGTGGCCCCGGGGCACCTGCCTGGTAGCTGTGTCCATAGACAGCGGCCGACAGTGACCGCCAGAGCGTCACACGGACACTGCTGTGGCTCTTCCTATGCACCCGCTGCATCCTGCGTGGAAGACAGAGCGAGACCCCGCGTGCGCGCCTCGGGGCTCGAACCCTCGGCTTACCCTCAGGGAGCATTTCGGGGAACGTCTTTGCTGACGGCAGAAGGGTCCAGCCCCCAAACGACAACACGAAACGCCAATGTCCTGCACAGTCCGCTTCTGCAAAGTCACCTGGATGCCGCCGTCCATGGCCCATGACGGTTTAAAACGACCCATTGCAGAGTTGGCAAAGGCTGCAAAAGACGTGCGTCTCATCCCCCGAGCAGAAGCCAGTCACGTATGTGCGGGCCGGCACACGCGTGCACACAGGACTTGGGAAAGCAGGTGTTTGGTTGTGAGTACACGGAACACAGACTTTATTCTTGTATTATTACGGATTAATTATTGCGTTATTTTTCACATGAACACCTGCAAACCTACTTTGCCCAACCCGTATAAACAGTTATAGAATATATACACAATATCAAATTACATGGAAAAGCATATTATATATGCATTTGTATATAACAATTATACAATGCATAACACTATATGTGAGTACAATAATTATAAACCTCTCTGTGAATTATATAATACATATTATATAATATACAATATATAATTACATATGAACATATACCTTGTCACCATGTATTTTAACATAGTTTATCATAGCATAATATATTATATATTATAAACGGTTTCAATTGATTATCTTTCTTTTTTTTTTTAGATGTGATAAAATATTTTATTTGCATGAAGTTACATTTCTTGGGTTGTAAAGTCTTAGGTCCCTTAGTCTGATTATCTTTCAATTATATGTATATTTCAAGGTGAAGCTCACCTTTTCTCAATACCTCCGTCCAAGGTCCCGAGTGTGACAACTTTTGTTTTTCGCCGTAAGAACAAGAGGTTTGTACTACATTTTTTTTCCCTCCACAGAACCAATATCTTTTTCAGCACCTTAGCTAATGGGAGTCACAGAAATGAAGACAAAAAATCGAATAAAAATGTCTTCTTCGTATATTTTATTTTTAGCAGTGCTCTAGTGGAGACCACTTTAAATCCTCCCAAAGCTTAACAAATGTCTCGTGGTGACCTTTGCTGACCGCATTTCCTCACAATGTCCTCCTTTTAGGTTCAGAACAAGCAGAGTTGAAACTCTCCACCAAGGGAAAAAAAAAAAAAGCCATTTATTCATCCTCCTTGTTCTAAGGACATTCAGTGACTCTCTGGACAAGTTTAAAGAATTCATATATCCTTGAAGCAGACCTTCTCATGACAAAAGGAAGCAGCTATTTTTTTTTTATCATTGTTGAATGTGTTACAGATGTTCCCCCTTTTTTTCCCATTGACCCCTCCTCCCCACTCCCACCCCCTCCTGCCTTCCCCAAACTACTGTCTGTGTCCATTGGTTGCACGTATATGCATATAAGCTCTTTGGTTTATCTCTCCCCCCCCCAGCCCCCATCCCTCTGGGGTTATTTTTAAGCAGGGAGAGAAGAAAATGCCAGACACCCAAATCACAGAGTGGCGTAAATATCTGTTAAAATCCAGGCAGCGTGGATGAACACTCTGGATCAACACACAATACGTAACTGACATCTCTTTAGCATGCAGGGGAGGAAAACATTTTTCCTCCTACCCTCCTAGGTTCGTAGCAGGTCTCTGAAACCCTGCACGGGTGGGATTCATGGGTCGTCCTTTGTGAATGGAGACACACCCGGACAACAGGTTTCCATGGAAAGCCACACCCGGCACGTGGCTGGCGAGTGGTTTGCTCACACTCATGATTCAGTCTCGGTGACTTTGCACCCGAAGTGTCCACACAAAGAGACGAGGGAGCGGCTCTGTCGACACCACCTCCCTGATCATACCTGGTTGACCTTTTCTCCAGAGGGACATCAGAGGAGTAGCAGCTATTTTAGTAGGAAATTTCCCCTGAATCACTCCTATGTAACTTTGCCACCAACACTCCACTGTATCTGAAATAATCACAGTGGCTTGTTTATCAACGGAACGCAACTCCCCTGTAGAAGGAATTTGCTGGTGCCCCCATGACCTGGTCGGACCCTCAGTCCAACGAGTGATCTCCACTTTCCTTTCCCATTATTTTCTGGTCTGCACTTCATCTTTTTTTTTTTTTTTTTCTTAATTTATTTATTTTTGTTACAGATGTTTCTCTCCGCCCCCCCCCCCCCGATTCCGCCCCCCTCCCAGCTCTGTCCCCAGCATTGTTGTCTATGTCCATTGCTCATATATACATACGTATAAGTTCTGTGGTTTATCCTCCCCCCCACCCCCTCTTCTGGGGATTGTGAGTCTGTACCCCACTTCCACGTCTCTGGGACTACCTCATTCCTCAGACTGTTATGTTCATTATATTCCACAAATAAGTGAGATCATATGATACTTGTCTGTCTCTGTTTGGCTTGTTTCACTTAGGATGACACTTTCCAGGTCCCTCCATGTCGTCTCAAAGGATAAGAGATCTTTCTTTCTTACCGCTGCATAGTACTCCATTGTGTACATGTACCACAGCTTTTTTATCCATTCATCTACTGATGGACACTTGGGCTGTTTCCAGATCTTAGCTATTGTAAACAGTGCTGCTATGAACATGAAACACCAATCAGAAAGAATATATGCACTTCATCTTTAGATTCTGATCCTGACTACGTGTATTTTTTGTCTTTACAATGACAATGAACACTGTGTGGGCACGAAGCCCATGCAAAGCATCGCTCTATCTGCTGTTCACTTGTTCATCCCTCAAACATCCCCAAGACCTAGGGGCCACCGTTTTCCTCACTGCGCAGCGGGGGACCCCGAGAAGCAGAAATGCCCAGACGTGCCCCCAGTCACACACCAGGCAACAGTGGGACTGGCATCTGGGGTCAGGAGAACCGAGACTCCCAGAAACTTTCCTTGTCTTGATCCCCAAGCCTGTGACTATGACAAAGGCACCTTGCAGATGTTGTGAAGGTCACCACTCAATTTACCCTGCATTAGGGAGAATGCAGAGGCAGGAATCCAGGTAGGTTCAATGTAATGACAGGAACCCTTAAAAACAGCAACAGGTGAGAAAATCAGAGAAATTCAAGAAGGATCTGGTTGGCATCGAAGGCCCCGGAAACACAGAGGCTGAGACTAGGAATACAGGCAACTTCTGGGAGCTGATAATGAACCCAGGCAGGAAGCCAGCCAAGAACCAGGGACCTCAGCCCTCTATCTCCTGGAAATGAATTATTCCAATAACCTGGGTGGGCTGAGAAGCAGGTTTCCTCCCTAAGGAACGGAGGAATAATATATTGGTGGTGCTTGACGCTGCTCAGCCTGTGGTCATTTGTTATGCTACGGACGCGACGGAAATTGAACACGGAATCCACGCCAGTCAGAAGCAGGACGGTTGCTGTTGACCTTGATACAGACACACATTTAATTTGCCGAGATCCTGGACTCAGCCCTTCTCACTGAGGTTTGTCGAAGAGTCCCTGCCTGCCCCTTGCGGTCCCCCATTCATTCCCAGGCCCCCCCTCATCTTACATTCTGCCAACCCTTCGGCGGAGTGTTCGCAGAGCCTAAAGAAACGTGGACATGTCTATCTTCCGTTTCTAACTCCCATCCCCTCAACAAGGTCAAGGCGACAGCCTCATACTCCGTCATCATGTCTTCTTAGCCTCTCTGCCCCTGACATTCACCAAATAGATACAGGGCACTGTGCACTTTTAGGTCGGTCTTCGGATTGGGTCATAACCTTGGAATCTCCTTGTCTGAGCATCACACACACACACACACACACACACACACACGGCTGGGGAAACGGACAACATTTGCATACAGAATGTGCACCAGAGGTCCCATCTCTCGACGTGGATCACTGCACCCTAGTTGCATAGGATGTCTTCGTTCTTATTCTCAAATAGGAGAGAACAGAGAAAGAAGAGTGTGTGCAAGTGACACCAAGTGTGGGCGATGGGGGGTGTCCAGTATGGTGTACGCACTTGTGAGCACGGCCTGTGCAAGTTCTGTCAGCGCAGAACACTCTGAAAAGACAAATGTCCAGAATATTCAATGTTGGTACATATAAGCACATACCAACTCAGATGCAAGTGACTCTTGAGGGATAGAAGAGAGAATTCATGATGAGTGTGGACAACAGGGTTGTGAAAATACAGTTGAGATCTTTGAAAAAAGCGATTGGCCATGAATCAAAGAACAACGACATAAATAGCACATAGGCTATGCAGACGGAAAATACCAGGCGGCGACATTGCAGTACACGCGAATTTATCTGCATCGCATTTGTTCTAATCTCCAGTTGTGCGTCGAATGAGATTCAGTGCTCAGTGTGTTTTCAATGAATTCAACGTCGAAAAGTCATTTGTACCGTTTTTATAGCGAAGACCCTACCAAGCTCCTGGATTGTTTTACCTTCCCAAGAAAAGAATAAGAAAACACAAAATCTCCTCCTTGGTTTATCTCCTTGCTTCCTTCTTTGAGAGGGATACGGCCCTACGGAAATATTTTCTTTCACTTAAAAAGAGGTGTTTGGCCCTGGCCGGTTTGGCTCAGCGGTTAGAGCGTCGGCCTGCGGTCCGGAGAGACCCGGGTTCGGTTCCCGCTAAGGGCACGTACCTCGGTTGCAGTTTGTCCCCGGCCCTGGTTGGTCGTGCGGGTGGCAGCCACTCGATGTGTCCCTTCACGTCGATGTTTCTCTCTCCCTTCCTCTCTCTCCCTCCCACTCTATCTGTACAAAGAATGGAAAAATATCCTCGGGTGAGGATAAAAAAAAAAAAAAAAAGAGGTGTTTGAAGACGACAGGTGCTTACAGAAGAAGGAAAGAAAATGATGGAATACGACATTGATTTTGTGAAATCCAAACACCTGAATGATGGTTTCTCAATGTTTGCAGAGTCTTCCGAGTTTCTGGCCTCATGTCCCCTCATGAATGGAGACTTGGAGCCCACAACCACTGATATGCATTTGAGATAAAAATAAATACCCTGAAGTTCGAAAGAGACGGTGTCTGAGTTCACCTTTGAATTCCCTGCCCAGTGATTCCCCAGCCGCAGATCCTGTGTGTTGGGGATGAGCCCTTTTGTCCCTTTTCTTTGTCCCTTTTCTCCCCTGGGGCATCTTTTCCATTACCCCCTCTCCCCCCTGGCGGTGGGCTGGAGATGTATTTAAATGCAAAGCTTGGCTCTGGCTAGCTCACCTTGGAGAGCTCAGCGGGCATGGTGCTGCTTCTCTCCAGAGTCCCTTTGCCGTGTCTGGACTTTGCAGTGATGACCGGAAATGCTGCAAGATTTCCCGGCCTGGCCCCTTCGGTCTCCCATGCCCTGGGCTCCCGATGGGATGTTAAGCTGCTTCTGTGCGAACACGCCATCACACCGGCACCTGGGTTGCACAGATACACCCTCACCCTGTCTCTACGGCGAGAATTGCCATAGAATCAATAAACAATAAATGGCTTTGTCGTGCCAAGAGGATGGAACAGCCAGTCGACAGGGGAAGTAATTTTGGGCCGATCAAAGTTGAAGCAGAGAACTTGTCTCGTTCAAAGACGGTGGCTCTGGGGAAGTGACAGTCCCCGTACACACGTACACATGTTTCCTAAGGCTCTGTCCATCAGTCTCTTTGATCACATCTTCCGTCCAGGCTCACGTCGGTTTTACATCAATTGAGTCTCGCCTTGTGTTAGGGCCTCACCTACACTCACGCAATAAGTGAACACGGGGGTTCATCAAGAGCTTGCCAGGACCTCCAGTACAAGGTCACAGTGGCTAATTGTAGAAGAAAACACCTACCTAGACTTTCGGCTTTGTCTTACAGGGCCCCCCTCCCTCCAGGAAGTGAACCCCTGCCCTGTCCGGGGATTAGATCTGGGGGTGAACCCTGTGTCCCCAGTGGGGCTCACTTGATTCCTCCTTCCAAAGAGAGGAGTTTCTCTCTAAAAGTATTACGCGGCCTAGGACATGATTTCTTGGAATAGGAGCTACTCACCCCAAAGCTAACTGGAGAGAGACGAATGGAAATAGAACGGGAATGTAGCCAGTGGGTTTGTTAAAAGATACATTTTCAAAGGAAAGTAAAATTGTGATTCTCATAGAGCTACAAAATAAATACGTGGGAGAAACATCTGTAACAAAAATAACTTAATAATTTAAAAAAATTTTAAAATTAAAAAAATATATATTTTTAAAAGCCAAAAACTAAAAATAAAGTAAAATAATGTATGTTCCGTTAGACTGGGACTTTGAATCAATAAAAGAGAAAAACTCTAATAAGCATCAATCAATCAATAAATGTGCAAGATTTTGTTTTCCTCCCGTGTTACCAGGGACTGCTACTTACACCACAGCGCTTCACCGGGGTCCCTCGACCGGGGCGCCTTTGTCTCCCGTGGACACTGATCTGTGATTCCCTATAGCGCTCGGCAATGTGAATGACCGGAGCCCCGTGTCTGGGCTTCGTCCTTTGGGTTGACAGCAGACACTCCGGGGATGGGATGACACCCCAGAAATCATCTCAGGAAGTTCTGCGAGTTGAATGAACATGCTCCTGCCTGTTTCGGATCCTGTCTCCATCCCATCGACATCCCACTTCAGACACGCATGCACCAACTGCTTTTACAGCCTCTGCGCCTGCGGCAGCCAAGGTCTGTTTCATTCTCTGCTTGGGGCAAGAACCATTCCAAACCAGCGAGAGTGCACGCATGTGCACACACGCACACACATGTGCACACACGCACACACATGTGCACACATGCATATGCACACACACATGCAAATGTGCACACACACATATGCACAGTCACACATGCAACCATGCACACGCATGTACACATGCATACACATGCACACACACATGTACACATACGCATGCACACACATGCAACCACAAACACACACTCACATGTGTGCGCACACATGCACACGCACACATATGTACACGTGCATGCACATGTACACACGTGCATACACATTCACACATGCAACCACGAACGCACACTCACATGCATGCACACACATGTACACACATGCACACACACGTGCACACCGGGCCGCGTCCAGCAAACAGGCTGGAGCTGGGAGGTCTGCCCGTGGACATAGGCCTCTGTCAGGAGTCTGGACTGAGACGGAGGGCTCTCCCTGTGAACCGAGACCATGCAGAATCAGCACGAGAGGCAGCCCCCATGCTCCCCTGGGCACGCAGACCCCAGAGAAAGGAGGTGGGGGGACCCGATGTCCCGAACAAAGGAAAAGCATGACTCTCCTACGGATGAAAAAGAATGAACACATGCTGAAGATTTTATTCTACTTGTTAAGCAATAAGAGACCCAGGCCGATGAAAGCTTTTGGGGGGTTGGAGGGCTGGTCAGTTAGAAGTCCTTTGAACAGCACAGTCTGCCTGTCTGTGGTTACCTCGGGTTTACAAAGAGGTTCAAACGAGCTCAAACACAATGAACAGGTGAAAGTCTATAGCTGAAGGGCTGCCCATAAGCTGACGCGGGTTTTCACTGCAGTGCAAAGTCGTCTCCCCCAAAACAAAGCAGACGAGAGCGCGGGTGCCTGTTTCCCGACATCTTTGCAATGCACAGGTTCATTCCTCAGGAGCCTCCTGTGAGGCCTGCTCCCCAGGTTTCTGGAGGATGTCAGGTATCCTCGTGCTACTGTTTATTTTATTGAGCTAGTGTGAAAGGTTTCTGTTGTTTGCCAACAAAAGTGCCTTTGCTAAGATAACATCCATCGGGGGCGAGGCGGGGGAGTCCACACTTGCAGATGGGTATCTCGGAATTGTTTTGGTTACAGGCAGACTTAGAGCGCCCCAAATAGAGACACTCACATGGGGCCCTACTTCTGCAGGGCATGGGTGCTGTTCTGCAGGTCAGAAACACACACAGGACAATAAACAATGGGAACAAGGCCACCGTCTCCGACACCTGCACCTGGTACGGGGGACTGTTATCGGTGGAAGTGGGGTTCTCGGGGTGCCACTGGAATAAGCATTTGCAGAGACCCCCACGGGAGGACGAGATATGGTCAAAAGCTGGGTTTCTGTGGACTCAGACTCCTGGTTTTTCAAAGCCCCATTTCCCTTAGCCCAGCCATGCAGACATGCGGCTGGGGTTTTGGTAGAACTCAATTGGAGCCCGTGCCCAGGGTTTCTGTGCCATGTCGCAGCTGGCCCGGTTCTGCCTCAGGCTAGTTGCAGTCCATCGGTCCACTGTGTGTGGTCTGTGTGGCTGTGGGCCATTACATGAACACAGGGGAACCCCACAAGTCCCCAGGTGTGACTGATAGCAAGCCCCTTCCTGTGTCACCCCAACTTTACTGAGCATGTGTTGCTGTCTCTCGGCCTGCTGGGATTGATGCAACACAATGAACCTACAACCACTTGCTGGTTGGAGTGAGAGGGAGCTTTGCAATAGAGCAAATGCTCCAGATCTCTGGACACAGTCCCATGTATTTGCAGATTGGTACCCCCAGGTCACAAGTGGATTTAAGTAAATTATTTCCTTGAGATGGCATTACTGAAAACCATACACCCTAGCTTTGTCTCTTGCTTTTTACAGGATGAGACCTTAAAGCCAAAAAGATAACAAACCCTTATTCACATGCAAATGAAGCACCCAATACACCTGGGCGGGCCAGGTTCCCCCCGGGGCTAGGATTCCGAGAATGCATTAACACAAGGTTGAGAGTGCTTAACACAAGGTTACAAAACATCCATTGTCCAACCCTCCAACCCCACAATGCATCTCTCTCCCCTTTGTTGGACCCCCGGAAATGGGACACTGCAGCTTCCTGGCAAAGCTGCCCACACGGTCTGACGACCCATGACCAGAGTCTCCATCAGCAACTACAGGTTGGAGCTGAGCAGATAGAGCACAACCACCTGCCTCACCTGGGGTTCCTGCCCCCTCCGGCCACTGTGAACGTTCTCCGCCTGGTCCCTGAAGGGCACCCCTTTCCAAGCCTGCCACGGACTCCCACCCAGGGTGGGCCTGGAGGAAGAGTCCCACACCTCCTCGCTTGCCCGCAGGACACAGGCTGTCTGGTATGTTTGACATTCCCTCATAGTCTTCATTCCTCTGGGAATCACTGCTCCTGCAGGGAGACCTTGTCACAGTGGCCATGAGGCCCCCAAAGAGGAGCCCGCTTCATGGAGATCAACTCTCGAGAGACTGGACTTCCTACACACCCGTCTTCCCGTCAGACTCACCGATGCCCAATGGGGAGCAAAGCCATAATAAAACACACTTTCACCTCAGCATGTACACAGATTTCGGTAAGACTTCCAGGTCACGCTCCGGCTAACAGGACACTTTTCTTCGAACCACGCATTTCAGACTGCAAACATCTGTGGGTTTCATTTGGAGGCATAGTTCTTTTAGTTTTTTTCTTTCTTACCAATACCTCGAAGGCCATTCCTTTGCTTTCAAAGAATGCTCTGGCTACTTTTATTCTTTCCTGAACAACGTGCTGGATACAAAGTAACAAGCACAATAGATGACATGTGTCTGGTTAGGAAAATTATAAATGTTGAAGTCACCCAATTTTCATAGCTTCTCCATAATGATGAGCTCAATAGAGAATACTGAAGCTCTACCATCGAGCGATATTAAAATGTTTGTTCAGGTTCCTAGACTCAGACAGGGAGTTGCCTGAAAAATAAAACACTTTCACGGTGCTGAACCCTTTACTATTCCTTAGGGACCCTTCCTTTCAAATGAAGTTGAACGAAAACTATTCGGTTCAGTATGATGAAGACAGAGCAGGAATCATTAGAATCCTAGGGGGAAAAGTCCATCAGTGGCAAAGAAGGAGACCTTTTTATTTACTTATTTAAGGAAAGAGGTGAGTTTTAAAAATGAGTGTCCTTATGCATCTAGATTAAAAAAAAAAAAAAAACCCTTTGTTTCAACAACTAGACTGACAAAGGTGAAACAGTTTTGCACTACCTGGTATCCGGAGACAACGTCAACAGTTGAGCAGCTGGGAATAGGTATCAACATCTTATATGTGGCCGTCCATCTACTCAACAGGGACACCTGGGGTGTATCCCAGGAAGATGATCAGACACAGGTGAAAACAGGTGTACAGAATGCCAGGGCACTCTTCTTCACTTACGTTTCTTTTATGTATTGATGAGACACACACACACACACACACACACACACAGAAATGGATTTGTTGTTCCACATACTGATACATTCGCTGGTTGATTCCTGTATGTGTCCTGACCGACGATCGAACCCGCAACCTTGGCGTATTGCGATGACTCTCTAAGTAACCGAGCTACCCGGCCAGGGCTTGGGCATTTTTGTTTAAATGGAGAATAGTTTACAAACACTCTAGATATTCATCAGTAGGGTTGGCTGGATAAGTTACAGCATGATTTACACAGTGAAACCCTAGGGAGCTACTTGAAATGATCCTAGAAATGATGACAATAGAGAGAGAGAGAGAGAGAGAGAGAGAGAGAGAGAGAGAGATAATAGATAGATGATAGATAGATAGATAGACACATACATACATACATACATGTTAATGATAGATATAGATGATAGATTGATGATATAGATAGATGATTGATAAGAAAGAAGGCAGGTTCAGCCAGTGTGGCTCATCTCTGTCCTTCTCACGTCCTCTCTCTGTAAAATCAATAAAGAAAAATTGTAAAAAAGAAGGCAGGCAGGAAGATGATCTCTGAAGGGAAACAAGATACGCAGCGTTCAAGTTGATTCAAGCAGCCTATGCCCCCGGCAGAAACCGTACGTCACGTTTTACAAATCCAGGGCCGGTTGGTCTTGAAAGTATCCACTGTCATCAGGGTTTGGAGCTACGAAGGACCTGCCATTGCTGAGACACTCAGGTGCAGCAAGACTCCTGGTGGTGCTCACTGTCACCTGGTCATGGGTTGTGTGGCGATGAACAGGTAGACTGAGCTTGACAACGCGAGAAGGTACGGCCAGGCCCCTTCCCCTTCTCCCATGCTCGGCCCGGCCCATCTCGGGCTCCCTCTCCCCTGCAGGTCCATTTCAATCCATGTAAGTCTGTTTCAACGTGACAGGCACTCACTGGTTGCTACACAAAATGCAGACTTTACACCCTGGTCGGTTTGGCTCAGTAGTTAGAGCGTCAGCCCACAGACCAAAGAGTCCTCGGTTCGGTTCCCACTAAGGGCACGGACCTCGGTTGCAGTTTGTCCCCGGCCCTGCATGGGGTTGTGCGGGTGGTGACCACTCGATGTGTCATTCTCACATTGATGTTTCTCTCTCTCTCTCTTCCTCTCTCCCTCCCACTGTATCTGATGATAATTGAAAAAAAAAAAAAATAGTAGACTTGATAAATGCATCCTTTGCCTACACTCTATGTTGGCCATATCTTACTCCACTTTCTCTTTAGAGGGATTTCGTTTGTCACTTTTCTTTCAGCGAACAGATGCGTAGAAACATACACTTTCCTAGATAATGACAACTTGTGCTTGTCAACCTCTGGGACCCTGAGCACCCAGGGAAGAGGGCCACACGATTCTGGACTTAAACCAGACAGACATGTGATAGCATAAGGGAGCATCAGTCATTCTGCCGTCCACACGTACAACCCACGGAGGGTGAATGAAGTAACAGCTGCCCGGGACCCGGTTAAAACGTTATTGTTAAAAGTTGAAGGTGTCTCGTTGCTACAATGCTCTGTTCTCTTGCAGGGTCCCTAACTTAGGGGGATCCCGGGGAAGAAAAACACACCCACATCAGAAATGACTCATTTCGCCGGCACAGTGAACGTCATCTAAACGCACCTCGGTTTCGTCTTCTCGGACTCCTCAACAGCGGCTGTTCTGTCAAGAACAACCGGGTGAATGTGCTCGTGGGTGAAGTCCTGTAGCCAACAGGCTGGCCGTCAGGGTGGGCGAGGATATATAATTACCCTCCATCTCCATACCCTCTACCTACGTGACGTTAAACATACCATTGGAAGTGCGCTTACCTGATTTTCAACGATTCCTCCATTTTCACTATTGATTCATGGAATGATGACAAGCCTTGATCCCTTGGGATGAGAACTGACCAGCCTCATCATCATAGAGCTTCAAACCCGCCTGAAGACATACGTCAGGGTTGTTCAAACACGTTTGAGGTGCTTGGACCCACAACAAAAATCCAGCTGTCCGGTAATGTTCAAGAACCAGTGGTCCCACTTCTAGGAATATACCCTAAGCAGCCTGAAACACCCATCAGAAAGAATATATGTACCCCCATGTTCATAGCAGCACTATTTACAATAGCTAAGATCCGGAAACAGCCCAAGTGTCCATCAGTAGATGAGTGGATAGAAAAGCTGTGGCACATGTATACAATGGAGTACTATGCAGCTATGAAAAAGGAATATCTCTTAGCCTTTGAGATGACATGGAGGGACCTGGAAAGAGTTATCCTCAGCGAAACAAGCCAAACAGAGAAAGACAAGTATCACATGATCTCAGTTATTTGTGGAATGCAATGAACAAAATAAGCTGATGAACAAAATAGACCCAGAGACATAGAAAGGAGTATGGTTCACACTGGCAGACCTCAGAGGAGGGGAACGGTGGTGGGGGGATGAGATGAACCAAAGAACTTACATGCACGTGTGCATAACCAATGGACATAGACAACAATGCTGGGGGGTGGGGGAGCAGGATGGGGAGGATGGTGTCCTGGGGGAAAAAGGAGAAATATCTGTGACAGAAATTAATAAAAATTGAAAAAAATAACCAGTGGGGCTCCTAATATCCCCCCTGACCTGGAGATGTCCTGGTCCTCCCTCCAAACCACGTTGCGTGAGGGTTTCTGGCCTGCGTGCCCAGCACAGGGACAGAGGGTGGAGCACCCCATTGGCCCCAAACCTAAGGCAGCCGCTGGGCCCAATGGCTGAGCAACTCCCCACGAAGCAGGAGCCATTCCGATAAATCTTATGAAGTTTACTGGGGCAACACGGGTTGACACATTACATAGGTTTCAGGTGCACAATTCCATGATACGTCATCTGCATATCACACTGGATGTCCCCACCCCCCATCATGTCTCCTTCTGTCACCACATCTGACCCCGGGTACCCTCTTCTCCGTCCCCCACCCCTTCCTCCTGGACCTCCACGCGGCTGTCTGTGTCGATGAGTTTTTATTTCCTTTTATTCTTTGTTCATTTACTGCTTGCAATTTTATATCCCAGCTATTAAACAGGGCAGGTGGAGACAAAATGTGGGGGTATCAGGTGGTCCACCCCAGCGGAGAGACGGGCAGACGCCCCCCTAGCCACAGCCCTGTTCTACGGTTCACACCACAGCACAGCAGGCAGAGGATAAAGTGCAATTACATAAACAAGGCCACTTACATGTAAACGAACCCAATAGCCCATTCGTAAATGCCAGAGAATTTTGCACAAAAATACATGTAGTGTTGAGCTGTGTATCAAGGATTTTTAAATAATCTCTGCCCCAAAAAACTTGTAGCTATTCTAAATGCCGTTTGCAATCTATCGTAGGCCGGATGTCTCTGTATTTGTCCCCTTGAACCTGGGGTGTTGGACAACGAGAATGTCTTGGTCATCATGTCATTTCTGAATCAACCTGATGAGGTCGTTTGCAAACTCTCCGCGTGGATGAGGGTGATGAACACCAGCCCCTTGCCCAGATCAACATGCTCAGTCCCCTGGGTACCTTCAGGATACACAACTGTGACAGAAACTGGCTTTGTCTCTCCTTTGTCCACACGGACCTCCCACGGGACTCTGTTCATTTATCACATGGGATATACAATTTTTTAAAAACATTTTCTTTATTGATTGTAGAGAGAGAGGAAGAGAGAGACAAAAACATCGATGAGAGAGAACATGGATCGGTCACCTCCTGCACGCCCCCCACTGGGGATGGGCCCACAGCCCGGGCATGTGCCCTGACCGGGAATCGAACTGGTGACCTCGTGGTGCAGGGTTGATGCTCAGCCACTGAGCCACACTGGCCAGGCGGGATATAGAGTTTCAAGCACCTTCCTATAGATGCAACACAGGAGGTGCTCAGTTTTTGGACTGCGTTGGTTTATGTGACATACAACTCCTCCCTTTCCTTGTTAGCGTAAAATCAGTGACCAGCAAACTCCAGGCGCACGAACACACCTCGGGGGTGCCAGAGAAAAGCCTCCCAGCGGGAGATGTAGTTAAGCTCCTTACCTGCGGGGCGTTCTGATTGTTCGACCTTGAAAAATCACTTCTGCTCCTGTGCATTTGTTCATGTTTGCATTGGGGTGGCGGAGACCTGAGCACCCCCCGCTCACATGGGGGAGAACCAGCCACAGCGACGCGAACACAGCAGGGAAATCCGCCACCGCTTTGGTGGGCGCCTTTGGAACACGGGTGGGTTTGTGTTCCGGGCAGGGGGATGCTTGACCCAAGGCATTTGCTGTGGCCAGCGATTCAGATCCCGCAGAGAAGACCTTGCCTGGTTCCCTCTTGGGCTGGGGTGCTTGGGGCTGTGGGAACAGGTTCCTTCCCTGGTTGATGGGGACAGAAAGGAGAAACAGGCCAAGGAAGAAGGAATGTCTTCAAATCCCCCCTCCCCAGTCTGAGTGTGTCCGCCTCGGTGCTGTTGGTGTTTGGGGCCCGGTAAGTCTTTCCAGGGGCGGCGTCTGGGCTCTGTGGGGTGTTCAGCAGCGTCCCCCACCTCCACTCACTGGGTGACCATACCTCCCCCTCCTGTTGTAACAACCCCAAACGGCTGCCAGACAGCATCCCCGGAACATCAGCAAGTGCTCCTGAGTGTTCCCAAAGAACGTCAATGAGGTCAAGGACCTGAGAAGTCCTGCGACACAGAAACAAGTCCGACCGGCTCTGTTTTCCGATGCATTTAGCCACGTGTCAGGGCTCGGAATCTCATCTCGCAAACGAGCCTCGAAGAGAAGAAACTTCTGGAACTACTGTTCTAACACGTCTTCGTATCACCCTATTTTGAGTCCACGCAGGTAAGCGCCTGACCTAACTGAGGCCTTTGTGAAAATATACCCCACGATCAAGCATCTCTTGAAAACCTCCAATTATTTTCCTGTGACTGGAAATGGCCACTTAGTACACACACGTGTCCTGGAGAGCATTGTGTTAAATTTACTTCAATGACCCTACGATTTAGTATTTCTTAGCGTGCTTATCTAGGAATGTACATACATGTTTTTCTGGTTTATATACAGTACCTTGTTTTCCTCATGCTGTGTAAGCAATGGAAAAGGTGTTTAATTGTGCATTTACACATTCATGTTCCAGAGTTATTTAGTACTTTCTTTTTATTTTTTATGGAACTTAGAGAGTGGAAGGGAGAGGCAGAGAGAGATGGAAACATGGATGAGAGAGAACATGGATTAGCCGCCTCCTGCACGCCCCCCACTGGGGATGGGCCCACAACCTGGGCATGTGCCCTGACCGGGAACCAAACCGGTGACCTGTGGGTGCAGGGTCGATGCTAACCACTGAGCACACCAGCCCGGCCCATTTAGTACTTTCTAATTTCAGGGGTGAAACGCTGAGAAGACCTTGAGTGTTGAAGTCAGCCCCACCAGCCGGACAAGACTTTTTCAAAGAGAAGAGCCGACGACAGAACACGCGTTCATTGGGGTGGACTGTGCCTAGGTGCTCTCGTAGGAGACGGGTGGACAGCAGGGAACACACGTGCGCCCCTGTTTCTGGGGCTCCCCCGTACCTAGCGCAGGGGTCCGCAAGCTTCATTCCCGGGTCAGGGAGTAAACATTCAGGTTTTGGGGGTCACAACTACCCATTTCCGCGCTTACGGCGCCAAAACCACCCACGGTACCTGTGCCAATAAAACTTTGTTTATAAAGACGGGTGGTGGACGGGACTTGGCCCGCGAGTTGCAAGCATCCAGTCCTGCCTGCAGGGCCCATGTTACAAGGAATAAACAAGCGAACAGCTCCAGAAATAACACAGCACCTGTATCTAACAGTGACAAGAGTTTCTGTCCTGTAACGTGAAGGAAATAAAAAATAAAGTAAAAAGCAGCGTCAAGGTAAAAAAAACAACCCATCCCGTATGGGGCTGAGTAACCATGTGAAACATTCTATCAGGGACAATACTGCATCTCTGAAACCCTGTCATTGGCCCTGGCTGGTTCGCTCAGCGGTTAGAGCGTCGGCCTGCGGTCCAGAGAGACCCGGGTTCGGTTCCTGCTAAGGGCGCATGTACCTCGGTTGCAGTTTGTCCCCGGCCCCGGTTGGGTGGGTGGTGACCAGTCGATGTGTCCCTTTCACATTGATGTTTCTTTCTCTCTCTCTTCCTCTCTCTCTCTTCGTCTTGTTCTATGCAAAAATGTCCTCGTGTGAGGATAAACAATAAATAAAAATTAAAAAAAAAAAAAAGAAACACTGTCATCGCATCCGAACAAAGCTTCATGGAATGTTTTTCCTCCGGAGGCCAGCTCACGGGAGTATCGATGACACGATAATCCCTCTGTTTCAGCTCTTTCTGGCTGCTGCCCAAGTCATAACCACTTCTGCCACTCCATACATCTTCAATCATTTCTCCCAAATTACGTCCCCTCGGGCTGTTCTGATCAACCCGTTTCTCCCCCACCAACTGCAGATTCCATCAGCCACACCGGGCTGACGACGGGTCTGTTTTTAAAAGAGTCTGTGATGAGCCAGTGGTCTCCAAGGACAAGAGCTGAAACTCCGTCAATGACCCTGCATCCTGTCTAAGGGATCTTGGGAGGGTGATGAGCTCCCCTTCCTTCCTTCCTTCCTCCTTCCTCCCTTCCTTCCTCCTTCCTCCCTTCCTTCCTTCCTTCCTTCCTTCCTTCCTTCCTTCCTTCCTTCCTTCCTTCCTTCCTTCCTTCCTTCCTTCCTTCTTCTTCTTCTTCTTCTTCCTTCCTTCCTTCCTTCCTTCCTTCCTTCCTTCCTTCCTTCCTTCCTTCCTTCCTTCCTTCCTTCTTCTTCTTCCTTCCTTCCTTCCTTCCTTCCTTCCTCCCTCCCTCCCTCCCTCCCTCCCTCCCTCCCTTCCTTTCTCCTTCTTCCTTCCTTCCTTCCTTCCTTCCTTCCTTCCTTCCTTCCTTCCTTCCTTCCTTCCCCTTCCTTCCTTCCTTCCTTCCTTCCTTCCTTCCTTCCTTCCTTCCTTCCTTCCTTCCTTCCTTCCTTCCTCCTTCTTCCTTCCTTCCTTCCTTCCTTCCTTCCTTCCTCTCTCCCTCCCTCCCTTCCTTCCTCCTTCTTCCTTCCTTCCTTCCTTCCTTCCTCCTTCTTCCTTTCTTCCTCCTCCTTCCTTCCTTCCTTCCTTCCTTCCTCCTTCTTCCTTCCTTCCTTCCTTCCTTCCTTCCTTCCTTCCTTCCTTCCTTCCTCCCTCCTTCTTCCTTCCTTCCTTCCTTCCTCCCTCCCTCCCTCCCTCCCTCCCTCCCTCCCTCCCTCCGTCCCTCCCTTCCCTCCTTCCTCCTCCTTCTTCCTTCCTTCCTTCCTTCCTTCCTTCCTTCCTTCCTTCCTCCCTCCTTCTTCCTTCCTTCTTTCCTTCCTTCCTTCCTTCCTTCCTCCCTCCCTCCTTCTTCCTTCCTTCTTTCCTTCCTTCCTTCCTTCCTTCCTTCCTCTTCCTTCCTTCCTTCCTTCCTTCCTCCTTCTTCCTTCCTTCCTTCCCCTTCCTTCCTTCCTTCCTTCCTTCCTTCCTTCCTTCCTTCCTTCCTTCCTCCTTCTTCCTTCCTTCCTTCCCCTTCCTTCCTTCCTTCCTTCCTTCCTTCCTTCCTTCCTCCTTCTTCCTTCCTTCCTTCCTCCTTCCTTCCTCCTTCCTTCCTTCCTTCCTTCCTTCCTTCCTTCCTTCCTTCCTTCCTTCCTTCCTCCTTCTGTCTTCCTTCTTTCATTCATTTGTTCCTTCCTTCCTTTCCTCCTTCCTTCCTCCTTCTCCCTTCCTTCCTCCTTCCCTCCTTCCTCCCTTCCTTCTTCCTCTCTCCCTCCCTCCTTTTCCTGTTTCCTTCCTTGTTTTCTTGAGGCCTTCCATGGTCACAGATCCCACCTTTGCGGAGTCTGTCGGTGAGCAGACCGGCAGGCCCCGCGGCCCGGGCCCACCATCGGCAGTCAGTCGCTGATCTACAGCCGTGTTCCCAGCAGGGAGGGCGCTTGGCCACTGTGCCCGCCCAGCACTCGGCGGCGGTTCCTCCCGTTCCCGTCAGTACCCACCGCGTTCACAATGCTGGGGCACCGAAGGGCTGGAACGGCCACGGCGGGGTCGAACGCCCTTCTCCCGTGAGGCTGCACCCCATCACCCCCGAGCCCCAAACTGCAGCCCATCACCGAACAGCGGTACATCCGATGCCCAGCTCCCTGGCCCGAGGCAAACACAAAATGCTCCAAGATACGGTGTCTCCTCCAGCCCTGTCCAGACACCAGACACAGGCCGGGACTCGGCAGAAATCACCCCGCTGGCTCTTCCTGTCCTGCCCCCTGACTTGCCCTCCCTGGGACCCCAGGAACCCCAGTCCGTGTTCGGACTGTGGGAAATCCGTCCGGAACCCCTGTGTTGCAGTCGGCACCGTGCCCCTAACCAGGGGCCTTCCCTTCCCACGATGACCGGTCCACACTGACCTAGGCGGAGGCCATAACCTCACGCAAGCATCTCCGGCCCACGCGCCAGGGATCTGTGGTAGGAGAAGTACGATGTGCATGGACCACGCACGTCTGTCCTCGCTGACACATTCCCCGGTGTTCCGGGCCGGCGAGGGGCCAGCTCTCAGGCAGGGTGATGAGGGGCTCTGACAGGCACCCTAAGAATCACCGAGCACTTACACGGACCGAGTGTCCTTTACCCACGCGATACTCTGTCTGGCTCTCGGAGGGTGAAGGGGGCAGGCTCCCTATTGATTCGTACAATCACCTCTGCTCTTGGATCAATACACTGAAAAATACAATTTTTATCCATTTACCCAGCATCGACCAGACCCTGGTAAATGGATTCAGAAGGATGACACAGAATAATTTACGACACGGAAGGTCAGTGTCCACAGCAGCCCCGAGAAAGAAGCAGAGCTGGGTGAGGGGTCTGTGGCTGGTCCCCAAATGTCTGGAAAGCAAAATGTATTTTCACAGGGTGCCTTCTGTCGCCATCGGGAGTGATGTCAGGAAGGTCCCAGCGAGGTTTCAGCGTGAGTGTCCCTAACCGCCACACAGAAGGGTCTGCACGGGGGCTGAGCTCGCGCGGGGGCGCGCCCACTGTCTCCATAATGACGAGCAGGAACATCAAAGTGCTTCCCCTGTATTAGACTTTGTCTCTGTCGGCTCCTGTGCAGCTTGTGACTGACACTTGAGAGTCACCGTGATTATCCTCACGTTTTATTAGCGATGAAGC
The DNA here is from genome assembly GCF_014108415.1 of Molossus molossus. Lineage (NCBI taxonomy): Eukaryota > Metazoa > Chordata > Mammalia > Chiroptera > Molossidae > Molossus > Molossus molossus. Next base: position 145,464,033 of record NW_023425355.1, read on the forward strand.
CTGCGCCAGGCCTTCATGTGCGTTTTATTTCCTGCTCTGACTCTGATAACACTTCCGCGCTAATGATCTGACTGGATGACTATTCAACAGTTCAGGAGCAAGATGGTTCGGAAGGAGTGTTGTTCTGGGGAAGAGACAGGAAAAAAAAACACGCATAATCCATTGTACCGGAAAGTGAACAACACTTTAAATACTTCTAGGATAAAAAATACTGAAACGTGGTGATGACTTTGAGTAGTAAACATTTTCTTAACCAGGACAAAGAATACCGATCAAGAATAACATCACTGATACGGTGACAACCTTCAAATGATGAAATAAATGCTTTAGCCATAACTTTAACAACCAATAATAAACAAAATCCAGAAATACAAACCATAGTCGATATTATACTTTTGTGCATAAAACTGATGAAAGTTTTATATCAATAATATATATTTTGGACATATATAAATATATACATATATATGCACATACAGATAAATATATTCTACAAAATATTTTTATAGATATACATATATAAATATATTCTACAAAATATTCTTATTAATAATATAGGTATATATTTCTGTGTATGTGTGTATAAATTTCAATTAAAACAAAACAAAACAAAATGGGCAAAGAATATGAACAGAAAATTCTCAGAAAAGGATATTAATGGCTAATAAATAATGGAAAAGATATTTGACTGTAGCAGTAATCAGAGGAATGTGCATTAAAACACCAATGATTTCATGACAATAACATTGGCCACTGTTAAAGATTCTGCCAATCTCCATGGTCAGAAGTTGGTTCAAACGCTATTTTGGAAAGAGACACAAAAATGTGACTGTCCTCTGAGCCAGCAATTTCATTCCCAATTATTATGTATGTTAAAGATGCACTCGGATCTATGTTCAAAATGCCATTCACAGAGAGGTTCTTTGGGGCATTTCAAACACAGCAGAAAACTACAAACAACTGGAGTTTCCATCACTCGAGAAGCTACATCAGGTGTTCGCTGCTCATGCAATGGAAACCTGGGATAGCAGATCCGATAATACAACGAGAGATACACCAACATGCCAAAATCTCCAACACAAACTGGAAAAGAGGCACCAGAAGGTTACGCGTGACATACCATTTCTGCAAAGTTTTCAATCATGCGAACTAGGTCTACACAATGTCTCAGAACACCCAATCCCTAGCAACGCTTTGAAGATATATAGGCAAAAAATAAATGCTAAATTTAGAATCCAGATTTTTTTGAAGAAGGTAGAATGGGAGTGGGGAAAGGGTACAAAGAGAATGTCAATTGTGTCTGTAACTTTCTATTATTAACGATGATAGATATTCATAGGTGGATGGATGAAATGGATGGATGGATGGGTCAATGAACAGATAGTTGGACGAATGGATGAATAGATGGATGGGTGGGTAGATGGATGGATGGATGGATGGATGGATGGATGGATGATAAATGGATGGATGAATGGGTGAAGGAACAGATGGTTGGATGAATGGATGGATAGATGGATGGGTGGGTAGATGGATGGATGGATGGATGGATGGATGGATGGATGGATGATAAATGGATGGATGAATGGGTGAAGGAACAGATGGTTGGATGAATGGATGGATAGATGGATGGGTGGGTAGATGGATGGATGGATGGATGGATAGATGGATGGATGGTAAATAGATGGATGAATGGGTGAATGAACAGATGGTTGGATGAATGGATGGATAGATGGATGGGTGGGTAGATGGATGGATGGATGGAAGGAAGGAAGGAAGGAAGGAAGGAAGGATAGATGAATGGATGGATGGATGGATGCATGCATAGATGGATGGATAAATGGATAAATGAGTGGATGAACAGATTGGTGGATGAATGGATGGATAGATGGATGGGTGGGTGGATGGAAGGATGGATAGACAGGCAGACAGATAGATAAGTTGATGTTGGTTTACTTATAATTCTCTGAGAAGAGCTATTCAATTTTTCAGAATATCACTATGTATAATTGTATTCCAGATACTATTTTGTGAAAATGATTAAAGCACTTCATTTTTCTCAAGACAAACGATGTGTATCTGGGGCCTGACTACCCATGCCCTGGATTAGCATCAATGAGCAGTCCACTGGCCTTTGGGGTGTCCTTCACTTCTGCCCAATTAAATGTGTTCTTCATGCCCTGGCCGGTTTGGCTCAGCGGTTAGAGCGTCGGCCTGCGGTCCGGAGAGACCCGGGTTCGGTTCCCGCTAAGGGCATGTACCTCGGTTGCAGTGTGTCCCCGGCCCTGGTTGGTCGTGCAGGTGGCAGCCACTCGATGTGTCCCTTCACGTCGATGTTTCTCTCTCTCTCTCCCTCCCACTCTATCTGAACAAAAAATGGAAAAAATATCCTCGGGTGAGGATTAAAAAAAAAAATAAAAAAAATAAATAAATAAATGTGTTCTTCGTGGTTAAAGGTTAATTTTAGGTCACTGTAAGCTGGACACGACTGGAGAGTTGACTGTAATGCCAGTTCAAAATAAAACCCCAAAGAAACCAAAGCCACTATTTTCTCCTGAATCCTTGTCAGACTGTCTCTCTTCATTAACATCGACTTGAGCAAGTTGAGGGATTCAATTAGAATTCAACCTCCAGGAATTTATTTCCGGATGTGTGATTTGGGGTGTAGAGATCATCACTGCAAGCCCTTTCTGTATTCTTCTCTCCTCTGTCTCTTCTTTTGTTGTTGTTGCTTCACAAGGTCATTTTAAGGAACTGAACCCATATAATGTTTCTATTAAAGAAAATAAAAGCATGAAGAACATGCACAGACAGAAATGTGTTGAAAGGGGATTTTCAACAGAGAAGCAGTAAAGTTTCTGCTTTGTAAGAAAGTCTTTCCAAGTTGCTCTCAGGAATCTTAAGAAGAAGGTCAGTTAACTCTCAGGTACTAAGACAATAAAACCCAACCATACTTTTACAAATCTCATCATCAGTCACAGGACTGTCAGTCTGATAGGACGTGTCCCCAAGTTATAACAATTCGATATTTGGGAATTCACCGTTGCCTCATTTTAAACATTTCCCAAAACGTCACTTCAACCAAAACGGCACGACGCTGTCGACGAAAAACTTTATTCATAATCATAATCGATGCTATTAAATACATTGTGCTTCTCTCCTGAGCTCCTGGCCGATGGCCCTCCTGTGTCATGTTTTATTTCGATACCTGACGTTCTGACCGACATACACAAGGCTCTTTGTCACTCATGAAACTTTATACAAATTACTCTTTACTCCGAGGCTTACTGCATCTTACCCACGGGACTGGTGTACACTCCACGGAAGACGACGGAAAGGAGAAGGCAGCCTCCCGTTACGGTTTGGTTGACTCATCCCAGGGTCACAAAAGGAATCGGGGAGACACCCTTTCATACCAGACGTACGTAGGAGTTTCCTGTCTCGAAACAGAATCGATCATCGTTTCTTTGGCTTCTTTGCGTAATACGGGACTGAGAACATTGGGAATGAGATGCACACAGGCACAGTCATCTTGTGCAAACACATAACTGTATGGGGCGTGTGTTCACAGATACTGTTTTGTGGATGAAAATTGTACTGCCCATCTGTTCATGGTACGCCTCGTAGAAGATTCTTGAGAAATCACGTGAAACCAAACCCACGTACTGAATCTCAGAGGAGCCCAGTTGAAAGCACCCTTCTACCCGGCCCACGTGGCTCAGTGGATGGAGTGTCATCCATGGACTGAGAGGTCCGGGTTCGATTCCCGGTCAGGGCACATGCTCGGGTTGTGGACTCGATCCCCAGTAGGGGGCGTGCAGGAGGCAGCCCATTGATGTGTCTCTCTCTCACCCTCTCTCTAAAAAAAAAAAAATCAATAAAAACATATTTAAGAAAATAACAATAAGAGAAAAGCACCCTTCTTCCCCATCAAAGTACTGACTTCATGAAGGAAAAAGGTAGATGCACAGCCAGCGTCACCTTCATTCACATCGCTACGGCAGATACTGGAGAATGTGGCTTTTGTCTGGGGGTGATCTAGTACCGACCCCAAATCAGCCCACCCACCAGTTGCAGCCAGCGTTGGACTGCGGTGGGTTCTCCCCTCAGAGTTCCCCCTCGAGACCCCAGCACGGGCCACCAGAGAACAATGACTGCTCCCCATGGCTCTTCCCGGGAGCGAGGGGGCGCTGGAGATGGTCCAGGCTTGCTCCGCACAGCGCCGACTGGTCACCCCACTTCTCAAGGGCGGGAAGGAGGAAGTGGAGGATGAGACTACTTGCAAATTTGAGGGTACGAGAGAGAAGTGAGGGAGGGGGAGAGGAAGAAAGAAAGGAAGAAAAGAAGGAGGAAAGAAGGAAGGAAGAGCCCTGGCCGGTGTGGCTCAGTGGTTAGAGCGTCGGCCTGTGGTCCTGAGAGACCCGGGTTTGGTTCCCGCTAAGGGCACGGACCTCGGTTGTAGTTTGTCCCCGGCCCTGGTTGGTCGTGTGGGTGGCAGCCACTCGATGTGTCCCTTTCACATTGATGTTTCTCTCTCTCTCTCTGTTCCTCTCTCTCCCCCTCACTCTACCTGAACAAAAAATGGAAAAATGTCCTCGGGTGAGGATAAAAAAAAAAAAAGAAAGAAGAAGGAAGGAAGAGAGGAAGGAAGGAAGGAAGGAAAGAAAAAAGAGAGGAAGAAAGCAAGGAAGGAAGAAAAGAAAAAAGAAAGAAAGAAAAGAAGGAAGGAGGAAGGGAGGAAGGAAAAAGGAAGGAAGGAGGAAGAAAGAGAGAAGGAAAAAAAAAAGGAAGGAAGGAAGGAAGGGAGGAGGAAAAAGGAAGGAAGAGAGGACGAAGGAAGGAGGAAGGAAGGAGGAAGAAAGAAAGAAGGAAGGAAGGAAGGAAGGAAGGAAGGAAGGAAGGAAAGAAGGAAGGAGGAAGGGAGGAAGGAAGGAAGGAAAGAAGGAAGGAAGGAGAAAGGAAGGAAGGAAGGAAGGAGAAAGGAAGAAAGGAGGAAGGAAGGAGGAAGGAAGGAAGAAGGAGAAAGGAAGAAAGGAGGAAGGAAGAAGGAAGGAAGGAAGGAAGGAAGGAAGGAAGGAAGGGAGGGAGGGAGGAGGAAAAAGGAAGGAAGAGAGGAGGAAGGAAGGAAGAAGGAAGGAGGAAAAAAGGAAGGAAGGGAGGGAGGGAGGGAGGGAGGAAGGAAGCAAGGAAGGAGGAAGGAAGGAAGGAAGGAAGGAAGGAAGGAAGGAAGGAAGGAAGAAGGAAGGAAGGAGGGAGGGGGGAGGAAGGGAGGGAGGGAGGAGGAAGGAAGGAGGAAGGAAGGAAGGAAGGAAGGAAGGAAGGAAGGGAGGAAGGGAGGAAGGGAGGAGGAAGGAAGGAGGGGGGAGGAAGGGAGGAGGAAGGGAGGAGGAAGGAAGGAAGGAAGGAAGGAGGGAGGGAGGGAGGGAGGAGAACAGTAACATCAAGGCTTCTCTGTCCACATCGTTCATGATACCATCACATGCAAACCAACTCCTCCAACATTTCTTGGGTTTTACGAACCGTGGCGCACATTTAACAGAGAAGCTGAAAGAAATCCAGAGAAAGAACGTATTCCCAGGCACAAACCTTTGAAGAGCTGGTGAAGGGAAATGAGAAACACGAGGCTGTGATTGATAACGCCGACGCTATTCGTTGAGGAGGTGATGTTCCGCGCTGTCGGATTAATCACCACCTATTATCGGGACACAGACAGCGAGGCCCTGGGCCATCGAGACCCCTTTGTCTGTAGCGAACAAGGCTGCTGAAGTTTTACAAATCGGTACATTAAAAGGAACATGTTTATCTCTCTGAATTTGAGGTGCAGTTTTAAAGTCAGAGGCACTCTACGTGTCCACGCGTTAGAGATGGATACGTCTCCCTGCAGTTGAATGAGATCATTCCTGCTCACCTCTCGCTGCACAGGAAAGAGAAAACGGCGTTGTTTTATGTAATGAACATTAATATATTTAAATCCATGCAAACGTCTTCAGGGAAGAAGATTCTCACATTCCTTTCTCTTCCGTTTTGCAAATATCCTTCTTTAATTGGGGCACGATGCCTCCTTCCCATTTAACGCTCCAATATTCAACAGGAAGAAGACGTGCTGGGGAGAAACCCAGCGAGGACATGGTGCATTGTCACCTAGTTGACTGATACTTGGGAACAATAATTGAAGAATAGTCCTCGAAGTCTACAGTCTTCACGGCAACCCCTCCCCCAGGACAGAATGGGAAAGCTACAGATAAAATGCCAATCCCCTCCCTCCCTCCCTCCCTCTTTCCCTCCCTCCCTCCCTCCCTACCTACCTACTTCCTTCCTTCCTTCCTTCCTTCCTTCCTTCCTTCCTTCCTTCCTTCTTCCTTCCTCCCTCCCTCTCTCCCTCCTTCCTTCTCCCTCCCTCCCTCCCTCCTTTCCTTCCTTCCTTCCTTCCTTCCTTCCTTCCTTCCTTCCTTCCTTCCTTCCTTCCTTCCCTTCTTTCATCTGTCTGTCCTTCCTTCCTTTCTTCCTCCCTCCTTCTCTCTCTTCTTCCTTCCTTCCTTCCTTCCTTCCTTCCTTCCTTCCTTCCTTCCTTCCTTCCTTCCTTCCTTTCTCCCTCCTCCCCCCTCCCTCCTCTCTCCCTCCCTCCCTCCCTCCTTCCTTCCTTCCCTTCCTTCCTTCCTTCCTTCCTTCCTTCCTTCCTTCCTTCCTTCCTTCACCTTCCTTCCTTCCTTCCTCCCTCCTTCCTCCTTCCTTCCTTCCTTCCTCCTTCCTTCCTTCCTTCCTTCCCTTCATTTTTTCTTTCCTTTCTCCCTCCTTCTTCCTTCCTTCCTTCCTTCCTTCCTTCCTTCCTTCCTTCCTTCCTTCCTTCTTCCTTCCTTCCTTCCTTCCTTCCTTCCTTCCTTCCTTCCTTCCTTCCTCCCCTTCATTTTTTCTTTCCTTCCTCCCTCCTTCCTCCTTCCTTCCTTCCTTCCTTCCTTCCTTCCTTCCTTCCTTCCTTCCTCCCTCCCTCCCTCCCTCTCTCCCTCCCTCCCTCCCTCCCTTCCTCCCTCCTCCCTCTCTTTTTAAGCAAAGCTGAGCTGGGGGATGAGAAGCAGATGTCATGAGAGAGCCCAGGTCCCCAAGGCAAGGAACCAGGGCACAGAGCGCTGGGCCTCGGGTGTCTCCTGGCTCCTGGCGGCCAGCAGCCCCTCCCTGAAGGGTCTGAGTGCCCAGGACAGCACCCCAAGGCTCAGGTCTGAGCCACGGAAGGGCCCCTTGAAGCTCGCGTAGAAAGCAAGATGCCCTGACAAACAACCTCGCCGGGAGGCTGGTCACTGGAAAGCACAATTCTGCTGCGGCCGCAGCACAGTCGCCCAACACGGCCTCGGATGTGTGAGGGCCAGGAGGCGCCTTGGGGGGGCGAACCCCATCTTCAGTTAAAATGCAGACGTGGAAAGATTTCTGCAAATTCTGTTCCGATGACCGCGGATCCTCTCCCTCCCTCCCACCATCGTGAAAGGCCCCAGAAATCATCCGGAAACCGACATACTTTTAAAAACAAGAAACGCTGAAATGCAGTGGAGAACAGCACCAAACACCGGCAACAAAGCTGAGAGCAGACGGAAAAACCGCCTCCACCAGATATGACGAAACACTGGAAAATTTTTAAAAAGACGTAAACGAAGGAAAACACATGCCGTTTTCATGTCCGATGGATGGGAAGGTTCAGTATTACTGAGATTTCTACTGTCCCCGGATTGCTGTATCCAGGCAAGTCAACCCCAGTGCAAAAGACAAGCGGACTGTTCTAGAAACCAAGAAGCTGCTTCGACAATGTGTACGGACACTCAGAACACCTCGCCCAGCCAAGACATCCTTGGAGGACAAAGTTGGAAGAATTCCGTGGCCCCGTTTCGGGAGTCCCGCGTGGACACAAACAGGGGCGGGTCCCGGCTCTGCTTGCGCAAAGGACACGGGCACCGTCCACTGCATATTCGGTCCCTGCAGATAAGGCTTCAGGAACGGAGAGGGTGTGGCCGTGGCTGAAAAGGGGACCAACGAGAAGAGATGGGACAGCCCAGAAGAGCCCCCGCTGGAGTTAGAGTACGGGGTACATGGCACACGAGGTCGGGGAGTGCATCGGACCACATGGATCTCCCCATGGGGGGTGGGGGAGGACTTAGACTCCTATGGGACTCTCAGGAGCCACACCTGCCTGTTGAAACAATAAGAACAGAGTGAGCCGCTGCCAATTGCTTGGAGATGGGACGTAACGGGGACCAGAATACGGTACCCCAGAACATGCCATTTTGCTGTGAGGATTATGTTAGGGTACAGGCAGTTGAGACGCAACCCAGGAGAAAGAGTCACCCCCCCCGGCCCTGCTCATCTGCCTAAGGGTCGGGCACACATGTCCCTCTGAGGGAGGTCCGCACGCCAGCCCACCCAGGACACACGGGAGTGGACAGCAGGGCCAGTTTGGAAGAACAGAGTTGATGAAAACAGCCCGTAGCTTCCAGCAGCTCCTCCGTCCGTTTCCGGGTCACACCCCCATCTTTAGCGCCCCTGGACGCCCCAAGCCTCTTGCCTTTGTTAAAAGGTCGTGGAAGCCCGGCCGGCGTGGCTCAGTGGTTAGCATCGACCCTGCACCAAGAGGTCGCCGGTGTGATTCCCGGTCAGGGCACATGGCCAGGTTGTGGGCCCATCCCCAGTGGGGGGCGTGCAGGAGGCAGCCCATCGATGTTCTCTCTCATCGATGTTTCTCTCTCTCCCTCTCCCTTCCTCTCTCTCTAAAAATCAATAAAGAAAAAGTACTTAAAAAAATAAAAAAGGGCCTGGAAGCCCCTCATGTCTTATTCGCTGTCTCCTGTCCCGTGGCCTTGAGCAGCACCAGAAACAATCTCTCCCGTTGGTACCGATCCTCCGCCCAATTCCCACGGTGCCAGGCAACCAGCCCAAGAGGACACAGGCCACATGCTTCTCCCCTGACCAATGACATCAGAGAACAAAACTGCATCTTGGGCCCTGCGGGAGAGCAATTCCCGGCCTGGCTCGCCTTTCCCGTGCTGGGCCTGTGTGGAGCCACAATGCGGGGGTTAGAACGAAACACGGTCCAGGCCTCCAGGTTCACGAACTCAATCTCATTCTGGGGGGTGCAAGCTCCCAATGGCTATTGCCCATGAGGGGCGGCGGCCACGATTTCAGACAGGGCCATCGGGGCGGGGTCAGTCTGTGCGCGGGTCCCAGCTTGGGGACCGGCACCTGTTCTTTGAAATAATAGCCTCGAGCCAGCTCAGCTCGCTCGTGATCTCAGCATCACGGTGCTGGGGTGCACCGGGCCGTAGCAGCTTAGACTCGGTATTTAAGGGCTGGGAGTGGGGTGAAATGATGGCAGTTCCTGTGGTAAGGACTGGGCAGGCTCCCCGAAAGCTGCCTCCAGCTTACCGTAGCAGACACAGCCCCATGGCACACACGGGTTTGCCCACAGAGCCTTCGGGAAGAACATGCCAGCCCTGTGCAGCCCCAGATCTGTGCCAAACCCCCAGAAGGGGGCACTGTGCCTGGAGGTTACCGCATGAACGAAATCATAGCCTCCGGACGCACAGGGCCCGGAAGGGTAGAAGGACACACAAGATGGTGACGGTCTCTTTACCCAGTGCCAGACCTGGGCACGCGGCCAGGTGTCCTCTGGATGCGGCGGCCGGACAGGTCCACCTCCAAATGCCCCCGTCACGCATGCGGCAAGTCCCCCAGTCCTCCGTCCACGCAGACCTGGGTGACACCACGTCACCGCGGTTCTCTAGGACCACACCCAGGGAAGAGGACCTCATCTTGCTGACCCCAAATAATTCTTGGGACACTTTTGGTGCCGTGTGCAAGAACGCCGACAGACAAACCACCCAAGCCCGCAAAGGGCGATCTTTACTCCACGTGAGGCGCTTGGGGCTGAATTCAGGCTTCTGGGTCCTGGGCCAGGTGCTGCCCCAGCAAAGGAGTCAGCGACTGTCCCTTGCGCTGGACAGAGGTGTTGTGACCCAGGAGAGTCAACCTCACTTGGACACAAAGTGATTCTGAATATTAGGAGCTTTATGACCTGCGCAGGGACTGCAGCCAACCTACACAGAGGAGAACTGCAGCCCCGAGCTCAGGGGGAGGGTTGCTTATATAGGGCAGGGGTTACTCAAGAGTTTAGCAGAGCAAGCAAGCTGCGTGCACAGAAGCGGAGGCCGTTAGCGATAAGCAGGAGGGAACGGAGGGGGGAGGGAGCTGAGGCGAAAGGGAACTGGGTGAACTGGGTCAGCACACATCTATCCTGCTATTCATTCCATTATCCAAGTTTTAAAAACTAACAAATTCGAGACGGATATCAGCGGTTAGCCAGGTGCAATACATATATGTTTAACCATTACAGGTTTATGGGGTACAGGGAGCTTCAGTTTCTCCCTATCAGTTTCTTTACAGAGCATGCAGGACACTCTGGCCTTGGGGCCGTGTCTGTCCTCCCTTTTCCTGAAGGATGTTGCTTTTCAAATTCCCAGTGAAGGTCCAACTCTGGTTAATCTTTATGGGGCTAAAGCCGTCGATAACAAGAGGCATATATTTCAAGGAAAAGGACGTACACGTTTTCTAAGGTAAACACTCTAAGAAAAGGGAGCAGCATCTTGTCAGTTGTTTTTATTTACTTATTTATTTTTTTTTATTGATTTTAGGGAGAGAGAGAGAGAGAACATCAATTGGTTGCCTCCTGCACGCCCCCCACTGGGCATGTGCCCTGACTGGGAATCGAACCGGCGACCTCCCGGGGCATGGGTTGATGCTCAACCACTGAGCCACACCGGCTGGGCCTTGTCGGTTATTTTTAATGGAGAGAATTACACTTTTATTTTTATTTATTTATTTATTTTCTTAAATCCTCACCCGAGGATATTTTTCCATTTATCTTCAGATAGCGTGGGAAGAGAGAAAGAGAGAGAGAGAAACATCGATGTGAGAGAGACACATCGACTGGTTGCCTCCCACGCGACCCCAACCAGAGCAGGGGATGAACCGCAACTGAGGCATGTGCCCTCGATCAGAATCGAACCCGAGACTCTTTGGTCCGCGGGCCGACACTCTAACTACTGAGCCAAACCAGCCAGAGCTACGCCTTTATGTTTAATTTGTATTTGGCCCGACAGTGCCTGGTGGGTGCACACGGGCCTCCGACGTGGATCCCCTGGGGGGCTCTGGACCTCCCACAACAGTGTTTTGTTATTGGTCAGAACACGCTCCCCCTTTCCAAGGCCAGCTCAGCGGAGCTGGGTGCTGAGACCACCTTTGAAAAACGACTGGATAAGGGACAAAAAAGACTGCAATGAGCCCCACAAGCTCATTGCATTTTATCCTCAAAGAATCATCCCCTCCTTTGGCTATGTCAGTGGTTCCCCCTGGGGACCTGGAAAGGTGGGGTGAGGCTGTGTCTGCCCCTACTCCCCGCTTTGGACAGGATGCCCCAACAGAGGCCTCATCCAGCCTTGCCCGGAAGTGATGATGGTGTGAGGCGACCGGGACCCCAGTGCAGGAGTGAGCTCCGGAATTCTTTCGGAGAGGAGCTAGTGAGCGGAATGAAAGCAGTCGGCTTTGCCCATTGATTCCATGAGCGCTTGTTCCTGCCACTCTCTGCCCAGCGCCTTTTCCCCAGCTCAGACCCTGAGAGCTGTTATCGGAGACGTGAGATGAAAGACAGACGGGGTCCTCCACAGAAGGCCTTTTATTTGGTCTCCAGTGTTCATGGATCCAGTTGGCCTTTGCCGGGGGAGCCCCAAAGGTCTATGCTGAGAAGCATCATAGAAGGACGGACGGGACAGTTGTTTAACAGAACGACAAGCAAATACTGTGACGACTGATGGGAGACAGAATCCCTTCGGGCTGCAAATTCCACGCAGTAAGGAACGAGCCATAATTACGCGATATTGCTATCGCAAAGTCTTTGAATAAAAGCAAGTTAATCAAATATTAATGGGTGAGTGCAAAATGTGGCCCCAAACAGCAAGTTCTGCAAGAGAACAGTGGGCTGCTTCATAAAACTGCTCACAGATGGGATTCAGTATCTGCGGTAGTCCCCCCAGAGCTGGGCGGGACCCCCTTCCACCCCAAATCGGTGACAGGTCAAGAGTGATGATAACATAGGCATCGCGGGGTGTAGAAAAGGCTCTGTTAGTTGCAGAATGAGGCTTTCTGGGGAGATCAGGGCAGGCTCCCCAGCTGGTACAAAGTCTTCGGAAAGCGAGGGGAAGAGGGAACAGGTTTTAGGGTGGCCAGGGCATGCGGGGAGAGCTGAGCAGAGCCCGGAGCCGGCAAAGTTACCATCCCACCAGGGGCCAAGGAGGGTTGACCTGCACAGTCTGTGACCTTGCCCAGCTGTGGGACTGAAGGGCCTGGACAGTGCTGGGCTTGGGAGCTGTCAGCCAAAACGAGATCCCTCTTTCGGGTAGTGTCTTCTTGACACGTGCGCAGTAAACAGATCTCCAGGACTTATCCATTTGCCCTGGACCATAAGCCCAACCAGAGACAGCCAAAGTCTAGGCTTTGCTTCCTGACCCGTGCTCACCTGGATCACCTTCTCAGCACGTGATGAGAAGAACAAAGGGTCTTCTCCCGCAAGGGCCTCTCGAAATGCATCGTCAAGGGTGAGAGATCACCGATGAGGACAGCCCCTCCCACCACACCGGACGCGAGGATGCTGCAGAGACCAGAAATCTCAGACAAGCAGCTCAGCGTGTGACAAGATGTTCATCGCCGGTCCTGCCTCTGCGGTTCTACCTGCAGGATGAACCCAAAAAGTCTATGCTTGGATGTCTCCAAAAAATGGCATTAAAAATTTTTTTTCCCTTTAATAATTTTAGAGAAAGAAGAAGGGAGATGGAGAGAGAGATAGATACATCGATGAGGGACAACACTGACTGGCCGCCTCCTGCACGCCCCCCACTGGGGATCGGGCCAACAACCTGGGCTGTGCCCTGCCCGGGAATTGAACCGGCGACCTCTAGGTGCATGGGCTGACTCTAACCAGTTAGCAACAATGGCCAGAGGAAAATAGGCATTTTTTTTTTTTATGCCTCAAATTAAATACCAGTACTGGAGTAGAGAATCATTTAAAAGAGCATTTTAACCCAAGGTTATGAATCCCACATCTGCAGAGGAGACAGTTGAAAGTTCTGTATTTTTACAGTATGACTATTGGATCATCAGTGGGGAGCACACCCCGCCTCCAACAGGGCTGGCTTTCTGACCAGAGAGCAGAGAATAACAGAACTTTTCAAAGAGGAAGGTCCTTCTCTCAAGAGTGCGTCTCTTAGAAGCAGGAAACACAGGTCAAGGATGATGGCCAAGGACTCATGATCCGGGGTACCTCTTAGGGCCAGTACTCACCCCCACCCCCGATCCATTCATCTTTCTCAGTAGCCAAATCCAATTAGCCAGCAGGAGCGTTCGAGACACCCCGTGGCAAAGGCTCTCTTGGAATTAACTCTGCTTTTTAGCTTGTAAACGACCCCTTGAATCCACTTCAAAGGGAAAAGTACCGGCGATGATTCCCGTCTGAAAAGTGGCTCTATGCATTTTTCTCCAGCTGACACACCGTCATGAGGTCTGATCCATCCGTCTGTGCTGGGCACTGGGCTGGGCACGGGCCATGCATTGGAAAAATCACCAGAAACACAGATGGCTAGGTTCAGGGGACAGGGGGGCAGGGTAAGGACATGTGCTCGGTGCCACAGTGAGCAGGAGCAGGCCGGGACCCAATCAGGACAGAATTCAACTCGGCCTCTGGTACCTCGGCCTCCTGTACCTCGGACCCCATACTTCAGACCCCCGTACCTTGGACCCCCATACCTCGGACCCCATACCTCAGACCTCTGCACATCAGACCCCCGTACCTCGGACCCCATACCTCCGACCTCCATACCTCGAACCCCCGTACCTCGGACCCCTGTACCTGGGCCCGGCCGGCCTTTCTCACGGTCGCAACCCAGAGCAGCCAGTGGGGGGCGTGCAGGAGGCGGTCAGTCGATGTTCTCTCTCATCCATGTTTCTCTCTCTCTCTCCCTCTCCCTTCCTCTCTCTCTAAAATCAATAAAAAAAATTATTTGTAAATAAAAAAATAAAAATCAATAAAAACCAACCAACCCCCAAAACATTCTGTTCCAGGTTGCCGGTGAACAGACGCGTGAAGTCGCTGAGTCACGGGTACGCAAGCAGTTTAGGTCCCGCCAACCATCTCCCGGCCTGGCCCATCTCGACCCGCTTCCTTCACCCACATGCGGGACCGGCTATGTTCTTCGTGTCAGCAGATAATTTTGCAGGGTGCATGCTAGTCTCACGCTGTGCTTTCAGGGTGCCTTCTGATGACTTGGAAGCTTCTGACCCGTGTGTTGGTCCCTTACAGTCTCTTTCCAAAGTGCCCATTCAAGGCCGTCTCCCCACTGGGCTTTTTACACTTTGCCCATCGGTCCACAGGGGCTCTGTAGACACTCCGCCGCTGTATCTTTGATCCAGGACAGGTCACCGCTACCTCCTCGAACGCTCTCCCTGCCTTTCTGTTTTTTTATCCTCACCCGAGGACATTTTTGCATTTATCTTCACATAGAGCGGGAGGGAGAGAGGGAGGAGGAGAGAGAGAGAAACATCGACGTGAGCGAGACACATCAACTGGCTGCCACTCACACGACCCCAACCGGGGCCGGGGACAAACTGCAACCGAGGTCCGTGCCCTGAGCGGGAACCGAACCCGGGACTCTCCGGTCCACAGGCCGACGCTCTCACCGCTGAGCCAGAGCGGCCAGGGCGCTCTGTGCCTTTCACACCTTCAGTGTTGTGCTTTGATCAATACACGTTATAAGCATTTGTCTATTTTTAAATGTTTCAAATACGGCTGATATTCAATATTAGCTTCAGGTGTGCAGCGCAGACCTTAGATGGCCGTATACTTTACAAAGTGTCCCCCGATGTCTCCAGTTCCCGCGTGGCCCCATCCGTGGTCACCACCCTGTTATGGACTATGTCGCCTGAGTGTACCTTATCCCTGTGACTAGTCTAACTGCCCATCTGTACTTCTGAATCCCTTCATTTTCCCACCCAGCCCCCCAACACCGCTCCCCTCTGGCAACCATCAGTCTGTGCTCTGGGTCTGGGAGTCTGTTTCTGTTTTGTTTGTTCGTTTATTTTGTGTTTCAGGTTCCACATGTAAGCAGAATCATATGGCATGTATCTTGCTCTGTCTGACTTATTTCTCGGAGCATAATACCCTCGAGGTCCATCCACGCTATTTTTATTTAGTTAGTTCATCCTCACCTGAGGATATTTTTCCATTGATTTTTTTTTTTTTTAGATAGAGTGGGAGGAGGAAGAGAGACACATAAACATCAACGTGACAGAGACACATCAATTGGCTGCCTCCTACACCACCCCAACGGGGACCAAGCATCGAACCTGCAACCCCGGTACATGCCCTTGACTGGGAACAAAACTCATAACCCTTTGGTCCGTGGGCTGTCGCTCTAACTGCTCCTCAGCCAGAGCTCTGTTATCGTTTACTGCAGTATGATTTAAACCCCCCGGGGGGTCCCCCTCACACTCCTGATCTCTCAGAAGCACCCATTTTCATCGTCGGCTTTACTGACTACTTTCCTCCAACAGGTACCTTGTGTGTCTATGCATGATCTTTATTTTTTTCTTTATTGATTTGAGAGAGAGAGGAAGGGAGAGATAGAAACATGGATGAGAGAGAACGTCGACGGGCCACCTCCTGCACGCCCCCCACTGGGGATGGGCCCACACCCTGGGCATGTGCCCTGGACCGGGAATCGACCGGTGACCTCCTGGTACAGGCTGTAAATACTTCCGAAACCACTCACAATGCTGCTGAAGAGAAATGCCTGAGGGAAGTTGCTCAAGGCTGGATCTCCGCTTGGGGACAAGGAGCAGGTAAGTGAGCAGCACACTGACTGGGCAGGTTGTCCCCAGGCAGGGTCGGCTTCCTCCAGCAGGTCTGGGTGTGGCTCTGCTGTCCTAAGGTGATGCCTACCTGCTGGTCCCCCTCCTCCCCCTCCTCCTCCTCCTCCTCTCCCTCCCCCTCCTCCTCCTCCTCTTCCTTCTCCATCCTCCTTCTCCTCCTCTCCTCCCTCCTCCTCTTCCTTCTCCTTTTCCTCTTCCTCCTCCATCCTCCTCCTCCTCCTCCTCTTCCTCCCCCACCCTCCCCCTCCTCCCCCTCCTCCTCCTCCTCCTCCTGAATCTACCAGGCACTCTGCCCTCCTCTCTGACTTTCAGGACATCAAGTGATTAAACAGGATGTATCCAGGATCATCTCTCTAATTTAAGGTCCAGACTTTAATCACATCTGCAAAGTCCCTTTGGCCAAGGGACGTAAGATCTTCCCCGGTTCAGGGGACCAGGACGTGGGACTCTGGCAGCCGTCATTCCATCTACCACGAGGCCCGACAGCATCGTTTAGTGATCAACTTGAGATCTTTATCATCATCCACTGGGGGCCAGGCCTAGGCTGGGTCTGAATTTATCCTTGAAAGACAGCACACGCGCGCACACACACACACACACACACACACACTGCCCTTTTATACTGTATCAATCGGTTCAGGCTGCCATAACCTATCAACAGACTTTTTTATTTTTCTTTACTTCCATGCGTGTCTGTATCCAATGTCCTCTTCTTACAAGAACCCCAGTCCTATTGGAGTAGGGTTCACCCTAAGGACCCCATTGTCACCTAATGACCACTTTAAAGATCCCAGCTCCGGCCCTGGCCACTTTGGCTCAGCGGTTAGAGCGTCGGCCCGTGGACCAGAGAGTCCCGGGTTCGGTTCCCGCTAAGGGCACGTACCTCGGTTGCAGTTTGTCCCCGGCCCTGTTTGGGGTCACATGGGTGGCAACCAGTCGATGTGTCTCTCTGACATGGATGTTTCTCCCTCTCTTCCTCCCACCCTATTTCAAGATAAATGCAAACAATATCCTCGGTGAGGATTTAAAAAAAAAAAAAAAAGATTTCAGCTCCCAATACCTTCGATCCTGAGGTCCTGGGAATTAGGATTTCAACACACAAATCCCGGGGTACACAGTTCAGCCCAAAGCACCTAGCAGGGGTCTAGCTGCTGCCCACTTCCCTTTGCTCCTTTGTCATTGCTTTTGACCCATTCTAGTGCCCACAACAGTGCCTCTACGTGACCTTCCGCTGTCGTCCGGAGAGAACCTGGTTCCCACCCCGCCTGGGCTGCAGGCATCCCTGCTCTTTGATCTTAGGAATGGAGCGCAGGGCCCAGGGCACAGGGAGGGCTGGACCATGAGAAATGAAGAAGCCGCAAAGGGAATTCTCCGCAAGAGCTTTGCCAGGGACCAAGGCCCTGGATCAGGTGGCAGGTCTGCGTTTCTGCGGAAACAGGCGATTTGCACTCGAATTCCTCTTTGATGCCGGATGACAGGGAGGCAGGACCATTGGCTTGAAAGGGCTCCGGGCAGTTGGGAACAAAGGTGACAGAAAGAGGGGTATTTCCTTTCAAGCATTCGTGGGCCAAGGCCCACAGCCCTCACCCAGAGTAGCTGCGGATTCTGTGAACAATAGGTGGATCTGCATAATTACCATGTGAATATTCCCTTCCTGGGTCACCAAGCCTGTTTTACTCTGTCCTTGTTAAGAGTCCGCTGACCCACCGCAGACGAGAGGGCCGTGAGCCATGTCCCCAGAGCGGGGTTTAACGCGCATTATTCCGTGGGTACACCCTTGGCCCTGCGGCGTCGTCGGCTGTGCAGACAGACTGCGGGGTGAGGGTTTGCACGGAAGGAAAGGCCGCCCACCAACATCGGTCTTTGCCTCCCCACCTCCTCCCTTTCCAAGGGAACTCTAATCCCCTGTTCAAACCAGCCACTTGATATCCAAACACACTCATGGCTCTCAAAATACACTCAGCCTCCCGGTCTATCATGTCGGATTGATTTTCTTCCTTAATCTTTATGAAGGTTACATTAAGACTGTTTAATAAGATTAAGGGACATCGAGAAGGGAAAACACACTCCGTGAGGGCTTAAGACACTTGTCACCGTGCAAAGTACCGGGACACTTTATGAGCTACTGGAGGAAATCGCTTCTGTCAAAGCAGCAATATTCTGCTCAGTAGTAACCGAGCACAAGGGGGAAGAAAAGATGTTTGCAGACTGATTAAGACTCTGAAAAGGGAGATTGTCTCATCCAACAAAGAGCCACGTCCCCCTGACAGGCAACAGGATTTTGAGTAGACTAAGCCACTCGGAGGTAGGCCCCGAGAGTGAACTTGGCGTTGAAATGAGCTACACGTATATCTCATGCCCAGGTTGGCTCCACACAGCAGTTGACAGGACCGTCTAAGCCCGGCAGACCCCGCAGAGGAGCCGCAGGTGACGTAAGGCTGCCACAGGTCATCTGCTCCGGGGTTCTGCGTACCTGGTGCCAGGTGCCCGGGCTCAGGTGCTCTGACCCACGCAGCAGCCACACCCACCTGCCACCAGGTGCAAGCAATGCTCCAGCGCCCAAGCCCTTCATTGTTGGCGGTCGATGGCCTTTGCACCCAGGTCGTATCTCTCGTCTTCCTCCAATTTCTCACGCCCTGGTTCATCTCTGCCGGCAGGGTCACACGGCGTCAGCCACCAGACAGGCTGCATTCGGTAAAATCGAGGGCAAGACCTCCAATGGCCATGTCACAGCTGTGCCCACCCAACCCCACTTCCCAGCAAACACAGACAGAGTGCGGCTACCAGAGGTCACAGCGGGCCAGGTCCTCTTCTACCCGCCGCGGCCCCAGGTGACGCTCAGAATCCCCAAGGCGCACGACCTCCACTGGAGAGACACCTCAGCACCCCCTAATCACCACAGTGTCCCCCAGAACAGCGGCTTCGAATCCCAGCCCATCCTCATCCCGGTGGAAACTGGACCCTGAAGGGAGCGGGAAAAGGCTACGTGGAAGACCATGAAAAAGCAAGACTCAAGGACACGGCTTTTGTGGGTCCTTTGGCTGTTTCGGGGAAGTATTTAAAATACAGATACTGGGGGGTGGAATGGAGGAGCATGATAGAAAGGACAAATTCCGCTTGGGTCATTATCGGCATTTTATTTATTTATTTTTTCTTCACATGCAACAATATTTTATTTAATTTTTTTTTAATATTATTTTTTTGTTCAGATAGAGCAGGAGGGAGAGAGAGGAAGAGAGAGAGAGAGAAACATCGATGTGAAGGGACACATCGAGTGGCTGCCTCCCGCACAACCCAACCAGGGCCGGGGACACACTGCAACCGAGGTACGTGCCCTTAGCGGGAACCGAACCCGGGTCTCTCTGGACCGCAGGCCGACGCTCTAACCGCTGAGCCAAACCGGCCAGGGCCAACAATGTTTTATTTTTTTACAAGCTTAGGCGAGTGATGACAAGGCCTCATTTTCTTCACAGCATCAAGGGATATCACTTTTCGGTCCATCAGAAGCAAATACAACTATGTAGGTGGGTAGTTAGCCTACATGACCACATCTTCCCCTAAGCCCAGAGAGGTTTTATCACATAACAGCTTAAAGGCAGAAAATAGTTGGGTCTCTTGGTGGGGAGGGGGAGATAAATCCATTGTAAATTCATTATCTGCATTTTAAATGGAATTTCAGAGAGAGATAGAAACATTGATGAGACAGAGAAACGTGGATTGGCCACCTCCTGCACGCCCCCCACTGGGGATCGAGCCCGTAACCCGGCACGTGCCCTGACCGGGAATCGAACCCGGACCTCTCCGTCCATGGGACGGCGCTCAGTCCACTGAACCACACCGGCCAGGGCTGTCTGGGTCATGCTCTTGAACTCCTCTGCGGTACCACAAAACTATCTCTCTCCCAGCTTACGCCACCGTTGACTTTTCACGCGTGACGGTTCTGAATCCGTTACACTTGTTTTTTGGGGGGCGGGGAGGCTTGACGAACACAAGCTTCTCTGTTCAGAGAAGCAAATACTTGTCCTTACGCAGAATCCGATTTCTTGAAACAGCCAACTGCGCTGTCCAGACCAAACAAGTCTACCTCATCGTCTGCCCATCTTCCCCTTTGGTTCCATTCTAATTACTGTTATTTTCGTTTAGAATTAGATTGGGATAAGACCACCCTGCAAAAGAAGTGCTGTCCATAGACTTTGTTATCACAAAGCAGGGAATCAGCCAACGCAGATTGTGAAATCTATCGCGTGCTCAAAAATAGTAGCGCAGCTTCTATTGTGCAGTTTCTGGGAGTTGTGCGGAAAACAATTTTATCTGCAAACACTAAGCAGCTTGGGCTGATTTCTGTCCCGTTTGTTGTCAGAGTTTGTATACCAGGTGGAAAAGCGCATTAGACTACATTGATAATTGCACCTGTACATTTAATGCCGGAACGTTATGATGTTTCTCCCCTTGGGCATAAAACGTATCACTTGGAGGCTACGTTCTGCAGAAATTCACATTTTCTTCTGTTTTCGACCGAAATCAACGCTTCCTTCTTCCCATCAAACCTGTCTTTTCATTTCTCCCGTGGTCACGTTCTGGTCGTCACCCGAGTCCTCACCCACATTCATCAAAATGACAAGGGTTTAATTTGATGGGGATTCAACTTGTCTAAATAGCTTCCCTTAAAAGATGACATTTCCGTCTCCTGGCTTTGGAGAGTCAGGTTCTCAGCACCACCCATTATTAATTGCTAGTGATATTAGGGTGTTTATGAATGTTCAAGATGTTCTTTGAAGAAATTTTTTTTCTTTATTATTTTCAGAGAGAGAGGAAGGGAGAGGGAGATAGAAACATCGACGAGAGAGAGCACAGATGGGCCGCCTCCTGCGCGCCCCCCACTGGGGATCAGGCCCACAACCTGGGCATGTGCCCTGACCGGGAATCGAACCGGCCACCTCTTGGTGCAAAGTTGACGCTCCACCACTGAGTTACACCGGCCGGACTCAAGATATTTTTATTACAGTTCCCTGTCACTCAGACGGAGCCAGGAACTGGTCACCCCTCCTCACACACACCCCACCCTCTGAGGGTCTCTGACTTACCGAAATTCGCCATAGCCATATAATACGCCGGGAAGGCGTCACTACTTCAACCTTATAGTGTCAGGAGTTTTGATACCCCCCGGGAAAAGATGTTGCCCAGGAGGCTTTCCAGTCGGTGAGAATGTGGGATCTACTGGGGGTTCTGAGTGGCTATGCACCCCTGTGAATTGCACACAGATAAACACTGACTGTAGACGTATGATGGACACCAAGCTTGATGATTGCTTCCATCATAACGCCCCCCACCCCAGGAACTGTTCCGTCCAGTGAGCTGGGTTCCCGGGCCGTGCCTGCAACCTTGATGCTACAAACGGAGGCTGGTTTCGTGCTCACTCTCTGTCCCCGAGTGGTGGAGTGATTTTGGTCACACCTGTCACTCAGAGACCTGGCCGACTCGAGCAGGCTTTGCGGTCCTGTGACGCCCATCTCGACAGGCGGCATCGGGCTTCGTCCTGGCCGGGAAGAGACCGCTGGAGGGCACTCTGCTCGTGGGGACCTCACACGTGTTCCCTGTGGACGGCTCCCAAGACCGGTACTGTGTGCGCTGAGCAAGTTCTCCTTTCAGGCTGCAGAAGGGGGGACCGTCCCTCATGAGGAGATCGAATCACAGACGACAGGATCAGTGTCCAAAACATAAGTGGCGTCCGGGCCACCTTGTGCAACGTCCCAGGACTCTCTTCCCAAAGTGCACGCTCACGTTTCCCACAATTAAAAAATTATACTACAATCGTGGTGTTTTTTTTTTGTTTTTTTTTTTACACCGACGAATCTCAGCATTGCTCCGAAAACTAACAACGGCAAAAAAATCAGAAGAAAAAATGAGCGAAAGGACTTTAAGCAAAGTGTGGCTTCCCTGTACTCGGAATGTTAGTATTTTGAGATGAAAATGTTTACATTCACATGCATTCGCTTCGCGTGGATTGGGAGACTGTGACCAGGTCAGGCCCGTAGGACCACCCATTGCATCCTGTGGGTGCCCCTATTTTTTTAAATTGATTTTAGAGAGAGAAAGGGAGGAGAGCGAGAGAGAAACATCAATGAGAGAGAACATCGATGGGCCGCCTCCTGCACTGGGGATGGGCCCACAACCTGGGCCTGTGCCCTGACCGGGAATCGAACTGGCGACCTCTTGGTGCAGGGTCGATGCTCAACCACTGTGCCATTCTGACCGGGCTTCTGTTGTGCTTTTTGATGCCGACTGTCCTCGGTGGGGATCCGAGTTGATGCATTACAACTTTACAGTCTGCGATACAACGCCCCAAAGAAGCATAAATCCACAGGCTTATTCTGCAGGATTTTGACAAATGTAAGGGCCTATGGCTACCATCACCAAGTTGGTGCCTTTGGAGATACGAAAAAAGAAACAAGAATAAAATCTATGCAAGGAGAAAGAAAGCTACCATTTTCACTTCAGCCCATGGTCGGGAAGGACTCTGGACAGATGGAAATGGGGGAGGCTGTCTCTTTCCATCTCCCCGCCTCTGCCTTCCTGACCACGCAGGTGGTCTGCTTTTCCTCCATGAACACGGGGCACCACCGTGTTTAAGAAGTAACGAGAAGTCAAAACTCCTTGGACGTCCAACAGATCTCCCTGAAAGGTTTAGCCTCCTGCCCACGGAAACTGGGCACGCTGTCGTGAACCTCTGAGCGGTGACCCAGCCCTTGCGTGGCCAGACCCCCGCCTGTGAATGACCCGTGCTGTGGATGATCCTAAAGCCACGTGCATCTTTGTCGTACGGTTCCTGACATCGCTCATTTTGCAAAAGCCGGAGCCATGCACATACTCAGACGAGGAGGAACGTGCTTACAACCAACACTTCCCTCTTGAACCTTCTTGGAACGTCTCCCTGCATTTCTGCGTGTGTGCGGCCAATGACTGGCCTTCGCGCGAAGTGCTCTCCCGAAAGATGGAAGATGAACCTGCGAACCGACTGTGCAAATTGAAGGGACTCAGAGATCTTCGTTCTGGTCCACGCCGTGGCCTGAGCACTTTCCGTGTCCAATCTTCGATCACAGCTCTTCAGTTGCTCTGGTGAGTGAGCAAGTCCTGGTCCATGTTTGCCAAGCAGGAGCCTGTAGGCGGTGGACGTATCTCATGCAAAGGTTCCACACAGCAGGGGTGTGGACAGAAGTCGGCGGTCTCCACCTGAGCTCCTCTTTCTTGGTAGGAGACAAACACGGGAAATACCCATTATCCCCGTAATATTTCCACGCCAAGTATTGACGGAGCATGTTAACGATCTGTCCCTGAATCACTGTCGGCACTCAGGTGGGACGGGTCGGACCGGTTTCAAAGCCAGTGATCGAAACAAGTGGTAAGAGTAGAACCCCTTCCAAGATCGGGACCTACCCCTGCATGACCCCCACTCGTGCGCGGCGGACTCGAGTCTGCGGACAGGGGGCAGCTGTGGACACGGTCAGAATAGAGGGGGTTGCACTGCCTAGGACCACATCCCGGAGCACGGAGGATGGACTGTGTTGTGCTACTTTTCCTGAGTGCATAGTACTCCGGGGACTTTATTCTGGCTCAAGGTCATTCACTGCACAACTAATAACATTTCTGAGTGGCTACCCTGTGCTCGGGACTGTTCTAGCCATTAGGAATATGAAAGTAAGTCCCGTGTTCACGTATGCATGTATCCAATCTTCTGGTCAAGGAACAGAATGTGTGTGTGTGTGTGTGTGTGTGTGTGTGTATATTTATTCATATACATAAATACATATGTATAAACACACATGTACACATAAACATGTATTTAATGCATATGTATATAAGCATATGTATAGTTAAGAACATGCATGTACAAACATGCACGCACACAAACACATGTATATCAATCACGTGTACACGTAACACATGCATATGTAAACACACATGCATACTTCAACACATGTATACACACGTGTGTTTAAACACATACACACATAAACACACCCATATTTAAATACATAAGTACATGTAAACACGTCTGTGTGTGTGAACGTAAATGTGTGTTTATATGTATATATAATCTCAGGTCTAATTTATGTCAGGGAAGCGGTCTCATGAGAGCTGAGCGGACATACGTGCTGCAGGTGTGGACGGATTGCCCCCGTGCGTTGTCGGGGACACAGTGCGCATCTCTTCACCCACACAGGACACGGAATGGCAGCGGACCAAATGTCTGGGTCCAGACGCTTGGAAGCAAGGAAAACATGACCTTCAATTTCTTGAAAAGACACTGAAGTCGAGGCTAAAAGGATGAACTCAAAATCAGCCCTAAAAAGTGTGTGTCGGGTTAGGCTCTGGGTGAAGGACCCACACAGAGCGAATAAGCTTGGCCGGTGTGGCTCAGTGGATTGAGCACTGTCCCATGAACTAAGAGGTCCGGGTTCGGTCCCCGGTCGGGGCACATGCCGAGTTGTGGGCTCGATCCCCAGTAGGGGGCGTGCAGGAGGCGGCCGATCCATGTTTCTCTCTCACATCGATGTTTCTCTCTCTCTCTCTAGAAAAAAAAAGTCAATAAAACACATTTAAAAAATAATAATAAAACAGAGCAAATGAGCCCCAACTTGATGACCTCAGAATAACATGACCCCGTCGTCTGCCTCCTGCCAGCTCTCTGTCATTAAACTCCTCCCTCCCTCTCTCCCTCCCTCCCTCCCTCTCGCCTGCAATGTCCACTTTGCAAGATCTCTTCCTCCCACCCAAATGCAGACGGAAGGAGGGCGCACACTCTCAACACCGCCGTTTTCATACGCCCTCCCTACTCAACACCTGGACTTCACTCCTGTCTCTCAGCTGATGTTCTCAGGGCTCTCCTGTGACCCC
The DNA here is from genome assembly GCF_014108415.1 of Molossus molossus. Lineage (NCBI taxonomy): Eukaryota > Metazoa > Chordata > Mammalia > Chiroptera > Molossidae > Molossus > Molossus molossus. Next base: position 145,488,876 of record NW_023425355.1, read on the forward strand.
CCACCCACAGACGCAGCTGGCCCCGCCCAGCCCTGTCCGTCTGGGGCTCACCGCCTCCTTCTTTATGGGTTCATCTCCTGCGTGCTCACACCCCGGGGACCTGGCAGGCTTCCTTCCCTCGGAGGGCTCCTGCTCTTTCTTCTCACCCTCTACCTGTCCCCCTGAAGACACAGCCCTCTCACGCAATGCACCACTGTCTTCAGCTCTGCAGATGACTCCCTTTGCCACCAACGCCCACCGTACCGGTTTGCTCCTGCTGCTATGACCCGCGGACCCGCAATGAGCACCTGAAGACAAACGGACTCATCACCTCACCCTTCTGGAGTTCAAAAGCCCCGGTGGGCCAGCGGGATCCTCCGCCCTGGTCTCACAGGGCCCGACTTCAAGTGTCGGCCAGCCGGGGCTTTCGTCCGGAAGCTCGGAGAACTCCAGGTTCTTCTTGGTCCATTCGGGTGGTTGGCAGACTCCAACCCTTGGGGTTCTGGGAATGAGTCCCCGTTTCCTTGGTGGCTGTCCACTGGGCTTTGTTCTCAGCTTCTGGGGGTGACTTCACGTTCCTCCCTTCGGGTCCCCCGCCTTTGCTGCAGAACCGCACACTGAGTCCTCCTCCTGCATCAACACCCTGCCAGAGCCCCTCGGCCATGCCTCCCCCTCCAAATGCTTGGCTTCCGCAGGATCACGGGATCCCACTGTGCCCACCCAATGAACCAGGATAACCTCCTGACGCACGGGCATCTTCTCGCCACGTAACATCATACAACCGAGGGACTAACAGCAGGGGTCGAAGGTCATGGGGACCTCGCGCACCCACGGAACAGCTCCATCTCGTCTTCTAGATTGTTCCTGAAGCTCAACACGGCCTGAACCACCTTCTCCTTCAAACTTATCACCCTTCGGTCTTCTAGATATTTGTCATGGCACCAACATCGATCCGTTTGGCCCCTTCCTGTAAGGTTCTCAGGACCGCGGCCATCACACGCTGCGAGAACATGCCCGGTGACCCTTCTCTTGTCCAGCCCACGGAGGAAATGTTCGCATCTTCATGTGATGGCGACGTCAACAAACCTACCGCCAAGACCTCCACACACCCCTGCCCCCCTCAAACATCCCACGGTGTCCGACTCGGTGTCTCAGCATCCCCTCTCGTAGGACAAGGTCGTCATGGACCACAGAACCCCAGCGTCAGCACCACCTTGGAGCTCCCTAGACGTGCACACTCAGGCCTGCCCCTGAGCTACCGAACCCAAAGAAAACATTCCTTCTCTCTCTTTGCTCGCTTTTGACGACCCACTCTTAGCTCCTTTAGATATGAGCCTTGTGCCATCCCTGAGAACTTCCAATCCACTCTTCCCCAAAGCCTCACACACTCACGTTCTGTCCGTCACAAACACCGTCTACAGTCGATCCTTCCGGAAGCTTCTTTGAACGCCTCCTGCATTTTGCCGCGTAATCACAGACCTCAGACGAATTTCACACACATGCTCTCTCCCTCATATCAAATGCGTTGAGAGATCTCAATATCTGTCTGCCTTAGAGAAACCGCGAGTCCCATAAATCACGCCAAGTGATGTTATCTCTAGGTGGTCTCGCTATCTCTCGTTCCATAACTCATCCGTTATTTATTGGCGCCGACGCTCATTTTCCCCGATGAATTATCACCTGGTTAAAATAAATAATTTGCCGTCGCGCCATGTGATTAAATGTTGCAGGTGCAGCTGGGTGTGATGTCTTCTTCATTCTTGTAACGCAAGGGAGACTGAATTTTAATCTCGGTGATACACCCTCAAGTAAGTTATATCTTGCACAGGAAAATAAATCTTAGACTTAACTAGTTTATGATGATGAACCGCATATCACTCAACAGACACTCTTCTCTGGGTGCCATTTTTTAAAATATATTTTAAAAATACGATTTCTAGTGCCGGGAGTGATGATGTCGATTGTTTTCTAGTAATATCTGTTAGGTGATTGATGGTTTCAGGTGGTCCACCTTTTGTTCCTAGTATTAGAAATTAGTATTATTTCAAGTCTTAAAGTCCTTGAATGATGCACAATCTCATAGCTGTTAATTAAATGACGTTGTTGTTGTTGTTAATCCTCACCCGAGGATATCTTCCCATTGATTTTTAGAGAGAGTGGACGGGAGGGAGGGAGAGAGAGAAGCGTCGATATGAGAGAGATTCATCGATTGGCTGCTTCCCACATGACCCCGACTGGGGTCAGGGTTGAACCCCCAACCTAGGTACGTGCCCATGACTGGAATCGAACCTGGGACCCCTTGGTGCCTGGGCCAATGCTCTAATTGCTGAGCCAACTGGCCAGGGCAAATGCTATTTTGAAAAAATATACGTCTTCATTAATTTTTTAGAGAGTGAGAGACAGAAACATCGATGTGAGAGAGAAACATCGACCGGCTGCCTCTTGCACGCCCCCTACTGGGGATCCAGCCTGCAACCTGGGCCTGTGCCCTGACTGGGAATCGAACCGGGACCTCTCAGTCCATAGGATAATGCACCAGCCGGGCTAAATGCATTTTTTAAAAAACATTTTTTTTTCTTTATTGAGAGAGGAGAAAAAGGGAGAGAGAGAGAAACATGGATGAGAGAGAACATCGACTGGCTGCCCCCTGCACGCCCCCCACTGGGGATCAGGCCCACGACCTGGGCATGTGCCCTGACCGGGAATCGAACGGGCCTCTTGGTGCAGGGTCGACGCTCCACCCCTGAGCCACCCCGGCGGGGCTAAATGCCATTTTTAACGATGGAAATGTGTACTGTAATCTTCTCGTTAAAGTGGATAATGTCATCTTATAACTAAAATGTGGATTGCAGTCTCGTTGCTAAAACGATAGCACTTCCCGATAGAGAAAGCAAGTGGACGAGGACCCAAACGAGTAAGTAAATGCACAGATTTCATTTCTATTTCAGGCCTTCCGAGCAGCCCCCGTGGCCAGGTACTGCCGTGCGCGGCCGCCTGCGCACCGTCCGGGGCACGAGAGCACAGAGTCAGCCGCGGAGGGGCCTCGGGATGTCACAGCCGGGCCGCAAAGCCGACTCCCAGGATGTCACCCGGCAGCCGTGTTCCAGACAGCAAACGCTTGCTCACAGACGACAGAGATCACAGCTTCCACCGATAAAACGCGTCGAACGTGTCTGCTTAGCCCTGGCCGGTGTGGCTCAGCGGTTAGAGCGTCGGCCTGCAGACCAGAGAGTCCCGGGTTCGGTTCCCGCTAAGGGTATGTGCCTCGGTTGCTGTTTGTCTCTGGCCCTCGTTGGGTCATGCGATGGGCACACGGGATGCCCTGCGGAGAACTCAGACTCCAACACCCCCCTCCCAGGAGCCGCACGTACAGCTCGGGTTCCAGTTCTAGAGAACCCAGCGGCCGGCCGGGAAAGACCCGCCTCAAATCCGCCTACGAAACACCCACCGTGAATCCTGCCATTAAACAATAACATGCATATTAAGCCACAGCGAATAAGCCACGCATCATACGTCATCTAGTCACATAAACTGGAGGACGTAGTGACGGAACAGAGTGTGATGGCAGGGTATTCACCCGGCCCCCTGCACAGCCTTCTGTCCGCTGTTGAGCGTCTGGGAGTTCTGGGGGGACATCAGCGGAAAAATTCCTGTTCTAACTCTTCAATGATAGCAGATGTTGGGTAGAGAGCAAAGGATGAGAACATCGATGTGCACATTTTCTAGTATTACCAATTTTTAAAAAATACATATATTTTTATATATTTATGTATTTTTAGAGAGAGAGAGAAACATTAATGGGAGAGAGAAACCTCCATTGGCCGCCTCCTGCACGCCCCGTATTGGGGGTCAAGTCAGCAACCCGGGCATGTGCCCTGACCAGGAAATGAACCCGGACCTCTCAGTCCATGAGACGATGCTCTGTCCACTGAGCCACATCAGCCAGGCTAGTATTACTGATTTTAGCTACCTTATCAAAAGCCAACAATAAGCTGCTTCATAGCTTAAAAATATGGACAGCCCTGGCCGGTTTGGCTCAGTGGTTAGAACGTCAGCCTGCGGTCCAGAGAGACCCGGGTTCGGTTCCCGCTAAGGGCATGTACCTCGGTTGCAGTTTGTCCCCGGCCCTGGTTGGGTCATGTGTGTGGCAGCCACTCATTGTGTCCCTTTCATGTCGATGTTTCTCTCTGTCTCTTCCTCTCTCTCCCTCCCGCTCTATCTGAACAAAAAAATGAAAAAATGTCCTTGGGTGAGGATAAAATATATATATTTTATATATATATAAACTTTAGACAACAGATTGAACAAGAAGAAATCCTTGCTTACCCTCGGAACAGGACGCCTCAGCACACAGACACGCACAATCAGCCTGTAAGTATCGGAAGTGGGTTAAGTAAAATAAGCACTGGCTGTTTCAAGAACCGCACAACTCAACGGGCTACTTTCTTCCCCCTTTAACTAGAAACCGCTATTTCCCTCTGTGGTGTAGTGACTCCTTGAGCTGGTCCCTCAACAGTCTGAAAAATTCGAAACCGTACCTCTTTCCCCGCATCACTGATCTTACGTCGACATTGGCAGAGCATTGGTGTCGCAAGTGTGGAAAGCGATGCACTAATTAATACACAATCATGCGGGAATAAAGTGTCTCATGCACCTCTGACTGTCCGCAGAGAGACTCAGCTGCTGTGGGACTCAATGTCCCCAGCCGGGTCGCAACCCAGAGCAGCCAGGAAGGGTTTACAGATACAACTCGCTCTCAGTGTGCCGGCCGAGCGTTCTTCATCTGCTGAGCAACACATCACGCTCTGGTTTATGCTCTTATTGAACAGGGGTCTCCCTCCGCAGCTCCCCCGGGAATTCCGCGAGGAGGGTCCTTCCGCTCTCTGTCCTGTGCTCATCAGAATGACACCTGGGTTTTGGTTTTACGTGTTCCCTTCCGGCGTCTACATTCTCCCTGTCCACCCAGCCTGGCCTTCAGGACAACAACACCATAGTTCTCCCCATCTCTAGGGTCCCTCGAGTAGCAAATCCAGAAGCAAATTTCTCGTTGCTAGAACCGTACAAAGATTGACTGAGGGACAGCTCAGAAACAGTCCGCATTGGCTTCGTGTGGCCCACACGCTCTCCAAGGAAATGACTCTCAAACCAGCTTCCTGTGTCATACGTCAAAATAATCCCGTCTGAATTCCAGCCACGTTTCAAACTCACATTGTACTCGAAATCCGCTTTCCAAAGCCAACTGTGTGGCAGTTGGTTCTCACGTAGCCATGCGTGGCCGGGCCTGTTTCCCCGTGACGGACCCCCAGACGCATCGGCTCAAAACGTTTATTTTTCGCTTTTCGGTTATTTCAGAAGGTGTTCTTTTGCGGGGCTTTTCTGAAGCCGTTGTAGGAGGGTCAGTCTGCCTTCGACGTCTATGAACCAACATGACAAACCGATTTGAGTGTTTCTGTGTAATGCACCCTCCAATGAGCATCCCTCAAAATGCACCTGTAGCTTTCTGAAGTGTCCGTGACTCACTGTGGCCCGTGAGGATGAAACAGGACGGGGGAGGGAAAGGAAGGGGTGGCCATGTGCACCCACCCTCCAGGTCTGATGAGCAGAATAGCGCTGTCCCTTCCGTGTCCCAAGACACTTTCCCGAGGGTCTCGCTGCGTCATTACCTCTGCGTAGCTCCTGCCGTATTCTTCCTGTGTCAGGAAGCTGCCCCCCCTCCCGTGGACTCTTTGAAGTTGAGAATAATTAAAAAGCCATTAGACTTCTCTCGCTGCACTGACACCCCATAAATTACATCTTGGGAGGGTTGAAAAGCCGCGGCGTGACCCAGCCCTCCCAAGGGCCGGCTGATCTACAACGCAAATGGTCCTCGTGGGAACAGGTCTCCTTCAAGTGCGGTTCATTTAAAACGCGAGGGTTTGGAGGCAAACAATGGAAACATCTTACTTATGATGAATGTGACAGCACCTACCTTCCATCTGGAGACGTCTACGAAGAGGTAATAAGAAAACACCAAAATGGCATTTTCTGAAGGACCCGCCACAGGACGGAATGTGTGTTGGTAGCTTACAGGCTCAGTAGATGATTTTCTTGACTCTTCGGTTGGGAGAAAGGTTCTCCATCCCTATCCTTCCCGCCAACGTGTGTCTAAGCAAAGAGGCTATTTTCACTGCTTTGCAAGGAGAAAGGAGCCAGGTCTGAATGAAACACATCGGTCATGATATAGTCAGAGGCCTCACACACAGGTGGGTGAGCATTCTCACCGAGGGGCGCTCACCCCTCCACGCTCTCTCTTGAACTGAGGGGCACGCACCGGCTCCCGGCCCAGCAGCGAAGATTCGGCGTGGAAGGAGAGCTTCTTTCTTTGCGTAACGGAATCACATGGCCTCGTCGATACAACCGTGCCAGGAACGGCTGCAATATAAGGTCAAGTGTCTAGTGGGAAAGTCACCCCAAGATGCGTGGGAACCCGTGAGCACCAGGTCAGGAGCCCAAGGGACAGGAAGAGACACGGTTCCCCCGAAAGGTTACAGTGAGTCTTTGAGGAGGAGGATAGAGCACAGGGGTAAAAAGGCAAGAAAATGTCTTTTCCACGAAAAGCAGTAAGTGAAAATGGACAGAGAGTGATAGACCGTGCGGCATTCATGCACAGGGGGAGGTCCCCGGGGGCTTCCTGCACCAGGATGAAGAGTTTGGGGCGTTCTCTCAGAGAAAACAGGGAATGACTCTCACCGCGTCGGAACAGAGGTGTGACAAGCTTGATGCTGGACAGGAACAGAGACTCAAGAGGGACCTTTTGTTTTAATGACCCAAATGACCACTGAGACGGTAGCAATGACGGCAGAGAAAAGGAGACTCGAGTGATTCTCACAGTGGATTCTGCCCACTGTGGGGTCCTTGGGCTGAGCGGTGAAGACAAGGCTGAGTCAACATGATTGTGGGGTCCGGCTCGTGCAACATGGGGTGGGGGTGGGGGGAAGTGATGTTATTCATCACAATAACAGGGCGGAGGGAGATCGTGCACGTGACAGAGAGAGACACAGAGAGACAGAAAGTGAGACTGTTGTAGAGAAAAGTCTCTAAGCATGAACGAAGTCACGAGGCCACAGGAGAAGTTCTCAGAAAACAGCCCATTCGCAACTGAAGCCATATTACCATCTGCAGGACGTTCAACATTGTATATCAGGAGTCATTCAGTATTGATAGGACATCAGATCCTAATCTCTGTTAAAACCCCCCTTTCTTATTTACATTGTGAATGCAGCTCACTTCACATCGCTAAATGGTGCCGTTGAAATGATTAGCAACCCCGCAGGTAGAACTTCTATCGGTCCACTCGGTAACTAGGAAATTAAGAGAAGGGTTTGCAGACGTGTATTACCAGAGAAGAAAGAGCGTCAACTCACATACATACACACGTGCAAAGTACATGGCTTAGACTTTGCGTGATATGTGTGGGAAGTCAGCCCAAGGCACCAAGAAGGCCCCATGAAAGGTAGAAATGGGGGGCCCTTTGTCCAAATGACTAAGAATTTCAAGACAGTAAGAGAGGACCCTTAAATCAAGCCCAGGTCCGTCTGAGTGTGAGGCCATGCGGGACTGTCCAAATCACACGTGCATGTATCCGGCCCTGGCTGTCTCAGAAAAATGAACTTGAGGCCTGCAGTCCGACCCTGGGCACCCCTCTGAGACTGGGACTCAACAGCACCTCTAAAATACAACCAGGTAACTAGGACTCCTGGACTGTTTTCTAGGTGACTGCAAAGGCCGATGCAGAACATGTAAGTGAGCTGGTTGATAAAAGTCTGAGGATGAGGTCGAAATTGCAAAATAAAGGCAAAACGATCCTAGGCTTTTAAGATTCGGTTAGTACCAGAGGCGAGAGGAATTCACAGACTGAGTTGGCATCGCAGAAGGTTGACAGGAAGAGTTCCTAGAGAAGATATCAAACAAGCGGGACTTGGGGATCGAAGGAATTCAAAGAACTGAGGACAACGTGGAGTTGGGTGGCCACTGAGGGTGGGACCCACTCTGCACTTGACATTCTGAACATCGCAGCACTAACATGCCTGCCGGTGACAGGAGGGGGTGACAGTGTCACCAAACTCTCAGACACAACTTGTGTTGACACGTACCACCTTCCACGTCAGTATGTTTTCAACAACGTTCTCCAAAAAAAAAGACATTCAGGGTCTTCCTTCAAAACTTCAAGAAGAGAGGCAACTCCCCACCCTAATAAAACGGAGCTGAAACATTGGAAATTGATTGATACAGTAAGAAAAGGTAGTCAGGGCCCGGTAGAGCTCAGGTAAGAACGAAGGATTACGATGTCTCTAGACAGAGGTTCCTCCAAAGCAAAACACACTGTGATTGAAAGATAACCGTCAACCGGGAGAATATTCTGATTATAGCATAAGGCAGAAGAATGCTGCTTCTGGCTGGGGTGGGGGTTTCATTCTCGACATTCTTGATACAGCCTAGCAGGCATTCAGCAAAAGAGATGTTTGAAGGAGTTGGGTCCGCATGACAATGGAATATGCAATGAGTAATTGGACCTATCGGGTTAGGGCTCAATCATAAAGTTACTATGCGAGATAATTGCATGCATCTCAGGGATGTTTCTAGTGTGATTTATTCCTGCTTAAAGGTTTGTGCCTCTCATCTACCCCAGGAGGTCAAACCCTCCCAGCACAGCATTGTCTACCATGCAGTTGACCTAATTCTGCCCACCTTCCAAGGCAGGCACACTGAGTCTTACCTGCACCCCTCTGCCCCTGTGACTGCTCCCTCCGTGAGGACGTGGACATGTCCCCACCCTCCGAGGACTAGACACCCACACTCACTGGACACCAGTGAGAAGACATTTACTTTGTACCAGGTCCACAGCACGAGGCATGGGAGCTAACCCAACGCGACAGAAATAAAAACAAAACCAACCAAAACGTCACTTGTGTTCTCAGGAAGCTTACCGGAGGAGAGAGGTATTCGACACTTAAAATATAAGCAGAATCTCAAGTTTGGGTGCTGCTAAAAAAAAAAGTGAAATGATTCTGTGAGAATAAGACTCACCGAGATCGGGGAATGAAAGGAGGAGTCTGGAAGGTGATGTTATAGAAAGTGAAGCGTTTTCAGGGTTTAGAAGAGAACAGTAACGTGACCTCATCTCTTTTCACAAATCATCACCCTTCACATTGCAATTTCCCTACAACCGATCGTCTCTACCCCGCCAAAGGCTTTGCTTCTCCATGCTGCAGGTCACGCTGGCCTCTTCCCTGTCACGAGGGCTCATGCCGATCTGTGCATAATCAGGTTCTTCGTGACCCCACCCTAAGCTTTCTTTGTAATACCTTAACCCATCACCTCAGGGTGCTGGTCGGGAGAGCTGCTGATACCGGGTCCCACCTGAGACATGTTTATTGATCGCAGTCAAATGGGGCAAGGGGAGCTACAGGAGACGATGCTACAGAGGATGGTGCTACAGATGGTGCTACAGAGGATGGTGCTATAGGAGATGGTGCTACAGCAGACGGTGCTACAGGAGGCGGAGCTTCAAGAGACGGCGCTACAGGAGACGGTGCTACAGAAGACGGAGCTACAGGAGATGGCGCTACAGCAAATGGAGCTACAGCAGACGGCGCTACAGGAGACGGAGCTACAGGAGACGGCGCTACAGCAGACGGTGCTACAGCAGACGGTGCTACAGGAGACGGTGCTACAGGAGACGGTGCTGCAGGAGACGGCGCTGTAGGAGACGGCGCTACAGGAGACGGCGCTACAGCAGACGGTGCTACAGGAGACGGTGCTGCAGGAGATGGAGCTACAGGAGATGGAGCTACAGGAGATGGTGCTACAGGAAACAGAGCTACAGGAGACGGTGCTACCGGAGATGGTGCTACAGGAGATGGTGCTGCAGGAGATGGAGCTACAGGAAACGGTGCTACAGGAGACGGTGCTACAGGAGACGGTGCTACAGGAGATGGAGCTACAGGAAACAGAGCTACAGGAGACGGTGCTACAGGAGACGGTGCTGCAGGAGATGGAGCTACAGGAGATGGAGCTACAGGAGATGGTGCTACAGGAGATGGTGCTACAGCAGACGGTGCTACAGGAGGCGGAGCTTCAAGAGACGGCGCTACAGGAGACGGTGCTACAGAAGACGGAGCTACAGGAGATGGCGCTACAGCAAATGGAGCTACAGCAGACGGCGCTACAGGAGACGGAGCTACAGGAGACGGCGCTACAGCAGACGGTGCTACAGCAGACGGTGCTACAGGAGACGGTGCTACAGGAGACGGTGCTACAGGAGACGGTGCTGCAGGAGATGGAGCTACAGGAGATGGAGCTACAGGAGATGGTGCTACAGGAGATGGTGCTACAGCAGACGGTGCTACAGGAGGCGGAGCTTCAAGAGACGGCGCTACAGGAGACGGTGCTACAGAAGACGGAGCTACAGGAGATGGCGCTACAGCAAATGGAGCTACAGCAGACGGCGCTACAGGAGACGGCGCTACAGGAGACGGCGCTACAGCAGACGGTGCTACAGGAGACGGTGCTGCAGGAGATGGAGCTACAGGAGATGGAGCTACAGGAGATGGTGCTACAGGAAACAGAGCTACAGGAGACGGTGCTACCGGAGATGGTGCTACAGGAGATGGTGCTGCAGGAGATGGAGCTACAGGAAACGGTGCTACAGGAGACGGTGCTACAGGAGACGGTGCTACAGGAGATGGAGCTACAGGAAACAGAGCTACAGGAGACGGTGCTACCGGAGATGGTGCTACAGGAGATGGTGCTGCAGGAGATGGAGCTACAGGAAACGGTGCTACAGGAGACGGTGCTACAGGAGACGGTGCTACAGGAGATGGAGCTACAGGAAACAGAGCTACAGGAGACGGTGCTACAGGAGACGGTGCTGCAGGAGATGGAGCTACAGGAGATGGAGCTACAGGAGATGGTGCTACAGGAGATGGTGCTACAGCAGACGGAGCTACAGGAGATGGTGCTACAGGAGACGGAGCTACAGGAGACGGTGCTACAGGAGACGGTGCTACAGGAGATGGTGCTACAGGAAACAGAGTTACAGGAGACGGTGCTACAGCAGACGGATTTACAGGAGATGGTGCTACAGGAAACAGAGCTACAGGAGACGGTGCTACAGCAGACGGAGCTACAGGAGACGGTGCTACAGGAGATGGTGCTACAGGAAACAGAGTTACAGGAGACGGTGCTACAGCAGACGGATTTACAGGAGATGGTGCTACAGGAAACAGAGCTACAGGAGACGGTGCTACAGCAGACGGAGCTACAGGAGATGGCGCTACAGGAAACAGAGCTACAGGAGACGGAGCTACAGGAGACGGTGCTACAGGAGATGGTGCTACAGGAAACAGAGTTACAGGAGACGGTGCTACAGCAGACGGATCTACAGGAGATGGTGCTACAGGAAACAGAGCTACAGGAGACAGTGCTACAGGAGATGGTGCTACAGGAGATGGTGCTACAGGAAACAGAGCTACAGGAGACGGTGCTACAGCAGACGGTGCTACAGGAGATGGTGCTACAGGAAACAGAGTTACAGGAGACGGTGCTACAGCAGACGGATCTACAGGAGATGGTGCTACAGGAAACAGAGCTACAGGAGACAGTGCTACAGGAGATGGTGCTACAGGAGATGGTGCTACAGGAAACAGAGCTACAGGAGACTGTGCTACAGGAGATGGTGCTGCAGGAGACGGTGCTGCAGGAGACGGTGCTACAGGAGATGGCACTACAGGAAACTGTGCTACAGGAGATGGTGCTACAGGAGACGGTGCTACAAGAAACGGAGCTACAGGAGACAGAGCTACAGGAGACGATGCTACAGGAGACGGTGCTGCAGGAGACGATGTAAAGTGGGCTTTTCCAACATCAGCCCTAGCAGCACGTGGGGCTGCATGGTCCTAAATGTGGGGCCACCCTGCCTGTACGGCATGTTGAGCAGCACCCCTGGTCCCCACCCACTACAGACCAGTAGCGACCTCTCCCTCTTGGGACACCCAGTACTGTCTCCAGAAATGACCGCATGTCCCTCTGGTGGGGGACTGAGGTGTCCGAGAACAAATATCATCGAGATGTGTCCACGTACCTAGCTCATAAAAGGGACAACCACCTTCAGAAGTCGTGAGAATTACACGGGGCGACAGAAGAATCTTCGAATTGCACAATACAAAAGTGCCAAACATGAAAACGTTCAGAGAATAAAAATCAGAACAGATGTTAGTCTTAGGGGAAAAACCAGGTAGAACACGGGATGGAAAGGTTAGGGGTACTCTCTCCGGAAATGTAAGGAAAGAACACGGAGAGCAAACAAAGCCCCCCAACACTGCATTTCTCTCCAACGCAGACACAGAGGTTCCCCTGCACACGTGTTCCGGTTCTCGGTGGTCGCGGCACATCTCCGTAGGGGGTAACCGTCCGAGTCCGGGGAAGTCGCTCTCCTAAAATCAAAGGCTTGAGAAACGTAATCCTATCCCACCACGGACTCAGTTCCACACACATGATTAGCCCCAGCCCCAGCTCATCAATTCCCCTATTTCTTTCGTAAAGAAAAGCATGTTTATCTCAAACAACACTGCTGCGTGAAATAGGCTTTCTCTTTGCACCTGACATCATTGCCTGTACCCCCAAAACAAAACCGGGAGCTCTGATAATGGGATTCCGTATCCAGGTGTTTTCCCGTTTTGCGGGAATTCCATACTTCCCTCCCCCTCCGCCCCTGTCCAGGCTGCTCGGTTCACGGACTTGAAAACACGTGTTCCGTGCGACGGTGCATACATCACATCGTGCATTTTTAAAATCCCGTACCACTGTGCAACGTGAACCCGAATGTAAACGACACGCTTTAATTAATAATGTAGCAGCATTAGCTCACTAATTGTAATAAATGATCCACCACAATGCAAGAGGTTAATAACAGCGAAAACTGGAGAAGGCAGGGTATGGAAAATCGCTATTCTCTGCGCTCAGTTTTTCTGCAAATAAACAACTGTTCTTAAAAAATAAAAAAGCAGTCATGGGGATGTAAAGTTTGGCGTAGGGAATCCACTCAGCAACATTGCATCTGACAGTATCAATTCTTTTTTTTAAAATTAATTTATTTTTCTTACAGATATTTCTCCCCCCCGTGATTCCCCCCTCCCCCTCCGTCCCTGCCCTGTCCCCAGCTTTGTTGTCCATGTCCACTGTTCATGCACACATGCATATAAGATCTTTGATTTATCTCTCCCCCACGACCCCCTCTTCTGCGGATTGTCAGTCTGTACCCCACTTCCACGTCTCTGGGACTACCCCATTCCTCAGACTGTTATGTTCATTATATTCCACAAATAAGTGAGATCATATGATACTTGTCTTTCTCTGCTTGGCTTATTTCACTCAGCATAATAGTCTCCAGGTCCCTCCATGTTGTCTCAAAGGATAAGAGATCTTTCTTTTTCACAGCTGCATAGTACTCCATTGTGTACATGTACCCCAGCTTTTTTATCCATTCGTCTACTGATGGACACTTGGGCTGTTTCCAGATCTTAGCTGTTGTAAATAGTGCTGCTACAAACATGGGGGTACATATATTCTTTCTGATGGGTGTTTTAGGCTCCTTAGGGTATATTCCTAGAAGTGGGATCACTGGGTCAAATGGAAGTTCAATTTTTAATTTTTTGAGGTAACACCATAGTGTTTTTCATAGTGGCTGCACCAGTCTGCATTCCCACCAACAGAATCTGAATCCAAGACTACTCTACCCAGCAAGGCTATCATTCAAAATAGACAGTATCACTTTCTCAGTTATATACGTGTCTAACTACTATGTTGTATGCTTGAAAGTAATATGTTGTGTCAGCTTTAATTGGAAGTTTAAAGCAATTAAAAATACACTTGTGTTTAATAACGTTGGAACTTATTCAAACCGTCCTGACTACCAGCCATCGGGATGAAAAATGCACGTTAGTTTAATGCTGAGGAGATCAAGGACAAAAAGTCAATGGAAATTATGAAATTCACATTCTCATCCGGAGTCGATCCCAGCTGATCCCTTGGAAGACTGAGGATTCTTCCGTGAACAGGAGGAGCTGCAGATGGATCGGATGTTACCAATCCCCGGGGTTTTCAGAACCCGGGATCTCTGTGTTAGACGCTTGGTTTGTCCGGATAAGGTGCCTTTGGGGGCGAGCCGAGCCCCTGAAACTCATGTGGCAGGTGAGACGCATTGCTTGGCAGAGACCGATGGCGACTCTGTCGGGTTCTTCCGTCCCCCCCACACCCCGCTCTTGAGCTGCAGGCAGGCGGGGTCTCCTGAGGGCAGTGGGACCCGGTGCATTTCCATCCGCATCTCAACGTGCTCCTTTCAACACCCTGAATTTTTATGTCCCTGACTGTGACACGAGTCGGAAGTGCCGGACGTCAAACTATGTCTCTTCTGTGGCCAAAACACACACAGGTCAACGGGAAATAGTCCCTCTGCAGAAGAGGTTGGCCATTTCTCATCAGGTGAAACACACCCCCAGCCCTGCCCCGCCCGTGTATTTATCCGCGAGAGTGAAGGCACCCATCCACCCAGTGGCTTGCACGTGGATGCTGGGAACAGCCTGCTCCTCGGGCAGCCACTCGATGTGTCCCTTTCACGTCGATGTTTCTCTCTCTCTCTCTCCCTCCCACTCTATCTGAACCAAAAATGGAAAAATGTCCTCGAGTGAGGATTAAAAAAAAAAAAGCACAATGGGGGTTGCGGGAAATAGATGCAGAAAACGAACCTTTTCAACACCAAACACACACACACACACACACACACACACACACACGCACGCGTGTGGCCACTCCGTGATTAAACGAAGGATGTTTTACGGATGAAGCGTTGCTGAATCAACAGAACAGACTGTGAGCAAGTACAGCCACGCCTCCAAATCCACAAGGTCAGACATGAAAGAACTAAAATGAGCTTACCGAACCCTGTAGTGACCATGTGGGTTCACTACATCTTTTCTAATAACGGAGAGAAGCAACAGACAACATTTTAGTAAGAATAAAAGCTGTCCCCATGATTCAACAGCCCCTTCGACTTAACGAGCACGTCTAGGGCGGTAAGTCCTGGGAGCTGACGCTCTGTAACACACCTTCACTTAACTCCGTGCCGGATCGCACCCGAAACCAGGTCTTCATATATTTCCAAAGACTGGACACTCAGCGTGCATCTCTGACCACCGCGCAATTAACGGTGAAGGCCCGCGTGCTCAGATTTTTTTTAAAGTCTGCATGACCCGTTAGGAAATGGACAAACCACAACAGAAACTAGAGCATGTTTTCAATGAATGACCTGAAAAACACAGATCGAATCTTTCAGCGGCACCGGAAGCAGTGTTGAGGGAAATCGTGTGTACCAGCAAAGAAAGTCTAAAGAGCCATCGCGAATAGTTAAAAATCAGTAAATAATCAGGCAGAAGGCAGAGGGGGCAAAACATCTAGCCATCAGAGCAGAATTTCACTAACTAGAAAACAAATATGCAATAGTTCAGCGACACACGCAAGGAAATTCGTGATTCTGATCAACAGACGGGGAAAGGGAGAAGGTGGACCTCACCGATATTAGGGACAGAAAGGGAACACCATAAAATCTCGCAGTATTCAAGAGATACAAGGAAAACGATTAAGGCAATAAATCCCCAGAAAGATGGAGCTTAAACACAGAATAAACAGAAGGCCTCACGTCCCACCCGCATTAAGAAAATTGAGTTCCCAGCCCAATATTTGCAGAAGGAAAATGCTTGGTGCACACGGCTTCATCGGCGAGGGGTATAAAGCATCCACGGGACACGCAATTCAAACGTCATTCCAACCCCTACAGAGGACAGAGACGAGGACACCCACCCAGTAAATCGTTTTCTGACGCCGACATAATACCTGACAGGGCTGTAGGACAAACAATACTCACGGGCCAATCTTCCTCAACAGATGCAAAAGCAAAAAAAAAAAAAAAAACAAAAAAGAAAAGAAAATGTTTGCAAATACCCGCAGCCGCGTATAAAAAACGATAATGCTTCAGGACCAAGTGGCATTATTCCAGTGGCATCTGCCATCTGCAAACACCGGTTTAACTTGTTAGTGTCCTCTGAACACCCTCCGCTATTGGCCGGTTTTCCTGCATATATTTGCACGTCAATGGGAAATGAACCACCTCACTGGGCTCCTTACATCATGAAGACCTGAGATACAAGATAACAGGCAGGATGGAGTTGTTCGGAAAGAAAGGGTGAACGGAGGTGTCATTCTTAAACAAGAACTTTCCGAGCAACAAGGCCAACGCGTATTTTGCAATAAATAACCCCGTTTGCATAAACGGCTTTCTCCAGTAACATGGCTGGTGGGGTGTCGTTATTTGTGTCTCGAGGTTAGCTGGGCTGAGCGGACCAGCACCACACCCCAGATTTCAGGGCGGTGCGAAATGCATGTCAGCCTCAGCCAAACAATTCGCGGTCTTCAAGGGGTGGAGGTCAGAGACATTTACTCTCTTTATTGCCAGTTCAGTCTTCCTCGGGGTGCGAGGTGACTGGGCACCTCCCGTCCACAAAGCAAGGTCTTCCTCTATGGGGCTCTCGGACCCTGGGTTTCCCCACTCGGCCCTGCTCTGCTGAACACCGTCCTCACCAAAGTGCACAAAGTGCACATCGTGAGTGTTTTTCCGGGAACTGCCTTGGGGTCCATCCGGCATCACTGACACCAAACCTCTACATTTTGTCATCTCTTTAGTCCCAGCGAGGGAATTTATTTCTGAGTGTTTCCTTGTTCAATGAGACAACTGTAGGAACTAAACCAGTCTGCCAACTCCACGCCTCCAGACCTCCACACCCTCCCATACTGAGTCTTCTGAACGGAAGGCCCGCCTTCCAAAGGCCCCTACGTATTCACGTCCTACGGAGTTACTCCCGGGGTTCTCTGTCCCTCCACATCTTCTGTCATCTTCACGGTAAAATTCAGTGTCCCCAGCATCACGCAGGGGACCTGACACGTCCTCACCTTCCTTACTCATTAATTAGTCGTGGACTGTTTTGGCCAATTCTATAGAAATAACATTGATTCTTCCAGTGTCTCATGCCAGTTCATAACACCATGTTTGGCCAGAAAACACCGGTTGTCTGTCTAGCTAACTACAACTTCAACCCGTAGCAATGAGCTCACAACGTCTATCACTTCTCAACTTCTGCTTTGATTGCCGGTTTCCTCATCAGACTATCAGACTCTGTCCAGGCTGGACGCTGTTGGAGCGACACCACGGAACTGACTCAGTGTCTTCAGATTTTAGCTCTTATGGATCGTTTGTAACTTCAGACGACCACACACGTTACTTAGCATGTACCACTGACAGACACGAGAGTGGTCTGTGTGGCAGAATGTGCCAATGGGGGGGGGGGAGTGGGGGCAAGTCCGGCTTCAGGTGGGGGAGAAAAATAGTCAACATAGTGAATTGATTGAAAACATGTTTTTACAAACTCGTTTTATTTTATTTTATTTAAAACATTTTTTTTCCTTTATTGATTTTGGAGAGAGAGGGAGAGAGAGATAGAAACATCGATGAGAGAGAACATGGACTGGCCGCCTCCTGCACGCCCCCCACTGGGGATGGGCCCACAACCTGGGCATGTGTCCTGACCGGGAATCAAACTGGCGACCTCTTGGTGCAGGGTCGACGCTCAACCCCTGAGCCACACGGGCTGGACTACAAACTCCGTTTCGACAGATCTCTTCTGGAGAAACGCGACAGGAAGTGAAGCTGTATAAAATAATCAAAGGCGTCGACGTTGACTTCCACCTATTCTCTGCCATTGCATCCCACGAGCAGAACCCCAATAACCCGTTCCCACGAAGCTTAACTACACAGTTCCCCACAAAACGGAGCTCGATCCTCCCTCTTCTGCAACTGTCACCTGAGAGATTCTACACTCTGAGTGCACGCCAGGGCAAGGCTGTGACACCCCTTAAAGCATCGTCTGTGTCGCATCTGGGGACTGTCCCTTCCCTGCAGACAGTCCCCTTGAGAGGCGGGGAACTGCTGCTTCTTCGGGGACACAAGCAGGGCTGCGGCCTCCGAGCGCAGGGCGGCGGAACGGTTCGACCCGAACGCGACCCGAGTCAAAGAAATAAATCCGGAAGAAAAGAAATAAAAGCTAAAAGCCAACGACGACGAAGAAGGCGTCTAGTCTAGCCCATCTTGCTCAACTGTGCTGAACGTCGGACAGTCCATGTAGCTCGCTGGTCTTCATGCTCCTCGCGGTGGAGTTTGCTGAGGGACAGTGCACATTTGTGGACGGCATACTTCTAAGGGGCCCCCACCCAGTGATCCCTGCCTGCTGATGATGATATTCAAGTCCCAGTGTGATCCTCTCCCTCGGGGGGTGTGGGCTGGGACCTAGTGACTCACTTCCACCAAATAACATTGCAAAAGAAATCGATGTTACTCCCAGGACCAGGTCACAGCGGGCTGACTTGCATCTTGCCAGCCAAGTTCCTCGCTGGATTTGATGACACGAGGTGCCCCATTCCGGAGCTCAACTCCCTGTTGGCTACTCCTGTGGGCAGAGACCTCAGGCTGGCCTCCGGCGAACCGTGAGCCACAAACTCTCATTCCCGTAGCCCTTGAGAAATGGGATCCCGCCAATTACCCCCGAATGAGCTTGAAAGGAGGCCCTTCCTCAGTTAAACCTTGAGATGACGGGCAGCCTGGCCAACACCTTGATGGCAGCCAGCGAAACATGCTGACCTTCAGGGCTCAGCGAAGCCACACCGGGGCTCCTGACACCCTCACACTGTGAGATAATAAATGACTGCTACTTGAAGCCACTAGGTTTTCAACTCTAAGAACGTAGCGTGTGAAATCCAATGTATTTATAGTCACCTACGATGTCTTCCCTACCTCAGCCGATGTTTCAACTCCTGGAAATAAAAGTAGACATAATAGGATCTCAGAAAAGGATTTATATAACTCAGTCGAGACCACGTGATCTGCTGCACCAACATCCCGGCTCCTGTCCCATAGTTTTCAAAGGTCACTGTGGGTAATACACACAGGGGAACTACGGTATCATCTCGATACTGCATCAGTCTTCATAGATCCTGTATCGACAAGTTTTGAAGTTAAAAGTATCAGCCTTTGAACTTCAAAACTTAATAGATGTGCCTTCAGCATGGGAGAAAAATTAGTTTTGTTTTCCTTGACGGAGAAAATAATGAAATTGTGTGCAGGCTACAGGATCCGCAATAGAACGAGCGCTTTCTTTAGGCTTAGAGCAGTGGTCATTCACCAGGCTCGGGGCCTAACGCAAGTCAGGTGACCAGCAGCATTTCATTCAAGTGGCTCAGTGGGTGAGCGTCGACCCTGCACCAAGAGGTTGCTGGTTCGATTCCCGGTCAGGGCACATGCCCAGGTTGTGGGCCCGATCCCCAGTGGGGGGCGTGCAGGAGGCGGCCAATCAATGTTTCTCTCTCTCTCTCTCTCCGTGTCCCTCTCTCTCTCTCTAAAATCAATAAGAAAAAAAAAGGCAGAAAATGAATGATCAAATCACAACGCACTACGCTGTTACTTTATAATTGTTCACCGCCTATTTTTGTTAGTTTGTTGTTGTTTTGACTCCTCAAAGACACTTTGTTGATTTCATCTGAGACTTGAGCTACACTTGGTGGTATTTGCTGGGTGGTGGCATTATCGCTGCTGTATAAACACGGCTGACGGTTACGAGAGTCTCCCAAAGTCACATGTCCGGGGGCGGCGGTCATGAACGTTGGACTCTGTTCCAAATGCTCTGTCGAAAATCCAGACGTAGTAGAGGTGCCTCCTCCCCTGGCCTGTCTGCATGACAGTTTCCTCTGCTGTATATTTCTGTGCCACTTTTTCGACTACAATCAGTTCCCCGCGGTGTTAGCAGAGGTCTGACAGGTGAGCACCCCTTTCTAGACCCTGCAAGGGACCTCCCCACGGGTGTCTATTCTAGGTGTTTTCCCTTTGCTTTTGCCAAACCAGTCTGGAGGCAGGAAAGACCGAGCAATTTCTCGCTTCGAAATCGTACCCTGATATATCAACTTTGAAATCACCGGAGAAACGTAACATTCAACGAAGGTGGTACGACGATCTTAAGTGGAAACTTTTAAAAGTTTTTTTTTTTTAAGTGTCAGAACAGTAAAAGACGACTTCCGAGATCATCCCGCTACATCGGCTGTAAAAAATGGTTATACTAATGAGCAGAAAATTGATGGCAGCTACTTTCTGGGCTTCCAAAATGTACCTTTTGAGTATAGACACGTAGATCCTCCAACATTTTTAATGGCTCAGTGGGTACAAGGTTACGATGAGATGAACAGATATATAATATCATATGGTTGGGGACCCATAAATGCAGATACCCTGAATGGCCAGTCAGATCCCCTAAACATAACGCAGAATACCCTGAAATAGCACCATAAATTCCCAGTGGGTGTGTTAGATGTGACATTCTGTACGAACCAGCAGTTTCCCCAAATCAACAGGCCGAGGCGTTGCTATGAACTAAACCGCACCCCTCGAAAATACCTCTGCTGATGTCCTAGCCTCCTGCGTGATGGTGTTTGGAGATGGGGTTTTGGGGATGTCACTGGGGTTGCAGTTCACAAGGGTGGGGCTGCCGTGACGAAATCTGTGCCCTTATGAGAAGAGATGCCTCGTAGGGTACACCATCGTCATTGGATCACAGCTGTTTTTGTGAGACCTCGGAAGACCTGGTTATTTTTTCTTTACTAATTGATTTAATAGGCTACGCTCAAACGCTATAATTTCAGAAACAGTCCCCCCCCACCCCCGAAACAGGTGTGGTTTATAATGGAAAGAGAAATGAACACAGTCTGTAGAAATGGGTTTACCTTCAGGTCCCCACCCAATACGTAACCTAATAAAAAACTGATCTGCAAAAAAGTATGCATGACCTGTTTGTGATAATGTGTGTGTGTGTGTGCGTGCATGTGCGCGCGTGTGTGTGTGTGTGCATGGCCATGCTAAAGGCCTTGGGCAATGGGAAAACCCTATAGAGGTAAGAAACTTTGTTATGCAAGTTAACTCTATTGTGACTATTAAACATCTCAGCCAGACTCCACTCCCCTGATCTGGGTATCTTCTCGGTTAATGACATCGTGCCCCTCCCAAGACGCCAATCACTTCGCCCAGGCGACATAATGGCGTGGTGACGTCTGCACAGTTTACAGAATCATTCCAACGCCATTGCCACCTTGAGCTCTCTCTCTGCAGAGCACTTCATGGAACGCGGTACAACGTCTGCGAACTGAGCACCCCTGGCCCTCTGGGGGGGACCCCTCATCACGCTCAGGGTACAGTCCACTGCATGCATTCGCAACGACGAGTTATTAATCCCATAACCTTCTCTAATTAACAGAATAAACTGTAAAATGAAGACAAATTGAACGCAGCCAAGGGTGAAAGGCATCCAAGCACTAAATGCAAACTTATTCTGGAAAAAAAAAAAAAAAAAAAAAGACCAAACCAAACCGCAGATGGATGAATCCGTCATGATGCAGAAAGCCCGTCTGTGCTCACGTGTAGACGAAATGCACAGACGGAAACGAACACCTCGGGCACCGGCTTCTCTGTCTCCTGTCCGCACGCCCCTGAAATGGCCGGAGACAAGGCCTGGAAACGTGGTCATGACTGTGATTTATTTTGCGTAGTGCCCCTTGGCACGACCTCAGTGCCGCGGCGTAAACAGCAAAGCACGGAAAAATAACCGAGAAGAAACGAATCTGTAACGGTGCAACCCCAGCAAAACCATCAACAAAGACTTGGACAGAAGGAGAGGCCGCAACCGTAAACATGAACTGGATTCACCACTACGGCCAACGCAGTGACTATTTATGTCCAGAAAACCAGCGCACAATAGCACAGGGGCATGCACCTTGTCCTAAAAGCGCTGTTTGAGAAACAGTTCCAGACCAAAGGAGGTGCAGGCTCCGTCGACCTCTGTTGACAGGGATATTCTGTTGGCATTTTTGACCAGTTATCTCTTTGCTATGGGGGGGCTTCCTGTGCATTGTGGGTGTTTCACATCATCTCTGGCTTTTACCCACTAGAGGACAGTAGCAGCCCTGCCCCCACCCCCAGGTGGGACAACCCAAAATATCTCCAGATATTGCCAAGTGTCCCTGGGTGGAGACACCACCGGTGAAGCCCACCGACGTACGTTAAATAAGAGGGGAGAATTCATTCTAATGGAGCAGCCTTCACAACATAATCCGTAGGCTTCCAGGGGTCAAGGTCGTGCACGTAGGTGGAACCTATCTGGGTTCTGAGCGCGGCATTGGCTGTCCCCACCGGTTGTGTCACTTTGAGACAGCCAACTCCGATCTGCGACCATCCAACAGCACAATGAAGATAAAAATTAGCGGGTCCTGAGTGTCCCCGTGAGGCTGAGATCAGATATTGCTCACAAAAGCCCCCAACCCAGCGGCTGGGACACACACAGAAGGATCGCAGAACCTAAGGGTTTGCTGCCTCTCGACACCTGCTGACTCATGGCCTCCGGACACCTGCTGACTCATGGCCTCCGGACACCTGCTGACTCATGGCCTCCGGACACCTGCTGACTCATGGCCTCCGGACACCTGCTGGTTCATGGCCTCCGCACACCTGCTGGTTCATGGCCTCCGCACACCTGCTGGTTCATGGCCTCCGCACACCTGCTGGTTCATGGCCTCCGCACACCTGCTGGTTCATGGCCTCCGGACACCTGCTGACTCATGGCCTCCGGACACCTGCTGACTCATGGCCTCCGGACACCTGCTGACTCATGGCCTCCGGACACCTGCTGGTTCATGGCCTCCGGACACCTGCTGGTTCATGGCCTCCGCACACCTGCTGACTCATGGCCTCCGGACACCTGCTGACTCATGGCCTCCGGACACCTGCTGACTCATGGCCTCCGGACACCTGCTGGTTCATGGCCTCCGGACACCTGCTGGTTCATGGCCTCCGCACACCTGCTGGTTCATGGCCTCCGCACACCTGCTGGTTCATGGCCTCCGCACACCTGCTGGTTCATGGCCTCCGCACACCTGCTGGTTCATGGCCTCCGCACACCTGCTGGTTCATGGCCTCCGCACACCTGCTGGTTCATGGCCTCCGCACACCTGCTGGTTCATGGCCTCCGCACACCTGCTGGTTCATGGCCTCCGGACACCTGCTGGGACACCTGCTGGTTCATGGCCTCCGGACACCTGCTGACTCATGGCCTCCGGACACCTGCTGGTTCATGGCCTCCGGACACCTGCTGGTTCATGGCCTCCGGACACCTGCTGACTCATGGCCTCCGGACACCTGCTGACTCATGGCCTCCGGACACCTGCTGACTCATGGCCTCCGGACACCTGCTGGTTCATGGCCTCCGGACACCTGCTGGTTCATGGCCTCCGCACACCTGCTGACTCATGGCCTCCGGACACCTGCTGACTCATGGCCTCCGGACACCTGCTGACTCATGGCCTCCGGACACCTGCTGGTTCATGGCCTCCGGACACCTGCTGACTCATGGCCTCCGGACACCTGCTGGTTCATGGCCTCCGGACACCTGCTGGTTCATGGCCTCCGCACACCTGCTGGTTCATGGCCTCCGGACACCTGTTGGGACACCTGCTGGTTCATGGCCTCTGGACACCTGCTGGTTCATGGCCTCCGGACACCTGCTGACTCATGGCCTCCGGACACCTGCTGGTTCATGGCCTCCGGACACCTGCTGGTTCATGGCCTCCGGACACCTGCTGGTTCATGGCCTCCGCACACCTGCTGGTTCATGGCCTCCGGACACCTGTTGGGACACCTGCTGGTTCATGGCCTCTGGACACCTGCTGGTTCATGGCCTCCGGACACCTGCTGACTCATGGCCTCCGGACACCTGCTGGTTCATGGCCTCCGGACACCTGCTGACTCATGGCCTCCGGACACCTGCTGGTTCATGGCCTCCGGACACCTGCTGGTTCATGGCCTCCGGACACCTGCTGACTCATGGCCTCCGGACACCTGCTGACTCATGGCCTCCGGACACCTGCTGACTCATGGCCTCCGGACACCTGCTGGTTCATGGCCTCCGGACACCTGCTGACTCATGGCCTCCGGACACCTGCTGACTCATGGCCTCCGGACACCTGCTGACTCATGGCCTCCGGACACCTGCTGGTTCATGGCCTCCGGACACCTGCTGACTCATGGCCTCCGGACACCTGCTGGTTCATGGCCTCCGGACACCTGCTGGTTCATGGCCTCCGCACACCTGCTGACTCATGGCCTCCGGACACCTGCTGGTTCATGGCCTCCGGACACCTGCTGGTTCATGGCCTCCGGACACCTGCTGGTTCATGGCCTCCGCACACCTGCTGGTTCATGGCCTCCGGACACCTGCTGACTCATGGCCTCCGGACACCTGCTGGGACACCTGCTGGTTCATGGCCTCCGGACACCTGCTGGTTCATGGCCTCCGGACACCTGCTGACTCATGGCCTCCGGACACCTGCTGGTTCATGGCCTCCGGACACCTGCTGGTTCATGGCCTCCGGACACCTGCTGGTTCATGGCCTCCGGACACCTGCTGGTTCATGGCCTCCGGACACCTGCTGACTCATGGCCTCCGGACACCTGCTGGGACACCTGCTGGTTCATGGCCTCTGGACACCTGCTGACTCATGGCCTCCGGACACCTGCTGACTCATGGCCTCCGGACACCTGCTGACTCATGGCCTCCGGACACCTGCTGACTCATGGCCTCTGGACACCTGCTGACTCATGGCCAGACTCCTCTCTCAGAGCACAGAGACAGAAGCAGCAAGAATCGGATAGAAAAATGTTCTCCATTACATGTGAAATCTAATGAACAAAATAAACTGATGGATGCAATAGAAGCAGAGGAAGGGACACATAGATCAGAGTGACGGTTCTCAGAGGGAGGGGAGGGGGAAGGAGCAGGGAGGCATTAACCAGAGAAGTTACGTGCACATCTGCACAGCCCAGGGTCACAGACTATAGGGGTGAAGGCCTGGGGCGGGGCAGGGACTGGGAGGAGGGGGCAGTGGGGAAAACGGGGGGCATCAGGAATGCTCTCAACAGTAAAGATAAAAAATAGAGACAAATAAAAGTTCTTACTGGGAAAAAAAAAAAAGAAAGAAAAAATGACTGCCCTGTTATCAAAAGGCACTAAATCACTGCATGGAAACCAGTTTCTTGTTAAGTTCATTTGGTTGACACCAGTTGATAACATGAAGTTTCACGTGAACGATTTTATAACATGTCACCTGTATTGCATGGTGAGTTCACCACCCAAAGTCTAGTCTCCTTCCGTCGCTAGAAATTTGACCTCCTTTACCAAACTCTTCTTTTTTTTTAAAAAAATTTTTTATTGATTTTAGAGAGAGAGGAAGGGAGAGGAAGAGAGAGATAGAAACATCGATGAAAGAGAACATGGATTGGCCGCCTCCTGCACGCCCCCCACTGGGGATGGGCCCACAACCTGGGCATGTGTCCTGACCGGGAATCGAACTGGCGACCTCTTGGTGCAGGGTCCACACTCAACCCCTGAGCTACACCGGCCAGACCAAACTCTTCTCCTCCCCCCTTCCCCACTGGTGACCACCATCCTGTCGTCTGTGCCTCGAGACTGTTTGTTTGTTCATTTGTGTCTTTCAGTTTCATATCCCACTGAGGAGTGAAATCATATAGTCCCTGTCCTTTCCCACCTGCCCTGTGATGGGCTGATGGACGAATGGACGAAGAAATGTGGTACACCTACACAGTGGAATACTACTCAGCCATGACAAAGGATGGAATCCTGCCATCTGCGACCACGTGGACAGATGTTGAGCGTATCCTGCCAAGCGAAATAAGTCAGACAGAAAAGGACAGTCTTTTTTTAAAAACAAACAAACAAACAAACAAAAAACTCCATGGACAGACTGGTGGTGGTGACGTTGGGAACACCCAGAAACATGAAACTGTGGTGAACCGGCAACGAGATGGACAGTGAGTGTGGCGAAAGCTGACCTGGCGTTGAAAGGACACCCGGAATCACGCAGACCACAATCTGTTACTCCGTGGACGTGACACGGGGAGAAAGATCATGAGATGCTCCTGCCACAACTGCATCCAGACAGAAACTATGGTCAGAGCACAACATGCTCTGACGACAAGCCACTACCACTGTTTCCCCCACCGCCCTTGCAGACAGGAGCTCACTGTTTGAAGAACTTGAGTGTGTGTCTAGAGAGAGGTCTGAGCACCGTACTCATGGGAGAACCAGTATAAACCACCACCTGCCCCTCACCGGGAAAACACATGCGGGCATTTGCATGAACATTTTCATAGCTCTCTGGAGGCTCGTGGGTCTCCCAAAGCCTGCCCGTCCGTGCACCGTGTTCAAAGTCCATGACGCTATGGTTCAGACGTCTCGTCTTAGGGCGCCCGTGGTCAACTCCAAGGGGGAGGAACCGCAGCTCGTTCAGCTCCCTGTGCCGGACACAGTCCAGCAGGGCCCCCAGCTTCTCCTGCCTTTGCATGATTCTCTCCTCTTGCACGTGCACAGGCCCTCACTCTAACCACGGCAAGGGGACGGGATATCATTCCCGCCTTCACCGGTGGCGAACCTGGACTGGTTTTGCAGATATAATCGAGGTCGCCCTCGTCGGTTGACTTTGCCTTCATGCAAGGAGAGATGATCTTGGATGGGCTTGAGCTCACCAGGGAGCCCCGAAAAGGGGGCTTTAGGGAGACCTGCAGTTTCCCAGCACGAGACGACCCTCACCCCCTTTTCTCAGTTGCTGGCTTTGACGGAGCCCCTTGCCAGGAGTTCTCCTGACCTGAGGAAATCATTTCTATCGACAAAGAAAGGAACTCAGAAGCACGTTCTCCACCAGCGTGCCTACCGATGCCAGTGAGCTCAGCAGACACCTTGATTGAGCCTTGAGGGACCCTGGGCAGCTGTCCCCAGACCCCTGACCCACAAGACCTCAGCGCTACACCTGGTGTGGATGCACGCTGCTAGGTCTGCAGTTGTTACGCAGTAGTAGACAGCAAAACACTGTCCATTCCCTCCTCCTTGACAAACCCCTTCTTTGGAATGAGACTCCCCTAAGTCAAGTCTCGCTGGCCCGTCCCATGAAAGGGCATTACTTACAGTCCAGTTCGGTGGCTGAAACTCATCCTGGGGTACTAAACAGCCTTGCAAAGAGTGGGCGCATCTGTGCCAGGGTAACGCCGGCAGAAAGTATGCGTACCCCAGTTGTCCCTCTGAGTTCAAACGTGCAGCCTTCACTGTGGCCCCCCGCCAACTTCCGAGGACCTGTATGGCCAAGACTTTGCCCCCAGGGCCCCTCCTGGTGGGCACTGAAAAGAACCAGCCTTGGCAAGGATTCCGGTGAAATTTATGCACACGCAACACGAAGCAGCCGGGCAACTTGTTACCCACGTACACGTCCCACCACCAAGGTCTCCTGCATTTAGCCCTTTCCAAGGTGCTGCTAACCCTCTGGGTAGCCTCAATAAAATGGTGCACAGCGTAAAAATCACATGTGTAGCTCTCGACAGCGGTCAGCTCGGGGGGTGTGCCCACTCTTATCGACTCCTTCTTGCATCTCTTCGTTCATTGTTCTGTGGTCAGGAGTCTCTCCAGCGGCCCGGCCGGCTTCTGAATGTTCCTGAGGTTCGAGCAGCACCTGATGGTGGAGGTCCCAGGACAGGGGAGGTGCAGAATGAACCCGTCTGTGCTGCCACTGCCCTGGGGGACCCGCTGTGCCGGAAGTCATTCCGTGTCACGGGGCTAAATATTGTTCTGCCGCCCCAGCCCAGTGTTGGCTGGTCCTCCCCGGGCCATGAGGACAACACTGAGTCATCAGACCAGACCTGTGGCTTGAGTTCCAATCCAGATGCACACAGGAGACGTCTGCTACCCCTGCCCCGCCCTCGGAGAACCAGCTGCTCTGCAACCGACCCGCGCTGAAGCCTGGCATCCGGACTTTCAGGACATACTGAGAAGATGGCTTTTATCTCAGCCAGAAGGGTAGACGCCGGGAGACTCCTCCGTGACGCACGGAAATCCCACGGTCGGAAGGGGCGTTACCAACCCCTCAAACGACGCCGGATGTCCCGACGGTTGCTGGGAAAATTTAAGGAACCTCTGCCCCTATCTCAAGTATATACAATTATACGAGTAGGTTTCCAGAGGTTTTGGAACTAGAGAAGAGATCTAAAAACTGGAGCTCGTGTATTTGCCGTGTGCACACGGCCACACGTCACAGGTGACGTCACACATGGCAATCAAGGGAAGGGTGTGAGCGTGAGGAATCTATGCGAACAGAAAGACACGTGTTGGAAACACTTATGTATACACACGTGGCGCCCTTGTATAATCAGCAAATACGTGACAATTGTGTTACTGGCAGCTAGAACGGTCCGAGTTCGGGTTTTGGGTCCTTTTATATTCTTTTTTTTAATAATTAATTTCTTTATTTTTGTTACAGCTGTTTCTCCTTTTCCCCCCACTGATATTCCCACCCCTCCCTCCCCACCCTGTCCCCAGTTTGTTGTCCATGTCCACTGTTCATGCACACATGCATATAAGTTCTGGGGTTTATCTCTCCCCCACCACCTCTTGTTCTGGGGATTGTCAGTCTGTACCCCACTTCATGTCTCTGGGACTACCCCATTCCTCAGACTGTTATGTGCATCATATTCCACAAATAAGCAAGATTATGTGATATTTGTCTTTCTCTGTTTAACTTGTTTCGCTTAGGATGATACTTTTCAGGTCCCTTGTATTAAATCAAAGGGTAAGAGATCTTTCTTTCTTACAGCTGCATAGTACTCCATTGTGTACATGTACCACAGCTTTGTTATCCACTTGTCTACTGATGGACACTTGGGCTGTTTCCAGATCTTAGCTATTGTAAATAGTGCTGCTATGAACATGGGGGTACATATATTCTTTCTGATGGGTGTTTCAGGCTTCTCAGGGTATATTCCTAGAAGTGGGGTCACTGGGTCAAATGGAAGTTCCATTTTTAACTTTTTGAGGTAACACCATATTGTTTTCCATAGTGGCTGCACCAGTCTGCATTCCCACCAGCAGTGCACTAGAGTCCCCTTTTCTCCACACCCTCGCCACCCCTTGTTGTTTGATGATTTGTTGATGGCGGCCCTTCTCACAGGTGTGAGGTGACACCTCATTGTTGTTTTAATTTGCATCTCTCTGATGACTAGTGATGTTGAGCATTTCTTCATATGTCTCTTAGCCACACGGAGCGGACATTTCAACAATGACACCCAGGTGCACCCACTTCATCCCGGGGCCCCTGCTGATGTTTTTAAGTCGGGACTGGTTTGCCACCCCAATGGTCTCTGCGGACGCTCACTGAACAGCAAGGACAGGGAACGCAGTGGTTCTTCGTGGTCGCACACACGGACACCTCTCTGCAGGTGCAGGGAGTGCGAGTGATGTTCGGTGAGAACTCACTCATCTGCGGGGTTTAAAGTCAGTAAAGACGAGGCTGTCTGGATCCAGGGGGCTCCATTCCTGCCGCATGAGCAAGGAGGCTGACCTGCAGCCCCTGCGCGTCTATGGTTTCCGTCCCGCCAGCGGTCCGAGCTTCTCATCGTGAACCAACTCCAAAGCGTCCGTGGATGTGTGCCGGTTCCCTCCAGCAGCTGTGACGGGGGAGGATCCTCACAACTTTCCACAAAAGCAGGAACGCAGTTGGGTTTCCCTGGTTGCACAGAAATCTAGAGTCTGTGATGTTTCCCACCGTCGCTTGAAGAACCTACCCGCGTACGTGTCGTTAGAAAACACGCTCCACGTGGTCCGTGCGCCCGGGTGAGTCTTTGACGGTCACGCGTTTGACGGTGGTACTTTTATGCCGCTGAGGAAATGTCCTGATTCTTGACCATGATGGAACCGTCATTGTCCATCACGGACCCTGGAGCGAGGGAAGAAAGCGGATGCTCTCTCCGATGCACGTGTGATTTTGTGATTCTGTGGAAACCGTTCATGAGTTTCTCTGGCAAAACTCAACAAAAGGCCGGCGTGCCCAGGGCTGCAAGAATCAACGTCACCGGAATCAAAGTGTTTTGCATCTTAAACTGTGTTTCCAATTCCAATGCTGTGAAATCTCATTGACGTGATGTTCCCACACACACTCCTGCAAATAATAACAACAATAATAATAATAATAATAATGAGGAGGAGGTGGAGCATGTCTGCATTCCCGGAATGCAGACGACAAGGGTCTTTCTTGCAATACGTGAGCTGACGATTTTGCTCTTGGAAAAAGAACCCTTTTATCTGGACGCCACAGCCACGGGAGGTACATGACGTCGTGGGGATTGCACTCAAAGGGTCAGGCCACTGGGAAGTATGTCCCGCGTGTCCCCATGAATCAGGACGCGGTACGGAATGCTCTAGAGCTCCCCGGCTGTTTACGGGGCTGACCCTGCGCCCTGGGGTGGGGGCAGCGGGCAGGACAAGACGCAGAACGTGCCCGTCCAGGAGGTCAGCCTGCGTGATCAGCTCCTATTCTTTGTCACACACGCAGGGGGTTAAATCAGGGCACGTGACACCTTCCCGTTCTGGGGGTCGCACGTCTGAAAGGGCGTCCGTGGCGTGAAACCAAGGTGCCGACAGGGCGCCTTCAGGGCGGAACGTGTCTCCGCGCTTTGTCAGCTTCCACGGGTGCCCACGCTCTGTGGCTCCCGGTGACAGTGTGACCGCAGCCTCCTCCGCCCCGGCCTCCCTCCGCCCTCGCCTGTGGACCCTGGAGGACATGGAGCCCACCGGGATCATCCAGGGTCACATCCGCAGCACCAGGTGCTGAACCGAGTCTCCCTTGCAAAGTCCCTGCAAAGAAGCAAACAGTCAGGGTCCGGGGACCTGGACCTGTCGGGGCGGGGAGGGGTCGTTCTTCCGCCCTCCGTGAAACGCTCAGAGATTTGCTCCAACCGGCTTTGAGGGGACGCTTTTGGCACCAGGATGACTGGAGGGACCCTCGCCGTGGCCCGGCTGTGTGCACCGAGGGTCTCCCCTGGGGGAATGTCCAGCCACTTTCCACCCACATTAAAATGCTTCCTCTTTCTCTGTCATGAATCTTGGCTTCTTGACCCCTGTGCTGGTCATACTGCTCCTTCTTCTCTTCCACTAATTCTCAAATGAACAAGCTCAGTCCCTGTTTCACACGCGAATAAGACCCGAGTCCCAGCATCACGGGCTCTTGGCTTCTTTTCCAACGCTCTGTGCAGAGGAGCTTATTTTCTGGAAAGAAATCTGTTCGATGAATACGCTGATCGGGAAAATAAAGAAAGCATGGCCTACGTCCGTTGCTGAGCTCGTGACGTGCTAAGAAACGTCAGCCATCGTCCTAGCCGCGTCAGAGGAGGGATGTGCACCTGCAGCCCTTCTCTGTCTGACCGGCCACGCGCAAGCCACGTGCACAGATGCAAAGCCGAGACCTCGTTTCTCTTTGTGGTCCTTCGGAACGATGGCCAGGCAGTGCCAAGGGGCCTCCGTCACGACAACTGGGGGTGCAGCGGGCGTCGGTGAGTGACTGACGGCGTGAGTGTGTCTCTCCATCACAATACTCACTTCCTCTTATTGGCACGTGTGTTTGTTGCGCGTGTCAAGCTTTGCCTTGGCGGACGTTGCTCCGGGAGTGGCACTCACGTCTGATGGCCTGTGCCAAAGCTTGGGGACGCGGCGAGCAAACAGAGCCCGGCCTGGCTTGCAGCCCGTGCGCGGTACTGGTGCGGGCGGCGGCCGGTTTTACACACCGGTGACAGGGCCTGCAGGAAAATCCCTCTCTTTACAGCTGAGAAAATGAACTCTACCCCGATGAGAACACAGATCCGCAATAAGAATCTCTCCCAGGTTTCATCGGCTCGGGGCGTGTCCAAGGTGACGGAAGGATTAAATGCAAAGAAATTATACACGGGACATAAAATATAGAAAAATGATTCCTTGCCCTGGCCGGTTTGGCTCAGTGGTTGGAGCAGCGGCCCACAGACCCAGGAGTCGCGGGTTCGATTCTGGTCAAGGGCATGCACCTCGGTTGTGGTTCGACCCCTGGCCCTGGTTGGGGTCGTGCGGGAGGCAGCCAGTCGATGTGTCTCTCTCATATCAATGTCTCTCTCTCTCTCTTTCTCCCTCCCTCCCACTCTATCTGAAAATCAGTGGAAAAATATCCTCGGGCAAGGATTAAAAAAAAAGAAAGAAAAAGAAAAAAATGACTTCTTTGATCTACTCTCTTGCAACACCTATTTCATCCCCAACCTTCCCCTTTCTTTCTTGTCTTGTTTTCTGTTGCAAGCAGAAGACACCTGTTCACACGTCACCTGTCTCTTCCCACATTGAATCAGCTTTCTCCACTGACGAGCAAGGGGTGTCCTCAATATCATGTCTCCTCAGTTCATCTCTCAGAGGTTTCGGCCACTGGTGAGCAACAATCCCACTGAACTCTCTGATTCCATCCTCTCTACCACTGCAGTCTCTCAGGGGGAGCGAGGAAATGCAGATCTCTAAGTGCATGAATTGCTGTCCACAGAGAGAAACAGGTCTTCAGTTGCCACTAATCCTATTCATGGGGGCGCCACCCTCCTGACCTCGTCCCTGCTCGACAGCCCCACCGCCAAGCACCATCCCATTGGGGGCTGGGATTTCAACATGTGGTTTTGGGGGACACCAACATTCAACCGGTATCCATGTGCCACCCCGAGAAAAAGGATCTCAGTTTGGTGACATTCATAGCCGGGGCCAGTCCACGGTGGAAACCTTCCTTTTTAAAATTATTATTATTTTTTTCTTTATTGATTTGAGAGAGAGAGGAAGGGAGAGGGAGAGAGAGATGGAAACATCGATGAGAGAGAACATCAATGGGCCGCCTCCTGCACGCCCCCCACTGGGGATCATCCCACAACCTGGGCACGTGTCCTGACCAGGAATCGAACCGGCGACCTCTTGGTGCAGGGTCGACGCTCACCATTGAGCCACACCGGCCGGGCGAAACCTTACTCTCTAGAACAGAAACACACCACCAGCTCTGTGCTTCTTTCTCAGACAGGACCGGAACAAGCTGTCCCATGTGTACATTCCCTACGCCCGTTTTCTAGGCCAATGGCTACAATGCTCACGAAAACAAAACCAGTGGTTTAGTTCATTGTTTCCTTGTGTTTCTAAACGAATCCCGTTGTCAACGACCAGTCAGGTCATGCACCTTTCCAGCCACAGGTACGTGGATGACCTCGGAGGACTCTTGACGGGGATCGTGACAGATTCCCCCTCTGTGTGGACCTTGTCGGCCCTTAGCCAGGAGGTAGAAGCAGAAGAGAAGACAAGACCACGGAAAGCCTCAAGTGTTACACAGACTCTGCGGACACCCACCAGCCAGGAACCCAGCTCGGTCCACTCAACGTCACCAGGGTTAGGGCTGTGGGCACAGGCGGGTGACTCGCTGGGGCAAGACTCTATGGGTCTGCTCCGCACCTGCAGGACTGCACTGGGGAACCTTCTCCAACCGCACTCACCGACGCTGGTGTCTGGTCGACAAACAAGCTGCTCCAGTTACTCCCACAAAAAGAATCTGACGTTGGAAATCCGTGTCAGCGGTGGCAGACTACTTAAGAAGCCCAAAGGACGGCGGCTGGAGAACCCTGAATCGTGGGAAGGGGGACCTCAGCAACTGGCTCAGACCTGGGAGGGAAGAAGACTCCACCTGGTCGGGGCCACAAAGTCTGAAGGCACAGGAAGCTTATCTGGAGGGTCCGAAAGCGTGGCCTTAACCCAGAGCTGCGGCTGGAGTAAGACACAGAATCCCCTCTCCTGGTTCCCGCCCCTGTATCTCGACAGCGCCTCCTATTGGCAGACTGCAACAGGAAGCCAAGAGGTGAACGAGAAACTGTCGCCTTGGACCATGTGACCTTGCACACGTCCCACTTTTCAGATCTACAAGGAGCATCCACTTCACTTGGTCCAAACGAATCGTCTTCTGCCCCAGCTCCTACAGCAGGGTATAAAAATGATGGGTTGAAAGCAAACGAACAAGCCAGGATTCATCCTAAACACGCTTCCATCGTATTCGACGTGCCTCTGTGTGAGCGGTCCAACCTCCTCTGCGTTCCCATCATAACCCCATTCAGAAGTCTGAACAATTCAACACCACTCCAGTGAGGTCCCCCAGTCTGGTTCAGGGCACCCCTGCAATTCCCTGAGGACTCCCCAAGACCCCGCCAGCCAAGTGC
Organism: Molossus molossus; assembly: GCF_014108415.1. Classification (NCBI taxonomy): domain Eukaryota; kingdom Metazoa; phylum Chordata; class Mammalia; order Chiroptera; family Molossidae; genus Molossus; species Molossus molossus. Next base: position 145,523,164 of record NW_023425355.1, read on the forward strand.
TGCTCCTACAAAGACACGGAGCATGACGTTTCTGCTACAGCTTCATGGGGTCACCAAACATGCGGGGTCCATGAAGCAGCCATCAATACCCCAGGCATGTTTAGACTGATGAGCATCTAAGAAGAAGGACCATGGAGCCTTCCCTACGAGGGGATTTGCGGCTTAGGAGGCAGTGTGTGGACCGAGAGGAAATAGTGGTAAGTGTTAGGACACCTGGAGTCATGGGAAGGGGGGACCTCAGGTGCTGGGCTCAGACCTCAAAGGGAAGGTTCTAAACGAACAGCAGCAAAAGTGGACGGCGTTCCGAGTGTTCTCACGCTGCACATGTGACCTTTATTGCCGCGGGGGTCGTAGCGGATGCATTTATGAAGTCTATCAAATGGAGTGTCTCTCCCAGGCCGTGCGCCACATTTCAATAGAGCATGTTGAAAAACAAGGTCTCTCCCAGGGTCTGTGAGAGGCTCGGGTATCAGGAGGGTCTGGATTCAGCAACAGGACGACGCGCAGTGAGGGTCTGGCTGTCGCTGTGGCCTTCCCTGGGCCTCTGGTTGAAGCTCGGAGGCCTCCCGGTGTGCAAACTAATGAAGAAATAAAATCTGGGCAGGTTCTCCGAGGCTAACCAGTAATTTCGCGCCAGCGCCTTGGGTGGAGGGAAAAGCTTAGGGCTATGCACACATTAATTGAATTCATTTGTTTTCTCCTGATAAAAAATACCCCCCCACCCCGCCTTCTCTGTCTGCCTCTCTCCTCTCCTCACCAGCATTCTCTATGAGTTTTTCCTTTTGTCCACCCATTGAATTACACCTTTTAAACTCAGACTCCTGGGTTCCACCATCACACACGCATTTTTCCCCCCTCTGAGCAAAAAACCAATTCTGCTAGCAGAAATTGCATTTTGTTTATGGGCATGAGCTCAAGTGCCACGGCATTTAAAGACAGGCGGTTGATGGATTTCTGCACACACGCAAAATTTTTCAATCATGCGGCTCTAATCACCGTGCCTCTGACATGTTCCCACCGTTTTCTCCTTCGTTAATTCTCCGGGCACGAGGCAGACACAATTGATGAGGCCAAAAACCTTTCACGCTAATCAACCAGATTCGTATGAATCAACATCGCTTTCCACTGACCTTGAAACCCATGAATATATTAAGGGATTCACATGGAAACAAGCCTTTGAAGAATAAAAACATCTGGGGGTGCAATGTACACGTGCATCTGTGGATCGAAGGACCTGAACTGCAGAAGGGTGCTCAGAGGCTCACCGTGAGGTTGATTGACACCCTGAGGTCAAGGTCAAGGTGACGACGGGGGTAAGACGCTGTGCGCAGCTCCTCATGGGGACACCCAGGGAACAAACAAAATCGTCATGTCCTGAGAAATGCACCACGCCCCAGGCACCTGGCCTCGCATTTCTATCACGGACGTGGGTGGAAACTGCTCTGATGGATTTTGCAGGTGACAAAGGTCAGGTTATTACATCTAAAATAATTAAATACTTTGTCCATCAGAGGCGACATCATTTGCCCAAGGTCACATCGCTCACCTGTGACCAATCAGGATCTGAACCGAGGACGGTTGAGTTCAGTGACTTTCAGGCCACATTTGGGGAGCAGAGACCCCCTCCTAAGCGAGCGTGAGGGAGCCTGTGGACATATTTTGGTGCACATGCTGGTGCTGCAGGGGAGTGAGAAATGGACCTGTGGTGTTACGCTGTCTACCTTCCCCCCGACAACTCCGGACACCTGCTTCCCAGTTCCTAGCCTCTCAAGAAGGCGGAGGAGCTATGGGGGAAATGCTAGCCAAGGGAGGGTCTCGGCAACCCCAGACTCAGAGCTGAAGGGATAGGCCTGAGGTAGGAAAATGCTCCGGTCCCAGAGGCCGAGGGCCCAAGCGCCCTCCATCCTGCGGCGCACACTGACGCGATGGCACAGGAGGTCCACCTCATTCCCCTCCAGGGTTCACACACTCGGGCAGCGGGATAACCTGATCCCCAGAGGAAAGGGAGAAAGGCCCAGATCTGGGTTGAGGGCTTGAACCCACCAAACACTATACAGACGCTCAATCCATTGTCTTTGAAAAAGTCACGGACAACTTCCGATCTTCTGATGTTTCTCACCTTCTCAAAGCATTGTCTCCTTTAGACGATGAAGACTGAAAACTCCTTATCCTGACCATCACTGTGCACAACTGGCTTATTTGCATAACCAGCTGTAGACAGGGAACCAGGACTGGATAGAAAACACCCGTATGTTCATCTATACAGCTGGCAGTCTCTTTGACATGTGAAGCCAAAGTGTGTTTTCCCGCCACCGCTCACAAAGGCCTGCCCATGGCACCCGGACAGAGCGAGGATCGTGTCTCCAGAACCAAGAGCACGTGGCCCGATGTCCGGGTGCAAAGGGGATGCGTCTCCGTCTTTAGACAGACTCCAGCTCTGCGTGTCAACAAACGGAACGGCTTTCTACGTTCAGAAAACTTTACTGGATCAACCAAGAGCAGAAATTGGAAGTATGACCTGACACTTTTGGTCTGAGCCAGACAGTGGAGGGGCCCAACCGTTAAATGCAAAGAAGGTGCTCAGCAGACCCCAAGGGGAAGGAGACAGACTCGGAGGTCGGGACAGAGTCTGAGGCTGAAGACACCTGCCTGGCCTGGGCAAGGCACCGTGTCCCGAGAGGCACGTCCATGCAAATCTCCTAAACGCCCCCACGCTCCGGCTCTCTGTACGTCCGACACTGTCTGGCGTGAGATTCGGTGCTTCCTCCCCGGCTGAGAGCTGAAGGGGGCGTGGACGAGATGGTCTTGCAGACGGCAACAGAGTGACCCGTGCTGGAGGACCGCAGGATGGAAGGCCCCCAACATGGGGCACGTGGACTTCACAGCCAGAATCCACGGCCAGCAACGCGGAGGCCATGAGCAGCTCCACAGGGGTCACCGGAGGCGCGACTGTCATCCACTGGACGGACCGCAGGCTCTGCCATCCGCAGGGCCGCAAGCAGGGCAGACGGTGGATCGACTACTCGCTCCCCGGCCACTCCCCCACCTCCAGAAGTTACAGGGCCCCCCTGAACCCAGACACCACTCTGAGACGAGCAACACCTTTGAGACGCGGTAGACGATGATTCTAACCCTGCGGGGAGTTTGCATCCTGAGTATTAACCCAGAACTTAAAACCAAAACAGCCGGCGTTGCCCCGAAAGGCGAGGTGAAGTCTGAGCTGTTCTGCCCCCCCCCCACGGCACCCCTGAACACGGGAGCTGGGAGCGTAACTCCGGGCCCCAAAGGAAATCGTGGAAGCTGCTCCCCTCAGGCCACCCCACACACCTCCAAAAGCACCGTGAAAGAGTCTGACACGCTTTCTTCTCGGCCCGAGTCTGGCTTTTTTTTTTTTTTTTTATCCTCACCGGAGGATATTTTTCCATTTTTTTTTTTTGTTCAGATAGAGTGGGAGGGAGAGAGAGAGAGAAACATCGACGTGAAAGGGACACATCGAGTGGCTGCCACCTGCACAACTGACCAGGGCCGGGGACAAACTGCAACCGAGGTATGCGCCCTCAGCAGGAACCGAACCCGGGTCTCTCTGGACCGCAGGCTGATGCTCTAACCGCTGAGCCAAACCGGCCAGGGCTGGCTTTTTTTTTTTTACTTGGGTGTTTGTTTGGCGAATTCCAGCAGCGAACCGAACCCTGAGCCAGAGCGTCCGAGAGCAGAGGGGAGACCCTGAGGCCTACGCGGCTGCTGGGATTCAGCCTCCGGCTTGTAGCGCCTCTCAGAGCCTCCCAGACGCTGGGCACGGTTTCCCGAGGCCCCTCTCGCCACAGGGTCACGGGCTGCAGAAAGACACGCCGCCGCCGGCCGCCTGGGTGCAGACACTCGAAGAATCGGTCGGAGTCCAGCGCGCCCGAGACGGCGGGCCGAGTTCAGTGACATCCTTCCGGGTCTCCCGTGTGCGCCAGCATCGCTGCGGAAGGCTGCGGCCCTCCTGCAGGGCAGCTGAGGGTCTAAGCACCTTGACCCGACTGTGCTCATGGCCCCATGACTATGCATGGCGACTCGGTGCTGCTCCTAATGAATGGCTTTCAGATATGATTACCAACCTTCGGATGACAGTCTTGGAACTCGCCGGCACGGGCTCGCGGTGGTGAGACAATGTGGGTTTCGGGAGGGTCTGCCTCCGTCTGCTTGGGATCGACAGTGGGAACCTGGGCAGCACAGAGTCCTTTGTTTTCCATGGGAACGCGGCCTCAGAGAAGAGGGGTGCAGCCTGGCCGGTGTGGCTCAGTGGCGGAGCGTCGACCCTGCACCAAGACGTCACCGGTTCGATTCCCAGTCACATGCCCTGGTTGTGCGCCTGATCCCCAGTGGGGGGCGTGCAGGAGGCGGCCAATCAATGTTCTCTCTCATCAATGTTTCCATTTTTCTCTCTCCCTTCCTCTCTCTAAAATCAATAAAGGAAAAAAAACAAACAAACAACGTTTTTGAAAAGAAGAAGAGAGATGTGATCCAGTCCCAGGGAGTACATCCCAAATTCCGCACCGACAACTCTGGGATCCCCATGGAGATAACCCCACATGCTACTGTTAACATGTGGTGCTCAGAACAGACGAGTCTGCTGTGAACCACCTGGACCGAGGAACCGTTGTTGTCGAGGTCGCTGCCAGTCACGGATTCTGCAGTGACAGAGTCGTGCGACCTCACCTGCCCCCAGCCCTTCCCATAAACAAGCTCTCCAAGCGTCTCGAGCCGGCCGAGCCGTCGTCTGCGGCTGTGATTCCGCCAGGACAGACCGGCAAGGTCACACAACTCATCCCCGACACGTTGGCTCTTTTCAGACCTGTTCCTTCAGCATCTGTGCGTGATCACTACCCGGAGCAGCTACGTGCTGCCCATTAGCTGAAACAGTTGGGCTCCTCCCCGCCTTGGCTACTGTTCTGATGGGATGCAATTGACCAGCTCTCTGTGCGTTTTCAGGGAGCTCCTGAATCGGACCTTCCCCCACTCCCCGGACATCTGAGCACCTGGGACATGAAAGCCCATGGTCATTAAAAGGCACATCAAAGGGGGGACTTAGAAGAACAAAACCTAGCCAGGCTCATTACGATGGGGAAAAAAAAAAAAAAAAGGCTCAATCATTTCATGAAAATTAGGTTGCTGAGTTTAACGAGTTGACACACATTTATTCCAATTAATTGCAATTAGGTGAAACAAGTCCACGTGCGCCTGCGGACGTACAGTGACCAGGCGGCTTGTCTGAGATCATTGGGCGCGATCTCCCCGCGGACGTCCTGGCGAAGCTGGCCCTCGGTGAACGGGCCTTCCCACAGTCCACTCCACTGGGCAGAAGTCACCGTGCGCCGGTCCTTCAATCAAATACGCACCGAGGGCTCTAATGAGTCTTGGCACGCGTATGACTCTCCGGGGGGTGTTAGGGAAAAGTGACGCATGACAAGGACCGAGAGCCACGCAAGCTGTCTTCATTCTGTCCGTCCGCCCCCCGCGCCCCGGGATGCCGTGTGCAAAGGCAATTTGAGGAGCCCTTACTTTGGAAGCAGATGCCGGTAGCGGATGCTCAGGGCAGCTTCTCAGCGGAACGGCCTGGTCACGGCACATCTGTCCGGGGACTTAAGATCTACCCCAGATGATGCCAATCAAGGAAGTGGAAGGGGCGTGGTGGCGGTAGCCTTGGTTTTTCTGAGGGTTCCAGACCTGCACACCTCGGGAAGGCACCCACACATGTAACTCCGTTGGAGCTCAAGACGGGACCCTCACAAACCTTTAGACATAACGAGGAAGGAAGTGGGGGCGGGTCCCAAGGCGTGTGGGGACCAGGGCCCGAAGTCATTTAGTATCTCGTTAGTGAGAAACAATTCCCCTGAGCGTGCCCTGGACACGAGGCGAGTTACGGGAGTCATGGCATAGTTAGGAAGCATACTTTGGGGAGCGCCACGAAATTAAAAATGAGACTATATATCAGGCCCTACAAAAACCATAGCTCCACGGATGGATGAGGTTGAGCCAAGGGTGATGCATTCATTCTAGTTCTACACTCCCGCAGCACAGGGGACGTTTGTCCACCCATGTTGCAGAAGAGGGAACTGGGGCTCAGAGCGACGTCGGGGGGCTGCCCACGATCCATCTCCGTCCCGCCCTTCTGACTAGAACTCCCAGGTTCCGCCGCCTCTGCTACGCTCAGGACGAGACCAGCAGCCTGCGTTGTCACTGAAAGGCACGCCAGGTAGCGGGTGACAAACCAGGACCTGCGAAAGTGCTGAGTGATAACAGAAAGGACGGAAAACAGCCCGCGATCAGGAACGGACACAAGGCCCCCCCCAACACTATGCAAAGCCAGCCCTGCAATGAGGCTGCAGCCCAGCCTGGTGCCTTTGGAATCTCAGCGCAGTGACCAGAGAGTGCCCCCCGCGGGACCCCAACTACAGCCACAGGGCTTATAAAACACCGCATTTCAGAGGGCTGTCGCGACTCCGCCCCGTTTCCTCTGAAAGTCTCTCCCTCTCCAGTCGTGATTTTATTTGTAATTGCTCGTCTTGCCTGGGGTCTTTTCGCAGAACAGAATGAAGACACTGTTTCAATTTGCTTGTGTTTCCCAGTCGCTTGTCTTTCCAAGTCGCTCTGTTACTACCAAAACAAGGACGGCGACCTTCACCTTGAGGTTTCTATGCTACCCTGTATCTTTACTTTCTTAACCATGTGATGAGATGGTACAGATTTCTTCATCTCTATTGAACAAAGATCTGAGAAATGTCTAATATTTCAGAGTACAGTGCAACCTATCAGGAAAGGCACAGAACCCTTCAAGACGTGTTGCATCTAGTTGACCAGACGGACAATCGCAACATTGCAAGAAATGGATCAACTACACACAGAGGGATGAAATTACAGGTCAACGAGTAAAAGCTACCAGCAACTGGATTAAATGCATTAAAAACACAGCGGCAACAATCCAAGTATAATTTAAAACGGCAACAGCAAACATCAAGGAAGCTCTGAAGACCGGGTTTGGCTAACGAGAACCACCGGGGAATGGGTGTCTTTGCAGCTTGGGAAGTTGTTTTGTTCTGGTGCTCAGATTGGGGAGAAAGACAACCTCCAGGTGCGTTTTAGCTGCAGAGCTGATGGGAGAGAGTGAATCTTAATGTTTGTGGTTTTGTACAGCATCACCCCTCAAAGATGCTGTTTGGGACCTTTGGGCCCAGGGATTTTCAAAGTGTGGGCCTCAGATACCTGGGAGTCTGGGAGATGTCACCCAGGCTGCCAGGGAACACATAGATCTTCATGACCCAGCAACGTCACCAACTGTTTTCACCCTTTCAACAATCGTGGTGATGGTGCAACTCTGTGCCAGGTACAGGCGCTGGCCCTTGGTGCTGACCAAGGTGGAGTTTCCGAACTGGACTGGTACTCCTCACTACCATGTCAAGAGGAGAATGCCCATTTCACTCAAGGCTGTTGCTGAGGAAGCCGTAAAACTTAATTTCCTTGAGTCTCTCTTAAGAACGTCTTAAGCACTCTGCATCATGAAGTGGTAACGGCTTGCCCGGTGCCTCTGGACGACTCTCCGGGCAAAACCCGAGTTCCCTGTGCAGGGAGGTGAAACCGTACCTGCCGTTTCTACTCGAAAGCGTGAGAGGTGGTCCGTGGTCTTTGAGCTGGGTCCCTGGCAGACGCTGTTTCGAAAACGAGCCACGTCGAGCCCGTCAAGCGACAACATTTGTTGCCGAGGACGAAACTCAAGATTTCAGGGGAAAAGAAATGAGAATTTTGGAACTCTCGTATGTGCCACCATGAACTTGATGGCCTCCCAAAACTTAAACTCTTCCCTAAGGAAAACAACAGTGATATTCAGAAGTGTGCCTTTAATCTTGGATGACGAAGTGTGGGAATGTTTCAAAGTCCTGTATCACTGTGTGAACTGGTTATCTTTCCCGACGACCAATGCACAGTGTTACAAGGTCACACGAGGGTAGAGGCGCATGCTCAGGGCAAGGTAAAATGATTTTCATGTTACAAAGGTAACAGGTGTCACAGGATCTCACTTATTTGTGGAGTATAATGAACAAAACGAGCTGATGAACCAAATAGACCCAGAGACATAGAGGTAGGTTACAGACTGACCGACCTCAGAAGAGGGGGACCAGGGTAAGGGGGAGACCTGAACTACAAAACAAAATAATGTTTCTTTTTTTTTTATCCTCACCCGAGGACATTTTTCCATTTTTTTGTTCAGGTAGAGTGGGAAGGAGAGAGAGGAACAGAGAGAGAGAGAGAGAAACATCGACGTGAAAGGGACACATCGAGTGGCTGCCACCCGCACGACTGACCAGGGCCGGGGACACACTGCAACCGACGTACGTGCCCTTAGCGGGAACCGAACCCGGGTCTCTCCGGACCGCAGGCCGACGCTCTAACCGCTGAGCCAAACTGGCCAGGGCCAAAATAACGTTTCTTGATATGGGTTCATATCAAGGTTATAATTTTTAATTAACCTGGGATAGCCTATCAGTGTTGAGTTTGGGTGTACTATTAAAAAAAAAAACTACAATTATTTAAGTATCCTGTTTGTTCCATGTTTTGTTTGCAAGCAAAACAATACATTGTAACAGACTGGGAAGCTAGCTGTCTGTTATTACAGACAGACATTAAAAAGATTTGCAGAAATGTCAAGTGGTGCCATATTTTACCATTTGTTTTGCGAAATACAATTATTGTTATAAAAATGCTTTTACGTTAATGTCACATCGATTTATTATTTTACTTGTATGTGACTGTACAAACATTGGTAAGTGGCTCCATTTATATTTCTAATTTGGCAAACATCAATCGATGTGATTCATACACGTAACATCTTTGCGGGGTTCCTCCATCGTTTCTAGAACCGAAAAGGAGTCCTGAGACCAAACAACTTGAGGACCATTATTCTAGAAGCATCCAGGTTTCGGCGTAAAACTCTGTTACAGTGGGCAGGTGCGGTGGCTAATTATTTCAAGACTATTTACTTTAGTCTTGAGGAAAAGCCTTTATAAAGGAAGAATTCCATTCATTCCTGTTCCACGTACAAAATCACTTTCCTGCAAATACCAGCCCTCGATGTAACTTTCCGGTAACCATCCCCCCGACCCGTACAGTCACCTACTGCCGGTCTCTCCTCCCCGCGCACATGTTCTCCGTCTACGGAATGATTGAGGGCGTGAGGACGTCTCTCCCTGTGGAAGGACAGGCAGGCAGAGTCCCAGCTGCTCCAGCTGTCCTCACCCTGGGACCATCACTGTCCCTGTGTGTGGGCTGACCTCGTCAAACAGAACAGAACATAAGCAAGGTGGGGAGACATCACGTCCCTCCCCAGCTTATGAAACATCGTGACTTCATCTTGCTGTTGGTCTTTCTTGCCTCCGCAGCTCACACATTTGCAAGCTGCCCGTAGCCAGACGGGATTCACCCACGTTTGAAGGAACTGAGAGAGGCCTCCGTCCAACCTCTGGGGAGGACCTGACTCTCCCAGCAGCCACATCAGCTTAGAGGCAACTCCTTCCTGAGCCAAACCTCCCGATAAGACCACGCTCCTGCTGACCCATGGCCTGCAGCTCGGCCAGGGGCCAGAACCAAAAAGGCCCGGACTGCTGACCCACAATGACTGCGAGGCGATAAACGGGTGTCGTTGTAAACCTCTATATTTGTAGCATCTTGCAGCAACACACAAACTCAATGACTGTGTGTGGCCTTTCTGCTTCTATATCGGTCAGAATGCGCCTTGATTAAGTAACATTTAAGAATACCTGCAGCGCCCAGAGGGTATGGCTCAGTGGTTGAGCATCGACCCTGCACCAAAAGGTCGCCGGTTTGATTCCCGGTCAGGGCACATGCCCAGGTTGTGGGCCTGATCCCCAGTGGGGGCCCTGCAGGAGGCAGTCAATCCATGTTCTCTCTCATCGATGTTTCTCTCTCTCTCCCTCTCCCTGCCTCTCTCTCTAAAATCAATAAAGAAAAAAGAAAAAGAAAAAATAAAAAGAATACCTGCCACACTTTGCATTAATGGATGCCTTCAAATCGCTGGTGATGAGGGGGTCCCGGTGCCTCAGACATAACATGCACTTAGTAAGGTTTCAGCAAATGATCGCACGAGATGTTCAATTAATTTGACGAGTGCATGCAGGGTACAGGGGGAGGTTCTGTGCGTGAACGTCCAGGTGATCAACACGATTTCTGCGCTCCTGAAACTCACCATCGGTGGGAGGGACTAGTGGGATTCTACAACGAAGCGTTGTATGGAGCACGGGCCCGAAACAGGCGACGTCGATAAGCACGGCACCAGAATGATACCTCGAAGGAAACAAACTAAGCAAAAGTCACTTCACAGAGATAGAGCCTGCGTTTTGAGAAATGATTGAGCTTTTGCGGGAAGCGGAGCACCCCCTGAAGATGTCCACACCCTGAGCCCTGGAACTTGTCAGCACGTGAAATACATGAGAACGACATCTGTGGGCGTAATTAAAGTTACGGACCTTGAGACACGGAGATTCCCCTGAATATACAGGTCGGTCCCAGCCCACCCAGCAGAGAGCTCTCTCCGGCTCACCGGGGCAGACGAGCCGGCAGGAGGAGGCAGAGGTATCTGAACCCCGAGGGGCACTCAGTGCTGCAATGCTGTTGGCTGGAGATAAGGGGCAGCCGACAAGGCCGCTGGCCACCAGGAGCTCAGAATGACCCCCGGCTGACAGCCACCAAGGAAACAGGCAACACCGTCCTACCACCGGGAGGAACCGAATTCTGGTAACCGGCTGCATGAGTCCCCAAGGGCACTGTCTCTCCGACTCTCCAGCCCCTCGATGTTAGCATCATGCAGCCCGGAGCAGACACACAAACCAAGTCCCCACCCCTTACCTGGACCCACAAAGCTGTGAGGTGACTGATGTGTGATGTTTTAAGCTGCTGAGTTTGTGATCATTTTTTTTTCTTATGCCAGCAATAGAAAACTAATATGGACTTCAATGGTGGAAGGGGAAAAGTCATTCCACGCAGGAGGCTGTGTCAGGAGCCAAGACACATGGCCATGCTCAAGGAAAACAAACAGCAAGTCGCCCCATGGGGCCAGAACATAAACAATATGGAGAGACAAGCAAATGGAGGTGGGAAGATAAGGTTAGGGGATGAATGTCGAGAAGAACACTCCCAGCATCCCTGTGCGCAGTCGAGTGGGCAAGCAGCTGGAGGAGGGATGATCAATCCAAAATAATCCAGATAACAGATGACAAGACCCTAAACCAACAGAGTGGCACTTGGAATCAATAAAAGCGTGCAAGTTCAAGAGATATTTCTAAAGTGGACTCAACAGAACTCAATAGAAATTAAATGAAGAGTTGTGGGAGAAAGAAAAGGTGACTTCAATATTTGGAGGCCAAACGAATTAAAAGATGGTAATGCAATTAAGGACGGAAGGAGCAGGGCGGTGTGTATTTTTTCCCCCCTCGGGGAAAGGGGAGGTTAATTAGTTCTGCTCGGGATGGTCGAGTTTGAAGTGTCTAGTGAGGAATTTATAACACCGACCGCAACTTCCAATGAAGGTAAGAGCTAGTCTGAGGATTCAGGAGTGATTTCTAAGAGGACGTAGTTACACATGGGACAGACTACAAAAAGTGAGAAGAGACCACCACATACTCTACAGAGGGTTCCCCCTAATAGTGCCAGGACCCAGCCTGGCGCACACACCATTGTGACAATCTTATTGACTCTATTCCCAGGACACTACTTTACATCCTATCTGTAGTTCTCATTCCCTTCACCTTCACACAACAGTGATGAATGCAAATTGTAATTAGAAAATAAGATTTAAATTAAAAACAAGTGTGGCCTGAGAAAGTTCCAGGGACGATCCCTACAGCAGTTACGAGAAAGGCAGCATGAGGTAGGAAGAGGAAGGAACAGCGGAAAAAGCAAACAGAGAGCTCCTCAAAGGATCGGGTGGTCTCATGAGACCTGGGAAAGGGTCATGGCACAGACCCACGCAGGAGAAAGGAAAAGTTGGTTATCAGTGTTAAATACCAGGGGGTGTTGCATTAAATGCACCAGAAAAGAGGCCACTCAAGTTGGCAATGAAAAGACCACGAGGTACCTTGGGGAGCTCCCATGGACAACTGAGAAGGAGCCACCTTGGAGAACTCCCATGGACAATTGAGAAGAAGCCACCTTGGGGAGCTCCCATGGACAACTGAGAAGAAGCCACCTTGGGGAGCTCGCATGGACAACTGGGAAGAAGCCACCTTGGGGAGCTCGCATGGACAACTGGGAAGGAGCCACCTTGGAGAACTCCCATGGACAACTGAGAAGGAGCCACCTTGGGGAGCACCCATGGACAACTGAGAAGGAGCCACCTTGGGGAGCTCCCAGGGACAACTGGGAAGAAGCCACCTTGGGGAGCTCCCAGGGACAACTGGGAAGGAGCCACCTTGGAGAACTCCCATGGACAACTGAGAAGGAGCCACCTTGGGGAGCTCCCAGGGACAACTGAGAAGGAGCCACCTTGGGGAGCACCCATGGACAACTGAGAAGGAGCCACCTTGGGGAGCTCGCATGGACAACTGGGAAGAAGCTACCTTGGGGAGCTCCCATGGACAAATGGGAAGGAGCCACCTTGGGGAGCTCCCAGTGGATAACTGGGAAGGAACCACCTTGGAGAACTCCCATGGACAACTGAGAAGGAGCCACCTTGGGGAGCTCCCATGGACACCTGGGAAGGAACCACCTTGGAGAACTCCCATGGACAACTGGGAAGGAGCCACCTTGGGGAGCTCCCATGGACACCTGGGAAGGAGCCACCTTGGGGAGCACCCATGGACAACTGAGAAGGAGCCACCTTGGGGAGCTCGCATGGACAACTGGGAAGGAGCCACCTTGGGGAGCTCCCATGGACAAATGTGAAGGAGCCTGGCTCTCTTCAAGCATGAGCCAGCCAGGAGCCAGCCCAGAACCAACAAAGGTGGACCTCCATGTGACTGTGTAGACAGAGCTTAGGATGCCACAAAGCATGGGACGATGCATAGGTGTACGAGGGAGAGCGGGATGAAGGGGATCTCGAGAAGCGGGAAATCCGGTGAGAGGCCATGGTGGAACATGGAAGACGCTGAGGTTCCCAAAGAAACATCCAGATGGACCAAGGTCCTAGAGGGATGAACGTGGGTGCTTTCAAGAGCTTAAGAGCCCGTCAGAACAGGTGCGCCTTCCCGAGGAGTCTTCCAAGATAGAAATAGAGTTAAATGCCCTGGCACAGGGGATTTTGAGGTGAAGGGGGGACCGGATATAGGTGTGTCAGCCAATGTGACTCCATGTTCTCAGAGCAGTCAGACTCCAGAGAGAGGGGAGGGGCAACGCCCCAGAGGTGTGAAAACAGGGACCCCAGTAAAGACAGGCGCAGGGATGGCATGCACAGTGTGTAAGGTCACGAAGTCTATCCAGGGCGGCCAAGCATGCATGGTCTCTGTGGATGGCCAGAGTGTTGGAGAACGAGTGCCGTGTGTACCGTGTAGGTACTGCAATGTGTCCAATACGTGTGCAGGCGTGTATTCATCCCAGCACAGTATAACCCTCCAGGGACAAAATGCTCACCCAACTGGTGAGTCCGCCCTTCAGCGGTCACCTTTGCACTCACCTGGGTCAACTCCACTCCTCACCCCAGTTCCCGCTGAAGGAACAAGGTTCCTGCTTAGTCGGGCTCCTTATGTTGCTGGACTTCCTGCCTCATGGGTACAGCTTCCGCTTTCTTCTTCCCGTAGGGCTACCCTCGAAGGACTGGGAACCCTTGGCTTGGTCTCAATGTCTGTCTTCATGTAATGCCAGACTCCCGGCTGGCCCAGGACAGCTCAACGTCTCGTATCCTCAACAGACTCCTTGCCACGTGGAAGACGCCACGTACACATTCCCATGTCCTTCGGTGTAACATCCACGAACACCCGCCCACGAGCCTGCGTGATCTGAGGCGTGGTGCAGAGTCTAAGGGTGTGGCTCACGGGCAGGGGTGAACGGCCACCGGAACACCCACTCCCACGGGGCCTGGACACCGGACTGTCCTTTCCCAGGGTGATGTCCACACGTGGAAGGTGGGGATGAAAAGCTTCGGGTTGTTTTAAGAAATGACAGGAACTAAAGACCCGACAAGGAACACAAAAGCTCTTTGAAGGTGCCCGGTCCCCAGGTAGCAGGGCAGACACAGGAGCTGATTTTGATGCAGAATCGCGCGGCCTCTCTGTTGTTAGTGCGAGACACCGTCTTGCTCTCTGTACGGGCGGAGAGGGGGTGCATGCATTGTGGGACTTCAAGGAAACCTCAGACAGCACAGGCAGGGTAGCCCACCACCAGGGGGACGGGAGACACAGCCATGATTTTGCAGAGAGACGTGTTCCCCCTCTGTTTTCTGTTTCAGCTCCTGGACTTCTCCCTCTCCGCCTGTTGCACTGTTCTCCCTACCGGCACCTTCCCCAAACTACCTGGCTTCTGTCTCGTACCTGCAACCCCCAGGGGGCCCCACCGTCACCCCGACATGAGACTCCTCATGAGGTCTTGGCTGAGCGTGTCCAGACACACGGGTAACTTTTGAGGTTCCCATGTTAAACCCTTGAGGGGCCCAGATTCCTCCTTCACCCCCGCCTGCAGGTCCCACCTTCCCTGCGCACGTGTATTTCCCTTCCTAGCGGCCCGTGTGTGTCCTTGGGGCCTGAGGGCAGGGCAGGGGTCACCTGCCCCAGAAGCGGGCGTGGCCTCTGAACAGGGGCATCGGCAGGGCCACTGGGGAAGGTGGAGTCAGGGCCTGAAACGCATCCAGAGCACGCGCGGCCCGTACCCCACCGGCTCCCTGTCCCGCCGCCCCTTGGTGATTCGCTCGCGCAGCCTCTGAGCTGGCGCCGCGGGGTCACTGAGGAGGAGGGAGGGCGGCTGGCTTTCCGCCAGGACGTCTGCGTGGGCCGAGAGCGCACCTCCAAACCGCCACCGTGTGCTGCACAGCCACGGCCGGGCCTCCTTACAGTCCTGATGCGGTGTGAATGCCGCTGTGACGGGACAGGACGCTGGGGGGGGGGGGGCATGGTGTGATGCGATAGGACACTCAGTGGGGGGTAAGGGCGACGCGCAGTGTGACGGGATAGGAACTCAGTGCAGGGGGGGGCGCGCTGTGACGCGACAGGACGCTGGGGGGGGCACGGTGTGATGTGATGGGACGCTCAGTGCGGGGGCGGGCGAGGTGTGACGCGATAGGACGCTCAGTGCGGGGGGGGGGGGGGACGCGGTATAACGGGAAAGGACCTCTGTGCAGGGGTGGGGGGCGCGGTGTGACGTGATAGGACGCTCAGTGCGGGGGGGGGGGGGACGCGGTATGACGGGAAAGGACCTCTGTGCAGGGGTGGGGGGCGCGGTGTGACGTGATAGGACGCTCAGTGCGGGGGGGGGGGACGCGGTATGACGGGAAAGGACCTCTGTGCAGGGGTGGGGGGCGCGGTGTGACGTGATAGGACGCTCAGTGCGGGGGGGGGGGGGACGCGGTATGACGGGAAAGGACCTCTGTGCAGGGGTGGGGGGCGCGGTGTGACGTGATAGGACGCTCAGTGCGGGGGGGGGGGGGACGCGGTATGACGGGAAAGGACCTCTGTGCAGGGGTGGGGGGCGCGGTGTGACGTGATAGGACGCTCAGTGCGGGGGGGGTGGACGCGGTATGACGGGAAAGGACCTCTGTGCAGGGGTGGGGGGCGCGGTGTGACGTGATAGGACGCTCAGTGCGGGGGTTGGGGGGCGCGGTGTGACGTGATAGGACGCTCAGTGTGGGGGTGGGGGGGCGGCGTGACGTGATAGGACGCTCAGTGCGGAGGGGGCGCGGTGTGACGCGATAGAACACTCAGTGAGGGGGGTCGCGGTGTGACGCGATAGAACACTCAGTGAGGGGGGGCGCGGTGTGACGCGATAGAACACTCAGTGAGGGGGGGCGCGGTGTGACGCGATAGAACACTCAGTGAGGGGGGGCGTGGTGTGACGCGACAGGACGCTCAGTGCGGGGGGGGGACGCGGTATGACGGGAAAGGACCTCTGTGCAGGGGTGGGGGGCGCGGTGTGACGTGATAGGACGCTCAGTGCGGGGGTTGGGGGGCGCGGTGTGACGTGATAGGACGCTCAGTGTGGGGGTGGGGGGGCGGCGTGACGTGATAGGACGCTCAGTGCGGAGGGGGCGCGGTGTGACGCGATAGAACACTCAGTGAGGGGGGGCGCGGTGTGACGCGATAGAACACTCAGTGAGGGGGGGGCGGTGTGACGCGATAGGACGCTCAGTGCGGGGGTTGGGGGGGCGGTGTGACGCGATAGGACGCTCAGTGCGGGGGTTGGGGCCCGGTGTGACGTGACAGGACGCTCACTGCGGGGGGGCGGGAGGGAGGCAAGGACCCCCGGAGCTGAGCCGCTGGCACCAGGTCCCTTCATCCTCCGCCCTGCCGTGGGGACAGGAGCCCTTGTGAGAAGGACGCTCCCACCGCGGAGGGAGATTCCGGCGAACTGGTCACTTTTCCCTTCTGAGGCCCGACCGTGGACGGACACGAGGCCCGGTTTCTGCAGGGACAGAACCCCGTTCCCACAGGCCTTCCTCCCGCCGGCCCAGGAGGCGGGGCAGGCTGGTCCGCCCCGTGGCGTGGACGCCCTGGCCTGAGCGCCCACACCTGGCAGATGTGCATCGCGCACGGACCGCGCAGGCCCAGCAGGTGCCGCGGAGCGTGGCCAGGACGCAGCTGCTCCAGTTTCCCGTCCGAGAAGCGCAGGACCCTCCTCTGAAGGCCTGTGCCCCCTGCGCCCTCAGGGACACTGTCCTCTCCCCGCCTCTGCAGGCACACGCGTGAAGCACCCCGGGGCGCACACACAGACACGCTCACGCAGCGGGCGAGGTGATAACCACATGATCTCATGCCCGTCTGACAGCACACATAGTGGTTTTATTTTTGAAAAATGCCTTCATTGATTTTTGGAGGGAGAGAGACAAACATCAATAAGAAAGAAACATGGATCGGCCGCCTCCTGCATGCCCCCCACTGGAGATCAAGCCCACAATCCGGGCATCGAACTTGTGACCTCTTGGTGCATGGGATGATGTTCAGTCACTGAGCCCCACCAGCCAGGCTGGGCACAGTTAATACAACATCACCGCCTGTATTCCCTGTACTATACTGGACATCCCCATGAGCATTCTGTAACCACCAATGTGTACCCCTAAAACTTTCCAGGGTCTTTCACCCGCCCATCCACCCAGCCCCCCAGTCCCCTCCCATCCGGCGACCGTCAGAATATTCTCTGTACCGGTGAGTCTGTTTCTGTTTCGCTCGTTGATTTTGCTTTTTCAATTTCACATATTGGTGAGATCACTTGGTACGTGTCTTTCTCTGTCTGAGTCACTTCCCTGAGCATCATACCCTGTGGGTCCATCCCTCCGCCGTCTTGAGAATACAGGACCACCGTCCCTGTCTGTCTGGAGCCTCATTTTCCCCAACCCCTTTCAACTAGACTCACGAACCTGACCTACTCTGCAAGGGTTACTTTGATGTAGCGACTTGCCTGGCCACGAGATGGCCCACGGCCCAATAAGGACAGGGATACAGGCGTATCGGTACGCGGCAGGTTCGAAGTGGCTCGCTACACGGCATCATGGTGAGAACGGCTGATAACCAGGGCCGTTGGGAGCCAAAGCCGGGGCACAGCTCATCCGCCTCTCTGCCTCGTGGCGTAAACAGAGTGAACCCCCTGCACCCAGCAGCTGAAGACCAAGGTGGGCAACAAGCGGCCTCAACACCAAGCGGCTGATAATAGAAAGAAAAGAAACTGGGGTGCGTCCCACGGAGCCAGAACCACATAAACGTTTACGTTCATGAACCACGTCCCGCATCCCTAAGAAATGGGACGTTTTGAAGTCGCCAACCTGGTTGCGTTCACGCACGGACCATCTGCATAACCCCGAGTCCTTCTGTGACATGGGCTGCGGTTCAGTAAGAGGGTGAAGACCGAGCCCGTCATCCGGGACCCCAGCCTGCCCCCGGGAAATCCCACGTTCTGTCCCCCTTGGGAAAACCGTGCGTTTTATCCCCCAGATGCAAAACCAGCTCAGCCCACAAGGGAACGACTCACTCATCAATTTGATTAACCGGGCACAGCGAACGCATACCACTGTTCCCCCCCTCTTCCCGGCTTTAATTTTACGACTGCAGTTTAATTATCATCAACAAACCCCAAGTCTGTGCTCTCTGGGGTAACCGAGTCGAATGCGTGTTATATATCATCGGAATGATTTTAATTAGGCCAAAGGTCTACTCCTATTATCTCCCAACTGGAGTTAAAGCTATTTTAAGGCTGTGCTGTCTGCAAAAAAACAAAAAAAACAACATTAAAAAAGTTACTTTTTCCTTTCTGGTGGCAGTCTTTTAATTCCTAGAGCTAGCTAGCTTTGCGTTTTGATTTTTTTCAGTGCTAAACATCTAAGTTTCCAAACGCAGCATGTGGGATGTGAGACCCAGAGAAAGTTTGGGCCCTGCAAAGAGATGATCGGATTATTTCAGGGTACCCCCCCCTGAAAAAAAAGAGAGAGACATTGTCCTCTAAAGAAAGTAGTCACACTTGTCCATGACACGAGGCAGTTACTGAGTTGAGATCTTCATCTTCATGAGGGAGTAAATCGATGCGTTAGATTGATAAATGCAGGTCATTAGGACTCTTACGGACTCATTACCGTGCCAGAGTGTTTGATGTAGGGATGTTGGTCTCTCGCAAGTGACCGCCCCTCTCTGGCTGCCTCCGAACACGGGGCCCCAAGCCCTGTGATTCCTTTAGACCACACGGGCACCACGCACCTGCTCCTCCGGCGGTGCGTCTGTCTTCCACCGGCAGTGCTCCCAGACTGCCCAGAGCCCTGGGTGATGTCCCGAGTTCTCTCAAGCTGTTTCTGACTACTTTCTCCAGCTGTGTAACCGATGTGAGCCATTCTGGAGGCCGCTGCTGGGGCAAAGGTCACGTCGTCTCCCTTGGTTTCCCTGGGGACTCTTGTAATTTGATGATGTAGGTGGTACCCCTCCTCACGGCGTCTTTCTCTTGTCTGCAGGTCCCAGTGACATGGGACTGTGCTGGTCCTCCCCTTAGAGGTTGAGGGCCCCTGATCGACCTCCTGTTTCTGCCGTTAGCGGGGGACCGTGTCTGGGCGAAGAGGAAGCTGCTAGCAGATGCTGGTGGAAGCTTCCAGGGTCCGCTCGGGGATGCTGAAGCCCCTAGAATCACGGCCCAGAGAATGAGGGGGCCACGTGCAGAGCGACCCTGCAGCTCCCACCTGCACAGGTGAGGTCCTCCTGCTCATCCCCTGAGTGCGGCGAGCCCAGCCTGGACCCACCGAGCTGACCTAGGAGAAAGGCCAGCCCCCTGAGCCCAGGCGAAGTCAACCCACCAAAAGCGACCGGAATGAATGGCTCTGGGCATCCACCCCTGATGTTTTCAGACGGTCCAACGTGCAAAGAACCTTGGCGCGGTTTCCGTCTTGATGAAATCCCGTTTCCGCACTGCGCACCCCAGTGACAACGCAGACACCCCCTGAACGGTACAGCAGTCAGTGCCGTCTATCCCGGAGCCTCGGGGCCGGGATTTTCTGTTCATGGGTGACTACGCAGAATTTCAAACGTTGTGACGACCGTCGTATTTGACGACTGGCACACTGGGGAACGGTTCTCAGGCTGGGGGATGAGGTCTTGAAGGGGTCACGGGTGGGCACAGGGTTACCTAACTCGGACCTCTTGTCTGGGATTCAATATACAGTCTTTCCACTCTGGTGTTGACTTGGAATTTTCTACAACAGAATATGTTTTGAAAATATGGTTAGCGACAGCCCTGGCCGGGTTGGTTCAGCAGTTAGAACGTCGGCCTGAGGTCCAGAGAGACCCAGGTTCGGTTCCTGCTAAGGGCACGTACCTCAGTTACGGTTTGTCCCCGGCCCCGGTTGGGGTCATGTGGGTGGCAGCCACTCGATGTGTCTCTCTCACGTCAATGTTTCTCTCTCTTCCTCCCTCTCTCCCTCCTGCTCTGTCTGAAGATAAATGCAAAAACCCTTGGGTGAGGATTAAAAAATATATATATGGTTAGCGACAGAGGGGAACGGGGTGGGGAGGTAGAAGGGGATAGAGGGGGATAAATAGTGATGGAAGGAGACTTGACTTGGGGTGGCAAACACACACACAATGTACAGATGATGTATCATAGAACTGTCCCCCTGAAACCTATACAATTTCATTTATCAATGTCACCCCAATACATTCAATAAAAAAATATGGTTAGCGACTGCAATGCGGCCTTCCTCGCCTGGGTTCCCAACCGCAGGAGCAGAGAGGAGGCCGGGATTTTAAAGCTCACATCTCAATCTGAGCCTCTCTCAAGAAAGCCAACGACGTGATTCATGCTAAGCTTTCTGTGCACGGTGCTGGGGCACCAACCGGCAGACCAGAGGCAGGTCCCCTTCCTTCCCAAGCCCAGGGCAGCGTCATGCCGCGTGTCCGCACGTGACTTTCCGAATCTCACACGGAACGTAAACACGCGGCGTTTTCGGGGTCCGCTGCGGACGGGACTGTCGCACGTTCGTGGTCGATGAAGACGTCTTGCTCTTGTGAAGCCAAGGGTGTTGGCAGCTCAAAGGGACCGCAGACTTCCTGAGGGACCCGGGTTCGGTTCCCGCTAAGGGCACGTACCTCGGTTGCAGTTTGTCCCCGGCCCTGGTTGGTCGTGTGGGTGGCAGCCACTCGATGTGTCCCTTTCACATCGATGTTTCTCTCTCTCTCTCCCTTCCTCTCTCTCCCTCCCACTCTACCTGAACAAAAAATGGAAAAATGTCCTCAGGTGAGGATAAAAAAATAATAATTAAAAAAAGGGACCGCAGACTAATCGAAGGTACTGAACCCCACGCTGGAGAGAACTCTGGGTGCCTCTGCCAAGACAGAGCAGAATCTGGGGCGATGGCGTTAATCCGTCCACTGGCCAACCATCTTCGACGGTTCGGGAACACACTCACCGGCGGCACGGGAACCAGGCTGGAGCATCGCTGTGGTCCGCATGCGTCCTTGCAAACTGCAATTAAAACTGCGGGAGAGACGCATGGAGACGCCTCTTCTGTGCACCTGCCGGAAACACCTCCTCCGTGCGTCCTCCTGTCAAGGTAAAGTGTGCTCCGTGACATAATCGGGTGAAGTCGCAACGGTGTCTTCAATGCAGCCATCCTGAGCTTCAG
The DNA here is from genome assembly GCF_014108415.1 of Molossus molossus. Lineage (NCBI taxonomy): Eukaryota > Metazoa > Chordata > Mammalia > Chiroptera > Molossidae > Molossus > Molossus molossus. The sequence continues at coordinate 145,544,444 of NW_023425355.1, forward strand.
CCCTCTGTGGCTGCAGCTACCGAGGCTATAAAAATGGAATTATTTCATGCTGGAATGCAATCCTCCAAATTGGCGGTTTAGGGGACCATGGATTCGCTGCGTCAAATCCTTTTCCTTCCACGGTATGTAAGCGTCTGTGTTCATGTTGGAGAATGCACGCGGCTACCCGAGGACGCCCCCGCCTAGCACAGAGGACAGGACCTTTTCCGTGATGTTACTGAAAGTCTCAAAACGGGTGGCCGATGCCAAGTGCGCTTGGCTTCCGCAGGCTGCACATCGACCCGGAGCCTGGCCTGCAGGAGGCACGGTTGGCCAGCGCCGAGGATTTCTGGACAGAGCAGCGGGCCACCCGTCGGGGACGCAGCTCAGGGCCCGCGTGACTGCGCATGATCCAAGCGCACGGCCCCTGGGTTCCCACAACGACTCTGCACCGGCACAAGCAACTCCTTCCGTTTGCAGAGAACCCAGGTGCAGCCCAGAAGCACACGGAGCATCGTTGGCAGAGAAATGCGCAGTTTAGAGGCACGGTACGGGATGAGCTGACACCGGACCCCGGCACGCCGTGGATGGACAAGAGGGTGAGGGGTGAAATCGCACTCTGCTCTGTCCCTGGGGCCTCTACCGTCATGTGGACGACACGTTCATGAGGGGCCTTCTCCTGCACCGTCTGTGATCACTGTGACGGACTGGCGCCCGGTGACCACGGAACTGGGCCGATGGCACGGAGGGTTCCCAGCCTCTAACTTATCATCTCGGAAGGGAATGCACCGGCAACACCAGTGGGGATGCTGCCGTGTCTGCCGATGTTCCACGCACGTCCCTCCTGCCTCCCGTCCCTTCCCATCACCCACGGAACCGCCTCCATCCTGTGGGGCCCACTTATCGCCGTCATCACTGTGAATCTGAACAACCGCGTGAGAAGGACCGTTCTCAGGCCCGGGGACTCGTCACTGCTGCCGTGCTGTGGGGGACACGCTCCACCACAGGGCTCTACACCTCCCCCGACACCAGGCGCCCTTCCGAACACCGTCACCGAAAACGCGGCACTATCCGATGTTCACCACCACGGTTCACTCAACCTTGTGCTGGTGACAAAGGAGGCCTAATTGCAGGATGCAAAGCATCACTGCCCCTTCTGTATAATCTTTTGACTTTAAGTAGATTGTAAAGAAATGGTAACATACCACTAAACAGGACTAAACAAGCCACACATTTAAAAAATTGTTTCTTTATTGATTTTACAGAGAAAGGAAGGGAGAGGGAGGGAGAGATAGAAACATCGATGAGAGAGAACATCGATGGGCCACCTCCTGCAGGCCCCCCACTTAGGATGGGGATCACAACCTGGGCATGTGCCCTGACCAGGAATCAAACCCGCAACCTCTTGATACAGGGTCGACGCTCAACCACTGAGCCACACTGGCCGGGCAAAACATGTCAAACATTTAAAGTGCATTAAGCCCTGGCCCATTTGGCTTAGCGGTTAGAGCGTCGGCCTGCGGTCCAGAGAGACCCAGGTTCGGTCCCCGCTAAGGGCACAGACCTCGGTTGCAGTTTGTCCCCGGCCCCGGTTGGGGTTGTGCAGGTGGCAGCCACTCGATGTCTCCGTTGATGTTTTTCTCTCTCTCTTCCTCCCATTCTATCTGAACAAAAAATAGAAAAAAAAGTCCTCAGGTGAGGATAAAAAATCAATAAAATAAACAAATAAATAAGTAAATAAATAAAGAGTCATTAAAACACAGGGCTTGTTTCTGGAGCAAAGGGAATGAGCGGAACTGATGCAGTCACACAGCAGTCGCTACATTTCCATGGGGCCTGACGGACAGAGTAACAGTGACCACCCGAGTGTCCTCTCGGAAACGGTGAGGAGATGGGCACGTGTGAGGAGATGGGCACGTGTGAGGGGATGGGCACGTGTGAGGGGATGGGCACGTGTGAGGGGATGGGCACGTGTGAGGAGATGGGTATGTGTGAGGACTATGTGTGAGGAGATGGGCACGTGTGAGGAGATGGGCCCGTGTGAGGAGATGGGTATGTGTGAGGAGATGGGCACGTGTGAGGAGATGGGCACGTGTGAGGAGATGGGCACGTGTGAGGAGATGGGCCCGTGTGAGGAGATGGGTATGTGTGAGGAGATGGGCACGTGTGAGGAGATGGGCACGTGTGAGGAGATGGGCCTGTGTGAGGAGATGGGCACGTGTGAGGAGATGGGCACGTGTGAGGAGATGGGCACGTGTGAGGAGATGGGCACGAGTGAGGAGATGGGTATGTGTGAGGAGATGGGCACGTGTGAGGAGATGGGCACGTGTGAGGAGATGGGCACGTGTGAGGAGATGGGCACGTGTGAGGAGATGGGTATGTGTGAGGAGATGGGCACGTGTGAGGAGATGGGCCTGTGTGAGGAGATGGGTATGTGTGAGGAGATGGGCACGTGTGAGGCGATGGGTATGTGTGAGGAGATGGGCACGTGTGAGGAGATGGGCACGTGTGAGGGGATGGGCCTGTGTGAGGAGATGGGCACGTGTGAGGAGATGGGCACGTGTGAGGAGATGGGCACGTGTGAGGCGATGGGTATGTGTGAGGAGATGGGCACGTGTGAGGAGATGGGCACGTGTGAGGGGATGGGCACGTGTGAGGGGATGGGCACGTGTGAGGGGATGGGCACGTGTGAGGGGATGGGTACGTGTGAGGGGATGGGCACGTGTGAGGAGATGGGCACGTGTGAGGAGATGGGTATGTGTGAGGAGATGGGCACGTGTGAGGAGATGGGCACGTGTGAGGAGATGGGCACGTGTGAGGAGATGGGTATGTGTGAGGAGATGGGCCCGTGTGAGGACATGGGCCCGTGTGAGGACATGGGCCCGTGTGAGGAGATGGGTATGTGTGAGGACTATGTGTGAGGAGATGGGCACGTGTGAGGAGATGGGCATGTGTGAGGGGATGGGCACGTGTGAGGGGATGGGCACGTGTGAGGAGATGGGCACGTGTGAGGAGATGGGTATGTGTGAGGACTATGTGTGAGGAGATGGGCACGTGTGAGGAGATGGGCACGTGTGAGGAGATGGGTATGTGTGAGGAGATGGGTATGTGTGAGGACTATGTGTGAGGAGATGGGCACGTGTGAGGAGATGGGCACGTGTGAGGAGATGGGTATGTGTGAGGAGATGGGCACGTGTGAGGAGATGGGTATGTGTGAGGAGATGGTTATGTGTGAGGAGATGGGCACGTGTGAGGAGATGGGCACGTGTGAGGAGATGGGCACGTGTGAGGAGATGGGTATGTGTGAGGAGATGGGCACGTGTGAGGAGATGGGTATGTGTGAGGAGATGGGCACGTGTGAGGAGATGGGTATGTGTGAGGACTATGTGTGAGGAGATGGGCACGTGTGAGGAGATGGGTATGTGTGAGAAGATGGGTATGTGTGAGGAGATGGGCACATGTGAGGAGATGGGCACGTGTGAGGAGATGGGTATGTGTGAGGAGATGGGTATGTGTGAGGACTATGTGTGAGGAGATGGGCACGTGTGAGGAGATGGGCACATGTGAGGAGATGGGTATGTGTGAGGAGATGGGCACGTGTGAGGAGATGGGTATGTGTGAGGAGATGGGTATGTGTGAGGAGATGGGTATGTGTGAGGACTATGTGTGAGGGGATGGGCACGTGTGAGGGGATGGGCACGTGTGAGGGGATGAGCACGTGTGAGGGGATGGGCACGTGTGAGGGGATGGGCATGTGTGAGGGAATGGGCACGTGTGAGCAGACAGGCACGTGTGCGTAGACGGGCACGTGTGAGCAGACGGGCACGTGTGAGGAGACGGGCACGTATGTGTGAGGAGACGGGCACGTATGTGTGAGGAGACGGGTACGTGTGAGGAGACGGGTACGTGTGAGGAGACGGGCACGTGTGAGGAGACGGGTATGTGTGAGGAGATGGGTACGTGTGAGGAGATGGGTACGTGTGAGGAGATGGTACGTGTGAGGAGATAGGTACGTGTGAGGAGATGGGTATGTCTGAGGAGATGGGTATATGTGAGGAGATGGGTATATGTGAAGACACACTCAACCTCATCTAAACGTCAGTCTTTGTTCGTTCCTCCTTTGCCGTATTTTGTACCGTGGCCTAAACCCATCGTCATTGCTCCTCTCCTCCAACCACCGCAAACGTGTCTCCAAGCCTGACGAGCCCCCGATGGCGCTGTGTCCCCAATGTCCCGTGAAGGCTCAGCCCACCTCCTGCAAGTGGGGAAGGAGGACGAGGTGTTCCCCACACTTGAGCGATCCTTCCTTCGCGGAAGCAGGTGGTGACGGAGACCCCACCGACGAGTGTCGTTGCGCCGCCGCGGGACCATCTCTCTCGGCCGGTTGTGCAACAAGGGCACAGTTCTGCTCATGGGAGGGTTCACCATGAGTCCCTGGGGCGCTGTGGGGTGCCACGTGAACTCAGTCCCGCCTGGCGGAGCTGCCTCGACCTGGGGTGTTGAGAAAGGGCTGCGGGATCCTCCCTCTGCCCAGGAGGCCCCGAGGGAACACGCACAGTTTTCATCGAGGCTCAGGAGACCCCAGAACGCCTTCCCGCCGTGTGCCCACACCGTGAAAACTTCAGCAAAAGCCCGGCTGATGGCCGTTGCCCAGCTAACAAAGCGGAGACACAGAAAACCAAGCGCCTTTCCGTTCGAAAGCAATGCATCCACTACGGAGTCCACCTCTCCTTGCGACTGGTACCCTCAAGCGACTTGGCTGTCCCAGCAAATCGCTCCAGCATAGATGCCGGGTCCTGGATTCACTGGCTTCCTTCACCCCGTGTCCTCCTGGGAACCTTCCCGGGCAACATCAGCAGAGCAACTTGTATCACTGACACAGATCCGTGTGTTTACACAGTGTCACAATGTATCCGATACTGTCTCAGACACTAGCCCAGGAGCCTTCTGCAGACATTTAGGACATGCTCATCCCTCTGTGGGCTGTTCATAGCCCCCTGGGGTTATGGGGCAGGAGAAAACCTGTGAGGTCAAACCTGCAGATCAAGAAAATCTATCCGTTTACTTTTTTTTTTTTTTAAACCGAGACAACTGCATAAATCTCAGCCGGCAGCAGCCACTTTGTGTCCTGTTTTCTGCAGGCTCCTGCTTCTGCAAGAGGACAGGCCTGATGTGTCTGCACTGACAAGACACAGAGGAGCCTGCAGAAGCCCTCGGATGAATGAGTGTCAGCAAAGCTCACCCCAGAGTCCAGCCGATCCCGTCCGCGTGGCCCTGTCTGTTCCGGTGTGAGCGTGGGAGCAGGGCCCCTGCACCAGCTCTGATGGGGGGGGCCTGCCCTTCTCTTCAGTGACTGACCCGGAGCATTTTCCTTGCCTGATAAAATGCCACCTGCACCTTGCTGAGAATGACCCGAAACGCAGTGTCCCCAGCCTTGTTGCAGAACGTCCTTCCTTTTCAGCACCGAGCACAGACTTTGCACCCATGCATCGTTTCCAACCCCGATGTTATTTTTATTTTTATTTTATTTTATTTTATTTTATTTTATTTTATTTTATTTTTCCTCACCCGAGGATATTTTTTTTCCATTTTTTGTACAGATAGAGTGAGAGGAAGAGAGAGGAAGAGAGAAAGAGAGAGAGGGAAACATCGACGTGAAGGGACACATCGAGTGGCTGCCACCCGCACGACCAACCAGGGCCGGGGACAAACTGCAACCGAGGTACATGCCCTTAGCAGGAACCGAACCCGGGTCTCTCGGGACCGCAGGCTGATGCTCTAACCGCTGAGCCAAACTGGCCAGGGCATCCAACCCCGATGTTTAAAAGCACAAGAAGCAGGCATCTCGCCAACAACCGGAACCCCTAACCCTGGAACCCCTGGCCGCGCGTGACGTGGAACGCTCGAAAAGCTGCCGGGAGGCCTCGGCTTCACCACACGACGCTGACGTTTAATCTTTTCCCGAGACTAAAATCCCATCGACGGAGCGAAAAGCATCGCCTCCCCGCAGGCCCCTACCGAGGCTCAGGAGACCTGTTTCGGAGGATTTCCAAGGTGACGCCGTGGATGGCGCATTCAGAGAATAGTTTGTAAAGCTGTGTTGAGGGTAAAATGTCGCCGTTCAAATGGCCATCATCGCTCAACAGACGTCACATACTTTGCAGTGTATGATCAGCGAGGCAACATGGAATATCCCGGCCGGAGATCCGCGGTAGTTAACGTGTCCATTCGTGGGCCATGCAAAGAATGAAGTCTGCGTTCTTCCCCACTGACACGGCCCGTGCGGAGTCGCTGTCCACACGTCCGGGCCGCAGTCAGGATTGGGCCTTCAGGAGCCGAAGCATTTCTCAGGGAAGACACCTGAGCGCCTCCCGTACGGAAGGACCGTTAACCTCTCAGCAGACGGACAAAGAGCCGCCACGTGGTACCGAGTCCTCGGTGTGCACACAGGGAGCCCTTGCGAGTCCCTCGTGTCCTCATTCGGAACGCGGACACTCCCTTCGGGAAAAAGGCTGCGCTAACTCAGCTCGGCACCGGGAAAGGGGGTCCGTTCCGCTCACTTTACTCGGAGCCCCGCACACCAAGCCACGGAGCGAAGGGACGTTCCCCACAGGGAGTGACAGCAAGTCAGAAGCAGACATGGTGTTGGGAACACGGCCGGCCGGTTGGCCGCAGGGCGCTCGAGTCTCCGACGCGTGCTGTCCGGGCACGTGGGGCGGTCCCGGAGGGAGCCAGATGGACAGCAGGTAGGCAGAACCAGACAGCGAGGGGGCCAGGGAGTCTGCTCTTTACAGCACATCTCTTACTTTCTTTTCTTTATTGATTTTTTTTTTTTTAGAGACAGAAAGGGGGAGAGAGAGAGAGAGAGAGGTAGAAACATGGATGAGAGAGAACATCGATGGGCTGCCTCCTGCATGCCCCCCCGCTAGGGATCGCCCCACAACCTGGGCATGTGCCCTGACCGGGAATCGAACCCACAACCTCTTGGTGCAGGGTCGACGCTCAACCACTGAGCCACATCGGCCGGGTGCATCGCATATCCCTTGCCAGGGACCAAAGAGGAGGGATGGCTGTACCTCTCAGGTCACTGGAAATCCGGAGGAACCGCTACACAACCAGCGACCTGTGTCCACACACCCCCACGCTGCTGTCCCCGTCACCTGCCTGCCTTCCTGTGGACACAGCTGAGCTTGGTGCAGAACTGCTGGGTCGAATGAGACCCTACGCCCACCCCCGTGCCCCTGACCTTCCCTCTGCAGCCCGCTGCTCCGGGGCTTATCCCGCCTCGGGGGTGTTCCTCAGAACCCAGTCCAACGAGGAGAGAGCAATCTTTCTGTCTCTAACTGCAGAGTCTGCAAACTTCTCTGCTCCAAACACCTGTGAGGCAAGGCAGCCGCTTCACCCGACCGCAGGGCCAACTAAAATACCTGGGAACCACGCCCACAGAAACGTACAGGGGTGCTGGAGGACACAGGCGTGTCCTGCACGGAACACGGAAATGCTGTTCTGTGACTCTGTTGGTACCCACGAACTTATCGCCTTCCTCCCCAAATGGTCAGTATTTCTTACATCTGATTAAAAAAAAAAAATTAACACATTAGCCCGGCCGGTGTGGCTCAGTGGTTGAGCGTCGGCCCTGCACCAAGAGGTCGCTGGTTCGATTCCCGGTCAGGGCACATGCCCAGGTTGTGGGCCTGATCCCCAGTGGGGGGCCTGCAGGAGGCGGCCAGTCCATGTTCTCTCTCATCCATGTTTCTATCCCTCCCTCTCCCTTCCTCTCTCTCTGAAATCAATAAAGAAAAAGCAGTTGAAAAAAATTAGGACATCTATGTGTTCATGGTACATGCATACCATGGAGTACTACTGAGCCAGGAAAAAGAATGGGATCTTTTTTGGGACGACGTGGACAGACCCAGATGGTATCGCACTCATGAAATAAGGCAGACACGCAAAGACCCATGCCGTGGGATTCCACTTACATGTGGAATACAAAAGAAACAGATCAGAACAACTATAAATAAATTAAAAATAAGTCATCAATAAAACAGAAACACACCCCTAAATATAAAGGCCAAACGGATGGTTGGCAAATTGGGAGAGGGTGATGGGGATCAGTGAAATTTAAAAACATAGCCCTGGCCAGTTCGGCTCAGCGGTGAGCGTGCCGGCCCTCGGACCCAAGGGTCACGGGTTTGATTCTGGTCCAGGGCAGGTACCTGGGTTGCCGGATCGGCCCCTCACTCCAGGGGTGATCGTGCGGGAGGCAACCAATCGCTGTGTCTCTCTCACATCGATGTTCCTCTCTCCGCCTCCCTCCCTCCCTTCCACTTTATGTAAAAATCAATGGAAAAAATATTCTCGGGTGAGGACTAACAAAAATATGGAGGGACATGAAATAAAATAAAGACATTTTTGGTGAGCCCCGGAAAAGGCTGAACACAGTGTGCGGGATGAGTAATTGGGCCTCTCCGGTCCTTCCCATCCGGGGGTGAGCGGCCACTTCATTTCTTGCCCATCTCTGCACGTCTCACCGCGTCCCTGAAGCGTGACACACGCCACGTGTGTCTTGAAGCGGGAGGCGCGTTCACCGGGGTGCAGTGCGGTCAGCAAGCCGCACGCCGGGGAACCGCGTGGTGCTGGAGAAACTCGGACACCAGACACAGTCGTCATCATGGCCAAGAAACACTTTATTAACGTCCCGTTGCCCAGCAACGCCGCTCTGGGCGACCGTGACTGGATGCGCGCACGTGACCGATGGCGGCCCTCGGACACAGACCCGGCGCAGTCCCCTGTCTGCTGTCCTGTGGTCCCCGGGCCTCCTCCAGGGCGCCCCGTCCCCCTCCTTCCCGAATCCTTCCTCGCCTCGGGGCAGGGGGCGCGCCTCATCCCAGGCCGTGGTCCTGACCTTGTCAAACAAGGCCTGTCTCCGCGTTGCTGTTGAAATGCTAGGGATATAAAGGTGTAAACAAACCAAAACCCACATGTTCCAAGCTTCCAGACCGACCACTAGGACTGGGGTACATAACAAGCATTAGTACCACAGATGCTGGGGAAGCAAGTCGCTGGAACCGGATCTTCAGCAAAACGAACACACACAACACAACAGAACCTCGTGGGCACAGGCAACAGGTGGTGATTCCCGGGGGGAGGGGTGTGGAGGTGCAGGGGGTGAAGGGGGTCATGGTGATGGAAGGAGACTTGACTCGGGGGATGAACACGCAATACAACATACAGATGATGCCTTACAGAATTATACACTTGCATCCTTTATCATTTTATTAGCCAACGTTGCCCCAATCAATTCAATTTTTTTTTTTTTTTTTAAAGAAAGAAACGTTAGGTCTCTCCGGAACAAAATAATTCCATTGTCCTGCCGTACATGCCGGGCAAAACTTTCGGATGGTAAACAGTAGGACGATCCATTTCAAATAAATCTGCTTTTCTAAATACCTTCCAACATAACGGTCATCTAACTTTTACTGAGGCCAGAATTTCTGAAAGCTCATGAGACTTCTAAAGCTATAGGTATCCTTCATTTTCCCTTAACATTTAGAGATTAAAGTTAATTGTATACATAAATACGTGTTCATATACTCTACGCACAGGCTTCAAGTTGTTCATCCGCGACCCACATTCCAGCATCCTAAACTGTGAAAAGTCCGTCTGCGTGGACTTTCTTAAACTTTGACCCAACACGATTCTTTTTAAAAATAAATTCGTAACAGCAGCTTTAAATAGTTGTTGTCCTGTAACGTCAGCAGTTGTCCTGACCCGTTGCTGCCCTGCGGGTGCATCTTCAAGGAGGTGGTTTTCTAAACCGGCCTGACGAAGTGTCAGCAGTTTCCGGCATGAGAAACCTACCTTAACAGTAGGACGATCTGTGAACATCCACCGGTGTTAACGGAAGAGGGAGAACCATCACGTCCCTCTTTACAATCTACCTCGTTTGCGGAGAGAAAGAAACCGTGCCGACGTAAGTCCACAGAGTTTGAATAATGTTCGGTGTGTTCTAAATAATACTGATCGTGATCACCCTCCCGTCAATAGTGGGAACGTATCAGCATCGATTAGTGGCAACGCAGAGGGTCCCGTGTTCATGTCGCGTTGCCTAGGTCAGGATTCGCTGATGCTTCTTAAACTGTATTCTCTGTGCCCCGGGGGCGACGGCGGAGTCCCGCCGGCCGTCACGTCGTGGCAAACGACGCCCGGTGCCTTTGCTCACACACGTTGGCCGCGGATGGACAGGTTGGTGTGCACCGGAGGTGGACACGCCCCTTCCTCCGTCGTGCATGTACACGAGCGCACACACGTCCGCCACGGAAGGCGCACGGCTCACAATTGTCCCTCTGCGTGCAGCTAACCCTGACGTCTCCCCGGGGTCACCGTGGGCTCTGGTGGGGCCTTTGGGTGATAAGATTGAGAAAGGGTGCCGGTCCGAGGTGCTGGCCACCCTGGCTGCACAGTGACCCTGCCGACACCGTGGTGCCGAGGGAGGGGGAGCGGACACTGTGCGCCCCTCCTGTCCCCGCCGCGGCTAAGGGCTCCTTCCTCGGTCTGGCTGTTCGCGGGGACACTGGCAAGACAGGCCGGAGGACGAAGCACAGCACATCTGTAGCCAGGGCTTCCAGAGCAGGTTGCGCAGGGACAGCTGGTTGGGCACCTCCTGCACGGTGTGCGCGTGGCGGTCGGCGGCGTCCTGCATGGTGGCCACGATGTCCCAGAAGCGGGGCTCGGTGCTGGGCGTCACGGGGCTCCTCTCCCTGGGGTCTCGGGACAGGTCGAAGAGCAACGGCGGGTGATGGCGGGTGACGAAGTTCCCGTGACAGAAACACACGTGTGTGGGGAAGCAGCCGTTGGCGCCCTCGGGGCTGAAGTTGGGTGTGAAGAAAAAGGCCTTCCAGATGGACGTGCCTGGGTGGACAAGGACAGAGCCGTGTCACGGGGAAAGCGTCATGAGAGCCCCGCCCACCCGCTCATGCAGCGGCATCAGGACGGCCGGGCTTCCGCAGGGGACGCGGCCTTTCGACCACGGGCGCGATCTGGGCGTTTCTTGCACGCCAGGCGCAGGAGAGAAAACCCAGGCCTGCGATCCGGTGCAACCGGCCAGGAACGCAGAGGAAACAGGAACGCACAGCTCCTGCGGTGCACACCGCGCACGCCCTGGCTGCCGCATCGCTGCCTTGGCCCCGCTCACTCCCCCCTCCCTCCGTCTCTCCCCCTCCTGACTGTCCCCACTCTCTGATTTATTAAGCAATGCTTCGGGGGAAGAGGGGAAAATGCCTATTTGTTTCCCCGTAGAACTCAAACAGGATTGTCATTTCAGTGCCGTCAACTCTCCGCTCGGAAATGTCGAGTGGGCACTTGATAAACACACAGTGATTAAGAGGCTACAAGCTCCCGGCTCGGCTCCCAGCGGTACTCCAACGTCCTCGTCCTCAACGTACAGCCTGGGTTTCTGCTCGAAACAAGACGGGAGGAAGAGGTAGGCTCACTGCTAACGCGTACAACCGTGGATGTGCACACACGCACGCACACACGTGCACACACATGCACACACATGCACACCTGCATGCACACAAAGAAACACACGCACATGCATACATACATGCACACGCAAACCTGTGTGCACACACACGGAAATGCACACATACATGCACACCCGTGTGCACACGCCCATGCACACACACATGCACACACACACACATGAAAACACATGCACATGCACACATGGCCATCAGGAGCAATTGGACATGCAGGACCTCATTGAGCATTTCATTTTCTCAGCCATGAGAAAGCCCCAAGGTATCCAATCCACACCCTTGTGAGTCTGGGACTGTGGATGGGGGGCCCGCCCACTGCCCACCACCCGTGGGGAACAGACATGACCTTTGGGGGTGACACAGATGTTCTAACCTGAGATTTGACTACACTTGCAGAACTGTGTATGTTTACTGAAAGTTACTGAATTGGGCCTAACCGGTGTGGCTCAGTGGTTGAGCGTCGACCCTGCACCAAGAGGTCGCCGGTTCGATTCCAGGTCAGGGCACATGCCCAGGGTGTGGGCCCATCCCCAGTGGGGGGCGTGCAGGAGGCAGCCAGTCCATGTTCTCTCTCATCGATGTTTCTGTCTCCCTCTCCCTCTACCCTCTTCTCTCTGTAAAATCAATTAAAAAATATATTAAAAGTTACTGAATCGGAACTATATGGTCTGTATTTTATACCTTAATAAAGGTGTTAAAAATTCCAAATCAGGGGAATTTACTAACCCCAGAGAAGGACGGTTAAATTGTTTAGAAAATACAAGTTCTGTGTTCCGTGAAATCCCCGAATATTAAAATTCCAGAAAGATGTTCCAACCATTACGCAGTGACGGACTCATTTCCTGCATGTTCCCCGAAGTCCTGGCTTCCTGCCGAGCAGACCGCTCACCGAACACCCCGATGCGGGTGTGCACGCCGTGCCCGGGTGTGGAAACGTGGCGGACCACAGCAGAGGACACGCGTGGGCTGACGGCTCAGGGGCGGGGTGGAGTCTCTCCCACGCTGTCCTGTCCGGTTCCCACACACGTGCGCGGCCCCGCCTGCTAGTGCGCCCCACACCTAATTAACTCGCTTATGGCCACGGTGACTTTTATAATTACGGCTACGTAGCCGCCCATTGCCCCCAACACAACATGCATTGAGAGACTCAACTCCAAGCAATTGTCATGAGTGTGTGCACGGTCCCCAGACAGCCACTGGCCTCCCCCACGCGTGGAGCCTGTCTGGGGGTTTGGGGGAGACCTGGCCGGCTTCCAACAAGCACTGCGGATATTTTGCACGTGACTGCACCATGGGAGGCCCCCGGTCTGTGCCGGAGCGGATGGGGAGGCAGGATGGAGCGTCTGCGTCCATTTACGTGTTCAGCATGTGTCTCTCCTTCACACGGAGCCAGCGTGGCTCCCAGGCACAACTCCTGGACGCGGTGACCGTCCCCAGCAGACTTTCAAAGAGAAGCGGGTACCATTAACATTCCTATCGAAGCCTCTCGTCCCCCCCTGCCCCCACCAGGTGGGACTGATGTCCTCCAGGAGCCTCTTCTGCGGCGTCGCGGCAGCCACTTGGACTGTCCCTGGGTCGGGGTCGGCCGGGACACACCGGCACGCAGCTGCACGCGGGGACCCGCTCTGCCCTGGCCGAGGGCACCGCAGCCTGAGGGCGCTCGGGACTGGGCATGCATCACGTCCCGCTGCGTGTACAAGCCCGAGAGAGTCCCGGCTGCCGGAACAAATCCGTTTTAAGAGCTACTCTTTCCCTGTTGCTTTTGCAAGCGGTGCCCACGGATGCCCCCTTATCGAGTTAGCGCCCTGCTGCCTGGAGGGGACCTGGGGGGTGGGCTTCACCGCCAGCCGGAGACCTCAGGCACCCCGGCCCGGGAGGGGCCGGTGCTCGCTCCCTCGAACGTGCACAGAATGAACATCGTTTTCTGAAGAATCGTTGGGAAGCCACACACAGGTGTCGGCCTTTTGCATCTGCTCATTCGGGTTTTTAAAACGCTTTATAAAAAGACACAGTGCGGATTGTCTGTACGAGGGCCTCGGACCACTCGGGACGCGCTCGACAAGAGGAACGGGGCTGTGTTTTATTTTCATAGGGACCCCCAGAGAGGCGTCCTGCGATTCACCCGGAATCCCGGCACCCACGTCTTCAAAGGTGTTATTTCTAAGGAAAAACACCAAACCCCAGTTTTCGGATGAAACTGGACACGCCGCCTAATTCCGATAGACAGATTTAGTCCCAAAACTCTTTGCAGAACTTATTTCGCCCCGGGTTTCTCTCCATCAACAAGAAAACTGATTCCAAACAATGTACTTTTCTCTGCTCTACAAAGCGTGGCTGGCTGTTGGGTGGACACTGCATTTCCCTGCCCGTTGGTGTCCTCGCGGGTCTGGGGCAGTGACCAGCGTCCTGTGCACCGTGGCTCAGTGGCTGGTGTAGTAGAATGTGCTTGAACTCTGCCTGAGCTTTCACTGGCCTTGTACTGAGCTCCAGGGTCTGACAGTTTGGGGTCACGCCCCAGCTCTGCGATTTTCCAGCCGTGACGCTGGGCGTGCTATTACCTGCTCTGTGTTCTCGTCCCCTCGTCGAGGTGAGGACAATGGTACCGACCTCGGCGCACGGCTTAGAGGATGCACAAGCCCTTCCTGCCCCGGGCGTCTCGGATGGGGGCCAGGCGCGCAGGGAGACCCCCGAGCTGTGCCGCGTGCGTTCTCCAGGCCCGAGCGCCCGTTGCCGTGGCTTCTGTTCAGTTCGAACGGCTTCCACACCCTGCTCGGAGTGGACCCCTCAGATTCGCGTTTTTCTGGGGTCCGTGCTGGGAGCATCTCCCACGACAGCGCCCCCTGAGGTGCTTTGTGAATCCATCGAGGACTGTGGTCTTCTCCCTTTGCGAGAGACCCACGCCCCGGGACCCGAGGCTCGCCTCCCGTCACGGTGACCACTGAACGGCCGTCTGGGAATCCACGCCGTGGCCCCCCAGCCCAGGGGCCCTCCTTGCTTTCAGAACACGCCTCCAGCATCACCCTACGAGATCCCTTATCCTCAGGCAGCACCGCACACCGACACCCCAGGTCCTCTCTGAGACCCGAAGATCTGAGGCAGGGGCCCCACCCGGGGCCGCCCCTTCTCACCGGCGTCTTCTACCTCAGTGGCCACGGGACCCAGGGCGCTGTGGGGCGGCCCTCGTCGGGAGCCCCAGGCTCTTCCTCCCTGTTCCCGGGAGCCCGGACCCTGAACCAGCCAGCAGGGCCTCCTGGATCAGACCCCAGCTCCTGAGGCCGGCTCGGCCGGAACTCACGCCGCCGTGGTGTGGAGAAGCCGCAGGTGCAGGCGGCTGCGCCAGGGGCCCCCCAATGCACCCCCCGCGGGTCCCCCCACCCTCGCTGCCCCTGGTGCCAAGTGTCGGAAAACCCAGCACGGCCTTGGTGCGGGCTGGGCTTGCACACCAGGGAGCGGCAGTGTGCAGCCTGGCACAGCGTGGGTACACAACGCGGACCACACTCTTCCCTCCCCTTCTGTGTGTGCTCGGGTCCCCCCCGTCAATGCTTTCTGTGCACGCGATGGTCACTGGCAGGTGCTGGGTAAGTCAACAAATGAATGAGAGGATGGGGTGAGCAGGTGGGGCAGAAGGACAGGAATGGGGGGTCCTCGTGGGCAGACAGGACGCCACGCGCACCCCCTGCCGGTCCTCGGGGCCCAGCAGGACGGGGACACGGCCACATGGTGAGGACAGGAAAGCAGGCTGCTTGGAGGCGCCTGGTCATGGCAGGTGGAGGAACAAGGAGGTCAGAGACCTCGGAGACACCCTCCCCTCGGGGTCCCTTGCCATCGAAGCAGGGCAGGTGTAAGGCGGTAACGTGTGCGCACAGGGCATCTGTGCGTCCGGGCGGAAAGCCATTGGGGGCGCGGGGCACAGCCACGCCCAGGCGGCGGGCCGGGCGGCGGGAAAGCCAAGCTCGTGTCCCCGACGGCCGTGTTCGGAAAGATGACGTGGAGGGTCCTGCTCACGGTCCCCCGAGGGGCGGAGACACCCAGGCGGCGGGTGGAGAGCGTGTCGGTGACGGCAGTCAGAGCGCTGGCTGTCTGCGGGGAAGACGCTCTGACGAACCAAGGGGCCCACGCTGCAGGCAGGCGGTGCTGGGTCCAAACCCAACTTTGCCGCCGGTACCTGACCTCCAGCACCGGTGTCCCCCCGATGATGGGGACCTGCCTTCGGAGACACTGGGCCCTGCTCCCGGCCTGTACCCAGGCACCGAGAGCTCCCGGACACACGGGTCCTATAAAGACTCCACGCCCCTGTCCCTCTAGGCTGGGTGGGCGCAGCTGCCCGCGCGTGGGACACCATCGGGAGTCTGTGCGTCTTCCTCGGCGCATAACAGCCACACACCCTTCCCGGCTTCATTTCCATCCACTCGCCCGCCCTGCTGACCCCAGGCGGACACCATCATCACGGACCGCGAAGAAGACACGGCCGCGCCCTCCAGGGGTCCAGACACCCCTGGGGTCCGCCTCCCTGAGACTCCCGTCCCCGCCGGACTTCGCCCAAGAGGCCAGACACCAACTTCCCTCCGAGGTCAGCGGCTGTTAGTCTCCGTCGCCTGTTCCAGCCACAGCCGTCATCGGAGTCTGTTCCCGGGGCGGACGGGCAGAGACCCAAGGCCAAGTGCCCAGGGGTGACCTCAGACATGGACGGGCTGCGCCGTCCGGAGCTGTCTTCCAAGGACACACACGGCCTCCCCGAGGAGGGGACGTTCCCCAAGGACAGGTTTACGACGGCAAAGGGGGTGATGCCGATGGAGGGAGAGCTGGGGGGGCACGCAGGCGGCGGTGACTGTGACAAGCCGGGGTGAGAACAGAGGGAACACCGACCCGCACCTCGTGTCGAAGTCTACGACCAGAGCCGTGAACCCTGTTGTGGAAACACCAGCACAGCAGCACAAGCAGGGACGTGTACGGAGAAGGGCCGGACGCCTGACGCTCGGCAAGACCAGGGGACCGGTATGCTGAGCTCAGATCGAAACGTGTGCAGCGTTGGGGCACGCGGTGGCTTTTGTGTGTGTGAGTATTCAAGGAAAAAATTCCACGTTGATTATTTTTTGCTCTGTAAGGAGGGAGCCTCGCTTTGGAAAATTAACAGAGCCACGGCCGGCCCTGATTTCATCCACGATCTTCACGCCACGTTCGCGCAGACACGTGAACACCTCCGCAGAGCGTGGATGTCTATTTCCAAAGTGGTCTAATGCGGTTCACAAGGTGAAATGAGGGGTCATATGAAAATGTATGCGAATAAGGCCCTGGCCGGGTAGCGCAGTGGGTGACAGCATCATCTCGATATGCCAAGGTTGCGGGTTCGATCCCTGGGCAGGGCACATACAAGAAACAACCAATGCTGGTGTGGCTCAGTGGTTGAGCGTTGACCCTGCACCAAGAGGTTGCGGGTTTGATTCCCGGTCAGGGCACATGCCCAGGTTGTGGGCCTGATCCCCAGTGAGGAGCGTGCAGAAGGCAGCCACTTGATGTTCTCTCTCTCATCGATGTTTCCATCTCTCTCTCCCTCTCCCTTCCTCTCTCTCTAAAATACATTAAAAAAAAATTAAAAAAGAAAGAGAAACAGCCAATGATGCATCAACCACGAATGCATGAATAACCGGGACAACACATTTCTCTCTCTTCCCTCCTTCCCAAATCAATACAATGCAAAGAAAATATCTGTTAATAGACAAAGTCGGAGCAAACACAATCCAATTGTGAGCTTTTCCCATCGAAGGCAACGGTCGCCGGGTAGTTCAGCCGTCACTCAGAAGCTGACCGCGCCTGATGATGTAACCATCCAGTGCGTACGTATTTGGGGACTTGAGGAAAGCCCCCCAGTGGCACCACAGAGCAGACGTCGTCCCTCCGGAGTCCCTGTCATCTTCCTCTGTGCGCGTGAATCCCCGTTGATCCTGCTCAGGGGCCCAGAGGACAAGTCAGAGGCTGAAAGGGAAAAGCTGGGGATCACAGCACCTGGTTGAGATCCCAAAGGAATAGGAAATCCTAAGGCCGAGATCACCCTTGAACTGGTGTACACGTGTCCGCATGCGCCTCCTTAACTGCTACGGGAGTCATGGGGGGGCCAGAGCTGGTCTTTCTTTTTTAAAAAAACATCGACGTGAGAGAGACACATCGAGTGGCTGCCACCCGCACGACCGACCAGGGCCGGGGACAAACTGCAACCGAAGCACGTGCCCTTAGCGGGAACCGAACCCGGGTCTCTCTGGACCACAGGCCGACGCTCTATCCGCTGAGCCAAACCAGCCAGGGCTGGAGCTGGTCTTTCTTAAGGTCAGCTGCTTGTATTTGAAACCACGCAGTCCCGTCCAGCTTGGCATCCGCCTATTTCATTTCCGACCCTTCAGGCCAAGTTCAGGTCATCCGAGCAGGAAGGACGTCCAAGGAAACCCCACTGAAGTTGCAGACAGGACCAGGGTCCGGCCCGGCCCCGCCCCCTCACGCTGGCCCACCCAGCAGACATCAGCTCACGTGTTCGCATCGTCTCTCTTTTCCCGGGTGCATCTTAGAGGCGAAGTGAGCTCTGTACCTGACTGCACACGTCCAGCGGTCAGCACAGCCGGCCTTTGTCCCGCTCGCCAGGCCGGCGCTGTTCGGATCCGCAACCGCCTTTTCTCCCGTTTTGCAAAGACGGTGACTTTGAAAAAGTTGGGCGTGAACGCTGGTCTTTAGAAAAAATTCTTTCCTGGGCTGCTTTATCTTCCGACGGTTTTAAGCGATTTTTGTTTTGGTTTTTTAATCACAAGAAAAAATATATGTTTCCAACACACTCGATTCGGAGACAGGATTTGGGAGGTTCTGTGGATCCGGCACCAGGACGGCCACATCCGTGGACTTTTGTGGACCAGATGGTTGGCAGACTCCCACATTATTGTGAGCATTTATTTCACCGTATCGGTTTCAGGTGTGCAGCTCTGCAACACATCATCTGTGTATCGTCCTGTGCGTGCACCACCCCAGGTGAAGTCTCCTCTGCTCCTCCGGGTCCGTTTCCACGGGAAGGAAGAGATCCCCTCCTCCGGAATGAGGTCATCGGACCTGCTCAGACCGGTCAATTGTAGAATGACCGTGTGGCGGAGTTATCAGTTAGAGAGGGGACACTGCCCATCGGCGCGAAAAGGGACTCGTGTTGTAAACGGGTCCAAACGAACTCTGGCGACAGGCTTTGGAAAATACCTACATGATGCGCCTGCAGGTGTAATGTTAGGCCCCGAGCTGGCCCTGACGAGCTGCCACTGGGCCTTGGAAACATCTGCAGGCCCCCCGGCTCCCGGTGCCAGGAGGGCTCGCCCCCTCCCAGGCGAGGTGCCAAGTCCGGCTTGGCAGTGTCTGCCGATTGCCGGGGTGCTCGCCCCCCCAGCGTGGCGGACGTCGTGTTGGCACAGGTGTGGGAGCAGCCTGGCGTCCTCAGCACCGGGAGCTGGCGGCACACACCCCTGCCCGTCCGCAAACCCGGGTGCTCGCTGCTTTGCTCACGAAGCACTTGGGGTCCCATGGCAGCCGTCTCCTCCCTGAGAATCACAGACAGCGCCCCGCCCTGCAGCCCGGTGGTTGCTGAGCATCTCCCGGCAGAGAGACCTCAGACCTCAGCACTCACCCAGCCTGCCCTCCTGGACCGGGTTCTCCAGACGCCCGGTCACACCGGCCAGCGCGGGTCCCCCTTCCCTACGCTTCTGCACACTCAGCGCGCGGCATGCACGGCTCACGGCGCGCGGCCGTCTGTCGTGGGAGCAGCGTGGAGAACCCAGCAGCTCCTGTGACACTGCGGTGCCACCACAGGTGGAGTGGAGGCCGGACGTCAACCCCCGCTGCAGAGGACAAGGACCACTTCTGTTCCCTGGCAGACGTCCACCGAGCCCACGCACGCGCACCCACACCGTAGCTGCTCCCTGAACACTGCAGCGGGAATACGGCGTGCGGCTCGCTAAGCGGACCGCCCCGCGGGCCAGCCAAGGCAGCAACCTGGCACCGAGCCCCAGAGGGCACGTGGCCCCGAGACACGATCCATGAAACCGTGGTCTCGTGAGACCCGTGGCTCGGTCGGTACACCACCCCAGCATGTCGTCCACGACGTGTCCTCGGTTGCCGGTTTGAGGCAGAAGACCTGAAGAAGTGGCATTTGGGGAAATGACTGTCGAAAAAGCACAACCGGTCCCAGGCCGGCAGCCTGTCCAAGTGGACTCTCCCCCTTCCACTCGCTCCCGTATCCGTCTTCCTCCCTATTCCCTCCTCCCTCTCCCACACAGTAAGCTTCTCCGGCCCCCGTCTACTGGGCTCCCTCCGGCCTCCCCAGCTGGGGTGAGGCTGCCTCCTTCAACGCAAACCTGCACAGCTACGGGCACGATGTTCCTACTTCCGTAAACACCCGAGCGTCCCAGAAACGCGGTTCCTCCCAGCTTTCCCAGGCTCGGTGTAGACGGCAGTGGGGAGCAGCACGGCCCCCCTTGGCAGACAGCTCCGACCGAAATGTGCCCAGCCATGGAACGGAAGACACGGGATTCCCATGGGCCTTTGCAGCTGTGCACCCAGAGCTGTGACCGGTAAACAGGACATACCCCAAGGCCGCGCCCTCATGGAGGGTAGGAACCCTGCAGCCCAAAGCTGGGGTCCTGGGGTCATTCCCGCGGGGACTGCAAAGGGGGTCATGTTCCACTTGAGAATAACGAGAGGGAGTGATTGCAATAAGCCTTCGATAACTCGCTGGACACGCAGGGCTGGGAGCGAGACGCACCGCAAGCCACCATGAGTTTAAGAACGAGCCGTCGGTCGGGAGGTTACCAGATGTCCAGGCAAAGTGAAGCTCCTAGGAGCCGACCCCCAAACACAAGCGAGGAAAGGGGAGACTAGTTAACCTCTGAGGACTGACTTGACCGTCATCCACCTGTACACCAACCGCTCGGCCACACAGCAGTTGTCTGAGCAGATGCTGGGTTTGCACAGACTCCAGCTCAGTGACCGGGTCATGACCGAGGTTCCCAGCGGCAGCGTCTGAAGAAGGACCTGAGCCCCTCGGTGCACCTGGGACCACGTCCCACCCCACCGCCGGGCTCGTGAGCACGCATCTCAGACACCGGCGTCCGAAACCCACGCCCGCCACTGTCACGGACACAGCGCCGGCCTTGAGGAGACCCCCAGCATCTGAACGTGCTTTCCAAGACCCCCGTCCGGGAAATGCATGTCATCTGTGACGACACACAGAGGCCGGAGTCCTGACCCGCCCCCTTTGAGGTTCGGGAGAGAAAATGGGCGGAGCGTCTCAACGCCATTGAGCGCGGACGTGCAAAGCGACGGGGCTGTAGGGAGCTCCCGGGCAGCAGGCAGGGGGTGCCGTGTTCCCGTCGGTGTTGGGGGACCGATCAGCCCGATCCAGGAAAGAAGGAAAGGACAGCCCTTGGGGGGGACGAAGCTGTAAGCACACGTCAGCCACGCCCGGAGCAGGGCTGGAAGACACAGGGACAAGCAGTGGGGGAGCCTGCAGCTGGAGGAGCGGGAAGGAAGGGACCACCGGGCCCCGCTGAGCACCCGGAGCCTCGTCTCTGGAAGGCGAGTCCCCATGGGCAACAGGTGGTGAATGCCCAGGCCCGCTGACGTCCCCCCCGGACAGCGACGGGGCCCGGCGGAGTCGCGGAGAGAGCAGGAGTCGGAAGCAAAGCGCAGGTGCCCCTGACCGTGTCCCCTCGCGCACGCACGCCCCGCAGAGCCGCAGAGGAACGTGCTGACTCACTGTTCCGTGGGTGCCAGCGCACGGCGTTCAGGTAAAAGTTGCAGTAGTGGAACAGGAACTCGTGATCCGAGCGTTGGCTTTGTCCTTGAAGCAGGGGCATCAGGTCCCGCCCGTCGATGATCCTGGAGGGGGTGTGGAAACAGGGGTGCATGAGTGGCTACGTCGTCCTTGGACAAACCCACCCTGACTCCCGAGCTGTGCTTCCAACAGAGTCAAGCCAGACATAGCCGCCTTGTCATCACCAAGTCACCGATAGGAAAACCACCCACGGGCCTCTCTTGGGTACCACACGCGATGCGGGGAGGTCAGCTACGGCCACGGCTAAACTCACTGAGTCCTGCACCCAGCAGCACGAGCTGAGATCGTTGGTGTTCCCTAAGGATAAGACAGAGAAGCCGACCCCAGCACAAGGAAGGGACTCATCCCAGGTCCCTCCGCTAGCAAGAGCCCCTGGTTTCGAAATCCAGGTGACCGGGCGTCCGTGCTGTTGACAGTTTCTTCGATGCGTTTCCTGAGCCTCACTGGTGTGTTGGCGGACAAACAGCTGTACTGACGAACCCCAGGCCTATTGAAGACAGCACATCCGACAATCTGGGTTACAGAGAGAGACCATATAGGACGGGAAGACTCGGACTGCGCGGACGTCAGTCACAGCAGAATGAGTTCGTCGGTAAAGGATACAGAGCGTGACGTTACGCACCCCGGGGCGGGATGGCTCCCCCGTACAGACGCAGGTGACGCTTGAACACGTGGGCTTGTGCCACGCAGGTCCACTTCCACACGGACCTCCAGTTGGCCCCCACAGTGCGAGCCACCGGATTTCAAACCCGCTTGGTTCATAGGTCAACCGGCGGCAGCTGGGAGCCCATGATGACGAGGACTGACGGAAGCGATGCCCTCGTTGGCATGTGTGCAGGTGCTTGTCACCCCTGACCCCTGGGATGATGGTCGAGGGTCAACTGTACAGAGGGGGGCAAAAGTAGGTTTACAGTCGTACGTCCGTAAAACCCAGTGTATTCCTGTATTGTTATCTACTGATACTGCATTGTTTTCCCCACGGACAACGTGAAGCTACTTCTGTCCTTCCCGGTACAGGTGACGCGCGACATGACATTACTTGGAGCTGAGAGACAAGGGAAAAGCCTGCTATTTTGCGTCGAGTTGAGGCGACATTAAGTGGTCAATAAGGGAGCGGAAGTCACCGGCGCCAGGGGCCATCATCACCCAAACCAGAAGAGAGGTCCTTCGGAAGACTTCGTTTAACTCGAGGATTTTCTTCCTCTGATGATAAGCACCCTGTGCCTACGACCCCCGCGCAGGAGGGATTTGGAAGCTGGAAGTTCCACGTGGCGATATAATGGGGGTACGCATTCTTGAGACACCCCGGATCCCTCGAGCGTGGTGTGGTCTATTCCGGTGTTGCTAAGAGCCACGTTATGTCACCGTAGCCTCATTGCTTTGCCCTGCGTGGCCTCAACCCTCGGTACTAATCACGCCTTCTTCCGTGGACGTCCGTGGGCCGAAGATGTTCCACTATTGACAGTTGAAAATAAGAGCCAAAGATGGACTTGGTCCAGGTCCCCCGCCCGCATCCCGTTCGCCATGAGAGGGACGGAGAGATGAGGTGGCGGGCAGTTCGGTCCAGACACAGCTCTGTCCCCTGAACTACGATTTCCATGCCAGAACGGCAGGACCTGCGCCTGTTCCTTTCAAACTGCCTTCGAGAAACTCAGTCCTTAATGAGACGTGCTCCTGAGGGGGGCGGGGAGAAAGGCGGGGATGATGGGACGTGTGCGGGGACCAGTGTCCGAGCCCGAGAAGCCCAGGGGTAACAATGGACCCCGTGGATGGAGGAGGGCAGAGGGCTCAGACCCCTCCCCCACCAGCTTCCCCCAAGTGCAGAGAGGCCTGGTGTTCCGTGACCGCTGCAGAGTAAGAACGACTCCTTCATCTCACACCGGCTCTGCAACTATTCCTTGCCGCTGCTTTTTCTCGTCATCAGCCAGCATCATGCGATGCGTCATTTCAGAACATGGGGCCTCACGCCTGTCCTCGTGGCTCTCATCAGTAAATCAATGAGCAAGCGTTGGGGAGGGTGTGCCGACAGGGGACCCCTGTGCACTGGTGGGGATGCAGACCGCTGCAGCCACGGGGCAAAGCACTGTGGAGGTATCTCAAACATTTGAACCGGAAATGCCCTATGACCCAGCGATTCCAAAGAAACCCAAAATGCTCATTGGAAAAAATATAAGCAACTCCGCACACATGGCAGCACTATTTACAATAGCCAAGACATAGAAACAACCCAAGTGCCCATCAGCAGAGGGGTGAATAAAAAAGTGTGGTACAGCCCTGGCCGGTTTGGCTCAGCGGTTAGAGCGTCGGCCTGCGGTCTGGAGAGACCCGGGTTCGGTTCCCGCTAAGGGCACGTACTTCGGTTGCAGTTTGTCCCCGGCCCTGGTTGGTCGTGCGGGTGGCAGCCACTCGATGTGTCCCTTCACGTCGATGTTTCTCTCTCTCTCTCCCTTTCTCTCTCTCCCTTCCTCTCTATCTGTACAAAAAAAAAAATGGAAAAATATCCTCGGGTGAGGATAAAAAAAAAAAAAAGTGTGGTACATCTATACAATGGAATAGTACTCACCCATAAAAAAGGACGCAATCTTACCATTTGCAACAACGTGGATGGACCTAGAGGGTATTGTGCTAAGTGAAATGAATCAGTCAGAGAATGACAAATACCATATAATTTCACTTATATGTAGAATATAAAGAACACAAAAAACCAAGTAGAAACAGACTCATAGACACAGAGGGGGTTGCCAGAGGGTAGGAGAGTTGGGGACCTGGGTGGAAAAGGTGGAGGAATTAGGAGTACAGATGGCAGGTACAGAATAGTCACGGGGTGTGAAGCACAGCACAGGGAATATAGTCCATCACATTGTAATAACTGTGTGGTGCCAATGGGCATGGAAATATCGGGGGGTCACTTTGTAAAGGACACAACTGTCTGAGCACCATGCTGATCACCTGAGACTAATACAGAATAATGTTGACTGCCAACTGTACATAAAAAATAAAGTGCAATAAAACACAGGAGATGGCACTGCTTTCTCAGGACGAGTACCAGACAACTGAACTGGCTTCTGATACCATGAAGGGGGATCTCGTGACAAAGAGTAAGACGCCAGGTCTCACGTCATTTTGTTCTTACTTAAAAGCAAAATAGCTAAGATTTTTTTAAATGGAGGGAAGCCAAGTCTATTCCTCAAACTTCTCTTTCTTTTGATGCAGATAGATTCCCACCCCCCTTTTTTTCTGGGGTATATCCTAAACTCACGCACTCTTTCCTGGGCCACAAATAAATCACGCTGCTTTGAAAAGCCACCATGGGACAGTGGTCAAGAAATATGGGGTGTCGGGAAGAGGCTCATTTCTACCATGAAAAATAGGAAGTGACCGTATGGAGCTTTGAAAAGGCGTCTAAGCTCCCAAAACACTGGGGTAGTTTTCACCCCTTAGCCAGCCCCAGGCAACCGCGGTGATACCCAGAGACAGCTCGCTTCTCTTGGCTTGGGAGGCGAGGGGGTGTTTTCTTAACATCCCGATTTGCAGTCTCCTTCAAACCGACACCACGGAGCACCCTCTCCTGAGGGAATGATCAAACCGGCCTTTTCCGTAAACAGGTTCTAGTCTGGATACCAGGTTTGCCTGGATCGCCCTGCCTCCTAATTGGATCAGCTCTTCGTCGCGTCTGCTCGTTTCTGTCAAGGGTGTTCGCTGGAGATTGTTTTTCCTGTGGAAAATGGGGTTCAACCCTGGGGGGGGGTGTGGACTCGTGACAATCACAGCGATATGGACAATGTGTTTGCAAGGAGTGTGGTTTCCAAATTTCAGGCTGGATTCAAGAGCCGTTTTGTAGAACTGAGAGTATGCTTTGGGGACTTTGCTCAGGTCGCCACCACCTCTATGCACGTGCTGTCTCTCTCGGCTCTGAGCCAGGGACCTGTCTACCTGGACTGTCCTTCCCACCTGCCGGGGCCTGGACAACCTGGGAAGGACATGGGCATCACAGAAGCAGGGAAAGCTTTGGGGGTGCACAGAAGAGAAGGTCTGGGGGACTCACACAGAGGTTAGTTTGGGCCACAATATTTGTGTGTTCCCTGGGTGATATTCAAAATGAAGCAAAGGAACACAAAACACTAATTTGAAAAACTAGAAGCACCCCTATTTCGTGAAAGTGCGATTGACAATGGCCAAGACATGAAAGCAACCCAAGCGCCCGGCAGCAGGCACGTGGATCAAAAGTCACGGTAGACAGACACAATGGAATACTACTCAGCCAGAAGAAAGGATGAAATCACACCCTTTGGAACAACATGGATGGTCTAGAGCAGGGGTTCTCAACCTTCCTAAGGCCATGACCCCTTAATACAGCTCCTCACGTTGTCTGTGGGCGCATCTGCACGTGGGCGGACCCGCCTGGAGACGGACAGAGGAGCCGTGTCTCGGTTCCTAAGACCATGGGAAATATGTGTTTTCCGATGGTCTTAGGGGACCCCTGTGAAAGGGTCGTTTGACCCCCAAAGGGGTTGCGACCCACAGGCTGAGAACCACTGGTCTAGAGGGTACTGTGTGAAGTAAGTCAGGCAGAGAAAGACAAATACCGTGTGATTCCACTTACGTGTGCAATCTAACGAATAAACAAACAACAGAAACAGACTCTTAGACACAGAGAACAGACTGATGGTTTCCATAGGGGCGGGGGCTGGGGGGCTGGGGGGCGGGGTAAAAAAGGGAAGGGATTGAGAAGGACAGATGGGCAGGTACAGGAAGGTCATGCTATGTAAAGCACAGGGGATACACGCAATAATGTTGTCATAACTACGGCTGGTGCCAGGTGGGTTCTGGAAATACCACTTTGTAAAGCAACTACATGACTGCGTAACCAGTGCGCTGTACACCTGAAGCTAACCTAAAATAATATTGAAGGTCACCTGGAACTAAAAGAAAAGTGACATTTTTTTTGGTGTAGAAGTACTAGGAAAGGGAGTATTTTAGGAGAAAGAGTGTATCTTTAATTAACGGGACCCCAAGGATCTAGAAGTCAATTTTATGATGAAAAAAAAAAAAAACTGTTTCATTCATCCACATTGAACAGTGACTTCTGAACATAAAGCAAGATCAAGTATGTGCCTGCACAACATAAAGAGTTTCTTTTTTTTCTGCCCAACCGGTGTGGCTCAGTGGTTGAGCATCGACCCTGCACCAAGAGGTTGCGGGTTCGATTCCTGGTCAGGGCACATGCCCAGGTTGTGGGCCCGATCCCCAGTGGGGGGCGTGCAGGAGGCGGCCAGTCCATGTTCTCTCTCATTGATGTTGCTATCTCTCTCTCCCTCTCCCTTCCTCTCTCTAAAATCAATAAAGAAAAAATAAGAGTTTCGCCTTTTACCCTGCAAAGCGGAAGTGACTTCCGCGTAGGGATCTACTGAAGAGGTCGGTGCACATGGCTACACGTCAGCACCATTTAGTGGTACAACTGACTCCCTTCCCTGGTCTTCACGGGACAAAAGCAACATCGAGCATTAAAGTGACGATTTCTTTCCCTCACTCGAAAAAAAAAAATCGAATTTAATTTAAATTATGGAACAGAAAACCTATCTGGTTCTCGAGGGTGTTCGGACGCTGCTTTGCCCCTCCCGGCTGAATGGTCTCCGGCCAGCATTTCGATGTCTTCCCAAAGGTTTCACCAACCCGGTCACCGTTCCCTGCATGGTCACAGACTGGCGGTGAAAACGTTCAATCCGCTAGTGACGATGAGATGCACAGGTTTTTCCTTTCAATGGGTTCGTCTACGTAGGCCTGCTAGGCTTCCTTTGAGTGCGTCCCCGTTGCCTACATTTTAGATCCAAAAAAAGACTGCCCTCCTTTTCTTTCTGGAACCAGCTTACTGGAAGACACGGGGTAAGGATCTTCTGAACACGCCGGGGGTGATGACCACCGAGACTTCTTCAGAGCGGCGGTGTCGCCAAATCACTGACGTGTGCAGAAGGAACACCCCCTGCAGGGAGTCTCAGGGCACACCCCACGGTCGAATGAGACCATCCCTCTCACAGCGGCCGAGACCCTGCAGTTGAACCTCTCTCGTACAGAACCCCCCAAAACTACTCTCTTCACCCAACTCAGCGCCCTGCCTCGAAGGTCTTCTCCTTCCACCGAGCCCTGGCGGTCAGGGAGGTGCCCAGTCGTCACAAGAGGCTTCTGGAAAATTCCAGGTTGTAAGTGAAGATGCAGGGCATTCCGAACAGAGACCCTCTAGTGCCGATGAGCCACAGAGACAATGGTGAGGGCACCTGGTGAAGTGCCCCTCAAACAGCTCAGGTCCAGCCCTCCGAGTGCGTTTGGCCTCCTGACAGATGGAAATGTAACACTGTTCGAGCAAGAAGTCGGGGTCGCTGACCTCCACCCTCTTAGTGGGAGGGCGCAAGGCTGTTTTCCGAAGGGTAGATACCTGTGTATCACATTTGTCGATGGATGTATCTATGAGGATACTGCCCGCAGCTTCTATTGACACGCTGTGCTGAGGTCCCCCACCAGAAGAATACGTTCTCAACCTCAGCTCTGCTGACATTGCAGCCGGACCACGCTCTGCCGTTAGCTACCTTGCCCATCGTACGATGTCTGGCAGCAACCCTGACCTCCATCCACAAGGTGTCAGTGACGCTCTGAGTCAAGACCTGCAGAACTGCCTCCAGGCACTGGTCACTGGCCCCTTGGGGGGGGGGTAGTCACCCCAGGTGGGAATCATTGCTTTGGAAGTGCAGTCTCAGAACGATGTTTTCGGGACCTCCCTGGTCACATGATTAAAATGCAGTAGTACGTCATCATTTTTTTTTTCCACACAAGGGTCTTGGACATAGATTTCTGTTTTCCTATCTGTGCTGCTTCTAGAATGAGAGTAGCATTTTGTAGGTCCTTGGACCT
The DNA here is from genome assembly GCF_014108415.1 of Molossus molossus. Lineage (NCBI taxonomy): Eukaryota > Metazoa > Chordata > Mammalia > Chiroptera > Molossidae > Molossus > Molossus molossus. Next base: position 145,572,716 of record NW_023425355.1, read on the forward strand.
CAACCCAGAGTCAACACCATTGGGTTGACTTAGGCCAACATGCATCATGAGAAGATGCATACACACATGCAGCCATGCACATGCATGCACACACATGCATGCACACGCTCACATGCATGCACATGCTCACATGCATGCACACATACATACACATGTGCAACACTTGGGTGTCGTGAGAGGCGGCCGCCTTCTTCTCTGATGGGGACGGTGGAGAAAAGCTGTGAGCCTCTGTCAGGTTCTTCTGGGTGGGTAGGAGGTAGCAGCCAGTTTCCTGCTTTGCTTGTGAACTTTTATTGCCTTCCTTTCCCCAGAAGGATGGGAAACCACTTCAAGACATCACAAAGCAAAGCATCGCAATGATTTTCCACGTGGTGAGCGTCGAGAGGAGAATGTGCTCCATGCAATTACCTGGGGCGGTGTGCGTGACTGGAGAACGGACACAGATCTACTCCAAGGGTTGGGATGGGGGCCAATGAGCAGACGGCACTGGGCGTTCGATGTCTGGCTTCAGAGAGGACTTTTGATGAGTTACTGCTACCAGCGATTTTGCCTGTCACTAAGGCAGCAGGGACCGTGGAACGAGGGCAGCTCTCACCTGTCCCGTCCGGCCCTCCTGTTCAGGCGATGCTGCGATCCTGGGTGAATAGTACGCACGGGGGAAGAAAGAATAGTGCTTCCTCGTGGACATCTCGGCTCTCAACGTGGGCTGAGAGAAACGGCAGACGATCACGCTCTCTGGGCTCCACTTTGCTCGCTCTGAGGCGTGGAATCCCCGTGGCCACCCAGCAAGGTCGGCGCTGTGACGGACCCACTGTCCAGACGAGGAAGCGAGGCCCAGCCGGTTCAACACCCACCAGCAGGAAAGCGCAGAGAAGAGCTCAAACGGGCAGCCTGTGCTCTGCCCACAGCACCTGCCAGTCTCTGTGGACCCCGAGACCCTTCCAGGAGGTCTGCAAGGTCACAACTCTTTCCACGAAAGTGCCACACGTCCTTTGACTGACGCACACCACCGTTTCTACAGCACACGGTGGACTTTCCGCGTGGCTCCGTGGCTGGTGCTGACGTCACCCGTCTGCTGGTCAATGAAAAGCGTGCTTGGGTGCTCGCGTGTTTTAACATTGCTTTCCAGGTTTAAATGCGACTACGAAAATCATCGACAGAGAGAACCCACAGCTACAAAAGATCTTTGGGTTCCCTGATCATTAAAGTGTGTCCATGGGTCTTGAGACCATAAAGTTGGAGCGTGGCTGACCTGTACAATACTGCCTTTCTTGTGTGTGTGCAGTTACAGGATTGTGTGCATGTATGCATGATTGCCCATGTGTATGTATGTGTGCATGCATGTGAGTATGTGCATGCATGTGTGCATAAATGTGCACGTGGGTGTGCATGATGGCATGTGTGTACACATGACTGTGTGTATATGTGTGCATGTGTGTGGATGATTACATGTGTGTATATGCATGTTTGTGCATACATGTGTGCATGCACGGGTGTGTATGTGCATGGCTGCATGTGTGTATGCGTGGCTGTTTGTATATGCAAGCAGGTGTGTATGTATGCATGGCTGCATGTGTGTATGCATGATTGTTTGTATATGCAAGCAGGTGTGTATATATGTATGGCTGCATGTGTATGCATGATTACACGTGTATATGTGTGTACATGCATGTGTGTATGTGTGCATGGCTGCATGTGTGTACGCATGACTGTATATGCAAGCAGGTGTGTATGTATGTATGGCTGCATATGTGTATGCATGACTGTTTGTATATGCAAGCAGGTGTGTATATATGCATGGCTGCATGTGTATGCATGATTACACGTGTATATGTGTGTGCATGCATGTGTGTATATGTGCATGGCTGCATGTGTGTGTGCATGATTGCGTATGCATATATGCGTGCATGCATGTGTGTGTGTGTGTGTGTGTGGAGGGGAGGCAAGCCTAAGGCAGGAATCTGAGAGCAGCAAATGAAAGTATACGCAAGGCCTAAGCTTGCCAGCCCTGGGAGGGGGCCTGACCTCTGCTGGAGTCAGCTCAGCTCGCTGGCCTGCGTCTCTGTCTCTGGGCCCCTTCCTCCTGCCCCCCGCAGAGCCTGGAACAAGAGCTGCCTCCTGCCTCTGCGACATCCGCCCCACCCGCCACCGAACTCAAGAAAACACTCCATCAGCTTCACTCGGAACTGTTCCGACGGGTAACGGCACTCGACAAGCAACCCTTGGCAGAGTCACAGGAAGTTGCATTTACATTTAAGAGAACGACGCCTCGTTTAGCACTTGCTTGGGGACGTGTGCTGGGAATGGGGGCCCTTCACTGGGAAGCCAGCTGCGCCCCTTGTTGTTGAGCCAAGAGCTGCGGAGGGGCCCCAGCCACCGTGCGGGTGAGACTGGGGGCTCAAGGGCCGCATCCCCGCTGCCCCAGCAGCTGGTGCTGGGCATGGCCGGGGGCTCGGGAACGGCCGGGGGCTCGAGGGGAGTGGCCGTTACCGAGCACCGTCCACTCAGGGCCGCGGTTCTGTCCCTTCCCTGCAGCCGGGTTTTACGAGGGTGGACCCCCCGGCAGCCCCGTCCCTGGAGGTGGACTAGGCGCCCGGCCGGGGGCCACCCGCGGGGAGAGCACCATGCCGGGGGGACTCACGTACCTGTCCTCGGGCAGCGCAGCGCCGGCCAGGCTGAGCAGCGTGGGGAACAGGTCCATGTTGCTGGTGGGCTCGGCGACCTCCAGCCCGGCCTGCAGCACCCCCGGCCAGCGGAGGAGGCCCGGCACCCGGATTCCTCCTTCCCAGTTGTTGCCTTTTCCCCCTGAAAAGCCAGAGGGGCAACGAGAGGTGAGCACAGCCTGCTCAGCGGGGTCCCCCGAGATCTCCCGTCCCCGGCCGGCCAAAACGGGGGGGGGGGGACATCAACGCATCCCACGCTCCCGCCAGCCGACACCGGGCAGCAGTGCCCCGTGACTGCCACCAGGACACTCGGGTCCCTGGGCCACAGAGGGCGCACGTCAGCGGTGCAGGGGCCGCGGTGCCCGCCGCAGTCAGCACAATAATGGCACCCCGGTCATCCATGCCCTGCTCCCCAAAACCAGGGGGGGACATAACCTCAATGGCAAGAGGGGCCACTGTGTCCGAGTGTCTGAGTGGCTCCTGCCACCCCAAGGGGGAGAGTGGCAGGGGGGCACGGGAGAGCAGAGGCTGTCCGCAGACACACGGGGCACAGGCTGCGGGGCGGGGAGCGTGGGGGAGGGGCCGGGCCCAGGAACCCGGCTGCCCCCAGATCTCGGAAAACACAAGAGAACAGGTTCCCCCGGGATCTTCACAAAGAGACCAGCCCCGCGACCCCGGGGTCCGAGCCCAGCGTCTTCGCTTTCGACATCGGAACTGCAGAGGATGAGACAGTAAACGTGCTGCTCGGAGCCCCCCCAAATCTGCGGTGACCTGCGACAGTGACCACGGGGAGGGGGAACAGCAGCTCTGGGGTCCAGACAGCTGGTCACCTGCCTGCGCCTCACATTCCCAGCAGGTTCGGAGTGAGTCACACGGGCATCGTCCCAGGTGCCAAGGGCCGTTCTGGGCAGACAGACAGCAGGGGACACGGCCGTGATGATCACTGCGGGGTGACTGTTCGCTGAGCGAACACGCCGAGTCCACACGCAGGGACTTGAGCACCGCGGAACAGAGCCGCAGACAGCCCGTCTGTCCACCTCTGAGCGGTCATACACGCCGATCAATGCAGCGTACTGTGAACATGGGCAACACTGCACACACACGCACACACACACACACACACACACACACATACACGCGGCACACAGTGCCCCAGCAGCCCACAGGCACACAGGGGGTGCGTCCTGTTTCCAACGCCACACACCTGCTCTGCGGTGGGGACTCTGCTCCGACCAGACGTGCAGGGAAGGGACAGCCCCCCGGCTCAGGTGCAGCCACTTGGCAAACTCGCCCGGCCGTGTGGCTCCGAGGTTGAGCGTCGACCCTGCCCCGAGGGGTCTTCCTTCCTTCCGAACTGGGGGAAATGACCGCTGCCGCTTCTACTAAACATTTACTATTTGATACTTAACTGAAGTCTTTCTTGGTATTTCCGCAAAAATGAAAACCTAAAGACTGTATCTCAGGCTGGACCGTGAGGCCAGCCACGTCCTGACTGGTGCGCCCTGGGCTGGGTGCCCCAGCAAACAGCATGTTCTATGTGCCCTGCGGACACGCGGTCATCTTTCTGCTCAGACGCGTCTCTCTGTTCCCGCACAGCTGGGGCACTGTCATCACAAGCCAGGGTACAGACCGTCCATAAACGAAAGGAGCACCTTCTCACTATCAAACACCCAATGAAAAGAAAAGCTATTTTTTATTTGAAAGAATCAGCCCTGTTGTTCCTTTGTGTCTTTCCACGGCAGTCACCATCCGAGCTCAGACGCTCACAGGGAGGCGGCCAGGAGGACCGGGGGGCTGGGCTCTCGGGGATCCGTACCTGCGATTCACACCTGGAAGAGCCTCCCTCCAGGTGCCACACGCTCAGGTGTGAGCTCTACGCTGTGCACCTGAAATTCTGCACCTGGGTCCCTCCCCTCCGCCTCGGCCTCGTTCTCCTCGGGGCTGCCTGACGACCGATCCCCCCCACAGCTGTCATCCCCGCGGGGCCAGCAGCACGGACAACAACCTCTGGCTCAGTGTGGAATCACCCGAAGCATGCGGTACGCCACCTGCACCTAACCGTGGCCCGTGTATTTAACAAATGAACGCAACAACAGATCATCGATGAAGGGTATGGCTGAGGAGAAACATAATCCCACCTATGAGTGTGCTGATACACTCCTGTTTCCAACCTTTTTTTTTTTTTTTTATCCTCACCTAAGGACATTTTTGCATTTATCCTCAGATAGAACATGAGGGGGGAGAGAGAGAGACAAACATCGACGTGAAGGGACACATTGAGTGGTCACCACCCACACGACCCCAACCGGGGCCGGGGACAAACTGCAACCGAGGTACATGCCCTCAGCGGAAACTGAACCCGGGTCTCTCTGGTCCGCGGGCCGACGCTCCAATCACTGAGCCAAACCGGCCAGGGCTCCAATCTTTTTTCCCCCTCGCCAAACTATTAGGGTTCTTAGTCCCCCTCCTCCGTTCCACCGTAGACCTTGCGTCCTTCAGAGCATCACCGGACCTCAGTTTACCCAGCGACGCCTCCTCCACACTTCCCCCCACTTTGTGGGCAAACCCCTTCAGCCTCCTTCTCGCACGGACCACAGGGGCCACGTGGCTGCCACCTGCTCTGCCTCCAATGCGAGGACCCCAAACCTCCACGCACCCCGCAACCCCCGCCTTCCCAGACGGCTTTCTCAGCAAGGGGCCCGGGCTCGGCGACATGTCGCCCTGCGGTGTGGCCACAGGCTTGGCCACGTAAGACCCGTGCAGCAGGTAATTCTGTCCCAGCATCGTCCAAGAGGGAACATCCAGCCCTCCGATGACCCTCTTCACGGGACATCCCAGTCACTGCAGGCGGTGCTGAGATTTCCGGGGTGCTCACTCACTGTGTCCTGTCCACCAGGTCCCTCCGACCAGCGCAGACCACGTCGACGCACCGTTTCTTCTCGTTTCTGACTTTCATTCACACGTCTCTGGTAGGACACTGACCTCCAGCTAAAACCCCTCCCGGCTCCCCTAAACCTAGGCCCCCCAGGACCCTCCGCTTCTCAGTGGCCTCTGCTTCTCCGCCGTCTCGTGGTTCAAGTTCACTCGGGACAATAACTCCTCCCGTGACAACCCCTCTGTCCCCTCCCTGCCAACACGAATTTCACAGAAGCCTCGGAGAAGGCTCTCACCTTCCACCCCTTCCATCCGTCCGTCTGCCTCGGCCCCTCCGTCTCCTCTGAAAAGCTGCTTGTTAGGATCACGTGTGTGAGAGATCCGACGGCCCCTCAGTCCTCGTGTGGCTGCTTATTGGCTTTCCTTTGCCCTCACCTCGGCCCACCTGCCCCTCCTCCTCCCCCGAGTCTGCTCGTGTTCCCAATCAGTCTCCCCTCTCCGTTCTCAGGTCATCAGGCTGCACCTGGTCAACTCACAGGTCCTCGAGGCTCGGCCCGGCCTCTCCCTTCCTACCAGACAGGACCTCCTACCCCTGGGCACCGCCCACCCACGACGGGCCTGATTCTCAGGGAAGCCTCTCGCCTCCTCACCCCACAAGCCGGGAACACGAGACGCCTTGCCCCGAAACCCAACATCCCATCCCTTGCCCATACCCATGGATTTCCCTTCTCCATCCGCCGTTCCGTCTCAACCTGAACTCAAGTATCCTTTTTCACGGATGTATTCAGTACAAAGGATGCCTTAAACCTGGCGGGCACTGGTCTCGGGCCGGGGATACAGGTGCGAGGAGGAGGAGACATCTCTCCTGCTGGGTCTCCTGGCGCGTGGACCGCGGTAACACGGGCCACCTGAACGCAATTCCAGTCCCCTCACGACTCTGCCCCTTCATCATCTCCACTGTCCTCCACGGGACGCCTACCACAGTCGAACGCGGAGGTGGGGGCATCACCCAAAGCCAGTGACAGCTGAGGTGTGCGCACTGGCAACAAGAACGAACTCGGGGATAATGGTCTACCAGTTCCCTCGTCTTTATCTGTCCTTTAGAAACAGGGACCAAAAAAATAGGGGTGTCATGATGCCCTCACCCCCATAATAGTCAGTCACGATCTTTCAGGGGCCGACGACAGCCTGATCGAATGTCCCCGTGACTAAGAAAGAGAAGGACCTGTTGCAATCTGCAGAAGGGTGGTTTGATCGGCGCCAATCAAATTGGCCATTGATTTCATCGGCGTCAAATTGGCCATTGATTTCATCGGCGGAACAGCTGTGAAGGGAAGGATGGTGGGATCGTGGAAAGAGCGTCCGGGCATCAACCACGAGAGAGCACTCGAGGCCCAGCTGGTGTGGCTCAGTGGTTGAGCATCGACCCTGCACCAAGAGGTCACCGGTTCGATTCCCGGTCAGGGCGCATGTCCAGGTTGTGGGCCTGATCCCCAGTGGGGGGCGTGCAGGAGGCGGCCAGTCCATGTTCCTTCTCATCCATGTTTCTATCTCTCTCTCCGTCTCCCTTCCTCTCTCTCTAACATCAATAAAGAAAAAAACAATTTAAAAAAAAAGAGAGAGAGAGTGCACTTGAGGTCTCAGCTTTAGAGAATCCGGTACTTGGACACTCTGGGCTGCGTTAGTGAACGCGATACTTCGGCATTTAGGAGCCTCTGGCCTGGCCCCCAGCCGGAAGGAAGCTGAGTCTTTCTCGGCGCTGCACGTTGACCACGTCCCACGGCAGACCTGACGTCCACTGAAGTGGACACAGGGGTGATGTCCTGCCTGACAGCCTCGGCGGAGACGACACAGGGCCCACGGGGATGGGGTCTCTAGCACTCAAGCAGAACTGGGACACATTTCCAACATCTCGATACATTTCTTTCAACACAAGCCAACCTCGGAGATGTGGGGTGGGGGGCGGGGGGAGATAAACCAGAGAACTTACATGCAGAACCGATGGACACAGACAGAGTTTGGGGAACGCAGGAGGGGGTAGGAGCAGGGAGGAGGGGCGTCAGTGGGGGACCAAGGGGGGGACACCTGTAATACTTTCAACAATATAAAAAAAAAACAAAAACTAGCCCGGCCGGTGTGGCTCAGTGGTTGAGCGTCGACCCTGCCCCAAGAGGTCACCGGTTCGATTCCCGGTCAGGGCACATGCCCAGGTTGTGGGCCCATCCCCAGTGGGGGGCATGCAGGAGGCGGCCCGTCGATGTTCTCTCTCATCGATGTTTCTCTCTCTCTCCCTCTCCCTTCCTCTCTCTAAAATCAATAAAGAAAAAAAATTAAAACCATTTTTTAAAAAAAGAAAAACGAACTAAAACATTAAAAAAAAAAACAACAGAAAATCTGTATTTTCAATAAAGACAAGACCCCACACCAGAGTTGCTATGGGCGTGCTTTTCGGATGTGTGAGCACCATTTCCCAACACCCTTCGGGTCCCCGGACGCCGTCTCTGACCCAACCGCTCCCGTCTGTGAAAATAAATCCAGTGCCCCCTCCTCCCCCCATCAGCCTTCCTCAGAGGCGTCCGCCGGCAGCCAGCTGGCCACTGCCCCTGAACAGCACCTGGATGACCTTCCTGAAGGACGCACCACGTCCTAACCCCCTGCAAGGCTGCGACGGGTGGACACGTGTCACCCGCATCCGCGAAGCGACGTCAGAACCCAACAGGCCTTCGCGGAGAAGCGTGGCCAGCTGAACCAGGGCGTGAGGCGCAGTGTGAGCTACGTCTCTGCAGACGGTCATCTACGCCAGAAAAGCAACGAAGCTCTGTCCACGCAGGCCACAGCCTGTGGGGATCCGATGGGAACCCCTCCGTAGGCGGGCAGTGCTCACTGCCAGGACCCCGAAACAGGGCTGTGCACAGGGAGGGCTGCCCGCCCCCATCAAACACAGCTTCATCGTGGCCCCAGGACCGGGTGTTCGTGCTGCCGAAGACGCCCGTGCAGAGGGAGGAAGACCTGTGACCTCCCACTGTGAACAATCACAGACCGAGCCCCTTTGGAAGGGAGCGGAGCTGCGTCCCCAAGGACCCACCTGGCCCGTCTCAGGCCTCAAACCTCTGGACATTAAACAGACAAAGTGACCTCTGCACGGGGCCTGACTCCCTGGGGTCCCCAAGAGCCATCTGCAGAGATGATGGGGAGCAGGTCTGAGGACGACGGGACGGGGACCCCAGGATGGAGGATGAAACACCTTGTTCGGAGTCCGCGCCTCGGGGTCCTGGTATCTGCACCCGGAGCAACGCCTTCCTGCGGGGACGTCCCTGTCCCGTCCTGTCTCCCAGACGCCCATCGCCTGTCTCCCCATCGCAACCCCGTCTGGGCCCCGCCTGGACCCTGCTGCCCACAGCTGTCCTTCCTGACCCCAGAGACACGCTGCCGCCTGTCACCTCGAATGACCTTGGATTTTTATTTTATTTTTTTATCCTCAGTCGAGGACACTTTTGCATTTATCTTGAGACAGAGCAGGAGGGAGAGAAGGGGAAAGAGAGAGAGAGAAACATCGATGTGAGAGAGATACATCGATGTGACGCTGCCACCCGTACGACCCAACCAGGGCCGGGGACAAACTGCAACTGAGGTCCGTGCCCTTACAGGAACCGAACCCGGTCTCTCTGTTCCACGGGCCGATGCTCTAACTGCTGAGCCAGACCGGCCAGGGCAGGGCCTGTTTATTTTAAGTGAACACTAAGAAGGTGTCCAGACCAGCACTGAACAGAAGCCCTTCTGGGGTCAGGTCCAGGTGACCAAAGGTGTGAGAAATGGTCCCTGCCCAAGGTGCTCAACACCAAAAAGAGGTCCAAACGGAAGTGTCACCGTGGCCCGGTCCCCACGTCGCCACGGCACGGACAGCTGCCCACCGTCTGTCCCTCCAGCTCCCGAGCTCAGGCATGTGTGAGCACGCTCTGCTCCGCCCCTGCAGCTGGGGGATGGGCCCCCTGCCCGTCTCCTGGCCCCCAGCACGGTTAAAGACGGCGCACGCCGGGAGGGCAGAAACGGCGAGGAGAACGCGACCGCGACACACGGGGCCTCCCTCCGTCCGCGCCTGGCCTGCTTTGGGCCGGTTCTTGGGCCCCTTGGCCGTCCGGGGCTCCCCTAGGTGTTTTCCCTCTGGTATTTTGGGCAAACAAGTGCTGATGCCCTTACTAAGCGGCAGGGCCCCTCCGGGCTTCCCACCCCATGCCGTCCACCCCCGTCAGCCGCTGGCCACAAGGTCCTGCAGGGAGGGACAGCATGGTCCGCTTGTGTCGCCTCTGGCCCCACGCTGGGCGCGCAGCTCCATCCCTGCTTTAAGTGAGCTGAGGGGAAAGCATCCACACATTCGTGAGCACGGTCTCGGGCGGGACACGATTCCCCGACGCCCCGGGCACCCAGGAGGCTCCTGTACAAAACACAGCACAGGGCACCTGGCTTCACCCCTTCATGGGACCCACAGTCGATGGCCCCAGGCTTCTCTGTGTTTGCGGCACCCCCCTGCCTTGCTCAGGGGCCCCCACTCTCTGGGACCCCACGGTCCGCCCTTTGCACGGTCACCTGCACTTGCCCGCCCTCACGCACGTCCGGCCCCCGGGCACTGTCTGCGAATGGGTGTCTCGGTCCTCGGCATGGACGGGCCGCTACGGACACCGCATCCCAGTCTGGGAGACGGGCCCGGTTTCCGTACAGGGAGGCGGGCAGGTCGCGTGTTCTCACAAGCGCCCTGGGGGCGGGGCGGGGTCTCATCTAATGTTCCCGAGACGACCGTCATGCCGGCTCCATCACGGTGGGGGCCCGGGGGACACTGTGAGAAACGAGGCCTCGGCCCAGCACGCTCCGTGGGCGGAGGGCGGCGCCCCATGGCCTCCCAGGGACGTGCCGGTGTCACCTTCCACCCCTAACCAGTTTCAGGCGTGGTTAAGTTCCGGGCCTTGAAATGGGAAAACCACTGGATTATCTGGGGGGCCCCCGCTACTGAGACGTATGAAGGTTTGACCTACGATGTTTCCACTTTTCGATGCTGCAACACGGACACCTGTTCGGGAGAACGGAGCTCGGCCTCGGCGTCCGGTAGGTCGGACGCATGTTTGACCTACGATGTCTTCTACTCACAGTGAGTTTCTCGGGGTATAGCCCCGGCGCTCGGCCGAGGGGGCCCTGTCCACAGAAGTGTCCCCCGGAGAGGGAGGGGGTGACGGACACGGGACCGTGGTGCAGAGCTCAGAGAGGGGCAGCCTTGAGGTTCTGCACCGTCGGGCTGACAGATAGAAGAAGGGGTCTGAGCCCAGGAGAGCAGGTGGCCCCCCAAAGCTGGAAAAGGCCAAGAAGCGAACCCTCCCCCAGACCTGCAGGGGTGGCAGACCAGTGGGACCCATTGCCGACCCGTCACCGGCAAACCTACAAGCCAACCGCGCTGCGCTGCGTTACTCCACGACCTACTGTTGCCCTGTCCCGTGGCCGCCGGTCACTCACTCACGGGGAGGGGCTCATGTTCTAATCAGCCACACACCGGGGGGCTGCGTTTACATTGAGGGTGCACGGTTTTCATCCCCACATCTTGACAGAGTCTGTGTACCTTAAGTTCCATGGGGACCCAGCAGAAATGGCCACTTCCGCCCTCCGCCTCTTCAATGCCCCGAGGCCCCCAAGTCCTGAACGGCGCCAAGTTTCAGGAGACCAACGCTCCGAGCCAAGGAGAAGGGGACCCGGGCTGAGCGGGGACGCCGGGGCTCGTGTGCAGCTCACCTTTGTAGATGCCGTTGCTCCCTCCGTGGCGCTCTCCTTTGGTGGTCACTTCCTCCACGTGGGCACCCTGGTCGGACGTGAAGTACACGAGCGTGTTGTTCGTCAGCCCGAGCTCTTCCAGAACGTTCAGGATCTGCCCTGCAGGGGAGAAAACAGTCCAGTTTGAAACAGTTCGCCCGTGTCCGGCCGCTGTGGCTCAGAGGTTGAGGGCTGACCCTGTACCAAGAGGTCGCCGGTTCGAATCCCGGTCAGGGCACATGCCCAGGTTGTGGGCCCGATCCCCAGTGGGGGGCGTGCAGGAGGCGGCCCATCGATGTTCTCTCTCATCAATGTTTCTCTCTCTCTCCCTCTCCCTTCCTCTCTAACATCAATAAAGGGGAAAAATTACAAAATAAAACAGTTCACCCTTTTCAAGACAAAAGGGGAATGTTTTGCCCACATAGACATCCATCCATGCCCACTCCTTGGGGTGGGAAGAGATGCCCCTAAACACACAAGGAGCCCCCACGGCCGATCTGAACAGAGGATGTGATGTAATCAGGCGGACAGACTGTGGCCGGTTCTTGGCCGAGACAACAAGAAGATTCAGTCATCGAACCGAGTGGCATCTCTAATCACCATCTGGGACACTCGGCATCCTGCAGGGACTCCGCAGAGACCAGATCAAGTATCTACAAGAAGGAGGCCAACCGGTCCGGAGTCACCTGGAGGAAGTTGCCAGAAGAGGCTACATTGTTGCCACCAGCAGCTGGCCACGGTCCTCAGGTCATAAAGAAGCCTAGCAATGGTCCTTGTCGACTGGGAAGAACAAGCCATGTGTGTCCCTCAGGTGTGAACCAGTCTGTCTACAGATCGTTTGTGATGAATGACCTCTTTTAATACAGTAGGTCATGGCCATCTCTCGGCCTGCCGGATCAGTGCAACGCAATGAACCTACAACCACATGCTCGTTGGAGTGAGGGGGAGCTTTGCAAGAGAGCAAATGCTACAGTTCTCTGGATGCAGTCCCATTTATTTGCAGATTGGTATCCCCGGGTCACAAGTGGATTTAAATAAATTAGTTCCTTGAGATGGCATTACTGCAAACATACACCCCAGCTCTGTCTCTTGCTTTTTACGGGAAGAGACCTTAAAGCCAAAAGATAACAAACCCTTATTACATGCAAATGAAGCACCTGGGCCAGCCCCCCCCCCGCCCCCCCAGGATTCCGAGAATGCATTAACACAAGGTTGAGAGTGCTTAACACAAGGTTAAGAAACATCCATCTTCCAACCCCCCAACCCCCCAGGTCATCACATCCAAAACTGTCCATTGTGGGTATCAACAGTCCTCACACTCTCTTTGTTCTTGCTTCACTTTCTTTCCCAAACCGGACACTGTATTCCATCCCGGACAACACTTCCCAGCAATGACAGTGTCCACAGCACTGAAGATGACCGCGACCATCACCTGGACACTGTCTACACACAAAGGACGGTATTACACGTTCTTTCGTTTAGACCACGCTGGACCCTGCGAGGAAACAGGTTGGTCATCCACCTGACAGATGACAGCAACCAGGTTCTGCAAAGAGAAGTCCTCTGCTCAAGGTCACACAGTGAGGCGGTGGGAACGACAGGAACCACCAGCGACGTCTGGTTCCCAGGCCCAGACCCCCAAACCCTGCACAGTCCCGTGGATGGACTCGACGAGGATGCATTGATGAGGAGGAAGAAAGACATCAGAGTTGCGCACTGAAATACCCGTGGACACAATGACCGGAGGGCCGCTGTCCTCTTCCGATTCGTCCCGGACGAAGGGAGGATACGGTTCAGGTGAAAGAAGTGTGCATCGAGGACACAGGAAGGGTTTCGAACTTCTCTGTCTATTCGTACGTGTGTCTAAAATTCTCCATACGGAGAAACAGCCGCCAGTCGAAGGTACAGAAGGGGCTGAACACGGACTCCCCGATTTGGAAGCTCTCCCCGGCTGTCCCGTCGCAGGAAACCGATGCTCACGCTGGAGAAACACCGTGTGCAGTTCCCACGGAGACCCGTACACTCCTAGGGTGCTGGTTTCATTGAGTAAGTGAGCGCGCACAGCTACACTTTGGGGTACTGGGGTCTGACTCGCTTTTTTTGATGGGTCGCTGCTGAGAGATTTTAAGCCTCCCGTCCCCTGCTCTACCTGTGCTCAGTCAGCGAATGAGAAAATGGGGGTGCTCCCCCTGTGGTGTCTGTGAAACCGGGGAGCCCTCATCCACGCCCAGCTCCTGCCACCGTGCAGCTGAACCGGTGTCCCTTCCCATCCCCCTCGGCCAGTTCCAGGGCAGCTGGGAGCTGCCCACTCTCCTGGGACAGCCGCCCCCCACGAGCGATACACCTGTGCCCAGCCCCTCGCTGTGGCTGTGGCGGCGTCGGTCTCGACGCGGGCCCCGAATCGAGGGTGCCGTCCTTGTCCTCACTGTAGGACGACCCCGCAACCAGGATTCTATACACGCAGGTGTCCTGTGCCGCCGAAATCATAGCTCAAGACAAGGGCACCCTCAGCAGGCCGGAGGCCCCCCAGAAGCGACATTCCTGCAGCTGGGGGGGGGGGCGCCCTCGCCTATGGGCCCGGAGAGGCCCGCAGGAAGGGAGCAAACCCTCCGCGGAGGTGGCGGAGATGATTTCTGACGCGGGAGCAAGGCCAAGCCGTTTCTCAGAAGATGCATTTGGGCCGTTTCTCGCCGGCGGCAGCCGCTGAGGGATGTTCAGTCTGTCTCCATTTTTAAACTCCCGGAACCGATGTTGCTGGAAGGCCCATCCTCTACGTAAATGTCACACGCAGAACCAGAACTGCCGAGCGCGTGGACCGTCGGGAGATGGGCCCCGTGATAAGTCACCGCGCTGGTGGTGGGGCGGCGAAGCGGACCACCTGTGTCCTCGGGCTTGGCCTGTTGGCCCCTGTCACTTTGGAAACGGTAATTAGTTTAATGAGTTGAAACAGATGAACCAATCCGGCAACAGGACCCTCGCTTCCGTTTGGAAGGAGAAACACCTGCTGTGGGGCATAGACTTTCTCTGTGAAGCGACAGGCGAGACGAACAGCAGAGGATGCAGGGTCTCCCCTCTTTGGGGTGCAGGCGGTGTTCCACCACCACCCACGGCCCTCGCTCCGAGGAGATCCACCTCGCCCACGTGGGCAGGTGTCTTGGCATGAAGGACACCCGCTGAAGAAATGCCACTTCGGTGATGACGTCTATGGAACCCGCAGGCCAATGTCTGCGGCAGGTTGGTTGCCAACTGCCGAAACCTTGGAGGCACCCCAGACGCCCTGCAGTGGGTGGGCGGGCACGGTATGTACAGGAAGACCACGGAGGGGGACTCGTGACGGGAACGAAGATAGGGAGGACAGACATGCATAAGCAGAGGGAAAGAAGCCCATCTGAGTCTGCCTGGTGTGGCTCAGCGGCTAAGCAATGACCCTGCACCAAGAAGTCGCCGGTTCGATTCCCGGTCAGGGCACAGGCCCAGGTTGTGGGCCGATCCCCAGTGTGGGGCGTGCAGGAGGCGGCCCATCGATGTTCCCTCTCATCACTGTTTCTCTCTCTCTCCCTCTCCCTTCCTCTCTCTCTCTCTAAAAATCAATAAAGAAAAATAAAATTAATAAAAAAAAAAAAGAAGCCCATCTGGAAAGGTATATACTGTGTGATTCCAAGTGTAAAACATTCTGGAAGAGGCAAAACAGTGGAGACGGTACAAAGGTCAGTGGTTGCCAGGGGCGTGGGGGAGGGTCGGCGGGAGAGATAAATAGGCGGATAAGTAGCATTTGTCCAAACCCACAGAACGTACAATTCGAAGAGTGAACCTTAATGTGAACAGGGCTGTTAGCTGATTACATCATGTAGCGATATCGGCGCATCGGGGTCAACAGATGCACCTCACTATTACGGGCTACTACCAGGGGAGTCGCATGCAAAAGAGAACACAGGGTGACTCTGTGTACCCTACGGTCAGTTTTCCTGTTACCCTAAAGCTGGTGAAAATGTAGTGCACGGGTACATCCGAAATGCCTTTCAAGTGCAATGTTGACTCTGGACTTCCTCATGCATGCCTTCCATGTGTCTCTGCAGCCTGCACTGAACACGGCTGTGGGCTCATGCATGCCTTCCCATGTGTCTCTGCAGCCTGCACTGAACATGGCTGTGGGCTCATGCATGCCTTCCCATGTGTCTCTGCAGCCTGCACTGAACACGGTTGTGGGCTCATGCATGCCTTCCCATGTGTCTCTGCAGCCTGCACTGAACACAGCCGTAGGCTCATGCATGCCTTCCCATGTGTCTCTGCAGCCTTCACTGACCACAGGCTGTGGGCTCATGCGTGCCTTCCCATGTGTCTCTGCAGCCTGCACTGACCACAGGCTGTGGGCTCATGCGTGCCTTCCCATGTGTCTCTGCAGCCTGCACTGAACACGGCTGTGGGCTCATGCATGCCTTCCCATGTGTCTCTGCAGCCTGCACTGAACATGGCTGTGGGCTCATGCATGCCTTCCCATGTGTCTCTGCAGCCTGCACTGAACACGGCCGTGGGCTCATGCATGCCTTCCATGTGTCTCTGCAGCCTGCACTGAACACGGCTGTGGGCTCATGCATGCCTTCCCATGTGTCTCTGCAGCCTGCACTGAACATGGCTGTGGGCTCATGCATGCCTTCCCATGTGTCTCTGCAGCCTGCACTGAACACGGTTGTGGGCTCATGCATGCCTTCCCATGTGTCTCTGCAGCCTGCACTGAACACAGCCGTAGGCTCATGCATGCCTTCCCATGTGTCTCTGCAGCCTTCACTGACCACAGGCTGTGGGCTCATGCGTGCCTTCCCATGTGTCTCTGCAGCCTGCACTGACCACAGGCTGTGGGCTCATGCGTGCCTTCCCATGTGACTCTGCAGCCTGCACTGAACACGGCTGTGGGCTCATGCATGCCTTCCCATGTGTCTCTGCAGCCCACACTGACCACAGGCTGTGGGCTCATGCATGCCTTCCCATGTGTCTCTGCAGCCTGCACTGAACACGGTTGTGGGCTCATGCATGCCTTCCCATGTGTCTCTGCAGCCCACACTGACCACAGGCTGTGGGCTCATGCATGCCTTCCCATGTGTCTCTGCAGCCTGCACTGAACACAGCCGTAGGCTCATGCATGCCTTCCCATGTGTCTCTGCAGCCTTCACTGACCACAGGCTGTAGGCTCATGCATGCCTTCCCATGTGTCTCTGCAGCCTTCACTGACCACAGGCTGTGGGCTCATGCATGCCTTCCCATGTGTCTCTGCAGCCTTCACTGACCACAGGCTGTGGGCTCATGCATGCCTTCCCATGTGTCTCTGCAGCCTGCACTGAACACGGCCGTAGGCTCATGCATGCCTTCCCATGTGTCTCTGCAGCCTGCACTGACCACAGGCTGTGGGCTCATGCATGCCTTCCCATGTGTCTCTGCAGCCTGCACTGACCACAGGCTGTGGGCTCATGCGTGCCTTCCCATGTGTCTCTGCAGCCCACACTGACCACGGGCTGTGGGCTCATGCATGCCTTCCCATGTGTCTCTGCAGCCTGCACTGAACACGGCCGTAGGCTCATGCATGCCTTCCCATGTGTCTCTGCAGCCTTCACTGACCACAGGCTGTGGGCTCATGCATGCCTTCCCATGTGTCTCTGCAGCCTTCACTGACCACAGGCTGTGGGCTCATGCGTGCCTTCCCATGTGTCTCTGCAGCCCACACTGACCACAGGCTGTGGGCTCATGCATGCCTTCCCATGTGTCTCTGCAGCCTGCACTGAACACGGCCGTAGGCTCATGCATGCCTTCCCATGTGTCTCTGCAGCCTTCACTGACCACAGGCTGTGGGCTCACGCGTGCCTTCCCATGTGTCTCTGCAGCCTGCACTGACCACGGGCCGTGGGCTCACGCATGCCTTCCCATGTGTCTCTGCAGCCTGCACTGAACACGGCTGTGGGCTCATGCATGCCTTCCCATGTGTCTCTGCAGCCTGCACTGAACACGGCTGTGGGCTCATGCATGCCTTCCCATGTGTCTCTGCAGCCTGCACTGAACACGGCTGTGGGCTCATGCATGCCTTCCCATGTGTCTCTGCAGCCTTCACTGACCACAGGCTGTGGGCTCATGCATGCCTTCCCATGTGTCTCTGCAGCCTGCACTGAACACGGCCGTAGGCTCATGCATGCCTTCCCATGTGTCTCTGCAGCCTTCACTGACCACAGGCTGTGGGCTCATGCGTGCCTTCCCATGTGTCTCTGCAGCCTGCACTGAACACGGCTGTGGGCTCATGCGTGCCTTCCCATGTGTCTCTGCAGCCCGCACTGACCACGGGCCGTGGGCTCATGCATGCCTTCCCATGTGTCTCTGCAGCCTACACTGACCACGGCTGTGGAATCATGCATGCCTTCCCATGTGTCTCTGCAGCCCGCACTGACCACGGGCCGTGGGCTCATGCATGCCTTCCCATGTGTCTCTGCAGCCCACACTGACCACGGGCCGTGGGCTCATGCATGCCTTCCCATGTGTCTCTGCAGCCCACACTGACCACGGGCCGTGGGCTCATGCATGCCTTCCCATGTGTCTCTGCAGCCCACACTGACCACGGGCCGTGGGCTCATGCGTGCCTTCCCATGTGTCTCTGCAGCCCACACTGACCACGGGCTGTGGGCTCATGCATGCCTTCCCATGTGTCTCTGGAGCCCACACCGACCACGGGCGTGGACTCATGCATGCCTTCCCATGTGTCTCTGCAGCCCGTACCGACCACGGGCGTGGGCTCAGCGCTGACCCCGCAGAGTGCTGGGGGTGGCGTTCCTCCCCAAAGCCTCCTGCAGACACGTCCCCTCTGCTGACACAGGACATCTTACCCCGCCTTCCCATCGGGCTGTCTCACCTCAGACACACCTGCAAGTCCCTTGAGCACAACGGTCCCTTCTCCTAAAACACATGCTCTGTCCTTTCTCCCCAACCCCGCCCCGGCCCCTCCACACTGCTGCATTTCAAATGGCCACGGGGGATGTTCCTTCTTGCACCCTTGGTCTCTGTATCCATCGCCTCGGGCGCTAACTGTCCCTTTGACCCAAAGCCTCACACCCCGCCGGGCTGGGCTCCGACCCCAGAACCTAGCCGAGCCATCCGACAAACGCTGACCGATTTGGCTTCATGTGCGTGGAAATTGTCCGATTTCCTGTTTCCTTTGAGTCCTTTTTTTAAAAAAAATTTGCCCCGAAAGACACACTCTGCACCCCCTTCTGGGTAGATCCTAAGCCCGAATCTCATTGATAAAGCCCAGAGCCCCATCACCGTGTAATTCCCCTAAGACTGATCATTCGGGGTGGGGAAAAGTGGGTTCGCGCTCGTTGGGGTGGGAAATGACACGGTGATGGGCCCAGAACAATACAAGAACAAAGTGAGTTCCTTGAACGACTGACCTATTTCTCTGCAAACAATCGGACCAGCCTCCCCCGGCAGCCACGGCCCTTCTATTATCCTTGCCGCCGGGCGAGGCCCGAGGTCCGCCAGTATTATTGTGCAGGCAGCTTCGCCGGGTGTGATGATACCAATTTATACCCGATGATAGTTTTGAATTACCGAGGGTGGGCTGCAGGGCCGTTTGGAAATGAAATGTTTTATGTCCAAAGCTCTCTCATCTCCTCGCCCGAATGAAACAGACAGGAGAAATAAGCCATTTCGAGAGCGATGTGTTATCGAACCGCAGACCACAGGAGCAGGCTTGTCAAAAGTGGGCACGTCCGGGCCAGGCTGTGACCCTAACTTGGAAACTTGGAAACGGGAAACCCTGGCTCCCTGGCGTCCCGGGCGTGGATGTGGGGTGCAGAGGGGGACGCAACCCCACACACTTCCTTCAGGCATGCGGTCGTTCCACCAGCCAGTGTCCAGACACGACGGAGAGTCAGCCCTGTGACCGGCTACCAGGGCTTGGGAGGCTGCGCCATGCACAGGGGGACTTGGGGCGCCGCCTGCAGGGGGCGCTGCCACATAACACTAAGAGCTCCAACTCGGGCTTCCGGGTCCCCCCTGGCTCCCTGGGAACAGTTACCTCTCCGTTGGAGATAATAACCCACAATAGATCGCCACCAGGAGAAAGAAAGGGGTATTGCATGCAAAACCCTTAACCAGGACTGTCGCCCATCGAATGTCGCCCATTGAATGCGCAGCACCCCCGAGCTCTTACAGGAGATAAACAAGCCACGCGGGTCCCCACTCACCAGGGAGATCGCTGTGTAAGTCATACACCCGTCTCATCACCAGGTTGTACCCCTGAAACTAATGAACATACTGTTGTCAACGGTCGCTGAACCTTTTCTAAGACTGGGAGAACGTGTCCTGCCTCCTCCCAGCCTGGTGATTTGCACGTTCCCTTGGCTTCTCCAAAGCACCACGAGGGTTGGTGCAAACGTCCCTGAAGCATCTGGCTCAGGAAGGAAAACCGGTCTCCTCCGGCCCCCCACCACCCACCGCAGACAACGAACAAAGAATCCCCCCCTGCTCAAGGGAATTCCAGGGACCGTGGCAACTCCAAACGTTCCGCTAAAACTATGTGAGCAAGTGTCTGATCGAGAGGTTGCGGGTGGGATGGAGAGACGTCTGCCCAGTTGGAGGTCTTGAAGCTCAGTGATGAAATCTAGTTGTAGCACCTGGCGGTGGCCACGCCTCTCCGTGGCCACGGGAAATGGTCCCGGAAGCCGGCTTTTTAAAAAATTAAGTGTAGACCGGCGGGTGTGGCTCAGGGGTTGAGCGTCGACCCTGCACCAAGAGGTCGCCGGTTCGATCCCCGGTCAGGGCACATGCCCAGGTTGTGGGCCCGTCCCCAGTGGGGGGCATGCAGGAGGCGGCCCATCCATGTTCTGTCTCATCGATGTTTCTCTCTCCTTCTCACTTCCCCTGTCTCTACAATCCATAAAGAAAGAAAAACGAAGTGCATTGGGGTGACATCGGTTAATAACATCGGATACGTTTCAAGTGCACAGTTCTGTGCTACATCACGTGTATACTGCCTCGTGTGCCCACCAGCCAAAGTCAGACGTTCTCGCGTATCGTCAGTGTCTCCCAAATCGGTTATGCAGTGGGGGGCAGAGATCCCCCTCACCAGCCCAGGCCCAGCAACCCTTCGAGGATTCGCGTAGGATTCGAGGCCTAACCAACATCCCTCGCATCCTTTGGAGTGTGAGTGTCAGTGTGCAAACAGATTGACTGTCTCCAGCGGGCAAGGGTCCCTTCGGGGCAGGTGGATGTCATGGGCCCTTCTCCCTGAAATAAACGACCCAGATTCCCTCAGCTCCGGGCCTGATCTGCCCCGCGACACACAGCTCAAGGGATCCCGCGGGTGGGACGTTCGGAAGCCTGTGAGTTATCTACGGTCTGACGTCAAGTTGCAAAGCCCACGCATAACAGAAAAATGGATGACCCAACGTAAAAGTCCCAGGAGGAATTATTTATCTGCATTCCAGGGGTCGGCCCGGAGACCAGAACACATGTGCTGGGTTATGGGGGGTGTGTGTTGGGGGGTGCTGTGGTTTGCTCTGGCTCGTCATTTATTATTTGACTTCAGGATATTGTTAGAGAGAAGCAAGCAGAAGGCTGTAGGAGTTACTCAGGGGACATAGTGTCCTGCCTACCACACTGGCGTGTTGTGTACACTTTGGACGAAATGCTGTCCGGGACGTAACTTTTCAGATGCCACCCAGACATCGGGGTTCAGGAAGCCCCGAACATCAAACTTTCGCAAAATGGCCCTGGCCGGTTTGGCTCAGAGGTTAGAGCGTCGGCCTGCGGTCCGGAGAGACCCGGGTTCGGTTCCCGCTAAGGGCACGTACCTCGGTTGCAGTGTGTCCCCGGCCCTGGTTGGTTGTGCGGGTGGCAGCCACTCGATGTGTCCCTTTCACATCGATGTTTCCCTCTCTCTCTTTCCCTCCTACTCTATCTGAACAACAACAACAACAAAAAAACCCTCTTGCAAAATGTTCTCAGGAGCGAAAATAATTGGGAGCAAGGGGACGAACTCGACACTGCATGGTGTGTCCGCATCCTGAGTGGTGACGAGGTGGCTTCGATCACCGCGAAGGGCGGAGTGTGGACAGAACGCGTCCGACTTTGTCACTAATGATTTACGTTGCAGGCAAGCCGGCCGGCCTGAGCCGGTGACAGCGGAGGTGGCAGCCACGCGGACACCTTCAACGCCAGGACACACCGTGCCCG
The DNA here is from genome assembly GCF_014108415.1 of Molossus molossus. Lineage (NCBI taxonomy): Eukaryota > Metazoa > Chordata > Mammalia > Chiroptera > Molossidae > Molossus > Molossus molossus. The sequence continues at coordinate 145,594,255 of NW_023425355.1, forward strand.
GACAGCCACGGCGGACTTCCACGCCACCACCCCTGCGACTCCCTGCATCCACTCATTCCAGGGTCATGCTCACCATCTCATCCCCTCCCTGACTCCGACACTAACACGACAATGTCCGAACGGGCCTGGAACTAAGAAGCCCGGATTGTTCCGCAAGGAGTTGTGGGGAAGTGAGCACACGTGATTCGGGCACTGACCTGGCGACTTGGGCCACCCGGTTCGGCCGTTCAGAACACACGTTCCCTAGCGTGTTCCCACGACGGGCCCGTGTCCCCGACATTTTAACGGGGTTTGTATGTCACGGAGACACAAAAGCTAACGTGCAGATTCTACTTCAGAAAATCTCGAGTGAGGTCTGAGAACCTGAATTTCTAAGAGGCACCAAATTGGCCCGGCAAGTGTGGCTCAGGGGTTGAGCGTCGACCCTGCACTGAGAGGTCGCGGGTTCGATTCCCGGTCAGGGCACATGCCCAGGTTGTGGGCCTGATCCCCAGTGGGGGGCGTGCAGGAGGCGGCCAGTCCATGTTCTCTCTCATCAACGTTTCTCTCTCTCTCCCTCTCCCTTCCTCTCTCTCTAAAATCAATAAAGGAAAATAATAATTTAAAAAAACATTCTAGCAGAGTCAAGGGGGCATGTACAAAATAACCCCCAGGTGATGGGTCCATAACTGGCCAGAACACGCCAGAGGCCTCTCTGGTGTAGCTGTTGTTAGTAAATGTTGGATTATTCGGGTGGCTAGGATACGGTTCTATCATTCAAAGTATTGAGATGCTACGACCTCGCGTATCCTGTTTGAGTCCCCTGAGCCACGAGGCCTCGAGGAGTCACGATGCCACCTCCTTGATGGAAACACTTTCCAGAACAGTGTTCAAAAACTAAGCGTTTTACTTTGAGACGTAAATGCAGGGTAAGATCACGGTAAGATCATACCGGTCCCGGGCTCAGGACCGTGACATTAAGCTCCGGCCCTTATAGGATCGGCAGCATCATTACACAGTCTGTGCAACCCACAGGTAGACGAGCCATACGCTAAATTAATCGAGATGGCCCAGATCAATATGCTACACAACGAATTTCCAAATACACATGATGCCCCAAAGCGGGGGGACCCCCCGAGCTGCCCTGGCTCGGTGCCCTCTCCCTAACCGCTCCCTCTCTCCCTGGGCACTGTTTACATCTCCAGGCTAAGGGCGCAAACATCTCCTCCTGCAGAAAATTCGCCGTGTGCTCCTGAACACGCAATGATCGGAAACTCCCATTGAAAAACAAAACGAACAAGAAGAGAAACGGACAGGAGAAAACACACGTACGCAGTGTAGGCTTCCTTCAACTTGCTGTCCTGCCACTGAATGTCTGGCGCCCGGGGGAGGGGACGCTGGGCCGGTGTGCACCCCGACGCAAACGCAGACTCCAGAACGCGCTGGCGGAGGGAGGACGCGAACTGCTGAAGGTGAGGATTCGTCTGCAAGGTGCAGGGCAGCTCAGAGCTGAAGGGTCAGCACAGGGTGCGCTGCGGAGCGGAGCTCAGGTGGGCTGGTGGGGCGGGGGCGGGGACCACCGGGGCGGACAATGACTCCAAGCCAACCCCCAAGACAGGGCCGAAGAAGAGGGGCCAGGTTCTAATCTTCACGTCCCTGGTGGCCATACGCCGCCTCTGTCCTTAACCACAGTTTGGTTTTAGATGCTCCTCTGCATCGAGACTTCCGTTCTCTGCTCTTTGCGGAGAAGCCCGACGGACACGTTTGAGGGGTCCCGCTCGGTGCGCACGGTGGTTCAGCTCAGACACTCCCGGGGCTGCCAGGGGCACGGCTGTGTGACAGGGCAGCGGGGACCCGGCCAGGTCCGCAGAGGCGAGCTCGGGCAGTCGGAGACCTGGACGTCGGTCCTCTCTCCCCGGAAATAAATGCGTCTCCCAACCCCTCCGCGGCTGCGTGCGGAGCAGAACCAGAACCAAGCAGCGGGCAGACAGCGCCGTCAACGGCGCAGGGACGCAAAGACGTCCCACCCGGGTCCTCCGTGCCCAGTGTCAGCAACGCCGTCCGGCAGCAAAGAACAGCGGGCCTTCGAGTCCACAAAGGCTCTCTCTCGTGGGACGTGGCGCGACTCCCAGCCAGGACTTGCAGACCTGTGCTCCATGAGCACGGACCGTCCTGCAGGGAGTGCGCATTCTGAGGGTGCCCAGCGCGCAGGTGGACGCAATTCTATCGCGTGGAAGCCGCCCCTTCACACGCACACTTGTCTTACGTCCACGTCTGCTGCTCTGGTCGAACAGCCCCTCACTTGCTCCCAGACTTCAGGGCCCGCCACCCTGCCTGGGCGATGCTGTCCGAGCCGGGCACCCGCCCGTCGGGGAGAATCGAACGTCCTGTGAGCGCAGGGAGAGAATTTCCGAGATGACAGCATCGACCTCATTTGTGAACCCGTGAGTCTGATCATTCCTTCCCTTTCGAAATGAACTGTCCCGCCCTCTCCTGTCTGTCCTCCCCGTACTGCCTGCCCCGCACGGCCGCGGTACACAACTCCCCAAGGTCACGTCCTGGACACAAGGCTCTCCCTCCAAGTCCCGACTCCAAGCGCCGAGGGTCATGCACGGAGCTGGTTTGCCGTCACCGTTCCCGTTCCCGGGACACGGCGTACTGACGGGCTGTCACCGGCGTCAAGGCGTCCCCGGGACGGCTGCGAGGGACGCACTTTGGCAGGCGCGGAACAGCAAACCCAGGAAGTGTCCTGCCTGCCGACAATGAAACTTAAGAGACGGAAAATGCTGTCATTCGGGCATCTCTGTTCCCTGCTGCCTCCTGTCTTACCTCTGAATGAGAACACACAACGGCGACACTGTTCTTTCCGTCACGATGTGCCACGAACACGGGCAGATGTCCCATTTGCCCACGACAGACTAAAGGAGCTGTTGCCGCTGAATGTCGCCGAGCACGGGCCGTGCCGCCGGAGTCACCGATAAGCATCAGACGCTGTCTCCTCGGCCCGGCTCCAGGGTGTGCCCGCTGCTCCCGGCTTCCCACAAACGAGCCTCGGTGCCCAGTTAACCCACAGCGCCCGATGGGGTCGCGTGGGTCGTAGCTGGGATACGCCCTGCACGAGGCCCTTTGCATGGGCGTAACTTACAGACGTACACTACTTCCTAACCCGGTTTCACGTGCGGCCACTGCGTGGGCCCCCCCCCCAAAAAATAACAGTCCCGAAGAGTCCTGCCATCAACCAGCGTCCTCCCAAAACACGATGCACAGTCCCCAAGAAACCCAAACCAGGTCGACCAGGACCCAGCGAGTCCACCGCGGGGTGTTTATCTGAAGAAAACGAACACACGGATTCGAAAGGACATGTGCTCCCCTCCGTACACTGCGGCGTGACCCCCAACAGTGAAGCGAGCTGGGTGTCCGTCACAGGGGCGTGCACACAGGTGGGGAGCACACCAAGGCAAGTACCATAGGGGTCCATGTATATGTCAAATCTAAGGGAGAAAATGTACAAACAAAACAAAGACCAAGTCATAGAAACAGAGAGCGGAAGGGGGTTGCCCGACGGGAAGGGGTGGGGGTGGTAAAGGGGGAACAGCAGCAGAGTGGATGGTTCGTGACGGGTGTGCAGCGTGACGGGACCGCTGGAGGGAGGGAGGGTCCGCCCCCAAGCCCCTTGCTGGCCGTCGGAGCACAGGTGCGGCCACATGGTGTGAATGTCCTCCAGGGGCCCCTCTCCCGTCTGCCCTCCTCTCGGCGTAGAAACCCACGCTGTGCACTGGTTTCGGAAGATTCTGGACACACGGAGGTTTGACCCCAGTTTCAGCCCCTCCCTTCTCCCGACTCTTTGCACAGCTGAACAGCTAACCCAGACGCAACGTAACGGACACGTGCCCGCGGAGGGCAAGCAGAGCGGGGCCCTGGGCACCCACCTGGAGCTCCCGGTGCAGGTGCCACACGCACGGGCCGGCGGCTCCCTCCGGGCTGCCCGGGAAGGCACTGGGGAGCACAGCACGAACCTCTCTCCTGGGGGTGTCTGGCGTCAGCCATGCCCCATAGTGATCCGAAGGCTTTGGGCTCCTGGCCAGGTGGGACAGGTACAGGAGGGGACGGCCGCTATCCCTCCTCCACTAAGGGGCTTTGACTCCAACCCCCGGTGGAGACAAGACAGCTGAGACCTGATGACCAGTGTCCACGGCCAGGGGAGACTTGCCTGCTGATCATCCCGTCTGGTCAGCTGGACAGAGACGCTGGGTCAGGCCACCCGCCTAAACGTGGGCTGCACAAAGGGCCTGGGCTCATGTCCACTGCCCAGCCCCAAAGGACGGCGTCAGGCCCCCCAAATCCACCTCACTCAGCTTCCGAGAGGGCCTCCAGCCACAGACGTGCAGACCAACCAAGGCCAATCTCCAGAGCACGGAGCAAAGGGCACGGACAGGTGGACTCTCTCTCCCCGCCAAGACACCAAGTCTTCAAACGCCCTTTGGGCATTTTCAATGCAGACAAGCACCAGGGTGAAGAAACATCTCATCCGTGGCTGGAGTTCACTTCTACTCACGGGGTCCTACACGTCTAGGGGTTCAGAAATCACAAGCACTGGCTGAACGATTCACCGACACGTGGACACGCCACACAGGTGGAGCGGTCGTCAGCGGACACGCGTCCAAGCTTTGGCTGCCCTGTCTCGGGTCCTCCTTGGAATATGGGGCTTTGCACAACCCGCTCACCCCACCTGCCAAATGACAACGCAGTTCTTTGTCGGATTAATAAAGAAAGAAACGTGTCTGACCTTTTTGGTGATCAATAGAACGTGGTGTATGTCACTTCTCCACAGAGATACCCTTTCACTCATCGTATTACCAAAGGTATTTTTATTATTAATTTTTTTTTTGGAAATCCTAATGCTCGAGGCTAGCAAATGGGTATTGAATCGGTCTAATACATTGGTACAACCAATTCCCCTTTCTGGTCTTTATCTCTGTGTGAGTATCTTTGTACAGATTCTTCTACATCTCAAGGGTTCCCTTCATGTTTTACCTACGTGTTGCCCGTGCTTTTCCACGGGTTGGTCACTGGTCTTTTTAGTGTATCTTTTTTGCTGTCAAGGAATTTTAGAGATTGTGTAATTAAATCTAGCAAACTTTTCCTTTATTAATTTGTTTTTATGCTTAAAAAAAGACCTTACTGGACCATACATCAGATAAATCAGTCCCAGTATATTGTCTTGCCTTCTCGACAGGTTCATTTTGCAAATTCAGTCTGTACGGGGAAGTGACTCAGATACGTGGGAAAGGGCGGTACGGCATAATATGCAGGACAGAACCGGATTAGTGTCCTAGGCAGCTTGTGCTGTCTCCCCGGCTCAGGGCAACACAGTGTAGTTTGCAGGATTTCACTTCCTGGGGAAATGGGCTTCTTTGTCTTGACCATCACCACTTCCTTTGTCCTCCTCCTCCTACCATCTTTGCTGATTTGATCATCACCATCATCATCACCATCATCACCATCATCACCATCATCAAGATCATCTTTCTCACCATCATCACTACCATCATGATCATCATCACCATCATCAAGATCATCTTTATCATCACCATCAGTACCATCACCACCATCCTCATCACCATCTTTATCATTGCCATCATTATCACCATCATCAAGATCATCTTTATCACCATCACCAACACCATCATCATCATCACTGTCACCATTATCACCATCATTAGGATCATCTTAATCAACATCACCATCACCATCATCACCATCATCATCACCATCACCACAATCATCACCACCATCATCACCATCACCACCACCACCAACATCATCATCACCATCATCATCACCTCCATCATCACCATCATCATCATCACCACCATCATCACCATCACCACCATCATCATCACCATCATCATCACCACCATCATCACCACCATCACCACCATCATCACCATCACCATCATCATCACCACCATCATCACCATCACCACCATCACCACCATCACCACCACCACCATCATCACCATCATCACCATCATCACCACCATCACCATCATCATCACCACCTTCATCACCATCACCATCATCACCATCACCACAATCATCACCACCATCATCACCATCACCATCACCACCATCACCACCATCACCACCACCACCATCATCACCATCATCACCATCATCACCACCATCACCATCATCATCACCACCTTCATCACCATCACCATCATCATCACCATCATCACCATCACCACCATGATCACCATCATCATCACCATCACCACCATCATCACCACCATCATCACCATCACCATCATCACCATCGCCATCACCATCATCACCATCACCATCATCACCATCATCACCATCATCATCACCATCATCAGGATCATCTTTATCAACATCACCACCACCATCATCATCACCATCACCACCATCATCATCACCATCATCACCATCGCCATCACCATCATCACCATCACCATCATCACCATCATCATCACCATCATCAGGATCATCTTTATCAACATCACCACCACCATCATCATCACCATCATCATCACCATCGCCATCACCATCATCACCATCATCATCACCATCATCACCACCACCATCATCACCATCATCACCATCACCATCACCATCACCATCACTATACCATCCTATCTCTTAACGGCATGCAAAACACTCACCACCGTGCCAGGCACCAGCACGGTAACTACACTATTCTCTGGAAGGTTTAACCCTCATTCACGTGCCATGTATTCTCAGCCACCTGCTTAGAAATGCCACCTTTCCATTTACACGAGAGTCTCACATTTAAAAAAAGGTCCCATTTATCAGGAATCAGAACGTTTGAAAAATGCAAGATAGGAAACAGATACACGGAGTCCCAAGGGCAATACACACCGGGCTGAGATCACATTCTGTAAGGAACAAAAGGACAAACAGAACCCTGACGTTGCTTTCGCAGGTCCTGCAGTGCTAGCAGTGTTGGCGAGGGCGTGGAGAAAGGGAACCCCCATACGCGGCTGGTGGGCATGCAGACTGGTGCAGCTGTCATGAGAAACAGTGTGGAGTTTCCTCAAAGGATTAAAAATAGAGCTGCCATGTGACCCAGCAATTCCGCTTCTGGGTATTTCTCCAACAACACCCAAAACCCTAATTCAAAAAGACGTGGGTACCCATGCAATTACTGCAGCATTATTTATAAAAGCCAAGATAGGGAAGCAACCCAAGTGCCCACCATCAGATGAGTGGATAAAAAAAAAAGGTGGTACATCTATATAATGGAATATTACTCAGCCATGAAAAAGAGTAAAATCTGACCAATTGCAGCAGCAACAGCATGGATGGACTTAGAGGGTGCTATGCTCAGTGAAATAAGTCAGACAAAGACTAAAGCTATCTGGTTTCACTTGTCAGTGGACTCTAAGGAACCAAATAAACAAAACAGAGACAGACTTACAGACTTACAGACACAGAGAACAGCGACGGTTGCCTTGGGTGATGGGTTAAAAACAAAACACCCGAGGCTCACAGTTTTTGTTTGAAAGCGAGAATCTCACGGAAGCCGCCGGGCCCCAAGCCTCAGAGGAGGCAGGACCTTGTCCTTCCCATCGCGAGACTGGCTCTGAGGCAGACTTTGACTTTGGCGTTCGCCTTGCGGCTCACGACCTTCACCTGTCTGTTGGGTGCAGACGTGCTGGTCTAACACCAGCGACACTGTGACTCGCACATCCTTTGCCTGCCTCTCTCAGTAGGTCAAACACAGGCTGGCTGCCTGCGGATTCCGCCGGCAGACGGGAGCCCAGGGCGCGACAATTGTACAGGCCACCGACACGGACCCACTGGCGGGATTGCCCTGGGCACCTGCCCCTCTGCCGCCCACTCACAGTGTCAGGTAAATGTCACCCCAGTTCCAGAAAACCCACTGCAGTCACACGCCCCGAGGCTACTTGGTGTGCGTTTGAGCTGTGGATTTTATCCACCTCTTCCTGCCTACGCGCCCCAGCTGCAGCATGGAGGGGTCTGGGCGTCGGGCTTTGCAATGGGGACACGGCTGCCCAGAGGGTGCGAGGGCCGTCTGACCTGCTGCGATGATCCGGTGCGTCCTCTGGCCCCACATGCCCACCCTTCCCGTCTCCCAATTGCTCGAGTCCTTCCTCGACACCTCCCTCGGGACGTCCGTCTGTCCCTTCGTCCCTTTCCGGATCTGAAAGGATCTCAAATGCCTTTGCAGCCCCTGCATTCTAAGTCCCATCGTCATGATGTCTCTGCTCCCAGAAAAGCCCCGGCGCGCCGTGAGCATCCAGAAAACGTCACGGGTTGGGGGCGCTGTGTCTCGGGGACGCACCGTGGACCACACGCCTCTGTGAGGTGAGGGACGGACTCGAGTGTCTGCTGGGACATCTGCAGTTGAGTTCCTGCCGTCCCTCTGAGTCCCGTCACCCGAGGGGGGTGCATGAAGCCTCGTGCAAGCCCCCCCTGTCCTGCCCAGAAGGGGAACGGCGGCCAGGCTTCCCGCTGCGCCCTGTGGTCATGTGAGGCTCTGGGCAGGTGCCGGGCATACAGGTCACACGCGCGATCACAAGACAACGCTGACCACACCTCGTAGCGGTCAGCCTTTCCTTGGCCATCACGACCCTGTGAGATCAGCCACACGCAGCCCGAAGGAGGCGGTCAGCCAAACAGGGGCGCTGGAGTTGGCCCCGGCCGACAGTGAACCAAGACAGGCCCTCTGTGGCGAACACGTCTTTACAGGGGCAAAGGGACCTGCGGGACAGGCCGCACGGCCCGTGACGCCACCTGCGAACTGTCTGGATGGCACAGAGGTGCTCTCGGGTCCCACGCTCCTCTGCGAGCTGTGTGGAGCGCCGGCCGCCTGTCCCGTGAAGCGCATGTCCCCATTTCATTTTCCTACGCAAGGATCCGCGACGCCGCGGCCCGACTCTGCGTGATCCTAAAAGGGTCTCGCCCGAGACAAGGGACATGCCTGGCAGGACCCACCGGGCTTGGATCCGTGAAACAACAGAAACACCCTCACGAGCTCACATCACGGCTTCGGGGAGGGACTCAGGTTTCGGCAAAACAAACAAACAAACAAACAAATCCAGCCGCCTATTAATATTACATCAGGCTGCAACGCAGCTCACGGAGTCTGGGACACTCTCTCGCTTCTAGTCTGGAGGGACCAGTCGTTGTAAAAAAAAAAAAAAAAATGAGAAGTCAGACTTTGAATGACTCAGGGCAGGTTTAGGCGCCATCATAACGAACGACAATTGAATCGTTAAATAAAACAAACGTACTGCGCACATGTGGTTCCGCCACCACGGCCCTGTGGCCGCCCGGCCGACGCCGCAGACTTTTGCCGAGGACGCTACGTGCAAACCGGCCCTCGGTCCAGAGGGGCCGAATCCAGCAGTTCACCCTGCGGCGTACGCCTGTGATCTGTACCACGCGGGACGGGAAGCGCACAGGCCGTGTGTGAAGAAGGGGAGACGGAAGGCGGCCGGCTCAGATCGGTGTCTGAAACGTCCCACCCCGAACGGGCCCGTCTGCATCTCATCAGGACCCAGGCTTTGTTTTCCCTGGAACTGTCCACCTGCACTTATTTCTGTGGTGTTCTGGAATCCCAGAGCCGCCCTGATAAGATAAAGAAGCATAATAAAGAGCGACCACAACACAGACACTGCCGCACCTGAATTCTCCGCGCGCTGATGACGGACGGGAAACCGAGAGACGTCAGACGTCTCTCGAGTTCACAGAGACGGCCGAGGAGGGCTAGAAGCCAGGATAAAAACAGTCTCCTGCTTCCTAAGACGGTGCGCCTTCCTCGATGTAAACAAAGCAAAAGGCAAACGGAAAAAAGACACGGCAAGCAGAGGACGTGGCTGTCGCCCCCACCACCGCAGGTGGCCACCCGCACCTTCCGTCCGCTGCAGAGCCCGAACCCCCGGCCCACGACGGCTGAACCGCTACGCTTTCCGTCTGAGGCTGAGACACAGGAGCCGATGCTGAACGTAACTGAAGGACGACATTGAAAACAACTGCCGCCGACAACAAAATCCACGTGGCCGTGTTCAGACATTTCCATCGCATCGGGGGGGGACACCGTGAAACACAGTCAAGGGGGCCACACACAGTACGGACACCAAGAGCGGACAAAGGGGAAGGAAGCAGACATACAAAACCCTTAAGCAACCTGGTGCACCGGTGACCTCTGGACCCTTCTGTCCGGATGGGCCAAGCGGCATCAACACAAGACGCTGTCCCCAGAGGAGGGAGGACGGACTGGCGAGAGTCTCCGGTTTTCCATCCTGCGCTGAACCCACAATTCTCGCCTCCCCGACACCGTGAGATGCAACCAAGACTGCTCATGCTTTCTCAGACGGATGACCAGGACACGTTCTTAAAACAAAGCCTGGCCCTGGCCGGTGTGGCTCAGTGGATGAAGCGTCATCCGTGCACCAAGAGGTCGCCAGTTCGATCCCCGGTCAGGGCACAGGCCCAGGTTGCAGGCTCGATCCCCAGCAGGGGGCGTGCAGGGGGCGGCCCATCGATGTTTCTCTCTCCTTCTGTCTAAAACTCAATAAAAAACATTTAAAAAAGAAAGAATCTTTGAATGAGAAGACTTCCAAGTACCTCTGAAAAACAAGAAAAGGGCCCATCGCTGAGAAATAGTCATTTTGTCCGGAGGAAGGAGCCGGGACATGGGGAACGAGGGACTGCAGTGTCCTCAGAGCCGTAGTGAGAAGGAACAACTCTACCAGAAGAAGGCACGGTGACTGTGGCGGCGATGACATCCGCACCCATAATAAGAGACCCTGGGGATGTTCGTCAAGGCTGCACCCGGCTGCGGGCTCCCCTTCCCCAACCCGCCCCTGGTGTAACTTTGCAAACGGCCAAGTGCTGCCCACGTGTCACTGTTACTCGAATACGCGGTGACGAGGACTCACCAATCACCGGCCCAGCGACCCAGCCTGCCCCTCAGGGTGCGCCTACAACCATGGGCCACCCCCATCCTGACTTCAGGGCTGAAGATGCTTTCCCCACTCTGGTGACCTTTCAGAATCAGCGTCTGTTCAGTGGGGGGCAACAGAAGCACATTTCCTGCCTATAAAGGTGCCAGGAATTTGGTGGAAATGCACAGGGGTCCGGCTGGGAGGAGGGAAGGACTCGGCCACGTTCAAGGACACACTGGAGGTGGACACGTACCGACACCCCAGTCCATCTCCTCGGCGGCGTCCCCGTAAGCTCCGTGTCGGCTTTTCCCGGCGAAGTCCCTGGACGCGAAGAGGGCCGTGTGCACTTGGATGCAGGAGAACACCAGCAGGAAGGGCGTGTCCGCGTTCCTGGAAAACAAAGGCCCAGGGTCAGGTCAACACCGCTCTGATGACCGCGGGGAGCCGCCGGGCAGCTCGGAGACAGTGGGAAGGATGCCAAGGCTGGCCCTCGTCCGCTCAGGGACAGAGGGGTCTGCAGAGGGTCTCACAGGCTCCCTGTGTGGGTCAGCGAGCTGAAGGGCCAGCAAGATCCCTGAGACGTTCTCCAAGGCGACACCGTGTGGTGCAGAACACCCTGCTTTGTTCCTGCATTCGGCTCTTCCCTGAGTGCTGATGACTACGAAGTCCACACCTTGAAGAACACACACACACATGCACATGCACACACACACACACACCCCGTCCTGTGTAGCCAAGGCAACATCCTAACTTATCACCTCTTCCAGCAACATCTTCCTAATGTCCATTCAACTCCACGTCCTGCCAGATGCCAACCTCCTACAGAGGAACAAACCCCCCAGAATCGACATTCCATTGTCAATGTGGACATGTCGGGGGCTCAATGGAAGATCCTTTGAACTGGCTCAAATCTGCAATCTAGACAGATCCGTGTCACCACGAAAATGTTTTCTAGTCCTGAGTGCTCCTGGGTTTACTTGGTTGTCACTGGTGACAACACACGGGCTCCGCAGTCGTAAGTCCCTGTGCACGGTGGCCCTGCGGGCGACTGCTATGAGTTTAGTGACTACGGGAAGGTCTGGGCCTTTGCATCCTGGTCCCTGAAAGGGGTAGAAAGGGTGTACCACTTCCGCTTTCCATGTGACTGCGTTTCAGCTTCCCATACGGCCTCAGCCGTCACCTCGGTGTGGGCAGCCTCCTCGATTCCTTTACCACTACAAGGCTCTGCTGAGCGAGCACCATCTGAGGGCTGTCGGGGCACAGGCCAAACTTTAATTCGATGTGGTACATAGTCCCAGAGATGGATTCCCATGCACAGGGCACCGCCTGGCCTGCCAGGGTGCTCAGTAGCATCCCTGGCCTGCCGGGGTGCTCGGCGGCATCGCCAGCCTGCCGGGGTGCTCAGCGGCATCCCTGGCCTGCAGGGGTGCTCAGCAGTATATAAGTATAGATATATAGATGTAGATAGAGATAGTCTGCAGATGCCTGACCTAAGCCAGAAGTCTTGTTCATTTTGCCAGAATCAACCCAAATGTTCTACATCCAGCAGAAGTTCTAAAGAGATGCTCTGTTTCATTAAATCAACATTGCTTTTATATCGTCACTTAATACTTCACTCCTCATGATAACCCCACACCCCGCGGGTTTATTCCTGGGTCTTGCCTTCCAACGGCTGTCCGGCTAACAGGTGCCCGGGTGCACACTTTTTCCCATGCATTTCATTAACGGACACGATTCCAGCTTTGGTCCCTTCGGCCCTCAGCGCCCGGCGGGTGAGCTGAGACCCACCGCGCACCCCCCTTGACGTGTGAGGTGGCTCCTTGCCTTGATCCACCCCTTGTCGTTAGACACAGACCAGAGCACAGGCACAGAACACCGCCCCGAGTGACAGTGAAGCCAGGCACCTCTGCTCTCGGAGAACACCTGAAACTGAGCAAGCGACAGACCCCCGCAGTTTCAGAGTTCCCGCACGGGTGACGGGCGCTGCCGCTGTCCTCTGTTCCGTCCTTTGAAAGAACGTAAAATGAAGGAATGTTGTAATTATTTCACAACTAAGAAAGCAAAGAGAGCCTGGCCGGTTAGAGTGTCGGTCCGCAGACCAGAGTGTCCCAGGTTCGGTTCCCACCAAGGGCACGTATTTCTGTTGCAGTTTGTCCCCGGCCCTGGTTGGGTCGCGTGGGTGGCAGCCACTCAGTGTGTCTCTCTCACATCGATGTTTCTCTCTCTCTCTTCCTCCCTCTCTATCTGAACAAAAAATGCAAAAATGTCCTCGGGTGAGGATAAAAAAAAAAAAAAAGGAAGCAAAGACAGAGAAGCGGCTCTAAGTGGCCAGTCCCAGCTGGGCCGGGAGCTAGAACAGAGGGCCTGAGAGACAGGACCATCCCAGATGCGCGCCAACACGCCGCCACGTCTCAGAAAGAAGACAGCGTCAGACGCTAGCACTGGAACGCCGGGCCTTCTGACGACCTGCCGTGCGGCTCTCGGCCAAGGCTTTCCCGTGGTTACTTCCCAGACCTTAACGAGCCTGGAAGAGCCGCAACGAAGCCATCAGAAGCCTTTTCGCACAGGGCCGACCACTCCTTATTCACGGGAAGGTGAGTCACCTGCCAACCTCATGCCTGCTTCTCAACACACAGAGGATGGACCTAAACACCAGCGTAGACGCCCCCAAATAAACTGACGATGACAGTCTGTACTCGTCCCTAAATAGACAGCCGCATTATGCATTATGCATGGGTTCAATTCCCCTCCCATCTCTCCTCCCATTTATTTTTAGATTTAAAGTTAAGGGGGTAAAAAATAAAAAGTCCATCTCCCAAGCATGTGGACCTACAGGATGACGGACAGAGGGGCGGAGCTGGGGAGCTGGGACCCTGACAACTATGTGGAGGGAAATTTAAAAAGGTGAAGAAAGAAGCCGTCGACATCATTGGCAGGACCCCCTGATCGAAGCGATTTAAAATGGGAGGTGAGAATAAAAACAAGTCGGGGAAAAGGCTGTCACATAAGGTCACAAGGCAACCCCGGGAAACGCTGTTCACGGGGAGCCTATAAGCGCGGTGGGGTGGCGTCGGACACGCACCACGTTGGAGGTCAATCAAAGTCGCGGATCATGACTTCAGCCTGGACGGCAGGGAGACCCCCGGTGGACGGGGCGAGCCCAGGAGAACACCTTCGTTATAAAAATGCTCACGTTTACCGGAGACCTTTTCTTCCTTCCTTCCTTTTATCTTTATTGATTTAGAGAGAAAGGAAGGGAGAGGGGGAGAGACAAAGAAGCATCGATGAGAGAAGGACACATCGACTGCTTGCCTCCCGCGTGACCCTGACAAGGGCCACAGATGAACCGCAACCAAGGGACGTGCCCTGGACCAGAATCAAACCCGCGACTCTTTGGTCCACGGGCCGACGCTCTAACCGCTGAGCCACACCGGCCGGGGCTACAGGAGTCTTTTCCCATCATCTTTACAGTACAGCACCTGTTCCTTCGGTAGAACAGACGTCACAGGTGCAAGATGTCACAGGTGCGAGACGTCACAGGTACCAGACGTCACAGGTGCGAGACGTCACAGGTACCAGACGTCACAGGTGCGAGACGTCACAGGTACCAGACGTCACAGGTGCCAGACGTCACAGGTACCAGACGTCACAGGTACAAGACGTCACAGATGCGAGATGTCACAGGTACCAGACATCACAGGTACGAGACGTCACAGGTGCCAGCTGAGGGCCTGGGTGTCAACGCAGACTGAATAGGTTTTACACACAGAAAACAAAGCCTGGCAGCGTAGACAAGCGTGCCCAGTGAGCAAAGGTACTGCACCGCCGGAAACAGGCCGGGGCCCAGGCCCAGGCGGTGGGCTGATCCCCAGTGGGGGGCGTGCAGGAGGCGGCCAGTCCATGTTCTCTCTCACCCATGTTTCCATCTCTCTCCCTCTCCCTTCCTCTCCCTAAAGTCAATAAAAAAGAAACAGAACTCTACGCCGGTGCCAAATGCTGGACGTATTTGCCAGTAGACCTGGTGCCGAGCACACCTCAGCTGCGCCCTGTGTAGCTTCCCCGAATATCAGCAGCGTCGATTTCACATCTAGCCGTGGCCTCTTCAAGTCCCCACCCCCGTGTACTGGCGGTGTCGATGCCTGGCACGTCCACGGGGCCTGGAGAACCCCGTGCCCACGTCCACGTCCTGTGAATTCTGAGGTCCACTGACCGGATTCCACGGACCACACAAAGGATGTGGTGTGGATACAGGAACCTTGTTCTTGGAAATTCCCACTTCAGAGCCCCGTGTGGGTGTTGGCAGGGACGTGCCGTGTGCGTCTCGGTCCCCTCGCTGGCCTCACGCTGTTTTACCTGCGGCCTCCACTTTTGGGGGGATGGAATCGGTTGCTGATTTCCCACCGCTGCGGAACCTGCGTTCTCGTCTCCAAAGACCCGGATGCGTCTGCCTCACCACGGCGATGCTTGTGCTACCGACTGCGGAGCTTCTGCGGAGTGACCGGGACACCGGCTCCCCGGGACTCTCCGTCCTGGGCGCCCCATTCGGAGGAAGAGTATTGGGGCATCTGTCCAGTTTTCCACGGTTGGCCCAGCTCACCCCACTCGGACCTGATTAGTATGTCGGCCGAGGGGACGGTCCCCTTACGGTCCTCTCTGCCAGTGAGGAGCGGCCTCGGGGTGACAAGTGGTCCTCAGTGCGGACTCGCCTGCTACTCTTGGGGCTGGGGCTGTTCTCCCCAAAGTTCTGAGCCCCCGAGTCCTCCACAGGATGACACCTCTTTACTCGTCTCAGAAGGTCTTTGTGCAGCATGAGAAGGTGGTGGGTGTGAGGTGGCCCCGCTCACGGATCCACGCCCCATGCCTGACGTACCCCTGGAAGCCACGGGTCCGTGGGACGGAGCCTCGTGGGAAAGGAGAAGGGGGCATGCTGGGAACGGCCTCGTTAAGGACACCTGGGCAGGACACCTGGCTCTCCGAGAGGCCTGCAGTCCCCCCGACACACAGCGAGCTGATTGCTGACTCCTCGAAGCATCTCCCCAAGAGCGATTTCGTCCCGAAAAGAGCACATTAAGGTGCGGGCTGGCGGAGTCCATGATTATATCTTCCAAACCGTCACCTCCGCGACTTGGAAGACGCCCTCGGGTCCCGGGACACGTGCCAGGCTGGGCTACGCAGCCTTGGAACGGATCTCACGAGCGCTCTGGTGGCTCTGACCGCGTCTGCCTCTGACTGCCTGCGACCGCGTTTCTCACAAGCGTGGGGGTACCTGCCGCAGTGACTCGAGGTACTCTGCACGCGACGCCTGCGCACGTGTCTCCCGACCCCTGAAACACGGGTTTGTGACTACGGTGGTGTCCGCAGTGCCACGATCCCCGGCTGACACACTGAGGCAGCTCTCTCGAGACTGATGGAGCTCAGCGGATCCGACATCTCACGTAGCAGGACGATGACGTGGCTTTGCCCACGTGGCTTCACCCGGTGCCTCCAGGCTGTGTGTGTCCAGGTCACGCGTGTCAGGAGCTTCCCGTGCCGTGCAGTGCGGCGCGCGAGTGTAACCTTCCCACCAGTACGGAGGGCGATGCTCGCGGGAGAGCCCCACGGGGGGCCGGGGAAGTCCCTGAGGGGCCAGCACTGAGCTCCCATCAGTGCAATGCCGCCAAGGCAGCAGACGAGGGACGGGCTGTGCCAACCGTGCGCACACCGACCTGCGGTCCGGTTACATTTAGTGCCACAACCAGAACTACTACACCGGAACAACAGGAAGGGAAGTGGCGGAGGTGACCACGCTGGAGGGAACAGAGCCTCCGAGGACAGCTCATCAACCTGCTCCTCCTTGATCGGAAATGAGGTCCTAACCTCGCAACGTCTGTCCCCCAGCGGCTGCTGCTGCACCCAGCACCCGGCTGGGGCACTGAAGACCCAACGGTATCCCCACCACATGTCAACGGTCACTCAGGGTTCAGAAGCACGAGGGTGGCCCTCCAGTCCCGTCCTCCGCTCGGAATCAGGGAACACATCCATCGCCCTTTGCCGGGCGAGGGCCCCAGGCTTGTCCCACAGGCGGGCCGGGTGGACCACCCGCTGTGTGGCCTCGGCCGGTGAGCACAGAGGCCAAGTCTGGGTTCCAGACGAATGTCCCTGTTTCTCTCTCCCCCGTCCCCTGAGGTGACCAGTGGAACAGAACGGTTTCGTCTCTGGTTGTTTTTTCTGTTAATCCTCACCCGAGGACTTTTTGTCCACTGATTTTTTTTTTTTAATCCTCACCCGAGGACATTTTTCCATATTTTGTTCAGACAGAGTGGGAGGGAGAGAGAGAGAGAGAGAAACATCAATGTGAAGGGACACACTGAGCGGCTGCCACCCGCAAGACCAACCAGGGCCGGGGACAAACTGCAACCGAGGTCTGTGCCCTTAGCGGGAACCGAACCCGGGTCTCTCCGGACCGCAGGCCGACGCTCTAACCACTGAGCAGAACCGGCCAGGGCTTGTCCACTGACTTTTTAGAGAGAGTGGAAGGGAATGAAGGAGGGAAGGAGGGAGAGAGAAACATCAGTGTGACAGACACATCGACTGGCTGCCTCCTGCACACATCCCAGACCGGGCTGGGGATGGAACCTGCAGCCCGGGGACGTGCCCTTGACCGGGAATTGAACCCGTGACCCTGTGGTGCTTGGGCCGCCGCTCTAACCACTGAACCCACCGGCCAGGCCACTTCTGCCTGTTTTAAGTCAGTCCTGACCCAGCCTGTGCTCCGCCTGGGAGTCTGTCGGGCAGGTGAGGGCCACGCCCTTGGCTCACAGCAACCCCAAAATGAGGAACCCCAAGGGCCCTCCCGGACCCCGGAGAGATCCCTTCCTTGGCCACGTTTATTCCCAGACGGGTTGCTTTTCTTGGCTCCGAAATGTGCGTAGACTATTTTGCATCTCGCCCCCATGAGCACAACGACCTCCACAGTCAAACCGCACGCTGACCTTTGTCTCCGGAGGTCACGCTGGACCCTGACGCCCACGACGGTGTCGGTAGACACTTTGGTGGCATGGCAGTACATGCACGGCCGTGAGGGACCCTGGTGAACCCCGTCTCGGGTGAGCCCCCACACCACAAGGCGGACACCGGCCCGTGCCGCGTCCCTCTGCCCCGCCCTCCAGCGAGCCCGGCAGGCCCATCCAGGCCACAGGGAAGGGGCGGTGGTCCCAGAAGGACCCTCCGGGTTGTCCCCCCGCCGTGCCAGCCCCCCGAGCCGTTCCCCGGCCCCACCCGGACGCCCGGCGACACTCACCGTCGAACAAACTGCACGGCGTCCTCGGTCAGCCTCTGCGTGAGGTTGTCGTAGGACAGGGGCTGCTGGCTGACGTCGCGGCCCCGCATCAGGAAGCAGTTGAGCGGCCGGAACCAGTGCAGGAAGCAGGCCAGCGCCCCCAGCAGGCCGGCGCCCAGCAGGGCCAGGCACACCAGCAGGGCGACGGGCACCTGCAGCAGCCCCAGCCCCCGCAGGGCGCACAGCGTGAGCAGGGCCAGCGCCAGCACCTGCAGCGGCACGAACACCAGCAGCCGGATGCCCGAGCCGAACACGCTGCCCTCCCCGGCCTTGCAGTCCCGCAGGTTGGTCACCGGCAGCCCGTGGAAGTAATCGAAGCCGTGGCTGGACGGGTGGTGGCAGAAGTCGGTGTTGTTGTGACAGTGCGTCCCCAGGTGCCACTTCCCTGAGGAGGAGACGGGGAGCGTTCAGTCCCGGGGCACCCGGACGGGGCGGCTTTCTGCCCGGGGATGAGCCAAAGCCCCGCTCCCAGGAACCTCACGACCTTGTGCTTCCTCGCCACAGACACTGGGATACTAACTTGTTCCACCAGAAAACAAGAGACACTTTAGTGACTACAAGGGGAAAAAAAACACAAAACCTAGACCAAAACAAAAGACAAAAACCTAACCTATTTACTTATGTTTTCTTTATTGACTCGAGAGCAGTGGTTCTCAACCTGCGGGTGGCAGCTCCTTTGGGGCTCGAACGACCCTTTCACAGGGGTCGCCGAAGACGGAACAGTCGCCAAATTACAGGGATGACGTAGCAACGAAAATAATGTTGTGGTTGGGGGTCCCCACAACAGGAGGAACTGAATGAAAGGGTCGCGGCGTCAGGAAGGTTGAGAACCACTGCTCTAGAGACAGAAGGGAGAGGGAGAGAGAGAAACATCGATGAGAGAGAACATCGATGGGCCACCTCCTGCACGCCCCCCACTGGGTTTCGGGCCCAATCGAACCAGTGACCTCTTGGTGCAGGGTGGATGCTCAACCACTGAGCCACACCAGCCGGGCAAAAACCTAACATATTTAATGGGCAGGAGAGGTAACTATACAGCATGTAACTATATACAGATGTCACTATAGGTGCCCTTCTGAGATGGCTGTGTTTCTAAACACATTTCCTTAAAATTAAATCTTGGGACCCTCCTGCCTTTGTTCCCCGAATGTGAACACGGGACATGAACACTTCCCCAAAAAGTGCCCCTGAGGCCCGCGGACATCACGCTCATAACTCAGCAGTTAGGTTAAGTACCTGTGACCGTTTCTGATAAAATGTTAACGACACCACTGAATCAGGGAGTGCCTCACACAAAAATGATGACGGTTTTACGACAACACGTGTGGGGATGAGAACGGTCACTGCTCCTACGAGGTTTTCCAGGGTTCGCCCGCTGACCTGCTTGGGCCCACGCGTGTCCAGTAAAACAGGACAAGGCGTCATTCACGGCCGTGCAATAAAATCAATATGGGAATATCAACCGAGACAGATGATGAGACAATTTTAGTACTAAAAAGTCAAATAAAAATATGTATCAATAGCATAGTGTGCCTATGTGGTTTTGTATGCTCTGTGTGTATAATTATGCCTATTAGCCATCATCCATCCAGCGATCCATCCATCCATCCATCATCCATCCATCTATCCATCTACCCATCCATCCATCTATCCGTCCATCCATCCATCATCCATCCATCTATCCATCTACCCTTCCACCCGTCCATCCATCCATCCATCATCCATCTATCATCCATCATCCATCCATCCATCCATCCATCATCCATTCATCATCCATCCATCCATGCATCATCCATCCATTATACATCCATCCATCATTCATCCATCTATCCATCTACTCATCCATCCATCCATCCATCCATCCATTTATCCATAATGTATCCATCCATCCATCATCCATCCATCCATCCACACGTCCATCCATCCATTCATCCGTCATCCATCATCCATCCATCCATCCATAATCCATCCATCCATCCATCCATCATCCATGCATCCATGCATGAATCCATCCATCCATCCATCCATCATCCATTCCATCTATTGCTCTATCTACTCTTGTCTGTCTCTATCACTTATATCATGTATCTGTCAATCTGTCCATCCATGCATCCATCCATCCATCGTACATCTCACCTATTGATCTATATATCCTATCTCTGTCACCTACCTTATCTGTTTTTTCCTCTACTCATACATCCACTTGGTGTATCATTCTGCATGCCTATCATTATCTATCATCTATCTATCTATCTATCTATCTATCTATCTATCTATCTATCTATCTTCATCTATCTATCTATCTATCATTATCTATCTATCTATCTATCTATCTATCTATCTATCTATCTATCTATCATCTAATCATCTATCTATCATCTGTATATCCATCTACTCATCCATGCATCCACAAAGACACATGCATAAACACACACACACACACACATGAACCCAGAGCTACACATTCACATAACCCAGGTAGGGGTATTGTGCTTCAAATCAGTACTGGATTCATTTCTTCCCTGTTTGAGGTTGTGCCCCTGTATCCGCGATGCCAGCCCTGAGCAGGAGGCTGTCCCACCCTCCCCAGCTCCTGCCGCCTGCGCCCCGGCCCCAGCTGCCATACCTATCAGAGCCGTTGCGTAGCCTTCCTTCTTGAGAAGCGTGGCGAACGTGACCTCATTGTTGGGAAGTCCCCCGGAAGAGGCAGAGAACAGGAAAACTCCGACTCGAGACTTGGACGCCATCCCTGCAGCGGGAGGAGTCGGCCATTAGGGCGGGGGCACCTCAGGGGGCGCAGGGAGGGCGTCCCGGAGAGGGCGTCCCGGGGCACAGCGGGGAGTACCTGATCGGACGGGGTACCGGCCTGTCATGAAGGCTGCCCTGCTGGGCGTGCAGAGGGGGGAGGCCGCCAGGTGCTGAGTGAGCTTCACGCCCCCTCTGGCCAAGCGGTCAATGTTGGGCGTCCTGGAACAGAGGTAGCTTGTCACTCAGGATGACTCTACACATTTTCTCCGCGGCTCTGTGACGAGTCACCTCTCAACCACCCAGGGACCGGGAGGGCTGGGGCTCTGTGGGGTCGTGTGAAGGGCAGAGAGGGTCGGAAAGGACCCGCAACCAAGATTCCGAGTGAGGAAGCAGGGAACCATGCTGAGGGCGAATGACCCGGGTCCAATGTGTTAGGGGACCCCCACATGCCCAAGTGGGCTCTCAGCTCCTGTTCCCTTGGCCCCAGCTCAGAACAGAAGAACGCGTCTTAAAAATGAGCTACTGTGAAATGGGGGTGAGATGGGCCAAGCCTTACTCCCACCCCATGCATGTGTCCCCAGTTACCTCTGTGCCCCCGAACAAGAAAGCTCAGGGGACAGCTTGCCTGTGCCTCCAGCCACAGCCCCGGTGGGCCCCTACCCAGCAGCTCTCAGCAGCCTCGGCCCTCCGGGGAGGGGGAGGAGCGGGCCACCCTGGGGGTTTACCAGTGAATGTCACAAGTGGGTGAGCCCGCCAGGAAAGGGTACGCGCTAACGTGAAAAGTCACCTTTCCGTTAAACCCAGTGGCCCTCCAACTGTTTCTTCCGTTGTCAGTTTTGTCGGGGAGAGGCGGGCTGAGAACCCAAACACTCTCCTCCGTCCCTCAGTCTGGCTGCCAGGGCATTTGGTCGCCCCTGCAGCGGTCACCCTGGCCCTCGGAGAGCTCGGGCGTCACCCCACGTCACGTGGGTCCCGGGGACGTGTGCCCCAGCTGGGGTGGCTGGCTGATGACAGAGGACAGCGGGACGAGAAGGGGGCACAGGTATGCGGGTCAGAGTGGGCGGGTGACAAGCTTTGGCGGGACGGGGCCACCACAGCGGCCGAAGCAAAGGCAGAGGCCGAAACGAGACCAGATACAGGACGCGAGCTGACGGGAAGGGGACAACGAAGAAGGAAATTGCATCCCAGGGGTGGGCAGTAGGAAAGAGTGACTGAGTGTCCTTGCCATGACCTCTGGCTCTATCCTCTGCGTCACGTCCACGTCGGTACGTGTCTGCGAAGTCGCACAGCGCGCAGCGGGGAGGGGAGCCGCCCTCCCACGCGGCCTGCGCTCTGGTGCCCACCGCCCCCGGACGGCTGCCTGGAACGGAGCCAGGTGTCTGCATGTGGCCGGCGCAGAGCCTACCTGAGGGTCTTGTTCCCGTAGCAGCCAGGGTCTCCAATGCCGAGGTCGTCGGCCATGATGAGGACAAAGTTGGGCTTCGAGGCTGCTCGGCTCTGAGCCTCACTCAGCAATGACAGCAGCAGCAGCAGCAGGAAGCTCATCATCTTCCTGCAAGGGCGCAGAGGGCGGCATGGTGAATGGCGCCCGAACCTGGGGACGCCCCTTCCCCGCCTTCCCTGGAGCCTCCCTCCCTGCTCCCCCACGTGGCCCGTGGGCACAGACGCGCTGTCAAAGACACCGCGCACTGAGAACTGAGCCCTGTCTCTCCTGCGTGTGTTTGCAGACAAAGCTTTGCTTCTCCTCCACAGTGACCACCTCGGTAACGCCTGGCCCAGGACACAGGCTCAGACGAGAGAGGGAGCCCACAGCGCCCGCCCGCCATGTGGTGTGGGAGGCGGGCTCCGTGCTCAGCCAGGAGCTCTGTGCTGCAGCCCCGGGGGACAGGCTCCTCCCGATCTGTTTCGGTGCCGGAGCCTTTCTAACATCTGCTGTCTGTGATGCTCGGGCAGCTCTTTAAAGGGAAGCAGGGACATGCAGGCACACCTTGGGGAACAGGAGGGACAGGAGGCCTGCAGCCTGGGAGCTGGCTAGGAGGTCGGAGCAGACGCCCCGAAGGGAGTCCATCCGGACGGCGTGGCTGTCATCACGGAGAACACCCTGGACACAACCCCACTCCTAAAAGAGTGACGGCTGGAGGGAGTCGGCGGGCATGGTACTGGGGTGCCCCCACTTGAACCCCCCGTCTGACGATCTCGGAAACTGAGAACTAAATACCAGAAGAGGAAGTGGACTTGCAGACAGAGGACACCCCATCGCCGCAGCTGCCCAATGACAGGATGGGACCAGAGAGCCAGGCCAAGGGATGTGCCCACTTCAATGTAGTGCCCACCCTGGGAGAACATGGGACCTGGGCCTCAGGAGAAGACCTTATCAGAGCGTCAGGAGAAGACCTTATCAGGGCCTCAGGGGAAGACCTTATCAGGGCATCACGAGAAGACCTTATCAGGGCGTCAGGAGAAGACCTTATCAGGGCGTCAGGAGAAGACCTTATCAGGGCGTCAGGAGAAGACCTTATCGGCCTCAGGAGAAGACCTTATCAGGGCGTCAGGAGAAGACCTTATCAGGGCGTCAGCAGAAGACCTTATCGGAGCCTCAGGAGAAGACCTTATCAGGGCGTCAGGAGAAGACCTTATGGGAGCATCAGGAGAAGACCTTATCAGGGCGTCAGGGGAAGACCTTATCAGGGCGTCAGGAGAAGACCTTATCGGAGCCTCAGGAGAAGACCTTATCAGGGCGTCAGGAGAAGACCTTATGGGAGCATCAGGAGAAGACCTTATCAGGGCGTCAGGGGAAGACCTTATCAGGGCGTCAGGAGAAGACCTTATCGGAGCCTCAGGAGAAGACCTTATCAGGGCGTCAGGAGAAGACCTTATGGGAGCATCAGGAGAAGACCTTATCAGGGCGTCAGGGGAAGACCTTATCAGGGCGTCAGGAGAAGACCTTATCGGAGCGTCAGGAGAAGACCTTATCAGGGCGTCAGTAGAAGACCTTATCAGTACGTCAGGAGAAGACCTTATCAGGGCGTCAGGAGAAGACCTTATCAGTACGTCAGGAGAAGACCTTATCAGGGCGTCAGGAGAAGACCTTATCAGGGCGTCAGGAGAAGACCTTATCAGTACATCAGGAGAAGACCTTATCAGGGCGTCAGGAGAAGACCTTATCAGTACGTCAGGAGAAGACCTTATCAGGGCGTCAGGAGAGGATCTTATCAGGGCGTCAGGAGAAGACCTTATCGGAGCGTCTGAAGACCTTATCGGCCTCAGGAGAAGACCTTATCAGGGCGTCAGGAGACCTTATCGGAGCGTCTGAAGACCTTATCGGCCTCAGGAGAAGACCTTATCAGGGCGTCAGGAGAAGACCTTATCAGGGACTCTTGGGGCTGGGAGGGGGCTATATGTGTGTGTCCCCTGGGAGCTGTGGAGCTACGCATGGGCCACCGCGATCCTCTCTGACATGAAGCAGTCAGTGGTCGGTGTCCAAGTCTATGAGCAACAACTGTGGACAATGCCCATGGGTGGAGGCGTGCAAGGTGACCTCCTCCTACCTGGACCACGGGCACCGCAAGGGCGGCAGCTGGTTACACCACACGCAACAAAGACCCGATGCCGACCCCGTTGAATGGAAAATGCCTCACGCTAACCCGAAAAAGACACAATTGAAACAAGGCATGAGCCGTTTTCAGAGGGTTGGAGGGTTTTTCGGGTCGCAGGTGGAGACGTGCGTTGGCCCCCATGTCTAAGTACAGTGAGATGCACGAGAGCACCTGGAGGTCAACAAAGATGCCCACCCGTCCTGCCTGTGGAAGGCTGAGGGTTAGCACATCCGGGGTCCCCAAGTGGGCTGCAGGCTGTGCCCGCCCACCGCTAATGCCAGCAATACGTGAGCGAGTCTGCGTAATGGTCCACCGCCCCGTGAGATGCCATTGGGTGTGACAGCTGGGGTGCGGTGGGTGCGTCTCCAGCCAGTGACACCATGTTTTATGGAACATAAAAAACAATGAGCACAGACTGTCGTTGCAGAACTAGTTTTCCGGTGCTCAGTCCGTAGCGGGCACTGTCAGACGTGTGCCTGCTTCTTCATCAAATTTCCTACCTGAAGATACAACATCAGGCCCGGCCGATGTGGCTCAGTGGTTGAGCATCGACCCTGCACCTAGGGGTCGCCGGTTCGATTCCCGGTCAGGGCACATGCCCAGGTTGTGGGCCCATCCCCAGTGGGGGGCGTGCAGGGGCAGCCAGTCCATGTTCTCTCTCATCCATGTTTCCCTCTCTCTCTCCCTCTCCCTTCCTCTCTCTCTGAAATCAATAAAGGGGAAAAAAAAAAAGATACAACACGGGAATGGCTGACGTCAGACTTCAGTGCTTTGCTGGGGTCTGTGCTGTTCAGTGAAGACTGTTTGGCAGCACCCCGACCTCTTCATACCAGCGCACCCTCCTCCCCCGAGACGTGACACCAAGAATATCTGCAGAAACGGTCCCCCGTCCCCTGGGAGGCAAACTCAGCCCCAGTGGAGAAGACTGACTCAGGACCTGCGTGTCACCCTTCTGAGCGTCCGCCGGGAGACCACCTGTGAAATCCTCACCTCCCGCCCACAACACAGTGACCAGTCCCTTCCTTTGCTCTCGCGTCCGGGCAGCTTGGCCTCTGTGGAAACTGCGATCCACCTGAGCAACCGCCAGTTTCTCCAGGGCACCCACACGTCCATCCACAGTGCGGAGGGATCGTGTTCTTCAGCGGTGACACGGCCCCCGGGTTTCAGAAACCCCTAAACGCCCTGGCACGTGGGCGAGGATCTCGAAAAGGCTCTTCAAAGAACATGTGAGGCTCCGAGCGTTGCTTCACCTGTCTGCTTACCTGCTGCTCACCTGTCGCTGGCCGACAGGGCCACCCTTCCCCCCTGCCCTTCCATCAGCATTTCCCCTTCCGTGCTCCGGCCTGCTGCCTTCTGAACCCAGACCCGAAGGTCATTTCCCCCGGCATTGACCCTTTGGAGAAACACCCTTCTCTGTCTCTTGACCATGACCTTCTCCCTCCTCTCCTGCTCAAGGATGTCACCTTCTCATACTGGGTATTTTTCTGGGAGTAGAGGGATGACTAGAGAATGGAGAGTCCCAGCCATGAGGCTGTGGCCTCAAAGCATGAGCACACGGGTCCCCCTCTCACCCACTTCCATCAACATGCTGTTTCTGCCACAGGGAGTCAACAGACATGTGGAGACCATGGTTTCCATGACAGCAAACAAGAAAATATACCTGCAGCCCATGTCCGCTTCAGCGCTGTTCACAGGAGCCAAGATACGGAGACAGCCCAAGCATCTACTGACGGATGAATGAGAAACAGGATGGTGTATCGATACAATGGAATACTACGCAGCCCTGAAAAAGAAGAAAACCCTGATCAACACGGATGAGCCTGGGGAGGATTATCCTAAGGAAAATAAGCCAAACAGACAAAGACACATACTAGATAATCTCACTCATGTATGGAATCTAAAAAACAAAAACAAACAAACACAGAAACTCAACCAACCAGAGAAACAAACAAAGAGTTGTACTCAGAGAAGCAGAGAGGAGAAGGCTGGTTGCCAGGGGCTGGGGAGGGAAAACGGGAAGATGTTGGTTCAAAGCTACGCATTGAGACTTATATGATGAATAACTTCTGGGGACTGATGCCGAGCACGATGATCATCATTAAGGATGCCACGTCGTATGCTTGAAATGCGTCTAAGCGGGAACTCATAAGCATCCTGACCACACACACAGAAATGGTACCTACGCGATGTGACGAAGGTGTTAGTGAACTTGATTGCAATCATCTCATAACCTACCGGTGGGACACACATCCTGTTTTCCCTTCCAATGTGCACATGGCTGAATGTGTCAATCACACCACAATGAAGCAGGAGGAAAGAACACCCCTCTTTCTGCCCTCCCCCCCAAATAAATAAACAAATAAAAGATTCCCGAAATGATTGCGTGACAGACAAATGTCACTTGTCCGGACAATTTTCATCTGTTTCTACCTTCCCAAGTAATGCAGTTCATCCAAATCCATTTCAATCCAACCTACGCCGCTCTGTCGGCATGTCCTTCTGGACAATGGGCACAGCCCTGATCACAGCTCACACGTATTACGGTGAGGATGAAGTTTCCTGCTCCGTGCTCCGACGTGGTAAGGGAAGCACGGGTAGGGGCCGGTACTGGCTAGCCGGAGTCGCTTCCAGCAACGTGGTTACAATTTCACGTAGACAAAGTACAGCAACGGACTTTTGAGCAGCGACGAGGCAGACAAACGAAGAGAGGGCCCCCGGACCCCACCCTCCGGTATTCACAGCTTGTACGATCCCTTCCCCGGGAGTTCCGCTGCACCTTGCGACTTGGTTCTGAGGCACAGAACGCAGAGATAGGATGGGGCGTCATTGCTGTGATCAAGTCATCCAAGACTAAGACGCCCGTCTCGCTGGCGGACTCTGCCTCTCGCTGGTTCCGATGGAGCAGGTGCCACGAGAAAGCACAGAAAGATCCGTCCAGCCGGCGGCCATCAGGGACATGAAACTCTCAGGCCCAGAGCCTACCGGAACCGCCCCTCCCCCACAACCACCTGACCGTGCCCACAAACACTTCCTGCCTCTGTCGAACCTTCAGATGAAACCACCACCCTGGTCGGCATCTCGAGTGCAGCAGAAGAGCCAGCGACGGTGCCCAGATTCCGACCAGCGGAGACCGTGAGGTGCCGGATGTGTGTAGCTCCCAGCTGCCACGCTCTGTGTCCTCCGTGCCAGGGTGGCAGGCTCGGCTGTGTCCCTGAGGATCTGAACAACCTCCGCCGGTGGCGGCCCAGAGCGTCCTGCCGGACGGACGGACACAACCTGTCGCATTAGCAAGGAGCCGTCAGAGTTCCCGTGAGCCACTGAAAGAGACGCTGCTCAGCTCGCCAAACTCCTGCCAGTGTGCTTCCCAAATGAAAGCCGAAAACACCAGAACAGGAAAAAGCATGTAGGAAACAGGACTGAAGGGCAGTTTTGAATGGGGCAAACTCAGGTTCTGCGGGAGTCTCAACGTTTCGCAGAAATTCCAGTTACTCCGAGACCTACTTGGGGCTACTGTGCCTGCGTGGAAAAGTCAAATCTGATTTTCCCAAGCGAATTTTGTGTTGCTGTGCTTTGCCTTGTATTCTAAAGATGCCGTATTGTACACGCATACGTAAGTAAGCCAACGGCTCAGAGAATCTCTCAGGGGACCGGACCCCTTCCACCTTCCTTTTTCTGGGCAGGTTGCGAAAGTGGCTGACGCCGCCCCCTCCTACGACCGCGTGTCCTGCTTCTCGTTTGCTTGACTGCTTTTCCCCGCGAAGCTCTCCCTGCGAGGCGGAGGAAGGCCTGAAGAAATCGCGGGGTTCAGACGCAGAGAGCGCTGCCAGCCGCCACGGACACTCTTCATCCCGAGTGATGGGTACCCAGTGGAGACTTTAACCGGGTGTGACGGGTCTGTTTGATTCGCGACCGCGGACGCTCAGTGTCCTGCCCGGTGGCAGATGAACGGGGCAGAGCCTGGAGTGGTTGCACAAACGCCAGCCATGACCCCACGGCGAGGCGGGTCCCCCGACGAGCTGGGGGCAGCAGGACAGGAGAGCAGCATCCACTGGGGTGCCATCTCTAGAATTTGGTCCTTGACTAGACGGGAGAGACGGGGCGATCAATGGCGCCTCAAGCTTGCCCTCGGAGAAGAGACTGGGGCCATTCGCTGGGAACAGAAACGATGATGACAGCAAACATCTGGGGTGACGAGGACGGGTCCCCTCCAGGCCAAAACACCAGGACAGCCCCGCCGGGCTCCGCCGTGCACACGTACGCCCCCTGGAGGTAAAGCACCCCGGTTTCCTGGGCTTGGGGGCCACAGCATAGCTTTTCTATGGGAATTCAATCCTCAAAGCCCATTAATAATGATTTACACCGACGTTAATTTCTGAAGCACCCAACGCTTTTGCCTGGCGCACAGCGACGGGTATCGTTAATTACACCTCAAAATGTGCCTGGGGTGCATACTAGGAAGTCCGGAATACCATCTAGCCCAAATTAAGAATGTATCAGAAAGTAAATTTGCTAACAGCTACTAAGAATCTCCCTGCATATATATTATTACCATCTGAGGCAACCAGACTTTGTTTTCGCCCGCAAGCATGACTTAGAACAAGGTGTCAATAAACGTATTTTAAACTCTTGAAACACAGTTAGTCCACAAAAGTACTTCACCGTTTAATGAACATGCTCCAACATATTAAAAGCATGGGACATTAACTTCTGAAAAACGATATAATTCCCCCCTCCCCCTGAAAACGCCCGATGGTTTGTCTGAACCAACTTGATTTGGCCAAAAAGCAAGATGAAAAACTATTTTGAGAAAGTGTCCCTTCCTAACACGGAATTATTAGGAAGGAGCGAGACCAAAGGACATTTTCATAACCCGAGATGTAATTACATTAAATGTGTTCATTAAAATAAAATTCCCACTGCGCTTAGAGCAGAGAAATTGTACCACGGCCATGATGATGTTACAGATCGATTTGGTGGATGGCAAAAAGGCTCACCTAGAATAGGGGAAAACCCACATTACAAACCGCATTTTGTTTAGGAAGAAAATGCAGCTTTTGTCAATTCACACTATGGATAATAAATGACCGAATAGATGTCCTGTGTTAAACTCAACTAGGAAAACAGTCTGATATGTGGGCAGGAAAAACCCATCTGAATATGCATTTAAACAGGTGTCTCTATAGATTTAAACACCGATTTAAATCGCCTGTGGTTTTTCTCAGATGAATATTCATGTTCTTTCTATTTAGCGAATGCTCTTTGTATCGGCTGTGAATGGTAGCTGGTGTTTTGGCCGTTGTATTTCTCCACACACCTACCATAATTGAATCAGTTAAATTCCATAATTTCTCAATCACACCTACCATAATGGAATCAGTTAAATTAATTTAGGAGTATTAATAAAGAAAATGTATTTTTTAAATCCTCACCCGAGGATATGTTTCTGTCGATTTTGAGAGAGAGAGAGAGAAACATCAATGTGAGAGACAAACATGGATCGGTTGGTTGTCTCCTATAAGCACCCGACCAGGGACCAATCCTGCAACCCAGGAATGTGCCCTGACTGGGAATCAAACCCACCAATTTCTGGTGAATGGGATGATGCTCCAACCCACTGAGCCAGCCAGCCAGGGCCAAACAATTATTTTTTCAAAAAGTAAGCCCCACCCAACCCCTTTGTTTATATCTGACATCCTCAGAAGACCTTGCTGAACAGAAGAAAAGCTGAAAACTAACCAAATTAAAATCCAATGAGGAGACACATATGCACATTTTTTTTTATCCTCACCCAAGGACATTTTTGCATGTATCTTCAGATACAGCAGGAGGGAGAGGGGGGGAAAGGGAGAGAGAGAAACATCGATATGAGAGAGAGACATTGACTGGCTGCCACCCACACAACGGGGCCAGGGACAAACTGCAACCAAAGTACGTTTCCTTAGCGGGAACCGAACCCAGGACTCTCCGGTCCATGGGCCGACGCTCTAACCGCTGAGCCAAACCGGCCAGAGCCATATCCCCCTTTTTTTTTAAGAAACATGATCATCGGCAGGAACACACTGACCCTAAAATGAGGCCTGATGGTGACTCTCGAGAAGAATATTTTCACCGCCAACAGAGCGTTAGCCGGGTGAGCGGCAGAGTGATTTGAAACCGCCGAGATGAAAATTAATTCTGTGTTCGTACATACTAACAGTGACATGTGCTCAGACAACGAAGGTGAGTTTAACTGTCCCCACGTCCAGCCACCGCTGAAAAAGTTTCCAACTCCGATCACTACTATTTAAGAGAAATAGATACCAATTAGCTTCCGGGCGAAAGAACAAAGAAGATGTTGAGGCTAAAAAAATAAAATAACACGCTGCATAGGTTACCGCGCTGTTTCAGGAATTGGTAACGTCGGACCGCACATAAGGCCTTCTGGTTGTCTTTCGTTTGCCTGAGTGGCCGTCTCCAAGACAGGAGAGATTCAGCTACTGTCTCAGGGGCCAACCTAGGACAGTGTCCCAAATCAGGAGCCAGCTGCCAGACCAGGACATGATCAGCTTGTCCAACCCCATCTCCCTCCTGCCGTGACCAGGCAGACACCGCCGGCCCATCTGTGCAGACACTGCCGACGGAGTCCTCCTCGCAGACGTAGGGAATTTGAACATTTCGAGTGCAATCCTTCCTAACCAGGGGATCAGCGCACACACAAACGCATCCTGTCACACACTGATGCAGAAATGAACATCAGCGTCCAACCCGGCAGGAAAGGACCCCGACCCGACGAGCAGCCTCAGCCCTTTTCGAGGTGTCCCTGTGTGCAGGGTGCTCCCTGCTCTGTGCGCCAGCCCTGGGAGGAGACCTCCTGATGAAACAAACTCGATAGGAACATGCTAATTAACAAATGTCTTGGCAACCTAATTTAATGATGGGTCATTTAAGTGTTTTGAAACAGTCATGAAAACGATTTGCATCTCACTAATTAGGCCCATTTATAACCCCTTCTCAGCCTCCCCTCGTTAGCCTCCCAGAAAATCATTATAATCAATGGAAACTACCGAGCAGCAACAGACTTTACCAACGAGGGACACAATGATACTTGTTGACAGAATACCCAACACGAGCCAGGCAGCTGCCCGTGACCTGGGCAGCTTGGTCAGTTTCATGGTTAAAGCAACCAGCCAACCAGTCAACCAGCCAAGAAGCCAACCAGCCAACCAGCCAATGAGTCAACCAACCAAGAAGCCAACCAGCCAATCAGCCAATGAGTCAACCAGCCAACCAGCCAACCAGCCAATGAGTCAACCAGCCAAGAAGCCAACTAGCCAACGAGTCAAACAGCCAAAAAGCCAACCAGCTAACCAGCCAACAAGTCAACCAGCCAAGAAGCCAACCAGCCAATCAGCCAAAGAGTCAACCAGCCAACCAGCCAATCAACCAACCAGTCAACCAGCCAACCAGCCAATGAGTCAACCAGCCAAGAAGCCAACCAGCCAATGAGTCAAACAGCCAAGAAGCCAACCAGCTAACCAGCCAACAAGCCAACCAGCCAAGAAGCCAACCAGCCAACCAGCCAACAAGCCAACCAGCCAAGAAGCCAACCAGCCAACCAGCCAACAAGCCAACCAGCCAAGAAGCCAACCAGCCAACTAGCCAACAAGTCAACCAGCCAAGGAGCCAACCAGCTAACCAGCCAACAAGCCAACCAGCCAAGAAGCCAACCAGCCAACCAGCCAACAAGCCAACCAGCCAAGAAGCCAACCAGCCAACTAGCCAACAAGTCAACCAGCCAAGAAGCCAACCAGCTCTCACTGTCTCCAAGGCATCGTGAAGTTCCACCCATTGTCCGGGATGTGAGCTGATGGTGGAGGTAATACCAGCTTCACTCTGTTCTGGGTTTGTGCACCAGCGAGAGTTGAATAAGCATCTTCTCAGAAAGGGCCTTGTCCATGCAAAGAGGGCCTGTCAAACCACGTCCTGGCAACCCTGTCCAATTAAACCCTTCCCGACAGCTTGCTGTGCGGCTGGGCTTGGCCCGTGGGACGGCCACGCCGCCAGGGCATGCCCAGGTAGACGTTCTCTTTCTGCCCCCTAGCTTATGTGCTCCCTTTCGACTCCACCACAAACGGAAGACGCTGTGGTTGGGTTGAAATCATACTACGACCTTGGAAAACAGCAAGACTTAAGCAATGCTCTCATATCCCGGCTGGCTTGGCTCAGCGGTTAGAGCATCAGCCCGTGGACCGAAGGGTCTCAGGTTCGAATCTGGTCAAGGGCACGCACCTCGGTTGCGGTTCTGTCCGTAGCTCTGGTCAGGGTCAGGTGGGAGGCGACCAATTGATGTGTCTTTCTCACATGGATGTTTCTCTCTGTCTCTCTCTCTTTCTGTCTCTCTGATCCTCCCTCCCACTCTATCTGAAGATAAATGGAAAAATATCCTGGGTGAAGATTAAAAAAACAAAAGACAAACTCTCACCCTGTGTGCTCTGCAAAACGGTTGACTGCGAAGCATCCCCCTCGCCCACAGGACTCAGGTGAGCCTCACAGAAGCCCCCAGGCCAACAGTCAGGGCCCAAGGCAGGCCTCCCCACATATCCCAGGACGGCGTGTTGATTCCTTAGAAGGACAGTTACTCCGCAGCAGGCTCAGTCCTCTGGTCAACAGCTGCACTCAGCTTAAATGACCCATGTGTGCCTGGGTGCTAGCTCTCCACGCCACCTCCCAGGGAGCAGATGTTTCTCCTTAGGGCAGCTGCGCACAGCCTGGGAGGGCTGAGAATGGGCTCCCACTTCCCAGGGGCACCAAGGAGGGCCAGAGTCAGCCCATGTCCCCGCGGGAGAGAGAAGACGCACGCAAAGCGGAGACACGCGGGGGCCTCCAGCGAAATGACGATGAGCCTGGGGAGGGCGAGGGACAGACAAGCCAAGGGGGGCCGTTGGGTCTCAACGCTCACATGCTTCCCATCAGTGTTTCTGTTTCTAAAAGTGTCTCCTAGGAAAACAATGAGACACACACACGTGCTTTGTCAATATATCCCACCGACAACTCAGAAAGGTGTGAAGCTGGGATTGGGGGGGCACTCCATAAACTGCAGAGTGTGTCCTGGGGTCACACATCTGTCCACAAAGTGTACAGGGTTCAGAGACACAATTCTGTAGCACACCATCCGCACACATATTGTGGCTCAGCACCCAGGCAGGTCTCCATCCATCCCATTTGCCCCCCTTCACCCTCCCCTACCGCAAAAAGGACAAAGAAAAGTTACATAGTAGCATATTATGCAAACCTTCAAAATTCCTGATTTTTGAAGAATACTTTTTTAATTAATTTATTTATTTTTGTTACAGATGTTTCTCCTTTTCCCCCCACTGATTCCCCCCCTCTTGAAGAATATTTTGTTATGAAGAAAACCTGCAAGCTATCACTTTAGGGTGGAAAGGGCCGGATCTGACATTAAATTCCATGGCTAACTTAGGAAATATATATTTACCAAAGGATATGCACGTTTTCTGTGATGGTACATACGCATGTGTATACTGGAAAGAAAGATGATATAGTTTGATTTGTAATGAGTTTCAGGGGATGGGGGCTGCTGGTGAGTTTATGTCCTTCTTTACACATTCTTGTGTTTAATGTTCTAGTTATGTGTATCATCAGAAAATAGGACAGACTTGCCTGGCCGGTGTGGCTCAGTGAATTGAGCATCGCCCCATGGACTGAGACATTTCTGTTCGATTCCGGGTCAGGGCACATGCCTGGGTTGTGAGCCGGATCCCAAGTGGCGGGCGTGCAGGAGACAGCCAATGGATATTTCTCTCTCATATCAATGTTACTCTCTCTCCCCCTTCCTCTCTCTCTAAAAGATCAATATAAACATATTTTAAAAAAACAAACAAACAAAAACAACAGAGAAAGCCTGCAAAGTACAAATTAATCATAAAACTTGTTGCAATGGAGACAGAGTCATAATCCCATATACAGAACCCCTCCAACACGCCCCTCGATACTAATGGGAATAAGAAGAAAATGCAGCCAGCTTGCATTTGGCCCAAAGAGACCCGCATCTACCCAACTTCACTTTGATGAGCTCTGCCTTCTCCGTCCTGTTGTTCTAGCAAATACTCTGCAGCCGGCCCTGGTCACATAATCACAAAGAACAAAAACAAGATCCCTTTTCCAGGGAAATCTTGCTAAGTCCTTATTCTTTGAGCGCAAAGGCAGGGACGTGCTCAGGGAACGCTGTTGCAGGGGATCGCGGGAACCGAACACGCAGCGGCAGACGCAGACCTGGGACTCTCTTTCTCTGCCGTACCTTCCAACCTTCCCCAACAGGTATCGAGGTCCGGGTCTTCCTCACACCCGCTTTTATTACATTTAGCAGGGGAAAAAAAAAAGAAAGACCACCCAAGAACCTGATTCAACCAGAGAAGTCTAAGGGTTCCCGGAGACTGCAGGTGATTTCTAAAACTGAAAGATTCATGAAAAAAAAAAAAAAATCTACGTTTCAATTTATGATAGGAAAGGATGAGGAAAACATGGCATGAAATGATCAATTGCCATTATGTTGCCACATCCATTGTTGCTTTTCATGAAAATAGAGATACAAAGTAATACAGTTTACGATAGTACAGAGACAGTGATACAATAGTGTCGGTTTAACAAAAAGATACAGAGTGGCCCAGCTGTATCAGTTAAACCAGTATTACGGCCAACCAGTCATCATCACCCATCTCTCAGGCTGCGCCTGTAAATTATAAAATCAATCTCATCACCGACATAGTATTACTGTCTTCCAGCATTTCACATGGAAACACGAGGAACAATTTGAACTTGCTATGATATAATTCCCCAACTCCCTTCCACGAGGATCCTATTTGATGGTTGGTACGACGTAACAGACTGTCTTTCCGTAGGACGCGGCCCTGAGGTGAAGGGTTTAATAGGGGTTTTCTGCAGACAAAGACGGCATCGCAAGGAGAACACGCCCCCGCTTGGGGAAACTCAGGAGCTGCTACGTTTCGTGCTCACTGCCTCCCAGATGCACCTGTGCGTGGAAATGAGCCACAAACTCTCGACCTTTAGTTTAACATTTCCTTTTGGTCTATAAAGAAACAGGCACTGCCCAGCGGGTCTACTGTCCTAAATGGCTTCACTAGGATGGACATAAAGCTCCCCAATCCAGGGCTCTGCTGAAGTGTGCCGATGGATGTCCTCACAGTAAAGGGACACATCCCTCAGGCATTTTCACAGGCCCTGTGAACATTTGTGGATAAGCTGTTGGCAAAGGGGTTATATCACGTTCCTAAACGTTTAATTAGGCTACTCCCTTAAGATCACCACGAGCAAACCTATGCTCATGCTTTCTCGGTTTAGAGAAGAAATTCAGGTCCTAGTCGTGAGGAACATTATGCATTCCGTTTTAGTCTTCCAGATCCCACTACCTTCAGATGGACTTGCATTTAGAGGAAGGTCCGCTTCGGAGACTAGTCTGGTCATTTGCGTTTGTAACCTTCACGTGGGGTGAATGCTACCAATTCGAAATGAGGTTCAAGAAAGGAAAATGCAAATTTTAACATTCCTCCCTCTGACAACTAAAATTCTGAAATAAAGCCCTGGCCGGGTGGGCTCAGCGGTAGAACATCGGCCCGTGGACCAATGAGTCTCGGGTTCGATTCCCGTCAAGGGCACGTACCCGGGTTGCGCTTTGTCCCCAGCCCTGGTCAGGTCATGCGGGAGGCAGCCAGTCAATGTGTCCCTTTCACGTCAATATTTCTCTCTCTCTCCCCCTAACTCTAACTGAAGATAAATAGAAAAAATAGCCTCAGGTAAAAAGAAAAAAAGAAAAAAGCAAAAACAAAAATCCAAAATCAATCCATTTCTATAAAATTTTTTTTACGTTCATGACTTCAATGTCAACCTTCTCCTTCAAAGACTCACGTTCTTGTCAAATTTGTTTACATAGAGAAAATCTAGGTTGCTCTAACGGAAGAAGCAAAGCCCCAAGAATCAATCACAGAAGATGTGGGATAGCACAGGATAATCGGAAACGTAGTCTTTTATTTTTTTCTTTCCCACCCCTGTATTCCATCCCATTCATCAAATCCAAACACACAGAGAGTCCATGTATAGCTGATGAAAGTCCCATGAAGAGACTCTGCTTCTACATTGTCCTGCTTAAACTATATTTTTATTTTATTTTATTCTTTATTGATGTTAGACAGAGAAGAAGAGAGGAAGGGAGAGGGAGAGGGAGACAGAAACATGGATGAGAGAGAACATGGACTGGCCGCCTCCTGCACGCCCCCCACTGGGGATGGGCCCACACCCTGGGCATGTGCCCTGACTGGGAATTGAACCGGCGACCTCTTGGTGCAGGGTCGACGCTCCACCACTGAGACACACCGGCCGGGCACGTCCACTTTTTCAAAGCACATCTAGTGCGTTCCAAACATTGTTACTCTCCTCTCTAGGCTCAAACGACCAGAAGAAAAAAAAAAACAAAAACCACTCAGAGTGTCTCCTCTCCAAACGTACAGTTAACTTGCTAGAGGAATCCAAATAAACTCCACTTAGCCGGTGCTCGGGGCTTTGCAAGCTGGGCGGAAAATCACAGCCGACGCAGGCAGGCATTCACAGGAGCATCGGGGAACAAATTGCTCTTGAAAACCCTCGAAAAGTTCGTTCCTGCGACAGCGGAGCAGGCAACCCTCCCTCCGAAGGAACCGATCACAGGAATCAGCGGAAACGGGTCTGGGAACGCGGCTGAGCGTCAGCGGGCGAAGCGGGGGCTGGAGGCCTCCTGGATGGGCGGCCAGCGGGGGACCCAGCACGCAGCGCTGTCCATGGGCTGGGGAAAGACACCCCAGAAGGCCATCCTCGTCCTCTCCCCCTCACCCCCATTCTAACGCAGCGCCCTCAAAATAAAGGGGCGTCAGCTCTTCTAGGGAGAAAGAGAAGATGAAGGTCCTGTGTCCTGGGCAGATGGACCGAGGGCAGAAGAGCTCTTTGGGGTGGGGTCTCTCTGCGCTCGCACAGGGCAAGCAGCACCCCCGGCCGCCACCCTCTAGAGGCAAAGCCCCTCCAAAGTGAAGACACCCCAAACGCCTTCAGACGTGCCCAGTTCCCCTGGAGGGCACCGTCGCCCTGCTCCTGGTCTGTCATCAACAAGACCACAGTACCCCGTGTTCGGAGAGCTAAGAACCCCGTGCTCCACTTCCATCACCTCGGCGGGTGGGCAGGCTCATGCAGGCATTCAAACGTGGCCCCAAAAAGGTCATGAGCAAGCCCCATGCGTCAGGAGCATCCTGGCTGGGCGGTTCATCAGCTTCCTGAGGACAAAAGGCCGGCGGATGGCGCGAGGCCCGCAGCCGGGGTCTCTGC
This sequence comes from Molossus molossus, assembly GCF_014108415.1. Taxonomy (NCBI): domain Eukaryota; kingdom Metazoa; phylum Chordata; class Mammalia; order Chiroptera; family Molossidae; genus Molossus; species Molossus molossus. The sequence continues at coordinate 145,632,222 of NW_023425355.1, forward strand.
CCGCACGGGGGCTCCGCCCTTGGAAGTCTTTCCTCCCCAACGCGAGCCGCGGCCTTCTCTGCTGGCAGCCTCCTCCCAGCCTGGCGCTCTGGGGCGGGGACCAATCGGGGGACCAGCAGTGCCCACGTCACACCGCAGTGGCTCAGACACACAGGTGTGGCCCCTGAGAGAAGAGGGCTTCCCCAAACCACCACATGCCGCCTCCTCCAGGAAGTCCACCGGCCTGCCTGCCGTGTCCCTCGGGGAGGGCTCAGCGAAGCAGGTGGGATCCGCAGGCACAGCAGGAGCCTCCCCGTGCCACGGGTTTGAGGCCGGGCTGACTGACGTAGCGTCCCCTCCAAGGCCAAGGGGAGGCATGAACCCCCTTTGAGAATCGCGCCCCCTGCTTCTCCAGGGTCCCATCCGCACAGCCTGTGCCACCGTGGCGGTGTGCGGCCCCCGTAGGAAGTCGGCTGCCCCAGGACAACGCGTGTGCCCAGTGCCCCTCCGTTGAGAAGTCCGTTCTGAACGCAGAGCACCTGGGGCCCATCCCCGTGTGTGATCCCTCTAGCAGCGCAATCTCCCCAAACACCACGACACAGGGCGCCGGGGGGCAGGCCAGCACCCTGGGGCCGCACGAGGAAATTCCCGAGTGTCCTCTAGTAACGCCGATCACAAGCTGGAGACGCGGTTGTCCTCAAAGGTCGTACGTTACGGAAACACCATGTGCACAGACGCCAGGGGGCATCGGGCTCACCCTGCGGGTTCGTTAGAGGGCGGGAATCACACGCGGCACCAGACACGCTGAGCTACTCAAACCAGCTCCTTCCTGCCTCATGAGTCCCTGCTGCCCCTGCTCTGCCTGACTCCCGGTCCTCTGTGCACCTCAGAGTCGCCACCACCTCCGGGAAGCCCACCCGGTGGCCCCGTACAGAGCAAGCACATTCCTCCACTGTAGACTCTCACTGTGCCTTCCTCCCCCTCGGACCCATCACCACGATCTGCAATGACGCATCTATCTGTTTTCTCATTATTTGATAACTTGTAAACAATGAAGAAGGCGGGAGGCATTTTTCCCCTTTGCAAGCTCTCTATAAATATTTTCTTTCTTTGTTTTTTGAATCCTCACCTGAGGATACTTTTCCATTGATTTTTTTTTTTTTTTTTTTTAGACAGAGTGGGAGACAGGGGGAAAGAGAGAGACAGAGAAACATCAGTGTGAGAGACACGCATCAAGCGGTTGCCTCCCACACGACCCCAACCAGGGCTGGAGGTGGGACCTGCGACCCAGATACGGGACCCTGACTGGGAATCGAACCCAAGACTCGTCGGTCCTCAGGCAGAAGCTCTAAGCGCCGAGCCAACCCGGCCAGAGCTACAGAGGTTTCCCAAACAGAGCAGGGCTCACACCGGCATGCAGGGCTGCCCGCCCTGTCCATGCCTTTCTGTGTCCACGCAACGACAACTGTCCGTTGACATTCTGAAATGGTGGCGGGAAGACTAGTTTGTGGCGCGCAGAGCGACGCGCCGTTCGACGCCCGTGCCCGGACACACAGGGCGCGGGGACGCCGCCACCCAGCGCTCGCTCACCACCCACCCACGGAGCTGCGGTGGGAGGGTCAGACCTGGCAGTGATGACCGATCGTTTGGCCCGAAAAGCTGAAAAGGTTTATCACCCGGCCCTTCACAGAAGTGTTTCCACCTCTGCTACGCGGACATGGAAAATGAGCTTAGAAAAAGCCATAAAGCCCGGCTGGGGTGGCTCAGGGGCGGAGCATCGACCCTGCACCAAGAGGTCGCCGGTTCGATTCCCAGTCAGGGCACAGGCCCAGGTTGTGGGCCTGATCCCCAGTGGGGGGCGTGCAGGAGGGGCCAGTCCATGTTCTCTCTCATCAGTGTCTCTATCTCTCTGCCTCTCCCTTCCCCTCTCTGTAACATCACTTTTTTTTTTTTTTTAATCCTCACCCGAGGACATTTTTCCATTTTTTGTTCAGGTAGAGTGGGAGGGAGAGAGAGGAACAGAGAGAGAGAGAGAAACATCAACGTGAAAGGAACACATCGAGTGGTTGCCACCCGCACAACCGACCAGGGCCGGGGACAAACTGCAACCGAGGCACGCGCCCTTAGTGGGAACCGAACCCGGGTCTCTCAGGACCGCAGGCCGACGCTCTAACCGCTGAGCCAAACCGGCCAGGGCTCTAACATCAATTTTAAAAATTTTTAAAAAAGAGAGCTACAAAGATTGCTTTGAACCTACACACATACACACACACACACACACACACTAGTTTTCAGTCATTGACATCTAGACACAACCTATCCTATGCCTTGAAACAATGTATTGACGTCTGCATCTATCGTTTATGCTTTTAAAATACGCAGTATACTCCCACCTGGTAAACAATGTTCACGGAGAACATGACATTAGGGAGAAATGTTGCACAGATGTTTGTAAACGCAGATCTTGCTTCGTTGAAGGTGAGCTTCCAGCAACCACGTCCCAGGGTCAGTCCGTGTCCCAGAAGTGTTGCCCCCTCCCCGCATTGATTGCAGGAACTGTGCCCCTGTAATCAATCTCCCGGCTTCTCCTGGCCGATTCCTGTGGGCATGGGGTGGCGCGCCGTGGGCGGGGAGGCTGCGCCCCAGAGCGGCGAGAACACACCTGCCGGGTGGCTCACCTGTCCTGCGCCTTCACCCCGACCTTCCCTGGCACCGCTAAGAGCCCGTGGGTGTGGATTTGAGCAGTCGGCCGACGCCCCTGGGAAGCACAGCAGACCCCGCTCCCTTCCCTTGGCCCCCAGCTTGGATTTACAGAAAACAGACCCAGGAGACCAGCATGGACGCCCTTTGATGGACGCTGGATATTTTGTGCTCAGTGCCCGGGGGTTAGAGGAGGAACAGAAACCACGCGGAAAGGCATGAAGTTGCAATGCCCAGGGCCGAGGGATCGGCCGGGAACACCGCCTGCTCCAGGAACGAGGGAAACGCCAAAGCCCGAGCTCAGAGGACAATTTTCAAAAGAGGATTCGAGCTTCTCAGCCAGGCTGCCCTGGTCCCACAGGGGTCATCAGGCAAGGTCCGGACACGTTTCTGGTTCTCGGCTGGGTGGGCATCGCTGGCATCCAGGGCCAGAGGCCGGGAGGCTGCTAATCTCCTGGGGTGCACAGGAAGGGGCCCACTGCCCAGAAGCCCCCCGCGGCCCCGCCCCCAGCGCCACCAAGCATGAGTTGGTCTCCAACCCTCTCCTGCCACGGTTTAGAGTCAACGCGTTAGACCACGGGTGTCATCATCACTCCTGTGGCTGCGATCACAGGGACACCCCGCGGATGGGGGCCGGGGCTGGCACATCCAGTTTGCTCTGACAATCCCCTCGGCCAACCGGCACGGTGACCACTGTTCCTGTGTTAAATTGCAGAAAACACATCTCTCCAGACTCAGCGTCTCCCTGACAGTCAGAGAACAAGGAGATGAAGGGGCTCTGGCTGCCTTGTGCCCGGGCCCGGACCCGGGTTAGACGGTGAGCCCAGAACCAGGAGTGTGTCCCCTCAGCCCTCCCAGGACGTGCTCGTCTGTAATGGTCCTGTCGGTCATTTTCCTGGTCTTTCTTCGTCACAGTCCTCACCCCCCACTCAGGGAAGCTTGCAGCATTGCTGAAAAGTAGTCTAAGGATGAAGTTAGACAACGCCACCCCTTGTCCTTGACTCTGACACTCGGAAAGGGCCGAAAAGCAAGATTTTCGTGAATTCCGATTTTTTTAATTGGGTAGCAAAACCCCACGTGAAGTCACGGGAAGCCTGTCTCATCGGGGCCCATCAGCCTCTGCCGTGGGCTAGTGCCGGCGACTCGCCAACGACACAGGGGTCAGCGGCATCGACCCCCAGGCACTGCAAAACCCACCTGGAAAAAGAGCTATAAAGCCCAGCTGGTGTGGCTCAGGGGTTGAGCGTCGAGCCTGCACCAAGCGGTTGCAGGTTCAATTCCCAGTCAGGGCACATGCCCAGGTTGTGGGCCTGATCCCCAGTGGGGAGCGTGCAGAAGGCGGCCCAATGATGTTCTCTCTCATCAATGTTTCCATCTCTCTCTCCCTCTCCATTCCTCTCTCTCTAAAATCAATAAAAAAAAAAAAGAAATTGTGGGTGGCAAAGCCAAGCGTACGCGGAACATCTGCTCCCGCCCCAGAGCACTGGGGACACGGCGTGTGAGTGGGGGATGAGGAGGAAAGTGGCACAAGGGGGTTGAAAAAAACAAATCACGGGCACACTGAGCTTCAGACCCGGTATCGTCACAGTGTGCTCCCTGTTGGCGGTTGGCCTGTGGCTGTCCACTCAACGAGAGAGACTGCTCAGAGACCAGTCTAGGCTGACCACGTGCTTGACCATGAAAAGACTATTTTATTTTTTGGTTTTCTGTCTTCTAATTCAGGGCCCAGGAATATGAGGACGTCACGGAGGTAGAAAGAAGTGAGCCAGCTGGGTTTCGTGGGCTCAGGAAACAAGTTATAGAGGCAAAAGAAGGGAACGTGGTAGTTAGGAGAAAGAACGGTGGTAATGTGCCCGGGGGAAGGAGGGGGAGAGACGAGGGGGTAAAGGGGAGGGAGGAAGGTGGAGGGGAATTTGAAAGGTCGTTTTTCACGTGACCATTTTGTCCTTGGAAAACGGTGTTCCCTGGCCATACTCCTATGAGCAGCTTGAGCATCCTGAGATTATGAACATACACGACAGATACATGTACAGGTCTTTTATGTGTTTTCAATTGGCTATAGGTGATGTTTTACTTAGAAATGGAAAGTCCTCTGGGGTATTGACGGTCCATCATCATACAATTACCTCCTCCTCCTTATCGCTACCCAAACACACTTTAAATGAACGATGATCACCCTGTGGCCTCCAAGCCGTTCCCTAGGAGCAACAGCCTAACACTTTCCTGCAAGAATATTAACAGGTGGGATTCCTGAAAGCTGCCCCCAGCTGCTGAGTGTCCCCCCCGAGATAAGGCCTAGACGATCTTTCTGAAACAGGCGTAACTCTGAATTGCAATGCAGACCTGTCTCCCTGGGCCTCCGACGAGAAACCTTGGATGGTTATCGATACTCAGCTTGCACCCAGAACTCCGGTTGCCTGGGACCGTGGGAACCTGGGACCCGAGTCACAGCACATGCCATGATGTCGCTCCATCCACAAAGAGCATCCAAATCTCCGCACCAGCTCACACAGGGGCCTGGCTAAGTCCCAGAAGCCCTTTCCTAAGGAACATGCTCCATCGGCAACGTGAAATGACCAAGCACCTGCATCAATGTGGTGTTTCTGCATTTCGGGTGGCGGAAAAAACAACGCTACATTGTTTAACAGTTGAGTTTAACAATGTAGCTGGCTTTATGCCTGACAGGTCACCGGGTCTGAATTTACCACACAAAACCAATTCCTTGAATCAGCTAAACACCATAATGTCGACTCAATGAGGGGAAACAAATTACAGCCACAGGAGTCTCTCTGTGGCCACGGGGGTTGTTCCAGTGTGTCCATGAATCTCACTAGTACCGTCTTAGTTCGGCGGCGGCCACGTTTTGGCCTGCGGTGGACGGGCGGGTGGTTGCCGCTTTAATTGATACTAAGGGCATTGCAACTTTCCAGGGGTCCCCTGCTGACTTGGCATGTCGGATGGAAGGCAGCTAGAAGGGAACGTGCTTCTTCTCATTCACACGCCGCATGGTACCGGCCTCTGCGTTGGGAAAATTGCGTGGGGGATGGAGTTCCACTGCGGTGAGCCATCCATCCGGACGGCTGGGTCCCCGCCCATCAGGGCCTGGGCCGAGCTCATCCCGACTCAGGCCCTGTCCTCGGATGTGTATGTTGACACCCCACGAAAGTGACCGCCCCCGATGGTTCCCTAAAACCGCCTCTCCTGTTCTTCGCCTTTGATGGCACACCCTCGCCTTGTGAACCCGTTTTCTTGATCACAGTGTCAACAGGTAGGGTGCAATTTCACCCTGGCCCTCAACAGGTGGTCTTCATAGCCTTCACATTTTATGCTCAAAAACGAGAATGTATTGAATCAAGAAAGGGTGTGCAGAACCTTAAAAGCATAGGTGGCTGAGATAACTTGTGTTTGGAGGCTTTACCAGGGGATGAAGTCCCCTGTTCTTTGAGCGGCAGACCACTTGGCCCTGCTGACTAAGAAATGAAGGGTTTTCGTGCCCGGCCGGTGCGGCCCAGTGGGTGAGCATCGACCCTGCACCAAGAGGTCGCCGGTCAGGGCACATGCCCAGGTTGTGGGCCCGATCCCCAGTGGGGGGCGTGCAGGAGGCGGCCAGTCCATGTTCTCTCTCATCCATGTTTCTATCTCTCTCTCTGTCCCTTCCTCTCTCTCTAAAATCAATAAAGAAAAAAACGGGGGGTCGTAATGGACGACAAACTGTCCCCTCTCTGAAGGGCCGGGTTCCGGGGAGGGCGCCGGGAAGCAAGCCTCCTGGAGAGACACGGGTCTCCGGCCCCCCTGGCTGGTGGTGGTCTGATAAGTGCCGTCCGACGTTCCAGGGAGGTTTGTCAACGTTTGAGTGTGCGTTTTAAACTAGGATTTACAAGCGGACTCATAATTACTTGCTTTCTGCGGAAAAGTGTTCGTCTCGGCAGCTGGGGGAATTTACGGTGTGGACGGCTCTCCCAGGGGCAGATTTTATAAATGACCCGCGAGCTGGCACACAGGCCCTCGGCCCCTGGCAGGGCAACTCCATTCAGGAAATCCACACCTTTAGGGCCACAGGGACGCTGAGGACAGGTGATCTCCGAGCTCAGCCTGGGGGCGGGGACAAGGGGAGTGTGACCCCAACCTCAGGGACGACCCCAGAGTGCTGGAGGAACCCCGTCGAGGAATTAAAACCCCCAGACCTCGGTGTGGATGGGATAGGGTGGCGACCACCTCACCCTGTGCCACGGGCCACAGCACACCCCCCGCAGAAGCCCAGGTCTCTGATCCCCGGGTCTGCATTATCCCCACTGCCCCAGCCTGACTCGCCCAGGGTCAGAGTCTCCTCACCCCCGAGACACAGCCGGTCACGGAGTAACCAATCGTGGGGGACTTTCCGGCTCTCTCACAAGCAACTGGTTTCAGAACCCAGAGTCCTGGGGCGACATGTCTGTGCCACCCAGGGTGGCCTCGTGGATGGGGACGAAACCGGAGCAAAGCCCTAGAGCAAGCGCACCTTGACTTCGGTGAGAAGTTTGGCAGCAAAGGGAAGGGACAGAATGGAGAAGTTTCAGCTCAGGAACTCCAGGGCCCGAGGCCGTGGCACGTGGAGACGCCCGGGCTCAGACCCCACGACCAGGCGGGGCCAGCTCTCCTTGCAGGCGAACAGGCGGGCAGGAGCCGGGCCCCCCTCGCTGTGCCTACAGCGGGGCGCTGTCCCCCCAGACGAGGCTCAGTGAACAAGGATGAAACCAAGGCTCAGAGGCAACGCCCCGCAGAGTCGGCGCCTCTGAGCTCGGATCCTCCGAAAGACCAGAAGAGCGCAGACCTCCTGGCTGCTCTTTCGCTGATGCTCGGCGGTGAGGATCGTTCTGAGTGTGCTCACGTGGGTTGTGTTCACGGAGCACAACGAACCCGTGTGTCTCTCTTCACCCGGCAGAGGCCTGCGGACCAGCTCAGCACACTCTCGGGAGACAAAGTCTCCCCCGGCATCGGTGCAGGGGGTCCGGCCGCTGTGGCTCAGCTGGCTTTGTCCCAGGCACCGAAGGGCGGAGGGGGGCACATGGTGAGGGACGGACACGCGGGGTGGGGAACACCCAGTCCAGGGCACAGAGGATGCACCACAGAAGGGCACTCCTGAAACCTATGTAATTTCATTAACCAATATTGCCCCAATACATTCAATAAAAAAAAAACAAAAAAAAAAAACAAGAGGTGCTACATATATACTGAGTAATATTCCTCAGCCATAAAAACGAGTAAAATCCTAGCATTTGTGACAACACCACGGACGGAGCCAGAGAGCATCACGCTCAGTGAAATAAGCCACTCCGAGCAACACACATCCCTCGTGCGCTCCCTTGTGTGTGGAATCGGATGAAAGAAACACAGGAGCCAACAAAACAGAAACAGACTCGCAGACGCCGAGAACAGACTGACGGCCGTCGGAGACAAGGGTGGGGGATGGGGTGAGAAGAGGAAGGATGAAGACGTACAACTTGAAAGTTACAGAAGCATCACAGGATATAAAAGCACAGCACAGGGAGGAGAGTCCCTGACATTATATAATAACTACGTAGGGCACCGGGTGGATAGCAAACTTATCGGGGGGGAGGGGTCCTTTGTAAAGAAACTGACTATCCAATCACAGTGCCGTGCACCCCAAAATAATGCAGAATAATATTGAATGTCCACCGTCACTGGACATTAAAATGGCCCAAAAGCAAATTCTATGCATCGGTCACGGGCTGCTGGCACCATTCCAAGCATATCGATGAATAACCAGCTGCTACACGGATGGGAAGCTGGGAGAGCCACCGGGGTGGCTCCTGATGTCCCCGTTGCGAATGCATCGCTGGCCTCTCTGGCCTGGGTCACTCTCTGAGCCCACTAAGAAGGTGCGGACGTCCAATGACCGAGCTGAATGGGGACATCGCAGGGATCAACATTCTGCCTCAGAACGCTAGCGACGGCCGTGTCGAAGGTCGCCGGGTGCACGCAGAACTTCCGCAACCCTTTAAAGGTCGCCAGGGGGCGCCACACGGACCTGGCGACTGTGCATCGAATCCGTGCACCGTCAGGGATGAGCCACGGAGCACGGGGCCACGGGGCGTTTCCCGGCGTCATGAGTGGCTGGGCAGTGGCCAGGAGCACGCACGGTGGGAACATCAGTTCTAAATCCCCACTGTGCCCTCCTATGGCATCACGGCTAGTGGGTCCCCACGCCCATAACGTGTCAGCCATAACTGCATTTGCTGAGGGTGATAACATGGGACTTGCAAGGGCGATGTAACTTGGTCCAGTGAATCCAAAGACAACGGCTCCTGATGCCTTTGGAGTTCAGAACTGGCCTATAGTGACAGGACACTGGCTCCCTGCCCTGCACCCCAGGCCCTCCAGCTGCGGCTCAGTCCAAGGCGGGGTGGCCTGTTGTGGGTTGAGCTGTGCAGAGAGAGGCCAGGTGGTGAGAGAAAAAAAAACGTGGGCGCCCATCCTGGAGAGTAGGCAGGCGGAGGGGCCCGCCCAGCAGAGCCTTGGCTCTTGGCTCTGCGCCCAGTGCACACAGGGAAGCAGGCTCAACGCACCGACTACCCCTGGGGCGGCGGCCAGCCTCCTGCACAGCCTGCCAGCCCGGTGGACGGGTACAGTCCTCGAGGAACTTCCCGGCCTCGGAAACCAGCCAGAGACGTTTCTCCTGCCCGAGGAGCCGCAGCAGCACCCGGACAGGCGTGACGGCCCATCGGGACCCGCGGGCCAGCCAGAGGCCCCTGCGGCCACTTACCGCCCCGCAGCCAGGTGCCCCTGCCATGTGATCAGCTGACCTGAGTCAGCGCGGCCCTGGCCAGGGCTCTTCCCCACATGCTGCAGGGCGGAGAAACACAGGCCATCAAATGCTGATGTAGAAGCTGCTGGCCTGCAGGGGCACCTGGCCAGGTGAGCACATTCCTCCCGAACACAGGTTGTGACAGGACGATATTACCATTTGCCTCCCGGGGCCGCAGCCTGAGCGGAGACAAACCTCCAAGCTCAGCACCTCGGAAATGAGGAGGGAGGCAAGCGTGCGGTGGAGACGGGGTGGGGGGTCCTCCGTAGGTGAAACAGTGACCCCGGCGTGACTCCCGGCAGCCCCTCCCACGGGTGCTGGCTCACCCACGTCCACGGAGGCGCTCTTCACGGTTGCCAAGAGGTAGGAACGCACCAAATGCCCACCAGAGGGCGGATGGACACACACAAGGTGGTCCATCACCACAAGGGAATATTACTCAGCCATGAACAAGGAGAGCTGCTGGGGACAGACAGGCCATCGTGGGTGGTCCTTGCAAACACCAGGGTGAGTGAGGGCAGCCAGACACAAAGGCCAAGCGCCTGAGTCCATTCACACAAAACGTGCAGGATGCACAAATCCGTGGAGACCCAGAGTGAGTGGTGGTTGCCGGGCTGGGGGAGGCGGCGGGGGCGTGGCTGATAAAGGGCGTGGGTTTTATCTCCTAGGGGTGACGAAATGCTCTAGAACTCGCCAGGCAGCGGAGGAACATGTGGCTGAATGTACTAAAGGCCCCTGAACCGCACACTTTTAAAAGGGTTAGTGTATGTTACAGGAATGTCACCCCAATGGGAAAAACACAAAAACAGAAACAAAGAGATCAAATGTGTATTTTAAAAAGAAGACCACAGTGCTCTCTGCTCCCACGAGCATGATGTGACCGCCTCAAACTACACCTGGTCAAATGCCACAACCCCCCTTGGAGAGGAAGCTGGCCTCCTGGTCCCCGACAGGGGTAGAACCCACGGGCTCGGTTCCTGGGAGCGTCCTGTGTACGCACAGGGTGGGTTCCTACGCACGTCCCCAGCCCCTACAGCCTACCTTCCTGAGATTCCCTCCCTCTCGAGTGTGCATGGGGTGGGCTGAGGGGTCCTTCTAACCAACAGCACCCGGGAAAATGAAGAGACACCGCACATGAAACTGACGTCCCTCATGTCACTGAGCTGTGCTCATCGGAGCGGGCCTGGCCTGCCCATGTGCTGAGGCCCAGGAAGCTGACTCCGTGCACAAGCCACACTCGTCTGCTGGCCCGGATGAAACAGGAAGGGGGGGCCCTACCTGCTGAGGCCTCAGTCCTATAACCATAGGGGCTAGAAGTGGCCAGTGTATCGAATGAACTTGCAAGGCGACCCCAGTTGCAGAGGGGGACACGAGCCCAGCAACAATGGTGCACCCTGCTAAGACCTTGCAGAGAACCCTGCTGAGCAGTGCCCAGGATCCCGGCCCACGACACTGAGAATCAAGGGGGGCCATTTCCAGCCCCCGAGCTTGCGGCAGTACGCTCTGCGGTGCGGTGTCAGCACGCCCACTCCCCCGTGAACCTCAGACGAACCCTGTAGTGTGCAAGCAGCTTGCGAAACCAGCTGTTTTCAAACACAGTGGTCCCGCCTGTCAGCGGCTGGAGACAGCAGCACGGGCCACGCCAATCACGCTCCCCAAGAATTTTGTCCTCAAGGCAACCAGCCCCGGGTCCCCGGGACTCAGCCTTTGAGTCTGTGAACATCCCTCAGAGGCAACCGGAAAGTCCCTGTCTGTGTTTGTGCCAATGTCACCGAGGTCCCCGCCTTCCGACCAGGAGGCGCACGCCCCCTGCAGCTCCGGGCACCCGGGCCGCAGCCTCCCGGGTGAAGGCATCCGTCACTGGCACTGATTTGCCATTCCAAGTTCCTGAAACCCGGTCACCTGGCTGACGCTGGCTGCTGATATGTCAATCATCGGACGTGACCCAGAACACCCTCAGAGGCTTTCGACACCCCCGGGTGAGTCAGCCGTGGATGTGTGGACGTGTGGCTGGGCAGACAAGTTCTGGACGGTGACACTCTGTAAAAAGCAGGCTTGGTTTTCCTACCGGTGAAATTGGACTCCTCAGACAGGACAGCATGGCCTGGCCCAGTGCTTGTATGCTCGGAGGGACTTTGCTTGCCGGGGGACACTTGGCACCCTCTGCAGGTATCTGTGGTGGTCACATGTGGGCGGCGCTGTGGCATCGGGTGGGGAGAGGCCTCGGATGCTAATGAATACCCGATGATGCAGGAGACATCCACCACAAGACAGCGACGGGGACCCACGTCAGCCGTGCCGAGGTGCACAGTCCTTCTCCAAGTCAGGGCTGTGTCTCACGCACTTGCAAATGCTTCTCTACACCCGTGGTTGTCAACCAGGGGCAACCCTGTTGTCCTGTGCCCTCCCCAGGAGACATTCCACAATCTCTGGAGTCCTTTCTATGGTCACCATCGGGCGGGTGCCCCAGGCATGTCGCAGGTAATGCTGGAGAACGCGCTTAAACATCCCACTGGGTACACGACCCTTCTCCCGCCAAGGGGTTCTCCCCAAGCAAACCGTGCCACTCCGAGAAACCACCACCTAGGCGCACACACGCCCCCAAACAGTTTGCCCCTCTTCTGCACCAAAAACGGACTTGGGTGTTTCTGTTGGTTTGAATTGAATTTATTGGGGTGACTTCGGTTAATAAAATATGTTTCCGGTGTGCAGCTCTACAACACATCATCTGTATGTTGTATCGTGTGTTCACCACCCCGAGTCAAGTCTCCTTCCGTCACCACTGATCCCCCTTCACCCTCTCCTACCTCCCCACCCCTTCCCTTGGGTCATCCCCACGCTGTTGTCTGTGTCTATGAGTTTTTGTTTTTGTTTTTCTCTGCAGACTGCATACCTCTTCTGCTTTAAAACAAAAATGCAATCACATACTTGTCTTCTCAAAAGTCAAGACGTGCCTTTGTCTGTCACAGCCCCGGGTCGCAGAATTCCCCGCTGGGCCACCGGGGCCCCAGTCGATTTCAGTAAGCGGCAGACAGGAGCAGGGCTGAATCGACGGGGTCACAGTGCCTCTGTGCCCTGGACGGCGAGGCTCAGCTGGTTGGAGCATCGGGCCACGCACTGAAAGGTCGTGGGTTTGATTCCCAGTCAGGGCACATGCCCAGGTTGCAGGTTAGGGTTAGGGTATGGGTACGGGTTAGGGTTAGGGTACAGGTTAGGGTATGGGTTAGGGTTAGGGTTAGGGTACGGGTTAGGGTATGGGTTAGGGTTAGGGTACAGGTTAGGTTATGGGTTAGGGTTAGGGTACGGGTTAGGGTTAGGGTACAGGTTAGGGTACGGGTTAGGGTTAGGGTACGGGTTAGAATTAGGGTTAGGGTTAGGCTTAGGGTTAGGGTTAGGGTTAGGGTACTGGTTAGGCTTAGGGTTAGGATTAGGGTTAGGGTACTGGTTAGGATTAGGGTTAGGGTTAGGATTAGGGTTAGGGTACTGGTTAGGATTAGGGTTAGGGTTAGGATTAGGGTTAGGGTACTGGTTAGGATTAGGGTTAGGGTTAGGGTTAGGGTTAGGGTTAGGGTTAGGTTTAGGGTTAAGCTTAGGGTTAGGGTTAGGGTACTGGTTAGGGTTAGGGTTAGGATTAGGGTTATGGTTAGGTTTAGGGTTAGTGTATGGGTTAGGATTACGGTTAGGGTTAGGGTACAGGTACGGGTACGGGTACGGGTTAGGGTACAGTTTAGGATTAGGGTTACGGTTAGGATTAGGGTACGGGTTAGGATTACGGTTAGGGTTAGGGTTAGGGTACAGGCTAGGATTAGGGTTAGAGTATGGGTTAGGGTTAGGGTATGGGTTAGGGTTAGGGTATGGGTTAGGGTATGGGTTAGGGTATGGGTTAGGGTTAGGGTTAGGATTAGGGTTAGGGTTAGGGTATAGGGCAGGGTTAGAGATGGGGTTAGGGTTAGGGTACGGGTTAGGTTTAGGGTACGGTTTAGGGTTAGGGTGAGGTTTAGGGTACGGGTTAGGGTTAGGGTTAGGGTATGCCTTAAGTTTAGGGTTAGGGTACGGGTACGGGTTAGGGTACAGGTTAGCGTTAGGGTATGGGTTAGGGTATGGGTTAGAATTAGGGTTAGGGTTAGGGTACGGGTACGGGTTAGGGTACGCGTTCGGGTTAGGGTATGGGTTAGGGTTAGGATTAGGGTTAGGGTTAGGGTTAGGATTAGGGTTAGGCTTAGGGTTAGTGTACGGGTTAGGATTAGGGTTAGGGTATGGGTTAGGGTTAGGGTTAGGATTAGGGTTATGGTTAGGTTTAGGGTTAGTGTATGGGTTAGGATTATGGTTAGGGTTAGGGTACGGGTACGGGTATGGTTTAGGGTTCGGGTTAGGATTAGGGTACGGGTTAGGGTACGGGTTAGGGTTAGGTTTAGGGTACGGGTTAGGGTTAGGGTTAGGTTTAGGGTACGGGTTAGGGTTAGGGTTAGGTTTAGGGTGTGCATAGGGTTAGGGTTAGGGTTAGGGTTAGGATTAGGGTTAGGGTTAGGGTTAGGGTTAGGGTTAGGGTTAGGGTTAGGGTTAGGGTTAGGGTACGGGTTAGGGTTAGGTTTAGGGTACGGGTTAGGGTTAGGGTTAGGTTTAGGGTACGGGTTAGGGTTAGGGTTAGGTTTAGGGTGTGCATAGGGTTAGGGTTAGGGTTAGGGTTAGGATTAGGGTTAGGGTTAGGGTTAGGGTACAGGCTAGGATTAGGGTTAGAGTATGGGTTAGGGTTAGGGTATGGGTATGGGTTAGGGTATGGGTTAGGGTATGGGTTAGGGTTAGGGTTAGGGTTAGGATTAGGGTTAGGGTTAGGGTATAGGGCAGGGTTAGAGATGTGGTTAGGGTTAGGGTACGGGTTAGGTTTAGGGTACGGGTTAGGGTTAGGATTAGGGTATGCCTTAAGTTTAGGGTTAGGGTACGGGTACGGGTTAGGGTACAGGTTAGGTAGGGTTAGGGTATGGGTTAGGGTATGGGTTAGAATTAGGGTTAGGGTTAGGGTACGGGTTAGGGTACGGGTTAGGGTACGGGTACGGGTTAGGGTACGCGTTCGGGTTAGGGTATGGGTTAGGGTATGGTTTAGAATTAGGGTTAGGATTAGGGTTAGGGTTAGGGTTAGGGTTAGTGTACGGGTTAGGATTAGGGTTAGGGTATGGGTTAGGGTTAGGGTCAGGGTTAGGGTTAGGGTTAGGGTTAGGGTTAGGATTAGGGTTAGGGTTAGGGTTAGGGTTAGGATTAGGGTTAGGGTTAGGGTTAGGATTAGGGTTAGGCTTAGGGTTAGTGTACGGGTTAGGATTAGGGTTAGGGTTAGGGTTAGGGTTAGTGTACGGGTTAGGGTTAGGGTTAGGGTTAGGGTTAGGGTTAGGGTTAGGGTTAGGATTAGGGTTAGGGTTAGGGTTAGGGTTAGGATTAGGGTTAGGGTTAGGGTTAGGATTAGGGTTAGGCTTAGGGTTAGTGTACGGGTTAGGATTAGGGTTAGGGTTAGGGTTAGGGTTAGGGTACGGGTTAGGGTACGGGTTAGGTTTAGGTTTAGGGTTAGGGTTAGGGTTAGGGTTAGGGTTAGGGTGTGCATAGGGTTAGGGTTAGGGTTAGGGTTAGGGTTAGGGTTAGGGTTAGGATTAGGGTTAGGCTTAGGGTTAGTGTACGGGTTAGGATTAGGGTTAGGGTTAGGGTTAGGGTTAGGGTACGGGTTAGGGTACGGGTTAGGTTTAGGTTTAGGGTTAGGGTTAGGGTTAGGGTTAGGGTGTGCATAGGGTTAGGGTTAGGGTTAGGGTTAGGGTTAGGGTTAGGGTGTGCATAGGTGGCAGCCGACTGATGTTTCCCTGTCACATACCAGTTTCTCTCTCTCTACCTCCCTTCTTCTTTATAATCAAAATAATAAAAACAAAACAACACCAAAAAAAACAAGGCAGTGGCTGAGCACCGGGCACAGAGACCAAAACGCAGGGTTTTTCTTTCCCACCTGGACTGAGGTGTCTGACTGTCCCCCATCATTGCAAAGCAGAGCCGGGATGAGGGGTGGGCTCTGCAGCAGCCTGTGAGGGCTTGGAGCCCACAGGGGCCCTTTCATCGGGGGACCAACCCCTCACGTTACTGTCCCCCGCTGCTCGAAGTCACCTGGCTTCAACACGAACCCTCTTCTGATGGCAACCACACGTCTGGCTCCGTCCGGCTCCCGAATCTCCAAATGGGGCCTTTTGGGGCCAGATTTTTTTCAATTTTTGCAAGTCATGACTCTTTTAAAAAAAATAAAATCAGTAGAAATGTACTGAACGTCTTCAGAGACCGCCTCGAAGTTCGGCTGCCTTCAGGGCCGGTCTTGGGACTCACGGGGATGCTGTCGGCTCCTGCCCACACTCAATCTGTCCCACTCGCCACCTCAAACCCAAACCCAAACCCAAACTCACGGGGCAGCTCTGAGAGCTGACGGGCCATCACCAAGCAGACGGGGTGAACGTTTGCCAAGGTGCCCACCCGGCGCAGCACCAGGTCGTGACGTCAACTGCACACCCATCCCACACGAGTGCTGCCGCCAACGAGGCAACTGAACACACAGCTTTCCGGTCTGTGTCTTGTTTCCTCCCTTACGTTCCGGACAACGGCTGTGGGTCTGCACCTCGGACGGCAGGACTTGGGAAGGAGAAGTGAGTTCCTGGGCGAGGCCATGGTGCTGCTGAGGACCTTGGCCAGGTCCCTTGAACGGAGATCACCCCAGAGTTTTGTCACATAGGAGGGAGGTGCCCAGTCAGGACCCAGGCAACCCTCATCCGATGACCCAGGTCAAACGAGCTGGGGCACCTTCCAGCTTCAGGAAGCGCTGTGTGGGCAGCCAGGTGCACCTGAGGACAGGACGCTGGGGGCCACCTGGACGCCTCCTCCACGCTTCCAGATGCTCACCGGGGTGGTTTCACTCTCTAGGAAACGTGTCAATAGCTGGAGAGTGTCTTGGGTGCGGTGGGGGTTTGCTAGGGCCTTCCGCGGGGAGATAGGCTGTCAATATCCCACAGGACACAGCTCAGCCGCAAACCATCCCGCCACACACACTTGCTTATTCCACGTCAGTGTCCACTGCCGTTGGAGGGACATCGGACGGTTTGGACACAGGCCTGGTTCTTGCTGCTTAGAAGGGGTCATGCTGGAACCTCGTGGGTCCCTGCTCACACGTACACCGCACAGGTCAGTCGTAAACACCGGGAAAGCCAAGTGAGGGATGAAGGACAACCCCCCGTCCGCTGTCTGCCTGTGGTCAAGACAGTCCCGATCTTGGAACGACCGACAGCAGCAGGGGATGGGGACCCCGGCTCACCTCCAGGCTGCCGGTCCGAGTGCACAGCCCAAGCCTGCCCGGCGGGAGCCGGCACCCAGGGTCTGCCCGGGAGTCCTGCCCTGCAGAAGCCGTGCTATTGCTGCCACTCTGACTAACACCGAGGGGGTGTTTTCCTTCCTGCACGACGTGGAGGTGGGACAGGACCTTGTTTCATCACTGCTGCGCCGGTGACTACTGGACCCAGAGGTGTGGGCTTGCTGAGTCAGTGCCCGAGTTTTACGGGGCGAATTTCCAAACAAGGCAGGAATTTTAATGAGGAGACAGATGCAAACAAAACAGCGGATGCAGACAGGCCCGCAGCACGCGTCCCAGGGGTCCCCCACCACCTTCTAACCCTTGTTCTGCTCCGCCTTGCACGGGGTGCCTGAGGTCGGCTGTCTAGGTTTTTATGCAAATAAAAAGAGGCTTTTCTGATGGTTGTTTTGTTTTTGTTTTTTTCCCCGGCACTGAACACTTTTACATATCTAGATCCTGATATCATCTGCAGTTATGCTACAACCTCGTGATCCATGACTACTGGGCAATCTCTCCGTCGCGAACTATGCACGTCACCGGGGACAGCAATTCCTAGGGACAAGCCGTCAGGTCGTGTCACGCGTTTAGCGTGACAAACTGCGTATTGTGAGTGGCCATCTGGTGGAATCACCTTTCAATCCAAGAGTGTCATCATTTCTAGTGACATCATCTGCGATGACAATGCTCTTTCATCACCCAGGTCACGCGACCTGGGAGGTGAGCACAGAGCCCCCAAATCAACGTCGCCATGGAAAGAAATACCGTTCCTGGACCGGAGGGGAAGTGAGCGAGAACCGGACCCCTTGATTCACTCGCGCCGTTCACGCGTGATCACGGCCGAGGGTTCACCTAAGAAGAATCGCACCATCTCTCTCTGGGGAAACACAGACCATCCATTGGCTTGGGTCCTGGTTGGCAGACTGGCGATGGCCAGCCGTACGCTGCCCCAGACGGACATCAATTGTCAGAGAGACGGGCTGACTTTGGACCCACACTCTTGCTCCCCTAGCACATCTCCTTTATGAAAACGGCCCACGCGGCCACACACAACGCGAGGAGCAAACGCCCGTCTAACATAACCAGCGCCTCCTGCCGAGAAACCCGGGGTCCAAGGAGGCCACCGAGGTCCCCGTGCCTGCCTCCCCGTCGGGCGAAACGTTTCTTCTGTCTCCGCTTCCCGGGGACCCTTCAGGGGGGCTCGCGACAAATTCTGGAAACGTGTATGAGGAATGAAAAATGTGTCCGTGTCCAAAAACGTTTGAGGAAAGAGAAACGGTTCCTCGTTCCCTCTCCGACGGACCTCTTAGGAAAGTGTCTCTGGGAGCTGAGAATCACTGTCCTTCGGGGAACGGATCCGACAGCCAGGACATCGAAGTTATAGCCACGGCGTCCGCCTTGGAGGCGGGGGGGTGTGACATTACGATACGCAAGTTTAATTACCTCGGTTTCCCTTCAGAGTGAGCTACGGGTGCAGCAAAAGGTGCTGTTCACTGGCCCCTTCTGTGTCTCTCTGCGCCTGCAGTTTTCTCAAGTTTGTCTTTGCCAACGACCCCTTTAACCCAGAAACCTCACACCACCACTGGCTTGTCCCTAAAGACCCCGTTTCTGGGCAAATGGACACATAGAAACATCCGGAGCACCCACGGTGGCAGGTGTTTTTAAACGTGTTTGAACGGCGCATCGGCACAGGTGAGGATGCGCCACCTTCCTCCTCCCCGGACACTCGGCTCGTTCGGTTTCCAAAATTAACCCTTCCTGCGCACACGCCTCGCTCCGCAGAGAAGCAAACACAAGCCCGCCGCCGACTTCTGAGGCAGAGCCCCTCAAGGAACTAGTCCCCGCCGCCTCTGTCATCATTTATCCCCGGGTCTCAGCTTCAGAGAGAGAAAGAAACGAATCCAACTCACCAGTTCCCACGAGGTGTCCGACGGGGCTGCTCGCGGGGGACTCAGACACCCCGCTCTCCTGCCGGGATCTCACACAGAGGCTTTTCCAATGAGCACCCCAGCCCCAACCTCCTGGGTGTGAGGACCCATGTGGCAGCCCAGGCAGTTATATGGCCCATCACCGGCTGCAAGGTCATCCCTGGGTAACCGGTGCATCTATCATAAAAAAGTTATTCGGGTGCGTGTGTGTGTTCCCCTGGGCTTCCCTCCCACCCCACGTGCTTCAGAGATCAATCAGAGCGCAGCCGGACGTCCCGCCCCGAGTGATCACCCCGGGCGGGCGGACCGACCGGTGCATTCCTTCCCCGAGCTCCCCTGCCATCCGAATTTGCCCCTGGGCACCTGGAGTGGGGGAGGGACAAACACAACAGAAAAAAATCTACAGGGGGAAAAAAAAAGCAACTTCACCCGGAGCGTTTTCTGTGTGCAGAGCAGAAAAACAAGACAAGCGTTTGTGAAGAGCGTGGGGGGGAGGATCCGACGGTGGGGTGTGCCCCTGTGGGGGCCGGTGGGGACCCGCTCATCAGCCGGGAACTGGAGTCCGCGGCCGGTTCGGCTGGGAAGAGCAGGGATGTTTCCAGGGCCCTGGCCTGGGGCAGGAAGCCCTACGCGCCTGCAGAGTGAGTGACGGCCACATTCACCGCGCACGGAGCCCCGAGGAAGTCATTCTGGGTCAACACCCAGGCCCAGGCAGTGAGCAAGGCCACCGGGCAGCTTCCTGGGCGGGACACGGGAGCTAGTGGCTGGTAAGTCCGGCAGGGAGTCGCTCCCACCCCTGGGAAACCAACATCCATGTCTCCTTGACTCTGTACCCCAATGTCATTCGTGTGGCTTTGCTGGTGGGCGGGGAGCCCCGCTCTGCATCCGTGTCCGGGAATCCACTTCTGTGAATAAAAGTTGCTATTCTCCAGTTGCGCATGCCACGGGCTCCGGGGGGCGGGGCACTCCAATAATGAACCCATCACACCTGGGCTGCTAACAGAGTTTCCATCCTTAGTGGTCGCCTGGGATGATAACGTGGTGGAGCCGAGAAAAGCATATTGTGGCATGAACAGGGTGACGGGGGTTGCGTCAGAAGACAGCGTCTGGTCTCCCAGGTCCCGAGCATACGTGTGCACTGCAAAGATGTTGGACGCCGGCCAGCGGGCACGACCGCAACGCACCGAGCCTGCTGCGCACCACCCGCTCGGAAGCTGCAAGCGGAGGCCTCCTGAGATACTAGGCTTCTGCAGGTTTACTTCTGGGTGCGGGGCAGCCCCGCACGGTGCGGTCCGGGTGGTCCTGGAAGGTCATTCCCGGGTGCCCCCACACGTGGACGGAGACGGGGCCGGGGAGGCAGGGAGCACCCTGGCGTTGCTGCAGTGAGTTCATTCAGACACGAGGCCTCCTTCAGGGCCCCGAGCACCCTCTGAAGGGCACCTTCACTGCCCCTGGGAGCCACCCCCTCGGTGCCACCCACGTGCCCCTCCTGGGACACGGGCGATGGTCCTCCTCCGTCGGAACCCCCTTCCTCCTCCTCCTTCAAGGACATCTTCTGAGCACAAGTCCAGATGGCTGCAAGGGTCCTCCCTGTCGGTCCCCAAGGGTCCCAGGTCACTGGGTGGTATGTCTTTGTTGGAGCAGATCTGGGGTGCAGCCTAGACCAGCAGAACCCCCTTTTCTGTGGTCCCAGGCACCCAGCCTTCTCCGGAGGATTAGGTGCCAGCCCCGTGTCCCTGGAGAGGAACATCCGGCCGCGTCCTCTCTGTCAGAGCTGCTGGGGCACCGTCCCTGGGCGGCAGAGACCAGGACACCACCCCTGGGGCAGAGGCAGGGGCCCAGGCTGCGGACACTGCATGGCAAATGTCCTGCTCTCTCCTGTTAGACCCCTGCTCATGGGGCCACACAGCACACAGGGTCCTGGTGCCTCCACCCAGGGTTCCCCCAGGGCTGCATTTCTCAGCCTGTCGGCTAACACTCCAGACTTCGTACCCCATTTCAGGACACAGTCCCCCCGATGACGGGGCTCCGAAGTGACTGGAGGCCTCTGGGGACGAGGACTCAGTCCCCCTGCGGCCCCGCGCTGGCTGCGTGACCTCAGACATCCCTGATCGTCGGTCCGCCCGGCAGACGGGGGCATAGTTCCCAGGCAGGGTTACTGATCACAGGTGGTGGCCCGCGGCAGCAGGCTGGGCACCTAAATACACGTTCCTCTTCGGCAAATTTCAGACTAGAGGATGAAGATGAGGATAAAGATGCCACTTAATGGAGGTCTGTAAACTGCTGCGCTCTGAGGTCATGGACGACAGGTCTCTCCTCTTCCCCGCGTGGCTGCTTCGGGAAGTTTCTCAGGACGGAACGTAGCAGGTGTCCCAGGAGGGTGGCCCTGTCCCCTCAGGGGTGCCACGGGGCCCTCACGCTGAAATCGGGCCCGCCGTCTTGCCGCGGAGTCTGCGCAGAGGAACTCCCACGGAGAGACCGTCGGTGGGAAATTCTAGAACCCCACACAAGTAGGACAGGACGCGGTCATTCGGGCATCAGCAAGCCAAGACTCATCCCGCAACAATGAGCAGGAAGACAGTCGACCGGTCACTAGGTCACTGGGGCTTTGAATCAAGGAACAAGCATCTCCGGGCACAGCGGGTTCACACACGGCTGCTTCTCTTGGCCACGCGGAGGGGACAGGCCTGCAGCCCGGGGACCGCAGCCCGAGCGCGAGCATCGTCCACAACCCTCTTCCCGATGCATCTTCTGCAAGGTCACGATCACCTGCGTAGCTCCGTAGACACCCAGGATGGACTCAGGTGTCTTCTCGAGCAAGCATGGGCTGCTTCAAGCATCTCAAAGCCGCCTATCGGTCTCATCCCGAGACCCTCCCTGGTTACCAGGACGGCCTCTGAGCAGCCCGGGGTGAAATCCCACCAGCAAGCCCCTCCGCGACACTTCCTCCGTCTGTGAGCCGCACCCGGTGTGGACGGGGTCACCGCCCGCGGGAGACGGACAACGCCAAGCAGGTGTTTTGGGTTGTCTGTGGCTTTTTAATTACGCACCAGCCGGGCTAATGACCGCCTTCTCCTTGACATACTGCATGTTGGGGTTTGAAGTGAGAGGCTTATTATTAACCCCACATAAAACCCTTGTAAATGACCCCCCTTTAAGTGGCAACCTGGCCTGTTCCAGACGGCGGGAGTCCTGGGAATTGATGGTTTTTCATGGGACACTTTCACGACCATCTAAATGGTCCTAGGCGTTGGAGTACATGCTCCTGACGCGTTGTTTTTTATACACTAATATCACGGCAGCCAACATTCAATGCAGGTGTGCTCACGAGACAATAAAATACATTTATTGTACCTGTTTAATTCCTCTGCTTCACTTAACGTAGGATACAGCTCTCCAACCCCTGCACATATGTGTACACATTGCATACATAGATGTATACAAATATACATTATATGAAGACCTTTCCTGTTCAGTTTGTTCTTCTTTTTTTATTCCTCACCCGAAGACATTTTTGCATCTATCTTCAGATAGAGTGGGAGGAAGAGAGGGAGAGAAACAGCGATGTGAGGGAGACACATCGAGTGGCCGCCACCCACACGACCCAACCAGGGCCGGAGACAAACCGCAACCGAGGTACGTGCCCTTAGTGGGAACCGAACCCGGGCCTCTCTGGTTCGCGGACCGATGCTCTGACCGCTGAGCCAACTGGCCAGGGCTCTTAAGTTTCTTAAAGCCGCACACACAAGTTATTTATGTAGACTATATGATGTGCATATATGTCAAGTGAATGTTTAAATTGTTTATAATGCCTTTCCTCTTAAGTTCCTTAAAACCACGCACACAAGTTATTTATAATGCATCCTATACACGTGTGTGTATGTTAGAGTTTATAAAATTTTGCATAAAGACCTTTCCTCGGGTTTCTTCGAATCATACTCAAGCATTCGCATTTGGAACCTGTGTGTGTGTCCGTATCGACACAGATGCAGATACAGGCATTTCATTCCTGTTCATCCTCACGGTTTGGTACTTAGGAGTCTCATTCCGTTCCACTGGCTGTGTGAACCTGCTTTGCGATTTCAGCACAGCGTGTCCCCGTGCCGTCGGGTCCCACAGGGGCGCCCAGTGGTCACTGCCGGTCAGACAGGACGTGAGGGTCGGGCAGACCCTACCCGCCCAGCAGCCTAATGGCAAGTTAACCCATCTTACTTCTCAGAGGGTGCGGGGGCGTGGCCACAGATGAAACAGAGCAGAGCCGGTGCTGCACAATGGCTGGGCCCAGCGCACCTGTGTGGGGGGAGGGGAGCCGGCTGGGGCACCTCCCTTTCCTGGCGCGTCACCGAGGGGAGGGAGCAGGCCAGCACAGGGTGACTGTCCTCTCCCACACGCTTCCTTCGCCCACTCACATATTCCAGCCGCGTCCGCTCTGGGGCGTTATTCACACCCCGGCTGTGGAAGGAAAAGGTGGCTGCTTCTGGTTTCTCTTTCAGACCTGACTTTTATCTCACCGTTTTCCCCACTGGTACACACACACACACACACACACACACACACACACTTGTTTTTGGTACAATCATGACCGTATTTCATTTTCACATTTGTTATCTGTCAGGGTTTGGTTTTGATCACTCACCCACCGTGGGAGACGTTTCAAAACACGGAGAAGAAGATAGAAATGGAGAGCTGTGTCGGTTGGTTCTGCGACCGGCAGCAAGACCCCTGAGGCTTGGGCCGCCCCGCTCCCGGTCAGCTGTGTGACCTGCGCTTGTCCACCTCCCGGTCCCTGTTGGTACAGTGAGAATCGTGACATCACACCTCGCGAGGCCTGGAGGGAGTGCAGGGAGTGATCCTTCCCGAAGCTGTGTCCTCATCCTCGGACGGCTGGAGGCTATGACTCCAGCTGTTACGAAACCAAGGGCCAGTCTTAACCTCGGACAACACGTGGTTCTTTAAACGGGACCCTCGCCTCCTGGCTGGAATCGGTATGTCCGAGAACTGACGGGGGGCCCGTGCGGCTGGTCTGTGGCTCCGCTGGCGGCCAGACCTTCCCCATGGCCCAGGGCCTCCTTCCTGGTGTGAGTGCGCGGTCCAGACAGCTCTCGGCCAGGTGAGGTCCAGCTCCAGCTCTGCGGGAGGCCGCAAACTCCGCACAGGGGGCCCGGGGAACCCCTGCGTGTGACTCTGGGCAAAGAGACGGCAGCGCTCCAACACGCCAACCTCTGTCCGTACGTCTGTCCTGGGCACCACTGCCCCTAGCAGATGCTGGGGGGAGGAGGCCCTGTCGGAGGGTTTAGCCAGACCTGTTATAACCCAGTAATTCTCTATCCCCTCAAAGAAAGAACTTGTCCTATCCTTGAAACCGAGTTGTTTTTGCAAAAATTCTTGAAGAGGAAGGTACGCATCAGCCAGGACCACAAGGGTATTGACCATGAGCTTCACTCATCAGGAGATGCCGGACGGGGCGATGAGACATTCAAGGCTGGGATCTAGTAAATGTGAAGAAATATAAAATAAACAACGTGTGCAGCTACTAACTGCTGATATCTGCTTCTGTGCACGCAGCTTGCTTGCTCTGCTAAACTCTTGAGTAACCCCTGCCCTATATAAGCAACCCTCCCCCTGAGCTCGGGGCTGCAGTTCACCTCAGTGTAGGTTGGCTGCAGTCCCTGCGCAGGTCATAAAGCTCCTAATATTCAAAATCACTTGGTGTCCGAGTGAGGTTGACTCTCCTGGGTTCCAACAAGACCCACAACGTTCGGGGCAAAGAAGAAAGGAAGAGAGAGGGAGGGAAGAGGAAGAAAGAAGAAAACGAGGAGGAAAAAGGGAAGCAGATGGGGTTGCTGAGGGTGAACGGAAGGGCTGGGACAGCTTCCAAAGGTCACCTCGGCCAAAGAGGCTTTCCAAGCACAACAGGTAAAGCAAACACTTCTCGGAAGAACTCGAGGACCAAGACAGCAACGAGCAAGCTGCCATCCCCAGGGCTGTACTCACAGCAGCTGTACCTACGGGCCTACGTGTACATCCGGGCGTCCTTCTGTCGTTCGATAAACGGCGTTTACGTTTACACACGGGTGAGACATTCTCGTCTTTCGATGGGTCTCATCAGTGGTTACTGAGCTGCCCAGAGCTGGACGTGACAGGTTTCTGGACCCTCTCGGTTGCATACAAAGCTGTCAAAAAAGTAAGCTGTTGCCCCAGGGAGGGAACAGGTTTGCAAAAAGACATCGATTCCTGGAAGAAAATCCATCCTGGCTCTTCACAGAAGAGACACTTCACACGAGTTGTCCATCTTTGGCTGTTGGAATTATGAAAACCTAGAAGGCATCGAGTGAGCTGCGCAGGCCCGTGGAGAAGGAACACATGGTCACGGATTTCCACTCTAGCTTGCGGCCAAGAAGCTTTAGAGTAGTCGGTTTTGTTTGTAAGTGAAGGGGTGACTTCCGCCTACGCGGGATGTTTGTGAAGAGTGTGGAAAGGGACTTCAGGAAGTGAACCACGCCTCCACGGCTTTGGGGAGCAGAAGTACACCGGCTTGGCCCATGCATCTCTTCCTCCATCCCCATCAGGTTTCGGCAGGTCAGCGCAGAGGAAGGGGCGCTCCCAGCCGGCACCTTGGTTCCTGTAAGTGAACGCAGTGGACTCCCCGACAGCCAGGCCCGACCTGCTGTGGCCAAAACAGAGCCAGGGGGACCCTCTTCAAGGACCCCTGTCCCAGCATGCCTGACACCGTCATCACCCGCAGCTCTGTGTTTGCTCCGAGTTTCAGCCATCTCCGGGAGGCTGCAAAACCCAGGCACCTCCCTACGCGGTTTACCAGGCACCAACTCTGCCCCCCTGGAGATCCACTAGATGCATTCGAGATCGGCTATCACATCCGAGTCCTTGTGCAGGTTCTAGTTCCTAGTCCTAGCGCTGCAGCTCTTAAGCCTTTTTCAAAAGCACTCCTTTTATCGAAGCAATCAATAGAAATGTAACGTTGTTGCAACGGCAAAGAAAAACAGCTGTCTAGTGTGCACATACAGTGGAAGGCAACTGGGAAGAATTCTAAAGGCCCAGCAGGTGAGGCCTGAGATAGCCCAGGTACTCCACCCACCTCTGTGTGATGAACCTGTAAGGGGTTGCGCTGGGTGCCCCCAGCAAGGTTTGTTGGAGTTCAAACTCCCAGGACTTCGGAATGTAATCTTATTTGAAGACAGACTCTTTCCTTAATCAAGTTAAAATGTGGTCATTGGGGTGGAGGGTAATCAGTTATGACTGCTGTCCTTACCCGAGGGGGTAAATTTGGGCACAGAACTAGACACGTTGAGAGAAGACAACAGGAAGAGACAACTGGATAAGAAGGCTATGTACCAGCCAAGGAGAGTAGCCTGGGAAGAAATGAACTCTGTGGACACCTTGATCAAGACTTCTGGTCTGAACTGTGAGACAAGACGTTTCTCTGGTTTAGACCACCCCGTTCGTGGTCCTCTGGGTCACAGCCTCGCACCTTGGGCCACAGTTCCCTAACTGGCTGACGAATTCCCCTTTCCGAGGTCCCGTCCTCCGTGAAGAATCACGACTGGGTTCAATGGGGGGAAGTTCCTTACAGCCACAGATCTAAAGACATAAATTAATGGGACACATTTTTGCAGAACTAACCTTGACCTGCCTCCTCTCACTTAGCACACAGCCTGCTATGCACGGGGAAACTGAGGCACGGAGGTTTCACGGCCCTTTCCGTTGATGAGCTTGCTGAATCCAGGTGTGTCCCCGAGCACAGGTGACCCACCTCACCTGACATGCACCCTCACCTTTTAAGTCTCTGGGGTTTTCCTGGTTCTGTCTCTTGAAAGGCCCTGTCTTGGTGCTTCAACGTGCATCTTTGCAAGTCAACGAACATCAGTAGAAACGGGGACAGAAATGTGTTTCTAACAGCGGGGTGAACATGCTCTTCGGGGTGCACTCAGGAAGGTTGGTAAAAGGGGAGCAAAGGCTTATAGAACAGAAGGAAAGGCGGCAAGGCATGGAAAGCATTCTTATCATTGTGTTTCCCACCACACTCTGGCCTTGGGGGTTTGCCCGGGGACAATGCACCAGCCCGAGATGCTGGGGAGATGCTCCAGGGACACAGGTGCCAAGACCGCAGGCCCGCGCCCCTGCGCATGCGCCCGGGGGGCTCGGAGGAACCCCCTGAGGCTCCCGGGACCAAGGCCACTTGCCCGCACTGCGACCTGGCAGCTCACAGGGACGCCAACACGAGCAACCTCTGCACCCCTCCCCCAACATCCCGCGCTCCATCCTCTAGGCGTCCCCTGCTTCCTCACATCGCGCCCTTTCCAAAATCAGGCCATGCATTTGCCCCCAGACTGGGAAATCGGCTCCGCGCGGCCCCTGGACTGAGCAGCCCGGCCCTTTTACAGCTGTGAAGGGAGCGGAGGTGGATGCCGGCAAACTTGTCCCGCTGGCGGCTGCCCCAGCCGGGCTCCAACAAGAACAGCCGAGGCGCGCGTGCGCGGGACATGCCCGCGATGCCCGGAGCGCGCGTGCGCGGGAGCAGCACAGGGCGCGTATCCGAACGGGCCCAAGAGGCGCGTGCGCGGGCCGCCTCAGGGCGCGCGGTTTGCGGAAGCCCTGGGCGCGCGTGCGCAGCGTGGGTTTGGAATGCTGCGGGCAGGCGAAGAGCGCGCGTGCGCGGGATCGGCTCCGGGCGCGAGCTCCAGGAGCAGCGGGGCCGCGCGTGCGCAGAGCGTCCAGGGCCGCGCGGCGAGTCCCGGAGCGCGCGTGCGCGGGCCAGCGGGCGCGCGTCTCCTCCCCGCCCCCACCTGCGTGAGACGGCGGCACAATGGCGGCGCCCATGCCCTCACCACGGCCTGTCACCCACCTACTCTTTGACATGGACGGCCTCCTGCTGGGTGGGTAGCCTCGGCCGCACCCCGCGAGGGCTGTCCGGGGGGGCGCGGGCAGGGCGCGTGGGCTCTCCGGGTCGGGGGCGCGCGGCGGCCATGCCCCGGACCCCCGAGCGGGTGGGCAGGCGGGCGGGCGGCGGGGCCCAGGCGTCGACGCCGTCCGGGGCGCCCACTTCCGGGTCACGGCGCGGGAGAGCGCGGCGCTCGGGGGACCCCCGCGCGGGCGGGAGATCGGCGTCGGGCCGCGGGGGCCGCGTGCGCGCGCCGCACGGCCTCAGTGTCCCCGTCTGCGCCGGGGCCGAGGACCCCCGCCTGCCGGCCCCGGGGCCGGGGCGCCGAGAGGCACGCACCTTGCCTGCAGCATCTTCCCGAGCAGCTGTCCGCCCCCGCCGGTTTGGGAACATCTGCAGTGACCGGAGGCATGAGAAGTGCCCTCGCTCGAGGGGGTGGGGGTGCTGTCATCCGGGGGGTGGAGGCCCGGGCGCCTGCCAAGCCTCCCGCAGTGCACACGACCGCCCCACCCCACTCCGCACTGTGCAGCCCCAAAGGGCCGCGGGGCGCAAGTGCAGCGGCCCTGCTGAGTGTCCTGGCTGCCGGGGTGTCCTGCAGCACGGGCCCCCCTGGGAGCTGCCCGGAAGTGTAGAACCGGGGCCCCGGCCCACCGCTGCCCGCTCACAGTGTGCATTTGAGCTCGAGTCTGGAAGTTTGAGATGCACACTGAGTTAGGGATTTGACAGCCTTGCAGGCCTGTGTGTGCACTAAACAGCCCAGAGCCCAGAGCCCAGAGCCCAGGCCTATGTGTGCACTAAACAGCCCAGAGCCCAGAGCCGAGCGGGGTAGGCCCGAACTTCCCTGTCCAAGGCGCGTTCAAGTACACATCAAGGGGCCACGGGCTCACTTTATAAGCCACAGAGACCTTTCCCGGAGTGCCACCCCCAAGCCTCACCCCATAGCCCCCGGAAGGCGGCAAAGGACTTGAAACACGCCCGCGTATTTTACAGAGAGGACTGAAACTGCCCCGGCGGGGCGTGCATGTTATTTCTTCATCTCCAGTCCTGCAAGGCCACAGGAAATCGCGGCAGCGACTCATTAGAAACCAGAACACTGCAACTCAGGAAGCGAAAGTTCCTTGCCCGAGGTCGCCCAGCTAGCAAGGAGCAAAGCTGAGAAAGGATTCCAGATAGCTCTGCTTCTAAATATAAGTGCTGTTCTCATCTTACATGGGGAGTGTCACCTTGTCCCCTGCTGATCACACTGCTTGCTAGGTGGTTCAGTGGTAATGAGACTGGTTTTTTTTTTAAAGGTACACAAATTAAACAGCCTCTTTACTTACGGACGCCGAGAGATAAACGGATGAATTTCTAAGCAAAACAAAACCGAACCATAGAGGTCACTAAGTGGAGAGAACAGTGTATGCAGCCACTAATTCTGCCGTGACTCAATGTCACCAAGCTGCTGGGATTCACGAGTGTAGTTTGTAGACATGAATTTTCCTGCTCAGGTGGTTGAGTGGTGAAATTGTCCACTTCCTTACCCACTAATGGAAGGTCCAGAGAGCCTGCTGTGGGAGTCACATGAATTTTAATGCAAACCGAGATGTCTCATGACAATTACATTTATTAGCGTTCTAAATGAGGCGGTGCTTACTCCAGGCTCTGGATTCTTTAGCCTTGCCTGAAGCCATGCAGTGTGACGTAGGGGCCATACCTGCAGGCTGCTATCAGCCTCTTGGCTGGTTCAAGCAAGTTGAATCCTGAAAACCAAGAATTAGTGGCATTTGGGAAGAGGAGACCTAGCTTGTTACTCACTTCCTGCCCCTTTTTTACCTTTCTTGCCCAGGCCATTCTTTGAGGTAGTAAGGCCTTGCACAGATTTCTCAGCAGCTCACCTTTGTTTACTCTCTTCTCAAAACGCCTCGCTTAAAACCCTACGTTTCGAAGTAGGCTAGTTTATCTCATTTAATCTACCCAATTATGTGTGCTGGAATTCTTAAGCGCCTCATTTAAGTACATCTGTTGTTGGCCTAACAATGTATCATCAGTTTATAATGAGTTCTTTTGCAGCAGGTCTGCCTTTCGGGGTTTTGAATGCCTTTCCCCAAGCAGCTCTTTCTGTGACTGTAGCCCCTGCGCTGGGTTTTCAAGGCAGCGACACCGAGTGCAGTTTCACGGAGCGCTCTGCCAGGGCCACGGTCTTTCCTCAGACAGATCTCTGCGGGAACGTTTCGGGGCACACCAGGTGTGTTTGCAGCGGACGATGCCATCGTCCCTTCAAACAGAAAGGACAGTGTGGGATTCAGTTTTTGTTGACATGAGGCAGCAGTCGGCTGTGATCCAGGTAATCTATTCGGCTTTCACTGTCATTTAGGGAAAGAGAAAAGGGGACTGAGGTTGTGTCTGGACCAGGACAAGACTCTGGAGGAGAAAGAACAGTGGCAGGAATTCCCAGAACCTCAGCTCCTGGGTAGGGAAGGTGGTCTAGTTTGTGAATAAATGAAGGAAGGGGCACAGGGATGGGCCCTTCTCTTTAAAAGACAAGGAAGTTTGCCCAGCCGGTGTGGCTCAGTGGATTGGGTGTGGTCCCATGGACTGAGAGGTCCGGGTTCGATTCCCGGTCAGGGCACATGCCCAGGTTGCAGGCTCGATCCCCAGTAAGGGGCGTGCAGAAGGTGGCCAATCTGTGTTTCTCTCTCCCATCAATGTTTCTCTCTCTCTCTCTCCCTTCCTCTCTCTCTCAAAATCATTAAAGAAAAATAAATAAGTAAATAAATGACTGAAAGAGCAGGCAGCTGGTGGTCTGGAGCAGGCCTGTTGGAAACACCACCCTAGTTTTCTACCAGCAACAGACGCAGAAATGAAAGGACACAGGCGGCGCTTGAGCGGGACACGCTTTTCTGTCCTACAAGCCAGAGGTTGTCGTTCAGCCCGTGATCGGCCTCACAAGTCATTGAGGTGTTTGTTGTCTGTTCGTATTTGATAGCCAAGCTTTGAAGTCACACTCATAGTCTGTGCACGTCACACTCAGAGCTGGTCTGAGGCGGACGTGGCCGCATTTCCCGTGCCCAGCAGCCACGATGGGCGGGACAGCGGCTACCTCACTGGGTGGGACAGGTCCAGACCTTTAGGACGCAACCCCTGGCGTCTGCTGTTGAGAATGGGGCCAAGCAGAGGTGGCTTTTAAGAATATGCCGAATTGGGAATTTGGGTATATGTAAAACGTGAGACAGCGTCCAGTGTGTTTGCCGGGTGCCTGCCTGACTCGGTGACTATTTAGACTCTAAAAAATATCAGCCAAAAGAAATAAGCTTATTTCCAAATTCACTAAAAGAAATCAGCAGAAAATACGGTAGGTCTGTGAGGGGAAGTCTTTGCAGTGTTCGTTGTCGGTTACCAGGTCTCTAAGTCCAGGGGGGCTGCAGGATTTTAAGGGGTGACCCACGCCTCGCCCTCAGAGCGGAACGGAGGGCCTGCTGTGCACCGGTCCGCACTCTCGCTTCCGGCCTGCCAGATGAGAGCACGTGAGCCTGTTTGGAGGTGTCCGTTTGTCTGTG
Organism: Molossus molossus; assembly: GCF_014108415.1. Classification (NCBI taxonomy): domain Eukaryota; kingdom Metazoa; phylum Chordata; class Mammalia; order Chiroptera; family Molossidae; genus Molossus; species Molossus molossus. The sequence continues at coordinate 145,663,429 of NW_023425355.1, forward strand.
TGGGGCCCACGGTACCCCACGGGCTGCTGGAGGGTCTGGGCTTCGCGGTGCTGCAGCAGTTCTGTCTTGTCCGGTCTGTGCCCGGAAGCCCATCTCACACGGTCCGGCTCACCCTCCTGGGCTCCCTTCTTTAGACTGGGGGACATCCATGCAGCAGGTGACAGAACCAGAATGTGACATAGTAACTGCTCGTGCCATAGTTACCTTTCCCAAGACTCAACAGACAGCCCGGGCAAAAGCAGGTGTGGGTACCTGAAACCCGGACTTCCTTCTGGCACTATTGTTTATCGGTTGTATTACTTCCCTAGGAAGGACTGTACATCGACTTTGGCCCCACCCAGTACGTTGTCATCAGACCTCGTGTAATACGTGTGAGGGTTAAACGTGGAGCTTTTCCGGCGTCTCTTGGTACTGCTCACATGGTGCGATTGAATTTGTGGGTTCCCAAAGAGCCCTTGCGCTTTAGGGCGGCGGGACAGAGAAAGGATGCTTGGGGGTGTCCCCTAGGCAGAGACGCCAGTTGGTGTGACAGAATGCTCACGCCCTCCGTCAGGGAGGCCTCTCCACCTCTGCTGCGTGCATTCTCTGCTGGGGGTCTCATTCAGCTGTTGTCCGCCCTGGGAGCCGACGGCCCGTGCTTGGTTTTCTGTCCCCTTGCCCGGTGAGACGTGGTCCCGTCCACCTTTGTAAAGGAGGCGGCTGACCTTTGCAGGTCGGCGTGAGGCCTTTGGCCTGAGCGGGGCCCACCCTGAAGGGGGCCCTGACTTTGAGTTTCTCAGTTTACTGTACTTGATAAGAACTGTTGTATGCGGAGGCTGGGACGGTGTCTGGAGTCCGGCCTAGAACATGGAGGCGTCGGACACCTGGGCTCACTTTCAGGGCCAACGAGACTTGCAGTCAGAGCTCTGGGGGTCAGGAAAGGCAAGAGCAGGCTGTGCTGTATGTCAGAGACAACTCGCGTGTGATCGGGAAGCATCAATCATGCCGCGAAGTGGGCGGGTTCAGCGTCCTGGCTCTGCCTTCTGGTCGACCTGAACCACGTCGGCCTGGCGTCCACTCCCGTCCTCAGGGAGTCAGTGCTTCCTGGTCCACAGCTGCTCCTGTAACCGCCACGGCGGTGAGGGCAAAGTGCAGATCAATGGGACTTTCGTCCGGCTGGCACTGGGACCCGAGGGCTGAGCGGAGCCCTGGCGGGGCAGGTGCACGTGGCCTCCCCCGGGCTCCCCAGCTCCCTCTCCCTCGCAGTCTGGTCTCACCTGGGGTGCGAGCTGCACAAACTGGGTGCCGTCGTGGGGAGCACGCACTGTTTTCCCCTGAACCCTTGGTTTCTTTGCTCCTTGCCTCTCCTTGAACAGTGGTATTCCGGGTTCAGGGGTCCCTTTTGTCTTTCTGGTTATCGGCTGTTTACTTGTTGATGTTTTCTTTTCTAACTGCCATACTGTGAAGCTCAGCTGTGCTCTGTCGGCTTCCAGGGGTAGATGCGATGTCATGCAGTGTACCAGAGCAGGGGGCCCCCAGGACACATCCCCCGACACCCCCATTACACAGATGCCCAGGGGCCTGTCACGTCTTAGCACGCGGTGCTTGGAAAGTGATGGGCATACAGCCTGTGGCTGTGCACACCATGCCATGCCAGAATGGATCGCACCTGAAAATCAAGTTTCTGACGCGGGGCGTAGGTGAGAACTCGAGACCGGTAACGACCACGTTGGCCCTATTGAAGCCTCCACTTAATTCCGTGTCAGCAGGAGGGGCCGGCCGGGCTGTAAGGTGCCCATGCCTTGGTTTAAAATCTTCCTCGGGGTGTCTGACGAGAATTGTCTTGAAAACATCATAATTGTGGCGCATAAACATTTCTGTTTCAGACACTTTTTTCCCTCTGGCTCTGGTAAAACAATCAGGTGGAAGACCACACGGGTACCTGACCCACGGTCCTCCCTGCACTGTTTAACATGATTCTGCAAAACAGATGTAATCATCCGAATACATTAGGCAGCCTTTCTTGATTCCATTAGTGTTTGTTATTGAATCAAGTAAAATAATATCCCCACTCAGTGAGCGGATGGCGCTTCGGGGAAGTCGCCTGGAGAACTTACACCGTTCCCTAATTGCAGCTGTAGTACTGCAGCGTCCAGCACCGCACCTGCCCTGATATCCACGATGCTTTCTTTCTGCCCATGGGCGGGAAGAGACGGGGCCCTGCCTTTGCGGCTGGCCGCACCGCTGCCCTCTTCACCCCTGCCCTAGCTTGGGGTGAGCTCCCAGGAACCCGTAGGCGTCACTGCGTCACTGCCTCCTTGCCGTCGGGACGAAACGGTCCCCTGGGATCCTGGCCCTCCTTCCTCCGGGCAGGAAGTGCTTGTCCTTCGCTGCCCAGTGTCCGTGGCTCTGCTCTTTGTTCCTTTCTCCCCCATGCGTACACCTCTCAGCGTACAGTATGCGGACCCTACCCTGTACACCGCAGCAGCAGTGCTGCTCCAGCCCTGCGTCCCTCCGTGGTCTGTCTCCCTGTGTCTCCACCCTCGGCCACGCTTCTTGAAGAGGGAGGTGCCATTCCTCCCTGCTCCGTGATGGCCCTCTCCAGCCTCCCCGCAAGGTGCCTTCTGCCCTACAGCCCGGGGACGTTGTGTGGACCAAGGGAGCGATGCCTGCCCTGCCCCAGTGGGCACTGTTTCCTTACATTTCTGGAGTTTTCTGCGTCATGAATCCTTCCCACTGTCCTTGGGAATCCGTCTCCTTGGCTTGCCTGACCTTTCCTCTTCTGTCTCCCTCATGCCCTCCGCTTCCTCCTGGCTTCTGTTCGTGGCCCCGTGCCTGTGCCTTGGACACCTCTGTCTGGGAGATCGCTTGTGAGCTCACGGCTGCAGCCGGACCTCCTCCTCCGACAGCCTCTGCCCTCACCGCTCTCTCGAGCTCCATCCACACCTCCTGGTCACCACTGGGCCTTCCTACCCGACAGGCCGGGGCAGCACCGTGAGTCTTCCGTGCCTCCCCTGCTCCCTGTCCCCAACATTCTAATCTGTCACTCATTCTGAGCATTTCCGTGCATTTTCCTGTCATTCCACTGTCTGTCTTCAGGCTCTGTCTGTCTGTAGGCTCTGTCCGTCTGTAGGCTCTGTCCGTCTGTAGGCTCTGCCTGTCTGTAGGCTCTGTCTGTAGGCTCTGTCCGTCTGTAGGCTCTGTCCGTCTGTAGGCTCTGTCCGTCTGTAGGCTCTGCCTGTCTTTAGGCTCTGTCTCCAGGCTCTGTCTGTCTGTAGGCTCTGTCCGTCTGTAGGCTCTGCCTGTCTTTAGGCTCTGTATCCAGGCTCTGTCTGTCTGTAGGCTCTGTCTGTCTGTCTCCAGGCTCTGTCTGTCTCCAGGTTCTGTCTGTCTGTAGGCTCTGTCTCCAGGCTCTGTCTGTCTCCTTGTCAAGCTGCAGGGAATAGTTATTGAGAGATTTCCCGGGCGTCCCGTGGGTGCTGAGCACTTGGCCTGCACCCCCTCATCCCGTCAGCAAGCAGACGGCACGCAGTCCTGACCACCATTGCCCATTTCACGAATGAGGGGACGAGGCTCCCCGAGGCCAAGCGACGTAACTCCAGAGGCCGTGACTGGGACATGGCCTCTGCTCACAACCAAAGCCAGGTCTTCCCAGCGCAGCTCCAGAAAGGCCCGTGGCGGCGGTTGAACCTGGTGCTCAGTGGGTGAGACGGCGGAATTGTAGGGCCAGGTGCGTTTGCGTGGAGGAGGCTTTGCGGAGAGGGTCGGCCTGCTGGGCACTTCCCCCTGGGGTGCCCCAGTGTCCTTGCTCGGGGGATGGACGGCGCTGTCCCTGAGGACTCCTGACATCTGTGCGTGCGGATACAGTGGCCCTCAGCGGTGCCTGTGCACACTGAGGCTCTGTGCGTGCTGGTTTCTCCTGCTGGCCCGTGGCCGCGCACAAGCCGTGAGTCCCCTCGGGCAGCCCGGTGCAGCCGCACAGCTGCTTGTGTCGGGGCGCCCAGCGTAGCCCAGCTCCGGTCCGTCCAGTTGTGCCAACGCCGGGGACGGCAGCTCCTCCGCTCAGCCGCCATCGCCCATGGCTCCCGGAACCCGCAGGTGCCAGCCCCCCGGGCAGTGCTGCCGCTGCCTGCTGCCGGCTGGCGGGCGGCCCGTCCAGAAGGGTGGCGCTCTGCTGCACCTCTGCTCGGTGCCCGGCGGTGTGGGGAGGGCTTTCAGCCCAAAGCCTGTGAGAAACGCAGGGTGGGCCGGTCCTGGAGAGCCCCGAGGGGGCGGGGGCGGGGCCTAGGCCTGGGGGGCTCCCAAGGGGGCAGTGTGCAGGGCCTAGGCCTGGAGGGACCCAAGGAGAGGGTGGGGTGCGGGGCCTAGGCCTGGAGGGCCCCCAAGGAGAGGGCGGGGTGCAGGGCCTACGCCTGGAGGGCCCCCAAGGAGAGGGCGGGGTGCGGGGCCTACGCCTGGAGGGCCCCCAAGGAGAGGGTGGGGTGCGGGGCCTAGGCCTGGAGGGCCCCCAAGGAGAGGGTGGGGTGCGGGGCCTATGCCTGGAGGGCTCCCAAGGAGAGGGCGGGGTGCAGGGCCTAGGCCTGGGGGTACCCAAGGGGGCGGGGTGCAGGGCCTAGGCCTGGACCCCTGGCTTCTGGAGGGGAAGGTCTATGGCGTGCCGTCCAGTGCCAGGTGCGGGGGCAGGTGCCGGGAGTGGCAGGACTCCCTCTGCTTCCGGCTGCAGGCAGGGTGCCGGGACTGGATCGCCGGGTGTGCGCTGCGAGGCAGGTGTTCTGTGCTCCCGCACTGCCCTGGATCTGCCGCGCTGACCCAGTTTCCCTCCTGCTGGAACAGGGCTGGGGCCCAGGCTCCTCCCCCGGAGGCTCTGTCCTGCGCCACGCAGAGCCCTGGGAGTTGCTGACCTCGGCGAGGGGGAGATGCTGAGGTGCCGGAGAACTGAGTCCCGGGTGACGTGGGTGATGTGGGTGACTAAAGCCAGACCCCAGGAGACTGGCAAGACTGTCGCATTGGACGCGGGTTCTGGGGACTGTGCAGCCCTGGTGTGCAGATCGGGGGAGGACTGCACAGACCGCTGACATTCCAGCACGCGGTGGGCACAGGGGCGGGCCCAGGATGCTTGGCCGCTCCCTGCTCCGCACACTGGGTTTCCCTTCCCTGCAGCCCCTGTGAGGAGAGGACCAGGCATGTGGTTTGATGTGTGCCCTGTGACCCGCGGGCGCTACTCCTGCTGTGGATGAAGGGTGGGTGTGACGAATCCCGTCCCGGCACCTGTGCCTGCACCTGCATTCGCTCTCGTCACGTCCCGGCACCTGCGCCTGCACGCTCGCTCTAACTATGTCCACGGCAGCGGCAGCCAGGACATCCCCAGGCCAAGGCCCTGCCCTGCTGCTGGAGGACGGAGCTCACATGCCTCGCACCTCAGCAGACAGTCGGGCTGCGCCACACGCAGTGACCCCTCCTACACAGGTGCATTAGAGAGGAGAGGGCGGGGCCGCGGCTGGGACCCTGCAGTCGTGGACATGATGCCTGCTGGTTCCTGGGATGGTCCCCTGGGGCTCTGTTCTTCCTTGAGAGTTGGGCTCCCGTCCTCCTTCATTCACCCCCACACTAGGGTGTCAGTGAAGGGCCTGAAGGGATTCAGGGGTGTAGTGCGCCATCGACTGGAACACATTTGCCCAGAGAGACGGTGTAAACACAAGCGAGATCCCCAGGGCCAGGCTGGTGAGACCCTCCACCTGCAAGGCTGTCTGGTTCCCGAGGGCCCGCCTTCCTCTCACTGGTGACAGTGAACTTCCGGGTGCCCTCTGGAGCTCTGGGCGCGTGCTGCTGCTCAGGGCCGCGCCCTCGGGGCACCCTGGTGCCAGCCCTGCTCGCTCTGCTCTGGCGCAGCTGACAGGCCCAGCGCAGACGCAGCACACGCGCGAGTGTCCCGTGGACACGGCTTCTGTCCCGAGGAGGCTGTTGTCCTCCCTGGTCAGAAGCTCATCGCCGCTCGCGGGGAGGTTCCGAGACGTGCCCGACCCTTCAGCACCCGAGGTCTCGTTCTGTTCACGCATCTCGGCGATGTTCACCGCCACCCCGGACGGGCATCGTGCAGCTCGAGGGCGCGCACGTGTCCACCAGCCTGCACGCCTGTTTGCTCGGTAGGCCGGTGCGCACAGTGACTGTGTCCCTTGCTCAGCCCGCCCCCGGACGGAATGCACAGCCCTCCTGGACTCGGCAGGGACCTCAGTCAAGGCCTTCCATGAGGGACGGACTGGGGGCTCGTGGGGCTGGGCCGGCAGACCCCGCGATGTTGTCCGTTTCCAGCGGAGTGAGCCACGTAGGTGTGCGTTAGTCTGTTCACAGGCCCGTTGCCCAGCAGCCACGTTCAGCGAAGGAGCTCGAGTCAGAAGAACCTGGAACACGGAAACGTGTTCACCCGTCGGCCCACACGCACAGACATCTCGGAATGTCCGGGAGCCAAGCGGGTGCCTGTCCCCGAGGGAGCACCTTCCCTCCCTCCCGCCGATTCCATCTCGCTCCTCCTCACCAGTCATCTCGGACCCTCAGGAGAATTCTGCACTTGGTCATATCATCCCCCAGTCCACCCAGTCCTAGCGACGGCTGTTGCCCTGACATCCATCGAAGGCCGGCTGTCTTTCCTGGACTTTGCCGAACGGTGACACCCGAGAAGGCCCCGTAGCAATGGGTGAGGGAGTGGACGGGGAGGCAGCTCAGAATCTGTGCCAGGAGCCTCCGCCCGTGCACAGCGAAGGCGCTCAGCGCTGTCCCGGCCCTGGAGCTCCGGGGTACAGCTCAGAATCTGTGCCAGCAGCCTCCGCCCGTGCACAGCGAAGGCGCTCAGCGCTGTCCCGGCCCTGGAGCTCCGGGGTACAGCTCAGAATCTGTGCCAGCAGCCTCTGCCCGTGCACAGCAAAGGCGCTCAGCACTGTCCCGGCCCTGGAGCTCCGGGGTACAGCTCAGAATCTGTGCCAGCAGCCTCCGCCCGTGCACAGCGAAGGCGCTCAGCACTGTCCTGGCCCGGCTCTGGTGCTCCGGGGTACAGCTCCGCCCGTGCACAGTGAAGACCCTCAGCGCTGTCCTGGCCCTGGAGCTCCGGGGTACAGCTCTCCAAGGACGGGGGGGGGGGCATTTCCGACGCCTCCTCTCGGCAGCCCCCAGGGAGGGCGTGCCTGCTCAGCCACGCTGTACCTGCGCCCACCAAGTGTCCCTCCTCTGTTCAGGAACACTCCCACTCGCGGTTTCAGGGCCTCAGATACTGTGCGTGGGACGAGAGACCCGCACCTTACGGCTTCGGGTTGTTTGTAGAAACCTTGGGTAGAATGACATAAAACTCAAGATAAGCAAATGAATTTATACAGGTACACACATGTTCTTCAAAGAGTGCTTGGATCCTTACCTCTGGGTGACAGTGTTCGTCCCTCCCCCAGAAACAAGACACAGGGTCATTGTCACTGGCTGCCCGAGCCCCGGAGGGGCAGAAATACTGAGTAGCTGGAGGTCTGTGCCCAGTGTTTTGGATGGGACTGCATCTCCCCCAATCCATAGGACCTGAGAATGGGACTGTGTTTGACAGGCGTCTGTAGAGGGTGATTACAGGACAATGAGGTCCCTGGGGCGGGTCCTGATCCAATGGGACCGGTGTTCGTACAAGAACAGAAGATGAAAACACACACGCACACACAGACCATGTGAGGACACCGCTTTCTACACGCCACGGAGAGAGGCCTCAGGCGGAACCAGCCTGCCCACACCTTGATCTCTGATCTTCAGTCCTGCGTATTTTATAGCTGAGCCTCTAACATTCCTCTGCCCACCCCCACAGACGTCACTCCTGCCGTATTTTATAGCTGAGCCTCTAACATTCCTCTGCCCACCCCCACAGACGTCAGTGAGCACACGCACCCACAGCCGCCAGAGGACGGCTCCTGCCGTAGCCCGTGCTGCATGGAGACCATTTGCGCTGTTCTGAGCTCAGAGCGTTGCCTCGGCTGCGGCACGATGGGCGTCGCTCTCCGTGAACGGCCGCTGCAGGGATGCATCCAGCAGGCCCTCGGCATCGCAGCGCTGGTCCTGGAAGCAGCGCAGTAGCTGGAGGGGCTGCGGGAGGGGGTCTGGGACAGAGGGCGCTGCGGAGCGGTGGGGGACCCTCTGGGCCCCTTCCCTGATTTGTAGAGGACAGCTGCTGGCTTCCGTGTGTCGAAGGCGTGGGCTGCCTGCGTGCGGCGTCCATCCCTGGTGCCTGGGACGGGGGCGCCGCTGCTGAGAGCCGGGAGCGAGGCAGAAGAAAGGAAGGGCCAGGAGCTCCATGCGCACTGGCCTCTGAAACGCGAGGACATTCAAACTGCTGACCTTCTGTAACCGGAAATGTGGCGATGGGTCAGTCCGCATAGCGACGCCCTGGCCGGTCTGGCTCCCCGGTTAGAGCGTCGGCCCGCGGACCAAACAGCTGCAGTTCCAGTCAAGGGCCTGTACCTCGGACGAGGTTTGTCCCTGGTCCTGGCCGGGGTCCTGTGGGAGGCAACTTAGTCGCTGTGTTTCATCCCAGGTTGATGTCTTCGTCTCTCCCTCCCTCCCACCCTCTATCTAAAGGTAAATGGAGACATGTCCTCCAGTGAGGATTAAGCAAACGCAGCGATGAGTAAGCTCCCTGCCTCTAACCGTGATGCAGGGCGACAGCTTCAGCCTGGGCGGGCCTCCGCGCCGGTGGGCGGCCTTCCACAGGGGCTCAGCCTGCTCCTGTACGCTGTCCGCAGCTGTCCACCTTCAGTGCATCGTCACAGCACCTGTGAATGAGAAGGGAAGAAAGGCTCATTCTTTTCTCTATCTGCTTGAGTCCCTGTACAATTAGAAAAAAAGAAAAATGAGTGGTTGAGAAAATGCCTTACTGTGTGACCTGTCTATCGAGGTCCCAGGCGGACAAAGCCTGGGCTTCAGGCAGCACGGATGTGTTAAGTGGCATTTCTGGAGGCCAGCAGTGGCCCCGCAGCCCAGAGGGCAGACACGGAAGGGCCGGTGCCTTCCGCAGGCCCGAGGGTAGGGGTGGCTTCCTCGTCTTCTCCAGCCTCTGGAGCTGCCAGCCTTCCGAGCTCACAGCCTCTCGTCAGACTCGTCCACGTCCACCTCTGACCACCTCTTCCCAGGCGCCCGAACGCACCAGCGGCCCGTAAGCACGGCTTCGTTTCATCGACAGGCTTTGGTTACGGTGCGTGCTGTCTTCGTTCATCCCCAACCGGCTTCTAAGGTTCCTTGGTCATGATTTCTTTGACCAGCGCTTGAGGAGTTAGGTTTCTTTCGTGTAATTTCCACATGTTTATGAGTTGTCCAAGGTTTTTTCCGTTACTGATTTCTGATTTCATTCACTGTTGAGTGGGGAAACACTCCGTAGGAGTCCGGGTCTGCATAACGGATCAGTGCTTGTGTTCTGGCTCGCTCTCGTCTTTCCGAAAAGCACGCTGCATGTGCACTTGAGTGCGTGCTTTGCTAGGGCTGGGTGGAGTGTCTGTGGCCAGCCGCCAGGGCTCGGTGGCCAGTGGCATTTGTCCACTAAGTGGCTGAAACCAAGTGCTGTGTTTCCTTGTGAGTTTTCTGTCTTCAATCCATTTTCTTTTTCTTTATTGATGTTAGAGAGAGAGGAAGGGAGGGGGAGAGAGAGATGGAAACATGGATGAGAGAGAACATGGACTGGCCGCCTCCTGCACGCCCCCCACTGGGGATTTGGCCCACAACCTGGGCATGTGCCCTGACCGGGAATCGAACCTGCGACCTCTCGGTGCAAGATCGACGCTCAGCCCCTGAGCCACACCAGCCGGGCTGTTCTGTCCATTCTTGAAAGTGTGGTTAAGTTCCGGCACGTCTGCGGGGTCGTACCTTGCTGGATCGGCCTCTTCATCACGACGGTGTGTCTCTGTGAGACGCCGGTGTTCCGTTCCTGTGAGAATGCCTCTGCAGTCTGTCTTGGGCGGCACACCCTGTCTGGCCCCTTGCAGGCCCCGTTTGCCTGGGACACTTGTCCCGTCCGTTCACGTCAAACCTCTCTGCACCTTTCCATCCGAAGTGTATCCTGCCGCTCGCTCATGTTTCTCCTTCCTTTAATCCTTGTTGCCAGTGTTCCCTTTTAATTGCGCTGTTTCACCACTTACAGTTGACCCTTCAACAGCTTGGGGGTCGGGGCACTGAGCCCCACATCATGGGGAAGAGCCTAGCGATCGACCACATCAGCAGTCCGTGACCACATCCCCATGTTACGTGCCTTATATACTCTATCCTCGCAATGAAGGGAGCTGGACCGAAAGTTAGGGAATCGTACAGAAGAGGAAACACATTTACATTCCTCACTGACAAACGCCCGCCTACGAAAGGGGCCCCTGCAGCTCCGAGGCCTGTCCCGAGGGTGCCGTTCCTGGTCAGGTGGCGGTCTGGAGGGCATTGTGTTCCTTGTTCTCTCCCGTGTCAGCGCTTGAGCCTTTATCCCTCCCTGGCTGCCTCTTTTACGTCAACTCGCTGTTTCCTACCGGGCCATTTCTCATTCCCTCGTCATGTCTTCTACCGCCTGCATTTTCAGCTGTTGTCTGAGTGGTGGTTCTGAGGACGACAGTGGACGCCCCGTGACAGCCTGGCGTGCGTGAGTGAAGTCAGCTTCGGTGCCATGCGGAGCCCAGTCCTGTGCCGGCTCGCCCCCTCCCTACCTCCTCGTGCAGCGACAGCCCAAAGACGATGTGCGTGCGCGTCGGCAGTCACTCAGAGTCACCGCGGCTTGCCGCTGTCCTTACACGAGGAGACACTAGCCTGTGAAGGCAGACACCACGTGCGAGTGTCTCCTCTCTCCACTGGACACAGTCCCCCCCCCGGTGAACCGTCGCGTTGAGGCACTGAAGACACAGCAGACAGCCTGGCCCTCGGTGCTCAGCATCAGCCCACGCACTGCGGGTCGGAGGGCCGTTTGGTCACGGGCAGGTGTCTGGGTTGCTGGTTTGATCCCAGCCCAGTCGGGGTCGAGAGGGAGGCCACCAAGCGATGTGTGTGTCTCACATCCATGTTTCTCTCTCCCTCCTTCCCTACCATGTTCAATGAAAGTCCACGGGAAGATATCCTCAGGGGAGGACTACAAAAATATAACGTGAAAGCATCGCTCTTTTTTATCTCATTTGGAAGTAACTTAGCATCCTTTAGAAAGATTGCCAGAGAAATTTTTTTTTTAATCCTCACCCGAGGATACTTTTGCATTTATCGTCAGATTGTGCGAGACGAAGAGAGAGAGAAACATCGACGTGAGAGAGACACATCGACTGGCTACCTTCCCCAGACGCCACCAGGGCGGGGATGAACCGCAACCGAGGTCCCTGCGCTAGCGGGAACCGAACCCAGGCCTCTCGCTCTGGGGCCGAGGCTCCCATCGCTGAGCCGACCGGCCAGGGCAGGAATTGTACTTTGACTGTTTCCGGAGCTTGCTCGGTATCTTCCCAGACCCGAAGTAACCGTCTACATAGTTCCAGTGAGAGCGTTTAGGGTTCCTGAGCTGTATGCAGACACTGAAGCAGGCCCACGGAGAGGGGACACCGGCAGACCCGTGTGCGGCTGTGTCACGTGGGCTGCGGGGTCCGCGGGCCCGCCAAGTCTGCGCACGCTCTCTAGGGGTGCCTAGACTCGCAGTGCACACACGCAGAGCCGCCCCAGGGAGGTGCCAGGTCCCCGGTCCTGCCCGCTCAGTCTCCTGGCTTGGGCTGGCCCCGCGCAGAAGCGGCCGCAAGGTGCCGTGCCCACGGAGCGCAGACTGCAGACGGGGACACGTGCTTCCGTGTACTACCTCTGGGCCTGCACCTCCGAGACTGTGGTTCAGGAATCCCGTGGGACACAGACGTCAGGGCTGTAGGGAAGCGAGGGGCCGTGGACACCGGGCAGCAGGACAAGTTCCCGGGGAGGTGACCTGCTGCTGACGTGTGCGTTCAGACACTCACAGGGGTACAGATCATGTCGCAGCATTCCGTGTCCAACCAGGATCCACCCAGCCCTTTCCACTGTGTACGCCAGCGTCTTGCGCACATGGATGCAAAAACATCATTCTGACCCCATTTTAATCTGTAGGACTGGGTTCACTCTCCTCTGGCCAGTGTGACCTAAAGGTCCCATAGGTCTCTTGAAGGGACAAATGCAGACCAACACTTCTTCCTCCTCCCACTGTGGTCCTGAGGCACAGGGGAGTGCAAAGGACCCGCTGTCCTGTCACCAGCACGGACCCTCCGCTGGCCAAGCCCTTCCCCTGCCTGCCTCCCTGCCACCTGCCTGTGGGTCCCTCCGGTCCGCGGAGCTGCACTGTGTCTGCGGATGACGCAGGCTGTCACCCCGGGGCCAGGGCTCTGCTCTCAAACGCCCCTCTTAGCCCTCCTCCCCTACAACTAAAAGCACCTGCTCGTCGCCGGACAGTGTAGGCGGCAGGGACACTCTGGAAACTCCCCGGAGCCAGGGCACCGTCCTGGGCCGGCTTTCCAATGTGTGACTTCCCCCTCCCACCCGGCGGGGGCGTCTGCAGTCTCCAAGGGGCGGCTCTGCCTGTGTCCAGGACCAGGGACACAATCTCGATGGAGCCCACAGGCCTCAGCAGCGGGAGAGGCGGCCTCCTGGGGGAGGAGAGTGAGGGGCCCAGGAAGCTTTCCTCGCGTGGACTGCGGGGTCGTTCCCACGTGCACCCGGGCACCCTCCGCCTGTCCTCACCTGCCACAGCACCATCCAAAGCAGTGGTTTCCACAGCTCCTGAGGGCTCCACGAACCCCTCAGTCCTGCCCCTTTCCGCCCCATCAGGAGGGAACGTCTAGTTGAAAGACAGCAGGCTAGTGAGTCTGAGAGTCGTGCGTGCGCGCATGTCAGTGAGCTGGTCTGCTCCCCCCTCGTCCGTGTTCCTTGCACGCCTTGCGTTGCTCGTGGCCAGGTCCTAGGCGTGTGCTTCCTTCTGAAAGAAACCTACACTGTTCTGCAAAGTGCTTTCTGTGTTGCACTGTGTATTCGTTTCTCACGTCTGCTGTAAACACGATCCCACACCTCCAGGTGTGGACACCGCACCTTGTCTCTCGCAGTCCTGCAGGCCAGGGGTCTGCAATCCGGCCGACGGCTGCGTGCTCTGGGCGCCCAGCGCAGTCTCCGTGCGGGCTGGGCCAGGGCCCCGCCTTCCTGTGGCCCGGCCCCCAGCCTCTGCTCTGCCCTTCACGTCCTCTGACTCTGACCTCCTGTCTCCTCTTAGAGGGACCTGGCAGCTACAAGGGACTCGCCAGGTACCTTGTCCCCACCACCACATCTCACCTTTGGCCACAGAAGGGCCCATGTTTGCAGGTTCCTGGGACTAGACGTGAGCATCTGGGAGACTGTCCCTGGGTCTCCGACAGGTTCTCTCTCTAGGCCCTGAGGTGTCAAGTTCAGTTCTCTAGTCTGGGTGCACGCCGTCTGGTGTGTGTGTGTGTGTGTGTGGTGTCAATATTTCCTCCATCTGACTTCCTCTGCTTTCTGACGGTGGTCCTGTGATTTTGAGGACACCCCTTGACCCGTGTGTTCTGTGCCCTGGCCATTGTGTTCTATACCGGGATTTCGTACATCCCATGGGGACCTCATACGTTCCGTAGCCCCACAGATGTCTGCTTTCCTCCACACCTTTTAGAGTTTGGTTCTACGTGGAGGTGTGTGATCCTAAACTCAGTCTCCATTTGTTTTCCCGACGTACACAAACGTTTCCATACAGCTACGTGTGATCTACCAACATTTTAATCTTTAAGATGAGGCTTTAAACCTTAGTCTGGTTACCCGGAAAACATTCTTAGACCCAGTGCCCGTGGCATTGGCAATGCCGGGGAGTCACGTGCAATGCCCACCCCGTGCCCGTGCCTAGTAAAGGGGCATTGGTAATGCTGGGGAGTCACGTGCAATGCCCACCCCGTGCCCGTGCCTAGTTAAGGGCATTGGCAATGCCGGGGAGTCACGTGCAATGCCCACCCCGTGCCCCTGCCTAGTTAAGGGCATTGGCAATGCCGGGGAGTCACGTGCAATGCCCACCCCGTGCCCCTGCCTAGTTAAGGGGCATTGGCAACGCTGGGGAGTCACGTGCTCACCCAGGGTTTCTGTCTACAAATGACCGCTGCACTGAGGGATCATTACCCATATTTAGTTCAAGCAACCACATTTATGGGCTCGCAGACCCTGGAGATGATCCATTCAGCACATGCAGGGTCTTCTCTGAGACTGTGAGCTTCTCCCGAGAAGCAAATCGTACCCAGCGCGTAATTTCATGCTTGTTAATCACTCATTGCAGGCTTTCCCACTCCTAAACGCAGGGAAGCCTCCCTCGGGCATGCCCGGCGGTAAACCGCGCAGACAGCAGTCCCTCCCCTGTGTCAGGCCCTTGGAGTGGGGGCGTCCCAACAGGCACCCTCTCCTGTATCAGGCACTGGGACTGGGGGCGTCGGAACAGGCACCCTCTCCTGTATCAGGCACTGGGACTGGGGGCGTCGGAACAAGCACCTGTGCTCTCAGGGCAGAACCTGCAGCAGAGGTCCCGCCCCCCTTCCTGTCACCTGAGGTCCTATCCTCCTGTCTGGCCAGAATGCTGTCCGGCGTCTGCCCGCCGTACCCTCTGCCTGGCGTCTGCTTTTACCTCTAGGATCTCACGTCGCGGAGCTTAGCCGATGGGTGGTCCCGCAGTTCTTCCTCCGAGAAAACCCTGACTGACCAGCTGGTGTTGTCCCCAGCGCTCACCGCTCTGCAGGTCCCCTCAGCAGGGTCCCACTTCTCCGTTGTGTTCGCCGCTCATCCGTGAGCTGCTCGGTGCTGCTCCCTGGCTGAGCCACTTGGCCAGGACGACGGGGCGTGCGAGACCGCGTCTCTCAGCGGCTACCCCGTAGCACGCATCCAACACGCTTGCTGCATCGCTGCTGGTCCGGGCTGGGCCAGGTCTGCACCAGGACCGCTGTCTGACTGCTTCGGGCGTCTCCCGTCTCGTTCCGGTCGAGGCCATGAGCGGTGCTCACTGGGAACACGGGACGTTTCCCACATGCACATCTATACACATCTGTGCACATTCTCCCGGGAGCCTCTGTGCTGTCGTTTGCATCGTCAGCTGAACTTGAGTGCGGGTCGGGAGCTGCATTTTCCGTTGGTTTGTGTTCTAGTTGATACAGTGAGGCACCTTTTGCAGTGTCCAAGTATAAGAAATGACGTGCCTACGGCAGGTCAGGGATCGCTGGCAACAGTTCGGTGCCCACAGGCACCCCCCATGCGGGGTAGGCTGGGCCGTGGGGCAGCGCAGCGGGAGGTGCCCGGGGCTCTGCGCCCTGTCTGCTGGACAGCTGTGCTCTGCTGCGGTGTGCTGGGGCCCACTCGGCTGCTCTCGGGCCTGCTCTGCAGCGTGCCCTGGGGGCAGTGTCCGTGTCAGCGGGGGGGACCCCTGCTTCGGACCCTGGCGGAGAGGCCCTGTGCTCCTGCAATCCTGGGGCTGGCCCCTGTGCACTGCAGGCCCCGCCCCGTCCCTGATCCCTCCGCCCTCATGCAAATGAGGGCTCCCGGTCCTCGCACGGGATTGGTCCAAGAGGCAGGCACTGTCCGATTGGTCAGCGGTGAGCTGCTCTGATTGGTTGGTGAAGATACTGACCAGGATGTAGCACCAAGGCTGGGTTGTCGGGGAGGCCCTCAATGGGGGTTCCAGGACCTCCTTCCTTAGGAGAAGGGGGAGCCCCGTGGCCATTCTGGATTACATGTAATTTAAGCCAAACAAGCAGCCGGTAAAATTAAATGTTAAATAAGGTGGTTTCATGTGCGTGGTGGTTTATCAGCTGCGACTTGTTCCTGGAGAGTGTGTGTGAAGATCCGTGCAAACCTGCAGGGGAACACGGTCCCTCCTGCGCCTCAGGTGGCGCCCGTCCCCACCGTGCTTGCTTCCCTCTTTATCTTGTTTTCCTTTTCCTGACACATGCTTTCCTCTGAGGTTGGTTTACACCCCCCGGGGCTGTGGTTTCGGGGCGTTTCCCGTCAACCGCACGGATTCTGGCTGTCTCCTTGTGACCCCGCAGGGCAGGAGACGGGCGGGAACTGGGGTAGGAGCAGCCCACGCACGGAGCAGACGGCCCGAAGCAGCCTGTCCAGCCCACGGAGGCCAGGCGAGTCTACACCACTGTTTGGTTCCCTGACTGTTCCTCTGGAACACGTGCTTGCACGACACAGGTTCTTCTTCTGCGGGGGCGGCGTGGACACGATTTCATCCTCAGTGGCCGTGAGCCAACGGGGCGCGTCCAGGCTGACGGTGCACGTGCGCCTGTGTGGAGAAGGTTTCACCTGGAGAGCCGAGCGAGGCTGGCAGGGCGTGGGGCCCGGCGCCAGGCTGGAACTGGCTAAGGCTCTGGTGGCGGCGTGGCCGGGAGAGTGGGGCCCTGGCAGTGTCCACCACGCCTGTGGGTGCAGCCTGTGGCCCAAGATGCGTGACTCGGGACCACGTGCTCTCCTAGGGGGTGCATGTGCGGGGTGTACCAGCATGGCCCACTGCTACGCAGCTTCCCAGGCGGGCACCTGCGCCTCCGCCCGCCGACACTGCCGCGGCCGCTGCCCTTTACCCTGGAAAGCTGTCCCCCGCCCCGCCTGGTTTTCAGCCCCTGCCCAATGCAAGGGACGGCGGCCGACTCCTTTGCTGTGTGAGCTGGGCGGGAAGGACGGCCTCCGCATGTCCCGTCTGCCGGCCTGCCGACTGCACACCGCCGGGCGCTTGGAGCAGGGCTGGGCGTCGGGAGGCCGCTTTCTTCCCTGTGTCCTTCCTCAGCGTCGGGGCCCCCTGTGCTCCTGTCTCCTGCAAGTGGAATGCCTCTCTTCTCCACCTCGGCTGTCGATGATTTTAGCAGATGCTCTCTTTCAGCCCACAGAGGTCGTTGGGGTGGGCAGGCTGGCAGATGCCCAGGCAGGCTGACCCTGGCAGGGAAGTGCAGGAAGCCACCCTGAGCCAGGGGACAGTGCACGGGCGGGGCCGGGCTGTGTGCTCACTGTGAGCCAGGGGACAGGGAGGGGGCAGGGCTGTGTGCTCACTGTGGGTCAGGGGACAGGGCGGAGGCGGAGCCCAGGCTGTGTGCTCACTGTGAGCCAGGGGACAGGGCGGGGCCGGGCTGTGTGCTCACTGTGGGCCAGGGGACAGGGTGGGGGCGGGGCCTGGGCTGTGTGCTCACTGTGGGCCAGGGGACAGGCTGGGGGCGGGGCCTGGGCCTGGGCTGTGTGCTCACTGTGGGCCAGGGGACAGGGCGGGGGCAGGGCATGGGCTGTGTGCTCACTGTGGGTCAGGGGACAGGGCGGGGGCAGGGCATGGGCTGTGTGCTCACTGTGAGCCAGGGGACAGGGCGGGGCCGGGCTGTGTGCTCACTGTGGGCCAGGGGACAGGGTGGGGGCGGGCTGTGTGCTCACTGTGGGCCAGGGGACAGGCTGGGGGCGGGGCCTGGGCCTGGGCTGTGTGCTCACTGTGGGCCAGGGGACAGGGCGGGGGCAGGGCATGGGCTGTGTGCTCACTGTGGGTCAGGGGACAGGGCGGGGGCGGGACCTGGGCCTGGGCTGTGTGCTCACTGTGGGCCAGGGGACAGGGCGGGGGCAGGGCATGGGCTGTGTGCTCACTGTGGGTCAGGGGACAGGGCGGGGGCGGGCTGTGTGCTCACTGTGGGCCAGGGGACAGGGCGGGGGCGGGGCCTGGGCCTGGGCTGTGTGCTCACTGTGGGCCAGGGGACAGGCCGGGGGCAGGGCTGTGTGCTCACTGTGAGCCAGGGGACAGGGCGGGGCGGGGCCTGGGCTGTGTGCTCACTGTGAGCCAGGGGACAGGCTGGGGGCAGGGCTGTGTGCTCACTGTGAGCCAGGGGACAGGGCGGGGGCGGGGCCGGGGCTGTGTGCTCACTGTGAGCCAGGGGACAGGGCGGGGGCGTGGCTGTGTGCTCACTGTGAGCCAGGGGACAGGGCGGAGGCGGAGCCCGGGCTGTGTGCTCTCTGTGAGCCAGGGGACAGGGCAGAGGCGGGGCCCGGGCTGTGTGCTCACTGTGAGCCAGGGGACAGGGCGGGGGCAGGGCTGTGTGCTCACTGTGGGCCAGGGGACAGGGTGGGGGCGGGGCCTGGGCTGTGTGCTCACTGTGGGCCAGGGGACAGGGCGGGGCGGCGGCGGGGCTGTGTGCTCACTGTGGGCCAGGGGACAGGGCGGGGCGGGGCCCGGGCTGTGTGCTAACTGTGGGCCAGGGAACAGGGCAGGGCGGGGGCGGGTCAGGGCTGTGTGCTCACTGTGGGCCAGGGGACAGGGCAGGGCGGGGCCGGGGCTGTGTGCTCACTGTGAGCCAGGGGACAGGGCGGGGTGGGGGCGGGGCTGTGTGCTCACTGTGGGTCAGGGGACAGGGCAGAGGCGGGGGCGGGGCTGTGTGCTCACTGTGGGCCAGGGGACAGGGCGGGGTGGGGGCGGGGCTGTGGGCCAGGGGACAGGGCGGGGTGGGGGCGGGGCTGTGTGCTCACTGTGGGCCAGGGGACAGGGCAGGGCGGGGCTGTGTGCTCATTGAACCAGGGGGCAGGGCAGGGCAGGGGCGGGGCTGTGTGTCACTGTGGGCCAGGGGATGGGGTGGGGCGGGGCGGGGCTGTGTGCTCACTGTGAGCCGGGGGACAGGGCAGGGCAGGGGCGGGGCTGTGTGCTTACTGTGGGCCAGGGTATGGGGCGGGGCGGGGCGGGGCTGTGTGCTCACTGTGAGCCAGGGGGCAGGGCAGGGGCGGGGCTGTGTGCTCACTGTGGGCCAGGGGATGGGGCGGGGCGGGGCGGGGCTGTGTGCTCACTGTGAGCCAGGGGACAGGGCGGGGGCAGGGCTGTGTGCTCACTGTGAGCCAGGGGACAGGGCGGGGGCAGGGCTGTGTGCTCACTGTGGGCCAGGGGACAGGGCGGGGGCGGGGCCTGGGCCTGGGCTGTGTGCTCACTGTGGGCCAGGGGACAGGGCGGGTCCCGGGCTGTGTGCTCACAGGGGAGCAGTGGCACTGAGGCCCTAGCGGTGGTGACCTTGCAAAGCAGTGTGTGCCCCCAGCTTCTAGGCAGAGTAGGGAGTAGTTGCCATCAGGGTCCACCAGCTTGGGGCAGGCACCGGTTCCAGGCGTAGGCGTGTCCGGTGGCCGGTCTCCGGGCTCCTGGGACGCGCCCCTTTTGCAGGCTCACCCCGTCAGAGCTCGGGGTGGGGGAGCGCATTGCTGACTCGGCACCTTCCCGGGCACGCTGCCTTGGCTCAGGGAGCTGGCCTCCATGCAGCGGGAGAGCTTTCAGGACCTCAGGGCACGGCGTCTGCGGGAATGAGCCCGCAGCCAGTGTGTCAGGGCCGGTAGCCGTCTCAGAGCAAGACACCCACATCCCTGCCACTTCGTGGCTCACGGGCCAGGACTGGAAACCCTTCTATTTCTCCGTGTCCACGCAACAGGGGTGGCCCAGGAACCCCTCCTGTACAGCGTGTGCTCCACCTGTCTGGTGTTCCACTGTCAGTACGTGTTTCTTCTAAAGAAACGCTGGCTTATCAGCTGTCTGTCCAGGCTGTGACCTGGCTCGCCCGTGACGGCGGGGTCTGCTGTTCCCTGGCCGTCACCTCTCAGGAGATGCCGTGACACCCGGAACACTTCCATTGACCAGCCGCCCCAGCTGACTGCGGCCCTAGCCGAGACCCACCTCGAGAGCCTGGGGCCGGTGAGAGACGACCTATTTACGTCTGGCTTTCATCAGTCAAGCAAGGGACAGAAGACACAGTCCCTGGGTTCACTTCTAGGTGGGATCAGAAAGAGAAAATGAAAGAACCAAACAAAACAGAAACAGACCAGAGGAATGGTGGCGGGGCTCGGGGGGTAAAAGGCATCAGGGGACATAGTCTGTGACACTGATACGTGTGCACAGTGACAGGTGGGGACTAGAATCGGTGGGGGGCTCCATTGAAAGTGATAATCATGTCAAGTCACTGTGCCGTACCCCTGACCCTAATATTGCCAGTATAAGATTGCATGCCAACTACACTTGACAGGAATCTTGCTTCTTCACAGACATATTAATATCAGTCTGAGTTGGGAGTGAGGGAAGGAAGCAGGACAGGAAATGACATTTTTGCCCAGCCAGTGTGGCTCAGTGGTTGAACGTCGTCCCATGGACGGAGAGGTCCCGGTTCGACTCCTGGTCAGGGCACATGCCGGGAGTGTGGGCTCGAGTCCCAGCAGCGGGTGTGCAGGGGGCAGCTGATCGGTGTTTCTTCCTTCCTCGCTCTAAAATATCAGTAAAAACATATATATATATTTTTTAAGTGACAGTTTAAGAGTCATGGATTAAATGGAAAGTGTAAATATTGGACTTAATTTCATAGGTTCCTTTTCCTTTCATTTCTGCAAATGAATCTCCATGTGGGATCCTTCAAGTTGAGATTTCCTTGGCTAACGGCCAGCCGTGCCTTAAAATCACTCCTTGACAGAGGGTGGGGCTTGACTTGAGCCCATGCCCAAAGTGTCCCCGCAGAGCTGGCCCGAAGGTGCGGGTCCAGGCAGCGTGCGTGGACGACCAGTGCGTGAAGGGACCCAGGTGCAGAATCTTTTAGGTCAACAAAACCAGCACAGACAACAATGCAGGGGGGTGGGGGGCGGGATGGAGAGGAGGGTGTCTGAGAGGGGGAGAGAAACATCTGTAACAAAAATAAATTAATAAAAATTGAAAAATAAATAAATACGTAAAATTATATCCATAGTAAAAACAAAACAAAACACCAAAATCTATTGAACAATTGTCAATTACCTCCATACTATCAAAACAGCTTGCAAAAGTGACCCCGGCACTTTTATCAAAAGGGGCTGTGTGCTGACATTCTTTTGGTTATTACAGCCATTCCGCCTTGAAAATAGCTCGTTCCCACCACGTTCCAGAACCGCTGTGTTTCTGGGGAGAGAGTGTGCCGTCGGCCGCTCGTACCCCAGATGCGACAGTCTGATCTGAGCTCACGCTGGCCCTTCCAGCTGGAAATGGATTGCATTTCATCTCTCGAAGGCGCTAACCTCTCTGTCTCAGAACGCAGCAGCTGGAGATGGAACCCCCCTTTTGTAATTGGAAATGATAAAAGTAAGACTGTTTTCAAGGTATATTAACTTTCGAGAAAAAGCATTCAATTGCTTTGTTCAAGGTGCACATGATGAGCTAGGTGTGAGCGTAATCAGTGTGGCTTCCGGACTCCTGCAAAACCCGGGCGCCAGCTCCATTTACACGTCTCAGGTTATTACTTTGAATAGGCATTAGACCAGATATGTCCCATGGTGCCTACAGTTCGGGGGCGGGGCCCGGGGCAGCCCTGTAATCCAACGCGTTGGTATTTCTGTAGGCAGCTGGCTGATGTTCATGCTAAGTGCGATAAATATTCATCAGTAGAACCACCTCCCGGCCGTCCAGACTTTGGTGCTACGGGGGAGCTTTTCAGTGTCGGGAAGTCTGGGGGTTGCGGAATCGGGGACGAGGTTGTGTGTTCCTGCACAGGCCGGGCGGTTCGTGACGCAGTGTGTGACGCTTGTCTGTGTCGGGGCGCAACACCTCTGTGCGTGAGCTCTCAGGTGCCCAGGCCTGTGCTGCGCCCTCCGGCACAGCGATGCCTCGGGAACAGTTTGATGAACGTAACCTGCACGCTCTGCCTTTCCCGTGTGGGAACCCAGGGTGCCGCTCACGGAGACCGCACCAGCCCGTGGGCCAGGGCCACGTGCCAGCCCGTCTGTGCCCATGCTCTCCGGGCGCCCCGAGCAGGCGGCACCCCACTGCTGCTGGGGCTCTGCGACGCAGGGAGGCTGGCGTTCCCGGGGACATTCCTCCAGTGGCCGGTGGCTGCCTGTGACCTGCCACGCCAGGTGCCCCTGATGTGGCCCCGGAGGCCAGTGCAGACCTCGCGCTCCTGAGCAGGCGGGCGCGGTCAGCCCCCAGCCTGGCAGGGCTGCGAGGCGCCTGCCTGTGAGCTGCCGGGGGCTCGTTCCCGTCCACACGCTGACCCTCCCGCGTGCACGCCCGTCATCCGCGGCAGGTGCTGAGGGCTCTTGAATGACTCCTGAGGGCCGCCCTTGGCCTCGGGACGGGTGACTTTCCGTGGAGGGGGGAAAGTGGCGGTCGGTGGTCTCCGAAGGATTAGCTCCCGCAGCTCTGTCTTCTCAGGGAACAGCTGGGACAGGTTAAGCCTTCCATAAACACTGGTTAAAGCACTTGAAACAATGTAGCTTTTTTCCTGTCTTTGGAGCTCTTTTTTTTTTTTCACCCTCTTTCTGTCCACCTGTTTCACCAAGAGCCCTGCCTCGGTACCCACACTGCCCGGCCGGCCTCTGCCCCCTTCCAGGTGGCCGGTTCTTCATGTGTGTCCCTCTCCGGGGCCGGGCTTGCTCGGATTCTCAGTGGAGAGAGGAGGACTTCACACCGTTTCTGTATTTCTGTCCCTTGTGGGAAAAGCAGTTACAGCTGTTGAAGGCACTCAGCTCCTTTCCCGAGCCGGTATTGGCTGCGCCGGACCACTTCCGTCTACAGTGCGCTGTGCATGTCGCTTCCTGACCCGCACGGCCGCCCGATGGCCAGTTAGCACCGGGTCAGTGTCCTCAGGGCAGCCGAGCAGACGTTGTCGGTCTGTGCGTCCGTGTTCCACCCGCGCGAGGACAGCCCCGAGCGTCACCCCCAGGCCTCGCTGAGTGTCTGCGTGGGACGGCCAGCCCACAGCAAGGCCACCCACCGTCCTGCGTGTCCACTGGGGGCGCTGGGCGGGTGGTCACAAAAAGCGAGGCCCTGTGTGGCTTCCCTGGTCTTGGAGGGGTGGCCTGTGAGACCCTTGACAGTCCTCCGTCTCGGTCTGTCACAGACGCTGTCTCTAACAGGTCACTGCGACACGGGCCGGCTTTCTGTATTGGCCCGTCTAGGCTGATGCTCTCGGGGACAGCCACCGTGGGCCACGCTGCCCCCGTCCCACTCTGTCGGTGAGCATGCGCTTGGCTTGTGCAGGAGAGTCCTTGCGGTCGTGCGGACCCGGGACTGTCCGCAGTGCAGTTACCGTGATGGTAGCCCGGACACGGCTACGTACATACTCAGTGCAAGTCCAAAGAGGGAACACGTAAATATAAGGGAGTGTAGCACCGCAGTGCTCACTGCCCCGCGTACCACTGACTGTACCACAGATCCGTGGGATCAGCACACGTAAATATAAGGGAGTGTAGCACCGCAGTGCTCACTGCCCCGCGTACCACTGACTGTACCACAGATCCGTGGGATCAGCACACGTAAATATAAGGGAGTGTAGCACTGCAGTGCTCACTGCCCCGCGTACCACTGACTGTACCACAGATCCGTGGGATCAGCACACGTAAATATAAGGGAGTGTAGCACCGCAGTGCTCACTGCCCCGCGTACCACTGACTGTACCACAGATCCGTGGGATCAGCACACGTAAATATAAGGGAGTGTAGCACCGCAGTGCTCACTGCCCCGCGTACCACTGACTGCACCATCGATCCATGGGATCAGCACGCGTAAATATAAGGGAGTGTACGCACAGCAGTGCTCACTGCCCCGCGTACCACTGACTGCACCATAGATCCATGGGATCAGCACGCGTAAATATAAGGGAGTGTACGCACAGCAGTGCTCACTGCCCCGTGTACCACTGACTGCACCACAGATTCGTGGGACCAGCACGGTGATCATCAGTACTGCCTCCTGTTCGCCCCCTGCCCCCTGAAAAGCAGGACCAGCTGGGTTTCCTCGGTTCCCTGGGACTGGACCTGGAAGTGCCCGCCGGGATCTGACCCCGAGGGCGGCCCTGCAGCACTGCTCACAGGGCCCTGGGAGAGCACAGGGAATGGATGTTGTCTCTGCCCTGGGCCTGGAGCCCTGCGGCTCCTCAGTGATGAGACAGCGGGAGCCTGTGTCCCTGCGTCTGGTCTGTGGCCCTGCTTGCTGACAGCACGCCGACATGTCCTGGGGCCCCCTGTGTGACCGGGCCATCTTTGTTCTGCACCGAGACTTTGGTGGGGGGCGGACGGGTTCTGCATGGGGCTGGTCACCTCACCAGGAAGGTCAGGCCATGATCGGAACCTAGGGGTTTTCACTTCAACTTTTAACTGCACATCAGAGCCCCAACGACTGTCCAGCGAACAGAGCAGGTGCCCAGAGGTTGCTTTGTGTGGATGGCCTGCAGATGTCCCCGCCGTGTCCCTAGGTGTCTATGAAGGCTTTCTTCTGTGAGCGTGACCTGCACCGAATGTGCGTGTGTGTGTGTGATGTATGTGTGTGGAGAGTCACTGCTGGAGGTACTGTTCCCGTGGCAACCCCTAACACCTGTGCATCTCCATCTCCCCCTGTTTCTGCAGACACCGAACGGCTCTACTCGGTGGTGTTCCAGGAAATATGTGGCCGCTACGGGAAGACCTACTCCTGGGATGTCAAGTCCCTCGTGATGGGCAAGAAGGCCCTGGAGGCGGCCCAGATCATCATCGACACCCTGCAGCTGCCCATGTCCAAGGAGGCGCTGCTGGAGGAAAGCCAGGAGAGGCTGCAGGACCTGTTCCCCACGGCCGCGCTCATGCCAGGTGCGTGCCCTGCCGTGCCGAGGGTCTGCTCGCGTGCCCGTCCCCAGGTGCGCGCCCTGCCGTGCTGAGGGTCCGCTCGCGTGCCCGTCCGCAGGTGCGCGCCCTGCTGTGCCGAGGGTCCGCTCGCGTGCCCGTCCGCAGGTGCGCGCCCTGCCGTGCCGAGGGTCCGCTCGCGTGCCCGTCTGCAGGTGCGCGCCCTGCCGTGCCGAGGGTCCGCTCGCGTGCCCGTCCCCAGGTGCACGCCCTGCCGTGCCGAGGGTCCGCTCGCGTGCCCGTCCCCAGGTGCGCACCCTGCTGTGCCGAGGGTCCGCTCGCCTGCCCGTCCGCAGGTGCGCGCCCTGCCGTGCCGAGGGTCCGCTCGCCTGCCCGTCCCCAGGTGCGCGCCCTGCCGTGCCGAGGGTCCGCTCGCGTGCCCGTCCCCAGGTGCGCACCCTGCTGTGCCGAGGGTCCGCTCGCCTGCCCGTCCGCAGGTGCGCGCCCTGCCCTGCCGAGGGTCCGCTCGCGTGCCCGTCCCTAGGTGCGCACCCTGCTGTGCCGAGGGTCCGCTCGCGTGCCCGTCCCCAGGTGCGCACCCTGCTGTGCCGAGGGTCCGCTCGCCTGCCCGTCCGCAGGTGCGCGCCCTGCCGTGCCGAGGGTCCGCTCGCGTGCCCGTCCCCAGGTGCGCGCCCTGCCGTGCCGAGGGTCCGCTCGCGTGCCCGTCCCCAGGTGCGCACCCTGCTGTGCCGAGGGTCCGCTCGCCTGCCCGTCCGCAGGTGCGCGCCCTGCCCTGCCGAGGGTCCGCTCGCGTGCCCGTCCCCAGGTGCACAGTGCTCCTCTTTTATTCTCATCCTCACCCGAGAACATGGTTGCATTTATCTTCAGATACAGTGGGAGGGAATGAGGGGGGAAGAGAGAGAGAAACATCCACTGGTTACCACCCACATGACCCCAACTGGCTGGGGACAAACTGCCACTGCGGTACATGCCCTTAGCGGGAACCGAACCCAGGACTCTCTGGTCTGCAGGCTGACGCTCTAACCGCTGAGCCAAACCGGCCAGGGCCACAGTGGTCTTTGTTCAGACTCCCAGGGGCTCCACACACAGACGCCTGGCGCTGTTCTACGCTGCGGCTCCATTCTGCCCTGTGCAGGCTTCTTAAAACCCTCCGCCTGGCTTTCCCTGGGCCCTGGGGTCCGAAAGCATTCCGACTTTGTTCCATGAAGATGGCCTGCCTGACAGAGTCGCTCAGGGTGTGGCTTCAGGGCGTGGCTTGGCCTGTCTCTTTTCCCTTGGGTACAGGATGAATGTTTCAGCAACAACTTGAACTCCAGCTGATGGAGGATGAACAAGCAGCTCCATCTCCCCAAAGAAGCTTTTATTTCACTTTTTTAAAGTGAGAGGCATGATTTATGTTTAATGGTTCTGTTGCTGTGTGTTTGCCCTCTCTTTGCTGTTTTCCACGGACGGAGCGTTGACTGTTGTCCCCCGGGGCTTGTTAACTGCAGATCGATCAGGATTGCCCGCTGTTTCTTGCTAAGAGTGAGAAGGTCAAGAATGTTCTAGAGGACAAAGCCCAAAGATGCTTAAAAGGGAATACTAGTTTACGATTCTTCCAGGGAGGAAAGCGAATACTCAGTCTTTGGAAGTCCTGGTGAGAGCGGAGAAACACTGTGCCATTGTAGCAGTGACTTTGGATTGAACACGTACGGCTGAATCGCGGCGGCTTCTGAATCGATGTTTATATCTGCCACATAGATACCTAGTTGCCTCGTAGGAGCAGGAGTGGGTGATGCCGTATCTGTTCTGTGCTGGCTCCTCCCTGAGCAGCATGTCCTCCCGCTTCGTCCGTGTCGTAGCAGGTGTCGGAACGTTCTCCCTTTCCGCCGCTGAAGTATGTCCGCTGGCCGGGTTGACCACGTTTTCTTCATCCGTTCGTCTGCGGAGAGACCCGTGAGCAGTTTCCACGCCCTGCTTGCTGCGAGAACGCTGCTCTGGGCATGGGAGTGCGGACGCCTCTCTGCGACTGCTCTCGGTTCTGAGTGTATCTGCAGAAGCGGGCTTGTGGGTTACAGGTCAGGGTACTTTCAATCTTGCGAGGGACCGTGGCCCCCCCTTCCACTGTGGGCGCACCATTTCATCTCCTGTCCGGCCGTGCCCTGGGCTCCGGTCCGCTCGCGTGCTCAGTAGCACCTTCACTGTCTGTGTTTTTCGGGTGGTGTCCTAATGCATGTAAAGGGGTTTCTCACTGTGGTTTGCATTTGGGTGTCTCTGATTATTAACAATCTGAAACATTGTTCTGTGTGCTGTTGGCCCGCTGTTTGTCTTCCTTGGAGACGTGTCTGTTCCAGTCCTTTGCTGAATTTTTTAAAAAAATAGGGTTGTGGTTCTGCCGAGCTGGTGTGGCCCAGTTATTGAACATGGATCCTTGCACCAAGAGGTCGCCGGTTCGATTCCCGGTCAGGGCACATGCCCAGGTTGTGGGCCCATCCCCAGTGGGGGGCGTGCAGGAGGCGGCCAGTCCATGTTCTCTCTCATCCATGTTTCTATCTTTCCCTCTCCCTTCCTCCCTCTCTAACATCAATAAAGGAAAAAAAAAAATAGGGTTGTTGTTTTCTTCCTTGTTGAATTCTAGGACTGTTTATATAGTCTGGATGTAAAGCCTACTGTTTATATAGTCTGGATGTAAAGCCTATACCAGATATAATTTGAAAGTCTTTTCTTCAGTTTCATAGGCTGCCTGTTCACTCTGTTCAGTGCCCTTTGATGCCCCAAACTCCACGTTTAATGTGGGTCCATGTGGGTGTTTTTGCTCTTGCCTGTGTTCTTACTGTCGTGTCTAAGACACCGTGACAAAATCCACCACCGTGAAGCTTTCTTTCTCCCTATGTTTTCCTTTAGGGATTTCATAGTTTTCGAGTTTAAGTCCAGGTCTTTCACCCATTTTAAATTCCTTTCTGTGTATGGTAGGAGGTAAGGGTCCAACCACATTCTTTTGCCATCAGTACCTGGATTTCCCAGCACAGTTGGTTGAAGAGGCGTCCTCTTATACTTGCATGCTCTCGCTCCCTTGTCGAATATCGTTCACCATCGATGGAGGGATTCATTTCTGGGCTCTCTGTTCGGTTGGTCTGTATGTCTGTCTTTATGCTGCTTTGTTCTCTGTAGCTTTGAATGTGTTTTAAAATCAGAAAGTGTGAACCCTCCAACTTCGTTCTTTTTCAGTATTGTTCTAGCTATTCAGGGTCCCTTGAGAGTTCCTGTACATTTTCAGATGGACTTAACAATACCAGCTCTTGCAATCCACGAACAAGGGATGTTTTTCCATTTTATTTGTATCTTCTTTAACTAGCAATGCTTTCCAGTTTAAGTATACTCGTCTCTCACCTCCTGGGTTAAGTTTATTCCTTTTTGATGCTATCGTGAATGGAATTATTTTACGTTCTTTTCAGATTGTTCATTGGTAGCATGTAGAAATGCAACTGATGTTTTTGTATTCTGCAATATTGCTGGATTTGCTTACTCATTCCCACACTTTTTGTGTGTGTGGAATCTTTAGGGTTTTCTGCTTATAAGACCGTGTCATCTGTGAGCAGAAATAACTTTACTTCTTGCTTTCCAGTTTCGATGTCTTTCTTTGTTTGTTTTTCTTGCCTAATTGCTCTGGCTAGGACTTTCAGTACCATGTTAAATAGAAGTGACAAGAGAAGGCATTGTTATTCTGTTTCTCATCTTAGAGGAAAACCTTTCAGCCTTTTTCTACTGAGTCTGACATTGGCTGTGGGCTTTTCATACCTGGCCTTTGTTACGTCGACGTAGTTTTCTTCTCCTCCCAGCTTGAATGTTTATGTCAGGAGGGTTGTTCAGTTTCCTCAGATGCTCTCCCTGCATTGGTTGGGGGTGGTCATACAGCCTTCTCCCCTCATTGTGTTAATGTGGCATGTCACGGAGTTTCCCGGTTGAACCATCCTTGCATTCCAGGAGTAGATCCTGCTTGCTCGTGGTGGATGGTCCTTTGGATGAGCTGCTGGGCTCATTTTGTTCGTATTTTGTTGTGTATTTTTCCACCCGTAACCGTCAGAGGCGTTGATCTGTAGTGTCCTTTTCTTGTAGTGCCTACATCTGGGCTTGGTATCAGGGTAACACTGGCCTCACAGAACGCGTGTGGGAGTGTGCCCTTCTCTTCAGTTTTTTGGAAGCGCTTGAGGGATATTGGTGTAAACTGTTCTTTAAGTATTTGGTGGAATTCTCCAGTGAAGCCATCTGGTGGTGGACTTTTCCGATTACTGATCCAAGCTCTTCACTCGTTGTAGGTCTGCTCAGGCTTTCTCTGTAGTCTAGATGTGACCTTGATAAGTCGTATGTTTCTACAATGTATCCATTTCTTCTGGGCTGTCCGATTTCTCGGCATATGCCTTTTTCATATTCTCCTTTAATTTTTTTAAAGTTTTTGTGGCCCTTTCATGTTTCCCCTTTCACTTCCGATTTTGGTTATTTGAGTGTTCGGTCTTTATTATCTTAGTCTGTCTGAAGATTTGCCCAGGTTACTCTGTGACCTGGAGTCTCATGACTTCACACACACAAAGCGCCCATAACATATCCCACAGGCAAATGACCTTTCCCTTTCTCATCTTCCCATGCCTTCCACGGGGTTCTCCCCCTAGAATGTGTGTCCTGTAGTCTAAGACACTTGTTGACCTATACTCCGCTGCAGTTGCAAGAAAGAGGACACCTTATCCAGCTGGTCCGGCAGTTTGGGTGTGATGCTAACCAGTCTGTGGTATGAAATGCACCTGCTGTTCCAGTCAGTGCAGGGTCCTGCGTGGATGTCAGTCAAGAAAGCTGCCAATTATAGATGACCACACACAATAATTAAACCCGAAACCCCCCTTAGGAGGGAGCCAGGAGTGAGTTCTTCCCAGAGAGGTTCGTCCTGCAGAACTTCCCGGGACGACACCTCTTTCTTCACCCCTTCCGGACCTGATCCCCAGCAGAGGGACGAAGGAGCTGGGGAAGTCTTTGCGTGGGCTGCACCTTGCATTTTAGCATAAGACGTGTGTCTCACTAAGCTTCTTCTGGTCTTACAGATGAGAGTGAGCGCTTTTCCGTCATTCCAAAGCCAGCCTCTGAAACCTGAGGTCATTTCCACACACCACACACGTAACTGGGAGGTGGACACAACGTGGGAAGACTCCAGGAGTCTGAACAGAAAGCCGCCATAACACCAGAAGAGCGCCCACTGTCCTTCTCGGTCCAGGTGCCTGTCCAGTGCACTTCGCTTTGTTCCCGGAGCTACACTGTGCATGAGCCATCATCCTCCACGTTCCTTTCTTCCCTTTCTGGAGCTGCCTTCCTGTTGGGTATTTCAGACTGTGGAAGTCACCTTGACCTCCTTAGAAAAAAAGGTGACATTAGAGAGGGTGTGTCAATTCAACACCACCTCCTGGGCCAATCCCCAGGGAAGCAGTCCCTGATAGGAGGCGGGGCATATCCCTCCTGGGCCAATCCCCAGGGAAGCAGTCCCTGATAGGAGGCGGGGCGTGTCCCTCCTGGGCCAATCCCAGGAAAGCAGTCCCTGATAGGAGGCGGGGCGTGTCCCTCCTGGGCCAATCCCCAGGGAAGCAGTCCCTGATAGGAGGCGGGGCGTGTCCCTCCTGGGCCAATCCCCAGGGAAGCAGTCCCTGATAGGAGGCGGGGCGTGTCCCTCCTGGGCCAATCCCAGGAAAGCAGTCCCTGATGGGAGGCGGTGTGTCTGTCCTATTAGGATGTGGTGTGTCTGTCCTGAGCCATCAGGCATGAGAGTGGAGGCTGACACATGGGCCTGACTGAGCCTCTTGGTGGCAGCGGATGGCTCAGTGCTCTGGAGCCTTCTCTCCATGCATGTCCGGGTGGAACATCCTTTAACCATGGTGTGGTATAGGCGTGTACTATGTGACGTCATGGGGAAATGTAAATTGTAGGTCATCCACAGGTTTCATCATATTCAGAAAAGAGGCGTCTTTTCCGTTGTGATGGAGAACGCCCAGGCAGAACACAGGTCTTTCTTCTGTGTATAAACTGCAGCAGAGAGACGTCAGCTGTCCAGGGACCAGGAGCATGGAGGGTGCAGAGACCCCTGGAGATGCCGGGACCCTCTGCCCCTGCGGACGCTCCGCCTGCCCCGCGTCCCACCACCGCCCGCGAGGTGCTGGCCACTCCTGTGCAGGGACACGCTCACCTGTACCCAAGACGCGCGCACCGGCCCTGCCAGGACCCCAGCAGAAGGGTCGTGCAGGGAACCAGTCCTTTTCTTTCAGGCTCCCCCCGGGGCCCCAGGCTGGCACGAAGGTGGGCTCCTCCCCGCCCCCTGGCTCCGGGCTGCAGGTGTCCCTGGGCTCACGGCTGCGTCCCTCGAACCCGCATCTCTCTTCCTGCGGCCGGCTTTCTCGGGTTTCTGTGTCCTCTCCTCATGTGGACGCTAGTCACTGCCCTGAGGGTCCCCCTGTACGTCCAGGATGGCCGCATCTCCAGGTCCTCAGCTAAGGACACCCGCAAAGACCCTGTTTCCAAACAAGCTCACTCTCTGCGGTCCCTGTGGCGTGAGTGTGCGGGAGCAGGGCACACCCACTCACTGTACCCAGGGGCAGCGCGGCAGTGCTCCGTGGAGGCCGCACTGGCAAGGGGGCGTCCCTGTCGGGTGACCGTGTGTAAATGTGACGTGGTGAGGAGCCCTTTGCTTCGGGCTCACCTGGCTGTCAGCACCTGAGGGTGCAGTCGAAGGGCACGGCCCTCCCTGCCCAGGTTAATGAAGGGGAGGCTGACTGTAGTACTTCCAAGGGCTTCAGTGCGGATCCTGTGGTGATGCTTTCGCGAGCTTCACTGTCTGTGCTGGGCTGCTGTACCAAAACCACAGACTGGGCGGCTTGAAACAGACGCAGTCCTGGGGCAGCTTGAAACAGATGCAGTCCTGGGGCAGCTTGAAGCAGGCACAGACCTGGGGCAGCTTGAAACAGACGCAGTCCTGGGGCAGCTTGAAACAGGCGCAGTCCTGGGGCAGCTTGAAACGGGCGCAGTCCTGGGGCAGCTTGAAACGGGCGCAGTCCTGGGGCAGCTTGAAACGGGCGCAGTCCTGGGGCAGCTTGAAACGGGCGCAGTCCTGGGGCAGCTTGAAACGGGCTCAGTCCTGGGGCAGCTTGAAACAGACGCAGTCCTGGGGCAGCTTGAAACAGGCGCAGTCCTGGGGCAGCTTGAAACAGACGCAGTCCTGAGGTTGACATCTACAGGGGTGTTAGCACCGCCAGGTCCTGGTGAGGGTTCCCTTCCTGGCACTTGATGGCTGCTATCACTGTGCCTTCACAGGGTGGGGACAGCTCTGGTGGCTACTCCTCTTCATAGGGCACCAACCTCATCACAGGGGCCCCACCCTGTTGATCGCATCAAACTGATCCCTCCCAGATGTCAAATTTCCTGTTGTGATGTCATCTTTGACATGTGCCTTACAAACAAGCGTGTTGTTTAAAATCCAGACATTTGTGAATGTCCAAATACCTTCCCGTTACTGATGTCTATTTGAATTCCAGTGTGATAAGGGGACATATTTTGTGTGATTTCAATTCTTGTAAAGTCTTGTTCCAGACCTTATGGCCTCAAGCTGTGTCTCGTTGAATGTTCCACGCGTCCTTGGAATGACGTGCCCTCTGCTGTGGTCGGAAAAGTGGGTAGACGGAGCCGGTTCCGTTCTGTGGTCTGACGGCGGTGGTGGGGTCCGCAGTTCCTTCCGCTGTCTCCTGTGGGCCTGTCCTAGGGATTTCTGAGAGTGGAGTTTGAAATGTGCCTGATCTGTGTCTCTCTCCACTCGGGTCTGTGCGGTTTCGCCTGCGGAGCTTGAAGCTGTTGTCTATGATGGGCACTGAAGTCCTTCTGTCCTGTTGGTGCACTGACCAATGGTCACGATGGGGCATCATCTCCAATAAGAGTCGTTCATTCTTGTAAAACCCACTTGGCTGCTACTCCTACACCACCCGGACCCTCCGGGGGCAGTGGTTACATAACAGCAGGGTTCAGCCTTTCGTTTTAACCTGAGTGTTTGTGTCTGTCCTAGGCGTCTCGTAGGCAGCGCATCGTTGCATCCACTCATGCTGTTGTGTTATCTTCTCCACGCCGACAGTGTCTGAGGCGGGCGTGTTTAGAATGTTTATG
Source organism: Molossus molossus (assembly GCF_014108415.1). NCBI lineage: Eukaryota > Metazoa > Chordata > Mammalia > Chiroptera > Molossidae > Molossus > Molossus molossus. Next base: position 145,696,138 of record NW_023425355.1, read on the forward strand.
AAGCTGTTATGGAAGGTCATCACCTGGTAATTCTATCCTGCCTGCATTTGTGCTGCCCACGTGTCTCCTGGCGTCGGGTCTGTTTGTCGGCTTCTGTGCAGGTGCAGCGATTCCTGATTGGACACTGGGCAGTGTGAATTTTCCACGCAGCAGAGGCTCGGCTTGACTTTGTTCTCTAAGGAGCCTCCCTGTGTCCAGGTGTGGAGTTGAGCCCCCCGCCCCCAGCTCTGAGCATCTCTTAGGGTTCTGCTCGGAAGTGTCCAGCAGAGCACCTGTCCCTTCCCAAAGGTTCACGTGTCTGACAAAAGGACTGTGTCCACCTTTGCTGTGGCCTCAGAGAGGACAGGGACTTTGCCTGCGGCAGTGGATGAAAACACTTGTGACCGAAATAGTCTTTCAGCTGAACCGTGGTGCTCTGTTCCTTTGGGAGAGCGCAGGCCTGGCCGCTTTGCTGAGTTCCGTTTCCAGGGGGGCACTGTGGGGCTGGTCGCCGTCCACCGCGGGGTGTGTCCGATCAGACTGTCCCTGGGAAGAGGCGGACGCCCGGGGCCTCCGAGCCCGCTGCGGGGCTGTCCCGTGAGGCTGCGGCCTGTCCAGCCCACCGAGCCTGTCCCTTGTGCTCCCCAGGGGTGGAAAGGCTGATCCAGCATCTGCGAGAGCGGAAGGTGCCCATGGCCGTGGCCACCAGCTCCGGCTCGGCGTCCTTCCAGATGAAGACCAGCAGGCACAAGGAGTTCTTCGCTCTGTTCGACCACATCGTTCTGGGGGACGACCCTGAAGTGAGCAAGGGCAAGCCGGATCCAGACATCTTCCTGGCCTGTGCGCGGAGGTTCTCCCCTCCCGCGCCTGTGGACAAGGTACGGGCCGCGGCGGGGAGGGCGGCCCGGGCTCGCTGGTAGGACATGTTTGTGTTCAGGCAGAGCAGGGACTTTGCAGGGCGCCTGGAGACCTGGGGGAGGGCAGTGAGCTCCCGTGTGCTCGGTGACATCGTGTTTGTTGTTGGGGAGCAGAGCGGCCCCAGTCACCAGGACAGTGACACCCCGAAATCGGGAGGCCGGCACATCCCTGAGACAGCTCAGGTTGGACCGCCGCACGGGGCCTGACGCTCGGGTGTGCAGTGATGGGGCCGCAGCACCTGTCTGTAAGAGCAGCCCTGGGGGTGTCCCTGCAGTGCGGACGTGCTGGCCACGCTCACCGACCGCGCCTCGCCCCGTGCGCCAGCCTGCGTCCTGACCTCAGAGGGTGTCCGCGGTGCCCTGCGCTCCCCGTCACCAAAGGTCCCGTTCTGTCCGTTCCTGCCTTGGAGGCGGCTGCGGTGGGCCCTGCGTGGCAGATCCCTGTCCCTCTGGGCTGCTCCAGGGTGTCCGGGAGATGGGCGGGGTGTGTGTGCCTGGGAGGCAGCTGCGGTGGGCCCTGTGCGGCAGATCCGCGTCCTGGGGGCTGCTCCATGGTGTCCGGGAGATGGGCGGGGGTATGTGTGCCTGGGAGGTGGCTGCGGTGGGCCCTGTGCGGCAGATCCCTGTCCCTCTGGGCTGCTCCAGGGTGTCCGGGAGATGGGCGGGGTGCGTGTGCCCGGGAGGCAGCTGCGGTGGGCTCTGTGCGGCAGATCCGCGTCCTGGGGGCTGCTCCATGGTGTCCAGTAGATGGGCGGGGGTATGTGTGCCTGGGAGGTGGCTGCGGTGGGCCCTGTGCGGCAGATCCCTTCCCTCTGGGCTGCTCCAGGGTGTCCGGGAGATGGGCGGGGGTATGTGTGCCTGGGAGGTGGCTGCGGTGGGCCCTGCGCGGCAGATCCCTGTCCCTCTGGGCTGCTCCAGGGTGTCCAGGAGATGGGCGGGGGTATGTGTGCCTGGGAGGTGGCTGCGGTGGGCCCTGTGCGGCAGATCCCTGTCCCTCTGGGCTGCTCCAGGGTGTCCGGGAGATGGGCGCGGTGTGTGTGCCAGGGAGGCGGCTGCGGTGGGCTCTGTGCGGCAGATCCCTGTCCCTCTGGGCTGCTCCAGGGTGTCCAGTAGATGGGCGGGGGTATGTGTGCCTGGGAGGCAGCTGCGGTGGGCTCTGTGCGGCAGATCCCTGTCCCTCTGGGCTGCTCCAGGGTGTCCAGGAGATGGGCGGGGGTATGTGTGCCTGGGAGGCGGCTGCGGTGGGCTCTGTGCAGCAGATCCCTGTCCCTCTGGGCTGCTCCAGGGTGTCCAGGAGATGGGCGGGGGTATGTGTGCCTGGGAGGTGGCTGCGGTGGGCCCTGCGCGGCAGATCCCTGTCCCTCTGGGCTGCTCCAGGGTGTCCAGGAGATGGGCGGGGGTATGTGTGCCTGGGAGGCGGCTGCGGTGGGCTCTGTGCGGCAGATCCCTGTCCCTCTGGGCTGCTCCAGGGTGTCCAGGAGATGGGCGGGGGTATGTGTGCCTGGGAGGCAGCTGCGGTGGGCTCTGTGCGGCAGATCCGCGTCCTGGGGGCTGCTCCATGGTGTCCAGTAGATGGGCGGGGGTATGTGTGCCTGGGAGGTGGCTGCGGTGGGCCCTGCGCGGCAGATCCCTGTCCCTCTGGGCTGCTCCAGGGTGTCCGGGAGATGGGCGGGTGTGTGTGCCCGGAAGAGCGTGTGGGGAGGTGACAGGGCGGTTCTGTGCCGTAAAGTCTCAGGCGCTGTGAGGGCCGAGAAGAAGGCTGGGCCTCCAGTCTGTGCGGGTGCAGGTTCTAGGACAGCGGGGTACACCCTGCCGGGCTCCTGCTGGTGACCTGCCTGCGTCCTCAAGTGGGTGGGGTCATCCGCCTGGGGTGCTGCGTGCGGACCTGGCTTGGTGGGGACTTAGGTGGGTGCTGGGGGCACTTTTGAATGATCTGCTCTTTTCGGTCCATGGCCCAACCTACCACGCAGGACCCACGAAAGCAGGTTGAAACATGTCACTCGTGGGTTGTTCTCTGATTCTCCGACCCAGCCGGGCGTCCCGCAGATCACTTTAGCTCTGGCACCAGGGCCTAGAGTTAGCACAGACCCACGGGTCCAGGGTGCAGCCCCAACGCTGGGCCTGCTCAGACACCAGCCAGGGAGCACCCAGGCCACTTCGTTCTGGCCAGCCCACGGAGTTATTGTAGACTCTGGTCTGCTTGCAAGGGGCTTGTTATGAACAACAACAGAGTCTCAATAAATTCCAAGGGCTTTAGGAGCTCGGCCCCAGGAGTCAGGGATGACAGTGAGTTCCTAGACGCAGCACTACACGGGCTGATTCAAATCTCGTGACTGAATTACTCTCCACAGCCATTTTATGACAAGGGGAAGCCTGAGGGGGCCCACACTAAGCACTAGTCACAGGGGAGCCGCCGGGCGGCCTGAGCACATCCTGGGTGGCCTGCATGTCTGCCTCAGGTGTCAGGAGGGAAGAAGGGAGGAGGGGGAGGGAGAGAGAGTTGATAGAGATGATGCATGTCCAGGTGAGTGGGTGGATGGCCAGTTGGAAGAATGGATGGATGGATAGATGTTTGTGTGCGGGGGTGGATGGATGCATAGATGGATGGATACATGCACACAAACATGCATGGATGGATGGATAGATGTTTGCATGCATGTGTGGATGCATGGATAGATGGATAGATGTTTGTGTGCATGGGTGGATGGATGCATAGATGGATGGATAGATGGATAGATGTTTGAGTGTGTGGATGGATGCATGCATGGGTAGATGTTTGCATGCATGGTGGGTTGGTGGATGGATGGGTGGGTGGATGGATGGGTGGGTGGATGGATGAGTGGGTGGGCGGGTGGGTGGGTTGGATGGATGAATGTATGCATGGATGGATAGATGCATGGATGGATGGATGCATGGGTAGATGTTTGCATGCATGGGTGGGTGGGTGGATGGATGGGAGGGTGGGTGGGTGGGTGGATGAATGGATGCATGGATGGATACATGGTGAATGGATGAATAATATAAACAAAAGTACTAATTAATAAGAGAAAATATATGTAAAATTAGTCTTTTTTACATTACTTAAATGTTTATTATTTCAGTAAATGTGCGCGGTGCCCATCCCCGTCTCAGTGTGCGCGGTGCCCGCGGGGGAGCCCCTCCGTGCCCGTCTCGGTGTGCGCGGTGCCCGCGGGGGAGCCCCTCCGTGCCCGTCTCGGTGTGCGCGGTGCCCGCGGGGGAGCCCCTCCGTGCCCGTCTCGGTGTGCGCGGTGCCCGCGGGGGAGCCCGTCCGTGCCCGTCTCGGTGTGCGCGGTGCCCGCGGGGGAGCCCGTCCGTGCCCGTCTCGGTGTGCGCGGTGCCCGTGGGTGAGCCCCTCCGTGCCCGTCTCGGTGTGCGCGGTGCCCGCGGGAGAGCCCCTCCGTGCCCGTCTCGGTGTGCGCGGTGCCCGCGGGGGAGCCCGTCCGTGCCCGTCTCGGTGTGCGCGGTGCCCACGGGGGAGCCCGTCCGTGCCCGTCTCGGTGTGCGCGGTGCCCGCGGGAGAGCCCGTCCGTGCCCGTCTCGGTGTGCGCGGTGCCCGCGGGAGAGCCCCTCCGTGCCCGTCTCGGTGTGCGCGGTGCCCGCGGGAGAGCCCCTCCGTGCCCTCTCGGTGTGCGCGGTGCCCGCGGGAGAGCCCGTCCGTGCCCGTTCCTCGGTGTGCGCGGTGCCTGTTGGGTGAGCCCCTCAGTGACCCGTCTCGGTGTGGTCGCGGTTGTCCGCCGGGAGGAGCCCCTCCGTGCGCCGTTCTCGGTGTGCGCGGTGCCCGCGGGGGAGCCCGTCCGTGCCCGTCTCGGTGTGCGCGGTGCCTGTGGGTGAGCCCGTCCGTGCCCTCTCCGGTTGTGCGCGGTGCCCGCTGGGAGAGCCCGTCCGTGCCCGTCTCGGTGTGCGCGGTTGCCCGCGGAGAAGCCAGTCCAGTAGCCCGTCTCGGTGTTGCGCGTTGCCCGCGGGAGAGCCCGTCCGTGCCCGTCTCGGTGTGCGCGGTGCCCGCGGGGGAGCCCCTCCGTGCCCTCTCGGTGTGCGCGGTGCCCGCGGGAGAGCCCCTCCGTGCCCTCTCGGTGTGTGCGGTGCCGGCCAGCAGAGACGGGACGACCGACAGCCCCCTCTCGCTGTCTGGCGAGGGACCAGGCCATCTCATCTCTCTCTTCCTCACCCCGCAGTGCCTTGTCTTCGAGGATGCGCCCAATGGGGTGGAGGCCGCCCTGGCAGCCGGGATGCAGGTGGTCATGGTTCCAGACGGGCATTTGCACCGAGAGTTGACGACAAAGGCCACCGTGGTCCTGGCTTCCCTGCAGGACTTCCAGCCCGAGCTGTTCGGGTTGCCCCCCTACGAGTGAGAGCTGTACCCTCGGAGCGAGGTGCGCCCTCGGAGGGAGAGGTGCCCATGCCCTTCCTGTGTCTGCCTGCTGGGGCCTGGCCCTGCCGCAGGGCGGAGCTCAGGGCCTAGCCCGCAGGAGGACACCCCTCCCACGCTGCCAGCCCTACACCGCCTCAGGACGCCTGCCTTCCTCCACGGCCTCCGCCAGCCGCGCCTGGACCTGCAGGGACGCAGAACACACAGCCCAGGTCACAGGTCAGAGCCCAGGTCACAGAGCAGGTCAACACTGCCCCGTGGAGAGCCACATGCTACACATGCTAACCGGACACAGTGCCCGCGCTTACACCACATGCATGTACATGTGTACGCGGATATGTGTGTGTGTGTGCACGCGTGTGTATGTGTTCATTCCAAGCATTCCAGAACAAATGAACTTGCATTTGTCTTTACTGTTTTTTGCATCCTAACCGGCGCATGTGAAATGCGTACTCACATATGTGTATGTTTCAGTGTATATAATGCATGTACATATGTCTCTGTGTGTCCTGCGCTGCACTCGGTGGTGTTGCCCTGAACACGCAGTGCACTAGTAACCCTGGGGGCTGTGTCCTCTGAGTGGGGAGCCAGGTTGGGGACCAGCCCTTAGGGCACCGTGTCCTTGGTAGTGAACATGGACTCTCCTCTGTGTCCTCAGAATGCCTCTCACTCTGCTCCGAGACCTCACCCCCTGGCTCGAGTTGGTGTGGGCGTCGCTGTGCTGGTCTCTGCCATCCAGGGCCACACCCCATCGGACAGCCCTGCGCCTCAGACAGTCCCCCGCGCCTGCAGAACCTGGGTGCTCCCGACCTGCCCTGGGCTGGGAACCCTGGCTTCAGGACAGGGGCACTTGCTCCCACAGTCCCCTTGGCGCACAGTTCACCGGGCATCACCCTCTGCCCTTAGCCCCGGGGGGACGTGCCCGGCCTTTGGGAACGGGAACGACCCTCAGAGGGAACTGGGCAACGGCACGGTGTTTCGCTCGGGCACCCTCCCTGTGGTCTCCGTCACTGCTGCAGCCCCCGTCCACCCTCCCCGTGGTCTCCGTCACTGCCTGGAGCCCCCGTGCACCCTCCCCGTGGTCTCCGTCCACCCTCCCGTGGTCTCCGTCACTGCCGCAGGCCCCGTCCACCCTCCCGTGGTCTCCGTCCACCCTCCCGTGGTCTCCGTCCACCCTCCCCGTGGTCTCCGTCACTGCCGCAGGCCCCGTCCACCCTCCCGTGGTCTCCGTCACTGCCGCAGGCCCCGTCCACCCTCCCGTGGTCTCCGTCACTGCCGGAGCCCCTGTCCACCCGCCGTCGCAGGAAGGCCTCGCCACGTCTTCGCAGTGTGCTGGGTGCTGCGTGTCCCGGCGCCCCCTGCTGCTGCCCAGTGGCCTCCGTCACCCGTCCTTTTGCGCCTTGTTCGCTGCCTATACACGAGCCTAGTCTTGCAGTTCTCCCCACTGACCGCCTGTAACGTCCTCCGGTTCCCTGGGCGGCTACATTCCTGGAATAAAGTGTTGCACACGGTTTACGTTACCCTTGTGTCCAAGTGTGACCTTCCTTCTAAAGCAGAAATGCCATCTGAGGAATGCAGACTGCGTGTGACTGATGGCTGTTTGTCTGGGCTCAGACCCTCACGGAGACGGTCCTTCTTCTGCATCGCTGGGCTCTTCCAGCCGCCGCAGGGATGATGTTCCGCTCAGGGACGGAGCAGTGCGTGTGCCCTGCTCCTGTGTCCTCTGCTCTCCAGTGCGTGTGGCCTGCTCCTGTGTCCTCTGCTTACCACCCTCTACACTCCAGAGTCAACACCACATCTCCTGTGGGGGTGGGGTGTGGACAGTGTTACCCAGTTTATCCTGTGGGGGTGGGGGGTGGACAGTGTTACCCAGTTTATCCTGTGGGGGTGGGGGGTGGACAGTGTTACCCAGTTGATCCTGTGGGGGTGGGGGGTGGACAGTGTTACCCAGTTGATCCTGTGGGGGTGGGGGGTGGACAGTGTTACCCAGTTTATCCTGTGGGGGTGGGGTGTGGACAGTGTTACCCACTTTATCCTGTTGGGGTGGGGTGTGGACACACTGAGCAGAAGAATTCATAGTAAACCAAACCAAACGGGAGTGATCTTACAGTACTTATCTCGTTCAACTTGAATCATACGAATATTTGAGGTGGCTTCTCGCTCTTTTTCCAGGACCAGGTCTGCCTCAGGTCCTGTGACCGGGGCAGGGGACCTGGAGCAGCTCCGCCCGGTGGGGTCTCTGTGTTCAGTGCCCCTCAGGTCCTCTCACTTTCCACGCCGCGGGACCCGAGTGGTCGGGAGGGTCTCCGTTGCCCCTTTCCTGGTTATCCGTCCCGCGGTGGGGGCCTGTCCCTAAGTCCTTGCAGCGCCATCTCGGCCCTCACTGCAAAGCGTCACGCTAATCCATGGGCCCCACACCCCACATGGATTTCCACTGCACATGAACTCGTGTTGTTATTTGATTTTATTTTTTTTATCCTCACCCAAGGACTTTTTTGCATGTATCTTTAGAGAGAACAGGAGGGCGAGAGGGAGGAAGACAGAGACAGATCGAGTGGCTGCCACCCGCATGACCATAACCAGAACCAGGGACAAACTGCAACCGAGGTACATGCCCTTAGCGGGAACCGAACCAGGGCTCTGGTTTGTGGGCCGACGCTCTAACTGCTGAGCCAAACTGGCCAGGACGAAGCCGTGTATTTATACTAAAGGATCTGCAATCGTTTACCAAAATGCTCACTGATTTCTCAAGGGGGCAAAAACGATGAAGTACTTAAGAATCTTAATATTGTCTAATCTCTTCCCAAACGGGAGTCCTTGGGAAACGTCGCCGTCCATTTCATTATTCTGAGACCTCGCAGAGGGCCGGTCACTCCTGACGTTATGCAAAGCCACGTAGAGTGGTGTATTCTCAGAGTCCCCTTCGGGAGAGAGCTGGCGTGCGTCCGTCTGTGAGGTCTGAGAGCTCCCGGACAGATGCTGGAAGCCCAGTCCTGCGCTCAGGACCGGTCCCGGCCTCGGGCTCCGGCGGGGGCGGGCGAACACCTTCGGGTTCCAGGCGGGGTCTGCTGGCGGAGGGCTCTCGGGGCCTCGCCCGCCCAGGTCTTCCTTTGCGCATCGCCCCTGTTCCACCGGGTGTTGCGTTGCGCTTGGAGGTTTCCGTTCACGCTCACACGATCACAGCTACGTTGCCTGGCTGCCTGGCTGCCTGGTTTGAGCCAGCGGCCCTGGACGGCAGCCGTCTCTTCCCCAGCCGCTGGGCCGCGCCCTGCCTGGTCTCCCGCCCGCCAGGGACGGGGGTGGGCGCCGTGGTCTCGGAGCTCTCCGCGTGGGGCGTGGGCGGTTATCTCCTGCCCCTGCAGGCTGTAGCTGTCTCTCGTGCACTGTCCCCCGGGGCGCCCCCAGAACCGCGCAAGTGCGCTGAATTCCCAGCAGGGGTGGCGTGGAGCGGAGAACCCCAGGCTGCGCCGGTGGCCGCAGTGCAGGACACCCACGGGTGTCCGGGAAGACCTGCGCTCAGAGCACCCAGCTAGAAAGGATCCAGTTCCTCAGCGAGCCCCGAACCCCGCGCGCTGAGTCCCGGAGGACACCGCCGCAGAGCCCAGACAGGCAGGGGTCCGAAATCCACCGAACCGAGAGGCGCAAACCAGTGCAGGAGGCCGCGGGCGGGCAGCATCAGAGCCCAGCCCCCGAGCGCACCCCGCTGCTCCCCAGGGTGCTCGGTCTCCTGGGACCGCCGACCAGGACCCACGCACGCCGGCGGACAGTGACCACCCCAGGAGGAAAGGCGCACGGACGGACCGTCGCTGGGACAGGGGAACGGGCGGGAAACACTTTCCTAGTGTGAGTAAGGGGTGGGCCCCAGGAAGGAAGGGGAGGACCTTGTCCGTGTGGGCGGGGTGGTCCCGGGGTCCTGCAGGAGGCCTTGTCCGTGGGGGCGGGGTGGTCCCCGGGGTCCTGCAGGAGGCCTTGTCCGTGGGGGCGGGGTGGTCCCCGGGGTCCTGCAGGAGGCCTTGTCCGTGGGGGCGGGGTGGTCCCCGGGGTCCTGCAGGAGGCCGTGTCCGTGGGGGCGGGGTGGTCCCCGAGGTCCTGCAGGAGGCCGTGTCCGTGGGGGCGGGGTGGTCCCCGAGGTCCTGCAGGAGGCCTTGTCCGTGGGGGCGGGGTGGTCCCCGGGGTCCTGCAGGAGGCCTTGTCCGTGGGGGCGGGGTGGTCCCCGGGGTCCTGCAGGAGGCCGTGTCCGTGGGGGCGGGGTGGTCCCCGAGGTCCTGCAGGAGGCCGTGTCCGTGGGGGCGGGGTGGTCCCCGAGGTCCTGAAGGAGGCCGTGTCCATGGGTGTGGGGTGGTCCCCGAGGTCCTGCAGGAGGCCGTGTCCATGGGTGTGGGGTGGTCCCGGGGTCCTGCAGGAGGCCGTGTCCGTGGGGGCGGGGTGGTCCCGGGGTCCTGCAGGAGGCCGTGTCCGTGGGGGCGGGGTGGTCCCCGGGGTCCTGCAGGAGGCCTCGTCCGTGGGGGCGGGATGATCCCTGGGTCCTGCAGGAGGCCTCGTCCGTGGGGGCGGGGTGGTCCCCGGGGTCCTGCAGGAGGCCTTGTCTGCAGCAGGCTGCTAGCCCCGGGCTGGTTCCAGCCGTAGCTCAGGACCGACGTCCTCCAGGCCGCGCCCACAGGTGCGCAGGCCACGCAGGAGGCAGGCGTAGAGCCCTGGGGTTCCTCCCCGGGTGTTCCGTCTCTCCAGAGACTGTCACAGCGGCTGTGTCCGGGCGCTATTCTTCCCTCTCAGGTTCACGGGGTGAAGGTCCAGACAGCAGTGCGCACACTGGTCAGCACTTGGGGGTGGTCGTTCACGTGTCACCATGGAGACGGTGTGTAAACCAGGCCCCGCCGTGGGGTTCCCTACACTCCTCAGACTGGGGGTCCCAGAAGGACGCAGTGTTGGGGCCTCAGAGCAGGCTCAGCACCGCTCAGTCACCCCAATGCACACGGCTCCCGTGCTAGCAAAGTCCCCTCTCAAAGGTCCTGAGATGAAAATATGACATGAACCCTGCCGTGGGCCTTGGACATGGCTGACTCCACTTGGAGATCCTTTTGTTTACAATGTGTCCTTTTCTTCATTGATTTTAGAGAGAGGAAGGCAGAGGGGGAGAGACAGAAACATGGATGAGAGAGAACATAGATTGATCGCCTCCTGCCTGCCCCCCACTGGGGATCAGGCCCACACCCTGGGCATGTGCCCTGACGGGGAATCAAACTGGGACCTCTTGGTGCAGGGTCGATGCTCAACCCCTGAGCCACACCGGCTGGGCCATCAGATGTCCCTAAAAATCATGTCTGCTGTGAAATAATTGAACACACACACGCACACGCAGCACCTTAGGAAACAAGAACCCGAGACGCGTTCACCCCGGGGGCCCGCACCTCTGCCTGAAACGCAGGGTGTTTTTCTCCTTCCAGCGTGGGCTGCTCTTCCCAAGGTCGCCTCATGTTTAGATGATGACAGGTTCTCGGTGACAGAGCTGGGAGTGCTGTGTACTAGTGTCCACCTCAGCACAATGCTAGGCCCTGAGAGTTTTATGGGGTCCCTTTCCATCTTGAGTATTTCTCCTACCCACTGCACGTCGGAGTGGGGAGAGCACCCCCAAACCGTTATTTTGGTGAAATAAACAGCCGGCTACCAGCAGGAGACGTCCACGCGAACCTCTGCTCTCCTCCGCGCTTGCCCTCAAGGCCCGTGGGGAGAGGTCTTCACACCCTGGAAATGGACCGGAGCCGCCCCCAGGACGCCGGAGCTGGAGCCGGAGTGTGATGTACAGGACCCGTCAGACCTCTGCTGTGCTGGGACAGACGCACGGGACAGACGCCGCCCCTGCGGGCTCCCCCTCCTCCACTGGGCTCGTCCAGCTGGCGCACAGCCCACAGTAGCCGGGGCTTCCCCAGAAACCCCCGTGCAGAGGAGGGGGGTGGGACAGCCACCGGGGACCCCCCTGCAGAGGAGGAGGGAGGGACAGCCACCTGGACCCTCTGCAGAGGAGGGGGGTGGGACAGCCACCGGGGACCCCCGTGCAGAGGAGGAGGCTGGGACAGCCACCAGGGACCCCCCTACAGAGGAGGAGGCTGGGACAGCCACCGGGGACCCCCCTGCAGAAGAGGAGGGCGAGACAGCCACCGGGGACCTCCCCTGCAGAGGAGGAGGCTGGGACAGCCACCGGGGACCCCCCTGCAGAGGAGGAGGGCGAGACAGCCACCGGGGACCCCCCTGCAGAGGAGGAGGCTGGGACAGCCACCGGGGACCCCCCTGCAGAGGAGGAGGCTGGGACAGCCACCGGGGACCCCCCCGCAGAGGAGGAGGCTGGGACAGCCACCTGGATCCTCTGCAGAGGAGGGGGGTGGGCCAGCCACCGGGGACCCCCCTGCAGAGGAGGAGGCTGGGACAGCCACCGGGGACCCCCCTGCAGAAGAGGAGGGCGAGACAGCCACCGGGGACCTCCCCTGCAGAGGAGGAGGCTGGGACAGCCACCGGGGACCCCCTTGCAGAGGAGGAGGGCGGGACAGCCACCAGGGACCACCCTGCAGAGGAGGAGGCTGGGACAGCCATCGGGGACCCCCCTGCAGAGGAGGAGGCTGGGACAGCCACCGGGGACCCCCCTGCAGAGGAGGAGGGAGGGGTTAGGGTTATGTGTAGGGCAGAGGTGTTTTCGGAGTGAGGACCGTAAGTTTTGTTCTGCACGGAGCCCCGTCTTCCCGAGCGCGGGGTGGGGACCTGGGGAGGCCTGAGCACTCACTGCACACCTGCTCAGGGCACCCTTCCTGGGGCCCGGGCCAGGCCCCCCAGCCCACGAGTGTTGGGAAATTTGAAGGAGACTAAACCGCCCACAGACGCGAAGTGAAGGCTATGGGTTCAGTTGACGGCAGCGCGGAGGTTGTCCTGAGAGAGGCCAGCCACGTGCCGTCCAACTCCGGAAGCGGACCAGCGGCTCCTCCCAGCGCCGGCACCCCTGTCTCGGTCCCTGTGCTCGCGGACTCGCCGCCCCGGGTGGGCGGAGCCTCTCCTTCTAGTGCACACAGGGCTCCTGTCTGGGGGGACGCTCTGTGACAGGGACGCCTGGGACGGCCCGGGAGGGGCCTCTGGTCCACTGCGGAGGAGTCTCTGCCCCGTAGCACCTGCTCCTGCATTGCATCTCGGGTAAAGGTGAGCTGTGCTCTCCGTCCTGCAGGAGCCGTGCGCAGCATCTTCTGGCTTTGCAGGCCGAGTGTGAGGGTTCTCTTCCGACAGGCTCAGGGAACCTCAGCCAAAGCCCGCGACGGCGCCGCGTGCACACCGGTGGGGCCTGCGCATGCCCGTGGTGCCGCGCGTGTCAAAGGGGTGATGGTGCCGCACGTCGATGATGCCGCGCGCACGTCGAAGGGGCCATGCGCACGTCAAAGCGGCCGCGCGCGCACGTCACAGGGGCCGCGCGCACGTCAATGGTGCTGCGAGCACGTCAAAGAGGCCGCAGGCATGTCGATGGTGCTGCACGCATGTCAAAGGGGCCGCGCAATGGTGCCGCGCGCCCGTCAATGGTGCCGCGCGCACGTCAAAGGGGCCGCGCGCACGTCAATGGTGCCGCGCGCCCGTCAATGGTGCCGCGCGCACGTCAAAGGGGCCGCGCGCACGTCAATGGTGCCGCGCGCACGTCAAAGGGGCCGCGCGCACGTCAACGGTGCCGCGCGCACATCAATGGTGCCGCGCGCACGTCGAAGGTGCCTCGTGCACGCCAATGGTGCCGTGTGCACGGAGCGGGGTGGCTGGGAGCATGCGCCGAAGCAAGCCCTGCGGGAATAGCCCTGGCACCGGGCGCTGTGCCATCTGAACCCCGTCTCTCTGCCCGGCTGGGGCGACGTGGACCCGTGAGGGGGTGCAGCGAAGGTTCCAGAAAGCCGCTGAAAACGGGACGTCAGTCTCCAGCTGCTGAGCACGGCGGGTGAGCCGGCTTCCCGAGGAAAGGCGGGGAGAGGCCGGGATGGGACTCCCACCTGCGTGCCCGGGTCCGGTTCAGAGCGACGCGGAGCAGCAGAGGACCCCAGGGGCCCGTGTCCGGCAGCCGGGGTGGCTCTGCTTGCGCACAGCTGACGCGCACCGAGACCGCCGTGCCCCATGCCCCGCCGCAGGTTGAGCGCGTCCCTGGTGTCTCCCCACCGAATGCAGGTGCACCTGCTCAACAGCGCAGCCCCCCAATGCCCTAGACACTGCTGCCTGACCCACGGTGGGCCCGTCGCACGTGATGCAGAGCCACTGAGGCCGAGGGAGGAAATGGCCACCGCAGGGTGTCCGCACCGTGCACAGCACCCAGGAAGCTGGACCAGGTCCCCAGTCCGCTCTCAAACCCGAGCGATGGGATGGGAGCCTGACGCCCGCATTGGAGGGATGCAGACCCCGCTTCAGGGGGAAGGACTGAGTGAGTCATTACTGGAGACCGGCCGAAGCCCAGGGTGACGGGGGTGGCCTTCGGGCTGACCGCGTGACCCAGGAGAGCGGAGGCAACTCTGACTCCCTGGGTCCCAGATAACGGGTCTGCTTTCCTGCAGGACATACACCCCTTTCTGCAGACCGAGGTCACCTGCCCTGCTCCCGTCTCCCCGTCACGGTGCTGCCGTGCTTGAGGCCGGGCGAGGGGTCCCCGGGCAGGCTCGGGGGACCATTGCAGAGTCTAGCCGGAGAGGACAATGACCCACGTACAGTTCTGCGAAGTTACATAATACGACGCCCCACCGTAACAGAAGAATTAAACAGCCTCTGCTCCCTGAGAACACAGACACTTGCGGGGGAGGTGGATGCACTCACTCACGGCTGCGACAGAAATCTGTGAAGTCAGGCGCGCTTGGTGTACCTTCCCTTTCACACTGAAGTAAAGCTGTGTTCCCAGTGTGCAGATGGACACCTGATGATGTATAAGAACTGACCAGAAGCTCTGTCTGAATGCCCGACGCACATTTTTTACAGCGAAAAGTGGTAAATCAATTTTCTAAGTTGACATAGTCTATTTATCATTTTATGCCTAATGGTCCTCCTAGGATAAATTGTCGTAAGTGCTATTCACTGGAGAGTTAGCACAAATGACCTTTTTAAAAAATTTTTTTTCTTTATTGATGTTAGAGAGAGAGGAAGGGAGAGGGAGAGAGAGAGAGAAACATGGATGAGAGAGAACATTGACTGGCCGCCTCCTGCACGCCCCCCCCCCCTCCCGGGGATCGGGTCCACAACCTGGGCATGTGCCCTGACCAGGAACCAAACCGGCGACCTCCTGGTACAGGGTCGATGCTCAACCACTGAGCCACACTGGCCGGGCACAAATAATCGTTTTTATCAAAATGGGGGAGGGTGAAATGGCTTGTCTCCGCGGGGGCTCAGTGACGCACCTGTCTCGTGGAATCAGGCGTTGTGACGTCGGAAGGCCTACGAAAGCTCATGGCTCGTCCCAACTGCAAGGGACCCCATCCACCAAGGACTAAAGGATCAGATGGATCGTACATCTAGGTATAAAATCTAGAAGCACAGCACTCTGAGGAGAAGATACAGGCACAGTTCTTGGAGGCCCCACAGCACAATCTCAATCCCACATCCATTCTGCATCCATTTTAACTAACAGATTGTTCTTTGAATCATTCTTTCCTGCACTTTGCATAGCTGGACATTTTTGTTTAGATGCTAGACGTCGTGTCTTGTACCTTTTAGACACTAGACATTTATGTTATTCCTGTAAATCTTTTCAAGCTGTATTATTGTCCATTCAGTTACTTGGAAACAATTTGCAACTTTGGGTCTTTTACGATTGGTTAGAAATGTGCTGAGCCGTGCTCAGGATTATTTATTGCCCACGATTAAGGCAAGGTGTTTGTGAAGACCCGGCCCTGCGCCCCGTGAACGGTTCCTTCCGAGTCTGCGTGATGGACGCAGGCCCTCGCTCCAGCCGAGTGGGAGCCCCACGCACTCCGCCCTGGAATCATCTCGGGCGCTGCTTTCTGTGCTGCCATTTGGCCGGATTTGCACCCAGACCTCTGCTGCATACTCAAGGGGGCCCTCGGAAAATCTCTGGGGACTCTGCCTGAAACGGCAGCGCCTGCCTTGGAGTGGAAGTTAGGGGTCCGGCAGCAGAAGGGCCCAGAACAGCTGCATCATCGTGCTAATTGCCGCTCCCTTTCGGGGGAGCAGCTCCTTAATGTCGCTCTGGCTCCGGAACGGTCCCCTGGCGACCACGAGCAGCGTGCCTTGGAGACCGGGGGAGAGGATGAACGTGCCATCGCGAGGCTCCATAAAGGGGGCACCCCGTGTGCGTCCCGGGTACGCCGCTGACGCTGCAGCCGGCCCTGCCGATGGCCACCTCGGGGCCAGAGCCGTGACCTCCCTTTCGGCGTCAGCGACGACAGAGCTCCGCCGGTCAGACGGCCTGAAACGGGAGATCAGGAGGGAACTGAGGCGCGGACAGACACACAGTTGTGACATCGGCTTGACAAGTAATTGCCGGTCTGGGCAGGGGCACAGGAAGGCTTGCATAGTCGCAAAGTCCATCTGCTGAGCTCGTGGGCGAGTTTTGGGAGAAGGCTGGTAGGCTCCTCGGCCCCGAAACCGAAGTCTGGGCAGTCTCTGTCCCTGTCCCGGCTTCCCATGCACAGGACGCCATCTCCAACCTCCACAGACATCGGGAAAGACATTAGGTTTTTCCTCCAAAGTCTCCCACACACGACACAGCGCGAGACACAGTATCTCCGCAGCGTGGCAGAGGGCTCGGACCCTGCTTCCGCCCGCCTTCCCCGACCCGCTCACCCTCTCTGTCTGTCTGTCCTTCTCCTCCCTCCTCCCTGCTTCTAAGGCTAATCCCCCAAACATTTAAATTCACATAATCTTTCAGGACCTTTTGAACTCGCATCTGCGTTTATGATCCTAATAAGCATGGTTGCCCCCGAGGGGACCAGGTGGGCCCAGCCCCCTCCAGGGAACAGGGAGGAGGAAGGACGTGGTCTCCCACCCATGAGCACTCACCCCATCTCTGTCCTTTTAAGAGAAGCGCAGTCTCTCGGGAGAAGAGACCCCTCCTGGCGTGTTTTTTGGATGACCGGCCGCACCGCCTCTACAGAAAATACACACGGGCCCTCGTCTGGAAAGAACGCATTCCCGTGTGTTTGGTTTGCTTTGGCTGTTTTCTTTTTCTTTTTAAAATATTTTTGCTTTATTGATTTCAGAAAGAGAGGAAGGGAGAGGGAGAGAGAGAGAGAAACATGGATGAGAGAGAACATCGATGGGCCGCCTCCTGCATGCCCCCTACTAGGGATCGGGCCCACACCCTGGGCATGTGCCCTGACCGGGAATCGAACCGGCGACCTCTCGGTGCAGGGTTGACGCTCAGCCACTGAGCCGCACCAGCTGGACTTTGGTTTTGAATGTGAATCTCCTGGCTTCCTCCACAGGGCTGAGATGTAGAAACACCCAGGCTCGGTTTCTCAGAAGTATCCCTGATTTGCAGCACCCGGACTGAGTCCTAATGCAGCAGCCCACCTAACCCACCACGGGGCCCTTGGAGGGGGACCATTGCCCATTGCTTTTCTCATGGAGACGCACACACACTGAATAGGATGGCCACGGGGGACGTGCATGCGGCACATTGACGCCTGACACTGTTCTTCCCGGGAAACCCGGGTGCATGTGGACCCCGAGGGTAAATCGGGGCTCGGGGTGGGGGCAGGAGGCCGCCCGTCAAATAGATCAGAGGTGGCGTCCAGTTTCCGTACACGAACTCTCGGGAGTCTGTCGCCGAGGAGAAGTGAGGATTCCCCTTTCCTGCAGCTCCACAGCCGGTGGAAGAAAGTCTATTGTCACTTCTTCCTGTGCCACCGGCAAAGGCTGTTTGGATGTGGGCAGACGGACCGGATGAGCCTGGGCCAGGCCAAGGGTCTGCTGTCCGCGCTCGGCCGCGCCCTGCCGCGGGCAGAAGGAGGCCGCCCCTGTCTCGGGGTCTCTGCAGCTGCCCGCAGCAGCCTCCGGGGCCAGACCCTTGGGGTGTCCCCTGTTCCCCGCCGTGCACAAGCACGGTGCACACAGCTCCGTGACCGCACCCGACGTGCTCGGCGCCTCCTTGAGTTTCAGTTCCAGGAACATGCTCTCCTGGGCCCTCTCATTGTGACGATGATGTCGGCAATAATGACACCTGCACACTATGTAAACGGAGAAGACCCGACGTTGGCAGTGGGAGCTGAGGGGCTGGGGCCGAGGCCCGACCGTGGTCCAGCGCACCCATGGCTGTGGGGCGGGCGCAGGGGTTTGGGAAGAACTGAAGCCAGAGGACCAGAGCCGCGGCCCTGCAGGCGGTGCACAGACCCCTGTCACCACCCTGTTCTAGTCTAGGCCACCTCGCACCCAGCCCTGGGAGACCTGTCCATGCTGCTAGCACCTGGGTTCATCGGGAGCACCCCTGGCTGCACGACTGAGAATCCGGGGAGGTCTCAGAACCTGCTCCCTGTGGGTGGCCCCACTGCGAGGGGGTGGGAAGAGGCAGAACTTGGAGCTGCGCTTCTCAAGCTGTTCATGCCCCCCCCCCCAGCTTTACAGACACGCGGGACACACAGCTGTGTGTGAGCAGAAGGTGCACGGCCTGATGGCTCACTACACTCATAGACTGTGGGATGCCACCCCCTCCGGTCAGCTGTCACCTCACCACGTCCCATCATGACACGTCTCTTGTAGGGTGAGAACGTGGATGGCCGACTGTTAGCGGCACCCCGGGCACAGCTCACTACAGTGGACCCCGGACACGTGCTGCACAGCGCGTTCCTGGGCTTCCTCGTCTTACCCTGGAAGTCTGTCCCCTTCGACCACTTCTCCCGTGTCCCCCCAGCCCCGTGACCACCATGCTGCTCCGGGGGTCTGTGCATGTGTCTTCATTTCTTTAGAGTCCGTAAATGAGTCAGATTACACAGTGTGTGTCCTTCTCTGACTGATTTCCCTCAGTCATGCCCTGCAGATCCACCCATGTGGTTGCAGACGGCAGATTTCTCCCTTTCTTATGGTGGAGTGATGTTCTTGTGTGTGTGTGTGTGTGTGTGTGTGTAAGTGAGTGTGTATATGTGTGAGAAACTGAGTGTGAGTGTGTGTGTGAGACTGTATGTAAGCATGTGTGCGTGTGTATGAGTGTGTGAGTGTGTGTGTATGTGTGTGTGAGATTGTGTTTAAGCATGTGTGTGAGTGTATATGTGGAAGAGTGTGTGAGGCTATGAGTGTGAGTGTATTAGGTATGTATGTGTGTGTGGTGATGTGCAAGTGTGTCTGAGTGTGGGTGTGTATGTGTGTGTGAGCATGAATGTGTGTATGTGTGTGTAGCTGTGAGTGTGTAAGCATGTATTGTGTGTATAACTATGTGTGAGTGTCTATGTATGTGTGATTGTGTGATTGTGTAACTATGTGTGAGTGTGTAACTGTGTGGGTGTGTGGGACTGTAACTGTGCAAGTGTGTAAACATATGTGTGAGCATGCATGTGTGAGTGTGTAACTGAGTGTATGCATGTCTGTGTGAGTGTGTAACTATGTGTGAGTGTGTAACTGTGAGTGTGTGGGAGTGTAACTGTGTGCAAGTGCGTAAGCATATGTGTGAGCATGTATGTGTGTGACTGTACGCATGTCTGTGTGAGTGTGTAACTGTGTGTGTGAGTAAGTATGTATGTGTGAGTGTGTGAGTCAGTCTCCTCTTCACCCCCTGATACATAGACACTCGAGTCGTGGTGTCTTGGTGACCGTGCACACGGCTGCAGCGAACGTGGGGACACAGGTACTTTCCAACTTGGTGATGTCATTTTCCCCGGAGGAGTGCCCAGCGCGGGACTGCTGACCCCGAGGTGGGGACATTTGGAGCATCCCAGCAGCTGTGCCGGGCTCCCTCTCGCCACGTCCTCGCCAGCTCTCGTCTGGATGCACCGGTGGCAGCCGTCCTGGCCGGTGTGAGGTGACCGGCCAGGTGCTTGGGGTCTGCCTTTGCTCCCGGGCGCCAGGGACTCGCGGCCCAGAACCGCCCTGCTGCTGCGGAGGGAGCGGGATTCCGTGGGGACAGCTCTCGGACCCGTGCCAGAGGCCAGGGACAGCAGGGTGCAGACAGAAGTACTTGTCAGCTGAAGGAGATACGATCTCGGGAGCTCACTAATCCTATTCCTGCAGCGCCCGGCTGCCCGGCCGAAGGCCTTTCTGTCCCGATCACAGGCTGGCGTCACAGATGTCTCGGACGCTCGGACATGCCGAGGGGCCTCTGTTATCTCCACCGGCCACGGAGGAACCGAGATAAAAGGGTTAAGTGGTTTCACCCAGAGGGTGGAAGAGGAGAATTACTTCATGGACAGTCTCACCGTTATGGTGTACAGCTTGGAGACACGAGCAAATGCGTTGATATGTACATGTGCATGCAACACGCACGCATGCATGCATGCGCACGCATATATGCATGTGCACACACACACACTCCCATTCCCCAGCTAGAGGAGTGTGCTAGATGCTGCATTATTTCACTTTCAAAGCGTTGATATGCACATGTGCATGCAACACACATGCATGCACACACATGCATGCATGCATGCACACACATGTATGCATGTGCACACACACACAGTCCCATTCCCCAGCTGGAGGTGTGTGCTGGATGCTGCATTATTTCACTTTCAAAACATAGGTCCCCTGGATGAAGACACCTGTGTTGCCATCTGAGCACCTACCCCCGAGGCGTCCGGGGCTCCTGGGTCAGAGCACAGCTGTCGAGTTCTCCATGAACATGGATCGCACAGGGGAGAGACCTATGCGATGTCTTTTCAAACCGTGTGTGTGGGATTTGAGCCCCTGAGAGAGAGAGAGCGGAGGCCGCATGGGAGAGATCCCGCTGTGAGGAGGGACGCCGCCAGGGGATCCAGGCGGGACAGCCGTGGGCGCCGGCTGCAGGGTGCGCGCAGGGTGCCGCTTGCCCAGCCCCGGCCCTGCCTCCTGCCTCCTCCCGCAGGCTCAGGGCTGCGTGCCTAGGAGTGTCCTGCTGACCGGGAGGATGATGGCGGTGATGAGGGAAACCATCCACCCCTGCAGAGAAGGCTGGCCGACATGCTGTGCTTGTCCCTGTGGGACTTACAGCAAGGGAGGGCAGGAGGGACGGAGGACCTGGGGAGGGAGGGAGGAGGGAGGGAAGTGTTACAACCCAGTCATTCTCCATCCGCTAGAAGAAGGAACCTCTCCTGGGTTCCTTGAGCCCGAGTTGTTTTTGCAAAAATTCTTGAAGAGGAAGGTACACATCAGCCAGGACCACAAGGGTATTGACCATGAGCTTAACTAATCAGGAGATGCCAGACGGGGCGATGAGACATTCAAGGCTGGGGTCTAGTAAATGTAAAGAAATATAAAATAAACAACGTGTGCAGCTACTAACTGCTGATATCCGCTTCTGTGCACGCAGCTTGCTTGCTCTGCTAAACTCTTGAGTAACCCCTGCCCTATGTAAGCAACCCTCCCTGAGCTCGGGGCTGCAGTTCTCCTCGGTGTAGGTTGGCTGCAGTCCCTGCGCAGGTAAGAAAGCTCCTAATATTCAAAATTACTTGATGTCTGAGTGAGGATGACTCTTCTGGGTTACAACAGAAGGAAGGGTGAGGAGGGGATCAAACGGACCTCTTGGTGCAGGGTCAACACTGAACACTGAGCCACACCAGCCGGGCACAGTATCATATAGTTTAAACCTCTAGACCTAAACTTAAGACCATGTGAGAGGGGTTTGAGATCAATAACAGTAGCTATTGGGGCAGCAGGGGTCCAGGCGGGGCCCAGACGGGGTTGCGATGAGGAGACAGGCGATGGGCGTCTGGGAGACAGGACGGGACAGGGACGTCCCCGCAGGAAGGCGTTGCTCTGGGTGCAGATACCAGGACCCCAGGGCGCGGACTCAGAACAAGGTGTTTAATCTTCCGTCCTGGGGTCCCCGTCAAGTCCCGTCATCCTCAGACCTGCTCTCTGTCATCTCTGCAGACGGCTCTTGGGGACCCCAGGGAGCTCAGGCCCCATGCAGAGATCACTTTGTCCTGTTTTAACATCCAGAGGTTTGAGGCCTGAGATGGCCCCGCAGTTCCTCTGGGACGCAGCTCTGCCTCCATTTCAAAGGGGCTCTGTTAATACCGTCCCTTAGCGAAGGTCTCCAGCTGGCTTCAGAAACGCTGCCGGCCTCTGCTCTGCTCTGCTCTCTGCATCTGTCTGGGTCTTTTGGAGGAAGTCTCGCGACCACCACATCGAATCCCAGGAGGCAACAGCCATTCCTACTGCCGGCACGAGGCCCACACACCCCATACGGACAGAGCTGTGGGCCGCACTGACGAATTTCATACGATGGACATGATGGTTTGCGCGTGAATTCAAACCTCCCGGTGCAGAGCCCACGGGGCCGTGGGTTGGCGGCAGCATCCGTGTCGTGGCATAATGTTGCAGACTGGTGGCCATTGGGTTCTGATGGTGGGAGGGAAATGGGGCATGCTGGGTGTTGGGGACAGACGTGTCACCAGGGTGCCAGTCCTGGGCCATGTAAAGGGTACCACGGAGGATGGGCATTGGCCCGTCGGCCCCCACTCTGAAGCAGGAGTATCTGGGTTTCTTTCTGCTTGCTCCAAACGCCAGTGGTTCCGCCCAGTCCGTCCTCGGTGGGCTTGCAGAGCAGAGGCGGCCGGGAGTGTGGCTGGTGTGGTAAGCCTGGCGCTCGGCCGGGGGTTGTAGGTGTCCTTCCCCGTGGACCATTCCACCCGCAGTGTGGCGAGACCCAGGCTACGCGGATGTGTCGGCCCGAGTCCTCCCAGAACCTGCCTATGCTCATTGTGTTCTAACTTCCCAACGCTTTCCACCTCGCCTCCATCTGTGCACCCAGAGAAAAGGGAGGAAGAGACAAAATGCAATGGGCTTGTTTTTTAATCATCCAAATAGCTGGACTTCCATGCAAAGACATGTTAAAATTTGACCTCGGGAGAACCTGGGCTCAAATTTCCTCTAGATTGAGTTCTATACATCTACAATGGTGGTTCTTCTTTCTCTTCCTCTACTTCCTCTTTCTCTTCTTCCTCTACTTCCTCTTTCTCTTCTTCTTCCTCTTCTTCTTCCTCTTCCTCTACTTCCTCTTCCTCTTCTTCTTTCTCTTCCTCTACTTCCTCTTTCTCTTCTTCCTCTACTTCCTCTTCCTCTTCTTCCTCTTCCTCTACTTCCTCTTCCTCTTCTTCTTCCTCTTCCTCTACTTCCTCTTCCTCTTCTTCTTCCTCTTCCTCTACTTCCTCTTCCTCTTCTTCCTCTTCCTCTACTTCCTCTTTCTCTTCTTCTTTCTCTTCCGCTTCTTCCTCTTCCTCTACTTCCTCTTTCTCTTCTTCTTCCTCTTCTTCTTCCTCTTCCTCTACTTCCTCTTTCTCTTCTTTCTCTTCCTCTACTTCCTCTTTCTCTTCTTCTTCTTCCTCTTCTTCTTCTTCCTCTTCCTCTACTTCCTCTTTCTCTTCTTCCTCTTCCTCTTCTTCTACTCCTCCTCCTCCTCTTCTTCTTCTTCTTCCTCTCCTTCTTTTCTCTTCCTCCTCCTTCCTTCTTCTCCTTTTTCTTCTCCCTCGTCTTTTTCTTCCTCCTTGTTCTTCTCCTTCTCATCCTCCTTCTTCCTCTTCCTCCTCCTTGTTGTTGTTGTTCTTCTTGTTTTTCTTCGTCTTCTTCTCCCTCCTCCTCCTTTCTTCTCCTTCTTCTTGTTCTTCTTCTTTTCTTCTTCCTCCTCGTCCTTCTCCTTCTCCTTTTTCTTCATCTTCCTTCGAGATTATTCTCACCCATCCTAAATAAATGGGGTCCCGTCCAAATTGGCTAGTGTCACCACACCAGTGACCCTGAACAAGAAAGTTGTCCACAGGCTCACACTGATTCACTGTCACACAGCCACTCGCTGGGTGAATTCATCTCTGTTCGTCTCTTGCGTGCAGCCGGCCCTTCTGTCTGTGCGGCCGCAGAGCAAACTGGCCTACCCCCCACAGTGAAAACAAACCATCCTTATTTTATTCTGTTTAACGGATGCATGCTGTTTTCTTCAAACTCTCTTTGCTTCACTGACTTACAGAGAGGGTACAAAACTGTTTCTTCTCTGTTCTGTGTATCTAACTACCTAGCCCGGGTTTTAGTCCCTCTCTCCTCTACTGAGGTTGTCAAGGCCGTCCCATGACCTGCATGGCTCACACTCATGACCCTGTCTTCTCCTGAGTTATAGGAAGGATATCCCAAGCCCCTTCGCTGACGAAGGTCCTGGCCATGCCGAGTTTAGACCCGCGACGCCCACACTTACACCACGTCCATGCTTTTATTTCTGTGGTCGGCATTGGCTATTGTTTGGACGTTCTAAGTGTTTTCCTTGGCTCTGCACTTCCTGAAGTTGTTTATGTTCCATGTGCTAGAGATGTCTCTTTTCTAACGGAGACATCACTGGGATAGAACATTGTATGAGTTTCAGGTGTGCAACATCATGATTTAATATCTGTGCATATTGCCCAATGATCGCACGATATCCAGTTAATAGTTATCACCGCGCATCGTCATCATGTTTTATTTCCCGCGATGACCTCTTTTGAGATCTACCGTCTTGGCAACTTCTGGATATGCAATTAGTGTTGCCAACTCTAGCCACGACGTTGCACGTTCTATCCCCAGGAACTATTTAGTTTATGACGGAGAGTTTGTAGAGATTCTCTCTTTTCCTTCAGATCATGTATGATTTTATAAACACCTGTTTCCATATTTTCAAGCACTGTTGTTTTTGCCTTTACCTCTCTCTCTCTCCAGGTTCATGGAACCACACATGAAAAAATGTGACTAGGTGCCGTGGCCGGCGTGGCTCCGTTGGCTGGGGGTTGTCCCAGGTGCCGGAAGGTGGCCGGGTTCATTCCCAGTCAGGACACATGCCTGGCTTTTGGGTTCGATCCCTGGTTGGGGTACCAATGGATGTTTCTCTCTGACATCGATGTTTCTCTCTCTCTGTCTGTCTCTCTCTCTCCCTTACTCTCTCCAAACATGTCCTCAAGTGAGGTGTTTTAATAAAAAAGAATGCATGTGCTTAAAAAAATATGAGTAAATAATGACTTTGTCAGCCTGACTAGTGTCAGGCTGCATGGAGATCTCTTCACTAGAAGCTCAGACGGTCTGTTCCTGCTCACGTCCTTACCCTCGTGAATTGATACTGTGTTCAGGTCTCACGAGCACACTGTGCTGATTGGCCCAAACCCTTCGACTGTGGGACTTGGGCATCACTGCGTGTTCTCACGGTCATGGGACACGTGGGTTCATTTCACTCCCCTGCACAGCTCAGGGAGAGACAAAGCCCCCGCATGAATGACGTCCGGTCCCTTTCATTGCTTCGACATAGCGTTTTCAATCCACCACAACACGGGAAGTGGGCCGGTAGGCAGTGTTCTAGGCCCAGTCACCAGAGATGGACACCAGCCTTGGGGGTCAGCTGTCTGGTGTGGAGAGGAAGCACGCACCCTGGAGTAGCTTCGTGGTGTGGCCAGAGGGGCCCCTGCTCCCGCCCCTGCAGTGCTTGTCTGTGGGTGTGGCAGCCGCTTCCCAGAGACCGGGCAGTGCTGGTGCCCGGCGGACGTCCTGCCCGGGGTAGATCCAGCGCGCTTTATCCCCGTCCTCGTCGGCACACGGAACTGCCCCTGTGCACTGGACGACAGCCGCACGGGCCCCGGCGGCGTTGGCCTCTGACGGCTTTGCAGGGGCCCCAGGAGTACGAGCATCATTAGTCGCGGATAGCGGTCGGCACAAGCCCTTTCCGCCGGGTAGCTCCGTGCCCTTCCTTTGATCCCGGACGGGGATCAGAGGACTAATCCGGACGCCTGTCTGCCAGTCGGCCCGGCGCCGGCATCGGGACTTGGACGGCGAGGCCCGTTTCTGTGCCAAGTGAGTTCTGTGCCTGTGAGGGCAAACCGAGCACGGTTTGCAGCCAGGCTGCCGCTCGGTCTGTTCACAGGATGGATCTGCTGAGACGGACGGGCCCCGGGCAGCCATGACGTATCTCCCAGGTGCCTCGTCCTCGGGCATAATGGAGGAAGAACAGGGGCCATGCCCGCCGAGGGGGCGCTCACCTTCGCCCCCTTGGGGTTGACGACTTGTGTTGGCACGGCTGAGGCCTGCCCAGGAGGCCCTGTCCGCACTCTGCATTGGATGCGTATGACGTCCTTTGGCCTTCACCGTGACGCCGGGGAAACTGAGGCACGCTGCCATGGAACAGAGCTGGGATGTCGGCCGCAGATCCTGGCGTCCTCTGCATCATCAGCTCTTTGTCCACCCCACCCCCACCCCCGACGGAAAACCTGATGCAGGTCGTCACCGAATCGACGACTCTGCGCACCAAACCAGCACCCGTGGGTGGAGGTTGTTCCTCTCGCCCAGGACAGAGACACCTGCAACCCCACGGAAAGCAGGCACAGGGCGTGAGGAGGCGGTTCTCCGAGGAGGTGCACAGAGGGCCGAGCAGCCGCACCATGAGATGCTCCCGGCACGGGTCTGCCCACGGGGAGACACCCCGTCACGCTCATGAGGAAGGCGCTCGTGAAACACGACAGACGGAAACGGGACCCTGTGCACAGTCAGAGCCCCTCCCACCGTTCAGATGCAATGACCCCGGGACCCAGCCGTCTCATTTCTGGGTACACACCCAACGAGTGCGAGGCGGGGTCTGGAGAGACGCATGCACCCACATCCACAGAAGCCTTCTGTGCAAGACCCGGAGGGGGGAGGCACCCCACTTCCACTTGGGGGGTGATGGGTAGTAAAGGTGAAATGAACACCCTCGAGCATATAATTCAGCCTCAAACACGAAGGACATTCGGGCATCTGCTGCAACATGGACGACATGAGGACATTCGTGTGAGTGAAAATGTCCAAAAAGAAATTATGGTAGGATTCCAGTTATAGGAGGGACCTAGAGTGGTCAAAACTCGGGGGACAGTGAAGGATGCCAGGGCAGGGGCACGGGCGGGGACAGGGGAGGTTTCGTTTTATGGGGACAGCATGTGAGTGTGGTAAGGTGGCACATGTCCTGAGGGTGAAGATCTAGAAACAGTCCAAGTGTCCATCAGTAGACGAGTGGATAAAAAAGCTGTGGTACATGTACACAATGGAGTACTATGCAGCTGTAAGGAAGAAAGATCTCTTATCCTTTGAGACGACATGGAGGGACCTGGAGAGTATTATCCTAAGCGAAACAAGCCAAGCAGAGAAAGACAAATATCATATGATGTCACTTATATACGGAATATAATGAACATAACAGTCTGAGGAACAGGGTAGACCCAGAAACGTGGAAGTGGGGTCAATCCCCAGAAGAGGGGGTGGAGGGAGAGATAAACCACAGAACTGATATGCATGTGTGCATGAACAGTGGACATGGACAACAAAGCTGGGGACAGGGTAGGGAAGGAGGGGGAGGGGGGAAATCAGTGGAGGAAAAAGGAGAAACATCTGTCGCAAAAATTAATTAAAAAAAAAAAAGTCCTGGGGGTGCAGGGTGGTGAAGGCCGAACAACAACGGGGCCACTGGACTGCGTGCCTCGGAACCCTCCCTTGAAAATAGTTGGCGTGGTGAATTTCATCCGGTGCGCCCTTCGTCCAATCCTCCCCCCTCCTGCCTCCGCTTCGGCCGTGTCTCCTTCGACACCTTCCTCTCCAAGTCCTCCGGGGCCTGACCGCTGGACGTGTGCCCGCCCCAGGAGTCGCCCCTGCAGACACCTGACGCTGCTGTCTCGACCCCGGGTAGATTTTCAGGGTGCTCACCATCCGGGGCCAGTGACCCCGCGCCTCCAGGAGCTGGCTCAGCCCGTGTGCCGCTGTCTCCGCGCTCAGCACCAGCCGGCCCGCTGCTGCCCCCAGGCCTGTGGAGCCCGGGCCCCGGCGCCCTCCCGCGCGGTGACATTTCCATCCCAGTGCAAACCCGCCGACGCCAGCAGTCCCTCGGGGGCTGAGAGGACTATGAGGCTGCCCTGTGCTTTCATAAGGCGGTCACACAGGGGACCCAAAGAGTGGGTGCCGCTGGAATCCTGCGCGGCTTGACCACGGAGTCAGAACCGCAGGCAGTGGCTGGGGGCTCTGCTCTGACTGCTCCCCCACTTTCAGCTTGCATTTGGCTCTGCATCTGGAGTCCTCTCTTCGTCCTCCAAGAAAAGGCGCATTGTGGTGGGCTGCCGGCCCAGAGGGTGATTACGTCTAGCCACTATGGAATGTAGATGGAGAGGTGTCCGAGGAAGAGTAACTGGATTCACGTCGTATTTTCTTCTGCACGAAGGTCCCGAAGGCTGACTTTAATTCCCCGTCTCGAGCCAGGGGCAGAGAGGGCCCGGGAGCCCCTGTGAATGCAAAGGCTTGTGCAGAACTTCTCCCCCCGCGGCCACGACCCCCGTTTCATGTCTCCTGCAACCAAAGCGAAATGAACGGCTGGGAAGCCTCCGGTGGGGCCGTGGCTCCGTGTGAGCCCGTCCTGCTCTGTGTGCCCAGGCACAGAGGGCAGGACGCTGAGCATATGTCAGGCAGGAGTCTGCACAGAACATGCCAACTCCAGCCCGCTGTGCCCCGGGGACAGGGGCCGGCGTAGAAACCGGCCACAGAATGGACCTGTCTGTCCCCGAGAACAGCAGCCTCCTCAAGGACCCTCCAGCGCCACTTGGGAAGGGGATGGTGTCAGGAAACCAGGGTGGGCTTGGGCACCACACAGGGGTGACCCTCTCCAGTGAGCGTTGATCATGACAATTTCCTAACACCACTGGGCTTCCGTGGCAAAAGGGAAGACCCTTAACACGGGCCTCCGAGGTTGTAAATCGATGAGTTAGTCACACGGTGACTATGCGATTCCCAAGTCGACTCTACATCGATGGTTTCGTAATGGCATTTTTATGTAAAACTGATAAGAAGCGCTCTGGCTGGTGCGGCTCATTGGGTTGGGTGTTGTCCTGTGCGCTAAAGGGTCACCGGTTCGATTCCTGGTCAGAGCACATGCCTGGGTTGTGGCTCATCCCTCAGGTGGAGGCCATGCAGGAGGCAGCCGACTGATGTTTCTCACATCAATGTGATGCTTCTCTCTCTTACTCTCTAAAAATCAATAAATTTTTTAAAAAAAGATAATAATAATAAGCGACCAAACGAATGGTCACCAAAGGGGGTGGTGGGGAGTTGAGTGAAAAGGCAAATGGCAGTATACTCACTATAATGTACAGCTGAACCGAGTATACTAATAGTGTTGTAAGTTTGCATGGTGAGAGATGATTCCCAGAACTAGTGTGGTGATCACGGTGCAGGGTATAAAAATGTCCAGTCCCTACAGTGTACACCTGAAATGAATATACTCACCAATAGTGTCGTATGTTTGCATGGTGAGAGATGATTCCCAGAACTAGTGTGGTGATCACAGTGCAGGGTATGAAAATGTTCAGTCCCTATAGTGTACACCTGAAATGAATATACTCATTAATAATGTCGTAAGATTTCATGGTGAGAGATAATTCCCAGAACTAGTGTGGTGATCATGGTGCAGGGTATAGAAATGTTCAGTTCTTACAGTGTACGCCTGAAATGAGTACACTCACCAATAGTGTTGTAAGTTTGCATGGTGAGCGATGATTATAGAACTAGTGTGGTGATCACGGTGCAGGGTATAGAAATGTTCAGTTCTTACAGTGTACACCTGAAATGAGTACACTCACCAATAGTGTTGTAAGTTTGCATGGTGAGAGATGATTCCCAGAACTAGTGTGGTACTCACGGTGCAGGGTATAAAAATGTCCAGTCCCTACAGTGTACACCTGAAATGAATATACTCACTAATAGTGTTGTAAGTTTGCATGGTGAGAGATGATTCCCAGAACTAGTGTGGTGATCACGGTGCAGGGTATGAACATGTCCAGTCCCTACAGTGTACACCTGAATCGAGTATACTCACGAAGAGTGTACCATGGAGTTAAGATCTCCAAGTCCCCAGGAGGAGGATGCTCTGTGCTGTGTGTTACTCTAATGGAGCCCCACCCAGACTTTCTCAGGTAGTGGCTGAGACGGGATGGGAACCTTCCTTCAGAAGGGCTGTTCTCACATCTCCTTGAGCAGGTGCACACCCAGAAACACACCAGAGCTTGTGTGCACATGGCCAGGGGCACCATCTGTGGTGGTCCATGTACACAGCTCTGCCATGTGGCCTGTGACCTCGGACCATTGCGCTGTCCCTGGGCAGCCTTGATCCTGAGTGCAGCAGGGGCCAGCTCTAGAGCCCTCCCTGACCTCTGCTGCCCCCACCTGTCATCAGGGCTGTTCCCTGTCTTCCTCTAGTCGGACTCTGTGGATGAAACGCTTGGCTGGTCTCTTAGTGTGTCTAAGACGCTCAAAACCTGTGCTTGGAGCTACCTGCAGAGCCAGGGATATGTCCTCCTTTGAGCAGATGAATAGTGACTCTCGGGGGGCGGTTGTGTCTTAGAGATAACGCCCGTGGCCCACACCGAGGGAGAGTGGATGCCCAGTCTGTGCTGGGTGAGGGCCTCTCCCCTACACACTCCCCTTTGCCCACACCCAGCACCCGCCCGTCACCCCCACTGGCCACTCCCCTCCCCACGGGGGTTCCAACATGACTTTCTCCAAAAGAAATACGTTCGGCAAGAGTCCATTGGAAGACACTCTCCTGCACACCACCGTGCGACCCAACCAAGGTCACTCTTGTCCGCACTTGGCGCTCTCAACAGCAGCGTCCCCCCGAGAGAAAATCGGGTGAATGACTGATGGGTGGAGGATCCACTGCTCTGCGTTAGGTCAAAATCAGTCGCCCACAGCGGGTGGGGAACCTTTGTCTCCAAGGGCCATGTGTGTATTTAAAACGTCCTCCGCGGGCCATACAAGATTATCACCTGAAACGGGAGCCTGGTGTACTGGGGCAGCGAATTTGGTGAGGCGCGTGGGGTTACCCGGAGTGGCTTTTGTGGGTGTTGGAGGGCCCACCGCCAAATGGTCCCCACCCCGGTCACAGTGTGTAGCACAGAGCTAGTTCGACGGTTTAGCTCTTCATTCACCTCTGCTGGACAGAGGAGCGAGCTCTGTGCTGAGACAGTGTCATCAGACCTTGCACGTGACCTGAAGGACGCACGGTGGCCCCGCCGCTGACGACGTCTCGGAGGCTGACTAGTTTCTGCAAAGAGAACTGGGTTTACGGCTGGACCAAGGCGTCCGCGCGGGACTCTCGCCACCTCCTGCGTGGCTCACGGGGAGAGGGGCGCCCCGAGGCGGCAGCCGGCAGACAGCACTGACGTGCGTTTGGGGGCGTGCCCCAGGCTGCCCGCTGCCTGTGGACAAGGAGGTCCACGCACACACCCACGGTCACGGCGATGACTTCGGGGGGGACTTCACGGGGGCATTTGCAATCGGACGTCTGTGTGGAGTTGGCGCCCTTTGCATCGCTCTGCTCACAGGCACCCCGCCACCTTCCCACAGACGTGGGTGGGTCCCTGCTATCGGCTGCCGCCCGACAGTGGTATCAGGACAGGTCACCACCCTGCAGGGGGTCCCGGTCCCAATACCCAAGGCGGCGCGTCGGCCGTGCCACGGGAGGCAGCGGTACAAAGTCCCGGAGCCCAGAACGTTCAGCTTATAAACACCCGGCGTCAGCAATGAGGGTCCAGGCTGGGCTGGGGTCCAGGTGTCTCGGACTCCGGCCTCCCCCACAGGGTAGCTCCTTCTGCTCTGTCCCTTGCTCGTGTTGTTATGGGGAACGGTGTGCTGGGATGGCAGACAAATGTGTCTTTTCTGTGCCCTTTGAACAGTGGCTGGTGTGGCTCAGTGGTTGAGCGTGGACCCTGCACCAAGAGGTCGCCGGTTCGATTCCCGGTCAGGGCACATGCCCAGGTTGTGGGCCCATCCCCAGTGCGGGGCGTGCAGGGGGCGGCCAATCCATGTTCTCTCTCATCGACGTTTCTCTCTCTCTCCTTCTCCCTTCCTGTCTCTCTGAAATCAATAAAGAATAATAATAAAAAAAGAACAGTACATGGAAGGAAGGGTCTCCGGGCTGCGGTGGGGGCCCAAGGAGAGACAGTTTTCTCGATGCGGGCTGGGAGTTTGGTGGTTTCCCGAGGGAAGAACTCAACACGATGCGGGCATGTGCCGTGGTGGGGTGCTGGCCACGGGGACCCTGAGGGGAGCGTCTGTCGAAGCAGACTGTCTGGGGAGAAGGGGCTGGTGTCACCTGAAGGGCCATCCCTGGCTGTGAGCGCCCAGGGGCCCCGCACCACCTGCTTCGAACGCACTGTTTCAACTACAGATGCGCTCCGCGCCGCGCCCCTCAGGTGCGCGCAGCGCCGTTAGACGTGTCCCCGCCTCTCCCGGGGGCTCCCCGACGTGTCTGTGCCCGCGAGCCCGCGCAAGGGTGCCACGTAAAACGACGCCCACTTCCTCGACAGGCTCCGGGTTTCAATCACATCCACTCTGTGGAATCAGGCAAGTCGGTGAGAACGTGCGCAGAGGGTGGGCGCCGCTTCCACGCCTGGTCGTAGCGACCCCGCCCTCGCCCTCGCCCGGTGGCCGGTTGGGTGGGTGTGACAGCATCCTGCTCGGAGAATGCGTGGACTCTCCCTCCGTGCGCAAGGGCCATGCTTCTTCGACTTGTTCTTTCTGCAGCTCACTAGTGATGCTCCCTTTTGCATCGGACTTAGTCCCTGGTCGATGTTTCCTTCACCCCTCGCATCTTCAACACGGACGGCAATGCCTCCAGGTCTCAGTGTCCCCGTGGACAGACCGGGAGTGGCCTGCAGTGTGTCTCCCGGAGATGCTGGAGGACCGAGCCCATGGACAGAGCAGCCCGTGGCTCCCGGCAGACCCTCGCTAGTTGGGGTGATCGGTACTGCTGGCCTCCGTTTCTTCGTGGGTGCATTTCTCTGTGCATGAAGCGGTGATGCAGAACCCGCCGGCGCTGGTTTCTCGCACCCGTGGAGATACGTGGGCGCAGTCTGCGGCGACCTCAAGCTCGAGGAGAGACGGCGGCCACGGAGCGTCTTCCCGTGCGTGGCTGCGGACGGGGAACTGCGGAGAGGTGGGGACGCCCAGGAGGCGCACCCCGGGCAGGGCTTCCCAGAGCGGCTGCTTGGACGTCGGCTGCTCCCCTTCTTCCCGTTCACGACTCAACTTTAAGACGCTGGCGATGCTGCACCCCCATAGATCTGCCTGCGTACCTGCGCCTTGTAGGTCCAAGTAAGACAATTTTCTTCACCCCGCGGGCCGGTCTGTGCTGAGGTGCCCACGGTCACACCACGTCTGTCTGTCTGCCCACCTCCCAGTCCAGTGGTTGTCATGCATGTGCGTGTGCCTTGCACGCCTGTCCTGTTCCGTTTGCATGTTCGCCAGGATACCCCGAAGCCCGCGTCTTCCCACCAACACGTGGACTTTCGAGTGTCCTTGGCGTGTCTTTGCAAGTCATTCGTCGCATCCTTCAGATGAAGGGAAAGAACATCCAACCCTCTAAAGTGTGTTTTATCTAAATGATGCATTCGGTGGTCAAAGCCTGGCACTCACCATGAGCCTCGCTGGGTAAGGTGCATGTCAAAAAAAAAAACACGCAAAAAACCTCACTTACGTCTGTTTTTCTATCGTCACTATAGAAGAAATCGTGTTTGTGCAGAACACGGATACAGCGGGAAAGCGTGAATGGGAACGGAGGGCACTCTGGTCCGAGCCCCGAGCAGATGTCATCGTACACATTCCGTGTGGGCACACACAGTATCTGCTGGTCAGGACCGGGGGCCAGGCAACACCTCCCAAATGGTGCGGGTCGCCAAGGCAGGCGAGGTCCCGACAACGTGATCCCCTCGGCTTCCGGGAGGTGCCCTGTGAGGCCGAGGGTGGGGTTTCTGTGCCTGGGGACTTGAGTCACTGACCGTATGACAGTCTGACTTAGGGCGGGGACTGGCCATGCAGAAAACCTGCCGATGTGATTTAGGTGGGGGTCAGGGCCGCGTGGTATCGGCTGGGTTCCCTGCGTGGCTGGAGACCCAGCCACGTGGGCGGCGGGCCAGCCTGCAGGGGGCTGTGCTGCTCCACAGGAGTCTGACTCTCTTCGTGGGGGACACGTCCACGCAGCCTCCCGGTGCCTCTCCCTTGGCGGATGGCCGCCGGCATCGTGGTCAGCCATGTGGACAGCCACACCGCTCCCCTCCGCGCTGGGACTCCTGGCAAATCACTGACCGTTCTGAGGGGGCTGTGGGACCCCAGGAACTGGCAGTCACTGTCGGAAGTGACGGCCGTCTTCGGGCCTGCTGTCTCTCACTGCGGGTGGACAGGTGGGCAGCAAGCTGCAGGCAGGGAGCTCAGACATCACCCAGGACCAGTGACCGCTGGAAATAGCACGTGCAGCACCAGGGGGAGGTCATTGGGGGTGAAGGAATCAGGGAGGACTTCCTGGAGGAGGCGGGCTTCAGTCAGGTGAGGAGGATGAGCGGTATTGGGGGAGGCCCTCGGAGGGCGAGGGCTGTAGCAGCACAAGTTGAGGGCATGGCCCTGGTCGATTTGGCTCAGCGGTAAGAACGTGGCCCGTGGATTGGAGAGTCCCGGGTTCAATTCCCGCCAAGGACACATGCCTTGGTTGCGGTTTGTCCCCGACCCGGTTGGGATTGTGCAGGTGGCAACCAGTCGATGTCTCTCTCGCGTCGATGTTTCTCTCTCTCTCTCCTTTCTTTCTCCTTCCAGTTCTATCTGAAGATTAATGTAAAAATATCTTTGAGTGAGGATTAACCAAAAAAAAAAAAAAGAAGAAGTGGAGGGCACAGATGTTTGGGAAATCCTGTCGCAGAGCACGGATTGGTTCTTTTGCGGGGTGCGCGGCTGTCGGAGGCTGGCAGGCGTCGGACTGAAAAGTGTCCGTGTGCTCGTGAACCTCCCGCTAAAGAACCTGGTTTCTCTTCTGCCTGTGTTGTTCCTGTCTAACCGCGGCCTCGGCAAAACGGGCTTCTTCGCAGAGAGAAATCGGTCGGTCGATATTTAATTGCGAGCGCTCTTGTGAAATGTAATGAGGAAGGGTATATAAAATACGTATTACGGCCCTGGCCAGTTTGGCTCAGCGGTTGAGCCTCGGCCTGCGGACCAGAGAGTTCCGGGTTCGGGTCCCACTAGGGGCACGTACCACACAAAAAGAAAAAAAAAATACATATTGTGTTTCCTCCTACCTCGGAGACACTCAGGGTTGGGCCATCCCTTCATGCCCACCGAGGGCAGCCTCAGGCTCCAGCAGGAGGCCTCTCTGAGGAATGTAGGTTTGTAAGAATTTTTCTTTTTCTGGGAGAAAACAACCCAGATGAAATTATATTACATATACATTGGAAACAGGGAAAAGAAACCCAATAAAAATACGAGCTAAGCCTCACTTTGGGCATTTGAAGAACAAAGACGCTGTTCAGAAACCCACAGGACGCCATCTCTTTGGGAAAATCCTTGTAAAGTCTGCAGCTCGGCTCGTCATGAAGCCCCGAAGGTGCGCCCCACGTTACCTTCGGAACACTTATGACAACGTGTCACAGAAAGAAAGGACGGTCCCCACCCCCTGTGCTCTGTGCAAATCAGCAGGTGCAGCCGATTGCTCGCCGGGGCGTTCCACGTTCCAGGCAGGGTGTTTCCCGGGCAACGCGCAGGAGAGCGTGATGAGGTCACAGGAGCCCGCAGTGGAGCACAATGACGTCACGGGAGCCGGCAGCGGAGCACATGACGTCATGGGAACCGAAATAAAAGCTGAAGCTTCCCCTCCCCAGGACCCCAGTCCTACTTTCCGAAGTGACGCTAAGTGTGAACCCCACTGTCCTGCTTTTGGGGTGCATCCACTTGCCCAGGGAATCCCAATGTTCCTTCACTAAGCAACTGATGCTTCAAACCCTTGTTTTCGGATACATTTGGGGAAACCAGAATTCCTTGGCACTTTTAATGAGGTTCTGAGCAGGAGCCCAATGAGCCGGCAGGAGGAACCCCCCACTTGGGGGAAGATCGGCCTCTCTGGTCTATTCACCTTCAACGGATTGGACGAGACCCACCCACATTAGATAGGGTAATTGTCTTCATTTCTATTTATTTGTATTTTTTAGATATGTTTGTGCATTTTTAGAAACAATGAGAGATAGGAACATCAAAGCGAAAGAGAAACATCCATGGGCCGCCTCCTGCACGCCCCCCACTGGGGATCAAACCGCAGCCCGGGCCTGTGCCCCGACCGGGATCGAACCTGGATCCCTCCGACCATGCGACGGGGCTCAGTGCACTGAGCCACATGCACGGGCAAAATCTACCTATTTAAATGCCCATGTTATTAGAAAACATGCTCCCCAAACGCACGGAATGACGTTGGAGCCACAGGGTCCGGAAGAGGAGGGCGTCAGTGTCAGGACGGGGTGACACGCTGGGACCCCACCTGGGCAGCGGACGCTCTTAGGACACCTGGCAAGGCTGCCGCCGTCCCTGGCGAGGGCCGAGGGAAGTCCGCCCGCAGCCCCCCGGGAAGGAAATCCCCCCAGAGCTGTGCGCGTGAGCTTGCCGGGGTGGCTCTCCTGTCCCGAGACCCTGCGCGTCCAGGACGTGCCCACGGCTGAGGAGGGCAGATGTCTCCGTCGGAAGGGTGCTTGGGCTTGCTCTGTGGTCAGAATGCGGGGGTTCCCGAAGAGCCGGGGGCAGAAGAGATCCCGAGAAAGACCCACCAGCTGGAGAACCGAAGTGCAGGGTTGTCCCGTGCGCCCAGGTGCGCGGAGTGCGCGTCGCCATGGAGCCCGCGTCGCCATGGAGCCCGCGTCGCCATGGAGCCCGCGTCGCCATGGAGTCCACGTTGCCTTGGAGTCCGCGTCGCCATGGAGTGCGCGTCGCCATGGAGTCCGCGTCGCCATGGAGTCCGCGTCGCCATGGAGTCTGCGTCGCCATGGAGTCCGAGTCGCCATGGAGTCCACATGACCGACAGAACGGAGTAGAGCTTAGCAGAGCCGTGGATCCTGTGGTTTCCATGTGACGAGAACGAGCCACGGAAACGAGCGATGGGCGGACGGGAACGTGGGCTGCGTTCCTTTTCCGGGGTGTCCCAGCTCCGTTCACCTGGGAGGGCCTGAGCGAGCCCCGAACCCCCGATGAACACGGGTCGTTGAGCGTCTCCCTGGCGGAGCGGGAAGCAGACACGTGGCCGTGTGGCCGTGGTCGGCTGCTTCGTGGGGGGGGGTCTCACCAAGAGCCTCAAACTCCTGCTGCGGACCAGAGGGTCACCTAGGCTTGGTCAGAATGGGGGGGGGTTCCCATAGAACCGGGGGCAGAGGAGACCCCGAGAAAGACCCACCAGCTGGAGAACCGAAGTCGAGAATTGCCCCGTGGCGGCTGTGCGCCCTGGTGCGTGGAGTCCGCGTCGCCATGGAGTCCGCGTCGCCATGGAGTCCGCGTCGCCATGGAGTCCGCGTGACCAACAATGCTGCCGGAATGCCCCAGCCGGCCCTCGCGCTGACATTATTGTGACAGACAATGACCCACTGACTGC
Organism: Molossus molossus; assembly: GCF_014108415.1. Taxonomy (NCBI): domain Eukaryota; kingdom Metazoa; phylum Chordata; class Mammalia; order Chiroptera; family Molossidae; genus Molossus; species Molossus molossus. The sequence goes on from NW_023425355.1 coordinate 145,732,946, forward strand.
AGCCGACCCTGAACCCCGGACTCAACGACCTGCGCTCCCACGATGTCACACACCCGAGCAGAACGGCTCTCCGGTGCGCACAAGACAGGCTTCCCGGGGCGCCCACAGCGCATCCCACCAGCGCCTGAAGCCCGCCTGTCCGTCAGCACCTGGCGCTGCGTAGCGTGGGGTGCCTGTCCCCCCTCCAAGGGTGGGAACCTCAGCAACAAAAATTCCCACGATCTGCAACACGCCTTTGCCTGGGCACGAACTCCGTCCTTGGGTCACGACTCCTTGGGGGGAGAGACTTTGCGCCGGGATGAGAGAAACCTGGAGCCTGAGACAGCGCGGTAACCCGAGGGCTCCCCGGGCAGAGAAGGACGGTGACTCCTTCTGTGCCCCTCGGAGTCCCGGTGCAGACTGGAGACGTGTGGGCAGGAGCGCAGTCGGGGTGCATCTGGAAACCTGGACATGCACCTGCCTGGTGGGAGGCCCTGCCCCAGCACGGGCTGGGTTCGAGTCCAGCCCCAGAGCACCGGCTGGGTCCGAGTCCAGGACGCTCTCCCCAGCAGCAGGGACACGAAGGTGCCCTTGCACTTTGGATGCCCACAGGTGAGCCGGTCCCGAGAGGAGGTCGAGGACTCGTCTGTCCACGTGGATTCGGCTGCTGGGACAAAGTCCTCCCCCTGGGCGGTTTAACATGACAGAAGTTTCTTCTCTGATGGCTCAGGACGCCCAGAGTCTGAGACCCGGGTGTGAGCAGGCGGATTCCTCTGAAGGCTGAGGGCAGAGCCCTTCCGGCCCCCCACTACCGGCTTTGGGGGACCCCCCTGACTGTCCACCTGGGCAGCACCACTGCCCCCTGCCCTGTCGTCAGACTTCCCCATGCGCCCCTTGGTCCTCCCCTCTTCTTACAGGAGCTGAGAGCTGGACCCCAGGCATCTCCAGGTTCTCAGCTCATGCCCTCTGCACAGACCCCACACAGACCCCGCACAGACCCCGCAGAGACCCCGCACAGACCCACACTCACGTTCCGAAACGCCGCATGGACATTCATGTGGTGGGCGCCCCGCATCCTGTGGGGAACAGAGGGCATCGGAACCCCGCCTCCAAACACCATGGCACGTCGGCACCGAGATCATTGTGAGCTTTAGGCACCCGGGAGCAGCCGACGCAGGGAGACCCCAGTGCCCCCCGAGCAAGGCTGCCCTGTGGGCGCCCCTGTGTTCTCCCGCAGGGCAGAGATCTTGTCACCGGAGACAGAGGGGCTGCTCTGAGCTGGGTCCGCACGGGCCCCTCCGACAAACACCCCTCGTCCACAGCTGTCCCCAAGTACCCTTCCTCCGTTTACCCCCAGACACGCAAACCCCTGGGCTGTGTCTCAGCACGTCTCGGAAGTGGTTCCCTTCCTCATGGCCTGCACGCTCTTGGATCACCCTGCTTCTCTGGGGTCCTCCCTGCTTCTTTGGGGTCCCCCCCCGCTGTGTGAAGGCCTCTGTGACCATAAATCTGTCCTTCTCACCGTTCATGTCTTCCAAACGTTCAGGTCACAAGCCTCCCTTACAGAATCTAAGAGGGAATGATTGTGCCCCAACATGCCCAAAGGTGCGCAGTGCTGTCCTGAAGGCCCCCCCAGAGCAGGACGCAGAGGAAACAGCCTTGGTGAGGATTCTCCCAGCCCTCATGGTCTGCGCCGTAGGCACACGCCCCTGTCGCCGCCAGGGCACCTCGGCGTGGGCCAAAGCAAGCGGCGTGGGCTCCTTGGCTCCCGCGCACACTAGGGCTTGGGTAGCCCCCCAGTGGACAAGAAACACCTTCCTCACGGAGCGAGGCGTCGGCCCGGGGCCGAGGACACCAGGCTCAGGGTCTGTTTCTGGGTCTGCGCGGGCAGCTTGGGGCGCAGAGTTCCGGGGACCCTGGCAAGCCTGCTTTCTTCACCAGGGCAGCCGGTGTCAGGGAGAGAACCCCCAAACAGCAGGACCCTGAACCTCCCCAGCTTTGTGGAAAGGGGGCTGAGGGAGGGACGTCTGTTTTCCCTAAGAACCCTCCCTCCTCTGTGACCTGACAGGTGCCTCAGTCAGAAGCTCGATGTCAGGTAGTTAACCAAATGCCCGACCTTTGCAAATGGACGTCTTCCAGGGTGCTCCGCCGGACCCCAGACCACGCTCCCTCCGCGGCCCCGCACACGCGAACTCTCTGACGGGTCTCAGGTTGTGGAAAAGCACATTTGTCATTTCAGAGCTGCCAGAGGCTCGGGCCTGTGTGGGTCCCCAGCTGCAGGCTGCTAGAACTTTCCTTCTTGGCTGTAGCTCAGTTCTTTGCATAGGGCACGTCGACGGGCCGACTTCACCGATCCTCCGGCCCCGTAACGCCCGTGGCCCTGTTGTAGCACGCAAGCCATGGGCACTGTGTTAACAAATAGGGGTGGCCGTGTGCCAATAAAACTTTATTGACAAAACCAAACAGAGGGCCGGATGTGCCCGAGGGCTTAGCTTAACCCGCGCTATAAACCGTTTGTCATGCCAAGTCGGGAACAGGGTTCTGAAGACCCTTTATTTCACAGGGCAAAAGAGGGGCAACACCAGCACCCCGAGATCCCGGCCTGTGCACCCACAGCTGCCCCAGCAGGTCCGTTATTTCCCCAACTCAGCGAACAGAGCCACACAGAGCAAGAGCTGACTTGCTGTCGAAGATGCCAGGTGCACAAATGATCGTTTATAAATCTCCTTTGCATTAAAAAAATAATAAATTTTCTTTATTGATTTGAGAGAAAGGGGAAGGGAGAGGGAGAGAGATAGAAACATGGATGAGAGAGAACATGGACTGGCCGCCTCCTGCACGCCCCCCACTGGGGATCAGGCCCGTAACCTGGGCCTGTGCCCTGACCGGGAATCGAACCGGCTACCGCTTGGTGCAGGGTCGATGCTCAACCATGGGGCCACACCGGTCGGTGTCTCCTTTGTGTTTCATAAACATATCGATGGGGTTCCTGCTTGAGCAGCTGTTGGGAATTCTCGAGTTGTTTTCTCGGGGCGACGTCTCCAGGCTGTGATGAGCAATGCCCTTCGGGGTCGGGGATTCACACCGAAACATAAGATGATGTCCCACAAATCTTCCGCTCGCTTTCGGGACACGAGAAGGACACCTCTCACTGGCGGGAACGTCTTCACCCCCCACTTTGCCTCGATGGTGGATAAGGACAAAAATCTCCCTCGTCTTTCTGGAAAAGAAATTGGGTTTCCTCCACATCCTTAAAGGAAAAAGATCTCACCCCGTATCTTAAAACGAGGGACGGGGCCCAGAGATAAAAGTCATTGCGGTTTGCATGCGGCGGAAGAACCGAAGAGTTGAGGACAGATTTGCGTAACGATGACGTCCAGCCGTCCCTATAACCGGGCGCGGAGCACCTACCTGTTATCGGCTCCTTTAAGTTATCACCGATGTTCCGGGACATAGTGGATCATTGTGCTTATTTGAAAGTAACGTATGACGTTGGCGTAGAGGCTTCCTGTCTGCTTTGGGAAGGTGCCTCCTAAGTAGACGTTATTCGTGGGACCCGGACCCGGACGGGTAGGTGGCTTCCAGGTTGCTTTCTGCTCCTAATGTGCCCAGCAGAAGCCCCCAGGGACCAGGCAGGTGCAGCTTCACAAACACCGCAGGTGGGATGAGGTGCCCGTGTCCGCAAGGAGGGAAAAGGGGGGAGCCCATGCTGTGACCCCTCCCAGGGCGGGTCAGGGACACTCTGCCCACCTGTGGTCTTGGAGACGGGGCCTCCTGGGAGGAAGCCACATGCCCTTTGTCGGATGACGGAGCTCAGGGGAGCCCGTGTTCACCTGCCCGACTTGGGCACACAGCCTTCCGGGGCGGCTCTACTCCCTGACGGGGCACGGGGTCCACCTGCCATCACCCCGCCAGGGACCACGGTCCCCTTTAAGCACATGCGTGCATTTACTTACAAGCGTACCCTTGAGTAAAGAAAGAGAGACTTTCGTAAGGTGCTCACAGAGGTAAGAGAGGAATGCATTTCCCTGACCTGAGCGCTCTGGGCGTGAAGCCGTGGACAGGGACCACCTTTAGGCCGGCGTGTTCAACGAGAAAGGTGTGCAAGGGGCCAGAGGGTTCCCAGTGGCTGCAGCGGAGGCTCCCGAAGACCAGGAGGGACCGCGGAGGGAAACAGGTACCTGGCTGGCGCTGGGGTGACTCGGGGCCCCCCAGGCTGCGTCCCGGGTGCAGGTACCGCGGGGAACAGCACAGCATCTCCAGATTTCCCGGTCCCCGTGCGGAGCAGCTCCCTCCTGTCAACCTTCCAAGGGACGCTGACTTTCTTAGGGACAGGGCCCGAAATGGCACAACTGTTACTTTATGGGCTCGGTTCACTCCGTCCTACGGCCCGTCACAGATCTGCCTGAGCATCACCAAGTCCCAGACGGGTTTGCTGTCGAATATGACCCACCTGGGAAACCTCAGGTCCTCCGTCCTGATCTCTCCTCCTGCATGACAGTGGCTCCCCCTGCGCCCCGGCCAGTTGCACCGCACCAAGCTCTGCTCCTGGGGTCCAGTCCAGGGAGCGGGGCCGGTGGAGTCCGACCGCAGCTGCCCAGGACCGAGAACTCTGGGCACACGAGCCCCCGGCTCCCACGGCACCGCCCCAGTGCCAGCGTCCCTGGCGGGGAGCAGAGAAGGCCTGTTTCCTGGGCGCACAGGAAGTCACCCCGTTCTCAGACTCAGGTACACACGCAGAGCCCCTCAGGACCGCTGCCCGTGCCCCCTGCTGCCCACAGCACCGTCATTTCAGTCTCCTCACCCCGTGTGGCTTTCTGGAGACACGTTTTCTTCGTGCCCGGTGCGTGGCTAAGAGCATTTGTGGGGGAAAGAAAGACAAACAGATGCCAGGTACGAAACAAGGACGATTTAACTGTTTTTCTTTATTGATTTTAGAGAGAGAGGAAGGGAGAGGGAGAGAAAGAGAAACATCGACGGGCCGCCTCCTGTGTGCCCCCCACTGGGGATGGGCCCACAACCTGGGCATGTGCCCTGACTGGGAATCGGACTGGCGACCTCTTGGTGCAGGGTCGACGCTCAACCCCTGAGCCACACCGGCCGGGCTGGGACATGAATTTAAATGAAAGCCTTCGGCATGCTCCCGTGTGTGTGTGTGTGTGTGTGTGTGTGTGTGTGTGTCTAGCCACGTCCACTGGCTGCAGAGGTGGGACGTCAGCATTTGCTTTCACAGACGACCCGAGGACGCAGGAGCGGAGCGTGTGTGCAAAGGGCCGTCCCGCCCGCCCGCACCGTCCACTCGGAGCAGGAAGGCTGGGGGAACCCACAGAGCATGTTGGGTCATGAGTGCACGGCCCTGCGCGCGCAGAACGCCCGTGACTGGGGTCCTCGAGGCCGACGGTAGTGAGAGAGGAAGACGTGGTCTCAGGCAGACCGACTGCAATGGGGTTTATGAAGAGGGGGTGCTGTTCGTAATGACGAAGGAAAGGGTACGCCCAGAGGAGCGGCCCCGCTGGGCCAGGAAACGGTGGGGACCCCCGCACCACTCCGGACCTGCGACAAAGATGGGGTTAAGCGGGAGACGTGAGATTTAGCGGATACAGGGCCTCCCTTTCTGTGCGCCCTCTCTCGTAACGGTCCCTGTGGGTGTCCGAGTCCTTCCGGCTCCGTCGCGGGGGTGCACCGAGGGACAGGACGGTGGTGGCCAGGGGCAGAGCCTCCCTGCGGGGTCCCTTTGCCTCTGGGTCTGAACAAATGACCAGCGTGTCCCTGCAGGAACTTTTCTGCTCGCGTGGCAGCACAGGGCAGGGAGGGAGGGGCTTTGTGACGGCCAAGAGGGCGTCAGTCCGGTACGCTTCGGGGTGTCCACGAAAAGCCCAAGGTGAAACGGGGTTTGCCCTCGTGGGCGGAAGGCGTGTCCGAGCACCCGGAGCACCCCCAGGAAGGTGCCCTGCACGGGCGGGCGCAGGTAGGCTTCTGCGGAGTGAGCTGAGGACGCCCAGTCCCCGCGGGCTCATCCCTTCTCCCGAAAACGAAGGCACCCCCATGTCCCACTGGTCTTCCTCCTGGGCGGAGAGATTTCCTCACCCAATACGCATTGATTGACTGCCTGCCTGCCTGCTCGGAGCTGTGGAGGGATGTTGCAGGATCAGAGACGAGTCCGGCGTCGATTCATGAGGCTGGTGTGTCTGGCATCGTGCGCAATGGATCGGTCTGTCCCAGGCTTGTTAGATGACAGACAGGGGGACTGAGCGAGGCCGCTTGCAAACGAGATGGCTCGCGTGTCGGCCAGCGCGCTTGGTCTTTCCTTCAAGGTCGACCCCCGAGGACTGTGGGCGCTGGCCGGGGGCCAGACCTTCTTCTCCTCTCTCCTCTGTGTTTAGCCCTGGTGTCCGAGCTCCCCACTGTCCCCCAGTTCTCAGGGACCTTTGCTGGCTGCCTGTGACATTGTCACTGCGGGACAGTGTTCTCACGATACGCTGGAAGGTGTCACCACACTTCCCGCGAGACTTGTACAAGGGCAAAATCATTCAGTTCTTCCCACGAGCTCACGCTCACGTCCACAACCACAAAGACGGTCCACGCGGGCGTCGAAACCAGCGCCCGATGCGTGAGCCTGAATGAAGAAGAATCACGGGTCACAAATCCGCCAGGCCTGCTTCTTGGGGCCCTGTCCCGACTTTGTGTTCAGGTCATTTTTCTTTTTTTAATCATTTCTTCCACTTTCCTGCTATGTGTCGAGTGACGTGGTGTTTCCAAACGCACTGATGTGTCTGTGAGACGTGGGAAGGGTTCGATTTAAAATCAAAGCCAAAGTGCTGTGGGTAAACTGTGAGAAAAAAAAAGCAGGCACCTTTGTGTGCCGCTTGCGTGCTTTTAAAGCATGTTAGAACGTGTTTCCCATACACATAAAAATACACACAGAATAGTAAGTGTTTTCTTTTCGGTCTCGTATATTTTTGCTTCTGTTTTCCTGGGAAAACTCTGCACAAAGAAATGATCATTTTATGAAATATGGGCTTGATTGTTAACGTTTTCCTGTTAGCCTGGAAGGAAAGCAGTACATGCCATTCATGCTAACCACGCAAGTGAACTCACACATTACAGTTTCTTCAAATTAGGCAGGCTTTGGCATAAAAGATGCCCAAATCAAGTAAAATAGCAGATGCCTTAGTGAATGAGAGAACAGAGTAGCAGGGTTGGTTCAGCATGTCCTCAGCAGTCCACGCTCCATCGTTCTTCCCGCACTGTTGGCCTCATGGTTACATGGTGGCTGCAACACTCCAGACATCACACCCACATTCCAGGAAGGAAAAAAGGGGCAAACGGTTAAAGAGCGGGGGGCAACATGCCGAGTCTCATTCTTTTAGGAAACCTGGTCAGCTGGGGAGACGCAGCCCAGTTTTTAAAGGTTACTTATTTATTTTTGCTTTGTGTAGGTGGTTTTCTATCGGTGGTCTTGGTTGCAAAGGAGTCTGGGGCGATGAGGGATGAATGGGAGGGGACAGGTGGAGTGAATGGCTCGGGGAGCAGTCCACGGGATATACGACAGTCGGGCTAAACACAGCGTATGCGTCCCAAGGGAAGACCTGAGCCCCAAGTTTGATGACGAGGGACAGGTGGACTGTCTCCCAGGGTGAGTCAGCTCTCCAGGGATATGCCTTGATGCATCTCATTTAATTTTTTTTTTTTAATCCTCACCTGAGGATATTTTTACATTTATTAGCAGATAGAGTGGGAGGGAGAGAGAGAGAGAAACATCGATGTGAGAGGGACACAGCAACCAGGGCTGGGGATGAACCGCCACCGAGGTACACGCCTTCGACCGGATTCGAACCCGCGACTTTGTTCCACTGACCGATGCTCCAGCTGCTGAGCCGCACCGGCCAGGGCTCATGTAACTTTCGAGACCCCCCGTTGTTCCAGTGATCAAATGCAGAAACGCTTCGGGAAAGAGCACATCTGTTCGGCTCCCCCTCCCAGGTCCCCGCCGCCTGTCCCTCACACTCTTTACACGGCCCAGATCAGTGCGCACACCCCTCTGCCCAGTTCAGCGAGGCGGCCACGTCTCGTCCTGAGACAGTTGACCGGAACCCGTCCAGCGCCTTCGACAGACATTCTACTCAGAGTGTGACCGTCGGGAAGAGCGTGGTTGCCGACTCCCGGAGCCGTGCGGAATCGTCACTGGTGAGCATCATTCACACGCGGACCCGGCAGGCTGCCCCCTGCCCTGCAGGTAGACGAATACACCAGGGCCCGTTTCTTCTGCAAGTAGCTCATAATCCAGTTGCACAGCTGACACAGGCCCAGGAGGCGGCATGAGGCGCGGCCCCCCATCCCGTTCACCCTCTGCCCCCGAGCAGCCTGCTCCTAGGACACCAGCCTCCCGCCGCGGGCTCCTGGTGCAGGGCTCAGGGCTGCGGCGGTCCCTGTCGCTGGTCCGCTGTCTCCCGGAGCCCTTCACAGTCTCACCAGCAGCGGCGTGTCCTGGGCTCCTGCCCGTTTGTATCCGGCAGGGTGACACCCCGGAGCCTGGCCTGCCTTCCGCGGGGCGTGTGCAGGGAGCAGCCTGCACCACCCCGAGTGCCCGGGGGCACTCACCCAGGGACGGGAGGGGTGGACGGAGCGCACAGGCTCACGGACATGGAGCAGCCCGTGAAGGCCCGAGCGGAGGACGGCAGAGGAAAGGCCGTCACATCCATGGGCCAGGGAGCAGAACCCTCCCAGGCCCTGCATGTGAGGAGGCGGCTGTGTCCTGAGACAGCCCCGGCCGCACTCGGAACCTCGCGCTCCGTCCTCGGCGTTTGCCTGCGGGCGGACACAGGTTGTATACATTGAGGTGACGGGGGCCAGGGGCCAAGAACATAGTGTCTCCTGACACCTAAGGGTGATGAGGCTGGAAGTCAGCGTGGACGGAGTTGTCGGCCTCCCTTACCCCCAGGTGTCTCCTCGGGGACCGTGCTCACCTGCCGCCCAAAGGGACCACCCGGGGCAAATTGTTCCCACCTGACCCTTGACCGATGCCGCCCCTTACCGTTCAAACAGCAGCCAGGGCCGGGCTGGACAGCAGGGACAGCGCCCCCTCCCCATCCGTCCCCCCGACGGGGCCCTGCAGGCTGGGGTTCGAGGCCAGGCCAGGAACGCAGCGTCCGCTGGCCTCGTCCGTGTGCACGGAGCATCCAGCGTCGAAGAAAACCGCGGACGGGTCCATCTCCGTGAGCGTGTTCCTGACGGGGAGGGGGGCTGCGTGGGAAGCAGCAGCTGTCACTTCGGGGTCCTCCCTGCCAGTCTGGGAGAGTCTCTGCAGCCTGGGGAGAAACTGAGGAACACAAGCAAACAAAACCCACCGGGGACCACGGTGCAGAAGTGGGGACACCCAGGAGGCCACGTCTCGGAGAGAGAAACAATCCCGCGGAGGGGAGGGGGAGGAGGAACATGTACTGACCGCGTCACTGATGCGGCCACAGCAGGTCCTTTGTGGATCCGCCGGGACTGAGCTACCACGTAGGAAACCGAGGTGTCACCTGCGGGCCAGGAGGCCAGTTCCCACCTGTGATCGGTCACAGCAAACTCGAGAAAAGACACAGAGAACGTGAGTCGGAAACAGAGCAGCAGAGACACAGACAGAGGGACAGCGGCAGACGGGCCCACAGCTGGGCCCCCTGGACCGCGGCCGCCCCCTGCCCAGCAGCTGGGCGAGTGCGGTGGCCGCCTCGGGAGGTGCTCTCGGGGTCCGCGGCGTCCGGGTGCGCATGGCCTGCTTCTCCGGCTGCTCACCGAGTCTCCTTCCATCTCTCCCGACGTTTCCAGAACTGTCTTCCACGCCGGGGCCGAGCCCAGCTCTCATCCCCGAGTCCGCGTGAAGCGTCCTGCCCGGCTTTGGTCCAGAGCATGTGACACGCTGTCCGTCCACCGGTGGCCACTGTCTCTCTGGCGGCGTCCGGCTGGACAACGGCAGGAGTTCTTGAAATGCTCCGGGCCTGGGGTGTCGTTTCTGGAAGGACCTTTCTGCCTCGCGCTGGGCGGGGACTTGAGACGTGAGTCTGGGTGGTCACCTGCAGGCACTGGCCACGGTCCTGAGTCCTAACGAGGTCGTCAGAGGCTGTCCATCGCGACGCTTGTGGTTGTGGGTTTGGTGCCAGCATACTGTGTGTAATAAAATGTCCGTGGCCCTTTGGGGGCCTTTTCTATCCAATGTCTTCATCCGACGTGGCAGTGAAGAGACACGGCCACGGGTAGTCGCACGTGGCCTTCCACGTCAGCAGTGTGACGGCTTCAGGACATTCCTCCCTCAGAAACGCGTTTTTCTGCTTGTGCCAGCCAGCGCCGCTGCCCTCGTTTCCAGACTTCCGAGGAATAATGACGACTCGTGTCTCGGCGTGACGCCGCTCTCTCTCCGAAGAACTCAGCTGGGCCACGGTGGCCGTCGGTAGGGTTCTGGGGAGCTGAGCGTGGGACACGCGGGTGTACGGACGGCTTAGGGCAAGACCGTCCGTCTGTCCTGTCCTCAGCCCGGGTTCCGACCTCCACCTCGTGACTCCTTCCACCCTGTGGCTCTGTCCCCAAAGGCAAGCCCGTCCCAGCTCCCCCAAACCGCAGTCCCCACGGGGAGGTCCTTCCACGTGTCTGTCCTGTCCACGTTCTGTCCACGGCCTTCCATCCCCAGTGCGATGGACTCTTAGCACTAGGACCCGACGTACGTTGGAATCAGCTGGGCCGTTAAACTACGATGCCTGGGTCCTCCCCACGGAGATGGGGGATGGGGATCGGGGCAGCTGGGCTGGCAAGCTTTTCCTGCGGATGACAGGCGGCCGAGCTAAGGAGTCCTGGTTCCCTAAGACTGCTTCTCATCCCTCCTTGCCCGTGAAGCCATCAACATTTCTCTTCCACCCCAGGAACAATCAGAACGTTTTCTTTCCGGGAATCAACCCGGGCCACCTTTCGAACAAAACCAACACGAGCTCAAAGTCCCTGGGGCCGTGGTTTCCATATACGCACCTGTTCTTCTCTTTCATGAGCCTTGTCACTGTGCAGCAACATCCTTCTTAGGGGAGGATCCTCATCGACGCAGAAAATGTTGATTTGCAGTGTCAACGGGCGTCTTGAGCCTCATTTTCTGCGTCCTGACCGCCTGCATTTCACTGGGCTTCCAGGAGCTACAGGGTAGGAGTCGGAGGGCGCATCCTTCAGGGACTCGGCCAGACACCCAGCGGCTCCTTCTGCTGCGCTCAAATCTGCACCTTGGACTTATTATGTCTCGTGCCCTCACGCACCCTCCAGAAAAGCCCTTCTTTAAAAAATATGTTTATATTGATTTTTTACAGAGAGAGCCAGGGAGAGAGAGAAACATCGATGTGAGAGGGACACTTCGATCAGCCGCCTCCTGCACGCCCCCTACTGGGGGTCGAGCCTGCAACCCGGGCGTATGCCCTGAGCGGGAATCGAACCCGGACCTCTCCGTCCAGGGGACGATGCTCCATCCACTGAGCCACACCGGCCAGGCACAGAAAAGCCTTTTTTAACGAGCGAAGAAACGGCAACCCGTTCCATCTAAAAATAAGCATAAAAAAAATAAAGTGACTCTTTCCGTGAAGAAGTCCCTTCCATGATGACCGTTTCTTGGCTCAGTGCCTATTGTACCCCAGAGGAAAGTGGTTTATCTCTGCACTTCCATCATGCTTTTGAAGATTTCCTTTTTAAGCTCCTGAACAATTTCGGAGGGATTCATAAAGGACCCCCTTTCCGTTTGGACCTATTTCTAAAAAAAAAATGGCAATCACGTGGATTTAAAATGAAACGCCCTTTGAATTGATTCTGGGAAGTGTTTCAGCTTAATGCACATTGGACCAGGACAGTGGGTTCTTATTTGCATCGGTATTTCAGGAGAGCTGTTGATTTTCCACTTAGATGCTCATGCCAGGCTCACGGGCTACAACACGGACCCCGTGTCCGTTTCTCTGTTTCATGGGAAGGCTGACCCACGAGGCATTTTTATTTTAAGCAAACAAGCAAACCCAAAGATTTGAACTTCAAATCTTAGAAACGTGTCAATATGCCTTTTTATTGGGTTCCGCTTCCCTTGTTTGGGAATATTACCGGATCCATAGGGTGTCTGAGCTACAGGTTTGCACCTTGTTTGTTTTTCTGCGATGCTGCTGCGGATCTAGAAGTAGGGATGGGCAAACACTTCCTGAGCAGGGTCAGAGAGAAGATGTTTTCGGTTTTGCAGGCGACCTGGCCTCTATCTTAATGAGTCTCTGAGGATGAATCCCGGGAACAATACAGACAATATGTGCACTGAAGGGGACCCTGTATGAGTCTCCAAGACCCGCCACTCTGGCTGAGGGGTTACTGTGAGCCACGAGCAACTAACATACGACAGACGCAGGAAGAAGGTACGGCCCTCCCCTGTCTCCTGAGAAGCAGGGCACACATTCCTGGAAGAAAAGAGACTTCTTTGCACCAGAAACAGGAGCTGCTGTCATCGCTAGAGATGGGGTGACGAAGCCCCCTTGAATTCACGTAAACAGAACTTGCCAAAAGAATCCTTCTCGTCTATCATGTCCTCCCTGTAGGTCTTAGCCATTCGCCGGAACTTATCACCCTTGGTTAAAACGGTGTACAAACCCCCAAGTCTAACAGCTTGTCTGACTTGCGTTTCTTTTCTGGGAAGGCCTTGCATGTCGTCCGTAAAAACCGTATGCCCTTTCTTCTGCTCACCTGTCTTTGGTTCATTTAATTGCAGGCCCCAGGAACCGAACCTCAGCGGTTAGAGGAGAGATGATTCCCTCCCCCCACAAATAGAATGGGATTGGCCATATGGAATAAAACTTGATTTCTGGTGGTGGACTGGATTTGGCCTCTGGGCTGAAATAAACATGGACCAGCTGGGAAATCCCTCTCCAGTTGTCTACTGCGTAGAAGGAGGGGCCAGGTGCGTGACTACCTTGTTTTAAGAAAGCCCCTCTATAGACAGCCTTGAAAACAGAGCTGCCCCAGCAGACACCGAGTACACGAATGTTTTCTCCTGCCTCGGACGGTTCCCCGTGGACCTGAACGGGGCGGCTACCATTTCTCCGAGACATTGGGTGAAACCCAGCTAATAGCTTAGTCAACAAGGATGGTCAACGATGCAGCATCCACTTCAAATTCAACTCTCCAGTTTACCGCCATTGAATTGGTGTCTTGTTATTTTTTCATGAGAATTAGTCATTGAAATGAATCATTCACAAATGACTCAGTACGGGATTGAAAACATGGATTTCAATCTTTAGTACGGGATTGAAAACATGGATTTCCATCTTTAAAACCTAAACTGTTCAAAGAAAAACAACCACCTTTGCAATATGAGATGGCTGATGATGTATAGTTCTACCATTATGATATACAGTTCTATATTTTCTAGCAAACATTTTTTGTGTGTTTGTTTTTGTAATTCTGAATGTTTTCAGATCTGGGATCCTAAATCTTTAAATCATGGATATATTTCAGTTGTTCTGGGCTCAATAATCACCCAAGAGTCAGAGTGTTCGAAAAGAACTGTGTGTGAAAATAGACGGCTTTAACATCCACCGTGTGAAAGACGACAGAAAGCTAAAAGTCCCAGAATATTATCTCGTCACACAAAAGAATGACGACATCCTCACTCATACCACGTGGGTGGCCCTCACGAAAACGCCATGAAAAATGCACAGGACACAAAAGGTCACATACGGGTGATTCCATTTCCATGAACCGTCCAGAAGGGGCAGGTGCGTAGGGACAGAAAGCCAATTGGTGGTTTCCAGGGGCTGCAGGGAGGCGGGAATTGGAAGTCACTGTCCGCGGGGTCAGGGTTTCCTTTCTCACGGGTGAGAACATTCTGGAACCAGAGGGCCGTGATGTTCGCACAACGTTGTCAATGTCCTGTGTCCCACGGAGTCAACTGTACCTTTTCACATGGCTAATTTTCGGTTATCTGCAATCAACCTCAATTAACAAAATGATAAAAGGACAAAAGAGAGTAAGCCTTGATAACATCACTTGGTTTCCATTCACACCAGTGTCTCTGCACGTGGGACCAGGGAGAACATTTTTTCCATGAACCCCAAAATCACACCGAGGGGCTGTAATAAACGTCCCACACGTGACGCAGTCAAGGTGCCCAAGTCTTTATTAAACAGAAGAGGAGCCGTCCTCTTTGGTTCTGTCTCTGAATAAAACTGCATGAGCTAAGAAAAGGTGTTTGCAATTACGGATTTGGGTGGAAATTTAGAATAACTGAGGTTGTTCACAAAACTCCAACGCTGTCGTGGAGACAGGGGAGCTGGTGGCGGCTACAGCCCGGACCAGGATTTGGGCTCCCTCAGTCAGATGGGCTGCCCCTCAATATTATAACTTGGGGCGCGTTGAGTGTGATTCTCGGGTGCCCATCGGGACATCTGGTAAAGCAGGACAAGGGTGGGGAGCCGTCATGAGCTCTCATTCCTCGTCTCTCTTGCAGCTACACAGGTCAGCTCCTCCCAGAGGGGCCCTTGCTCAGACTCGGCTCCTGGCCCATGTGCCTGTCCTGTTCTTTCTGATCTTCTGAGCTGTAGGAAAATGCCAGAAGCTTCACTTGACAGACAGAAATGGGGAGATGGGCGTGTCCCTTGACAGAGTCCCAGCTTCCTTCCCGCGCACCAAAGGACCTCAAACCCCAGTGAGCTCCAACTAGTCAGCAGTTCGGGGAATCTGTCGTGGTGGCCTGGGCTCGGGTCCCCGGGGATGGTCTGGCCTGTGCCGTCACTCACACAGCAAGGGACTTCGCTGTCTAGGAGCGGACCCAATGCCCAGCTACGGGTCCCCGACGATGCCAGGGCTGCAGGGACCGGTGACTCCACGTCCCCAGGGCCGAGTCTGTGGTTGTCTGACGTTCTTCCACTGTGCTCTGGGGGCCACACAAACTCTACCCCGTCCCGTTGGCTGTTGTGCTACCTGGAACAGGCTCCCGATCGGAGGCTCCATGATCCTAGTGACTGCAAAGTGGCGTTTCAACATTACGTCCCCCGTGGGGTTTACTTTATATCCTCAGTATCCCCCGCCCCTCTCTCTTTCCGTCTTTCTTCCCTGCCAAGGAGACAAACAGTAAACTTTTGTCCACAGTTATTTTCGCCGAGACAAATATTTGTCTCTGTTGATTTTAGAGAGAGAGAAGGGACCGAACACCCAGCAGCGCCCCGACGTCCACACCTTCCCCTCACGACGTCCTGGCCAGTGACCTTCCACTTAAAACCACGACTTCAAGTTGCCACTGCAGAGGTCGGGGCGTCCCCGTTGTCTCGGGTGAAACCCAGTGTCTGCAGGGCCCCGTGCTCCGGAGCATCTGGGGGAGAACCCCGCTCTCCTCACTGAGAACCCCACTCTGCTCCCCTCTCCACACCCCTCCCCCTCTGCGTTCCGGCCTCTCTGTCCTCAGGACCTGCGACTCCAGTGGGCAGCCTCCAGGGTCCTCGGTCCCTCTCAAGAGTCTTCATTCATCACACCAGCCGAGCCCCTTGGTCAGCGAGGGTGACAGCCTCGCGGGTGGAGACGTTGGGACCTGGAAGACTCGGGGCGCAGGACTCGGCCGGCCGCCCTGGACTCAGAGGAGGCGGGAGGATGTGTTGGTCATGACGGCCGGTCTCCTCGGAGACCCCTCGCGTTGGGGTTGCCCAGCGGCACCCCGGTCCAGCAGGGCACCTCCTCCGCCTTCCTCTCCGCTCTGCCCGCGTGTCTCCCGCCCACGCCCGGCAGGTGGTCGCGGATGGAGCCCTCCCCCCTTCTGGGGTCTTCCTCGGGCAGCTCCTGCGCGGGCTCCGGCAGGGCCCCATCTCCCCGCCGGTGAGCCTGCCCTCCGGGGCACACCTGGACACCAAGGTACCGGCCAGCGCTCCGAGCATCCGTGCCGTCCACTGTCCCAGGGAGGGGCTCCTTCCACGCCACCTCCTCCAGTGGACAACGGACCCGGGCATGGGCATTTCTCCCTCTCTCCTTTCTTCACACGCCGCGCCCGACACCTCCCGGGGACCCCCTCAAGCTGCCGTGCACACGTCCTCCGTGACCTCACGCACGGCATTCCCAGCCAGCACGTGCTCACGTCCCTCTGTCGGATGGAAACACGCCCCCACGGGCTGGCACCCCAAAGCCTGGCTTCAGATGGCTGGGCGTCCGCCCGAGGAGAAGGTCTCATTGCAGGGTCCCGACGGGCGCACGGGGTGCAGGCAGCGCCCATCGGACGCCCTCTCGATGCCCGTGTGCTTCACAGCCGACCACCCGCAGTGCCACCCCCTGCAGACCTCCGCGCACAGCCGTGCTCTGCTCCGGGGGTGCGTTTCCGCGCGTGGGGCGGCGTGGCTGGGTGCTGCACTGGGCGTGCCCCCAAACGGTGGCAGATCTGCTGAACATGCACGTGGTCCCGGGACCCATTGCATGCGGCACATTGGGAACGCCACACCCGGCGTCTGGTCCGTGCACCGGCTCACGACGCACCTTCTAGTCCCCGCTGACTCCTGACTGCGCACTTGGCCTTGGGGCCGGAGAGCGGCCCCGGCCAGCCTGTGGGCAGACCCCACGAGAGGTCCTACAATAGCCCGTCCACGCGCTTGGCAACCATCTGAGCACAGGGACAGGAGGGAACCCCCCGGGGCCAAAGACCCAGCTCCTTCTCCACCACAGGTACTTCCAGCCGACTCACAGGTGTGCGAGGAGCAGACATGGTCCTTGCGCTAAGCCGCCCAGGTGTGGGGGGCACTGTCCACCGCCCCAGCTCACTTACTCCCTCGCTTTTCCCCTCTGGGAAATGGGAGTCATGATACGTGCTGCCTATAAATGCTGCGAGAAATAAATGCGCCTGAAAATCTCCATAATTGTCGGGGACGCGGGAAACACCCCAGCCGCAAACGCGGATTCTGGGGTGGTGATGTGTGAAGATGAGGATCCCTCTGGATCATTTAGAACCAAGGTTCTGTTGAAAATGCAACCAATTCTTTAACGGGAGACAAGGTTTTCCGTGTTCCTGGCCACGCTGTATTTGAATTTTCAATATGACGGTAATTCTCTTCAAAGTCTTTGCATTTAGACGTGACGCTATTTCTTTGCCATTTCTCGGAGGAGCGGACGGCAGGACTCATCTCTGAAATCACGTCTGCTTCGGGTCTTTCCACCGTCACTCCCGGTCCTAGAAAACGCATTTGCGTCGTCAGCGGACGGCCCGTGATTTCTGCAGGGGACACAGAACGTGCATCAAAATGTGTATCCTAGTCCGAGGACGCGTGTGGAATCGCTCACGCCCCTGTTCCGCCGGGACCCGCGCGTGAGCCATGAGAATCCCGTCTCAGGCCTTGGAGCCGCGGGGAGAGCAGCTCTGTGGGCCCAGGAGCCGGACTTCGGATTCAGGCCCCGGACTCGCAAGATCCCACGATCGTTACTGGGCGAATAAATAATGGTGTACATTAAGCGGCGCAGCGTGGAATGAAGGTGGGCCGGACCCCCGACCAACTCGGCACAGATGGTCCCTGCAGTCGGTTTCCTCGTCCACAGAGAGGCTCACACTCACCTCCCTGAGCAGACAGGACAGGGTCACGCAAACAGGACAGAGTCACGCAGACAGGACAGGGGTCACACAGACAGGATAGAGGTCACACAGACAGGACAGGGTCACACGGACAGGACAGGGGTCACGCGGACAGGACAGAGGTCATGCGGACAGGACAGAGGTCATGCGGACAGGACAGAGGTCACGTGGACAGGACAGAGGTCACCTGGGCAGGACAGAGGTCATATGGACAGGACAGAGGTCACGCGGACAGGACAGAGGTCACGCGGACAGGACAGGGTCACGCGGACAGGACAGATGTCACGTGGACAGGACAGAGGTCATATGGACAGGACAGGGTCACGCAGACAGGACAGAGGTCACGCGGACAGGACAGAGGTCACGCAGACAGGACAGAGGTCACACGGACAAGACAGGGTCAGGCGGACAGGACAGAGGTCACGTAGACAGGTGCTCACCAGCGCTTCCGACACACAGCACACACTCCACTCCACCCCACACCACACACACCACACACAGCACACACAGCTCCGCATAATTACAGCCCTGAGTGTTGGTTTCCCTTTCATTTGGAGATTTTTCAAATTTAACATGGTGAAATTCACTTTTTTAACTGCATGCCTGCATCATACACACTGTTGTATGAAAGGTATAAGTGTAATTACACCTACGCTTTGCACGCTGTCTTTTTCTTCTTTTTCCCCCAGACGTGCTATGACCCCTGGACTCCCACTGGACCCCCTTAGAAAGGTGTCCCCTCTGTCCCGAATGCCACCTCGATCCCTGTGGTCTCCCCGTCCCTGTGCTCACTCTCCCCACCTTGGCGCTGACACAGCCCCGCCGCGTGACGGAGCCCGGGTGAGACACCCCTCGACGTGGCCGGAACCGTCCCCCGGACCAGCCCCGGGCAATGCCCCGCCCCCTTTGCTCACAGGATCACGTGGCACCTCCTGTGGGTTCCTGCCACAGGAACGTGGGCTGAGGGAAAAACCCCTTTCAGAGCGATGCCATGTGCATGGAGGTCAACCAGGGCACCGAGCACCTGCTTAGAAAAGTAGCCGGAATCCACCCAGACTGTGCTCAGGTCTCATTGCGAGCAGCTTCAGCCTTTGGTTGCTCCCTTCATTCGGTGCAGATCCAAACAGAGAAATGACGACGCCTCTTGGGGACGCACAGCCTCGCGCTCCTGGTGCCCTACCCGCCTCCCGGTCTCCCGTGCCTGGACCCCCGCGTCCGAGAGGACCAAGCGCCTACTGGTGTGCGAATGAGCGTGTGAAGTTGTACACAGCGTCCCGGGGGAAGGGTGGGTTCAATTCAGGAGGCCGGCCCGGCCCCCGTGGCTCAGTGGATCGGGTCATCTCACGCACCAGAGGTCACCGGTGCGAATCCCGGTCGGAGCACCCGCCCGGGTCGCAGGCTCAATCCCTGGTGGGGGGCGTGCAGGAGGCAGCGGATCGATGTTCTCTCTCATCGCTGTTTCTCTCTCTCTCTCAAAACCAATACAAACCTGTTGACAACAACAAGAAATAAAAAACAATGAAAATTCAGGAGGTGTGTGTGTGAGAGAGAGAGAGAGGGGGAGACAGAGGTAGCATCCGGGGCGACTCGCGTGGGGAGGGCTCTCATGGAGACCAAGGGGCGCTCTTCCGAATCCTGTTGTCCCCGGGAACTAAGCACCCCATCTCCGTGTATTTCGCTTGCATCACCGTCTCGCCGAAGTCGCCCTTGTCTTAGTACCGCTGAGGTGTTCCTTCTCCCGTCGTACCTGCGTCACGGCTTTACACGTGCAGTTTGGGAGGTAACTACATCCCCCCCCACCCCCCAGTATCCCAATAACAGCAGAGGCCTGGAAGGAATTCCTGGCCCACTTCTGGGAACAATGCAGAGAAAGCAGCACAAGACGCTGACGGGTTTTCTGTTCTTGGTCTCGTTACTTTTTTCTTTATTGATCTTAGAGAGAGAGAGAGAAACATGGATGAGAGAGAACATCGACGGGCCGCCTCCTGCACGCCCCGCACTGGGGATCAGCCCACACCCTGGGCCTGTGCCCTGACCAGGAATCGAACCTGCGTCCTCTTGGTGCAGGGTCGACGCTCCACCCCTGAGCCACACCGGCTGGGCCACATTTTAAACTATCACCCCCACCATCATCAATATGATTATTCACATTTCTCAAGTGGAAGAAAATTGCCCTTGAATGGCTCTCTTCAGTGTACACGCGTCTCAAGCGGTTGAATTGCATCGGGCTTTCGACCCCAAATCCGAAGAACAGAGAAGCACATGATATGAGGGTCAAGGTCCCGCGCGTGCAGAGGGTATTTGACGGGGGGCAGGTGAGAGTCGGCGGAGGGGTGAGCCAGCAGTATGGAGTCAGCGCCGGCTGCCCCCGGGGTGCTGGGCCGGAACCGGGTCACGTTCGCGGCGTAGACAGCCAGCTCGGGTCCTGCGCGTGTGACAGGCCCGGGCGTGGGTGACCGCGGCCTGCGTCACAGTCTGCAGGAGCAGCGTGGAGGCCGCCGCCCGAGCGCTGTGCGTTTTGAACACACGCACCCTCGCGGGGAGGGGATCAGAAACCCGGAGGACTCGATGCATTGGCTCCTGGGGCTGCAGGAGCCTCTGTGTGATTCTCTCACGGGCAGCGGGGAGCTGGCTGCAGACACACTGGTCTACTGAGCGCTCAGATGCCCCTGCTGTATGCTTGCAATGCCAGCCTGTTGGCGTGAACCAAAAAGAGTCGCCTGGTCGATTCCGGCCGCGCGCTCGTCTTTGCAGACCTCTCGTCCCCCGGAGAGACGCCTGCGTGCGCGCATCAAGGCGCCAGGGTTTCCAAGCGCTCGCGGTCACTTCTCGGACACCCCATTGGGGGGGGGGCTTCCTGACCGCGTGACTTTTGGGACCAAGCACTGCTCAGGGGAAGGAGACAAGAATGTGGCCCCTTCCCTTCGTGACTATACGGCGATGATGAAGGCTTTGCAACGGCCACGAGCAAGACAGAAGGGGTCTGAGTTCGGGGACTGGCCCCCAGGGGGACGCAGAGGAGTTCAGGTGGGAAAGGAGGTGACCCAAGGGCTCTGACCCAGGGCGAGGGGGCCAGACCTCAGCGGAGGGGAGACGGGACCTCCCTGGTCTGCTCCGGACACTGGGACTTGACTCTTAGGGTGTTGGGGTGCTGCTGGAGAATTCACACGGGGGGGGGGGTCCCATCTTTGTATTGAAAAGATCCCCTGAGCTCTGGGTACAGGAAAGATGACAGGGCGGATGGTGCGTTTGGTTGCGGCTGCAGAATTCCGTGCAAACCTCGGAGAAGTCTGTTGTCGGGAAGCGGGGCTCCCCTTACGTCCCCCCAAAGCATTTCCCACTCCCGCCTCGTGGCCTCTCCGGGCCCAGCTGCCTTCCCGGGACCCTCAGCTCTGCTGTCTCCTCTGGACGAAGGGGGACGTGTTTGTTTCTGCTGCTGTTTGCGTCGAGGTGACCGTTTGCCGTCAGCCTTGGAATGATTTTACGTCAGTCACCAGCGTGAAATGCCGGACCCCCATCGGGACACTGGGGCTCACCTCAGTGTCCATGGTGCTGGGTCCTGGTGGTGGCGAGAGGGTCACTCACGGGACCGGCTCTGACGCTCTGGGACCCACTCCTGTGTCACAGAAACTGCACCCCCAGGACAGCAGCCTCCCCTCCCCCGCACCTGTGCCGTTGCTTTTGGACCAAACTGTGTGTGGGGGAAACTGAGCGCCGTGCTTGGCCAGGACAAGATGCCCTGTTCACGCCCACCAACTGCCTCGCAGCGTCCGCAGGCCTCGGGCGGCGCCGGGCGAGGCCGGGCTTCATTTTCTTCGATGCTCAGCAGGTTCCCGAGGCCACCCACACCTCGTGGCTCCCCACAGAGAAAGGCGAGGTCCCTGTGCAGAGCCGATGGAGACATCCCACTGAGGACACCCCCCGTAAGGTGCGGCTCCCCGACATGGCCCCGGCTGGGGAAGCTGCCGGGCCCGGGTCACTTGCACACAGACGTCTGGGCACGTGATTTGCCTGGCGACTGGAAAAACAATTGCACGAGTTTTCGGCAGGGATCCTGGAACTGGCATCGGGGAGCGCAGGGGTGGGGCAGGGTGGCCGGGCTGCTCCTCCTCACCCTTGCAGGATGAGTCTGTCCGAGGTCCCCGTGGGGCGCCAGTGCCCAGCTGTGCACGGCGCGGCTCGGAGCTGGCTCACCTCCCCGCGCTGCGGTGCGTCCGCGTCCGATCACGGGCGGGAAGGTGCGCCCTTGTCCGTTGCAGGACATCACTCTGAGCACCACTTTGGAAAACGGTGTCACCGACATGGACCCCACTCACCGTGTTGGAATCTTCTTCCCGTCGGCGGTGGTTTGCAGAGAGGACTGTGTCTCCTGTGACCTCGTCACGGCCTGGGTGATCCACGGTCCAGAAAGTGCCTTTCACACCACGTCCACCAATGAGGCCACGTGCCCACGGGGGACACACCACCACTCCGTGTCTTCTCCCCTTGGTGTGATGGTCGTCATGACCTGTGTGATCCACGGTCCAGAAAGTGCCTTTCACACCACGTCCACCAATGAGGCCACGTGCCCACGGGGGCTGTACCACCACTTCGTGTCTTCTCCCCTTGGTGTGATGGTCGTCATGACCTGTGTGATCCACAGTCCAGAAAGTGCCTTTCACACCATGTCCGCCAATGAGGCCACGTGCCCACGGGGGACACACCACCACTCCGTGTCTTCTCCCCTTGGATACTGAGGGCCTTGCCCTCCGTACTTTATTTGCTATTTTCTCCCTGTTTCTCCTACCAGCTCCCCTGAAATGGGGTCAGTAGCGCCTTATTTGATGCCCGCCCCCCCCTTAGGAACGGACGTCCTCTGATCTTCTCTTCACCAGCTCTCGGGTCCTCAGGAGGCCCCGCCGTGTGCCCTTCGCGGCGTCTTCTCCCGCAGCTGTGCCGGCTCAGGCGAATGCGGGGACGCACATCCTCCTAGGAGCTCGGCTTTTCGTGTTCCTGTCCCCTCCCTCCCCCCAGGGCATCACACTGATTTACGTTCGGTGACGAGCGTGCAGGGTGACATGCACAGGTGTGCTACCTCCAGCGGGGAGGAAGACACTGTGTTTGTTATAACGAAGGCACCTGATGGGGATCATGTGGAGGACCTCGGGGACCCCCGAGGGCGCTGTGGGCGTGGCGTCCACGTGGCCTGGCTAGTGGTCTGAGAAACGTTTTACGTTGGCATCTAGAGGACGTGCCAATGCCCTGGGGTGGGCTGGAGCGGGCTCCACGGGGGCCGGGGCAGGAACACAGACCCGCCTGTTGGTCCTGTTTGCCCGGAAGAGCTGGGGCCACGCACAGACTGCTAATCTCACGTCCCTTTCTGCCCCAACGGCGCACACGTCGGCGGGCGTCCACCCAGCCGGCCACGGCGCATCCCAGCTGCCTCCTTCCGGCACATTCGCTCTTTCCCTCTTCGCCAACCTCCGTCCGAGGTCTGGCTCCGCCGTGCGACCAGCGTCTCTCTGGGGACAGGGACTATTTCCCGCTCACGCCGATGTCCTCGGACTCCAGGACTGACCACTCTGCGGTCCTTCCACCACGCTGGGACACTCAGGGCACTGCTTACGCCGCGCGGTGACCCCAGGGGCAGGGAGCGTCCGTGGGCGTCTGTGCCACCGTCGACGTTCCCGACGGGTTGACCAGGAGAAGCCCCGTGAGGCCGCACCAATGGCCGTGCAGCAACCCTACAGCCACTGCAGTTACCACCGTCCTGCCCACCGGCACTTCGAACAGAAAGCAGAGAGAAATGGGGGGGCAGGTTCGTCAAGCAGAGGGGCCCTTGCGTGCCACATGCAGACGTTAAAACCAGGGCACCCGAGCCCTGCCCGGTGCCCGGAGAGGACCACAGCATAACCACAGAACAAAACCCGCACCCCCGCCAGCTCCAATTCCGTCTTTATGAAACTTTTATAGTTTTTCTAATAAAGCGTGTGCCCCAAGTCCTATGCAGGTGGGACTTCGCCCGGCGGGGCCAGACCCCCTGGAGCGAATGCACGTGTGCACCGCTGTTCTCCGACGAGAACGGAAACGTCGTGTAGAAACCCGTCCTGGTGAACGGCTGAAGCGTCTGGGCATCCGGCACGCCCGGCACCCGGTACTCTGCTCTGTGTTTTGCTGTTTCGTGCGGATGAAACGGCTTAAGGTGCAACCGCCACCTTTTGTGTGGGTGAGGGGCTGGGACCCACACGCCCGTGTCCGTGTTGGGAGGTGATGGGTGTTCTGCACCCGGATCTGCCTGATGGTAAACACCCCGCTCGGCTAGACCGCGCCTCCCTCGGGCGATGCCCTTCTTTCTGCCTCGTCTTTCTCCAGCTTCCTTTGGATGAAGGAACCGGTCCTGTCCTGCCGGCTCTGTGCTTCAGGCCCCCTTTTCCCAGAGTCGGATGGAGCCGCTTTTCCTGGTCTGTCCCCGTGATGAGATGCTCTCCGGCACCTGTGAGAGACGCTGGCGTCCCCGTCTGGAAAGGGGACATTGCAGCGGGCCGAGCATCGTGGTGAGTGTCTGTCCTCATCCCCACAGAGGAGAACAAGGCTGAGCACCATCCGCTGCGGCCTGGCCGGCGCCTTCCGGCTGTGGGTACGGCTGTCCCTTCCCCAGGGGCTCGCCTGCTGTCCTCACGCTGCAAAGAGATGCCAGGTGCGGTCCTCCGCCCTCGACACGCCTGGTCCGCGCCCAGGACCCCTTTCTACCCTTCCCACACGACGCCGTGTGCCCGGGGCCCGATGTCGCCGGCACGGTGTCCAACCCTGGACAGGCAGGGACAGCTGGGGAGACTGAGGGCCCTTCCGGGAGCCGTTCCACGTAGGCGGCTTTGGGATTTTGGGGGACAGAGAGAAGTACAGGCATCTCTCCATCCTCGGCCGTGTGCGGCTCCCCACGGCCCGGGAAAGCCCAGACGCGGAGCCCGGCAGACCCTCCGGTGCGGGTACCTGGATGCTGCTGGCTCTGCCCACGGTCCGGGAAACCTCCTCTGCGCAGCCTCCTGGGGGACCCGGGAATGAGAGCAAACCCGGGTAGAGAACGGGGTCCTCCAGCAGCTCTGACGTCAGCACGTCCCTGCCCCTGCTCAGTGACGAGGACCTGGACGGGCAGCCTGGCAGAG
This sequence comes from Molossus molossus, assembly GCF_014108415.1. Taxonomy (NCBI): domain Eukaryota; kingdom Metazoa; phylum Chordata; class Mammalia; order Chiroptera; family Molossidae; genus Molossus; species Molossus molossus. The sequence goes on from NW_023425355.1 coordinate 145,757,639, forward strand.
GCTCCCGCTGGAGAGTCTGCCTGTCCTTCCTCCTGGGCCCGTCCAGGAGCTCAGGGGTCCCCAGAGGCCGTGGGTCGGCGTCTCCTGGTTCGCTCTGTGCCCTCGGACCTCTGCAGGCAGCACACCCTGAGTCCTATGTCCAGTCCATCTGTGGGGACAGCTCCAAAACTGTACGTGCTCCGGCCACGCCCCAGGGTCTACGTGCCGACCCAGAGTCTCCGCCCATGGGAACATGCCAAGAGCTGAGCTGCCCACACGTGTGATTATACTAGCCTCACTGTCAGTGTCATCGAGACCAATTTCAGTGAACGCCGGTGTCCAGCAATGTGACATTTTCGTACCAAATGCTTCTCCACCGTCACCCCGATATTGCCAGCAGGGTCCCACAGTGGAAGGTCTAGGTCGTGCACCGTCACCGTGTAGACGGCACTGTGCTACGTCCTACTGCGGAACAGCCTGAGTCCACATGCAGAGGAGTCAGGGAGGGTGTGGGCAGAAGGGTGTGACCGGCCCCGTTGGCCTGTTTCAGAGAAACCTTGTGATTGTGAACTGACCCTTCCAGCCCTGGTCAGTTTGGCTCAGTGGTTAGAGCGTCGGCCTGCGGTCCGGAGAGGCCCGGGTTCAGTTCCCGTTAAGGGCATGTACCTCGGTTGCAGTCTGTCCCCGGCCCTGGTTGGTCGTGCTGGTGGCAGCCACTCGATGTGTCTCTCTCGCATCGATGTTCCTCTTTCTCTCTCCCTCCCGCTCTGTCTGAGGATAAATGCAAAAATGCCCTCGGGTGAGGATAAAAAAAAAAAAAAAGAACTGACCCGTCTGCTCTCACTTTGGAGCCAAAGACAAATGGTTGTTCCTGAAATTTTCAACTGGGCGCCGTCCAGGCACGGCCTTCAGAGTTAGGCATCGACGTCAGCATTTACAGTGTAATGCCCTGTGATGATCGTGCTGATGACTGTGGTCACTCAAGGGACCTGCAGTCCCCCAGTTCCTGTGGTCAGTGGACTGAGCGTCGTCCGTGGACAGAGAGGTCCCGGTGTGATTCCCGGTCGGGGCACCCGCCCGGGTTAGGCTCGGTCCCCCGCAGGGCCGTGCAGGAGGCGGCCGATCCGTGTTTCTCTCTCCTCGATGTTTCTCTCTCTCTCCCTTTCTCTAAAAATCCACTCCAAACGTATTTTTGTAAAAAGGGATCCTGTAGGGTTACTCTGAAAGCAGTCTCTTCCTTGCTCAACTTTTTAGCATAACTTTAAAAAATTAATCCCTTTAAATATTTTTCTCCTATGCAGTTAATTCCCCATCAACATTGACAAGGATTTGAATTCAAATTGTTTTTACCAAAGGCGCCAGACAGGACACCATCTGGGTGTACCCCACAGGAGTGCGTGGCTCGATTTTCAATAGTCTGGACACACACACGCTCGGACGTCCACGTCGCATCCCTCCCGAGGTGTCCACTTGATTTTTAGGAAGCTGATGGCCAGTCTCAGTTGCTCCCCGCACGACCCCGACCAGGGCTGCGGATGAACCGCAACTGAGGTCCGTGCTCCTGACCGGAATCGAACCCACGACACATCGGCCCACAGGCCGGCGCTGGAACCGCGGAGCCAAACCAGCCGGAGCAAGACTGTCGCCACTTGAAGTGAGTTTTCCCTCGTCGATGTACCACCCGTAGGGATGTCGCGATGACCGGTGGCTGCACAGAAACTGATGGGAAGAAGCAACACCAACCTGGGGAAGGACGTGCTGAGGACCTTGCACCGCGCAGGCGAGAACCCCGGATCGTCCCCGTAATCCCCTGCCCCGAAGGGATACCTTCTCTCCAACTCAGCAGTCGTGATAAAGGGACTTGCAGAGAAACATGTCGCTATAGACACCCCCCGCCCCCTCAACAACACACTCAGGTGCTCTCCAGCACTGGACTGGATTAAAACCAGCGACGATAATTTCTGTCCCTCGCCTTCTCAATCGGTGCAAACAGTCACGTTATCCAGGCAATGACGTCCTTGCATCGGGGCCTCCTAGGGTCCGACAGCTGCTATTCACGCAGAAGCCGGAGCCTGGGTTGGGGTGGCGACGATGAGGCATCGTGTAGTCCACTCCTTCCAGGCAGGTGACCGTGGCCGTCCCTCCACGGTGCACACGGTCCAGGTGTCTCAGGGCGTCGCAAGCAGCCAGGCTGTCCCAGGTCACGTTTCTCTGAGGGTGACCCCCAAAGGCTCTGAACCAGCCCTTCAGGTGTTGGGGTGAATAGCAGAGGTCGCATTTCCTGGTAGGAGACTGACCACAGGGGAATTTTCACCTCATTCTCCCTGGGAACGGGGAGTCACCCCATGTCTCTCTCCGACACCGTGCAGGCTGCCGTGTACCTCGAAATCCTGCTTGTTCATCCTGGAGCTCAGAAGAACACGCGGGGGGGCCCCGCTTGGGGCTGCCGGCATTTCTGCCCGTACTGGGAGCCGAGGTCCCGACGGCCCTCGTGCTGGGCGGTTTCTTCGCGGATGTCGGGGAGCTCAGAGCCTGGAAGACGGAGAGAGTGTCTGTCTCCCGAGACCCTGGCCGCTTTGCTGTCACCTGTAACATAAGGACAGAGGCTGCCTTTGGAGGAGAGATTATTACACAGACTCCGACCCGTTGTGAGCGTCCTGCTCGGGCTCCTGAGAGAGGGGTTTCTCTTCTGTAACGTGGCCTATTGTGGGCGCAGGTACCACCAGCCCTCTTCACGTACCCTCTCCCGGGACACGGTGCACTGTGTGTGCAGGTCTCAGTAACTGGTAAGTGAGCAGAACCATGTCCCCGTTCTCACCCAAAGGCTGTACAGAAGAAAGAGGCACATCGAACTGCCTTTTATGTATCAATCTAAGCTTCTGGGTCTCCAGCCACAGTGCTACTCTGTCTCCTGCCTCTCTCTCTGCTGTCTACTCACACTGCTTGGGGTGTGGTTTTTGCCTAAAGCAAATCTCTGCTTCCCAGTGAGCTCAGGATTCAACGCCAACTAGTTCCCAATACCCCCGTCTCCTGGTGGGTCCCCCCAACCCCCGTCTACCTCTTGAGCTTCCTCCTTTTCTATCATCCCTGCTCACCATCTCTCCTGTTCCACGAACCAACTCGCACACCTCAGCCAGGCTCTTGTCATTGTGCGGGGGGTTTAGGTGTCCCTGCAGACCGACCTTCCTGACCCCTATGAGAAGGCGACCTCCACCTGCCAACGTGGCATTACCCCATTTCCCTACTTGCACCGACTCTGTGTTTCATGTCTTTGTTCGGTCTTCTCCTAGCGCCCGGAACGGTAGGGCCACCGACTGTGGGGTTCCCGAGCCTGGGTCCTTGTTCATGGTCCGCCCCGCCTCTGGGACCAGGCTTCAGGTTGGACACTTGGCCCTCGGCCCTGCCCACCGCTATCGGCACAGAGTTGGTGATCGCCGGTGGCCACTGGGTGCAGGGCGAGTGACTTGGTTCTCAAGGGCAACCACGGAACAAAGTGAGCTCACATACAAACCGGCCGCTCTCCTTCTCTAGTAAACACGGGGTTCAGGAACAGTGTAGCCAGAGCGTCAGAGGATGTCGGTGCCTCCCGATGATGCGTAAGTGTAAAAACTCTCCGCAAGCCTTTCCCGGTAACCGCCAAGGTATCCATTAAGCCCGACGGTGAAAGCAAGAACGGACAATGTACCGCTACGTTTGTAGCAAGCCCGAGCCTCAGAGACAATTACTACGGAAAACCAAGTAATTAATGACCACGCTGTTCCGTCGTCCACAAATAAGAAAGGGTGCTCCAAACTGGATGCCAGGTAATTATGCTATAAACACCAGGAAATGGTGTAAAAGCGTTTCAGGGGGGAAATAATTACCTACGGTTGCATAAAGGATTGTGCACCGGAGGAGAAAATAATTGTCCCTCTTCCCTTCCGAGTTCTCTTCCGAGACCCCTGTCATCAGACACAGATTCCCGAGAGTGGAACACAGTTTATTAACATGTCTCCCCTGCGTCTATGGGGGACAACCGAAGGGGTGGCGGAGAATTCCGGAATGTCACCGGGGGAGGGGAAGGGGACGGAGCTAACTTAGGGGAGCACATGATTTTGGGAAACATGAACAGCGACTTCGAAGAACAGGTCAGAGGCGTGCTCATTTGTGACCACGTCTGTCCGGGCTCAGTGTCCAGTTGCAGGGCCCTGTCCCGTGACGAGTCAACCTTCCCTGATCGAGGACACTCTGGGGAGCTCATTGATGCCAATGGAGCCTCTTTGGGAGGATCGGTGTTTTGACTGATAAAAGGGAGCTCAGGGCGTGAACCCTGAGCGGCGGGGAAGGAGACTCGCTAAAATGGGCTCCTGGTGGCCATCTGGGCTGAATGTAAAAGCGGAGCCCGGCAGCCATTGGTAAGCAGGGGCTTCTCACGAAAACCATACTTCGGGGAGAAGCCCGCTCTGAACGTGCACCTGTACCGGGCTCCCGCTGCCGACCAGCCCTCATGCCGGAGTAGCTGGATCCTCCTGCAGCCAATGGGAACGAGGCCTTCCTCGGCCAATCAGCGCTGCCCAGCTCGGACCAATCGGAGCGGCTCTATTCTGACCCATCCGGACAGTCAGTGCCTTTTGGACCAATCAAACTAGGAGGATTTGGAGTCTTCATTTGCATGAGGAGAAACTAATCAGGGACCAGCGCAGGGACTTCCTCCCACAGACGTCGGCTCTCTCCGGCCCAGGAGACATGTTCCCTTTCTGCCAAGGACTGGAGCCCGGGTCTCCCTGGCTGGGCTCAAACGTCGGGATGTCCTACCAGCACGCAGCAGGGCAGGGCAGCCGGGTCGGGCCGGGCGGGAACCACTGTGCTCAAAGTGGGACTCACGATATGAATTCACAAATACCTCTGGGCCAGGCCAGAGGTAAGAGCGTCGGCCCACAGACCAGAAAGGCCCAGGTTCGGTTCCCACTAGGGGCACGGACCTCGGCTGCAGTGTGTCCCCGGCCCCGGTTGGAGTCATGTGGGTGGCAGCCACTTGATGTGTCTCTCTCACGTCGATGTTTCTCTCTCTCTCTTCCTCCCTCTCTCCCTCTTGCTTTATCTGAAGGCGAATGCAAAAATGTCCTCGGGTGAGGACAAAAATAACTAACTAACTAACTAAATACATGCCTCTGCCCCATGTCTGTTTCTGCTGCAAGATTTACAACTCTTAGGCCCAGGCCTGGAGCCCTGTGGCTGTCAGCTATACACACCTCTCTCTCTCTCTCTTTTTGTTTTTGTTTTTATTTTCACCCGAGGACATTTTTCCATTTTTTATTCAGGTAGAGTGGGAGGGGGAGAGAGGAACAGAGAGAGAGAGAGAGAAACATCGACGTGAAAGACACACATCGAGTGGCTGCCACTCGCACGACCCAACCAGGGCCGGGGACAAACTGCAACTGAGGTCCGTGCCCTTAGCGGGAACCGAACCCGGGTCTCTCCAGACTGCAGGCCGATGCTCTAACCACTGAGCCAAACTGGCCAGGTCTTTTTTTTTTTTTTTAATATTTTTCATTTATTTATTTTAGAGAGAGAGGAAGGGAGAGGGAGAGAGATGGAAACATGGATGAGAGAGAACATCAACGGGCCACCTCCTGCATGCCCCCCACTGGGGATGGGCCCACAACCTGGGCATGTGCCCTGACCGGGAATCGAACCGGCGACCTCTTGGTGCAGGGTCCACTCTCAACCACTGAGCCCCACCTGCCGGACCACCCCTCTCTCCTTATGTTGCAGGTGCCCAGCTCTTTGCTGGGTACTTGGCACACAGTCAATAACCATTGTCGATGGAGTGGGCCAAAAGGTAGTTGCCTGTTGGACGAGTGGACCACTGACTTATGTCGTCGACGTTGCGGTCCTTCAGCACGGAGGACACGCGATCTCCGTGTTCATGGTTGGACCTCGCTGAGATCTGAGAAGAGGGTGGAGATTCAGCCAGAAACACCCCAGACATCTCCAGATGGAGGTGACGACCAGGGTGTGGTTAGGTCACAGAGAATCTGCGTGGAAGGGTCTCATGAACCCCAAGGAGAGAGGCGTATGGTGCGGAGAGACCAGAACCGAACCAAGCCTTCCCACACCTGTTTCTGGCCGATGCTGCCCAATGTGTCACCACACCAGAAATGTCTTCCTTGCAAAGTTACAGAAGGTTTTTATACCTGTCTGGGCAGAGCAGGCCGGAGGGGTGGTCGAACCCTATTCAGATGCAAGAATTGTCCGTACCGCGCAATTCTTCCAGCCTAACATGGAGGGAAACCTCAATCATAACACGAGTTCACGCATCAAGCCACTGAAGCGAATTCTTCTTCACTGGAAGCTACCTCCTGGCTACGGTTTCCCCGGACGAAGTATCCAACGTACAAGACGCACCCGAGGTTGGACGGCCGTCCTGGCCGATAATGCGACTCAGGCGCGGAAGTGCCCATTTCTGTGGCACTGAGAGTCACGGGGAAGGGAGAGGCCGTTTGAGGAGGGGTGTTCCCAGAGTGACAGGGGAGATCTCTGGGGAACACCGCCCTGGGTGGTGCGGAGACGAGCTGATGCGTTTTCTTCCCTGCGTGGAAAACCCTTCAGGGAAAAGCACAGGGTAATCACAGGGCAGACGTGTGTCCTTCCGGCTAGAAAAGGGGGCGTGGCTTTGAGAGAGGGCTGCAGGTGGGGTGAGCCAGGCGGCCGGGGTTCTGGGGTTTGGCCGCAGGCAGCGTGTCCCCGGAGTCATGAAGGACTCCAAAGCTGGACCGAGAATAGAAATGCCACCCCGGAGACACACTCGGGTGTCGGTGACCTGTTGTCCTGCTCCTGCACCCAGATCCAAAGCCTCCCACAGAAGCCAGGTGCGCACTGCTCGGAAACCCACCTGGACACCTGGAGAGGGTTCGGAGCCACTGTCCCCTGGCCCATTTTGTCACTTGTCAGTACCATCGTGTCTAAGGTGGGACAATAGACACAGCAGGGCCATGCCGAGGACAGCAATGCACACCTACCAGGTTGTCATGGCCCGATGCCAGAAGGGGGGGTGGCAATAGGGACCAGCAGCTCCGGGCAGGTGCGCCTCCCCCTAGAACAGGCCAGGTTGGTACTGACTGCGCACCTGCCCTGTTGGGCCCAGAAAAGATGATGAATGAAGGGCACGGCGCCACCTACGACTCGCCAACCCTGGGCGACCTGTTGTGGTGTGTGTGTGTGTTGTGTGCGTGCGCGCACCCACTGTCTTGCTCATATTTGGCCGTCTGTCCCAACCCCCGAGATGAGACTCTTGGCTGCATCGATGTGCCGTCACTCATCAGTTGGGTCCCACAAGAGGACACACACAGAGCGTTACCAGGGCGAGTTTTTCTTCCTGATCCACGGACCCGCGTGGAGATGCTTCAGACGTTCCGGCACCTTTACATTGGGTGGGGAACCGAAGGTCATCCACGGGCGACGGGACGTGGCCAGGGACAGTCGAAAGGCTGGGGATCCGGGCCCTACATCCTGGTTGGAAGTGGGGGGTAGAAGTGAGTGGCAGGGACCCGGAGGAGGTGAAGCCCAGCGGGCAGCCCGTGCGTGGGTGCCCCTGCAGCGTCCTGGGGAGACTGAACTCACTGCCCGTGGACGGTGACCAGGCGTCACAGCCCGGGCACCCACGGAGCTCATTGCTTCTCACTCCCCAGATTCTCAGCGACAGCTCCTTGCCCTGGGCCCTGAGCCTTTTCAGGCCGACTCCGAGGGCGGAGAGCGTGTCCCCGCCAGGGTGGGGAGCGTGTCCCCACGGGGGTGGAGAGCGTGTCCCCAAGGGGGTGGGGAGCGTGTCCCCAAGGGGATGGGAGCGGTGTCCCCATGGAAGCAGGAGAGTGTGACCTCACAGGGGCAGCAGAGCGTGACCCCATGGGGGCGGAGAGCATGTTCCCACGGGGGCGGGAGCGTGTGACCCCTCGGAGGCAGGGAGCATGTCTCCAGAGCCCCGCGTCCTTGTGGGTTCTGGGCCACTTCATCGGGGCACAGTCCCGCTCGCTCACTCCCTGCACAGATGTCTCCGTCCTGGGGTGGCTCCTGCAAACAGCCGGCCAGGAGCGGTGGGCAGAAGCTGGCCCTCAGGGCCGCACCCTGTATTTGGGCCCGGCTCCGGTCCGAACGGTGTTTCCCGGGCGGGGTGCGCGAGCTCGTTCATTCTGGGGCCGAGCGCACGTGGGGACCGCCGCGCAGTGAACACGGTCTGCCGACCGGGTGTGGCCCGGGGGCGCTGCGGTGTGTACACCCCGAGAAGGCCGGGGCACCCCCATCCCCAGGCTTGCCCATGTTCGAGGGGCCCCCTGTCTGCATTCAGCTCCCACCTCTGAGGGCGGCTGGTACCGGAGGGGGTTTGGATGTCTCTGTCCCCTCCCAGTTGCACGGATCCAGGGTCCCAGCCCCGCTGTGGCTGCCACTGGGCAGGAGCTGCTCAGTGTGGGGACAGCCCGCAGCCCGCCCTCCGGGGCTGGAAGATGCTCTGTCCCTCCTCCTACCTTCCGGGCAGCAGACGCGTCCCCCTGACCGTGCATCCGGCCTCCTGCCCTGTGCAGCCAACCCGGGCCCCGCGTCTCTCCGGGGGGAGCCCATGCCCAGGGCCACAGGGACGGCACCGCTGTGGGGACCGAGTGGGGGGCAGCCACAGGCTGGGGCGGCTTCCCTGGGGACCTGGACGCAGGTCGCCCACCCATCAGCGGGGTTCAGTCCCATCACCCCTTTGGGAAAAGCAGCAACAACGCAATTCTTCCCGGGCCCTGGGCCGTGTTGCAGACTCGGGTGTTCTCAGCCTTACCTACAAGACGGCGCCCTGGGCGGGCCCGACCTGTGACACTGGGGAGACTGAGCATTTGGGGGAGACGGGAGGGGGAGCAGCGTGCACTCCCGACCGGTCTTAGCATCTCACCCCCGCTGGGGAGCGTCTCCCAGGACCCTCTCCACCCGTTCACAGTATTCTTTTCAAAATGCATCATTTTCACAAGAAATAGGACTCGTGCGGCGACCGGTATTGACCTGTTTGACATCGACATCCTGTCGCCTGCAGGGGTCCGGTCCTGCTCAGGGTCCAGAAATGTTTCTCCTGCAGACGGAAGCCCGGGCCCTTCCAGGCAGCTGCAGAAAGTGCCCAGTGCCACCTGTATTCACGCTGGGGTCTTAGTTTGCACCGCAAGGACCCCGCAGACCCGGGGATGTCCTAGAACTGGCCATGGTGTGCACTCCCTGGCGATGGCTCTGTGTCGGGGTGTCTATTGCCTCTGCCCCCAAAAGGATGCGAGGGGACCTTGGTGAAGACAAACATGTGGAAATAGCACCGGATGGCGCAGGAAGATGTGGGACAAATGGGCTACCCAAGAACACCTTCTCCCTTCACCCGCTGGGTCAGGGACGAATGGGGAGACACAAAATTTCCTTCCATTCCCGGGGTGTCCATATACCGTATTCCTCAATATCACATGCTCCGGCGGCTTCGCGGAGACTCCCGATTCTGGTCATGTCAAAGTGGGCAGGCTGTTGTGTTTCCAGATATCTGTATATTGATGTCACCGCGTGGAGACAATGGGACATTTCCGCCCGGACTCCCCGGTACAGCGTCCAAGTGCCCAGTTGGGCCGGGCTCATCATCGAGGGGTGTGTTTGCCCGCGCTGTTTGCTAATGTCGGCTTGTCGATCACGCAGAATAATAAAAGGTCTCAATGGCTTTGTAGGCAAAGGAGAACACAGCCCTGGCCGGTTTGGCTCAGCGGTTAGAGCATCGGAGGCGCACAGTCCAGACAGATCCGGGTTCGGCTCCCTCTAAGGCCACGTACCTCGGTTGCAGGTTGTCCCTGGCCCCCGTTGGGGTCGTGTGGGTGGCAGCCACTCGATGTGTCTCTCTCACATCGATGTTTCTCTCTCTCTCTTTCTCTCTCTCCCTCCTGCTCTGTCTGAAGATAAATGCAAAAAAGTCCTCGGGGGAGGATTAAAAAAACAAACAAACAAACAAAAATGAGAATACGGTCTTTGGATTTTAAACCCAAGCCAGCTGTATGACGGGGCTGCATTTTCTCATCCATGGCTCCTAAGACGCGGAAAATAAGCCCGGAGCACACTGCTTGCAGATTCCACCTGAGGTGAGCGGACACCCGGAAATTAAAGGGCGCCTTCAGACCGCCCCAGAAATTGGCGTGTGTGCAGAATAAAGCTTTGGAAGGCCCCGCGAGAATTCAGAGCGAACACCTCAGCTTGGGTCAGGCTCCGGGAAGACTGGGCTCACAGGAAATGAGGCTACTTCCCTGGGGGACCCCCGGAATGGGACTTTGAAACAGGGATAGAGTTGTGGAAAGACCTCCCACGGTGCACGGCACCCCGAATGTGCAGAGAGCTTCCCACGCTGTGTCCTGTCCCCTCCTGGGACGATGCTCAGCCTCCAGGCCGGGTCCTTTTACGCTTCCATTCTGGACGGAGAGGCGAGGACCAAGCAATGAAAAGTCTGGTCAAAGCATCATAAACACTGATGGAGCCCGGCCGGTGTGGCTCAGTGGTTGAGCGTCGACCCTGCACCAAGAGACCCGGGTTCGATTCCCGGTCAGGACACTTGCCCAGGTTTTGGGCGCGATCCCCAGCGGGGGGGGCGTGCAGGAGGCGGCCAGTCGATGTTCTCTCTCATCCAGGTTTCTCTCTTTCTCTTCCCCTTCCTTTCTCTGAAATCAATGAAGACACGTTTAAAAAATATAATGTTAAAACAAGAAATACAGGGAGACTGTCAATGTAGACCATACGTATATCCCCGCACCACGTCTCCCCGCTGCTTTGGGAGGAAAATGAGCCCCTACTGTCCCCAGTAAAACAACCCAAACCATTCGTGCCTGTAAGTTCTTCCTCCTGCGTGACGTGGGCAGCTGCTCCGGACCCTCAACGACTCCGGTCTGAACGGCAGAGGTCCGCGTCTACGGGGCACTTTTCATTTATTTACTTATCAATTTTTATGTGTCTTTATTGTCCGAAGTATTACCGAGGTCTCCCCTACTTCCCCCCCGGGCCCCTCCTCCCCATTCCTGCCCCCTCTGCCGTCACCACACTGTTGTCTGTGTCCACTGGCTGTCCTGTAACCTCTCTGCTTTATCTCTTCGGGGCCGACAGAAATGTTCCGAGAAATTACATAAATCCATTTATATGTATAAAGACTTGGACTTTGAAAAAGAAATACTGTAAACGTATGTTCTCTTCCGATCGACATTCTCTTCCTATCGACATTTGAGGCCGGGGGTTTCTTTGTGGGGAGGGGATGTGTCGCAGCATCCTTGGCCTCAAGCTACCAAATTCCAGGACCACCCCCCCAAGTTATGACCACACAGACTGGGTTCAAATCGTACCAGACATCCCCAAGAAGGACCCAACACCCCCATCGAGAACCGTGGCGGCGAACCACATACAACTGCCAACCTTTAGTGATTATGAAGACGGCGACACCAACCGTGCGATGTAAGACTCTCTGCCACGTGCCCTCCTGGTTCCCCGGGAGGCTCCTTTTCCAGGGGGCGCGGAGTACGGGCGGGCCAGCGGACACCTGTTCAAACCCCGAAACCCCAGCATGTGCAGCGGCCTCGAAGGTGCCCCCCTGATTCTGGGAACCAGGTGGCCTAGGTAGTTGGAAGATGTGTTCCAAATCGCACACGCGGATAAACGCCCACAGACAGAAACGCGGGTGGCGTGGAACCGCGGAAATTCCCTCAGCGCAGAGGGCCTGGAAGGCTTCCCCCAGGACAACCCGAGTCGCAGGGCTTGTGCCCCAGAAAGACCCCCGTGATGGAAAAGACAGCGGCCCCAGGGACTCCTGCTGACCTTATTTCTAACCCGCCGTGGGAGCCGTTCCCAGGCCCCTTGTGCGGCACGGCGGACCGCAAGGTGCCCGTGGGTGGCGCGGTGCCCCAACGCGGGCCAAGGGCACCCGCTCCCAAGGGTACACTGGCATCGCCTGGAGTCTTCATTAGCAGAAAGGTGAGCCCGTGAATTCACGATTCTCTCTGCCCAGCGTGTGTGCCCCACTCACCACCCGCTAATGAGCAGAATGGAGCAGAACGCAGCTCCCCTCCTGTGAGGTCCCTGTGCAGGACAATGCGAGGCCTCATTAGCAAACCACATCCATAAAAGCGACAACGTGGGCACATGGCAGCTGGGACCCGAGGCGGCCCCGTCTCTGGCAGGTGCATGGCCAGCAACGGCTGTGCCTTTGAGGGCGTTCACAATGGACCCACACAGGACATTGTGGACCGGGGCTTTTTCGTGGCGTTAGCCTGGCGACGCTAAATGACCGTGTCCACCCCGAGGATGCGGGGCCTCTGGAGTGGGTTGTGTTTCTAGTTTTAAATACAACATATGTATCAAAAATAAAGACACCCAGAAACGTCTCCCAGATTCTTGGTAACATTTGGATAGGTTTTTTAGTTTTTAAAATGAGATATACCCTTTTAATGAACATGATTTGCCTATTTCTCCACCTCATTAAAGGTCCTTTTTTTTGGTTCTTTTTGATAGGCACTTTTTTAAAAAAAAATTCTAATTAGACAGTTTACTTTGAGATAATGACAGACCTACAGTCGTTAAGAAATAATGGAGAGCCCTGACCGGTTTGGCTCAGCGGTTGTTTGTTGGCCTGTGGTCCAGAGAGACCTGGGTTCGGTTCCCGCTAAGGGCACAGACCTCGGTTGCAGTTTGTCCCCGGCCCCATTGAGGTCCTATGGCCGGTGACCACTCAATGTGTCTCTGTCACATCGATGTTTCTCTCTCTCTCTCTCTCTTCCCCTCTCTCCCTCCCGCTCTATCTGAACAAAAAATGGAAAAATGTCCTCGGGTGAGGATAAAAAAAAAAAAGAAATAATGGAGAGACATCACTTGTGTTATGAACCCAGTTTCCGCGAATGGTATTTAGAAGTAGTTCATTGTTGATATTGATGTGGGCAGGAAATAGGACCTTTGCATCACCCCAGGGATCCCTCACACTGTCCTTTTATAAACCACATTCATGTCCTCCTCCCCCCACGCTCCCCTTACCTCCTGGCAACTGACGACACCAAGGACACAGAGAAACTGAATGAGTCGCACATCGCTGATGGGTTATACGCAGGGTTTGTTTTCCATTTCTACAGTCCTGTCATTTCAGGGTCACTGTGTGTATCAAATCATGACACTGAGGACTGACCTCTTTCATTCACCGTAACTGGCTGGAGCTTCATCAAGCTGTCGTGTGTCTCTAGACTTCGTTCCTCTGTATCTCTGAGCAGTGGTCCATGGTGTACGTGACCATGGGTTCTTCACCATTTACTCCGGGGGTATCAAGGTCATTTCCATGTTTGGCCCATTATAAATAAAGGTGCTGTGAAGAGTTCAGTATGTGTTTTTAACACCAACAGAAGGCGTCCTTTGTATGGGGTAAATACCCAGGAGAGAAACGTCTGGGTTGCACATGAGTTGCACGTTGACTTTTATGGAAGGTATCGCTGAACTGTTTTCCAGGATGGCTGCACCCCTGTGCATTACCCATCAGCGATGTGCGACTCATTCCGTTTCTCCGTGTCCTTGGTGTCGTCGGTGCTTTCTCCTCACACCGTTTAAATAGATGTGCAGTGATATCTCATGAGGGTTTCATGCGCGCTTGTCTCATAGCTTATAATGTGGAACATCTGGATGTTTTGATTTGCCGTCTGCATACCTTCTTCAGTGAAATGTCTTTTCATGTCTTTTGTCCGTTTTCTATCGGATTGTTTGCCCTGTTGAGTTTAGCGAGTCATTGATCTATTTTAGATATGAGTGTTTTCTTAGATGTAGAGTTTGCAAATACTTTCTCCCACACTGTAGCTTTCGTCTTCTTAACAGGGCTTTTCACAGAGCCAAGGTGTCACATTTTGATGAAGACTAATTTATTAATGACTTTTTTTTTTTTTTAATGTATCATGATTTTGGTGTCAGGTTTGAGAATAGTTTTCTTTCTTTCTTTCTTTCTTTCTTTCTTTCTTTCTTTCTTTCTTTCTTTCTTTCTTTCTTTCTTTCTTTCTTTCTCATCTGCACATCTTATCATACTTTCTTATTGCATTGGTGAGAACTTCCAGCAGTCTGTTGAAAAAGAGTAATGCAAGTGGACATCCGGGCTTGGTTTTCTATTTTAGGGGGAAGCATTCAGTTTTGCAGCATTAAGTATACGGTCAGGTATAAGCATTTTATAGCTGTGCTCTGTACAGTTCAGAAAAACGCCCCTCTATTTCTACTTTTCTGAGAGTATCATGAGTGGATGTCAATCTCTGCCTTTTAATGGCTGATTGTAGGCCATTTACATTTAGTGTGATTTTTGACATGTTAGGACTTAATTATGCCTGTTATTTGTTATCTCCATTTTTCATGCTTTTGCTTTCTTTTTTTCTGTGGGTTAATTGAACATTATTTAGAATCCCATTTTGGTGTATCTATAGTGTCTGTAGTGTATCTCTTTGTGTAACCTTTTGGTGGTTTCTCTCACTGTTATGTTTGTAACTATTGCTGTCTACTGATACCACTAATAAATGTAGAAACCTTGCTTCCTTTCTCTCTCCCCCTTTATATTATAATTACTTGAAGTATTTTTTTCAGCACTACTTAGAAGTACATCAGATAATGTTCTAATTTCTGCTTCAACCCTAAACTATAACTTATAAACTCCATACGAAAAGAAAAGCATTATCACCTATATTTTTGTGTATTGTGTCTTTTTTTTTTCTTTCCTGATGTTCCAGGATTTTTTTTTTTAATCATTTTTCTACTATTTAGAAATTTCTCGTAGCAATTGCTTTAGCGTATGTATGTTGAAAAATTATCTCGGATGTGCTTCATCTGAGATCGTCTTAATTTCCTGTGTATTCCTGAAGGATATTTCAGCATCTGCAACCTCTAGGGCTACTTCTGAGTGGCCTCCACACTTCCTGCTATAAAAGTCGGCTGCCGTGTGAATTTTTACCCCTAGTCGGTAAGATGTTTCCTGCAGCGACATTAAAGACTTCTCTTGGGGTTTAGCTTTCAGAGGTTTAATTAAGATGTGTCTTGGCATGACTGTCTTGCGGTATCCTGCTCAGTATTCACGCAGCTTCTTGACTCCGTAGGTTTATATTTCTTGTCAAACTTGAAAGGTTTTGAGTCATTATTCCTTGGAGGACTTCCCCGGGCTCACACTCTGTCCCTTCTACCACAAAGACGTGGTTAGTGGGGCTGTCTCTAAGTGGGGATACAGCTCCCATGATGTGCGTAAAGGGGTCTGGTATCTCTTCTTGACGATGTCTCTGGGACTCAAGATCCTTGCAATAGAAGAGTTTGCTACCTCACCCTGCAATTCTGTTCGAGACTTTAACTGGTAAGATTGCTGATTAATTTCAGATGCATTTTAGAAGAACTTTCTACATGTTTCTAAAAATAGGCACGAGGCACTTTCAAACTTTGTAGCTAATTTTATATTGCTTAGTAAGGTTTCATGATGTTCCTTGATAGGGTTTTACATATTTATTATGCGGGTTATTTCTAGATTTGTTGTTTGTTTGTTTCAATAGTGATTGGGCTGGTCTCTCTTTGGGTCGTATTTTAAAACTAGTCATTTCTTATGCATGAGTAAACTGTTAATGTATGATATTTATTTTTTAGGGAGCCCTTTCATTAGTATTTCGAATTCCTGCTAGTTGTTTTGCAAGAGGACTCAGTATCTTTCAGAATATGCCTCATATCCTGCTTCCTGTCACAACTTCACACATTGTTGCCACCAAACATGTTAAAGCGTATTCCGAGGGACACCTAGTCAACCAGGCTGCCCATGGTCCTTCTTGTGGCAAATGCCCCATGTTAGTGCTGCTCCTGTTGGTCTCCAATCGGCGTCAGCGTATCAATGGCTTCGGGAAGCCTTCCATCGGTGTTATTCAACCTTGCCGAAGCCAGTGTTTTCCACGTACGGGTCACACACGTCACCAACCCGTAGGAAATTCCTAGGACAGCTGCATCCATTCCCGTTAGCTGGCAGAGCCCTTGTATTTTTAAAACAGAAAGAGATCTTACTCCAAAAATGCTGAACTCCTGAGCCGAAAGAACAGCTACCCAGGAGTAATACAAATGACCGACACACCGTTTTCACCGATCACATTACACCCCAACGCGGTGGTAACGCGGGTGGCCTCCCGGTCGGAGGCCCCAAGACCCGTCTGCGTGGCACTGAGATTTGAACTCTTCCTAATTGCGCGCAACCCTGGGTGCCCGGCGCGGACAGGGGACCATCTGCCTTGCGTCCTGCCGTGTGAGCAGTTGGCGCCTCCGTCTGTCTGCGCTGCCGCCGCCGCAGAGACCCCTGCATCTCCAGCGTCCCACTGCCTGGATGGATGGGTCACTTCCCAAGGGGCAGACAAGCCAGGGGCTCCTTTTACGGGTAAAAATACCTGCTGGGTGGGTGTTACGAAGGAGGCATCGCTGCCCTCTGTCTGCCCGGCACAGATGTCTCGGGCGTGTTTCCTAGCGACCGATGACAAGCGCGTAAGAGCGTCCAGAGGGACAAAGGCACCAGCTGTGAGGTCCTGGTGGTTTGGGGGTGACACACGGCAGGAAGAGGCACTACGGTGACGCCTCACACCTGGAGTTCTCGTCACCATCCTGACACGCGACAGCCCGGCCCCTTGCTGCCTCTCTGCAGGACGCTCCGTCGAAAGGTATAAACACCTCCGTGACCTCTGGTCCATGACTAATTACCCAGAAAAACCTCCAGAGATGTCAACCCTATTTTAGGTCCCGAAAATTCACAAAAACAGGCTGTAAAAGTCCAGGGAAACACTCGTGCTCAGTGACGGGGAGGCGTTTGGTGAGAAAATATCATGTGACTATGACGGAGCCCATCAATCACGACGCAGGCAAAGACGACGTAACCAGGTAGCTCAACACCCTTTCCCGGGGCAAAGCCAAACAGTAAATATCAGGCGTTGCGGCTCACACAGCCTCCGCCACAGTCAGCCAATTGGAAGCATGTGACTTGTTTATTTCTGGGGTGTTCATTGCATAGTTTTGCACGTCCGTCGACCACGGGTAACAATCTCACAAGACCAACCCGAGGGTCGGGGGGAGACGGCAGTCCCATCAGCATTGAGAACTGTGTGTTTCTCAAAATCACCTCTGAATCCTGCCCCCTTCCCCAGCATCAGTTAGACTCAAGGACCCTTCATCTCACAATAAAACAAAACAGACGTCAGAAGATCCTGTTTGGCAAAGGACCCTCCCCGCCCATCACTGAGCACGAGTGTTTCAGGTCGGTCCCAAACTTTTTACTCCGCCGTCATCCCTCAGTGCTATCGGCGCCCGTCACCCTTGTTTTTATGTTTCCTCTTCCTCCCGATGGCTCGAACCCGGGCAAACAACACCTTCTTGCTTCCCAGCTCGAACTGCTCCCGGCGGTCACCTCTGACTCACAGGGACTCAGTGCCAATGCGCCCAGAGCTGTGGTCCCTCTGTGCGCCTCCAAACCCTGATTCCAGAGCACGGTCACCTTCCTGAGGACACGGCATCTTGGTGTCTGTCTCCGCTTAGCAGAAGGCATTCCCCACTTCAGAGACTACTCGGGGTCTGGCACGGTGAGCTCCGTCTGTGCCGGGCCCTTGTGCCCCGACCCACGACGGTTCCCCTGTCCTCTGTCCCTCGGGCCTCACGGGGAGCTCTCTTGCCCAGAGCTGATGACACCCGTGTCCCCTGTGTGAAGACCTCGCCTGCCCCCGTGTTTCACCCGCGCTGCTGCCGTGGACTTTTCTGTCATCACAGCCTGCCGTCCGGGGTCACGTTCCATCACTCCAGTGTCCACTCCCACTCTGCGCACAACAGCTTCATCGAACTATCATTAGCGGGGTATCCGGTGAATCCATGTGAAATAAGCAATTCCGTGGTCTTTAGCATATTCACAGGCCTGGGCAACCATCTCTCCTACATCATCTTAGGTCATTTTTAATCCTCCCCCACCCCCATATCTGTGCTCAGCAGCAGTCCCTTCCTGGCCGCCAGCCGGGCCATCCCCTAACTTGCTTCTCTCTCCTCTTCACCTCCAGGCTGCAGAGTGCTCCCCAGGCCGCCGCCGCCCTGACACCCCTCAGGACAAGCTGCTTGCTGAGCGCCAGTGTTTTCGAACCATCCCCCTCCCCTGCGCTAGGGACACACTTCCGTCTGTTCCCTCGGTCTGGGCTATTTTCTCTCCTAATAAAGCCTCGGCTTTGCAAACAGTGTCTTTCAAATCCCGACTGGGCTGATTTTGCACAGAATCCCTCCATGGCTGCTCACGGCACCTCCTGCGGGGGGAGCCCAGCTTCACGGGACGGGCAACCATGCAGGCAGCTGAGTGAACATTCAGCACTGGGCAGGGACGTGGAAATGGGCAAACGAAGAACCTCGGCGGACGCCATTGGGTGCCATGCACTGGGTGCCATGCACTGGGTGCCATCCACTGGGTGCCATTCACTGGGTGCCATTCGTTATTAGATACATGCATAACGGAGGGGCTGTGACGCAGACTGGGGACCAAGAAGATGTGACCCAACAGAGGTCAAAAGGCAAAGGAGGAAGAATTTTATACGACGGGATGTTTAAATGCTTCCAAAAGAGATCAGGGGGGATGAAGGCTTACAAGCAGGCGCTGGAGGTGGTGGTTGGGAGTCCCCTTGCTGAAGTAGATGGAAGCCACAGACAAAGGAGCGCCCACAGCCGCGGCGTGGAGAGGGACGGGTAGAGCAGGTGCTCGAGGAGCAGAGAATGAAGGAGCCAGAGAGCATGCACGGCAGACAGGGTGTGAGATGCGCCATTTACTCCTGGACATAGGTTTTATTTTCCAAAGCTCACCCGAGCCTGCACAAGCACCTGTCCCTCCTACGTGCTCAGCTCAGCTCCTCCCGCTGTAGAAATAGCACGCGCACATCATAGGTTTTCACACCGAAATGCCGTTCTTGCACACCCGGGGGTGCCGAGGTGAGAAGCAGGAGGAAATGCTTCTCTGAGCACGGCCGGCGACGACGTCCATACTCCTAACACCTCCTAAGAGGGAGACGAAAGGTTGCACGTGTGTCTTGAAAAACAGCCACAGGGCCCCGAGAGAGACCCTCCTTCCGCGCCCAGGGGTGGCCACCTGCTATTAGCTGTCTCCTTGGGAAGGAAGCAGCCGCGTCTCCATCGCTGCAGGGCCGCCGGGCAGGCTGCTGACCGGGCAAATCACAGAAGGGGAGCTGGGGGGTCACACGCAAACACGCCTGGGGATGGGCCCCCCTCTCCAGCTCCAGCCACTGTGGTCTCTGTCGGAAAGCAGAGTTTGCAAAGGGCTTTGCCAGCGGAGAGAGGGCGGGCGCCCACGAATGGGCCGGCGGGAGAAGGCCGAGCTGGCCACTGGCGGCTGCCTCTCCTGCTGCTGTGTGAGGACGCGGGGCGCCTGCCGGAGGTCTGCGCTGTTGGGGCCCGCAGCCACTGCGCTGCCCAGAGGTCCCGGGGTGTGCTCACCGCTGGGGTGTGCTCCTGGGGTGTGCTCATGGGGTGTACTCCTGGGGTGTGCTCCTGGGGTGTGCTCATGGGCTGTGCTCCTGGGCTGTGCTCATGGGGTGTGCTCCTGGGGTGTGCTCCTGGGGTGTGCTCATGGGGTGTGCTCCTGGGGTCTGCTCCTGGAGTGTGCTCCCAGGTTCTGCTCCTGGGGTGTGCTCCTGGGGTGTGCTCATGGGGTGTGTTCATGGGGTCTGCTCCTGGAGTGTGCTCCCAGGGTCTGCTCCTGGGGTGTGCTCCTGGGGTGTGCTCCTGGGGTGTGCTCCAGGGGTGTGCTCCTGGGGTGTGCTCCTGGGCTGTGCTCCTGGGCTGTGCTCATGGGGTGTGCTCCTGGGGTGTGCTCCTGGGGTGTGCTCATGGGGTGTGCTCCCGGAGTGTGCTCCCGGGGTGTGCTCATGGGGTGTGCTCCCGGGGTGTGCTCCTGGGATGTGCTCATGGGGTGTGCTCCCGGGGTGTGCTCATGGGGTGTGCTCATGGGGTGTGCTCCCGGGGTGTGCTCCCGGGGTGTGCTCCTGGAGTATGGTCATGAGGTGTGCTCCCAGGGTGTGCTCACCACCAGAGTGTGCTCTCGGGGTGTGCTCATGGGGTGTGCTCACTGCCAGAGGTGTTCGGACACCACCTCTGTGTTCTCTCTGGGCCTCTCGGTTGAAGTGGCTACTGGATGAGTCAGCAGACCACACCTATGATGCCTACAGTGTTGTCGGAAATAATAATAATTTTCTCCACGTTTTATTTTTATTTTTTATTTTTTTATCCTCACTTGAGGACATTTTTCCATTTTTTTTTCTTCAGATAGAGTCAAAGAGAGAGAGCAACATTGATGTGAGACAGACACATTGACTGGTCGCCACCCACACAACCCCAACCAGGGCCGGGGACACACTGCAACCAAGGTACGTGCCCTTAGCGGGAACCGAACCCGGGTCTCTCTGGACCGCAGGCCGACGCTCCAACCGCTGAGCCAAACCGGCCAGGGCTTCTCCACGTTATAAATGTAATTGTTTCTTTGAGGGAACCCCAAAACCCGGCCCTCTGCAGTAAAAGGACCAGCAGGTGATGATCCCCACAGAGACACCCGCTGCCTCCTATCAGCCCATCAACAGCACACACCGGGCCCCTGACGTGTGGAAAAGATCGTGCATGTGGGCGGGAGCCGGGCAGGGAAACTAAATGGTGACCACACATTTTTATTGTCTTAGGGAGCACCCCCCCCAACTTCAGCCATAGCATCACACCCACAGACACCCATAGGTACATCTCAACAAGCACAACTCGTGTAGTAGAAACGGAGAGACACGGAGACAGTGGTCCAGGGGACACGGACACAGTGGGCCAGGGGACACGGAGACAGTGGACACAGTGGTCCAGGTCCCCGAGAGCTGCCGGTGTCCGGAGTCAGAGCTGGTGGGCGCGTCCCACAGTGAGCCCGCCTACAGCGCCCGTTGGGGAAACACCAGCCGAGCCTTGTGCACGACACTGGGTCGGCACTCACACAGGACACTTGTCACAATTCGCTGTGCGTAGCCTTAAACTTGGCAGCCCCCGAGGCCCGAAGCTAAACAGCTAGTGGACCCCAAGGTCACCGTGCACCCTCACCTTTGGGTATCCCTCCTCTGCTAAATGCATCCAGTGGAACCTGCCCATTTGACACTGGACGCTTAGGGGTCTGTCACCTGCCTGTGCTGTTAGTCAAAGCCCGATACACCCGTGACTCCCAAGCCTCAGGGTAGAGACAATTGATGGAAGGAAAGGGGAGAAAAACACTTGGTCCTCGCATGGCCGGTTTTTAGGGGCAATTTTCACAGTGGCGTGAGGGGTACCGGTTCAACAGGTGATACTCGTAACCCAGCATGGTCCCCTCCACCGGGGTGCAGAAAACGGGTTTTTAAGTGGATTGCGAGACACCTGCAGGGGTGTGTGGCTGCAGCCACGTGTCCTGGAAAGAATCACACCCCACGCCGTACGCGAAGGCACCTGGAGAACACGTTGCGTCATGAGCACCCAACCTCGGCAGCCCCAGGAAACACGTGATTCATTTCCTGCTTCATGCGCTTAGGTTCCTGTCTCCACCATGAACTGGTCGCTAGGACCTTCTCCCTGAGGACGCTCCCCACCAGCCCTGTTTCCGTGGGCGACGTAGCGTTGGCTACTCTCTGTCGTCCAGAGAATCAGCTTCTAACCCCCAAGCCCATCTCGCGTCCCCTTGTTCTCTCGTCTGATCCGTTGGCTCCCACCAGCCCCCTGCGCCCTCCTTTCTATTGCAAACAGAATGTCATCATTATCAGGACCCCCTGTCTTTGGCTTGATACATCCCCTGCGTGACAGTCTCGCCCTCCACCCTCCGGAGAACCTAGGAGCACCGATGGGCACCTCCCGGTCCGCTGGGCGCCTTCCGTCCCGTCACGGGGACGTTGCATCGTCCCCTGTGCCTGGTCTTCCTCCTCCTCATCTTGCTGAGACTCGAGCATCGATCAATGAATGACCTCTCTTTGCTTTTCAGCCTCCTTGCCACCTGTCATCAATCAGGTCTGTTCCGATTTTAGCACGTCCCTTGCCCGCAAACATCCACGCTCGTCCACGTCGACGGTGACGAGTATCCGCCGCCGGCTTATTCCTTAAGCTGCTTCCGTCTGCTTGGAGGATTCTGGACCCTTTAGTCCCAGAGATCTTCAAGGTCGATCGTCAGTGACCTTCTAAACACAACTCGAAGGACCTCTCTTAGGTCATATTTCTCCTCCGTCTCCGGGCCTGTCTTCTCACAAAATGGGCACTGTCTTTGTGTGTGTGTGTGTGTGTTTTTAAAAAGTTGCTTTCTCTTTTCTATCGAAGTTGACAACGGCGAGCTAAGTCTCAGCTGTTGGAACGACTTGCTGCACAGGGCGCCCGGGGCTCCGGGAACATGAACAATGGGTCCGTTCAGGGCTGTTTTCCACCGTCTCGCGTGCGCTGTGTTCCGGGAACCGGCCCACGCGATGGGGCGGACGCCACTCAGCGGAGCTGTTGTCCACAGCCCTGTGACCGTGGTTGCGCAACGAGGCTGTGCAGTGGACTGGTGTGCAAGGACGTCAAACAAAACCTGCAGAAGAGCCCTGGCCGGTTTGGCTCAGCGGTTAGAGCGTCAGCCTGCGGTCCCGAGAGACCTGGGTTCGGTTCCCGCTAAGGGCATGTACTTGGTTGCAGTTTGTCCCCGGCCCTGGTTGGTCGTGTGGGTGGCAGCCACTTGATGTGTCCCTTTCACATCGATGTTTCTCTCTCTCTCTCTCCCTCCTACTCTATCTGAACAAAAAATGTCCTCGGGTGAGGATAAAAAAAAAACAAAAAACAAAAAAACAAAAAAAAAAACCTGCAGAAGAACCAAGGACTACTCCGATCCGTGGCCCGAGGGTTCCCACAGAGATGCCTCCACATGGTGACGGTGTGGTGAGTTAACACAAGGGGACCCCCAGTCGCAGAGTCCCTACGGGGTCATGACTCTTGAAGCGGGGTGCAATGCAGATCACTGAGCTCATGCATGTCTGCAGCCTGCTATTCCTGAGGCCCCCGACGGTCAAAGAGAGAAATCCAAAATTCTGCCGGCCGAACCGAGGGGAGAGACTTTCCCTCCAAGCCTTTCTCTTCTCCCTCAGTCTGCTGAGCTGCAGGGCACATGCTAACCTAGAACGAGGGGCCTGGACCCTCTTCCCACATTCATTCCCCTCTGTTCTCTGCCGCACAGTCTGCAGACCTCCAGACGCGAATCTGAAAATAAGGACACGTGAAGATTCAATCACCCCCGTTCTTTTATTTAAAGCTCTGGACAATTACCGAGAAGACTCCCCCGGGGGGATGAAAAGTCGAGATTAGAAAAATTGAATAAGAAAGTCATTATGCGCCATACATCATCTGGCGTGCGGCTCCGCGATCTTGAATTTTAATCACGACTCAGAGCGCATCGTCCGGGTTTTCAGCCAGCGTGGGATGATCCCGCAAAATGAGTCCCATCAGGGTATGTGGATAAGGACCTCCACGATTCAACGGATATTTCAAATGTACCTTTCTAAAGTGGGCCCCATCTTCTGCATTTCCAAAAAACGATTGTGGTCGTCTCACGCACGTGAGCCAATGATCAATACGCTCGTCGCTAATTGGAAGATTTTCCGAAACGACGCCTGCACGTCATTGGACCGCTGCGGATGAACTTTCATTCCTGTCTAATAATGAGAGTTGAAATACCGACAGGGGTCTGTCTTACGCACCTCTGTGCCCTGCAATAGGTCAGGAGGACTTGCAGGTTGTCACACGTCTCGGGAATAAGGTTGATATGTAGGTGTAATGTGTGTGTATTTATGTGTAAAAACATGTGAGACTTCTCCAGCAGACAGGCCCAAACACAGATGCTACCTGCATTTTGTTCCCAAGAAGAGACGTAGTCACCCTACTCTGAGCACGGTACTTCATGCATCTATTTTTTTTTTTTTTTTTTAATCCTCACCTGAGGATATTTTCCCATTTTTTTGTACAGATAGAGTGGGAGGGAGAGAGAGGAACAGAGAGAGAGAGAGAAACATCGACGTGAAAGGGACACATCGAGTGGCTGCCACCCGCACGACCCACCAGGGCCGGGGACAAACTGCAACCGAAGTACATGCCCTTAGCAGGAACCGAACCCGGGTCTCTCCGGACCGCAGGCTGACGCTCTAACCGCTGAGCCAAACTGGCCAGGGCTCATGCATCTATTGAAGCACATGTCACAAGAGGGGGGCTAAGGTCTTCTGCTCACTCTAGTTCCAGCCTCCAACCACTCACTGCTTCAGAGGGAGACAGAGGTGAGTGTGTGGCACGAGGCAATGGTACATGAATAATTTAGGAGGCATAAGCCACCGATGCAGCTGGGACACAGCTGGGGACGTCAGATTTGGGGGTGGCTCCGGTTCACGATGCCCTGTAGCTGGACGGGAAGGAAGGGTAGGCAGGGGGAGATGAAACAGGAAATTGTCTGTCTTGTTGGCACAGGTCAGTGGACGTCACGGAGGGTCACGTTGGAAGGACTGTGGCGCGACCCTGTTCCAGTCACACGAGAGGAAAATAGAATTGAGTCTACTTTTTTGTTTAAATTTAATTAACTAATTTATTTTGTTGCAGATGTTTCTCCTTTTCCCCCCACTGATTTGCCCCTCCCCCTCCCTCTCCGCCCCGTCCCCAGCTTTGTTGTCCATGTCCACTGTTCATGCACACATGCATATAAGTTCTGTGGTTTTTCTCTCCGCCCACAACCCCCTCTTCTGGGGTTGTCAGTCTGTACCCCACTTCCACGTCTGTGGGGCTACCCCCTTCCTCAGACTGTTATGTTCATTATATTCCACAAATAAGTGAGATCGTATGATACTTGTCTTTCTGAGTTTGGCTTGTTCGCTTAGGATAATACTTTCCAGGTCCCTCCATGTAGTCTCAAAGGATAAGAGATCTTTCTTTTTTACAGCTGCATAGTACTCCATTGTATACATGTACCACAGCTTTTTTATCCATTCGTCTACTGATGGACATTTGGACTCTAGTACACAGCTGGTGGGAATGCAGACTGGTGCAGCCACTGTGGAAAACACTATGGTGTTACCTCAAAAAATTAAAAATTGAACTGCCATTTGACCCAGTGATCCCACTGCTAGGAATATACCCTAAGAAGCCTGAAACACCCATCAGAAAGAATATATGTACCCCCATGTTCGTAGCAGCACTATTTACAACAGCTAAGATCTGCAGACTACTTTTTCAAAACATGTTCTATTAAAAGAATTAAAGGTTCCCAGGAAGTTGCCAAACTTCGCCCAGGGCGGCCTTGAGTATCTATGCTCCAGCCAGGCTCCAGAGGGAACATCTCGACCCGCTGTGGTGCCGAACCAGAGCCGGAGGGCTCAGGCGCGACTCTAAACCAGGATCCTCACATCCGGAGGAGATGATCCTTTCTCCAGCCGGCTGTGTGCGTGAGCCATGAGGCCGCCCCATACATCCAACACAATTACAAAAGAGAGAGAGCTAATCATTTCTCTTCCTTGGGGGTAGATCGCTCATTACCGACCTCCACTTGGGGAGACGCTGCTGATTTTGCCTTTCCCCTCAGAGCATCACCCGAGAAACCCCGTCTAGGGCATGTAGGGGGACCAGCACCCCAGGATCAGGCAGTTCTCAGATCAGGGGACTTTGGGTCGTCAACTGGGGCAGGTGTGGGCAAGCGAGGAGGACTTGACCTCAGTCATGGGGTTGGGGAAAGCAGGCACTACCTGCCAAAGGTGTCGGAGAACAAACACATCCGAGGAGTCCTGGCGTGAACCAGGCCCCCATCCTTCCCCCCGAACCGTTCTCAAGGTCGCCACGGGCTGCCTTACCAGACGGCGTGAAGGTTTCCTGGGTGCGCCCTCCGCCCCGTCCTGCAGACTCGGACCACGGCCAGGTAGTAGCTCCCAGCCCCGGAGCCGTCCCCTCGTCGGGAGTGGACACGGCATGGTCAGGAGCCCTGGAAGGACATGGTCCGAACACGCTGATGAAGGAGCCCTTGTGCAGAGGAGACACGAGGGGCGGCCATGTTCCTGCCCGAACCCGTCGTAGACGCTGGCCTGAGGCAGTCCTGCTCGGGGCCTTGGGCAGCGTCCCCCACGAGATGTCAGTAGCACCCCCGATAGGTGATGGCCCCCCATGTCCCCCCGGAAGAAAGCCACTTCCCACCAGTCTTGTTAATCTATCTGAGCCCTGGCTGGTTTGGCTCAGCGGTTGGAGCGTCGGCCCGCGGGCCAGAGAGTCCCGGGTTCGGTTCCCGCTAAGGGCACGGACCTCGGTTGCAGTTTGTCCCCGGTCCCGTTGGGGTCCTATGGCCGGTGACCACTCAATGTGTCTCTATATGAAGATAAATGCAAAAGTGTCCTCGGGTGAGGATGAAAAAACTCTGTCTGAGTCTGTCTGAGAGTTGGCTGTGCGCACACAGAAAGGCAGTCAGGGGGTGACCCTCAGAGGAGCACCCGCCGGAGCACGTCAGCCAGGACCCCACCCTGTCAGCTGGGGTCCTGAGGGAGGCACTGTGACCCTCACACTGGCCGAGCCCCCGCCGCCCAGGGCCGGGTTCAGGGACGCCCAGGCCCTTGGCGGTCGTGTTCCGTGTTCCGAACCTTGGAGCCAAGACCTGGCTGCACAATCCCAGCCGCAGGGCGTCCGGGGGACTCTCGGGGAACGGACTCGGCTGTCCCAGGCGAGCCAGGAAGGGGGGACACGGAAACCACGCCTGTCCTTGCTCTCAGACCCCGGGGTCGGCTCCCTTGTCGGCTCCGAGGGCTCTTAGTGTGCGGAGCCCTGACCAGCCTGGGTGCTGCCTTCTCTCCCAACCCCGTCCCCTCCCCCACCTTCAGTGTGTCAATATTCTGCCCCCCAACTCTAGAAAGGCCTTGGAGGGGGGACCTAGTGATTCAGGGGAGTGCGTGACAATACCAATAGCAACATCGCTGTGCGGAGCCACGGGTCTGTTTAAGGCAGTGACAATGGACAAGAAGAGCTCAAGGAAGGTCAGATACCGCGTCCTCGTCGCTCAGTGCAAGGACACCGGTCAGATGTGTGCATTCGTCCTGCGACACACCGAGGACCGGGACAGAGAGACGTGCAGGGGACAGTTCCCACCTGGCATCACTCAGAAGAAAGACAGTTCCGTTCATGCAAGGAGCAAGCAGGGGCCCGGCCGGCGTGGCTCAGTAGCTGAACGTCGACCCTGCACCAGGAGGTCACCAGTTCGATTCCCGGTCAGGACACAGGCCCAGGTTGTGGGCCCATCCCCAGTGGGGGGCGTGCAGGAGGCGGCCCGTCGATGTTCTCTCTCATCCATGTTTCTCTTTCTCTTAGTCTCCTTTCCTCTCTTTACAATCAATAAAGAAAAAAAAATTAAAAGAAAAAGAAACAAAGAGGAAGCAGGAACGTAGAGGGAAGAGTCGCTTGTTGTCCAAAAGGCAAAAAAATCTCAAGTGCGTAGAAGGACTGAGCTGCTGCCGGCGTGTCCATCCGGGAAGGTCACTGTCCGGTTCGCTGGTGGGAACGGACGGTCCATTCCGACACCAGGTGTGTCCATCGCCGAGGGCCATCCAGGTAATGGCCAGTGTTCCTCTGGTGGCTTTATCCGCGACCCACCCGGCTCCAGGAAAATCCCCTGCCAGGCTCCTACTACAGGAGCACAATGTCCAAGCAGTGAATGTTCTCCCTCCAGCCCCCGGGATGAATTATCGGCGAAATGCTCTCCTCGGCCAGCAGTGAATTAGCCCGCGGTCAGAGGTTATCAAAAAGGAGCCGTGACATTGCTCACGACATCTGCCGAAAGTAATGACTTTTAGTCACGGGTACTGACCAATACATCACTTCTTTCTTTTCTTTCTTTTTTTGTGTGTGACAATTTTGAGCTCCCAGGATGGTCTGTGCCGGCGAATCGTGCTTTTTGACGGCACAATTGTGTCTCACACACGTAGAAAATTTCCAGACGATCCCCCCCCCCATGTGTTTATATCATTTAAGTCGAAAGCGCAATAAGAGTGTTAGAATATTCTCCTTTTTTATTTTTTTGCTACTTAAAAATCATCGGCAGTCGTGGTGAGAAAGTCTGTGCCTCCCCCTGCACCCAGTGGGCGCGATTTCAGGTTCCGCGCCCGACGCTGCCCTGTGCCCTCAGCACAGACCTTCCGGGGGCCGCCGGCCTGCCCGCATCCTGAGGCCACGACCTCACAGGGTCCCCGCGCTGGGTGACAAAGGTCTTTCCAGCTTCCTCTTTCTCCCCGTGACCGACCTGGCTTCCTCCTTCATGACAGTTCACTATTATACGGCTCCTGATTACGTATTCATGACTTTTTAGTTCTCAGTCACAGTTGATGTTCGCAATTCTATTGCTTTCCAGTGTACGGCACAGGGATGGAGTCTGGTCCCACCGTCACAGTCATAACACGGTTTTTGACTCTGTTCCCTGGGGTGGACTTTTCATCTCTGTGACTGTTGTTGTAACTGGCGACTTGTACATGAAAGTTGCCGTCAGTAGACGAGGGGATAAAAGACATGGTACCTTTACACGGTGGAATACTACTCACCCATGAAAAAGAACGCCGTGTTAGCACTCGTGACCACCTGGCTGGACCTGGAGGGTTTGATACGAAGCGAAGGAAGTCAGACAGAGAAACACAAGTACCACCTGGTTTCACTAGCGTGAGGAACCTAAAATACAAAACCAACTCACATGCAAAACACAAGCAAACGCATAGATATGAAGACCATGTGGGATTCCAGATGGAAGGGGGGTGGGGGACTGGGCGGAAGGGGGCGGGGTTAAGAGGTGCAAATGACCAGGTAGGAAGCCGGTCAGCAGGGGGTTCTGCAGCCCCACTTCATGCTGGTCTCACTTGGTGCCTACTGACCACATGGTGTTAAAAGCAAAGCACCTGAGGTTCTTTTTTTTAAATTAATTTATTTATTTTGTTTATTTATTTTGTTTCTCCTTTCCCCCCCACTGATTCCCCCCTCCCCCTCCCTCCCCGCCTGTCCCCAGCGTTGTTGTCCATGTCCATTGCTCACGCACACATGCGTATAAGTTCTGTGGTTTATCTCCCCCACGAAGCTGAATTTCCTTCCAGATCACTGGTCTTTCCATTTCTCCAAACTCTTGATATACAAATTTATATTCCCAGCTTGGCTTTCATGCAGATTTTTAAACCAAATGGAATACTGTTCTGTTGAGTGCTTTTCAGATATGTTAGTTCACCCTAATGTGTGGTCATAGCTCATTTCTCAGTCCCAGAGTTCTGTGCTTTAGTGTTCGATCCATCATCAATTCATAACTATCCATTATCTACCTATAACTATCAGCTACCGATATCTGTCATTTATCAATAACTATTATCTACCTATAACTATCAGTTACCTGTATCTATTATCTATCAATAAACTTCCATTTATCATCTATCAATAACTATCTATCCATCATCTACCTATAACTATTTATCATCTACCTTTAATTGTTTATCTATCATCTCCCTATATCTATTATCTATATATAACTATCTATCATATATCTATATCTAGCATCTATCCATAATCTAGTTATAATTATCCATCATCTACCTATAACTACTATCTATCTATCTATCTATCTATCTATCTATCTATCTATCTATCATCTATCTATAACTGTCTATCATCTATAACTCTCTATCCATCATCTATCACTATCTGTCTATTATCTACCTATAACTATCATATATCTATAACTATCTATCTATCTATACTTATCCATAGATCTATCAATCTATCATCTATCTAAACCTATCTATTTATAACTATCTAAGATCTATCTTTATCTATCTATCTACCAATCATCTACCATCTATCTATAAGTATCTATATATCTCATAATTTTCCTTCTGGAACTCTTCCTGGGGAGTCACATTTATACTCTGCGTGTATTCATCAGTTCGAACTTCTTTTTCAATCCATGAGACGCAGCCCCTGGGTGAGCACCTTGCCCGTCCCCCAAAGCAGCGCTCGTCCCCCCGAGACATCGCCGTCCTCACTCGGCACGGGTTCCTCCTGAGGGCTCCCTGTCCTGTTCCTCACGACTGGATCGCCAGGGCCTGGACTCCGTTCCTCCAGCAGGTCCTCCTGGCTCCTCTGTCACATCTGTCACAGACACTTGGACTTGATCTTCAACTGGGACTGTCGCTGGCTCAGCCGGAGCAGCCCTGCAAATGTGTGCTTGTGGCCAGGAGGACCTCCCGAGGGGTGTC
The DNA here is from genome assembly GCF_014108415.1 of Molossus molossus. Classification (NCBI taxonomy): domain Eukaryota; kingdom Metazoa; phylum Chordata; class Mammalia; order Chiroptera; family Molossidae; genus Molossus; species Molossus molossus. The sequence continues at coordinate 145,787,917 of NW_023425355.1, forward strand.
TTCCAGGTCTCTGCACGGTCAAAGAGAACAGGCTCTCAGGTCCTTTCGGGTGCGGGGGACATCTCCCGACACTGTGTCTCAGGAGCCCCCGAGCTTGACAAGAAGGCAACGTCAGACCTGCTAGGAGGTGCGTGGGGTGGATTTTCTCACACCGGTACTGGAGGCGATGCAGCAACACGGCCATGCACAGCTGGGCCCCGAGTGAGGATGAGGTTTGTCACCGCAAGTGTGAGCTCACGAAGCAGCAGTGACCTCCCTGAGGAGGAGGAGGGTGTGGGTGAGAGGGACACCCCTCCTCGGTGCAGGTGGGGGACAGCCAGGGGAGGTCGTGAACATTCCTGGGCACACCCCGTGCATCCGGTAGGGACCACACCCTGGGAGACACCCTCATTCTCTCCGCTGCGTCCCGATAGCATCCTTGCTGACACAACACCCCCGTCCCCCTGTCCACACAGTCCGAGGCCACGTTGTTGGGGACCAGCGCCACTGGACCGAGAAGAACCACGTGCACACCATGTGTGCGGTAAGAAATGCGGGCGAGGCAGCTTCTGCCGCTTGTTCCCTGGTCCATGTGTGCATGAAAAGCGCATCAGCTTCGTTTTCTTTTTAGTTCAAATAGAGAGAGAGGGAGAGAGAGAGAGAAACATCAATGTGAAAAGGACACATCGAGTGGTTGCCACCCACACGACCCAACCAGGGCCGGGGACAAACTGCAACCGAGGTACGTGCCCTCAGCGGGAACTGAACCCGGGTCTCTCTGGACCACAGGCCAATGCTCTAACCGCTGAGTCACACCGGCCAGGGCCAGCTTCTCATTCTTACTGTGGACAGCACTGCAGCTGTGCCCACTGTGCCTCCCACTCCACCCCAGGCCTCCCCCGCCCTATTGCCTGTGTCCTTCGCTGTGCATATATGTTCTTTGGTTTACCTCTTCCCTCCCCTCCCACCTCATCCCTCTGAGGTTCCTCCGTCTGTTCCCTACTTCCATGTCTCTGGGTCTAATTGGACCGACAGCTTATTTTATTCACTATATTCTATAAACAAGTGAGATCATGTGGTACTTGTCTTTCTCTGACTGGCTTATTTTGCTCAGCATAATACTTTCCAGGTCCCTCCATGTTGTCTTCAAAGGTAAGAGATCTTTCTTTTTCACAGCTGCATAGTACTCCATTGTGTAGATGTACCACAGCTCTTTTATCCACTCGTCTACTGATGAGCATTTGGGCTGTTTCCAGATCTTAGCAATTGTAAATAATGCTGCTATGAGCATAGGGGTGCATATATTCTTTCTGATTGGTGTTTCAGGTTTCTTAGGGTATATTCCTAGAAGTGGGATCACTGGGTCAAATAGCACATTTAGTTTTAATTATTTGAGGAAACAGCACATTGTTTTCCACAATGGCTGCCCCAGTCTGCATTCCCACCAGCCGTGTGCTGGAGTCCCCTTTCTCCACACCCTCGAGAGCGCCTGGTATTGACAATGCTTCATTCCGTGTGATCACAGGGGTGGGTCATCTGATACGCACTATTTCACATTGCTCGGGTGGCCGGATCCGTGTGGGTGCCGGGAGGGGGAGCGTCTGATGGGGAGGCAATCCTCGATATTGCAAACATTTCCCCACAATCGGACTGAGTTCCAGAAATCAGCCGGGTAAGCATTTCTGCACAAAGAGGGATCGTTCCTTTAATTTAGAACATTGTTTCATCAACAGGTTGTTACCTTGTAACAGTTAACAACAGCGTTCCCTGAAGATACCCCTGAAATTACATATTTACCAAACGCAATGGCAGGTCTTCCTTGGCTCACACTTTAGTTACTTTGTTTAACTTATTCGTTTCCAGCGGATGATTCCTTGTGCATATTTTTGTGTTTTCCTTGTTAAATACGAAAATAGAAAAGGAGTGTGTTTTTAAAGAGCACACACTCCTGGGTTCCGTGCCCTGCACCTGGACTCATTGTATCAACGCCCAGGAGGTGGTTATAATATTCCTCCCACCTTGAACCCCGCGACATTGTAGCTCCTCGGGGAGAAGGCGAACAGGCTGATTTTCTAAGAAGCCTTGGCCAGGGGCAGTGTCGCTGGATGTTACTCCATGTCTCACGACCTTCCCTGTCCGGTTGCTTCTAGTTCAGCTCGTGTTTGACATGGTTTAACAGAAATTAAAATGTGAGGGAACAGATTAAAATACAGAAAAAAGGGGGCTACTCTGGGGTACGTGGGTAGCAGAGCGTACGTTTTCAAATCAATCTAAGGGGTAGCCCTGTTGTTAAAAAGGCCTACTTTCTCCATTGATAGGATTCGAATACATTTTCCTAATGTTCAGTCTCCTTCACTATATATTCTCCTTTTTCTATTAATCCATCCTTGGCCTCTGGAGGGGTCGCTTTCCCTGCCGATGTGCGGAAGGTCCCGCTGTGGGGGGAGATGGTCCACTTTGAGTTTTTATTCCTGCTAACACGTCCCCCGTGTGTGGCTGCCTTTGAACACGGTTCGCGACGGCTCCCATCACGCAGAAATATTTCGGCTGAAATGCGAGTTAGTGAGCCAGCACTTTCCTGGTACAGGGCTTATGTTTTTGGTGTCTTCTGGAGACTTTCTCGACGTCAAGATCTTAAACCTATGTTAAGGTACTTTCTTCGAACGGCTGAGACATTTCAAAAGTCTTTTCATGCCCCAGATTTTTATTTTTTGAAACTTCTTTTCCTTTATTGATGTGAGAGAGAGAGGAAGGGAGAGAAAGAGAGAGGTAGAAACACCGATGAGAGAGAACATGGACGGGCCGCCTCCTGCTTGCCCCCCACTGGGGATCGGCCCACAACCTGACCGGGAATCGAACTGGTCACGTCCTGGTGCATGGGTTGATGCTACACCACTGAGCCCCAGCAGCCAAGCCATGACCCAGATGTTTAAAAACACTGCCAAGAAGCAAAGCATGATGTCTGTGCCATGTCCAGGTCAGTGTCCTCGACCATCAGTTATTCAACAGCGGCTCCATGTCCCTTTCTGTTGGCCCCTAAGTTAGGGCCATCGGATGAGTTTATTTTTCCACCTCCCCCTATGGCCTGTTCCTCAAGTCAATTTGAAGACCCCGAGTCACACTTCTAATGACCATAAGCATGACCACGTGTCCCCAGGCTAGCAGGAGCATTTCCTCCTCTTCCTCGTTCTCTCTCCAAGTCTCATCGGCGTCTGGGGCGCGACTTGGAAGGAACCAGCTTTTCGGGTGGAAGAAACTCCGCCGGGATGGTGATGGGTGGTTGGCATCGAAAGCATCCCCGCAGTGAGCCTGGTAAACGTCTCTGCAGCTGCGGGTCTTCCCTTCGGTGTCCAACGCGTCAGCTCCCCTGTTCCGCCTTAGGTTCCCCATCAGGTTGGCCGTGTCTCTCTGCCGTGGGCTTTTGCGTATGGCGGTGGCTGCATTTCGGATTCTTCCAGTGCCTTCTTAATATGATGCTTATCCGGGGATGCCTTCTAACGAACCGTTGCTGGTAAAAGGGTCCAATTGCTTCTTCTAAATGAGGCGCATTCATTCAGGAGCCTGGTGGAACTCTCTTCTTAATACGTTCCCTCGCGATCCCCGCGGAGGTTCTCTGGGGATCATCCTATTCCGCGCATAACAATCGTGTTTTTTTCTTCTTTCCTGCTGCTCACACCCTTTGAGCTGGTGGTCGAACCGCCAACCCCCTTTGCACGCTGCGTTCGAGACGGTGTGTCTCGAGGTTTATCATCTGAGATGTATGCATTGAATGTGGCTTAGGGTGGGGGTTCATCATTTCCATGGTGACGGGGTGACTGGTGTCAGGGAGGAAAACCTTATCTTCCTGGCCCCGAGGTCCTGTGACGGACGGACGGCGTACGCATCACACGGACACACCAGCCAGAGCAAAGGCCGATTTATTCTGCACCTACTCACAGGTGCAGCCTCTAGAATGTAGAGGGGTTGCCAGTCTTCTTAGGGGAACTGTCAGCCACTTGGGGCAATGCAGACAATATTAGGGAGACACTCGGGGCTTTTTGGAGGCCTTGGGGGTGCACGGATTCCAGACCACGCTCGCCGCTGCTGTTCCCGGGGCCTGGGTGATGGGGGCCCTGTACGAGGACCCCCCTTGCAGGGGGATGCGTGGGGGAGGGAACTTTCGGAAGGCTCTGTCTTTACCCGAAACAGAGTTCCCACAGTGCCTCCTCCTTCCTTCGTGGGTCTCAGGTCTCCTCAGCTCAAAATACTCCGATGGCCACGGAGGACGACCTGAATCTGCCCAACCTCATTCATACATGGAGCTACTGACCGGCCACATTCTTGGTTCTTTATTGATGTTAGAGAGAGAGGAAGGCAGAGGGGGAGAGAGATGGAAACATCGATGAGAGAGAACATGGACTGGCCGCCTCCTGCACGCCCCCCACTGGGGATGGGCCCACACCCTGGGCATGTGTCCTGACCGGGAATCGAACTTGCCACCTCTTGGTGCAGGGTCGACGCTCAACCACGGAGCCACACGGGTCTGACTACAGGCCACATTTTTACGAGCAGGACAAACGTGTCTCTGAGCCTCCATGTGGCCCGAGAGAGAAAGTGCTTCCCTTGCTCTGAGGACGCCCTCCCCACGCTGGGCTGCTCTCTCCGGCTCCCCCAGGAAGGCCGGGTCCAGCCGTCACCCGCCAGGACCCTCCTGGTCCCTCAGGGCCCCTGGCCCGCACCCAGGCCCTGTTTCCTGCGCTGCCCGGCCCGCGTCGGGCTGACCGCATCCTGTGGTGTCCTGCACAGCGGCTGTCTGGCTCTCGTCCTGCAGACAAGCTCCGGGGAGGAGGGGTCTCTCTTCTCGGATTCGCTGCCCCTCGTGGTGACCCCCACACCGCTGCTGCTGGCGTCGTGACTAAACAACGTGGTTCCGGGGTGTTCAGCACCCACCACCAGCAAGGCCGAGTCTCTCTGACTTCCCCAACATCGAGGTGGGCGTCTGAGGACCCGGAACGGAGACGGAGACCCTGCCCGTCTCCCTGACCTTTGTCAGCACCGCCGAGCTGGGCCGGGCACCGCGGGACCTCGCCAGCATGCTCCGGGCCTCGGCTTCAGCCGATTTCTGCCTCTTCGTTAATGACAGGAGGCAGCTACAGAGGTGGACTGAGAGGTTACAGGAGGCCTTGGGGTTTTATTATCAGCCTTGTTGGAACAGAAAGCCCCTCATTTCGACGAGATGCTTCACCCGTCAAAGGCAGGACGTGAGTTACGCCAGGAAGACAAGGTGCCTGCGGGTCTCATGAGGTGACGCTGGCGAGTTCTATGACGCAGACAGGGTCGCTCGGGGGTTCCGGAGACAGACCCGGGAAAGACAGGGAGTCAGGGTCTGGGACCCCCCTGGGCAGGCCGTCATCCTGCACCATCCGCTCCGACATCCTTCCTAAAACAATACCTGCAAACCTTTCCCACCTGGGCTGGCTCCCCGCTCCGGCAGCTTCCGTCACACGCCGCCGACTTGTTACCATGGTCCCTTTCCTCCGCACACCTGGCCTTTGGGAGGGGGGCCCGAGGTCAACCCACAGGGCAGGAGACCGAGGGCACAGGTGGTGGGGGACACTTTCCAGCCATAGCGCTTCCGCCTGATGTGACGGAGGTCCCTTCCGTTTGCTGTGTGACCAAGGGTGGTAAACGTAGCAACAGAAAACAACACACCTGTTGTCTCCCCGTCCCGGGGTCAGGCGGCAGGACCCCGCCTAGACCATGGTGGGGCTGAATTCACCCTCCCCCAGATCTGCGCATTGAAACCTCGACCCCTAGGACCTCAGCATGAGGCTGCATCAGGACAGGGGGGCTGAAAGAGGTGATGGGGTACGATGGGGTCACTGGGGGGACCTGAGCCAGTAGCACCGGGGTCCATTCAAGAGGAGGAGGTGAGGACGCAGACACAGAGCTCCCCCTCCCACGGTGGGCTCCGCCAGCCCCTCGGATCCAACCGGCCGTCGGGGGACACGGCCTGCTGACCGGATGTTGGACGTGATGCGCCCGGCTCTCCAGTTCGCTTTCGGCGTAGGTCCGATTCCCCTGCGCGGATCTCCCATTCGAGAAGAGACAGGAACTTTATGAATACAATACCTGTCCTTCCCTCTCAGAAAGCGAATTGTCCAACCGATGACAGAGATGGGGTCCCACGACCTGAGCTAAGAGGACATCCTTCGGAGACGCCGTCGGCTGGCCGCAGGGACACCTGTGCCATTCCTCGTAGCGGAGGCTCGGCGCTGTGCCCAGGGAGGGTGGTTGTACCTGTAGCTGATGCCACTCAGGTTCGCGACGCTACGATCATCTCTCCTGCTGAGCCAGTGACCAAAGCATCACGCCACGTTCTGGGGGGTCCGAGTACCCCCTGAGCAAGGGATTCCTTTTGTCGGGGAGGCCAGACTTTGGGAAGACGATGGTCCATAAGCTGGGATTTCACAGGTAAGAGGGACTTGGAGAGACACAGAAGGGACGGCAATGAGACAGCATTTGCCTTGGAGCCGGGCTTGGGGGGCTGGAAGTGTCTGATGTCTCCTCTCCAAGGAGTCACGCACGGAGATGTGTGTTTGGGGCGCGCCCCGAGCGAGCCGTCTGCGGAGAGAGAAGCCCGTCGGAGTGTTCCAGGCCGGACCCGGTAAGACGCCAGGTGCTGTGCTTACCCTGCGGTGCCATTTCCCGGGGCCTCGTGGAGATTTGAGGAGGAAAGCGATAGTCCCTAATCCTAATCTTCTAAGAGGATGATGCTGGCAGGCTTGGCAAGGAGCTCTGCAAAGAGGCTGCCCGTCTCAGATCAGCCCATCCCTCGAGCTGTGATCCCCTCTTTCTGCTTTGACAAGCAGGGCTCCGGGTTCGGGGCTTGGGTCATGTCTGCAACAGTGTGGCCTGTAGACAGCTACGCGTAGCCCAGAGCAGGGCGTGGACGGCTTTCCCAGCCGCCGTGTCTGCTGCATTTTCAACGGAGCTCATAGGCCCCGTTCACTCCCTGCTGCACAGGACAGAGGGTTCGGCGGGAAGACGGTGCCTGTGGGTGATACCCCGGACCAGTGGTTCCCAACCTTCCTGATGCCACGACCCTTCAATACAGTGCCTCAGGTTGGGCTGACTCCCAACCATAACATTATTTTTGTTGCTATTCCATCACTGCAATTTTGCTCCTGTCATGTCTTAGGCGACCCCTGTGAAAAGGTCACAACCCCCAGGTTGAGGACGTCTGCTCTAGACAGTCTGGGGTGCCTGAGACCCTGCCCGGCTTGCTCCTTGCTGCTGCCGCCCCGGAGGCTGTGTGGGGACCCTGATCACAGCAGTGTTGGCTACAAACTCACGGTGATGACAATGGTGACCGCTGCTGAGCTGATCAGCTCGTGAAACGATAAAGGGACAGAAGATTTGGCAAACATGATACAAGTCAATACCAACATGCAGCCCGGCCGGTGTGGCTCAGTGGTTGAGCGTCGACCCTGCACCAAGAGGTCGCAGGTTCGATTCCCAGTCAGGGCACATGCCCAGGTTGTGGGCCCGATCCCCAGCGGGGGGCGTGCAGGAGGCGGCCAGTCCATGTTCCCTCTCATCCATGTTTCTATCTCTCTCTCCCTTCCTCTCTCTCTAAAATCAATAAAGAAAAAAAATTTGTTTTTACAAATGCAACTCACTGATGTGGGCCATGCGTTATCTCCAAGACCCTGAGGACCCCTCAGATGTCATCTGATTCATCTCCCAGCACCGGTAGGAGGGGGATGATGGCTGTGGGGCCACAGTTTGTCGGTATGGAAAGAGGGGGACACATGGACCATCACAACCTCGGGCTGCCGCCTCCCTCCTCCTGGCCGGGAGCCAGGTCACATACCGGAAAATCCTCCCCGCACGGTCGTTCCCACACTGCTTCGGAGACCGAGGACCCCGAATCAGGCCCACAGGCAGTGGTATTGCAGAATTCTTTCCGTGAGAGTGACCAAAAAGATGACTCAATTCAGGAATGTGGACATAAATAGGCCATTCTTGCCGTAGGACCTCTCCCCGCGATTGGCGGTGATTTCAGCTGCTCAACTATTTTAGGAATTCAACTTGTTTTGGGGGGATGGGAAGTCCGTGTTCTGGGCAATCCAGCCATGACAGTGGGAAATCCCACTGGGGTCTCTTGTTTTAAAGGGGACACTGCCAAAAGCAAACACAGAGAGAGGGTGACGTTCATTGCAAATGTCCAAGGTGCCGTAGATGAACATGATGATTGATATTTCTCCAGTTACTGTAAGGTTTTAAAATAAAGTGCCAACGCCAGAGGCTAACATCACACAGTGTTTCCCCGTGTTCCCTGCTACAATCCATCCGGTGACCGAGAAACAATCAGCCAGACAGGATTCTACAAGATTCATCACATGGGACCCTCTGGGCACGTGCTCCCTTCCCTGCTGAATTCCAACCCTCCTTTGAGAATTCCTTGTGTGCCATCACTGATGTGCATTTAGGTACTCTTTAAAAATTGTGGTAAAATATACACAACATGAACATTACCATTTTGCCCCCTTTTTTGAAACTGTATTTGTAACAGTGGCCTGAAGCAGATTCACACTATCATGCAAACTATCACCACCACCCACATCTAGAACTTTTTGACTGTCTTCCCACAAAGGATAAAACTCCCTGCCTGTTAAACAATACCTCCCCATCCCTCTCTCCCTTGCACCCCCAGCCCCTGGAAAACACTCACCCCCTTCCTGCCTCTGTGATATTGTTGCTGTTCCACAGATAAGCGGAATAATACGTCTGCCCTTTGTGTCCAACATCCTTCACGTAGCACAATGTTGAAGATAGCAGAATAGGCCACCCCAACATGTGCCCCTTTGGCATAAGGATTATTTTGAGCTGAAGGCAACTGAGCAGAGACAGACACAAGAAAAGCTTCTGCTGTCCCTTTACCCAGAAAGCAGGACACATCTCTACAGAGGTTCCCTCGTCCCCTCCCTACCAGTAAGGGCCACACTTCATCACCACAGACAACTTGAGACTTTATCAGCCTGCAAAAGGTACCAGAGGAAACTAGTACCCGAACTTTACCTATGAGATTTTTCTCCACCGTTAGTCTATCCATAGTTTGACCTTAGATGCCTAAGGCTGCTCTCTATTTTCTGGCCATGTCTCCATTAGCTGTTTTTCTTGGCTGAAGATGCGGTATAAGCCAGAGATCTAACCCACCTCTTTGAGTTACCCATTTCCCCAGGGTCTCTCCTCCGTAGAAATGAGATAAGCCATACCTGTTAACAACTTTGCATCTGTTTACTCTTTCTTTTATTACAGAGGTCTCAGAAAGAACTCAGAAGGTAGAGAGGACATTCATTTTTTTCTCCTCTACAAAATCCTTAGGGTTCATCCAAGCTGTGGCACAGTGTCAGAATATCATTCCTTTTAAGACCGGATCGTATTCCATTATATGCATAAACCGTATTTTTGATGAAGTAATCTTGAATCATGTTTTTGCTTCAAGCTCTCTCTATAGATATTTTATTACTTTGAAAATGAAAGTAATGGAATTATAATGGCTCACATCTTGTTCTACAAGTATGTGCTGAGATAGAATTAGCCTGCAAATAGTGTGTCATTGGTGATTTCTAAGTTAAATGATTATTTTTGTGTCTGCTAACAGAGACAGAACTTTAGTTAACTGAATTTCAGGGCATTGCAGGAACAGCCAAAGTCCACCCATTTGTACCTTCAGAATCATATACCTGAGTGGTTGCTCATGTTCTCTGTTTGACAGATTGTCACATAAACACGTGCTAGTACAAGCATTCTGCTTTAGATGATATCTCCTTCCCATCATCAAGTCATTTCCCCTTTGAAAGGTTCAGTGAACATTTCTGCTGATTCCCATGTTGTATTTATCACTAATTTTCTCATTGTTCAGCGCACATTGCTTAGTATAGTATCCTTTTTTTTTACCTTCACCTGAGGACATTTTTCTATTTTTATTTTTTAAAGAGTAGGAGGGAGAGAGAGAGAGAGAGAGGGAGAGAAACATCGACGTGAAAGGGACACATCGACTGGCTGCCACCCACACAACCCAACCAGGGCCGGGGACAAACTGCAACCAAGGTACCTGCCCTTAGCGGGACCCGAATCTGGGTCTCTCTGGACCACAGGTCGATGCTTTAACTGCTGAGCCAAACTGGCCAGGGCTAGTAGAGTATCCTTTAGAAAAATGAAGGAGAAAATGAAATCATCAGCTGGCTAGTTAAGTAGGAGAGCTGTCTTTTCATGATTGGGGAGAAGACCACTGGGTGGGGTGGGGGGCAGAAACTGAGGAGACACTTGTCCATGCTGAATGGGCAGGGAGACGCAGTCCATAGAGAGAGTTTTAGAGTCTAGGTTGTTGAGTGGAGAGAGATAAAATTAAAAATGGACACACTGTAGCATTGTTGGTAGCATTCAAATAATAGGAATGACCTAACCATAGTTTTAAAAGCCCCTAAGGTGCCCTGGCTCATTTGACTCAGCGGTTGGAGCATTGGCCTGCACACCAGAGAGTCCCGGGTTTGGTTCCCACTAGGGGCATGTACCAAAAAAAAAAAAAAATAATAATAATAAAAGCCCCTAAGGTGATTCTGAGGTGCTCTACTTTGAGAACAAAGGATCTAAATATGGATAGTCCAAAGTCTAAGTATAGAAAAAAAGAAAATAGGGCAACTGTTTAACTAGTCTGAGTGTCTATCCACCAAGACTCATGCTAGTGAAAACCAACGGAAATTTGTAAATGTAAAGGAAATAAAGAATATGTTGGCAAAGGTGACCAATTGCTAAGCAATAATAGTCACATCTTTAGGGACTTTATAAAGGACCAGCTTTATAAAGTATTTCTTACAGGGGGAAACATAATCAGAACAATACTTTCCAGCTCTTGACCCCCATTGATTAATTACAGAGCGTGCTCCATTTTATAAGCCTTGCTCCCACAATGTTCTCAAATTAAGTTAGTGACGGAAACTTATGTTTATCTATAAAGATGGCAGCTGTATGGATCATGGAAAAATCGACTGACAAGACAAGAGACTAACAAGGTAACAATAGAAACACAGCTCGAAGAGAGGATTGTGTAGCTCTAGTTTACTTCATTGACGGAGAGGGATGAAGCGATGTTTCTCTGGACAAGTAGACAAAATCCACAAACACGGAGAACCCATTCATTTGGCATCACGGGTAACTGGTTGATTATGGTTTGTTCCACAAAAAGTATTTGTATTCCTTATGCCCTAAGCAATCTGAAACACCGATCAGAAAGAATATAAGTGCCCCATGTTCGTAGCAGCACTATTTACACTAGCTAAGATCTGGAAACAGCCCAAGTGTCCACCAGTAGACGAATGGATAAAAAAGCTGTGGTACATCTACACAATGGAGTACTATGCAGCTGTAAGAAAGAAAGATCTCTTATCCTTTGAGCCGACATGGAAGGACCTGCTATGCAAAGCAAAACAAGCCAAATGGAGAAAGACAAATATCACATGGTCTCACTTATTTGTGAAATATAATGAACTAAACAAACTGATGAACAAAACTGACCCAGAGGCATAGAGGTGGAGTACAGTCTGACAAGCCTCAGAAGAGAGGGTTTGGGGGGCAAGAGATAAACCACAGAACTTACATGCATGTATGCATGACCAATGGACATAGATAACAAAGCTGGGGATGGGGCGAGGGGGATGCGGAGGAGGGTGTCAATGGGGGAAAAAGGAGAAACATCTGTAATAAAAACAGATAAATAGAAAAAATAAAATAGAATAAAATAAAAAGCATTTGTATTCTTTGAATATATTTTAAATAATTTTTGGATACAACCAAAGTACTTAGGAGAAGGTATTTTAAATTTTAATTGTGCTTCTGGGAAAAACAAAATAGAAAGAAACAGGTTTGTTTAAAGCCCCCGAATTCATTGCCAGACAGTCCCGTGACCTGTTTCTGTGCACAGAGCACCCCGTGGATAGTGTCGCAAATGGAAACATCTATACATATGCTCATAACACTTTTGTCTTTTTGTACATGTTACCTGTATCAAAAAGAGGAGATCATGTTCTGCTTAGTATAATTTATTGCATTAGGAATACAGCACAGATATTGATACATGTCGACACTGTTACATCTTATCCTTTCTGGGTCTATCTCCAGAGGAAAGAAAAAAACAAAGAAGCAAATGGAAAGAAAAGTCTCAGAAGAGATCGAGGGAAACCTGCCTTGGGTAATTGAAAGCTAAGTCTGTTGGACATAAAGTAACAGGTGCGTTTCCAGTTTCATTAAGGAGACACATACTTTGCCTCTTGGAGAAGATGTTCGACTTGCACAGCAATTGCTTCTCTCCGTGAACCATTTGCGGTTGCTACAAATGAGCTTGGGGCGCAGGCTCCTTCAGATCTCAGAGAGGAGGGGCGGGGTGCCGAGCACCTTCCCTCCCCAGGTTCCGGTCGTGTTCGACGCCGTGTTCGTCCATGTGGCCCAACGAATAAGATGTTTCCTAATGAAGACACAGGGACAGGCTGCGGGCTTCTCAGGGTCACCTACTCAGACCAGTTCTGCAACTTGGCGCAGCCTAGAAATCGCGGCATTTCCACACCGTGCGCGTGAGAAGCGGCGCACAGCTCAGGGGACACCCGTGGGGACCCCTGGACCTCAACTCTCCGCGCCAGGAAGCCTCAGTTTCCCGTGTCTGCCTCCGCTCCTTGCTGGGTTCCCGCTGGGTCCTTCTGGAGGATTCTGCGGTCCAGAGGGCACGGTGGCTCATTTGTTCAGCCTTTCCTTCCCACCACTGCTCACCTTGACCCGTCCCTCCCCCCGAAGTTGAAAACCGCCGCCCCTCTCGGACACAGGAGAAGTCACAGGAGCCCCCAGGACCCGGGGCTCGGGCAGGAAGGGCGTGTGGGCTGCTTCTCCCCGCCAGGCCCGCGACGCCGTCGGCACTTTTCCGGGATCCGCTGCAAGCTGAGATGTTTTCGGTCATGATCCACTGGTTTCAACGTTGGCAAGGGGTTCGAGTCCAGAAAGTCGTGTGTCCAGCCCCAGGCTGGGAAGAAGAGAACAGGACACCGTCTGAATGGCAGCTGGTCAGGCGTGACCTCGTCATCCCCACCCAGCATCACAGGACTCGCTCGCCCGTGGGGACCCCACTGGAGCCCGGGAGACACGCCCTTCGGAGATCACCCCTGTCCGACTGAGGGGCAGACAGCAGACAATCGGGCCACGTGAGTTTTCCCAAACCTGCGGGCCACGGAGCCCAGTGGGCCGGGGCAGATGCCGTCCTCCTCCCCACAGCCCCGAGCCAACAATGAGTTTTCCATTTAGCACGAAATGGACAAGAATCCAATGTTTTACGAACCGTCTTTAGCAAAACACGGAGACCCTGTGAAGTTCAGGGGCGATGATTACGGCGTTCAGAGGACTCCGCCACCCATTTGCGTCATCTCCTCTGGGTTTGACGCTCTGAGCAGCAGGGTGAGGCCGCCTGCACCCCAGCACCCCGACATGTTTCCCGGGCCCTTCGCACCGAGGGCTCGGGGACCCCGCACTGGCTGATGTGATTTTAAGTTGTTCTCCTTGAGTGAGATACACACAGTCGAGCGTCTCCACCCCTCCCTGGACACGTAGAGGCCGGACACCCCCTCCTGCCGGGATCCTCTCCGTAGACACGTCGTCCTCGCCATGCAGGGTCATTTCAAGGTTAAGTGACCGATGCGGTCACTGATCAAGTGGGCGACGCAGCCCTGGCCTGCGGTCCGAGCTCTCGAGACAGAACAACATTCTGCTTTGAACAGCTGATTTCAGTAGCAGGAGGGGGTGAGGTCCCCGGAACGGGCCCACAAACAGAGTCTGGGGCTGAAGAAAGCTTCCGGGCAGCATCGTAGTTAGAGGTTCCGGGACATGGGGGGCAGCGCTGCACCCCTTTGGAGCCCCAACCCTCCTTTTCCTTAACGTGGCTCCAAGCAGGACTCGAGGCCAGTTGGGGTCTGCGGAGTGGGGGTGTCAGCGGGCGTGGGAAGGCGGCGCCCGTGTCCCACCCAACGGGTACCCGAAGGGCACGGAGCGAAGGTGCCGCACGGCGTTTCCATTACTGCTTGTTACGGACGCGACACCAAGGTCCAAGAAGGCCGGTGTTCGCTGTGTCTTCGCAGTGACGGACGCCCCCTTCCCTCGGGACAGCGGGTGTCCACGTTTCTCGGCACGTGGACAGCGTCCGGCGTCCGGGAGGCCACCGCCGGCTTCCCGTCGGCGCGAGGCATCGCTCCTTGTTGACACGGGGGTCCCGGGAAAGCTGACCCCGCAGCCTCTCGGTTCCCTCCCGGAAGGGCTCCGGACGAAGCCCGCTTTGCTCCGCGGAGCGGTGGCCGCCTGGGACGGACGACGTCCCAAAGGTGTCCGTTGGAGGGACTTCATGCGCACAAGGGACCGCACAGCAGCCCTCGGCGTCCGCCCCGTTCCCATCCCTGGAATCCTGCCCCTGCCTTTGTCCTGCTGTGTTCGAGTCTCTGAAGTAACGTGTGTGATACTGGCTTCGGCGGGGAAGGTCGCGGGTGAGCACTCACAGGGGCTGCCCCGCGGGGGCATGTGAGACCCCGTTGTGTCGCCGCTGGTCGGGGCCACCCCGAAAAGCCCCAGGGGAGATGTCGGCCGTGGGGACTGCATGGGGGGACATTGGAGCCGGAGGGAACCCCAAGACCATAGGCTTCATACCCTTGCCCTTAGATCGCACGGGAAAAACCCCATTTCGCCCTGGCTGGTCTGGCTCAGTGGTTAGAGCGTCGGCCTGTGGTCCGGAGAGACCCGGGTTCGGTTCCCGCTAAGGGCACGTACCTCGGTTGCAGGTTGTCCCCGGCCCTGGTTGGTCGTGCGGGTGGCAGCCGCTCAATGTGTCCCTTCACGTCGATGTTTCTGTCTGTCTCTCTCCCTCCCGCCCTGTCTGAACAAAAATGGAAAAATGTCCTCGGGTGAGGATAAAAAAAAGCAACATTTTGTGACGTGTCTCCCATATTTGGGTCCGGGTGTCCTGGAACATCGCTGCCCCTTCCATCTGTGTCTTTTTGGGGGGATCCTCGACATGGTGGGTGTGGCTCTAGGATCCCCCTCCCCCCTCGCCCCTCTATGCGACCCGGGGCAACGGAAGGACGGGGGTGTGGGCAGGACAGCCCGAGCTGGGTCCCCTTTTTCTGGGTGATAGCCCCCGCAAGTCTCTCCAGCTGCATAGCGTCCCAAGGGGCTGCCTTTCGGGGTCCCCTGGGCGCTCAGAGAGGGCCGTGCCGAGTCCCCGCAGGACAGAAAGCACAGGGGGACCCTGCCCTTGTGGCCCGTGACGAGGCCGTGACGCCTGTGGCACTTGTCCCTGTGCACTTGCTTTGCTCCGGAGAAGGCGGGGAGCCAGCTGCTGCGGAGGGTGAGCCCTTCGCCCAGGTCACAGGCCCCCCTTCCCGATGCCCCTGCCGGCGTGGGAGACGCCGCAGCTCCGAGCTGTGTCCTCTGCAGGGTGCCCGGGGCGGTGGCTGGGTTGCCCTCAGGATACAGCCAGGACGCTCCCCTGCAGAGAGAACATTCCAGAAAAGGCATCGTGCGCAGAGAAGGGGAACCCCGAGCTGGAGGGGCACCTCGCTCAGCATCGCGGTGGCCGATGCGGGTGCCCACAGCTCAGGTCCCCGCTGGCCGCCTCTCGCACTCACCGCTCCGTGTATCTTCCGTCCCCGACGCACACACGCGGATGGCATCACACACACGCGGACGGCGACACACACACGCGGACGGCTTCTGGCCACTTTCCAGCCTCAGGCCCGTGCAGATCTGTCCACTCCCCACCCCCGCAGCACCTCCAATCCCCTGCTGCCGGTCTCCGTGACCTACTTCTCATTTATCGTTTATTTCTCTCTGCGCGGCCGTCTGCTCGGACACATTCGTCCCGTTGGTGGTCGCATTGGTCCTCGCGTTGCCGTGCCGATGAGCTGTGGACATCAGGCAGGTGGTGACTCTGAGGGGCCCTCGGAGCTCGGGCTGTGGGGGCAGGGCCAGGGAGGGGGTGCCCCTGCGGGGTCTCAGCCGGGCTTCTCCAGAGGGTGGCTTTGCAGACACTCCATGTCCGGGTCCGAGGCTGCACGGTGAGCCTGCTTTGTCCCTGTGGCTGCTCCTTTCACGCTGACATCTCCCAGGGTCCTGTTCTGGGACTGCTCCGGGGTGGCCTGGCACCCCCCTACCTTCTGCTCACTGCACCCCAATTCGAGACAAAACCCGCTTCCCGGCTGTGCTCCCGGTCGCTGTTCCAGGTGGACAGACAGGCGTTCAAGGCTGCGGTGACCCCGGGGAAGTTTCCGGGGCTCAGCTTCCGGAGAGCCGTCCAGAGCTTCGCGGCCACGCCGCCGTCGGGCCGACGCCCGGTTCTCGGGAAGACGGTGTGGGTCTCTGGTCCGGGGAGCTCCCCGCCCTGCATGTTCCCCGAGCTCCTCGCTCCCCGTCGGGGAGGACGGCGGCTCCTCGTTCCATGACAGGGGAGCGTGCCCCAGGCAGGGGGGCCCTGTACGGACGGTCTGGTCCCCAGGAGGACTCCATGTTCCCAGACCGGCTGTGTTTTCCACGCTCATCTCGGGACCTCGCCCTCAGCTGTGAGCAGGCAGCCAAGGGCCTCCTGCCGCCCCCGGACGGCGCCTCCGCGTGGGAGTCCGCAGCTGGTCCGGGGCACACCAGCCTGCCTCCCTGCCTTGCTTCTCCCCACGGCCGCTCCCCCTTCACTCGAAACGCCCCCGACCATCCACGTGCACGACCTCCGGATTCCCCGCCCTGTGGCCCCCGGCGCGGCTGCTCCTGTGGGTGTGGGTGACGGCGTCACGACAGTGACCTGAGCACCCCGAAGACGGCACGGGAGCCCCCTCCCCCCGAGACGGCAGCTGCCTGCTCCTTCTTCATGCCGCCCGGACACCAAGGGCGAGAAGCCCGTTCAGTAGCCAGTTTGGCCTGACGTGCCGCGCCCATTGGATGCTGTGTCCGGACCTGGCTGAAGCCGTCCCTGCCCGGGTGCTGCAGGCCCGGAGGCTCTGTCCTCGCCGGCCGGAGGGCTGATCGGCGGGCCCGAGGCACTGAAGCCCCGTGGAAAGGGCTCTTCCTTCTGTGGGGAAGCCCACTGTGTCCCTCCTTCCTCTTTCTGGTGCTGACTCGTCCTCAGAGGGGAAGGTCCCGCTAACACCACCAACAAGACAGAAGGGGCGACTTCCCGCGACATGCTTCCTGCAGGTGCACACACGAGCAGGAGCGGGATTTGCGGGCGTCTGGCTCCCGGACTCGCCACCCCAGCAGCGTCTCTGCCCACGTCCGGAGGCTCCGGCCTTTGCACAGGCAGGGTGTCCAGGGCCTCGGGGCTGACCTCCGTACAGAGGGCACTTCAGCCTTGACACCACGGTGCCGGCCGTCATGGCTGTCCGGCCCTCGGAACCAAGCAATTGCTCCGGTGCACGGACGCATCTGCTTTGTCCTTCCCGGTGCCTACTGGGTTCCCCTGGACATCCTCCGTGCACCACGCCGCTGTCCACAGGTCCGGAGCAGGGTGCTTTCCACCCCGTGCGTGTCAGAAGCCACCGGAATGAGGAGCGTGGTTCTCTAACTCGACAGGGTCATCAGTGCTGCCTGAACCGTGTCTCTGTCCCTGTGTTAGCCGCCACGGAACGAGCCAGGGTCTGGGGCATGCCGGTCACCACCGACAATTAGAATTATATCAGGAGACCATTGCTCCAGCAACATCTGAGTGACTCTGTCTGACCAGGTGGGTGGCCTTTCTGAGCTGTGACCAACAGAGGACACTGCAGAAATCAGAGGCAAAGCAGGTGGGAGGCTGGCACGTCACACTCCAGTTCCAGCCCCTGGTGATCCCTGCACCCCCTCGTCCCACGGGAACATGCCAAGGGCTCAGGACGCCGGCCTCGCCTTCTCTGGCCAGGGCTGGGGACTCAGCTGCTTCACGGGTGGGAACAGGTGTACGACGTTGAGCCCTGAGGTTGGAAAAGCCCGTTCTGAGCACCCCACGCCTGTCCCCAGAGCCCGCCGCCCCGGGGAGATGTGGAATCCTTGCGGCGTCCAGGAGACACGACTCGGAAGCTCAGAGGGGACCATCAGACGCGTGAACGGAAGGTCTTCTTCCTGGAGTGTCCCTGCAGGGCGCTGCGGCGGGGACTCACATGCGCTGATGTTCACCGTTGTAAGAGCTTCTTGTAATGAACCCTCACGGGAGTCTCCTGCAGGATGAGCCCCATTCCCCAACCCGTGGGCGGCACCGCATCCGATGTCCAGGTGCAGTGTCCACCTTCCTCCTGGAAAGGCAGCTCGGACCCTGTGGATACAAGGGCAGGTCTTTCTGAGACACTGGAGACTGCAAAGCCCACTGGATGGGGCGCCGGCCGCCTACGACAGCATCGCCGTCCTTCAAGTCTGCAGAATTGCACGGCCTGCCCCTCTCCACCTCAGCTTCCCTGCTTTTTAACATTTTTCTCTTTATTGATTGTAGAGAGAGAGGAAGGGAGAGAAAGAAATAGAAACAATGATGAGAGACAACATGGACTAGCCGCCTCCTGCATGTCCCCCACTGGGCATCGGGCCCACAACCTGGGCATGTGCCCTGACCGGGAATCGAACCGGCGACCTCTTGGTGCAGGGTCGATGCTCAGCCACTGAGCCACACCGGCCGGGAAATGTCAACGTTCTTGCCTCGCGATTGGTGTGATAATACCTGTGCTGCCTCACAGACGCACCCTCCGCATGAACAGAGACAGAGAAATCAAAGTGCTTATAACAATAAGCCCTTACGGCTCGGAGACGCTTGTCCTGGTGTCCTCAAGTGATTCTCGGGAGCCACCTTGTTCCTCCTGCTTGACACTAATGAATGGCGATGAGCCCCTGTTTCCAACCCTCACACCCCTCTGGGGTTCATGCAGGGGACACAGGGGCATGGAGCTGGGGGGAGGAGCGGCCGTCACCCCGTCACCAAGCTGACGTACTAGAGGCTGGAGAGGAAGCCCGGATGGTACTTCTACCGGGAAGACACGCATAAACGGAGATGTTCCCGGGTCACCTGGTCACAGGGTCACCGTATCGATGAGGACAGAACGGGAAATCCAGCCGTACGAAGCCCATGACATTTCGATGGGGGCGTCGACCGCTTACTTCTCTTCTCGTCTAAACGGTTCTGTCGTGGGTCCTGGCACGGGGGTGAAGCCCTCGCTCCTTTGCTGTCATTTACCCTCACGTCGAGAAGTCCCTGGGCTGGGGGCTGACCAGCATGCCGGTCACCCAAACAAAGCAGCCGCCCAGCAAGCAGGCCAACTACATAAGCAAATCCGTCACCAGTCAGCAGCTCTGTCCTGGAGGTACGTGTACCCACGGATCTGTTAGCACAAAGCAACTCAGCCACAGTCGCGAAGCCCCCAACCACTGTCCTGCTGTTGATGCTGAGCCCCTCCACCCAGGCTCCCGGTGCGTAAAGGTTGTGGCCCCTCTGCCTTTTTTATTTTATTTTATTTTATCCTCACCCGAGGACATTTTTGCATATATCTTCATATAGATCGGGAGGGATAGAGGGTGGAAGAGAGAGAGAGAAACATCGACTGGTCACCACCCGCACGACCAACCAGGGCCGGGGACACACTGCAACCGAGGTCCGTGCCCTTAGCAGGAACCGAACCCGGTCTCTCTGGTCCGCGGGCCGACACTCTAACCGCTGAGCCAAACCTTCCAGGGCCCCTTTCTACGATTTTAAGTCAAATTATATGAAAACGTTACGTTCCCTTCGGTACAAATCCACCGGCTGTCATCGTGAGGTGTAACAGAATCCGCAGACCTGCCTTCACCTTATGAAGCTGTCTGGAGTCGAACCTTTCTCTGGCTCCAAACCCAGGGTTTGTATCTCCTCCTACGCGTTCTCCGTTGCTGTGCGACACGTTGCCACACTCTTATCAGCTTAACACAACAGGCGGGGATCCCTGCCCAGTCCCGTAGGTCAGAACCCCAGCCGGGCTCCCTGCTTCAGGGTCTGGCAAGGTTGCAACCGGGGTGTCAGCCAGGACTGGGGTGTCAGCCAGGACTGGGGTTCCGCCTGACGGCTTCACTGGAGATTTGCTTCTGGGCTCCCGCGTGTTGGCAGGAGTCAGCTCCTTGCGGATGACGGGAGAGATAGTAGCAGTACCTGCTCATCAGAAGCCGGCCAGACAGAGTCTTCCAGACAGTCACTGTCGTCTGCAACCTGGTCATGGACATGAGGCTCCATCTTCCTCGCGGTACACTGTTGGGTAGAAGCAGTCCCCAGGGCTGCCCACACTCCAAGGAAGGGCTCAGCCAGGGCTTAAATCAGGAGGGGGTCGCTGTGACCCCGGAGAGCAGGCTGCCACATTCCCTAAGACGAGAAACAAACACCTGCACGTACATATCTTCCCGCATCTGTGTGCGCGCCGTGTCGCTCTCCACTAAGAGGGCGACCATGCAGGACTGGAAATAAGGGGGTCACCCAGGGGTTCTCTGTTCCCATCATGGTCTACACATTTCCCCCTCATCTCTCCCCTGTGAACCGTTCCAAGATACACTGCTCATTTGTCCATATGTCTGCAGTCTATACATAGAACGAGTGTGACTTTGATCACCGCCCAAGAACTGGGGCTCACCCCAAATGGGAACATATTGTCACCATGGAAAAGGCATGTTTTGTGCTCAGAATGCCTGGGTTCCTATGTCTATCTGCACCACCGCTCATCAGCTTTGGGGTCCTAGATAAGTTACCAAACCCGTCGGAGCCTGAGCTTCCTCATCTATGACTTGAGCATCAGGAATGCCTACTGATTGTGATGGTTACGAGGGTTCAATGACAGAATACAAGTCAAGCCCATGTATCAGGGTTTGTAGATAGGAGCAACCTAGTAAATGCTAACTCCAATTAGGGCAACGTGCCTAACACCACGAGCACTGTTTGGTGAAGGACACAGGAAGATCTAAAGTGTTGGAAGATAATTTGACCCAGTGATCCCACTCTTAGGAATATACCCTAAGAAGCCTGAAACACCCATCAGAAAGAATATATGTACCCCTATGTTCACAGCAGCACTATTTACAATAGCTAAGATCTGGAAACAGCCCAAGTGTCCATCAGTGGACGAATGGATAAAAAGCTGTGGTACATGTACACAATGGAGTACTATGCAGCTGTGAAAAAGAAAGATCTCTTATCCTTTGAGACAACATGGAGGGACCTGGAGACTATTATGCTGAGTGAAATAAGCCAAACAGAGAAAGATCAGTACCACGTGATCTCACTTATTTATGGAACACCATGAACGAAAAAAGCTGATGAACAAAACAGACCCAGAGACATAGAAAAGAGTATGGTTCAGACTGACAAACTTCAGAGGCAATGGACTCGGGGGAGGAAAGAGATAAACCAAAGAACTTATATGCATGTAGGCATAACCGATGAACATAGACAACAACAAAGGGGGGGCAGGGGTGGGATTGGGAGGAGGGTATGTAGTGGGGACAAGGAGAAACATCTGTAACAAAAATAAATTAATTAATTAAAATAAAGAAATAAATTAATTAAAATAAAGTGTTGGCAGAGTTATAGTCAAGAAGAATTGGGCATAGGAAAAAGAGGCTGTCTAAATTCTGGAAAGACAGAGGAAGTCATGAGAAAGAAGAGTTTCTCAAAGAAAGGACATCCATCCATCCATCTATATTTCCTTTCATCCATCCATGCCCTCATTTATCCATTCATTCATTTCTTCATCCATCCATTCATCCACCAATAAATTTACCCATCATCCATCTCTCCATCCATATATCTCCTACCTATTTACCCATCCATCTATCCACCCATCCACCCATTCCTCCATCAACAATGTATCCATCATCCATCTCTCCATCCACATATCCATCTACCCATTTACCCAACCATCCATCTGTCCACCAATCCATTCATCTGTCCATCCATCCACCCATTTACCCATCCATCCATCTGTCCACCAGTCTATCCATTTATCCATCCATCCATCCATCCATCCATCCATCCATCCATCCTTCCTTCCATCCATCCATCAATCCATCCATCTGTCCACCAATCCATCCATCCATTCATCCACCAATAAATTTACCCATCATCCATCTCTCCATCCACATATCCATCCATCCATTTACCCATCCATTCATCTGTCCACCAATCCATCCATTTGTCCATCCATCCATTCATCTACCAATTTACCCATCCATCTTCCTGTCCACAAATCCATTCATCCTATCCTTTTCCATCCATCCATCAATTTATCCATTCGTCCACCCCTCCATCAACAAATCTACCCATTATCCATCTCTCCATCCACATATCCATCTACCCATTTACCCATCCATTCATCTGTCCACTAGTCCATTCATCTTTCCATCTTTCCATCCATCCATCCATCCATCCATCCATCCACCCACCCATCCATCCACCCACCCACCCATCCATCCACCCACCCATCCATCCACCCACCCATCCATCCACCACCCACCCACTCATTCTCCCATTAACTGTCCTTGTATGATTCTCTGTGTTTTCCACAAAGGTTTTGAGGTGGCTTAGAAAAGCCCATAAAATATGTGTAGGAAAGAAAACAAATACTTGCCCCAGCAGAATAATGAACCAACCAAAGCAGGTAAGACGAGGAGAGGACTTGAACAGGCACAGGGTGGGGCCGGGGATGCGGTATATGCTGTATACCTCTGCAAGGACCTGTACACCCGCCCCACGAGGGTCCCACAGCCAGTATGTTAATATGTTGGGTTTCTTGTGCTGCTGAAGTGGCCTCTACTTGTACAGATATTTCTCCTGCCTGAAGTGTAAGTGAGGGGACCCCTAGGTACTTATTGGACCGTACCCCAAACATTGGACGGCATTTGAATAGACCCTGTCAAACCCAGTCCATCGTTCAGTGTACCTCCCGCCAGCATCCGGATGGGCTGGCGATGGGGAGGCGGCCAGGCTGATCCCAGTCCAGTCAGGTCTCAAATGCTTTCTCCTGAAAAATCCATTTTCTGCCTTTGCTGTTACCAGCACTTACTACAGGGGGAAAAAAAAAAATGTGTACTTAACATTTAGCCAAAAATAAAAACCTCTGCAAAATAGCTAAATATAGATCCCTTCATTACCTTCCAATCAGCTTGAAAGGAAGGCTGACGTCCTTGGGAATCCGCCGCTGGGTGAGCGTCTCCCGTCTGCAGGCAGAAGGCGCTCGCTGTGCAAAGTCAAAGCACAGTTAGGCTGCCCCTCAATGCCATTATAAAGGATAAGAGTCACTAGGAGCCTCTCTGCCCGCCCCCCGAAAATGAACCATTGGAGACACTCTGCCACCCCCAAACTAACTCCTCGGCAGCTCATTATTCCTTAGGGAGCCGACGAACATACTCATCACTTAGGGATCCCAAGGTCACCTTCCAAACGCATGACCTGGGCCTTCTGGGTCACGGTCAACAAGGTGGTGAAAGGGCTTTAAGCTGTGCACGGGCCTGGGGGAGGGAGAGGTGAGAACGTGGAGGAGAAACACAGAGCCTAACAGAAACCGTCGCGGTGTTTTGCCCCCTGACTGTGCTCCGAGGGTGCACACAACGTCCACCTGCCCCGGACAACGGACCGCTTGTGCCTTCCGAGAAGGGCGTGCTCTGTGCTCACAAACGCCTTCCAGTCTAGCCTGGCGTCCCCACGTGGTGCGCATCTTTGCATCTCTGCTTGACCATTAATGAGAAACTGTGTCACATCTTCTTTGGGCTCTTCAAACACTCTGAGGACATGATGAACATTTCACAAGGCCAGGGGCGCGGAAGCCTAGAACCGGGCCGTGTTCCGCAGACGATAGGTCTTCTAGAACATGACAGAATCGGATCACGGGAAGAGTTCCCTTGGGGCACAGACTGCGTCTCCTCCTGTTTTATGCGCTCACAATGGACCCCATTGATGGACACCCAATGAATATTCATACAACGTCACCGAAAGAATGAGTAAACCCATGAATCAATATTTCCTGAATTCACTGCAAACCACTTCAGACAATAAAACCAAAATATCCATCATTCATCTCTCCCCATTCACATCCTCATAAAAAAGCATCACAAAACGTCAGGTCCCCAGATAATGGATTATTTCTAGGTTGAGCCACATGCACTGTTTTTTTTTGTTGTTTTTTTTTGTAGGTCAAAAAGGGTTGAATGTCCGCCGCGTGCTAATAGCTGCGGTCTTCTGCTGGTGTTGGGAACATTTCTCTTTTCTTTGGCGACATCCGAAGGAAATAGTTTCAGATGAGTCGGATGTTTATAAATAGCACCTCGCCTGGGAAAGTGGCTAAGTGAGGATCACGTATAGAGCTGAATGAGTCCGTTTGGAAGTGTGCTCTTTTGATGAACAGATATTAGGTTGGTCACGGAGAGATGCTTCTTTCTGTGTTCATTTGGTAGGACGGTGCGTGCGGACTGATTAGCAGTGAATCCCTCTTGCTGACTTAGTCTGAGGAGCTGAAGTTTGTTTTAAGAAGAATATGTATAGAGGCCTGGCCGTTGTGGCTCAGTGGTTGAGCGTCGACCCTGCACCAAGAGGTCGCCGGTTTGATTCCCGGTCAGGGCACATGCCCAGGCTGTGGGCCGGATCCCCAGTGGGGGGCGTGCAGGAGGCGGCCAGTCGATGTTCTCGCTCATCGATGTTTCTCTCTCTCTCCCTCTCCCTTCCTCTCTCTCTAAAATCAATACAGAAAAAATAAATTAAAAAAAGAAGAATGTGTATAGATCTGAAAAGTTTGTTTTGCCAAGAAGACATGGTTCATGAAAAGATGTTCAAGCTCACAAACCATCGGGGAAATGCAGATGAAGACCGCAGTGAGGTCCCACCTGACACCTGTCACAACGCCTCTTAGCAGTAAATCCACAGACGACAAGGGCTGGAGACGGTGCGGAGAAAGGGGAGCCCCACGCACTGCTGGTGGGAATGCAGACTTGGGGGGAGGGTCCTCAAAACATTACAAATAGGATGTGCCTGATGACCCAGTGAGTGCGACTCTGGGCATTTATCTGAAGGAAATGAAATCACTAATTGCAGAGATATCGGCACCTAGGTGTTCATCGCAACATTGTTTCCAATAGCAATTCATGCAACGTGGAACCTACCTGTGTGTCCATTGGTACATGAACGGCTACAGAACATGTGACATATCTATGTGACACACACACACACACACACACACACAGGCACACGCAATGGCTATTATTGGACCATAAAAAGGAAGGAAGTCCTGCCATGCACAGCATGATGGATGGACTCGGACAGCATTAGGATAATTGAAGTCAGTCAAACAGAGAAAGTCAAACACTATGAGCTCACTGATAGGTGGAGCTTTTCAAACAAGAACAGAAAAGACACCCCTGAAGCCCTGCAGAGGGGAGGTTGGCGGGAGCAGAGGCTGAGGGGGCCCGCGTGGGACCCACGGACCAGCCCGGTTGTGCGTACTCTGGGGGTTCAGAGGACGCTCCCGGCTCCTTGGAGTTGTCTGTGGCCTAGTTCCCAAAGCAGCGTCTCCTGGCAAAGGGGGGTTCGCAGGTGGGATTGGTTAGGATCGGGAGGGGGGACATGAGCTGCGTAATCGGGGCGATGCTGATGTTCTCATCACCGTCCCCGCGGGGGGAGAAGGGAGAGTCAGGGGACCGGCCCTTCAGACGCCCTCGTCCAGCCCAGGGAGACCCACTTCCGTCCTCTGAGCCCCAGAGTTGCAGGCTCCCCGTCCGGACGTCGCCGCCGCCCCAGGGATTTGTCAGAGCTGGTTAGGAAGCGGGGCACAACCAGCCTGGCTTCCCCATTCGATGTGAGCACCCCAGAAAGGGTGACAGGCGACGAGAATACCCCGTCTTCTCAGCTGTGGTAACTGAGGAAGGTGTGTCTGTCGACAGCCGACGTGTATCTGTCGCTCGGGACTTGGGTGGCAGACCTCCGCTCCCTGTTCCTCCAGTGGACACACCGCGATCTAAGTCACCTTCGACACCAGACCCCTGCGGGGGGCGTCCACGCAGGCGGGGACACACTCAGGATGCCCTTCTGCTCGGGCCAAGCTGGGGCGCAAAATACACACATGAAGGGGGACCAAGAACTGAGCATGAACTTAGAGAAAGGAAAGCAAAAGAGGGGACAGTATCATGTTTCCCAACAGGCGGACCAACGGCTGGCGTCTTCCCAAGTGGGGGTTTTCCCCGGACCCGGGAATTTCCAAGCTGAACCTCCAAACATCCTCCGCAAACCGGGATGCAGGGGTCCCCCTGTTTGCAAACCCAGACACATTTGTTCGTGAAAGAGGGGAACGTTGGCAACGGACAGCCGGCTGGGGCGATAAAATCATGTTTGATCAGTAAGCCGGGTTCACAATCCGTGATGCCTTAGTCCTGTTGGGAGGTGCTTTGGATAAACAAAACGGTGATACAGACAATTGTTGAGAAATGGATTGTCGATTGCACATCATGTAGATGTATTATAAACACACATGCTCGCTGGGGGGACAGAGGGAGATTATGAAACACACGAAGTAGGAGCGGAAGGCTTCCTGTGGCCAGCGTGCCGGGGCTGGGTGCCGTGTGTACTGTCTAGGTCCCTCCGTGCACTCTGACACGATGAGGGCGCTACGAAAATGGGTCAAAAATGGAAAATTGAGGCAGATGCTTCCACCCTGAAGTGGGACATTGTGTTCGGACAGGTGACCGCGCGTCGGGGGAGAAACCACAGCAGGGTGTGCGGAAGAAGAGACGGTGCGTGTGACCTTGAACGGCGGGGCCGGGGTCTGCGGGGATGCAGTCAGCTTACAGTGTCTGTCTCCTGGGCTGTTTCTTAACCTTTTACGCGCACAGAGCCGAGCGTGCCAACGTCTGTGTGTCTCGGGTGGAGAGGGGTTTGGCGGCAGCAGTACCCCACGCCTGTCGGCCGGGAGCACAGAACAGCTTGTTTGTCCTCCGACTTTTCCTCATTCGAACACGTCACTTCTCCGCCAGGGGTGCAACGTTGTCAGCTGCCGCTGACCTCAGTAACCCCAGAGCGTCCACCTGCTGAATCTCGGTCAGAGTCTCCGGGAAGGGCACGGGGTCCGTGTTAGTGGAGGTGACCATGCTAGTGGACGTGACCATGTTAGTGGACGTGACCGTGTTTGTTAGTGGAGGTGACCCTGTTAGTGGACATGACCGTGTTTGTTAGTGGAGGTGACCCTGTTAGTGGACATGACCGTGTTAGTGGAGGTGACCATGTTAGTGAATGTAACCATGATCCTCAGTGGAGGTGACCATGTTTGTTAGTGGAGGTGACCGTGTTAGTGGAGGTAACCCTGTTAGTGGACATGACCGTGTTTGTTAGTGGAGGTGACCCTGTTAGTGGACGTGACCGTGTTAGTGGAGATGACTGTGTTAGTGGAGGTGAACATGTTAGTGGATGTAACCATAATCCTCAGTGGAGGTGACCATGTTTGTTAGTGGCGGTGACCGTGTTAGAGGAGGTGACCGTGTTAGTGGAGGTGACCGTGTTAGTGGAGGTGACCATGACCCTCAGTGGAGGTGACCATGTTAATGGACATGAGCATGACCCTCAGCAGAACCCAGGAAGTGGCCGATCTTCCCTGAAGGAGTCTGCACATCCCTCCCACAGCACGACCCTCCGGTCACCACCCCCTCACTGCACGTCCGTGGCCAACTGAGGGAGCAGGTGACATCAGTCACTTCTGAGTGACCCCTTTGCTAACAGGCACAGACCAAATGAAACCCTTCCCTCGTCTCCCCAAAGTCCAGGACTGGATCAACCCCCAACCCATGCGAAGGGAGCCGGCCAGGGCTCGGCTGGTCCTGAGGGGGCTGTCACCAGGTGCCATCGTCTGGCTGTGTCCCCACCTGGTGGGACCACGAGGCAGCTCCCCGGGTGTCTTCCCTAAGGACACGCATCCCATTCATGAGGGCCCCACCCACATGCCCTCTTGACTTCCCACGGGTCACCCCTCCTGCGACCGTCGCACTGTGGGTCACTGTCCCGCATAGGACTGTGGGGAACAGTAAACATTCACCTGTTGCTCCGAATGGCTGAGTGAGCTCTTCTGAGAACGAAACACTTCATCTCCCAGTAGACTTTTCAAAAGAAAAAGAAAAAAAAACCCGGACAGAGGAACACGGTCCTTCACGGGCCTCGATGGTCAAACACCAGCCCAGTTTCTCATCCGCGGTACCCACAGCTCAGTGACGTCTGTCGGGCATGGAAGGCGACAGATGACCTTCCCCACGACACAGACGTTGCTGGCGTTTATTGACCAAGCGAGGGAGGAAGAGCTGTCAGAAAGCCCGCACCCCACGTCTGCAGTGCTAGGAGCCCCCCTGGAGTGTGGGCGTGGTCTTCGAGCTGGACGGACGCCCGTCCAGTAGGGATCTCATTATCCAACCCAGGGGATCGCTTCTGGTCGCTGTCATTCTGCAGGGGTGACCACGCTTCCTAAGACACAGACACAGTGCGTGAAATGGCCGTGACGGTGGGTGAACTGACTGGTCCAGGGACCCCTGCAGAAACAAGCCCTCATGAGACCCAGATGTCAACACGGCCGTGCCCACCAGCCGCAGACCTGCGCAGCCCTGTCTGCACCCACAGAAGCGGGGGGACCACAACCCTGCGTTGGTTCAGCTTCCAAGTCGGCCGTTACCGTGGATGAGAACTCAGGCTTATCCTGACTTCTTCCAGAAAAGCAGAAAGTCCGCCACGGTCAGCGCCCAGCGTTGAGAAGTGTGGCCCATTCATTCCGTCTTGACAAAGAGGGGATGATTTCCATGCACCCCATGATCTGAACCTAACGTGTCCGGTACTGCATTGCTAATCCGGGCCTGAAGGTCGTTGTTAACAGACGGGACTGGGAGGTTCGCATGATCAGGAAGAGTTCCTGTGAAAATACAAGAATCATACAGGTCGCAAAAGCCAGAAAGGAAGGAAGGAGAGAGTCGTCGGGTAGTAGGTCTTTGTGCAGGAATCAGAGAACAGGGCGATGGCTCATGACACCGGGAGCAGGCCGGTGAGCAGCCCAGGGCTCCTGTGCAGGCCGGGACCCTCTGCAGGTCGGACCCTCTGCAGGCCGGGACCCTCTGCAGGCCGGGACCCTCTGCAGGCCGGGACCCCTCTGCAGGCTGGGACCCTCTGCAGGCCGGGCCCCTCTGCAGGCCGGGACCCTCTGCAGGCTGGGCCCCCTCTGCAGGCCGGGCCCCCTCTGCAGGCTGGGCCCCTCTGCAGGCCGGGCCCCTCTGCAGGCCGGGCCCCCTCTGCAGGCCGGGACCCTCTGCAGGTCGGGACCCTCTGCAGGCCGGGACCCTCTGCAGGCCGGACCCCTCTGCAGGCCGGGACCCTCTGCAGGCCGGGACCCTCTGCAGGCCGGGACCCTCTGCAGGTCGGGACCCTCTGCAGGTCGGGACCCTCTGCAGGCCGGACCCCTCTGCAGGCCGGGACCCTCTGCAGGCCGGGACCCTCTGCAGGCCGGACCCCTGTGCAGGCCGGGACCCTCTGCAGGCCGGGACCCTCTGCAGGCCGGGACCCTCTGCAGGTCAGACCCTTCTGCAGGCCGGGACCCTCTGCAGGCCGGGACCCTCTGCAGGTCGGGACCCTCTGCAGTCGGGACCCTCCGCAGGCCGGGACCCCTCTGCAGGCCGGGACCCTCTGCAGGCCGGGACCCTCTGCAGGTCAGACGCCTCTGCAGGCCGGGCCCTCTTCAGGCCGGACCCTCTGCAGGTCAGACCCCTCTGCAGGCCGGGACCCTCTGCAGGTCGGGACCCTCTGCAGGTCAGACCCCTCTTCAGGCCGGACCCTCTGCAGGTCAGACCCCTCTGCAGGCCGGGACCTCTCTGCAGGCCGGGACCCCTCTGCAGGTCTGACCCCTCTGCAGGCCGGGACCCTCTGCAGGCCGGGACCCTCTGCAGGCCGGGACCCTCTGCAGGCCGGGACCCTCTGCAGGCCGGACCCTCTGCAGGCCGGGACCCTCTGCAGGCCGGGACCCTCTGCAGGTCGGGACCCTCTGCAGGCCGGGACCCTCTGCAGGCCGGGACCCTCTGCAGGCCGGACCCTCTGCAGGCCGGGACCCTGTGCAGGCCAGGACCCTCTGCAGGCCGGGACCCTCTGCAGGCCGGGACCCTCTGCAGGTCGCGGACCCTCTGCAGGCCGGGACCCTCTTCAGGCCGGACCCTCTGCAGGTCAGACCCCTCTGCAGGCCGGGACCTCTCTGCAGGCCGGGACCCTGTGCAGGCCGGGACCCTCTGCAGGCCGGGACCCTCTGCAGGTCAGACCCCTCTGCAGGCCGGGACCCTCTTCAGGCCGGACCCTCTGCAGGTCAGACCCCTCTGCAGGCCGGGACCCTCTGCAGGTCGGGACCCTCTGCAGGTCGGGACCCTCTTCAGGCCGGACCCTCTGCAGGTCAGACCCCTCTGCAGGCCGGGACCCCTCTGCAGGCCGGGACCCTCTGCAGGCCGGGACACTCTGCAGGCCGGGACCCCTCTGCAGGCCGGGACCCTCTGCAGGCCGGGACCCTCTGCAGGCCGGGACCCTCTGCAGGTCGGGACCCTCTTCAGGCCGGACCCTCTGCAGGTCGGGACCCCTCTGCAGGCCGGGACCTCTCTGCCGGCCGGGACCCTCTGCAGGCCGGGACCCCTCTGCAGGCCGGGCCCCTCTGCAGGCCGGGCCCCTCTGCAGGCCGGGACCCTCCGCAGGCCGGGCCCCTCCGCAGGCCGGGCCCCTCCGCAGGCCGGGCCCCTCCGCAGGCCGGGACCCTCCGCAGGCCGGGACCCCTCTGCAGGCCGGGCCCCTCTGCAGGCCGGGACCCCTCTGCAGGCCGGGCCCCTCTGCAGGCCGGGCCCCCTCTGCAGGCCGGGCCCCCTCTGCAGGCCGTGCCCCTCTGGAGGCCGGGGCCCCTCTGCAGGCCGGGACCCTCTGCAGGTCGGGACCCTCTGCAGGTCGGGACCCCTCCGTAGGCCGGGACCCTCCGCAGGCCGGGACCCTCTGCAGGCCGGGACCCTCCGCAGGCCGGGACCCTCTGCAGGCCGGGACCCTCTGCAGGCCGGGACCCTCTGCAGGTCGGGACCCTCCGCAGGCCGGGACCCTCTGCAGGTCGGACCCCTCTGCAGGCCGGGCCCCTCCTCCGGTGGAATTTGCAGCTGCTCCATTTAAATGGCCCAGGTCTCTGTCCAGACACCTCCTTCCCTACGGCCCCTGACTAGCCCTTCCCCTCATTCTCACTCGGTCCTTGCAGGGGGAACAGGAGAGGGACCCCATGAAGATGCAACGTCCAATTCCTCAGTGTGTTCTCACTACCATGTAGGGGAGGAGCAATCTCCTCTTCCCCTTGGGGTGTCTGTCTGCATCTGAAAATTGGAAAAAAATGTTTTTATTGATTATTTTAAAGAGAGAAGAAGGGAGAGAGAGAGAACATTGATGTGAGGGAGAAACATGGATGGGCTGCTTCCCGCACGCCCCCTACTGGGGATCAAGCCTGAAACCCGGGCCTGTGCCCTGACCGGGAATTGAACTGGTTCCTCTCCGTCCAAGGGACGACGCTCCGTCCACCCAGCTACACTGGCCGGGACACACACGTTTCATTAAAACGTACACAGGACACTGAAGACCGGAGAAGTGACCAGCACAGGGAACTCTATACCTTTCAGATGTTCTTGAACATGGACCAGAGAGGTCAGGGGTGACGACGAGGGTTGGCTTAGCAAAGGTTATTCGTAGAGGTTCCCCAGGCCCAGATGCACCCCCTCTGGTGAGACCCACGTCCTTCCTCCTCCTGTCACAGGGAAGGCACCTGGCTCCTGGCACCTGACACCTGAGTTTCTGCTTCCAGGAAGCAGCCTGAGTTGGGGGAGCCCAGGTTCCCCCCCCCCATCTCCACCTGCTTCTCCAGGTCCTTCAGCGAGAAGCAGGCAGCATGCAAGGTGCCGGACACCGCGGATCCCGTCCTCGACTCCGTGGCCAGGGACTCGACCCCACAGCCCCGAGCTCAACAGCAACACTGTCGCCGACCCGCAGGATCCCCTGTTTTGCAGGGTTTGTAACAAGCGTGACATTCCCGCTGGGTCTCGAGTTTGCATCCCGAGGAGATGGGAAAGGTCAGCAAACAGAAGCTGCTACCGAGACAAGACAGCAACATCCCCAGACGGAGACTTCTCTTGTCACCGTCTTCTCGGTGACAACCCGAAACATGTCTCTCGGGGGAGCGAGGGAGGTGTAGGTTCATCAATAACCCTTCCCCGGGGACGTCTTTCTTCCTCAACCTAAAAACAGGTCCTTTGATGACAGAGGGAAAACCGAGACTCTCAGATGTAAGACGAACACAGGCTCACGATGCTTTGACGTCACTGCCGATGACGGAACCCCGGTAAAGGTCCGCAGCCCCCTCAAATAGCAGCCGCATTTATAGATCAGACAGCCTCCAACTCTGTGAGCGGGGACAGGCGAGGCGATCCCCGGGGTGTCCTCCGAGGGCCCGCACACAGGGAATATTTTCCGTCCCTCTCGGCCGTTTGCTGCCTGTCAATGTGCCAAACCCCCCAAAGGCGAGAGCAACCACTGAGCAGACGCAGCATCGGATCGGCAGAAAGAGCGTGTTCGAGACGGCACCCCGGTTTCTGTGGAGGTACGAAGGGTCCCCAGTGCGTCCCCAGTCCCGTGCATGACTGTGCCGGTGCCTGCGGTTGTCCATCACTTTCCCGGCACCGTGGATAAAGCCACAAGCTTGGTGCTGTTTCCTGCAGATGTGGCCCTACAGCGAACACCCCATCCTCCATCCTCCTCCACCCTGAAGCATCCCCTCCGCGTGGTTCGCCTGTGCGTCCTGACCGTGCCCATCAGCGGCTTCTGGTGGCTCCTACAAAACAAAGTCAATCAGCACACGGGAAGTAAATCCACCGCCGCCGGCTTCTTCAGTCCTCGGCGGCAGGCTCTCGGGACAATCCCGTCGGGGACGAGCTCCAACTTCATGGTGCCGAGGTGAGTCCCAGCCCGTGGGACTCTTGACAAGTTCTGTGTCCTCGGATCCTCCTTCCTCTGTGGCCTCCTGCTCCTCAAGGTGTGACTACATCGCTCCCGGATGCACAGGTGGGTAGAAAGGAAAGAACAAATTCAATGCAGTCTCACGGAATTTTCCATGAGAAACGTCACTTGTGTGATAATTATGGAACTAAGCGGTCACGCTACCCAGACAACTGCCACGTCTCAGAGGGGACAACACCAAATGACGGTGTGCGTGTGCATTTTCACCTTCATGGATTTACGGCTGCTGCTGGCTTGCTTTCTGCATCGTTATCACTCAGAGCATAAGGAGAAAGAAGCTGGGTGAGCAGATGGCCAGGGAGGAGGCGTGAGTCCTAGGGTACCCCTGAGCAAACTAGCCCTCCTATTGCTTGTAGGGTGAAGGAAGCCCGCTTGGAAATGAGCAGTCCTGACCCCCAAGGCGTGTTATTATTTTATCTTATTTTTTCTTTATTGATTTGAGAGAGAGGAAGGGAGAGGGAGAGAGAGATAGAAACATGGATGAGAGAGAACATAGACTGGCCGCCTCCTGCATGCCCCCCACTGGGGATGGGCCCACAACCTGGGCATGTGCCCTGACCGGGAATCAAACCGCCGACCTCTTGGTGCAGGGTCGACGCTCAGCCACTGAACCACACCGGCCGGGCAGGCACGTTATTTTAAAAGTGCAAATAAAAAGCTACGTGGAACATACCCTGCAGGGTTGCATGGCTGTGTTCATGACCAGACCAGCAAGGTGGAAATTTCATATGAGACCTTGGTCCCCCCAGGAGGGCTGGCGCTGTCCGTCATGTCGTGGCCGAGGGCATTTTCATCGCTTCTAATGAAGTCGTAATGTTTTGGATCAGAGTCCGAAGAGAGACCTGGGAAATGGACCCACCCAGGAAAAGGGGGCGAGAGGAAGGAAAGCAGAGAATACCGCTGATTCAAACGTTTCTTCCCCTCTGTCCCGGGTGCTGATCCCCAGGTGACTCCCTCGCTGGCCAAAGCTACGTGCGCAGCCCGGGCCAAACCAATTCTCTTAGCAACCCAGTAATGTTGCAACATTGTGAGCCAAATTGATCGTCTCTCAGTACAATGACTTGGACGGTTCCCATCAGCAGACGAATAGGCCGTGCCCACGTTCGGGCAGATTTATGGCGTTGCGCTAAGTGGATTCTGGTGGAGCCAACGGGATGTTCAGACGGGGCTGATGGTGGAAGGAAACACCTTCCCCTGTATACAGACGGCTGTGTGGGCTCGCAGAGGACAGGGACCTCCCTGGGTGTGCAATTTGGCATGTCAAAGAAATGTGATCAGGAAGAGTGGAATAATACACGCCGTTGCACTTGAAACATGCACTAATAATGCACTCGATAGCAGCTCCCCTCAGAAAGACATTCCCTGGCTGTTCATAGTTTCCGCATTAAGATCATCGTTGTAACATCACCGATAGGCCATTTGCAGTCAAGGAACAGAACGAGAATTGCACGTGCATGTGGACGGCCCGATGACGGTTCTGCCACGGAGCGTGGACGTGAGCTGGGTAGTCGAGTGATGCATGGGGTGCGGGGGTGGACGGCGTACAGCGGATGCATGTCTGCGTGTCTGTCCGATCCAGTCACCCTTTTGGTTTCTGAACTAGACGTCTGTTCTGCATCATCTATGATTTCCTAAGTGGCGTCTGTGGTTCAGCCCATCCCCGTGGGATACTTCTCGGGGGCATCTCCGTCACGTGGGAGTCACGTGTGGCCGGGGCTGGAGACATGGTGCGACGGCTGTTCCGATACGCGATGATCCATCCGGCAGGTGCTCGGAGTTGTCGGAAGAGGCCAGCTCTCTTCGCTTCCTTTCAAACCAAGTGTCTGAGCAGGTATTTTCACCTCCTCGAGGGCTTATTTGAATATGCACCTTCTCAACGGAGGGAAACACTTTCATAAAGACAAATGAACCGTGGTGCGTGTCGCATGCTAAGTGCAAGAGATGGATAGAAACACTTTCACTTTTTTCCCAATGTTAAAGCAGTCACTGGGCATTAACTGACCAGATGATAAAAGTATCCATGGCAGATACCTTACGTCATCCTTCTACTAACCCTGTTGATCTGGTACCAGCATCCCCACCTTCTACAAGAAGGGGGGTCTTTCTCTTCATCCCACCTCATGGGGAAGACCATCTGAAGGGCCACCGGAAGTTGGTTTCATCTTCGACGCGTTTTCCAACCACGTAGATGACATGAATCAGATCATCTGTGCAGGGGGTGTCATATGGACCAAGAGATCCAACAATCAACGTGTCACCTGGCAGGGTAATTTGCTTCTCGTTGACTTTGCCATAACGACGCCCGTAGATCGGTTCATTCACCGACTTCGGGTTGGGTACCCGGTGCAACACGGCTCCACAGTCCTCGGCGTGTTGATCGAAGCCTTATTGAGCCTAACCAGGGTGCCCTTGAAGCCCGGGCGAGGGGGAAGACGCTGCAGCACCTGTCGGACCTTTGGGCTCACACAGGGATACCTCTCATCCTGATGACAAATGCCAGCGTGGGTTCCCCACAGAAGTTGCCACCTTTTCTCACCAGGCGAGCCACGCGGATCTCAGTTTTGTTCACCTCCGTGTAATCCGTGAAACAATGATTACATTTTCAAAAGTATTTTTCCTTTATGGATTTTAGAGAGAGAGGAAGGGAGAGGGGGAGAGAGATAGAAACATGGATGAGAGAGAACATCGACGGGCCGCCTCCTGCACGCCCCCCACTGGGGATCGGGCCCACAACCTGGGCGTGTGCCCTGACCGGGAATCGAACCGGCGACCTCTTGGTGCAGGGTCGATGCTCAACCACTGAACCACACCGGCCGGGCGGTGATTGACTTTTTACGATGACCTTCCTCCTTGCCTTTTGAAGCATGTTTTGGGCAGACGTCTCTCTCAGGGGCTCTGAGATGCCTCTGCTGTTCCGTAAGGTTTCCGCACAGCAGGGCAGCCTCTTGGCCTCTCCTCCACGGTTCCCGCAGAAAGAGCTATTTTTACTTCTTATCTCTGTCTTCCGCGTACCTTCCTCTTGACATTTAGTTACAATTAAAGCATGAAATCTGGGTCTGAGAGTTGGAACCGTGGAATTTGCAAATGGAAAATATCAGTTGATTCAGAAATAGGCGTTTTGTGTTCAAGGTTTAACTGGTGATGGACTAGGTGCTGGGTGAATTTCCCATATGACATAGGTATGCCTCCTTCCTTAGATGCCTTCCTATGAAAAAGAAGGAACCTGGATTTTACTTCCCACTATATACAAGTCGAACTCAAAACGGGCCGTAACCTTAAATTTAACAGCTAAATTACCAAACTCTTAGAAGAACACATGAACGGTTTTCCATGACCTTGGGTCAGTCCGTATTTCTTAGATATGACACTGAAACGTGAGTACAAATGTACAAAGAGAAAGCTGGACATCACCAACGTTAACAAGGTTTGCTCTTTGAAAAAAACATCCAGAAACTGAGAAGGCAATGCAGAGAGGGGGAGAAAACAGTGAGCGACTTGACGCATAAATCTATAAATAACTCATACTTCCGTGAAAGAGGATATATAATCAAATTATAAGGGCAAAGAACTGCTCAGCTGGTGTGGCTCCGTGGATGAGCAGAGTCCCAGGGACTGAGAGGTCCCGGGTTGATTCCCGGTCAGGCTACATGCCCACGTTGTGGCTCGATCCCCAGTAGGGGGCGTGCAGGAGGCAGCTGATCGATGTTTCTCTCTCATCAATGTTTCTCTCTCTCTCTCCCTGAAAAATCAATAAAAACATATTTTTTAAAAAGTGCAAAGAATTGAACAGACATTTCTACCAAAAAAAAAAAAAAAAAAGATATATGAGCAGCTAATACACGAAAACAGTCAACATGATCAGCGTTCAGAGATATACAAATCAAAACCACAATGAGCCAACACTCACGCTAGGGTGACAAAACCAAAGGCAAAAGACAACACCAAGTACCAGCGAGGATGTGGAGAAACTGAAACCTACATGTATTGTTTGAGAACATAAAACAGTGCCATTGCTTTGATCAAACAGGTTTCCCAAAATTTTCAACGTGGAACAACCCTCTGACCCAACCATCCAGTCCTAGGTATCTATGGAGAAGGCAAGAAAACATTTGTGCACAAAAGAACATGTACGTCAATGTTCATAGTGGCTGTTAATCACAAGAGCCAAAGGTGGAAATGACCCCAATGTCCATCGATGCACAAAAATGGTCTATCCATTCAGTGGAATATTACTCAGCCATGAAAAAGGAATGATGTTTGGATACATGCCACAACATGGGCGAGTTTCTAGAAAGATCCACTCACTACAAAACATGTTATGGGGGAGATGGGGGTGACGTTGACTTCAGATTCAGTTTTGCAGCATGAAAACACCTCTGTGGATGAACTGTTACACAAGAGTCATGCCCTGTACACTCAGAGACGCTTAAGATGGTAAATGCCACAGTCTGTGTATTTTACCGCAGTGAAGACGAAAAGGACATTCATCGTGTGATTCCATTTGTATGAAATATGCAGATGACGTTCTGCAAGAGGAGGGGAAGAGATGAACCACTGGGGAGGGACAGCCCATGACCGTGAGCTGATGCAAATGTTCTGAAACTAGATTGTGGGAATAGTTGCACAGCTCTGTAAATATATCAGAAGTCCTTGAGATGTACCCTTAAAACAGGTGAGCTGTTGGGTATGGACCTTACACCTGAATAAACCTGTGTTTAAAAAGCAGAACTGGTCATAGCAGCACTATTTACAATTGCTAAGATCTGGGAACAGCCCAAGTGCCCATCAGTAGACGAGTGGATAAAAAAATTGTGGTACATTTACACAATGGAATACTACACAGCTGTGGAAAAGGAAGACATCGTATCTTTTGAGATGACATGGAGGGACCTGGAAAGTATTATGCTGAGCAAAATAAGCCAGTCAGAGAAAGACAAGTACCACATGATCTCACTTATTTGTGGAACATCATGAACAAAATAAGCTGTCGACCAAAACAGACCCAGAGACGTGGAAGTAGGGAACGAACTGACCACCCTCAGAGGGATGGGGTGGGGGTTGGGAAGAGATGAACCAAAGAACTTATATGCACGTATGCACCACCCATGGACACAGACATTAGTTTGGGAAAAGCAGAAGGCGTGTGGGAGCAGGAGGAGGGGGTCAATGGAGGACAACAAGGGGCAGATAAGGGGAGCGATTTCCTGCAGGGAAGAGCCTGGAGCATCCCAAGTAACGGGAGCAGGCAGGTGTTCAGGGCGTGGGAGGGGGCCAGAGGGACCCCTCAGGGCCGCGTGGTGCAGTCTCAGGAAATGAAAGGCAGAGGAGTTACCGTCCTGCCAAGAGGCAGAGAACACAAGCCAGAATGTCAGGGGGGGACAGGAACGGAGGAGACAAAGCCCATTCCAGGGGCCTTAGGCAAACCCGTCTGATTTCCAAATTAGCATCCTTGGGGTTGGAGGCGGGGCTCCCATTTCATTTCCTACGTGGCCCGTGAACCCGCCCCCCGCCCGACCTTGGGTGAATTTCTTGTCCTCCAGGGGCTGTGGGGGAGGGGAGAGGCCCTGCCCGGCGGAATGGCCACGGGGCACAGGAAGGGCTCTCTCCTGCCTGGACACAGCTCAGCGTCCCTGCGTAACCATGGTGCCGGCCAGCCAGGGGCCCCCCATCCTGCTGGCTGCTCTGCACAGACAGACGCCTGCGGGGACGTGGCCAGGACCCCATCAGCTGTGCAGAGGATCCTGCCGATCCTTCTCTTCATGGAGGTTCCCCGTCCAGGGCCCGTCTGCTGCTGAGACACCCCACATTTCTCAGACGGAAATGCCACCGTGGTGGGCTTGGGGGACCCTGCACTGCCAACTGTGATTTTCATGGCCTTGGAGCAGACATTGTGGCTTAAAGATGGAACTTTAAAAAAAGTCTTTGTTCTTTATTGATTTTAGAAAGAGAAAAAGGGAGAGAGGGAGAGATGGAAACATGAATGAGAGAGAACATGGATTGTCCGCCCCCTGCACGCCCCCCACTGGGGATGGGCCCACAACCTGGGCCTGTGCCCTGACCGGGAATCGAACCGGCGACCTCTCGGTGCAGAGTCGACGCTCAACCACTGAGCCACACCGGCCGGACAAAGACGGTACTTTTTCAGAACGTGCGTGGCCCCTTGGACTATCGCCCACTCTCTCCAATAGCCTTTTTAGTTTTCGTGTTTGCTGTTTTTCTTACACCTGAAACACGCACACATTCCCTCCCTTGCCTGGATTCACAAATCCCTGAATCGCTACGTATCCGTGACCACGGGACTCTGCGGGGTTATAACGGAAGTCACTTCACTTGGTCTTGAAAGATCATGTCAATCCTACGGCTCGGTTTTCTCCGGCCCTTCCCCTTGAAGGACACGAGCTCATGGCTCTGCATGGAGGTGGCCCCAAGACAAAGTCTTCAGCTCAGTGACCCTTTGGGAAGCCTGCCTGACTCTGTGCCCGACGCAGACCCCGGGATTCAGACGCACACACGCCGATCGACCCGTGGCCCCTTCCCTTCAGGATCGCGCTCTCGTCCAGTTACAGCTCCTTCACGCCCGCGATGACACCTGCTCATTTCGGCTCCGAGAACCATGTTCTGACACAGATTTGGCGCTTTGAGGGATGCTGGCTCGCGTCAGCCAGGGGAGTTTTACAGTGTGGATTTAAATACTGGCTCTCAGACTTGTTAACCGTTGTCACAATGGAGGTTTTAATCTCTTTATACCTTATCATCACCCGTAAATGGGAATTATAGAATGTGTGTGTGTGCGCGTGTGCGTGTGTGTGTGCATGTGTGTGTGTGTATTACACGTATTGTGAGATCTCCATGGGTCTTAATACAATAACCGCCCCCCATCCGCGAGCAGATGCTCAATGAATATCATGTCCCTGGTTTTTCTGTTTGTTATACACGTTGAGTCACAGACTGCGTGTAGGCCGTGGACCGGTCACTAGAATGCTACTTCCGCTCAGAGGAGCCCTTCCCGGGGTCCGGCTTTGTCGACGGTCCGTGTGGGGGTGCCGTGTATTGGCCATTTGTAACGATCGCAGCCCCCAAAACCACTCTGGGCATCTTTGCTCTGGGCTGTGCCATCTTTGTTCATTTATTTACTTTTCATCCTCACCCGAGGACATTTTTGCATTTATCTTCAAATAGAGAGGGAGGGAGAGAGGGAGGAAGACAGAGAGAGGCATCGACGTGAGAGAGACACATCGAGTGGCTGCCACCTGCACAACCCCAACCAGGGCCAGGGACACACTGCAACCGAGGTTCGTGCCCTTAGCAGGAACCGAACCCGGGTCTCTCTGGTCCACGGGCCGACGCTCTAACCGCTGACCAAACGGGCCAGGGCCCTGATCCTTATTTGTATACCTGTCACCTGGCCCTTGTTTGGCGTGGCTGCGATTCCTCCTCTGGCCTGGAGCAGCTGCCCGGGGTAAATGGGACACGTGGTTGTGTTTCCTAAAGTCGCCTTCGCCGCACACGGGGGACGACTCTTGCTCTGTGGTGAGGTGCCAGCACGGTCCACTCGAACACACCTGTTGGCTCTCGATGACGTTGTCACTGCAGGGCTGAGCTGAGCCCGTGACCATGAATTTTTCCCCAGCAAAGGGGAAAATGTCCCCGGAAGGAGAATCATGCGTGTGGGTCACACGGGATGAGGGGAGAGAACATCGAGTGCATATGAAAAGGATTTGGTTTGTTAAAGTTTCTCTGTGCCCAATGTTTCTTGTTTTTTTAAATATTTTTTCTTTAATGATTTCAGAGAGAGAAGAAGGGAGAAGAAGAGAGAGAGAGAGAAACATCGACGTGAAGGGACACATCGAGTGGCTGCACCCGCACGACCCACCAGGGCCGGGGACAAACTGCAACCGAGGTACATGCCCTTAGCGGGAACCGAACCCGGGTCTCTCTGGACCGCAGGCCGACGCTCTAACCGCTGAGCCAAACCGGCCAGGACGTGACCCAGCTTTTAACTGTGAACTGGTGACTCTACGTTCATGGTTTCTCCAGAGACCCTCCGCGGCTAACCCGGTACCGTCGAAAACACCCACATCAAAAGGGGAGCGTCTTCTTCTTACCCTTCCTTCAAATACAACTTCTGAGATGGGATCCCATGGTGTTTTCTGGTTCCCTAGTGGCGTGTTTACCGGAGATGTGGGTTTGGAGAGATGGATTTTCCTACGTTCAAGGTGTTCAGATGGTTTCTGAGTCACCAGTCTGCACAGGTGAACCGGGGAGAGAAATGGGGAACCAGTCTGACCCGTGCTCACTGACATGCCCCCCCACATGCTATCAGAACCCCCAAATGGCATGATCAGGCCTTCGCCCACCGTCGTGAGAATCCAGGCCAGACGATGACTTCTCCAAGCCGGCTGTAGGAATCAGAGGGTCAGTACACGAGCCGCCATGTACCAGGACACGGTGCCGCCCCGTGGCAGACTGGGGAGAACACACGGGGGGGGGGGGGCACACTTGCGTTTAAAGGGGCTGTTGTGTTACTTCTTTTCATGACCTTCATAAGACTCTTTCATTGACCTTTCTCATCCCTTGTCATCGGCGTGGCTGCCTCGCTCTGTACTGTGTCCGTACGTAACCATCAGGGAGTCGGTTATGCACAGTGTGAGTTCACGGTGACGCCACCGACTTGGTTCGGATCAAGGGAATCCCTGTCCCGTGTCCCTGCCGACGTCTCCCTTCCCAGCGACGAGACCTCTGCTGTCCACAGTCCATGCAGTTCCTTGTTCCAGCTCAGTCTCTCTGTAGAGCAGCTTCAGAGAGGACCGG
Organism: Molossus molossus; assembly: GCF_014108415.1. Lineage (NCBI taxonomy): Eukaryota > Metazoa > Chordata > Mammalia > Chiroptera > Molossidae > Molossus > Molossus molossus. Next base: position 145,829,801 of record NW_023425355.1, read on the forward strand.
CACATCAGGGGGACAGACGTAGCTACGAGGGTGCTGTGCTTCGTACCAAGAGAGAAGGGAGAGAGAGAAACATCGGTGAGAGAGAAACATGCATCGGCGGCATCTGCACGCCCCCTACTGGGGATCGAGCCCACAACCCGGGCACGTGCCCTGACCGGGAATCGAACCGGGACCTCTCAGTCCATGGACGACGCTCAGTCCACTGAGCCACACCGGCCGGTGCAATCCCAAAGGTATTAACTAGGGTACTGTGCTCACGGAGCATCCCTCCCCTTGCTCCCAAAGCCCCTTTAGTACGTACCCCCTCCACAGACGGTACTTCATACCTCGGAACACCATTCGATGGACCCATTAGATCCTTCATCCCACCCTGGGATCCCCGGACCTCCAAATATATACACAGAAATACAGATATAAACGTAGATCGATAGATATAGATACGTTTCTTTAACATATATGTCTATATAAATATATAAATAGATACTTAAACCCAGCCAGTGTGGGTCAGTGGTTGAGCATCAATCATGCACCGAGGAGTCAGGGTTCGATCCCTGGTCAGGACACTTGCGCAGGGACCCCCAGTGGGGGGCGTGCAGGCGGCGGCCAGTCGATGTGTCTCTCTCGTCCATGTCTCTATCTCTCCCTCTTCCTTCCTCTTTCTCTAAACACCAATAAAGAACATATTTAAAGTAAATATATATTTTCCAACATGTATGTATTATGCATATGTGACTATGTATTTCGTGCACACGAATGTCGTGAATTTGCGTACGTTAAGAGTCCTTCTTGCTGAGCGAAGTTTCTGTGGGTTTTGACAAACCACTGTGGCAGCCCGCAGCCCCGCTGTGTTATAACAGGACCGGTCCGATGCCCGGAACCGTCCACAGTCTGCGTCCTGTGTTCCCACCAGCAGCCACGAGGTCTCCGCTGCCCCTCCGACCTCACGGCTGGCCCTCGTCTTGTGTCCTTGGGGAACGAGGTAGGCGTCAGATGCAATGCAGACACACCCGTGTGCACGCGTGGGTGTATTTTGCAAAAAAACGTGTTGAACAAGATTGAATCGTCTCCTCCAGAAACGTGCCCCTTTCTTCACTGAGTATGGTCTGTGTTTCCACATCCTGCGGTCAATTTCGGGGTTTTCTCCAGAAGGAATTGGCTGTTTAAGGAGAGAACCCTGGAGAACGGAGAAAGTTGTTACCGGAGAAGTCACGGGACGGCTCTGGGTGCGAACACAGTGTAGACAAAGGCTTCGTCTCTGGTCCAAGTGACCTCAGCTCCTTCTGGCACTTTATGTTCCAATGACGTTGTGTTTGCCTGTTCCCTCCCCCCTGCACCCTGGGCTGACCCCGGTCACCCCCCAGCTGCACCCTGGGCTGACCCCGGTCACCTCTCACCTTAATCCTGGACTGAGCCTGGTCACCTCCCACCTGCACCCTGGACTGACCCCGGTCACCTCCCACCTGCACCCTGGACTGACCCCGGTCACCTCCCCCTGTACCCTGGGCTGACCCCGGTCACCTCCCCCCTGCACCCTGGGCTGACCCCGGTCACCTCCCCCCTGCACCCTGGGCTGACCCCGGTCACCTCCCCCTGCACCCTGGGCTGACCCCAGTCACATCCCTGCTGCACCCTGGGCTGACCCCGGTCACCTCCCCCCTGAACCCTGGGCTGACCCTGGTCACCTTATCCCTGCACCCTGGGCTGACTCCGGTGACCTCCCCCCTGCACCCTGGGCTGACCCCGGTCACCTCCCCCTTGCACCCTGGGCTGACCCCGGTCACCTCCCCCTGCACCCTGGGCTGACCCTGGTCACCTCCCCCCTGCACCCTGGGCTGACCCCGGTCACCTCCCCCCTGAACCCTGGGCTGACCCCGGTCACCTCCCACCTGAACCCTGGGCTGACCCCGTCACCTCCCCCCTGCACCCTGGGCTGACCCCGGTCACCTCCCACCTGAACCCTGGGCTGACCCCGGTCACCTCCCCCCTGCACCCTGGGCTGACCCCGGTCACCTCCCCCCTGCACCCTGGGCTGACCCCGGTCACCTCCCCCCTGCACCCTGGGCTGACCCCGGTCACCTCCCCCCTGCACCCTGGGCTGACCCCGGTCACCTCCCCCCTGCACCCTGGGCTGACCCCGGTCACCTCCCCCCTGCACCCTGGGCTGACCCCGGTCATCTCCCCCCTGCATCCCGTGCTGACCCTGGTCACCTCCCCCCTGAACCCTGGGCTGACCCCTGTCATCTCCCCCCTGCACCCTGGGCTGACCCCGGTCCCCTCCACCTGCACCCTGGGCTGACCCCGGTCATCTCCCCCTGCACCCTGGGCTGACCCCGGTCACCTCCCATCTTCACTCCGGGGTCCCCTCATGTTTCTCTCTGACCTCTGTTCTGTTTTTATACATAGATGGTTTCCCCCCTATATTAACAGTGACTAATCCCAACCATACATTTCCCAGAAACAGGAAAAAAAACAACTTTTTTTTTTACTCCATTATACTTTGAATATTAAATACCCTAATATGCATTTTAATAGAAAAATGAGGTGGCTGATAATATTCAACCGTTCGAAAGTTCACGACAAATGAAGAAAAATGGATGTATTAACTCGGCGACCTTGGGAGACTGCCCAGCAGTGTGATCCTCTGGGGATTCGGCGCAGGAAGTATGGGTGCTCGGGTCTGGGGGGATCACGGCCCAAGGGCGGCTGCGGAAAGACATTCTGCAGATCTTGACAAATTAGAGGTATACTGCACCCCTAAAATACAGAGAGCCACCCCAGGATCAAGTATAGAAGTCTTTTGCGGGGTAAATCTGTCCCAGCAACATTTGTAGGGAGCCGAGGCGGGCATGCTGTTTCCTTTATTCCAATCAGAGTTGACACCCGATATTATTAGACATCAGGTACAGCCGTGAGCCCCTGGTCACACACCTCGATAACTTCCCGAGTGATCCCCCGAGAAGTCTAGTGCCCCCCCGGCCCCTTCGTCGGAAGAACCAACCAGGAGCGGCTCCTCCTCTTAGAAAGACTGGAGTTAACGGCGTTACGAAGTATTACCGAGTTTTAAAGGAAGTGAGGTCATTTCTTTAAGCCTTTATTGGATTTACGGGGGTGGCGTCGGTTCACACGATGACGCAGGATCCAAGCGTGCAATTCTCTGAGACATCGTCTCTGGGTCTATAGCTGCCCGTCTGTCCTTACCCACAAATGTCCTGAAACTTGCTGTCTATTATTTGCTTATTTTCCTTCTATGTCTGATTGGGCCTGAACATAATAAATTATTATTTTTTTTTTTATCATCCTTACTGGAGGACATGTTTGCATTTATCTTCAGATAGAGCAGGAGGGAGAGAGGGAGGAAGAGAGAGAGAGAAACATCGACGTGCGAGAGACCCATCGAGTGGCTGCCACCCACACGACCCCAACCCTCGGCGGGAACCGAACCCCGGTCTCTCTGGTCCGCCGGCCGATGCTCCAATTGCTGAGCCAGACCGGCCAGGACGGGCTTGAACATATGAAACACAACATGTCAGTCACGTGGTGCGTGAGGACGTGGCTTGAGGACCCTGTCCCTGGAGAGCAAACAGTGACCGGAAAGAGGACGCTGTGAATGTCTCAGGCTCTGTCATTGCTCAGACGCTGGGCTGCAGCGTGGACGCGGCCTCCGGCCCATAGAGCCGGTGGCGCACACGGCAGCCCCGGGGCCTGGGGAGCACGCGCGTGGGAGCCCAGCCCTGCGTGGTCAGAGGCGAGCTGCCTCCGGACGCTCGCTCAGGTGAACGCAGGGAACGGTCCTGAGAGGTGGCTTTGAACAAGGTGGCCAGGGCGCCGATAGAATGGGCTGTCTTGCCTTGACGCCCAGGGGCAGAGAAAATGGGGGACTTCCTTCATGTCTGACCCCATAAAGAAAGTGCCCCCCTAGACACAGAGTAGCTGGAGTCACTGTGATGACCACGTTTACCAATTTCCAGAAGGACAGGCCCCACGCATCCCCGTGGTACCTCCAGGCACCCCAGGTGTCACCTGGGCTGGCTCAATTCAGCACCCACCAGGGATGGACCGGCGCTTGGTCACCTCCCTGTGCACACACACAGCAGCTCAGAGCATCCTCCTCACCAAGACACCCCGAGACCTTTTCCTGTGTGGACTGCCACCACCACCGCCGCCTCCGGTCGCGGGGTCTCATCACGTCCTGCACACACTTCCCTGTTCTCTAACAGTGTCCCCCAAAGCAGAGATCACGCGGCCTGAGCCCAGCACGGGGACGGCCTCCCCGAGTCCGGCAGGCAGCCCCCTGCAGAGGTCCTTTGTCCCTGCATCCTCCTGAGGGACAGGTGCTGCGGTCCCGGGACCGGCTCCCGCAGAGCCATGCCGCAGGGCGAGGGCATTGCACAGTGTCCCTCAAACCGCAGGGACAGCGTCCACACGAGGAGGACGGGGACGGGGACACACTGCGGCGGAGCAGGTTCCATCCGAGGACGGCAGAGTCTGGTTCCCACAGCCAACAGCCTGGGGGCTTTGCAGTGAGTCTGGTCAGTCCGAAGAGGCCACAGCAGCCTGGTGGCGGGTCCCTGACCTCGGTGCCGCCCACTGTCGCTTCTGTTCGTCTTTCTGTGCGGATGGGCGGTCCCCAGGGTGGTTGGTTCCAGAGCTTCCCGGGCAGGTGGTCCGTCCACGACAGCTGAGCCGGGCTAGCAGACTTTCTCTCCCTCCTGCCGGGGACCACGTCCCCGCTCCTGGGGGTTAGCCCCAGGGGAGAACCACGGGGACAACTCAGGGACGCCCTGCGGTGCACTGAACGGCCGCCACCCCGACGGTTGTGTCACCAGAGTCTCCGAGTGTGACCTCGTTTGCACGGAGCGTCCTTGCAGAGGCGGCTGGCTGAGGCTCTCCACGGGAAATCACACTGCTTCACGGTCAGCCCTTAATCCAACGACGAGCGTCCTGCAGGACACAGGAAAGGGACTTTGGACACAGAAACGGAGGAGAGGCCATGTGCAGAAGTTGGCAGAGGTTGGACCCAGGGCCCACAAGCCAAGGAGCCCCCGGATGGTGCCAGCCACCAAAAACCAGCAAGAGACCATGACGGGTTCTCCCCTGCGGCGTCCAGGGGGCAGGGCCCGGCTGACGCGTTCCTACTGCGCGTCTGGCCTCCGGGAACCTGAGGGAATAAACGTCTCTCGTGTGGGGACCTCTGGCTGCGGCTGCCCCTGGGAATCTCATCCGCGCCTTCCTGCTAACACCGCGGGGATGTCCACCCACGTCCTGGGGACACGCTTGATGCCGGGTGACAAACACTGCGAAACCCTGATGGGCTGGGACATTTTTACGGGACTGATGTTCCTCCAAAGGAGCGAAGATGGTCCATGTGCCACCACCAGGATGCAGCCATCTTCGGCCATCGGCAGGAAGGCTGACAAACGTCATCGGGGCTGACGCCCCAGCAGGTCTCAGCGGCTCCCCAGGAGTTTTCTCCACGGGAAACAGAAGGGCGGACCAGGAGCAGGGCCCGGCGGACGGCGGTGATGAGCTTCTCTTGCACACAGCCTCTCCGCGCCCTTGGCCACTGAGCCACGGACAACAAAGCAAGTGACCCTGCTCCACGCCTTGTCCCTCGAGGTGCACGGTGACTTCTCGCAAAATCGTGTCCCTGCTCCAGCCCGCACGCAGCGGTTTTCGCTGGGTCCACCCGCCTGGCTCGGCTCCCCCGTGAACACGGATGTGCTTAGAAATGCGGGCTCGGAGCGTGGGAAGCGGGCAGGGTGGCCGGGAGGTGGAGGAGGACACGAATCAGCTCAGTGTCCCTGTTTTCCCTTCTGCCTTCCCCAGGTCCACGTGTCTCTGAGCTGGGGCAGCCGCAGCATCACGCAAAGGGCGCTGCTCGGGGATGGAGGTTCTAAGCAGGGGCATCTGGAGGGCCAGCCTCCCCCCCAGGAGCTGGGGAGCATGGGGAGGAGGTGGGCGGGGGGAGAGGGACAATGGTCTCTCCTGGGGGACATTCAGGATCCCACTGTCCGTAACTCGCTGCCGTTCAGGACAATGACGTCCTGCCCAGTGTGAAGGTTGCCTGCCCACCGGGACAGAAACCAAAGTAGCTCTAACACTACCTGTGTGCATGACAACCTCGCCTCACACGGGACGGAGACGTAGGCTCTCCTCCAGGCTCAGGTGAGTGGGGCAGGTCTCCCGTCTGTCTGTTGCAGCAAGGAAGTCCCACTGTCCTGCCCGAGGCCGACCCAGACCCCTGCCGCCTGCCAAAGGCCACCTGCCGTGTCTTGCAAGCTGCCCCCTCATTCTGCTCTTGGCCGTTGGGTTTCTTCCCGGCCGTCAGATCCCATCAAGTTACCTTCTCCTGATTAGACCAGGCCCACCCAGGATGATGGATTGACTCAAACTTGAACCAATGAGTCACCTCATCAAGAGAGGGGCAGTCCTCCCGGCCGGTGTGGCTCAGGGGTTGAGCGTCGACCCCTCACCAAGAGGTCGCCGGTTCGAACCCGGTCAGGGCACATTCCCAGGTTGTGGGCCCATCCCCAGTGGGGGGCGTGCAGGAGGTGGCCCATCGATGTTCTCTCTCATCCATGTTTCTCTCTCTCTCTCTCTCACGTCAATAAAGAAAAAAAATTGGAAAAAAAACAGTGGCAGTTTTTATATTCATAGGTCTCAGGCTCAAGAGAAGGGGATGACACCTATTGGAAGAATCTTGGGGTACTTGTTAAAACTGAACCTCTCACGCCAATGGAAAAGTGCTTTTCACGGAAGCTACGCCTGACCCAACAGGGGGTCCGTGCCCAGCCCGTCACACTTACCGACCCTACGCCGCTGCTCAGATCACGACCGGTGGCCTGTCTTCCTTCTTACGCTGGACTTTTCCCCCAAAAGCTTACAACATCCTTGATGTAGTAGACTAGGGGGGAAATGATCTTGCAAAGAAAAGAACAATTCTGATGCCCTTAGCTTGTAACTTTGGGGAAAAACAGAAAAAAAATTCTCACGGAGGTGAATAATAGGAACTTCGCGGTTAGGTGCACTGAGTTGGTGTTCACGTTGGTCTAGAACGCGCCGAATCAAGAAAAATATAAGCAAATGCCAATGTGGCGAGTGTGTGGCGTGTATTTGTCTTGTCGCTCCCCCTGGTCCCGCCCCCAGAATATGGGCCTTTATTCTCCCGTCTTCGCCAGACAGGGGTCTGCACCCCTCACACCTTCTCCCTGCTCACCCCTAGAAATCTTCTGAAACTGTCTCCGGCCAAACCCGGGTGCGGCCTCTCTCTCCTGTCCACGTACAAGGGTCATTGTGGCATCGGCGTTGGGGGAGCCTGGGAGTCCCCAGCTCACCAGAGGGTGCCCCAGACCTGTGGCGTCTCCGATGGCTCCAGCTCCGTGACCTTGGGACATCTGTCCCCTTTCAGAGGGCCCGCAATGCCTTGGAGGGCAGCATAAAGGGTCCCCTCCATCCCGAGATCATACGTAAGACCGTTTCTCCAGGGGGGCTCCTGGCTGCCACTTAGAAGCGTTCTCTGGGGGCAACTACTCTTTGGGAGAAGGAGGAGAGTTGGGGCCACGATTTTTTACAAAGTTGATTGCCGGGGAGTGTCTGGCCGTCTGCAGGGCCGGTGACATGGTCTTTCTGGCTTGGGGGAGCAGGACGGGCGGGACCTTGCACTGGGCTCCTGGTCTACCTTGGAACAGGTGTGCACAGCGTGGGAGACAATTCCCCGCACGGAGTCCAGGCAGGGACGTGGACCTCTGGACACAGTGCAGAGAGTGGGGACAAAGACACAACTGGGGGAGCAGATTTGGGGGTGGAAAGGACTAGCCACGGGGGTGCTGCGGTGAGTGGGCCCCGCCGGGCGTCCTGGCCCCACACACCGAAACGGGACTCGGAAACCGATGCAACAGGACGAAAGGGCCTTTCTTCCTTTGTAAGCCAGCGCCGGAGGGAGGGCTCCGTGCGTCCGTTGTTTCGGGAGATGCCGGTGAATGCGTCCCCGCTCCTGGCGTTCAGAACCGCTAAGCGTGTGCTGAACGCAAACCGCAGGGCTAGCGGAACCCCCGGGACAGACCTGTCCACGGCCTGACGTCGTGTGGCCGGGCGGTCCCGACTCTTCCAGACCGTGGGAGCTTTGCGAATGACCACTTTGAAGGGACCGGTGGCTGTACACGGTCAACCACGGGAGGTCTTTGCGTCCTTGTTTTCCAGCTGAGTCCGGTCTCCAGAACGCATTGCCAGGGGACGTCGGTGTCACCGGGAGTTAAGTGCGGCACCTGCTTTCTGTTGACCTCAATCATCCTATTCCGCTGGTCCGTTCAGCCACCGACAGGGTTGACAGAGACAGACAGTCCCATGGAGCGGGTGAGGCAGCCAGAGGGGAGGCTCCCGTATTCTGCCTGTGATGCACCTGTGCCGTCACTGAAGGTCCAAGTGCCGCAGGGATGCCTTTCACATTTTTTTTTTGTTTTTGTTTTTGTTTTTGTTCAGTTAGAGTGAGAGGGAGAGAGAGACAGAGAGAGAAACATCGACGTGAAAGGGACACATCGAGTGGCTGCCACCCGCACGACCCAACTACGGCCGAGGACAAACCGCAACCGAGGTCTGTGCCCTTAGCGGGAACCGAACCCGGGTCTCCCTGTACCGCAGGCCAACGCTCTAACCGCTGAGCCAAACGGGCCAGGGCAGGGATGCCTTTCAGATGCGCATCCGTCCGTGGTCACACCAACAGAGGACGTGTGTTCGCACGTGCAGATAAGTCTGGGTAGGGGGAGTAGAGTCCCTGAAACCTTTGCTTGCGTCCTTTCTTTTTTTAAATAGAGCTCTTTTTAATTTTAATTTTATTTTTTTATTAAATTATTTTTGTTACCGATGTTTCTCCTTTTTTCCCCATTGACACCCTCCTCCCCATCCCCCCCGCCCCATCCCCGGCTTTGTTGTCCGTGTCCATCGGTTATGCGTACACGCATATAAGTTCTGTGGTTTATCTCTTCCCTCCCCCCACCACCCTACTTCCACGTCTCTGGGTCTTCCCAATTCCTCAGACTGTTATGTTCATTATATTACACAAATAAGTGATATTTGTCTTTCTCTGTTTGGCTTGTTTCACTTAGGATAATACTTTCCAGGTCCCTCCATGTCGTCTCAAAGGATAAGAGATCTTTCTTTCTTACAGCTGCATAGTACTCCATTGTGTACATGTACCACAGCTTTTTGATCCATTCGTCTACTGGTGGACACTTGGGCTGTTTCCAGATCTTAGCTATTGTAAATAGTGCTGCTATGAACATGGGGTACATATATTCTTTCTGATTGGTGTTTCAGGTTTCTTAGGGTATATTCCTAGAAGTGGGATCCCTGGGTCAAATGGAAGTTCAATTTTTAACTTTTTGAGGTACCACCATAGAGTGGGGCGGGGGAGAGAGAGAGAGAGAGACATCAACGTGAGAGGGACACATCGACCAGTTACCTCCCACACGACAGTGACCAGGGCCGGGGACAAACTTCAACCGAGGTACGTGCCCTTGACAAGAATCGAACCTGGAACTCATGGGTCCATGGGCTGATGCTCTACCGCTGAGCCCAACCACCCAAGGTCCTGAAACCTTTTGTACGCCGTCAGCCGCCGAGCGAAATCTGTCCGGCACCCGGCGCAAAGGTCGGCTGACCTCACGGAAGTCCTGCTGGCTGGGGTCAGCAGGGGTGATGTCCTCGACTCTCTGCCCTTAACTAGTCACGTGATGTCAACCAAGTCACTCAACCAGTGTACCCCGGTGCCTGGAATCAGAATCGGGACCTTGGTGGGTCCATTCAGAGGATGAACCTGGGTGTGGAGACTCCGCATAGGGTTGCCCCCCCCTCCCTGCCCCAAGGACTTCCGTGGGATCCTGGAGCTGAGGGCACATGAGGGGGGCTGTGCCCCTTCATTCTGTCACCCTACTGGCCTTAGTCAGCTGGGGCTGCCCCAACACAACCCCCCAGACGGCAGGGCTCGCCGACAGTCCCGGGGGCCGGGAACCTGAGGTCAGGGTGCAGCCCGTCAGCCTCTGGGGACGACCCTCTTCCGGGCTCGCGACGGTGGCTTCTTGTGTGTCCTCACGTGGTGGAAAGAGAGAAAACTCTGGTGTGTCTTTTTCTTAGATGACACGAGTCCCATCACGGGGTCCCATCCTCATGACCTCCTATAAGCCGCTGACCTCACAATCTCCCCGCCAAGGCCATTGCATTGGGGTGAGTGCTTCCGCATGAATTTGGGGGGGACAGTTCAGTGGTTAGCAATGCAGATGCAGGGTCTCCTGGAGGGGACTTTGATCCCTCAGGTGGGGTAGTCATATAACTGCTCCTCTGTCTACGTGACTGTTGTAATTTTGAGCCTCGTGCACACTTGTGCGCAAGGACCCTGGAGGAGGTCAGTGCAGGTCCTGACCTGGAGGCTTCGTCCGGGCATCCGCTGTCCCCGGGGGGCTGCCTGTGTGCACAGGTCCTGTCTGATGTTCCTGCCCGTCCACCTTTTGTTGCTTCTGCGACTCTGCACCAATAGACACGGGCATTTTGGACGAACGGGACTGTCGTGTGCATTTTCTTTTCTTTTTTTTTTTGGTACGTGCCCCTAGCGGGAACTGAACCCGGGACTCTCTGGTCCTCAGGCTGCTGCTGCAACAGCTCAGCCAAACCGGCCAGGGATGTTTTCTTGCTTGATGTTGGGGTGACCTTGGGGAGCTCATCCCAGGTGCCTCAGGAGCTAAACACCGGGAGTGTTTATGAAGACAGGCTACTGTGAGCTTTACCTGGCCCAACCTTTTGTTTCTGCCCCAGGCCTCGAACTGAGTTGACGCTGGTGACATGTCGCCCCGAATCCACATCCGTCCCCGTCAGTCAAAGCACGAAAAAAATCCAAACGTGAAACCCCACGCTTGATGACATCAGCTCAGTGTAAGTACTTTTAAAGTCTTTATTTATTTTTTTCTGTATTGATTTTAGAGAGAGAGGAAGGGAGAGGGAGAGAGAGAGAGAAACATTGATGAGAGAGAACATCGACTGGCCGCCCCCTGCATGCCCCCCACTGGGGATCAGGCCCACAACCTGGGCATGTGCCCTGACCGGGAATCGAACCAGTGACCTCTTGGTGCAGGGTCGACGCTCAGCCACTGAGCCACACCTGCCGGGCCAGCGTATGTACTTTCATAGGGCACCAGACCGTGCACCCACAGCACAGCGGTAACCGTGACAGTGATAAGTACCCCCCGGTTTCACAGGGAACAAGACGGCATGATGGTGATGATGACCTGGGACAAATGGTCCCCTCCCTGGAAGACAAACCATAGAAAATTGTATCTCCAGGAACGAGAGAGGTAGCAGTCTCTTCCTTGGGAGGGCAGAACACCCCAGCATCACCCTTTCTGTCCCCTCCCCCATGCTTCTTCGTCGCAAAACATAAATAAATAACAATAAAAAAGTCAAGGACAAGGTCTCTGCTGCGGCTGCAGATTTGTGGTGGTCTCGCCTGAGTGACGTCCCCGGGCAGGTGGTCAACAGGCTTGCGTCCGATGCGTGGCTTGGGGGGCATCTCAAAACTTGGCCACAGGGATGAGGGTGTAGAAGGAATAGCCTCGGGGGTGCCACGGCCTAACAGCTCATGGGGAGCGTGGGTTTCGGGGTCTCGTCAAGAACATGCTGACCACACGGACTTTTCATGACCGTGCTGGAATCGTGGGTGGCCCTGGGCGACCCCGGGACTTGCACCATCCGAGGACAGTCTCGAGGTGCAGGACCGTGGCCGGGTGACCTCATAGGCTGTCTGGTGACCAAGGCCAGACGTGAAGGGGGCGGGAATAAGACGGGAAAGTGATACCCATAGGGATCAAGTATAAGCGAGTATTTGGGGGTTCATCCCTTCCCAGGGACAGGCTGCACCAGGAGGGGTTCTGGTTGAAAGCCAAGCTCACTGTGCAATTGGGGGAAAGATGTCAGAAAGGCCGTCAAACCCACGGAGGGTGGAGGTGAACCCTGGGGTCCGGCGGGAGCCAGGACACCTGCAGAGCCCCCCGGACAACACCTTGTCCCAGGCTGGTCTGCAATGCATGTGTCCAGCCATCCACCCCTCCTGTCACCGGCTCTGAAGGCCGGGTCCGAATGGGGGCGTCGTGATCAGACACCCACTCTCAGGAGAGCACGTGGGTCCCACTGGGCTCCCAAAAAAGGGACAGAGTCCCCTTGATCTCCTTTTTCAAGTTTACACTCAATGACAAGCGGACATTTCCTCCAAAAGGAATGTAGAAGCTGCCCTGGTCTGAACGTTTCTGTTCCCCGCCAAGTCCATCTGCGCAAACCCTAGTCCCTCGGGTGGGGGCGTTTGGAGACAGGACCGTAGGGAGGGGATCAGGTATGAGGGGGGAGCCCCTGTTAGCAGAGTTGAGGCACCAGAGGACATTCTTCGTCTGCCTGCGTCCGCCTCCGTCCCTCGGCGCCACGGGGGACCCAGTGAGAAGGGCCCCGTCTGCCAAGCAGGGGTGCATCTCGCTGCTCCGGAACCCCATCCACGCTGGCAACTGTCAGGACGCGGTCAACTGCAGAACCAGCCCGTCTCCGGAGGCCAAACTATGGTCCAGTACCCGTCGCTCTGCCTGCGTCAAAGCATGAAGGAGCTGGGGACAGTCACGCGTTTCGACCGACCGGTGGAGACGTTGCCCGGGTTCTAGACCTGCCTGAAGTCAGCAGAAGCTGCTCTGACCCGGACGGCCTGCACCTCCGAGGGCGATATCCTGTGTCCAAGGCCAGGCCGGTCTTCCGCGAGCAGCCTGTGACGGGTGGCAGCACATCGCGTCCTTGTCCCCTCCGGAAGACAGCCGCGACGCCATCACCTGTTCTCGGTGTCGCCCCGGGGGGACCCTAACGAGGTTTACAAGATAAAGCACCGCTCGCGCTGGCTGGTGTTAGTTATTTTTGGCACGTTGCTGAGAAATCTAAGTAAATTTCGCCGCATCTATTACAAGCGATGCATCGGGGTACCTGTGACACCTCCTCCGTGTGACAAATGGGTTTGTGAAGGATTGCTCGCCCTGGGCAATGGTCATCTGTCTGCCTGGTGGCTGGAACCCCAGTTCTCCACTTTCCATGACCACTTTCAATTCATCACCTCAGGGGACCGTCATGCATGCGCATATCTGTTTCTCCACGGGAGATTAATAGGGCAGCAACACCCCAGTGCCCGTGTGTTCCCCTAAAGTTGTGACGGGGCCAAAGGAATCCATCCGCACTCCCAAAGCCGAGGCGATGTCAGGGATGTGAGATGTTCCCAGGGGACCGCAAATCTGTGCATGCGTCAATTTGTGGATACAGTGACCTCATCTGGACTGTCTACTCCGTGGACACCAACTCGGTGCGAAGGTGTTGCAACAGTATCAGCTTCCTTGAAGACAATGTCTCAAACACACTTCAAGGAAGCTGATACTGTTGCAACGCCTTCGGCCTGAATTGCAGCAACAATAAGCGTTCTGTTATCGTTATCATCATCGTCGTCGTCGTCATCATCATTATTATTTCAGCGCCATACAAACACTTGGAAGATCACACTGTGGTCCCAAAGGATGTCTTTTTTTTTAACTGATGAGATATTGATGTTTCAAGAATGGAGTTTTGAACGTGGTGTGCTCAGAGGCTACCTTGGTTAGAACAAAGTGCGATTTGGGTAACGCGACCGCGACGATGATCATTGGAACGTAAGGGCCTTGTTGGAATCATACATGATTTCTTGGCTACGGAGACATGGAACAAGAGATTCTATTTCATCGGTTGACCTTTCTGTCCCTTCTTGTCCACGTCATGTCACGTGAGGGCGGGGACAGTGGTGGCAGAGCTGTGCCTGGTAATTGCTCTGTGGGTCAACTGTAAACACACAAAGATTACCGAGACCTGTGGGCAGGCCCTTCGTCTTTATACCCTGCAATGTTACAATGCGCAGTGCGTTTTCCTCTAAGTTTTTTGAGCACAGTGTGTTATAAAAAAAAAAAAAAGACTTTTCAAGTCCATTTCCTTCTGTCCGGGGCCAGGCCGGGATGCCCCCGTATCTTCATCCGCCATCTCTGAACGTGGGAAGCCCCCGTAAAAGGAGCAGAAAGGCGTGTCCGAGCTCAGAGCGCGTCCCTGGGCACTGTTGGCAATGGTTTCCGTCGGCGAAATTTGTCCAGACCGACCATACACACGTGACTATCGAGGAGCCCGCGGGACCCCTCCTGTGTGATCGGAGACTGCGACGTGTCAAGCCTGGGCCACCCTTCTGCCTGCACTCGAGTTACCGAGAAATATCCGAAGGGTGGGAGTAGCCGAGAGAATGACGGTACTTCCGAGAACACACCGCCTTCCTCGAGGAGGTCCCGGCTCTCCTGCTGTGTGCTCAGTCAGGGGACCTCTGTCACGGTGCGCACATCAGGGGCCAGCAGTCTGGGTGACCCGGGTTCCCTGCACGTTCAAGTCAACGTGGTGTGACAACATGCTGATAGGGACAATCCCATCGTGACAGAACAAGTGGTTTCGCCCTGGCCGGTTTGGCTCAGCGGTTAGAGCGTCGGCCTGCGGTCCACAGAGACCCGGGTTCGGTTCCCGCTAAGGGCACGTACCTCGGTTGCAGTTTGTCCCCAGCCCTGGTTGGTCGTGCGGGTGGCAGCCACTCGATGTGTCCCTTGCACATCGATGTTTTTTTTTCTCTCTCTCTCTTCCTCTCTATCTGAACAAAAAATGGAAAAATGTCCTTGGGTGAGGATAAAAAAACACAAAAAAACAAATGGTTTCATGACGTTTAGCAGTAAGGACTCCTCTTCTTCAAAATACACTGGATGTCTGTGATAAGAACAATACAGGTCACTTAAAGATTTCACAGGAGACCCAGAACTCTGGGAAGTGCTATCGTCCTGTTTTCTCCCCTGAGTCGGGTCCATACTTGCCCGTATTCAACTTCACCTTCAATGTGTTTATGTATTTGTGCAGGTAAATCTACTTATAGGGAAATCGAAATATTTATATTCGTGAATTTGATAGTTACATCAATCCCGTCGCACTGGATAAACTCTCCCTCGCCTCGCTTTTTATTTCAACGTCAGCATCGTGGCTGGTGCATGTGTTTGGGCCGACGCCTCCAGCTATGACTTATTAGTTATCGTCACCCCACTGTGTGAGGCCCCTCTCCCAAACCATCTAATTTTCTTTCCATTTTAATTTATTTTTCAATTGCAGCAGACAGTCGGTATTATTTTCTATTTGTTTCAGGTGTATACAGGCGTGATCGGACAGTCATACACTTTACAGAGTGGTCCCCCCAATATTTTCAGCAGCACCCACCTGGCACCGTCCATAGTTACTACAATATTATTGACGATGCGTGTTACACCCCGTGACTGTTCTGTAACTGCTCTACTGTACATCTTATTCCCATCCCCCTTTTCACCCAGAACCCCAACTCCCTCCCACCTGGCAACCATCACTCTGTTCTGTCTCTGTTTGCTTTGTTCATCGATTTTGTTCTTTAGATTCTGCATATAAGTGAGATCATACGGTGCTCACCTTTCTGTCTGACTTCGTCCCCTGAGCACGACACCCTCCGTCCATCCCTGTTGTTGTAAATGCTACGATTTCATTCGCCTTATTTCTCAGGAACGTTCCACTGGATATACGCACCACTCCGGGTATGAGTTCGAGGACATCCAAAATGCTAATTGGAAAAGACATGTGCACCCCTATGTTCACGGCGGACTTGGGCACAGCAGCCCAGGTCCAGAACCCACACAAACGTCCATCCGCCGACGAGCGCACACAGCGTGAGGGGAACCTTTACACGAAGCCGCCGTCCCCGTCTCGCCTCTTGTCTCCCGCTCTCATCACCAGCGAACCGTGACTCATGTCATCTCTGACATCTCGACACGTGCCGTATTGGAGGATAGTTTCCCCAGGGCACACTTGCCGTGATGCTTGAATTATTTCTTGGGAACCGTGGTTTCCACAGTGACTGTCTCCCTGTCACGCTCCCTGAGATGAAGTGGGAGTGAGTTCAAAGCCACGTATATGTTCTAATGGGCTGGTTGTTACAACGTATGAACACCCCAGACCCCCGCATCTACCCACCGGAGCTCACGTGGCCGACGGTCATCTCAGGATATGCTTCTATACGAATGCGACGCCAGCAGCCACACTTGGCGAACTCTACTCGTCGACGGAATTTCAGTGAAAGGCATGGATGACCGGAGTGGTTTTGGCATCTGAGTAGCCACCATTCCCCATAGAATTCATCGTACTGTGTTCATGTCCATCAAGGGACCATCGCGATTTTATTCCCAGCGCTCTGGATTCCATCAGTCTGTCCTTAGGTTAAAAAATAACGACAATGCACGGGGTGTCGGAAGGGGCGACACAAATCTCGACGTGCCCGGGCCAATCAACAGCGATACAGTGCGTCCTTCTAGTGCCGTCGCTGTTGGGGGTTTTCGGCTTCGATGTCCGGGTTCTGATCTCATGAAACCTGGAACCTCAATGCCCCGCTGAGAAGGGGGTGGGCGTCACAGACTCCCCTGTTCTTTTCGGTCCCAACGTATGTTCCGGTTGTCTTCCCGACACAGTTCCTGGGTGCACTGTTGCTTTCGGATTTTCAGAGCTGTTCACGTTGTCCCTGATGGCCAATTACGACAAAAAACTGAAAGGCAGTAACATGTTTTACCGAAGAATGGGAAGGGGATTTCGTGAGCCAGTTTAAAGACACGAGGTGTTTGGCAATGTGAGAATTCGAGATTATGGATCTGCTCACCTGCAGGAAGAAATCTTAAGACTCTTCACACACACACACACACACACACACACTCTTGATTTTTTAATTTTTTTTTTCTTTATTGCTATTAGAGAGAGAGAGAGGAAGGGACAGGAAGAGATGGGAACATCAATGAGCAAGAACATCAACTGGCTGCCTCCTGCACGCCCCCCACTGGGATCAGGCCCACAACCTGGGCATGTGCCCTGACTGGGGATCGAACTGATGACCTCCTGGTGCAGGGTCGACGCTCAACCACTGAGCCACACCGGCCAGGCTATCAAGTCCTTTTTAACCTCCCCTATTAAATGTTGGACCAAAAGACAGCCCAATGGGGAATTCCATAATGGAATAGATACAGTAAAAAAAAAAAAAAAAAACCATTTGCAGGATAAATGGAGGACTCGGCATAACGGCTTGTACAATAAATGCTGATCAGATGAACCTGGTCACTGTCACAAAATGAAATGAACGGGGATGACAGGAGACTCAGCTCAATGGCCACTCCTGTGAGTCTGGTCCTGTCTTCTCTCTTCTGCAGACATGAGCTCCGTCGTTGCACAGTGAGGTACGTCCTTAGATACGGCAGTGCTGGCTGAAGATGCAGTGTGGACGGACAGAGTCCACACACCTGGGTGCTGGTCAGGGTCCTTGAACTTTCTGCCCTCGGGGTACCTTCTGCACAACCATACTTCGCATCCGTACGTGCAATGAGAATATGCTCATGAGCCACCCCAGGGGTGTGCTTAGACCCTTGGAGGGAGTGTGGTGATGTCCTGTTTCGTCTGTGTGATTGAGTGAAGTGCTGAATGAGCCCAGGCGGGACCAAACCCTGCAAACATCACAGAGACAGGTGCTGAACACATGGAGATTGGTGGAGAAAAACAAGCATTTCCGCTGCATTGCATGTTACTGTCCATTGCTTGTCTGCAACACTGACCCAAGGCCACAACTTGAGAGGTGGCTCCGTGCTGGTCCAACCACTTCCTGCCACTTCCTGACTAGACGACCTCTGGGTTTCAAGTGCAGAGCGACCTCTCCGTGCTGTTCTGACTCCCGTTTGCCCACACGGATCTTCATTATTGATCCGTGTGGCTCTCGTCTGTGACCGGCCTCTCTGTCCTCGGTTGTAAGTTCAAGGGGAGCGAGTGGCCCATCCCAGCCTGATCCCCAGGACCAAATAGAGAACGTGGATGCGCCCCGCTGATGCGCTTTTGTGTTGCAGAATCCCGCAGGGCATTTTGTCAAGTCCCCGAGTTGCAAACGTAACTGTAAACATTCCGAGTTCAGTGTGCTCTTCCTCAGAAACTGCCGCGTTACAGTATTTCTCCTCCTGACCACGGCCACGTGGTTGTCACTGCTACGAGGTTCCCGCGACCGACGGTTCACTCATTGTCCAGCTTCCTCTGTGCGGTGTTCAGACCGGCTGACGCTTGGGACGAGGCAGTATCCCTGGCGTGTCTTGACGCTGGAACTCAGGGGTTGAGACCCAGTATTTCTGAGTCGGCTCCACTGTGGTCCTTACGGGAAAAGCCACCCAACATCGGGGCCACCTGCTTCCGCAAATGAACTCCCTGCTCTCGTCCCTCCAAACATTCGATGTTGTTGTGTTCAGACGAATCCAAAACTAGGCTCTGCTCCCAACCGTACATAAATAACACAAACTTCTCTAATAAATTTGGTGGAAATGCGTTCAGGGCTCACCCATGCTTTCCCTTCAGAGTGTGTGTAATTCATTTTATTGGCTTAAAAGCCCTCAGGAGAAAATAAATATAAATAATCTGAGAGGGGTAGGGATGAAAATGAAGACAGAGGCCTTTGTTAATGAGCAAACCGAGACCAGGTGGTCTGTCCTGTTCCTGGTGTCTGCCTACTATTAGCTGTGTCCCCGGCTGAAGGTCAGTGACCGCACCAGCACCACGCATGTCATTCAACAGATCTCAGTGCTTTGGCTCCAGACCTTCCGTCAGACTGTCCGACCAGCACTGATGTCCTTGGGAAGAAAAAATGACCTTGTAAGAGGATCAAGTCTCAAACCTCTTCCGACGGTCAAAGCTGGGCTACCCCGTGAAATGAGAAGGCATTTGGAAGGCTGGTTGAGCTGGGTCACGCCATGTTCTATTTCTCATGGCATTCTCCTTTTTCCTTAGAGAGTTTTCATTACTTTTCCACGGAAAAGCAACTGAAAATGAACAAATAAAGGCAGAAAGATTAATATGTCTATTTTTTTTATCCTCACCCGAGGATGTTTTTACATGTATCTTCAGATAGAGCGGGAGGGAGAGAGGGAGGAAGAGAGAGAGAGAAACGTTGATGTGAGAGAGACACATCGAGTGGATGCCACCCACACGACCCCAACCAGGGCCGGGGACAAACTGCAACTGAGGTAGGTGCCCTTAGCGGGAACCGAACCCAGGACTTGCAGGCCGACGCTCTACCAGCTGAGCCAAACCGGCCAGGGCAAGGTAGAACATGTAAATAAAAAGCACCCACATTCTCTTACTTCTTGTACTGTTTTTATTTATTTATTTTTCTTTTCTCGCAGTTTTACCCCTTACACCTCTCTTTCTCGAGCCAGAGAAACACGGACAGCCTCTGGGATTTCCCCCCAAATAAATACCGAATTGTTACTGGGCGATACATGGAAAGGAATCTTCCGTCTGTCCGGACCGGATTCGTAATTTAATATTTCTCGGGCGACTCAGGAGATGTACTGGGAAAGCACAGTGCCGTCCGCCGTGCTTACGGGGTTAGTGTGGCGGTGTGTAGCGCGGACGTCGAGGCCCGGAGGTAAGCAGTGTCTTCAGGTAGAATGTGAATGACAGCACCCTTCCTAATGTTATTCTGTCTGTCTGTCCATCCGTCCATCCATCCATCCATCCATCCATCCATCCATCCATCCATCCATTTATCTTATCCATCCATCCATCCATCCATCCATCCATCCATCCATTTATCTTATCCATCCATCCATCCATCCATCCATCCATCCATCCATTTATCTTATCCATCCATCCATCCATCCATTTATCTTATCCATCCATCCATCCATCCATCCATTTATCTTATCCATTAATCCATCCATCCATCCATCCATCCATCCATTTATCTTATCCATCCATCCATTTATCTTATCCATCCATCCATCCATCCATTTATCTTATCCATCCATCCATGCATCCATCTCTCTCCCACCTATCTATTTTATCTATTTATCTTTCTATGTAGCTATATGCCTATCTATTTATCTGTCCATTCACCTATCCATCCTTTTGTCTATCTATCTATTATCTATCTATCAATTTATCTACCAATCTATCTATCTTATACCTGTCTATTTTATGTATTAATCTTTGTGTGTATCTATCTATCTATCTATCTATCTGCCTGTCATTCACTCATACTTTCACTCATTCATCCCTAAATCTATTCTCCCTCCCTCCCTCCCTCCTGTCCTCCCTCCCTTCCTCCCTCCCTTCCTTCCTTCCTTCCTTCCTTCCTTCCTTCCTTCCTTCCTTCCTTCCTTCCTTCCTTCCTTCCTTCCTTCCTTCCTTCCTTCCCTATCACCTATCTATCTACTTATCTGTCTATATTTGTAATCTAGTACACAACTCTGTACGTATGTATAACTCTATCTCACCATATCTCTGTATCTATGCACGCACCAACCTACCTCTAGAGTCATCCATCTGCATTTTATGTCTAACGATACCCATACGCACTGTGCTCTGTACCAGACACCTGCTTAATGACTTCGACATCACCCCCCTGGTAATGAGGATTAGCTACGTCTAAGACGAACGGCCTGTGTGTGTTCGCAGGTGTTTTGCAATCCGACCCAGGTGCCTTCAGGCTCCTGAGTGCTGTGGAGACCGGTCTGCAGTAAGAGACGATGCCACGGCCACGCCCACGGCCACGCCCACGGCCACGCCCACGGTCACGCCCACGCACGGCTGTGCGTCAGCCACCTGCGGCCCCGCCCTCACCGGCACGCGCCCCCGCCCCCTGCGTGCCCTGCGCTCTGCAGACAGGTTTACAGCGGAGCCTCCAATACCTGCGTGGGGTCCGCCAAGCCGGGAGGGGGCGCAGGTAAACAGCGGCTCCCCCTTCTCTGGCAGGGACATCAATGCAATAGCCTTGCCTACAGCCTTCGGGCGGCGGTCATCCCCTGACGATGCCCAGAGCTGCGCGGTGTCCGTCGATTCTGAGACCTAAGGGACAGGCGCAGAGTTGGAGGGGGCCGCGCAGTGCGGACAGGGCTGGGTTGGGCCCTGTGGCAGGTCACTGGTCAAGACCAAGGAGGTCATGGAGCTCTTAATGTTTACATGATGGACAGTAACCATCGCTGCTCGGGTGCGTCTGGACGCGGAGACCGAGCTGGACACATCGGGGGCGCGGGCGGAGCAGGTGGCCCGCCTGTGCCCGACGGACAGACGGACGCAGGTCTAGTGCCCTCCAGCCTCCCGACGGGGCGCGGCACTTGCTCCTAAGGCACAGTCGCACGTCCTCACCCTAAAGACTCGTCCCGGGAACCCACTGGGAATTCGCTGTCCCGTCTCGGCCGCCGCACCCCATCTTTCTTGAAATCCGCTTCTGCTGCAGGAGGGCCAGCCGTCTGCGTCGTGTGCGCGTTTGCACATTCTTCCCCAGCGTCGAAGCGCACGCACCTGCATCCCTGGTCATCTCGCTGCAGATACTGCTGCTCTGGTCGCATGTCTCACGAGCTGGGGAGAGACATCCATGCGGTTCACGTCCAGTGGGCATCCCTTTTCGGAAGATGCCTGCCCAGCACGGCCGGAACCGCCGTCGTGCGTTATGAACGCTACGCTGAGGACAGCCTTTGTCATCCGTGCGCGTGGAAATGAAAAGCGGGGTCTGGGTGTGAGACACAGACGGAGGCGGAGAAGGTGCTGCATGCGTGTTACTCAGAGCTTTTCCCAATCCGCAACCTTGTGATGTTTTTGAAACAATGCCGGTGCTCACGGTTTCCAAGGTCCCCCTCCTGCTGCTGTCCATCACCATCACGTCGGAGAAAGAGTTCAGTTTTGAGCATCAGTGACCTGGACTGTCTGGGACAGAGTCCCAGTGTCTCCTCCCGCCCGCGCTCCGAAAAATCCGGATAACTTCTTCCCCCGCCCGTCCCTGTGTGACCGCCCCGCCTGTGGCCTCTCCGGAGACGTGGTCCGCGGGTGTCCTGGATGATTTGTGTCGCACAGAGAGGAAGACAGCACAGCTGAATCCAGCCTCCCTGGCATCTCCGGGCAAGGAGGCAGGTTCCCTGGTCTGCCTGCACCCCGTCCTCATGGAAGGCATCGCTTGATGCGCCAGCACGCCTCTGGAGCAGGGCGGTGCGTGTGCAAGCCGGCCACCCGCCGCTGCCTGCAGCACACAACCGGCCAGGGCGCGACACCGGTGCTCCGAGCTCCCAGGGCGTCTGTTTGCACGATCGGTGGGAGAGAGCGGGAGACCAGCTGGTTAGACTTTCTCTGGGATCGTCTGTGCCCCCCCAGCCAGGTGGACGTCAGTGGTTAGCTCAGCTCTTCAGGTCCCAGGATGGGCCCTGAGCGGATGCAACTCTTCCGGAGGGAACAGTGGGCTTTTTCTGGACAGCAGGGGACGGACAGCCAGTTACCGGCATGATGCTCCCCGTGGCTCTACCTGAGGGCCGTGAACATCGATTCTGGCTCCCCCACTGACAGCCCTCAGCAGGGACACCCTCGGGCAGGGTCCCCCAAATTAAACCTACCAGCTGCCCGATGACACAGCCAACCTCTCCCATTGCCAAGCAAGTGCTTCATCGGTTGCACTCAGCTTTCAAAATAAAATGGAGCAGCCCTGGCCGGCTTGGCTCAGCGGTTAGAGCATCAGCCCTCGGACCAGAGAGTCCTGGGTTCGGTTTCCGCTAAAGGGTGAGAAGACTTGTTATTCCCAATGAGCCCCTTTCCACCACACCTGAGTGTATGCTAATGAGGTGACCTTTGGAGAACGCAGGTTGGTTGCCAGGGCGACCAATGAGGTAATAGAGGGTGGGCCATGCAGCCTCACCCCCACCTCCAGGGCGGGAAGGGGGAGACAGTTAATCACCCAGGCCAGTGGTTTAGAGAGTCCTGTCTAATGGAGCCCCATGAAAACACCCAAATGGGGGGTTCAGAGAGCGTCAGGTAGGTGAGCACACCCACAAGCCAGGAGGGTGGCGCCCCTAAACTCCAGGGGGGCAACAGCCCTGGGCTTGGGGCCCTGCTGGACATCACCCTGCGTAATCTCCACCCACCACTTGGCTGACCCTCCTCACCAACAGGTGATAATAATGAGCCCTCAGTCCTGAGCCCAGGTCACAGGTCATCGAAACAGACAAGGGGGTTGTGGGAACCCCCAACTCAAGCCACGTTGGACGGAGTGTGGGCAGCTGGGGCCCACTCCTTGGGGTTGTGTCTGAAGGGGGGGCCCTGCTGGGACTGTGCCCGTCGCCTGCGGGGTCCCCATGACCTCCCAGCAGTGTCAGCATGGAGTCCACTGCTTTTTAGACATCACTTGCGTGGTTGCCAGCGGTTCCGATTGTTGTAGCCCTTCCGGTGTGCCCCGTGCACGGGGCAGGGCGACCCCTGGCCTGTCACCCTGACCCCTGCAGCTGTGACCACGTGGACACAGGTGGTGGGTGCCTGCCTTCGCCCTGGGCCTGCAGTGCTTCCTCTTGCATTTTCTCTCCGTCATTTGAAATCGTTTCTCAGAGGGAAATGGGGCAGACGCTGGGGGGGGTGGGGGTGGAGCTGGCTTTGTTCAGCTAGGACTTGGACCTCAGCCTGCCGCCCCGGATCCCACAGGCTCGGGAGCTGGGTGCAGACTTGAGCTCCCGGGAAGCCCCGGGGTGGGGTAGACGCCCCGTCAGGGAGTGGAGTCCGTCTGAGCTCCCCAAGCGTTCAGCCCCCTTCCACCTGCTACGGTTGTCTTCAGGGTGGTCACAAGGTTTCCGTGCCTCTGTGGGCTAGACATGGGGACAGAGGTGTGATGGGGGAGGGGCCCTCCTCCTGGGGACCTCCAGCAGTCAGGACAGTCCCCCCAAAGCCTCACAGAACACATCCCTCCTCATCGTACCAGCAGAATCGGATCCCCTGCCCAGTACCTGAGCTGGACCCCAGCACGGTGACACGGATGCCCTGGTCCCATCAGGGGCCCACAGAGCTGGCGATGGCATCACGTTTCCATGGATGCCTGGGGTGCAGTAGAGGGAGGAGGACTGGTCCAGAACCCCATGCCTTATTGGGGTGTCGATGGGGAAACTCATCCTGGCCGGTGACGGGGGTTCCGATGCAGGTGTCTAGGTCTGCGCACTTGGCGTCTGTGTTGAGAGCATGAAAGTTCGGAGCGTGCAGGGGCGTGGACGCCGGCCTCCGTCCACATCACATCGACGCGTTTGCAAAGGTCAGGGGCCCGTGTGCCCGCGTCTGTGCGTCCACTGGGTGTTACCTGCGAAGCCGAACGT
Source organism: Molossus molossus (assembly GCF_014108415.1). Classification (NCBI taxonomy): domain Eukaryota; kingdom Metazoa; phylum Chordata; class Mammalia; order Chiroptera; family Molossidae; genus Molossus; species Molossus molossus. The sequence goes on from NW_023425355.1 coordinate 145,854,058, forward strand.
GCCGGAACCAGAAAGCAGAACAGCACGCGGGGTTTTGGCAGAGGCCGGGGCTGAGGCCGGAGCCGAAGCCAGACGCCCGGCTTGTCACCCTGACAATGCTCCGCTCCCTGTAATTATCTCATCAGCTGCACCCACTCCCCGTGAGCCGTCTCCGCCACATCCGCGCGGGTGCCGGGCCTGTCATCGATGTCCCTGCGTTGGAGGGGGACGGAATCGAGGGTGATTGCCCTGGCCGGTCTGGCTCAGCGGTTAGAGCCTCGACCCGTGGACGGGAGAGTCCCAGGTTCGGTTCCCGCTAAGGGCACGGACCTCGGTTGCCGTTTGTCCCCGGCCTTGGTTGGGGTCGTGTGGGTGGCAGCCACTCGATGTGTCTCTCTCACATCGATGTTTCTCTCTCTCTCTCCCTCCTGCTCTATCTGAAATAAATGCAAAAATGTCCTCGGGTGAGGATAAAAAAAATAATAAAAAGGAATAGAGGGGACCGATTCACAGGGAGGACGCACGGGTGTTTCTGTTTCTCCATCAACCCACCGAGGTTTACCGGGTCATTGTGGACTTGTGAGTGCGTGGCGGGCCGGGGGGGTGTGAGTACACACGTCACACAAACACACAGCGTTCGCTCAGGACACGGGGCCCTTCCCACACGTCTGCTGCTGCTACGACCCACGAGCGGCTGGGGACAGCTGTTCCGAACGCACCACTCGGACACACGGCCCTCGTCGTCAGTAACTGTATCCTCACTGATTGTATCATTACCAGTTCACGGACCCACAGACAGACCCTGTCCTTTCTGCGGGTGGCTCACAAACTAATATCAGCAGTGGAGGAAGCAATTTTGCTGCCGTTACGAATCGCCATCGGAAATTCGTGTTTTCCGAGGGTCGCGGGCGACCCCTGTGAAAGGGACGTTGGATCCCCAAAGGGGTGGCGACCCACAGGTTGAGAACGGCTGATCTCCGGTAGCTCCTCTCTGTTAGGACTCAAAGTACAGGCTCTGATTCCGCGTGAGTGAATTCTAGTTTCTTTGACACGATTTTATCGGCCCTGGAGACCAAAATTATTAGACTCTAATATAGGACAATGGTGTCTTTTAATATCAGCGGGATACTTTACCCACGAAGTGGAAAGCATCCTCGTTAGCCCACTCAGCTGCCAGGTAACTCGATCCCTACCTCACACTCTACACGGATGAAGATGAAACACACACATACACACACTCACACACACACACACACATACACACGTATGGTCAAATATAGACCAATACTGATAGGACTCTGGGATGCAGACAGACCTTATAAGCTTGACCCTAAACATGAAATTCAGACAGGATGCCACCTGCCGGTGCAGCCTGAGCCACCCATTCCTGCAGCCCACCTATTCTCCCTCCCCAGAGCCCACCGCTCCCCCTGACCAAGTGGGCCCCGAGTCATCCTTCAGACCAAACAGCATTTCTTGTCCACCTTCACCTCCTTCATAGATCGGATCTCCCTGGATTTCAACCTCCAATAGCCCTTTATGGCACTTACCAGAAATCGATAACTGCATCTTTCTTGCTTTAAAAAAAAAAATTAGCATCTTTCTCTAATACATTAAGACCCCCAGGAACAGACAAGGTTTATTTTCTCACCATTAAAACCCCACTATGACTTTCTCTTCCCCATACATAAAGATCAAGACGTTTTTTAAATGAATAAAAACCCCATAGATTTTACTATAGAAATGAACAGCTTCTGTGCACTCTTAAAGGGAATGTACACAATCAATACACAGAGAACAGCTTTCTAAACATAAGGCATATGTACGAAATAAAAGTGCTCTTGAAATTGATGGGAAAAATATTAGCAAATTAAATTTTGACTAAGGCTAAGAAAACTATTTACAGAAGCATTTATGGTGACGGAAGGAGACCTGACTGGGGTGGTGAACACACAATACAGTGTACACATGATGTCTTATAGACTTGTCCACCTGAAACCTGAATCATTTTATTCACCAGAGTCACCCCAAGGAAGTCAATAAAAAAGAAAAATAAGCGTGTATAGAGTCCATAAACATATGAAAACAGTTTAAATCCACTAACAAACAAAAAACGCTCATATTTAAATACTCCGTAAGTTTTTCCGTGAACTTTCAAATGAGGAATACTAAAATGAAGGAATACGAAATAATAAATATGGGAGAATGTGGGCAAGAATTTGGGGTGAAGAGGACCCTTGAATGCTTTCAATAAGTTTGTGTAACCTTTCAGACGGGCCATTTGAAAATATATAAGAAAAGCCTTTACAATGTCTTAAATTGGGCTCATCAACATAGTTTGAGGGATTTAACTCCCCCCAAAATGTCAGAAATAGGGGAGCACAGTACCGCAAAGAAGTTTAAAATACCCGGGTAGCAGCAAGCATTTCCTTTCCCGCCACAGCGACGGGTGAGTCGGTTTCCAGCCGTTCTCCACCTTCCACAAAGATCGCCTAAAACCCTCGGAAAACACATGTTTCCCACGGTCTTAGGAACCGAGACACGGTCCTGTCCGTCCAGGCGGGGCCCACGTGCAGACGCGCCCACAGGCAGCGTGCGGAGTGTGTCAGAGGGTCGCAGGGTTAGGAAGGCTGGGAGCCCCTGAAAGAGACAACTCTGATTAGGAACACGGGCGCAATTGGCAGGTTGTTTAGTGAGGGGAGAAGAATACAGCCGGCTGAGTTCCACAGTCCTTCTCCTCACTGTTGAACAGGAGTCCGGAGTCTTCTTAAAATTGGCAGATTAAAATTATTCTACTTTTTCATTGGTAAAATATTATAGATGCATGCATTTATGTATACATATAATATATAATTTTTCTCCAATTACATAGTCTATATGTACTATATACACACGCATTTATATATATGTACATAAATGCATGTGTATATATATACATGTAGATTTATATATATAAATATATATATAAATCCCTGTGTTATGATTCTTCATATTTGTTTCAAATATTTTACCTATTGTATTAAATGAAATTAGAGTATATATTTATATATAATCTCTATATAATTTATATATGTTATTTATATATGACCTCTCTCTGTTTATATTTTAAATGTAACATATGTATATGTATACACAATATAATTTTTATTCAATAGATATTATATATACATGTATTTATGTATATATACATAATATATAAATTTTTTTCAATATCATATTATATATACATATATGTATGTATATGTATATGTATGTACATATATGTATGTATATATGTATAAATATACATATATTTATGTATATATTTGTGTGTACATATATTTTTGTATATATGTGTATATACATATATTTTTGTATATATGTGTATATACATACATTTATATATATATAATATATCTTTTCTCCAGTAACATATTTCATATGTACTTATGTATATATATGCATAATATAATTTTTTGCAATAGAAAATTATATATACATGAAATTATGTGTATATACATAATATAAATTTTCTTTAATAACATATATACATGTATTTATATATGTAATATATAATTTTTTCCAATAAAAAATATATACACGCACTTATATATATGTACATAAATGCATGTGTATAGATATAAATATAAATTTATATATAAATATAAATATATATATAAATCCCTCTGTTATGATTCTTCATATTTGTTTTAAATGGTTTACCTATTGTATTAAATGAAATTAGAATATATGTTTATATATAATCTCTATATCATTTCTATATGTAATTATATATGTGACCTCTCTCTGTGTTTATATTTTAGATTAATAGTACATAGTGTAATTTTACCTATTACAGATTTATACAGAGAGACATTTTCTGGGCATCTTCAAGGCAAAACTGAAACAGGAAAACCCTGCTATGAAGTCTAGGATTATGGAGACGCAGTCTTAATTTGGGGGAGGGGGGTACGTGTGAGGCATTTAAACAAATTTGTAAAATGTTTCCTTGTCTCCCAGCTTGGTGGCTACGGACCCAGGAATGAACAGCAATAACAGGGCTGCCTCAGTCCCGGACATAACTGTTTCCAGGTGATTTCTCAGTGAACTGACTCGGGTACGGAAGGGTTTGGAGAAGGCTCACACCGCGGGCACTGAGCGTTTCTGCAGAACACCTTGCCACCACTTACGAAGAGGGGAGCCCAGACCCCGCAGACCCGGCCTCGTGGGGTGACAGACAGGGGAGCTCACCAGGGCTAACCGTGGGCTTGAGACACATCCACGCCCCTGAGCAAACACGACTCCCCTTCATTCAGAGTCCCCGTTTTTCCTCATGTTCTAACCTGCATTTATTCACGGCAGATGGCAGTGCCCCGCCATGTACATCGTGGTACAGGGACTTACAGAGGGACTTTATGGAAACTCGGAATCCATTTCTTTCTTTTTAAATATTTTGTCTTTATGGATGTTAGAGAGAGGAGGGGAGAGAGAGAGAGAAACATGGATGAGAGAGAACATCCATGGGCCGCCTCCTGCACGCCCCCCACTGGGGATCGGCCCACAATCTGGGCCTGTGCCCTGACCGGGAATCACACCCGTGACCTCTTGGTGCAGGGTCGATGCTCAAACCACTGAGCCACACCGGCCGGGCCAGAATCCATTTCTTAAAATCCAATCAGCGAAAGGAAACCTTTGAAAGCCCTCTGAGTTACATCATGGGCATGCCCAGGTAAACATCGATCAGCAGGACCCCCTACACCCGGTCCCTCTCTCTCTTCTCCTACATCAGTCTCAAAACCCCAACCATCTACGGCGTGTACAGAAAGCTCACCAGGAGGTACAGATACGGAGACTGATCAAACTCCCCTCCTTTCCCCATGAATTCACGTCTTAAAAACAACAAGTTGCTATTCCTAAGGAGCATCTTAAAATAACAACTCATGCCCAGCCGGTGTGGCTCAGTGGTTGAGCGTCGACCCTGCACCAAGAGGTCGCTGGTTCGATTCCCGGTCAGGGCACATGCCCAGGCTGTGGGCCCATCCCCAGTGGGGGGCGTGCCGGAGGCGGCCAGTCGATGTTCTCTCTCATCCATGTTTCTCTCTCTCTCTCTCTCTCTCCCTTCCTCTCTCTCTAAAATCAATAAAGAAAACTAACAAAAAACCAGAAACACTCAGTACATGGAACTCAGCTACACGATGTGGTGTTTCCTTAGTAAAAGATGATCACTGTGCACAGTCAGACCCGTGCAGAATTTCACCTGGTCCTGTTGGGTCGCCCCTTGATTTGCACGTGAGCTGCTCCCACAATCCATAAGGGAACATCTCCGTGTCGCAATTGCGTGGTAACCATGCTCGCTACTCCTTTGCGTTAGTTTTACCTGCCCTGGCTGCTTTGGCTCAGTGGGTAGAACGTCGGCCTGCGGACCGGGGAGTCACGGGTTCAATGCCGGTCAAGGGCGCGGACCTTGGTTGCAGGGTGTCCCCACCCCCGTCAGGGTCGTGCGGGACGCAACATGTCACTGTGACTCTCTCACGTCAATGTTTCTCTCTGTCTCTCTCCCTCTATCTGAGGATAAATACAAAAATGAAGAAAAGGCTTTTCTCTATAATTTCGATTTTCTAATGAGCGACCCTTTTTTTCCTCTGGGTACTCTGTCATTTTCCAAACGGCTTTCCGCTTTCTTCTCCAAAGGTCCCTCCTTTTCACTCACGGAGGAGGTGAAGGGGCAGGAGGAGGTGAGGGGGTAGGGGGAGGTGACGGGGGGAGGGGAGGGGACAGGGACGCACAGGAAGTGCGAAGTTGCCCCTACGGACAACAGAGTCACGGGGAGAGGCCCGGAGTGCCCTTGGAGGCAGAGACCGGACCCCTGACTCATGTGCTCAGATGGTGTCCGCGGCCACACCCGTCCTGGACACTCGGGACTCTTCTCTGCTCCAGTGCGTGTAGCTCTGTCCTCGGTCCTTCAAGATCGTCTCCTGAATCTTGACGGAAACGAAACCTCCGTGAGGTCAGGGCTGTCCCTCCTGTCCCTGTCCCCACCAGCATGGCCCACCCACTTCCTAGTCTTTATAGTTTACTCCTCGGACTGGACCCTTGGTCACAGCCCCGAAAGCCCTCTACATGGTCCCTATTCTGTCTCGTCTCCAGTCGGGCAGACGAGCTGAGCCGGGGTCCGTGCCGAAGTGGAGGTGCCCGCCTGGGGCGCTCGGACCTCCCCTCCGCTCTGTAGACCGTGATCAAGGCTCGGTTTTGTCCGCCATCTGGGTACGGTCTTCCTGCACACCGTCCTGGGAACAAAAAAGTGAAACCGAAAGCACTTAGCGTCTTTGATATTTCTGCTTCCCCAAGACAAACCCTGTCAATCCTTGGGCAAAAGTGTAAATGATTTATTTCTAGGCTGCACCTCCTCTCTGCGCGCTGAGACAGACGCATCTCGGGACGGGTTTACACAGCCGGGATCACACTGCGCCTCGCAACCTGCCTTCCGCTTTCAGAATCACATCTTCATGTTCAGGATTTCCCCACGTGATGTCTCAGTGCGTCTGCATTTTAGTGCCCGGATAGCACCGCACACGGTAGGCCACGCGGGTCATTCTGCTGCGAATTCACACTTATTTCTGCTCGTCGCTTTAATGTGCAAAATTATGATCGTCCTCATCCATAAATCTCGCTGTAAATCTGAGGATTTCTTTAGGGTACGCTCCGAAGGAGGGAGCGGTGAGGGTTTAAATTGCAGTTGCAGTTTTCTGATGCTTCGCCAGGTTCTGCTGAACCCGGCTCTCGTTTTCGGAGCGTTTCTGCTATGTCTGAGGAACTTCGAGAGGAACGAGGCATTTCCCTTCCTGACCGTGTTTTCTTGCCATTGAAAAACCCCCAAATCAACACGTGCTCCCTTTCCCAAACAACGCAATGTGTTGAAACCTGCATTCGCGCAGCATCAATTACCCGTCGACGAGGCTCCGGTTTCGGTGCTTGGGCACATGGATGAAATATTTAGACCTCTTCTCGCTGCGGATTTGCATTTATATTGTCATCCATAGTGATCAATAGGCATCTTAATTGCTTAATTTTCTAACAGAAAACATTTGTGCTTACAGGACTATTAAGTAACTCAGATCAATCCGGTGACTTGGGTGCAGACAAATCACGTCCGATGTTACGATGTCTAACGGGGCTGGGGATGCATCTGGAAGGTGACTCTCTCTTGGTCCCAAACTGAACACCAAGACTGCGCCAACGTTGCTCGGTCCGTCAACATCCACTGACTATCGGTGGCGCTTGGAGGTCGGTGCTAATTACCAAACGAGCGTAAGGAAACATCAATTCGAAATATTCAGGGGGGAAACAAAATACGTCACATATACCTAAAGAACTCCATCCCTTGGAGTCAGCTCTGTGAGACATGATTTTCACAGGCTATAGATCCTATTTGAAATGACGGAGGACAGTTACGTGAAAATAAGTCAGAAACGATGCAGAAGGACATTGCATGGATCCAACACCCGTCCAATATGCAATCCCTTTCTTTAAGCTCAAGGAGGAATCAATTTTCTTTTAAACGAATAAGGGCCTTTGGTGCCCGAAATGGCAAATTGGCTCACAAAGCTAATTACACTGGCGATGAGGGTTATCAGAGTTCGGGGAGAAGATGTCACGCGCGTTAAGTTAGCAGCTCTGAGCAGGGAGTGACCAGGCTCGCGTCCATCGATGCTTTTCAGGACGATCGGCCTCGTAGTTGGCACTGGTGAATATTTCTCGCACAGAGGTTGGAAACACGTTAAAATGATTCCTCGGGGTGAAAAGTCAAGCTTTTCGAGAATTTCTTCCCGGAGGAATAATTTAAGTGAAAAATACCCAGCATGATAAGGATGATAAAGGTATTTTTTTTTTTTACTTTAAGGGGAAGACAATGTGACTTTCCAGGGGAACCAAGAAATGATGGCAACTTCAGCCCTGGCCGGTTTGGCTCAGCGGTTAGAGCATCGGCCCGCAGACCAGTGAGTCGCGGGTTCGATTGCGGTCAAGGGGAGGTATCTCGGTTGCGGTTCGTCCCCAGCCCCGGTCGGGTCATGCGGGAGGCATCCAGTCGATGTGTCTCTCGCACATCAATGTTTCTCTCTCTCTCTCTCTCTTACTCTATGTGAAGATAAATGGAAAAATACCCTTGGATGAGAATTTTTAAAAAAGAAGAAATGATGACAAATTCAGGGCACTAGCCAACCGCTTCCTGGCAGACTGGCCCCTGCTGGTGGAGAGGGAGGTTCCGGCGGCCGGTCCATCAGAACACGGGCTTCTGGGGAGGGCGTGCCCGAGGTCCGAAAGGCACCCCGCAACTGGAAGCACAGGTGCATGGGGCACCTGCCTTCATGCCCTTCGCAAAGCGTATCTCTCAGGACTCCGCTGCTCACCCCACAGTCCTACCTTCGAGGTGGGAAGCTGACTGGTGACGACCCTCCACCTCATCCCAAAGGACGCAGACAGCTCAGGGCACAGCCACAGCTGGGAACAAAGACGAGCAAAGCGACCGAACGTCCGTGAATCTGAGCCCCATTGCTTCCCCGTGACTCAGATGCCTAATCTGTGCGGCTGCCCTCAGGGAGGGAGTTGGCGTTGACGGTGCAGCCATCTCAGCATGACAGCCACCGGACTCCGTGGACCGAGGGCTTTCACCAGGGCCTCTGCCATCGCCCGGGACCGGGTGTCCGAGAACACACGTGATCTCTCCGGCGAAGGCTAACTGATTCGGCAGCAGGGACCTGAAATGACGAAGCGCATCAAAGGCGCAGCGCCGATTCCTTCGCCACGTCCAATTCTGCGCATTGCCGATCGTCTCCTCTGGGATCAGGACAAGTCGAAAAGGGAGCCGGTGGGAAAACCTTGTGTAAAAGTGCAAAGAAAGCAGACAGGGTGGGGTGGGACTAAACAGAGAATTGAGAGAGCAAGGTGATGTCATGAAATGATGACTTTGGATGATTCTGCATAGTCCACAACACATTTTCAACATGATTTCTCTTTCAAAACGAGCTGAAAAGAAGTAAAATGTCTCCAAAAAAAAAATAAATCACAGGTTCAAATGGCAATTCAATTTTTAATTTTTGGGGGTAACGCCATAGTGTTCTCCATAGAAGCTGCACCAGTCTGCATTTCCACCAGTGAATATACCCTAAGAAGCCTGAAACAGAAATCAGAAAGAATATATGTACCCCCGTGTTCGTAGCAGCACTATTTACAATAGCTAAGTTCTGGAAACAGCCCAAGTGTCCATCTGTAGACGAATGGATAAAAAAGCTGTGGTACATGTACACAGTGGAGTACTATGCAGCTGTAACAAAGACATGGAGGGACCTGGAGAGTATTATCCTAAGCGAAACCAGCCAAACAGAGAAAGACAAATATCACATGATCTCACTTATTTGTGGAATATAATGAACATAACAGTCTGAGGAATGGGGTAGACCCAGAGGCGTGGAAGTAGGGTACAGACTGACAACCCTCAGAAGAGAGGGTGGTGGGGGGTGGGAAGAGATAAACCACAGAACTTATATGCGTGTACGCATAACCGATGGACACGGACAACAAAGCCGGGGACAGGATGGGGGGCGGCTGGGGAGGAGGGTGTCAACGGGGGAAAAAAAAAGAGAGACATCTGTAACAAAAATAAATTAATTAAAAGAGAGAGAGAGATAGAGATTATAGAACAACAAAGGACTATGTGAATCGAGTTGAAAAAGCTACTGAAAAAAATGAAAGAAAAAAATAGGAAAAAGAAAAGAAAAAAGAGTTGAAGACGCCATTTGGAGTACCATCAGATAGACTTAAAGCATCTGAGATATTTTCAGAAACACAGAGGACAGGTTTGAGGAAGTCCGTGAGAACGAAGTGAAAAAGGAGAAAGGCGTTTGGAATCAGGACGACCCTAGTAACAAAACAGAGAGGATAGAACGGTTCCATGATTGGCAGGTGAGGACACAAGGAAAATATAACTCAAAGATACGCTAGAAGAGAAATTTCTGAGACTCAAGCGAGACTCCATTCTCATGGTCAAAAGATGGTCGTAGGAAAAGCTGTTGTTCAATGAAGGTTCCATCAAAACCTACCTAGAGATGGCGCCGGATATAAAAGAAAAAAAGCCCTGGCCGGTTTGGCTCAGCGGTTGGAGCGTCGGCCTGCGGACCAGAGAGTCCCAGGTTCAGTTCCTGCTAGGGGCACGTACCAAAAAAAAAAAAAAACAGAGATCATCATAGAGGCATTCAGAGACAAAAGCAGGGAAAGACAAGTCTATATACCGCCGAGAACAAAACACGCTGGTTTTTGACCTTTTCAGAGATGCTCAGTATCAGATCGCAAGGATTCAGTGGTTACCGTTCGAGAGAATATGTCCTTCGAAATTGTTCTTGGATATCAAACCAGGATGATGTCTTACCGCATGTCTACTGAAGGAGGAAACCATTCACACGAAGGATGAAAAAACAAATCTAAAGTAGAGAAGACTTGGCCAACAGGTGTGCTGGTGCGTGCTGAACCCTTTGCAATATGGTTGTCAGATAAAACGACAAAGAGAATTGTGAAAACGGATGGCATTGAATTGTGATGAAACTTGCCCTTTTCAAAATGACAACGTAACTTCCAAAACTGGAACGTCAAGCGGAAAGAAGTTCCCAGGAAGGTATTTGTAGAAAGTTCTTTATCTTGTATAGGAGACTGTCAATAAATGCCCATGAACCCCAAACATGCCATTAATGGAAATATAAGACCTCTAACATTCTTAAAGGCGGGTGTTATCATGAGGACACTCCACAGAAGGTATGTTTCTGAATCTCAGGAATGTTTTCAACTTAATGCCTTTTCATTTTCTTCTGTTGAAGTAAAATCACATGTCCTTTATTTGAAGCATCGATGTCATAACCTTATTTTTAAAATGAAGTCTATGCATTTTATCTACGTATCTATATTTTCTTGAGTGTGTGTGTAGAGAAGCCAGAGATAATATTGACTAAATGTTGACTATTAGTATTTTGGGTGGCTTTTTGGAATCTCCTTTATACTCTATTGTACGATCTGAATTATTTTTATTATTTATTTTTGCATTTATCTTCTGACAGAGCAGGAGGGAGAGAGGAAGAGAGAGACAGAAACATCGATGTGAGAGAGACACATCGAGTGGCTGCCACCCACACGACCCCAACGCGGGCCGGGGACAAACTGCAACCGAGGTACATGCCCTTAGTGGTAACCGAACCCGGGACTCTTTGGTCTGCAGGCCGATGCTCTAACCACTGAACCAAACCGGTCAGGGCTGAATTTTTTTTTTAAAGTAAAATATTTTCACTATTGGCAACCCCCCCCCAAACCAGAATGCATTAATCAAGAAAAAGAAAAGTAATAGATTAACGAGAACCAAAATCCGTGCACAGCTTCTGAGTTTGGGTCCCCTACGCCGAGGTGTCTCCTTAAGCAGAACTTTGAGGGTGAGACAGACTCCCCAAAGCTCCCGGCCCCGCTACCAGGCTTCACGTTGGGTAGAAGAAGGTATCAGATTCCTTCCTTCCTTTCCACATACAAGCAGGGACCCTGAAGTCCTATATTCAGGCCAGGACATGAAACTGAATTCTTTATGTTTCTCCCTTTGTCCGTCCTGAAAAATAATAAAAATAAACGGACATAAATTACGCTCCATGAATAAGCCCGTTGCTCTAATCATATCCCAGTTCCTAAACTCCAAACACGGTGTGCTCACCTAAGACAGCCACCTGGTGACGTGGAGGTCTGTCTGGTACGGTGTCTCTCTCTGTGGGACCCTTGCCATCTCTTAGACAATACCTGTCTCTGTTGAGTAAAACCCAAAGCAAGGCCTCCTACTGGTCCTTGCTTCGTACAGAGAGTGATGGCCGGGCTCCCAGAAAATCCGCAGCAAACAGCCTCTGACACCAGCTGCTCCATGAGCTGAATGTGAACCTCAGAGACCGTCCTGAGCACAGATCGAAGACAATAAGGGCCAAACTCTGGGTCCGCAAAGTTCTGGTTCTTGCCTAGAACCTTTTCATGAGCACATTTCGGGCCAGAACCCAGGTCCTTCCAGCCACCAACCCTTTGAGGATTCAGATATCCCTCGAACCCATTCAGGCCCACCCCTGGTCAGCAGCACTGTGGCACACTGGGGTGAAAGGGAACACAGCCCGGCCGGTGATCTCAGTGGTTAGCGTCGACCCTGCACCAAGAGGTTGCAGGTTCGATTCCCGGTCAGGGCACATGCCCAGGTTGTGGGCCAGATCCCCAGTGGGGGGCGTGCAGGAGGCGGCCAGTCGATGTTCTCTCTCATCGATGTTTCTATCTCTCTCTCCTTATCACTTCCTCTTTCTGTAAAACACAGAAAAAAAAATTTTTTTTAATAAAGGGAACCCATTTAAACCCAAGGAGATCTCAGTAGAAATCCCCTTTTCTCCTCAAATACCCACGTTGGTTCTTAGGAATAGTGGATGTATTGCTTTTTTTCCCATTCTTTTTTTTTTTTTTTCTTTCTTTCCAGCCCCACCCCATCCCAGGCAGACATTCACACCCCCCTGAACAGGTGGTTGACGTGCGTCTTTAAATCTTGGGGTTATTGTCCCCGCGTAGAGAACACTGAGTCTGCACTTCAGGCCTATTCATAAGTATTCCGTCCACCTGTATACGTGTTCATTAAGGTTGAACCAACGCTGTATAAATTAATTAAATCCCAGCCCAGGCTATACATTTTCATTTGACACGGGCATTTTAAAGGGCTGTGATTGATACCTCATTAAAAGAATTAGGTTTGAGGTTAAATTAGTTATTGAACCACCTCCAGGCGTGAGGCTGGGCCACCCGCCGCTCGGCGTAAATCAGGTTATTACACTGCGGTTGCTCCGCTCCCAGCCTCGAGAGCGCGGCCCTCCTGCAAGGAGATGAGACAGCTTTGGGGATGAAATGTTCCTTCTTATAAAATTGCGAGGGAGCTCATTTCCACCGCCAAGGACTAGCTTCGAACGCTTCCGTAAATGGATGGCCTCAATAACTCCGGTCCCAGGAAGCAAGGTCGGGATGAGTCTCGCCCTTTGAACACTGGCCTCTCGGTGCGATGAAGCCATCTGCGGCCGACCTCAGCCACGCGGTGCCCAAGAGCAGCCGATCTCCAAAGGGCCGCGGTCGTGAAGCTCGGTGCGCGCTTTTCAGACGCTGATGGGCTCGGTCCATTTGCCAGGACGCCGATGGGAAGAGAAGGCGTTCTCACACCCAGATAAACCACTCTGGGTGACCTCAGAGTTCTGGAGGCCGGGGGTCGGGGGCCAAGGTCTGCGGGCTGGTTCCCCCAGAGGCCTCCCCCTTCCGCGTGTAGACGGCCGTCTTCCCCTGTGTCCTCACCTGGTCATCCCTCGGTGTCTGTGTCCTCATCACCTTTTTTTTTTTTTTTATCCTCACCTGAGGACATTTTTCTATTTTTTGTTCAGGTAGAGTGGGAGGGGGAGAGAGGAAGAGAGAGAGAAACATCGACGTGAAGGGACACATCGAGTGGCTCCCACCCGCACGACCAACCAGGGCCGGGGACAAACTGCAACCGAGGTACGTGCCCTTAGCGGGAACCGAACCCGGGTCTCTCGGGACCGCAGGCCGACGCTCTAACCGCTGAGCCAAACCGGCCAGGGCATCATCACCATTTTTTATTAGGACACCCCTTATATTGAATTAGGGTCACCCTAATGACCTCAGTTGGCCATAATCACCTCTTTAAAAAATACTCTATGTTTTAATAAAGTCATATTTTAAGGTCTTGGGGTTACAGCTTCAACATATGGGTCTGGTGAAGACGGGGGGCGGGTGGTGAGGTCACGGTTCTGCCTACAACAGGAAATAATATACAAGCTGAGCTCTGTCCCCTTCCCCATCTCTCAAGCAGGGCTTCCCATGGGCACCATGGGGTCAGGCAGGGAAGGACAAAGGCCCCCAGAAATCAGCCACCCAGAAGGGGAAGCAGGCAGGTGGGAGGTCGATACTCAGGCTCAGGTAGAGAAGATGGGCTAGAATTGCACAGCAGAGAGTAACAATACCCCCACCACCTCTGGCCGAGCCGCACCACTGCAGATAAACAGTGCAGAGGACACACAGCTGGAGATGACCTCTGGAATAGGCAGACAAGAGTAGCCCCCCCTCCATGCCCTGGTGCTTCACCCTAATGCGTGCCCAGGTGCGGGCTCTTTGGTGAGTCACCGCGGTTGGGCAGAGCCCAGACAGCTGTCCCTAGGTGTCCACCACGCCTGTGCTCAGGTCTAGACTCAAGGACGCTGACTCAGTGAGCACTCTGGTGGCCAGGATTTGTTCGTGGGATTAGACACGAGAACATAGATACTAAGCTACTTGCGTGGGCCTGCCTACACACAACCACACAATACACCCCGTACAGGATGGGCAACTTTTCACGAGGAACCTTAAACGGAGTCACCCATGCTTGTGTTGCCCAACCTCTAAAATGCACCTGTGTTCCACAATTGTCTCCAGGGGGAGCTGAGCTGACCCAGAGCCGCAGACCCCACAAAGGGTTGTTCCCTGAGTATATCTTCGTTCTGGATCTGGGGTCTGATGGAAAATGAGACACCTCCAAATGTAGAATAGACACCACCAAGTCTAATGATCAAGTGGTCCTTTATAAGGAGTCCTTCTGAGGATGGTCAATGAGACGGAACCGGTACCGTAGGCGGGGCATGGCCTGCTTTCTCTCCTTAGTCTCTTCTTTTCTAAGCAAGAGTCTGTGTCTGTGTGTCTGTCCTGTCAGGAGTTGTCTTCTGGTGTCGCCCACAGCTCTACACAGGGTGTGTCTGCAGAGGCGGAGCCGGTCACTGCCGCATAGACTCCGGGATGAGTGAGCTCTGATTATACGTGTGTGTGGTAGGCTGCTCCCAGGGGTAGGCATGTGCTGGTCCCTTCAACAGGTGTCCTCTCTCCCATCACCGCCTATCAAACTCCCCTCCTTCCTGCCTGGAACTCATGTTCACCCTCAGATGTCCCTTCCAGGCCATGGTTAGGTGGGCACTTGTATGCAACATGCAAAGCTGCCTCCCTTGCCTACATTACACCCCCGTCCCTTCCCCTTGGAGCTGCTCGCTGAATTCCCTGTGCGCCCCACTGGCCTGCAGACGCCCCAAGCCCGTCTCCGAGGACTGAGTCCCAGCCACCATCCCGGTGCCTGTCTTTCCATAACATTTGCTGCTTCAATGAAGACACATTATGCTTCATCTCGTGAAAGTCCACAAATGGCTTTTTCACGGAATGAAATCATGTCCCTCTTTTCTCTTCTTGCTTTTTCCCTCTACTCTGTGGACTTGCAGAAGGAAAAGAGAGAAAAAAAAAGACCAAGAAAACAGAAAAGTAAAAGAAATATTGGAACGTAGCTGTCTTTTGTTTCCCCTTAATTACAGAGTCTTGAACAATGAGAGACCACAAAACGGTCCAGAGAATGGAAAAACAATGAGCACATTCATCAACTGTCGTCCCGGGCTTTTAGTCTGCAGGATAATTGGTTGTCTTAGATGAAGACTTTCCTTGGATTAATGCCTTCTGCGTAGAAACAGCTTATATTTCATGAGTAGTTTTGTAAAATGCAGCACAGTGGCGGGCCTCATAAATGAATTAATGCAATGACCGTGCATCACACAGAATCCTTACGGATGCCCTACATTTGTGGGCAGGGGTAGCAGGAGAAATGCGTACATTTGCTAGTGTTTGCATTTCTGCAGACTTCTTCTGAAGAATCCCATTCGCCGTGGGAGGCAGAGAGTCTGCATCGTGATAGCAGGGACGCTTTGTGATGTAGACATTCTCAATTATTGATACGGCCTGGTCCTATTTGAGAAGCTGGGTAATAATTACTGCTTGATCCAAATTTATATTTGAGGATCCATTGAGGCAAATTATTAATTCATTAAGCAGCTATTTGTCTTCGCATGTGTTCCGCGCAGGACGCTGTCCTGGGTGCTTTGGAATGAAAAATGGAATGCGCTGGTGGCGTTCATGCTGAAAAGCAAACACACAAATAAATATAATGCAAGGGAAGGGATGAAGCGTGGGAGCCGAGGACACTAGCTGAATATTGGACTGCATTTGTTTTCTTTTTCATTAAATTGTGAGGCGTCGTTCATTCATGAGATTATATGGGTTTCAAGGGTACGATGCTCTGGGGCATCACCTATACATTGCGTTGTGCGCTCATCACCCAAAGTCTATTCTCTTCCCATCCCCATATGTTTGACCCCTTTACTTGTTCGACCTCCGCCGACTCCCCTCCCCCCTGCCGACCACCATCCTGTTGTCTGTCTATGAGTTTGTTGTGTCTGTTGCTTTCCGTTTTATATCCCAACGATGAGTGAAATTATATGTTTATTGTCCTTCACGGGAAAAAGTAGTTTCCTTTCTGATGGGAACATCAGGGACCTCTTTATAAATGGCAGGGCCTCTGTGTTGGTCCTTGGAAAAGGAAGGCTATTTAGACGCAGAAGCATTTGACTTTTCAGGGGGGCAGGCATGAGTCTGGTTTATAAATCAAAGCTGCTTCTAAATGAGCCCATGGAAAAGAAAAAAAAGAGAGGGATTTACTATATGGACAAAGTGTTTGAAATCCACATCCTTACGGAAAAAGGGATCAGGTCATCAAATCCTATTCTATTCAGGCAACAACATAAAAAATTAATAATAGCAAAGCCCACATCATGTTTACTTTTATTTCGTTTGTAAAAGTAATATACATTTCTGGTCAGGTGGTATCAATGTTAACCGCCTGGGCCTGGTTCCCTGGGGAATCGTTGTTTTTCTGTTACATGTCCCTGGTCTCAGTTGGAATTGATGAGCCATGTGTCTGAGCTCTAAGTTTTCCTTCAGACAAAATCATTGAGTGATGGCAACTGAGCAAGATCCAACTGATCCCCCATGTGCTTCCCACACCATGTGTCTCAGCAGCAAAGTAAGACTTGGAGACTGTAAATGATTTAAGCAACAAGCCCTTGGGACCCATAAATGCTCAACCTCATCACTCCCGGAGAAATCTAGGGCTAGCCGTGTTGCCATCCATTTCTGTAAATTCTTGGGTGAAAATACAATTCTTCAAGCGAAAACTTGGATCCTTGCCTTCAAACGTAGACTTGAAAATACTGGTGGGATGTAGGAGGGACCGGTATGACCTCCAGCCCAGTCTAGTCAAGGTGGATGTGACTTGCAGACAAAATGAATTATTCACGAGCCATGGTGGATTTTCACACAACAGTCATGCGTCATGGGAAGCGGGCATCTTCGCCTTCAACCACAAGGGACACTTTTCAAGCTGGGAGACGTCATCTGCGTGGCATATTAGACTGTAGAGAAAAAGGGATTTTCTTTACAGAGACCCAGAGATCATGACAGCTGAGTCCGTGATGAGATACTGTTGCTTTTATTGTCCAGAAAAGGGAAGAATCGCCCATGGTCAGTGTTTTGTGGGAAAGCAATTCTGTTACATAGTGTGAATCAGGGGGAGCAGCGTGGCTGTCCTCGTGATTTCTTACTGATCACCTTGGAGACAAAGGACAGGAGATAACATCCAAGTTTCCATTAGAGCATCATTTCCTCTCTGGCAGAGGTTGACAAAGCACCCAGTTCTGCAATTAGCATTGTCCTCTCTTATCTCTTTGATTGAATGTCTTCCTAGTTGGGGTCGGAGACTGGGCTCCCTGAGATTTTAATACAACTGAATGCCCGCTCTTTACTGATCACCAGCACCATATATCACAGCAACTGAGATCGCTATGACTGTGTGGTAGGCCCCGCTGAATTTCAAGTGCAAATGCACCTTTTTCTTCTTGTTGCCTTTCACTTCCTGATGTCAGGACTGACAACACCAACATTCAGGAATGACGGGTGTGTGTTCTAGTGGCTCCGCTGGAGAAGGAATGAAGGAAAGTGCATGGAGATATAAAATCTAGTAGGAAACCTGGTTTTGCTGGTTGATTTCTGTCAAATGTATGAAGAACAGGTGAGTTTTTTAGGATGGTTCAGGGAAATATTCAGAAGTGATCACTGGTTGGATCCTGTCTTCTTCTCCTTCCTATGCCGTAGTTCTCTGAAGAGACTCATTTATTTCGTGGTCTCTTTGCTTTGCAAAGCAGTCTGGTATTCTTGGCATCAGGAAGAGGTGATCACTTTCTGTTGTCTGAAACCAGACACTCTATTCGATAGTTCTACCTTTCGTCGTCTTTAAATAGTATATGTTGTGTGTCTGAACCACGTGTTCATAATTCAAATAAACATCTTCCACACTATCCTAATACAACCTTAAACTATTACAGATTAATGTTACGTCTGCATGTTCAGGAGAAACCTTCGTACCATACAACCGTAGCATAGACCCTTGATTATAAAAATTTATAGGCGTCACGGTAAAAGATTTATTGGTACATATTCAAAATAACCTCATATGTATTGATGTGTATGCAAAATAACGGACCTGTGCAGGCACAGTTGGTCAGGAAGAACCCTTGGGCAATCGTGCGGATACCTGGACATAGTACTATCTTCCTTTGCTAAAGAGGAGACTGCAATAACCCAGAGAAGAGATGATGGAATCTGGACCAGGATGGGATGGAGAAAGTGGTCAGTTCTAGACATGTTTTGACATTGGCTGAACAGTGTGTGAAGATGACTCTATCGATTTTCGGTCTCATAATGCGGGCAATGGGGTGCCCTTTGCTGATAATGGGAAGACAGAGAAATGCATTGAGCAGGGTAAGAGCGTTCGAGAGGATGAGCAAGGGAGAAATCCATTACACAAACTATGTCCTGGGATAGGTAGAGAAAGTATTTGGCTTGTGTAGCTTACATTGAATTCTATTTCACAGGCATAAAGCTCTCTCTTGCAAAAGCTGAACTCTAATTTTTCCGGCCCCTCTGATTTCTTAGGGCCCTTTTTGGAATGACCTTGTCTCTTGTTTATAGATCTTACTGAGAACTACAGGAACTAGCGAACTCACTCCAACACCCTGAATTTTCCCTCCAGCTCCCCTAAGCCTTGATGGGCACAGCATCTAAGTCCCTAATAACCTTATAACCGCTGGTGAGAATTTAACTAGTGTTTTTTCGGCTGTGTATCAATGCTAATCAACTTCTCAGCACTTTGTAGAGGCGTTGTCATTACTCCATCTCATCATTGTCTCAGGCCACCCAACATTTTAGATGCGTGAGCTAGGAAACACGTCTTCTTGACACATTCGACTTTAGATTGATGATTTTGGATGGCAAGATAAGTTGAAAAATTATTTGAGCTCGTTTCCAAAAGAAGGATGTATATTGGTGCACAGGACTTGAATTCTGATGTAGGGGAATTTTCAGGGCTGTCTTACCCATCAGCTCCTGCTTCATTTTTGTTGAGATTCCTGTGGCTTTGGTTTTTTCTGAGGGCCGGCTTCCTTTTCAGGCTATTCTTCTTGATGGTGTCAAAATGGCTGCAGCATTCCAGCCATCACACCAAACACCACAATGTTTATCCAAGAGAGGAAGTGCTTCTGTCAAAGCAGGATGAGCTAGATTAACTCTGATTGGACCATTTGGGTCCTATGCACACCATGTGCTGATTGGTTTGAGCTGAGACACCAATGCAGCAGGAGGAGTAAATTTATCCTTTATTGGAGGTACATGAGCTAGCTACACAGGTAAGATGTGGATACTGAAATAAAAATACAGATGACCATAGAAAGGGGATGTGGAGAGGCAATCAATATGCCCTATACAGTCATTCTGTTCATACATATTAAACACACACACACACACCTACTACGTGATTCTTTCTATTTCTAAACAGTCACAAGGACACATAAATATTTATTTGCAATATTCGTTAGCAGTTGTCACGTTAACCATCTAAGATGGTCCTAAATGATCCCCAGCTTTGATAGTCACACCCTCATGTTCTCCCTTCCCTTCAGGGTAGGCTGCATCAAATCATTTCTTATAATACGCACAGTACAGAAAAATACTGCTCTGTCACTTCCCAGATGAGCATTCCATCTTGGGCACCAGCCCTCTTTTGCTTGCTTGGAGGGGAGCCAGCAGCAATCTTTGGAACTGTCCTCTGGAAAAGATCACATCTCGAAGAAATGCTCTCTCTGGCCAACAGCCTGTGAGAACCTGGCCCCGGCCAAAGGCATGTCCATGAGCTGATACATAAACCCTTCCCCAGCCAAGTCTTCCAATGAGGCCTCAGCCTGCCTGACATTTATTTCATTGCAACTTTGTAACAATTCTTACACCAGGGAACCCGGGTAAGCTGCTCTGAGGTTTCTGACCTGCAGAGATAATGAGATCAATATGACTGCTTATTGTAAGTGGCTGAAATTTTGCATCATTTTCTCTGCAACATTAGACAGTGGATACAATGATAATATCTCAACAATGGAAGCAAATTCAATTTCCAAAACCAGGGGCTTCACCAACCAAATGATAGTATTTTTATTTATTTTATTTTTTCTTTATTGATTTTTAGAAAGAGAGAAAAGGAGGGGGAGAGAGAGATAGAAACATCGATAAACGAGAACATCGATTTGCTGCCTCCTGCATGCCCCCTACTGGGGATTGGGCCCTCAACCTGGGCATGTGCTCTCCATGACCAGGACCTCTTGGTGCAGGGTCGACGCTCAACCACGGAGCCACACTGGCCGGGTAATAGTATTTCTCTTAATACCACAGAGTTAGACCACATGAGTGAGAATACCACTCGCCACTTACCATGTCACCTGTGGCCAAGAATTGTAACCTTCTCTGTGGTCCTCCATTCTCTACAAATAATAGCAAGCATTTCGTGACATTATTGCAAAGACCAAATGGTATCATTCATTACTCAGCAAAGTGACGGGCAAAAAGCAAACCGTCAGGAGAAATGTTTATATTTATTTTTTCCTAACTCTGCCTATTACAAGGCCTGACCAATCCTTATGGGTATGAGATATATTCGTAGCAAATTACGTGCAGATCCTGGCTATAAAAATGGATGCTAATGCATACACCAAAAGGAGGTTGTATATTTAAATGGAAACCAGCTAAAATTGATGATGAGGATGGTGGCGTAGGAGGCCGGGCTTAAAACCAGCAAAGGTACATTTTCTGTCGGTGACTTGTATGGCTTGTGAGCTACAGCTCAATAAAGCTGTTTCAAATGCCTTTTTTTATGCTGCAGACTTTTGTTTGCCTCATTAAACACTCTGACACTCTCTACTGTGACTGTGCATTATTTTAATTATCGGAAAGTCTTATTAAAATTCGAATACTGCTTTCTGTAGTCAACAATTGTACAGTAGCTAAGCTACCCATGTCCCGTCTCTGGAGCCTACCTCCCAAAATATGCAGTTGACGGGGATTTCTCATCCCTGGGAGCTAAACAGACCAACAACATCTCGCTTTATTTTATTTCTGTGATTATTAAGGCCAAAACCTTCTAAGTGGGCGTAAGTGAATCCAATCACCATGGTAGGACATCGTTTGAGAGCAGAATATAAGCAGTGGAAATAACCCCCCGGTACGTTTTCTTACAGCTCCGCTTACGACGCAGTCGGACACCCTGAGAAAGGACTCCTGAGACACGCCCAGACGTGGGCCTGGCTTCAGCCGTCGCTGGAGGACGGTTGTCCACTCTGCACTTGCTAAGCATGTGGTAGTTCTCACCTCGAACACCTGTCAGTCCGTGACCAGGCTTCTCCGCTTGCTGCTTGCAAATTGGTCCCTGCGATCCCCACCCCCGACTTGTCACGTCCTTGGGTGCATGGAGCCTAGGGACCCCCGTTTAGTGAATAGAATACAAAGGGCATGAGGTGCCTGGGGTGTAGCTGTCTTGTCTATGACGTCATAAGAGAGCGTGACCTCCGCCTTGGCAACAGACCTTGGCGACCTTCTACTGCCTTCTTTTTTAAAAAAAATAAATATTTTTTCTTTATTGACTTTAGAGAGAGAGGAAGGGAGAGGGAGAGATAGAAACATCGATGAGAGAGAACATTGACTGGCTGCCTCCTGCACGCCCCCCACTGGGGATGGGCCCACAACCTGGGCATGTGTCCTGACCGGGAATCGAACCGGTGACCTCTTGGTTGACGCTCAACCTCTGAGCCACACCGGCCGGACTCTACTGTTTTCTTGATCTGAAAGCTTTGAAGGTGCAAGTTGACCTGCATGGGGAGCTTCTAAGTCAGGGAACGGAGGAAAACCTCTAGCCCACAGTCATTTTTTTATTTTTATTTTTTTTGGTACGTGCCCCTAGCAGGAACTGAACCCGGGACTCTCTGGTCCGCAGGCCGATGCTCCAGCCGCTGAGCCAAACTGGCCAGGGCGTCACAGTCTTTAAATAACTGAGTCGCTCAGTCCAAGAAGATGTGAGGGGTTGAATTCTCACCAGAACATCTTGATCCGAGATGTGGGCCCCGCCTGGTTACGCCCTCAGGTGACCTTGGTCAGACGACCCAGCGGACCTGTGAGATCCTACCGGTGGGCTGTTTTCAGCCCCCACAACGAGAAGATGGGCCGTGCCCTCATAGATAAGTAACACCCTCTATTATTGCGCTTAGCAAATGAGGACGATGCCATGGGACAGCAACAGCTCCAAGTGTCCATTTTCAGACAGGTGGGCAAAGGGATGCCATTCATCCCATGAGCAGCTGTTCCCACCAGGCAAGACACGGCGGATTTCAACAGATTTTAAGACTCAGATCATTTGAGCTGGGTCGACCGTCCGTACGTGTGCGGTGCGTCGGGCCTGAGTTTGGGGCTCTCTGTGACCCTTTTGAAAGCAAAGCCGTGTTCTCGTGACATGTGCCAAGGCCTATTTTCGGACAGAAGCCCAGCTCCCGGTGGCCGTCCCCGTGGTATTATATGCAGGACAGTGACCATCAGCTCTAGCCGTACACAGGGCAGCTGTCCCTGCGATGCTAAAGAACCTTCTCAGTTCTCAGATCCTGAGTAATTTAAATCCCATCCGTACACGAGACAGGCCTGTATCTGCTGTCTGAGCGCATCCTTCCTGTGACCTTGGGAATGACCTTGATGGTCAGTGTCTCGTGCCTTCGCACAGATGGCAGGGCCGTGGGGACCTACGCAGTGTTTTCTGGGGAAACCGTGGTTTTTGCTCAATTCTTCAGAGAGTCCAGTTGGCCTTGAACTTCACCCTGTGTCTCCCACATCGCCGTTCAGAGATCGGCTTACCCTCCCCGGAGACCTCCTTCTCCAGGACTCAAGGGCGTCTCTTCCTGCTCATGCCGCCGTGCCCCAGGCCGAGACGTGAGGCGTGCCGCTCACAGAGAACCCCGGCCCGTGTGTCATCCCGCGATCCTCATCACACAAGCGGGACACCAGGTACGGGCGTTCCTGCCCGACACTTGACGGAAGCAGAAACGATGGCTCTGTGGGCGTTTGCGGGGAACGGGTGCATGTCACCGACGGGGACGCTGAGAAGAGGCAGTCGGGTTCGGATGACGTGCCGTGACCTCGACGTGCGTGGTCTTCCCCGACACGACAGCATCTCTGCCGCCTGCGCTGCGTGTTCTAGGACAGACCGGTGGCCCTCGGCAGGGGAGCAGACCCGGAGAAGTCCCCCAGAGCACGCCGCCTCCATTTCTTAGTAGTGCAACCCCGGACAGTGCTTTCTTCAGGATTTTGGCCATAAAACGTCTAGAAGCCAATCAGTGCCTGGTCCTTGAGACCACTCGGTCGATGCTATTGAACACCTGCTTCGTTGGCGTGCCCACGCAGCCAGAGTTGCTTGCGATCCTATTGCAATACTCTTGAAACTAATTTCACTCCTTATCACGGGGCACAAGCACTGGCCAATAGTTTTTTATTTTTATGTATTTATTTATTTATGTTTTGGTACGTGCCCTTAGCGGGAACCGAACCCTGGTCTCTCTGGTCCACAGGCCGATGCTCCAACCACTGAGCCAAACCGGCCAGGGCGGCCCATAGTTGTTTTTTAAAAAATATTTTCTGTAATGTTCCCCAGTTCTTCTCTCCCTTGAAACCTCTTTCCACAGTACAATACGGGGTATTCGGAAACGGTACACCGGAAGGAGCATCTCTTGCGTCCGAAAGGGCAGACGTAGCTGACGCTCATGTTCAACCGGATTCCCAAGTCCCGTTCGGACTTGGGAATTTTTTCACTATTACTCTGTTTTTTCACCTTTAAAAAAACTACACTTTCTTTTCTACATACATTTAAATGGGGTTAATTAAAAGTATCAGTGATGTGTAATTCTTTTTTTTTGGATTTTTTTTTCTTTATTGATTTTGGAGACAGAGGAAGGAAGAGAGAGATGGAAACATGGATGAGAGAGACATCGATGGGCCGCCTCCTGCACGCCCCCCACTGGGGATGGGCCCACAACCTGGGCATGTGTCCTGACCGGGAATCGAACCGGCGACCTCTTGGTGCAGGGTCGATGCTCCACCACTGAGCCACACCGGCCGGGCGCAAAGTATAATTCTTTAGTGACCATAACATCTAAAGAAAAGCTGAAAATATGAAAACAGCCCTGCTGGTTTGGTTCAATGGTCACAGGGTCAGCCCGTGAACTGGACAGTTGAAGATTCAAGCCCCAGCCCGGGTCAGGGTCATTCGGGAAGCAACCAATCGATGTGTGACTCTCTCTCTTCTTCCCTCCCTCCCACTCTGTCTAAAAATCAATGGAAAAGTGTCCTTGGTGAATATTAACAAAAAAAGTATAGCCCTGGCTGGTTTTGGTCAGCGGTTAGAGCATCAGCCTGTGGACCAGAGAGTCCTGGATTCGGTTCCTGCTAAGGGCACATACCTCAGTTGCAGTTTGTCTTCAGCCCCAGGTGGGGTCGTGTGGGTGGTGACCACTGGATGGGTCTCTCTCACGTCGATGTTTCTCTCTCTCTCTTGCTTCCTCTCTCCCTCCTGCTCTATCTGAACAAAAAATGAAAAAATGTCCTCAGGTGAAGATAAAAAAAAAAGTATATATCTATCTATCTATCTATCTATCTATCTATCTATCTATCTATCTATCTATCATCTATCTATCTATCTATCCATCCATCTTTATCATCTATCTGTTATATAATCTATCTATGTATCTATGTATCTATCATCGATCTATCATCTATCTATCTATCATCTATCTTTATCATCTATCTGTTATATCATCTATCTATCTATCTATGTATCTATCATCTATGTATCTATCATCTATCTATCTATCTATCTATCTATGTATCTATCATCTATCTATCATCTATCTATCTATCTATCTATCTATCTATCTATCTATCTATCATCTATCTATCTATGTATCTATGTATCTATCTATCTATCTAAATAATATATATTTCTGAAAACAGCACAAAGTTGTACAGAATAGTTCGATGAAATGCCCAGTTGATACGCTGATACTTTACATTGACCGAGCATAATAAAAATGTTATTTATAATACGATAACTGGAAACCATACACATTGCGGTAGAACATCTCCGACTTTCTCATCAACCATAATCCTATTAACACGCACGTCTGTGAGAGGAGAGTGTGGCTGTCTCACGTGTAACATATTAAATGGTGACAGGCGAAAACACGGATTCAAAGTGCAATGAAAAGCTAAACATAACAGGAGTTTCTCTTCCACATAAATCAACACGGAAAATCTCATCTAAGAGGCGGTATCGAGTTGCCATGGACACACAGCTGTTTTTGTGATAAAGATAAAACCAGCATCATTATTTTATAATGATGTTCCGAGCATTCTGCGAATAGTATCGAGCCGTCCACTCCTCTCCAACACTGACGTGATTAACTCAAGATGGTCAATTAAGGAAGAATTAGTAAAGTTCAAAAGGAGACTTTATTGGGATTAATGAAGATGAGAAAAACGCATTTTCGGGAAATCACACCGAATCTGAAGGTTGAGTGAGTTGATCTGTAACATTTCATTCCAGTACGTGTCGAGACCTTGCAGGAGCCGCCTCCGTAACGACGGAAGCAGAGGGAAGAGTTAACTCCAAACGTTCACAGTTCCGGTGGGGTCTTTCCCGAGTCGCTCAGACGTCCGGGCTGGATGGCCGGAAGCGACAAAGGCTCTGCTCAGAAGGGTGCAGTTTTTTTTTCCAAAAAACGATCTAAATATCCCCATCACTGAAGCGTTTACTTTGTTAATCAAAATTTTGGAGTTCACATCACCAGGGACCGGCGGTGGGGACAGGTGTCCAGACCACATTTGTCGAACACGGATGTGAAGCTTGAACTCTGTTTTATTTTATTTTTTTATTTTTTATCCTCACCCGATGGCATTTTTGCATTTATCCTCAGATAGAGTGGGAGGGAGGGAGAGAGAGAAACATCGATGTGAGAGGGACACATCGAGTGGCTGCCACCCACACGACCCCAACGGGGGCCGGGAACAAACTGCAACCGAGGTACCTGCCCTTAGCGGGAACCGAACTTGGGACTCTCTGGTCCGCAGGCCGACGCTCTAACCCCTGAGCCAAACCGGCCAGGGCTGACCTGTCTAACGAGGCCGTTTTGCGGAAGCCGCTAATGCTCTCTAAACGCAATGTGCTCAACTGAGAAAAAAGATGGAAACATTCATCGTATGGATGTTGTGGACAAATCCAGCCATACCTGGAGAGCATTTCATATCCTGGCTGGGATAAGCATCTTCGTGAACGAGAGGTCTAATTATTACCAAGGGCATGTGACTAGCTGCTCAATGAACAAAGTGTCATGTGAACCATGTGGTATTTGAAAGATGTTCGACCTGCCGGGCCGGTGTGGCTCAGTGGATGGAGCATCATCCATGGACCGAGAGGTCCGGGTTCGATTCCCGGTCAGGGCACGTGCCCAGGTTGCAGGCTCGATCCCCAGTAGGGGGCGTGCAGGAGGCGGCCAGTCCATGTTTCTCTCTCACATCCATGTTTCTGTCTGTCTGTCTCTTCCTCTCCCTCTCAAAAATCAATAATAATTATGAAAAGTCAATTAGCGTGACCTGGACAGGTGGCTCAATTGGTTAGAGCATCATCCGGTTATACCAAGGTTAGGGTTTGGTCTCTGGTCAGGGCACACACAAGAGTCATCCAATAAATGCATAAATAAGTGGAACAGAAAATCTGTGTGTGTGTGTGTGTGTGTGTGTGTCTAAAATCAATAAATTAAAAAAAAATTCAGCTGGAAGATGAAGTGTTAAACCTTAAGATAAAAAAGTTAGAGAATACAGTTATTTCAGTTCCAGGGCAAAGAAAGGACAGCTCAGAAAACATACTTTCAGCTGTTTATTGAAAGTCACTTTTTGTTCTTAATTATGCACAGCGAATCCTCTTCTTCTTCTTCTTCTTCTTCTTCTTCTTCTTCTTCTTCTTCTTCTTCTTCTTCTTTATCTTCTCTCTCCTCCTCTTCTTCTCCTTCTATCCTCCTCCTCTCCCTCCTTCTTCTTCTTCTCCTCTCTCTTCTTTCCTCCTTCCTCTCCTCCTTCTTCCTCTTCTTCTTCTTCTCTTCTTCTCTTCTTCTTTTTCTTCTTCTCTCTCCTCCCCCTCCTCTCTCCTCCTCCTCCTCCTCCTCCTCCTCTCCCTCCTTCCTCTTTCTCTTCTTCTTCTTCTTCTTCTTCTTCTTCTTCTTCTTCTTCTTCTTCTTCTTCTTCTTCGTTTATCAATGATGGACTTGCATTTCCCTAGGACATGATCCCGAATACCAGCAGCCTCCAAGAATCACGCAAAGAGCCTTTCAAGGAAACAATTACTTGATATTTCAATGAGGAATATTGCCATTGCTACGTAGGTCGATGGTTCCACCATAATGATCATTTGGGGGGGATCTTGTAAAAGTGCGAAACAGGATCGTACGTCTCGGAGAACGTTCCAAGATCAAGGCTCAGACATACAGTCTGCAGTGGAAAGGGGTTGAAGAAGCCAAACACCTTTTTAATATTGAATCTGAGGCATACGTGGTGTTGTGATGTTGTATCAGATCACTGAGGAACAAACAAGAGAGGGACAATAAAGCCTTAGGAAACATGTTCTGCTACAGGGCTGTGGAGAATAAATATAGAATACACTGGAGTGTGCTATTTACAGAGAAAAAAAAAAATCAAAAGCATAAAAGTGAACGTTGAATTCCTTCCAGAGCAAAGAACTTTGCAAATATCCCTCAGTTTTGTTTTTTTTCTGTTTGCCCATAAAATGATAGGTTGCGATTCCTCATTCTGCCTGGGCAGTCGGCACAGACCTGTTGTTGCTGTGGGGTCAATCGGTTTCCCGTGACCCCTCCGTTGCCCATGGTTTCAATGAGTGAGGGTCTTCGCATGGAAAAGTGGACCGTTTCTCATGGCTGAAACGTGGTTTTCAGATCATGAGAAAGTACAAAGCACCTCAATGTTACCGACACGACTGGATAGAATTGCTACTTAAAACGAACTTTCTATTTCTGCTACCTCAAGTGTCCCCAAAGTTCCCCCGGCCCCACAGAGTTCAGGGGAACCTGTCTTGTGTATTCGCAATTCTTCTTGGATCCTCATCCGACACATTTTACTGTTGGCTTGAAATACTGGGGTTATTAAAATTATTTCATCCTCACCTAAGCATATTTTTTCTATGTATCATCAGATAGATTGGGAGGGAGGGGGAGAGAGAGGAAGAGAGAGAAACATTGATGTGAGAGAGACACATTGACTGGCTGCCTCCCGCACGACCTGACCAGGACCAGGGACAAACCGCAACCCGGGGACGAGCCCTTGACTGGAATCGAACCTGAGACTCATTGGTCCACGGGCCAATGCTCTCTCACCGCTAAGCCAAACCAGCCAGGATGGGATTATTCATTTTTGAAAAATAAATATAGATGGCATTAACCAATGTTTTAACTTACCTCCAACCCTGACAGTTCTGTGGAAATGGTTATGGTATTGTTCAATGAACAGAGTGTTTTTTACTTGAATCATGAATTGGGAATCGTAGTAATTGTCCGATCCCAGCGTAAGACAGAGCCCCTTGTCGCTATCAGTTCAAACTTAGAACAGCCTAAGGGCTATAGGACACGATGTGGTAGGAAAATTGACAATGTCTTTAAGAGAGCAGAAGACACACGTAGGAAAATCCAAAACAAAAATTAGCAAATTCTGTGTTCCAAAAGGCGGTACGTTCTGGGCGTGGAGTGAAGGCAAATCTCGGAGTTTCAGGAACATGAGCCCGAGGTTGAAAGAAGGCCTCCAACAGAAAGTGGGATCCGAGCTTCCTCCCCCTCCCCAGTGTCTTACTCTCCTACTTGCTCTGATCAGAATAAAACATGGTCTTTCTATTAGAATTTTCGCGGAAGTGTTCCCGGTGACAGGCTCATTGATCAATATTTGCCAGCCCGGAGATCTCAATCAACCCTGTGGTTTACATACTCCAACTGTCAACTTCTCTGCAGCTTACGGTGATGGACTCTCCTCCCTCTCCAAGTGCTTGATTGGCGTATCTCGGTCCAAGTTTCTTCTTCTTATCTGGACATGTGTGGATGCAGTAGGGTCGTAACTGGCCACACACACACACACACACACACACACACACACACACATACACGACATCCTTGAGCTAGACTATTTGAGATTTAGAAAGAAGAAATTCAGAGGGTGGGAAATGTGTCTGTCGGAGACTCGTGTGCAATGAGATCAATATGATGGTCCACTTTGGTTTGATGCAACTTTGAGGGAAGATCTGTGTGGAGACTAGAGAAGACCATGCTGTTGGGAAGTCAGAGGTGAGGGGCTAGGTTGGACCTTCATTGTCAAGACTAGAAGGAGACCATGGTCTTGAGAAGTCAGAGGTGAGGGGCTGGGTTGGACCTTCATTGTCAAGACTCGAAGGAGACCATGGTCTTGAGAAGTCAGAGGTGAGGGGCTGGGTTGGACCTTCATTGTCAAGACTCGAAGGAGACCATGGTCTTGAGAAGCCAGAGGTGAGGGGCTGGGTTGGACCTTCATTGTCAAGACTAGAAGGAGACTATGGTCTTGAGAAGTCAGAGGTGAGGGGCTGGGTTGGACCTTCATGTCAAGACTAGAAGGAGACCATGGTCTTGAGAAGCCAGAGGTGAGGGGCTGGGTTGGACCTTCATTGTCAAGACTAGAAGGAGACCATGGTCTTGAGAAGCCAGAGGTGAGGGGCTGGGTTGGACCTTCATTGTCAAGACTAGAAGGAGACCATGGTCTTGAGAAGTCAGAGGTGAGGGGCTAGGTTGGACCTTCATTGTCAAGACTAGAAGGAGACCATGGTCTTGAGAAGCCAGAGGTGAGGGGCTGGGTTGGACCTTCATTGCATGATTGCATCATTTCTCCTGGGCTTCGTGTATGTGATGGTGCGTTATGAACTCAGTGCAGCCCGAGTGGGTAGGGTTTGAAGTCTACGGCTGTGCACCCCACAACCCAGGCCGTCCCACTCCGTCTCTCACTCACCCAGAGCAACTCCCAACACCGGCCAGTTATGATCACAGTCCTTATATGAAGTCCCTTACAGCTTTTCCATCATCGCTTGGCATGTTTGGAGGTCTAATATTGTTATAACCCAGTCATTCTCCATCCGCTAGAAGAAGGAACCTCTCCTGGGTTCCTTGAACCCGAATTGCTTTTGCAAAAATTCTTGAAGAGATACATCAGCCAGGACCACAAGGGTATTGACCATGAGCTTAACTAATCAGGAGATGCCAGACGGGACAAAGAGGCATTCAAGGCCAGGATTTAGTAAATGTTAAGAAATATAAAACAAACAACTTGTGCAGCTACTAACTGCTGATATCTGCTTCTGTACACGCAGCTTGCTTGCTCTGCTAAACTCCTGAGTAACCCCTGTCCTATATAAGCAACCCCCCCCCACCCCCGAGCTCGGGGCTGCAGTTCTCCTCGGTGTAGGTTGACTGCAGTCTCTATGCAGGTCATAAAGCTCCTAATATTCAAAATTACTTGATGTCTGAGTGAGGATGACTCTCCTGGGTTACAACAATATACTCTTTGTTTTGATCCTCACTTGAGCACATGTTCATTGATTTTAGAGAGAGCGGAAGATGAAGAGAGAGAGGGAGAGAGAAGAAAACATTGGTCTGCCCCCTCCCTCACACACCCCAACTGGGCACTCCAACTTGGGTATGTGCCCTGGCGGGGAATCGAGCGTGCCCCCTTAAGGATGATACCCCAACCCTTGCAGCCACCCCGGCCAGGGCCGTCCAATATGCACTTCAGCGCCGTGCACCACGTATCAGCATCGGGCTATTGACTTTAACGACGCAGGTGGTGAGCACCCGATTTCAGAATAACGGGCACCGGTGTGCAACCCTGCAGCGAGAGCCGAGCTGGGTATTTTCTGTTGCTCATTTTGTGAAGGAAAATGTTGCTTGGGTTGCAGACAGCACTTTAAATATTCATGCCACCTCCGTGAAACAGAGATCAAGGGGCGTCTCCCCAGCAGCGAATGAGACATCAATTGCGGAGGAACCGAGGAGATGCTCAGGGTACGTGTGAAGCAGGGGCGTCTCCAGGGGGTGCCCTCGGAGGTGGGTGTTCGCCCTTCTCATCCCGTCTGGATCCTGCCCGGGATCACTCGTTTGTCCTGCAGACAGCCCGCAGACCCTACCTCGAACACGAGGCTCAATCCCGATGCCGTCTCCAGAAGATTGATCGACGTGATTATCTCATGGCAGAGAGCTCGCTGAAAAATGTTTGACGTTGGCAGGCCCGGGTTACGCCAATGGACGCCAAGGATAAAAAATTGCAATACTTTCCGCAGGAAAGATGCCTTTTCACAAATTGATTTCAGCGCTGGGAGTGGACCCGGCTAAAATTCGCTGCGTGGATCACCGTCTCCGCGCCTCGTCCACGAGAAGAACCGACGTTGAAATCACACGTTCCAACGGATGTCAAGGAAAACTCTCGGCGCACTTGTTGGGATGATTTACGATGTTTTCTCCCCAATACACTGAATTATTCAGAACGTTTAGAAAATAGCTAAGTGGGTCAGTCTCTTCGGAAGGCGTGTTTGCCGCGCAGGACGAGAGACACGGGTGGCCTTTGGCAAAGGGCTGCGGGTCCCTAAAAAGAAATCATCTTGTCTGTGTCCTGACTGTGCTCATCTCTATTTGGTTAGAAATCGAACTGCTTCGCCCACTAACCTGAGTAAGGCATCGATGGGGCTGTTGAGTTAGTGAATGACAGGGTGCCCTGGGAGCCTGCAGGGCAGAGGGGTGCAGGGCAGAGGACGGGGAGGAGCTGGACGTCGGGGCGCGAGAGCCCGTGCACAGGGAGGAGGGTGGGGCACCGGGCAATCAGGGCTCCGTGGTCGAATTCGTTTCCGGTGGCAGGAAGCCCGCGGTGGAGCTGGGCATGAGCACACTCACCTCCCTTTGCCGTTGTCATTAAAACTACCCCATCACATTTTGGTTCTTGTTTTGCCTGTTCAGGAAAAGGATCCAAGACGGAGCTTTGCTCTGTGTGGGTAACAGTGGCATCTTGTGCGTGGGAGCAACTGTATCGTTAAAATACAAATTTCACTGCAACTTGATAAAGGCACCGGGCACTTGGACAGAATCAATCTTTTCTTTTCAACAGAAATCATTTGCTTCAGTGGTGTGGTTTCTTCTTTCTTCCCGCCCAGCTGCCGGGACACCTGTCTCCCCGCCCAGCTGCAGGGACACCTGCCTTCCCGCCCAGCTGCTGGGACACCTGTCTCCCCACCCAGCTGCTGGGACACCTGTCTTCCCGCCCAGCTGCAGGGACACCTGCCTTCCCGCCCAGCTGCAGGGACACCTGTCTCCCCTCCCAGCTGCTGGGACACCTGTCTTCCCGCCCAGCTGCAGGGACACCTGTCTCCCCGCCCAGCTGCTGGGACACCTGTCTCCCCGCCCAGCTGCAGGGACACCTGTCTTCCCGCCCAGCTGCAGGGACACCTGTCTCCCCGCCCAGCTGCAGGGACACCTGTCTCCCCGCCCAGCTGCAGGGACACCTGTCTTCCCGCCCAGCTGCAGGGACACCTGTCTTCCCGCCCAGCTGCAGGGACACCTGTCTTCCCGCCCAGCTGCAGGGACACCTGTCTCCCGCCCAGCTGCAGGGACACCTGTCTCCCGCCCAGCTGCAGGGACACCTGCCTTCCCGCCCAGCTGCAGGGACACCTGCCTCCCGCCCAGCTGCAGGGACACCTGTCTCCCTGCCCAGCTGCAGAGACACCGGCCGACACTGTGCCATGGAAGCTGCTTGTGCTGTGGAGAGACCTCCACAGAGGTAAGTAGATAGCTATTTGGGGGGGCCCGGCACCCCCCGCACCAGAACCATGTGCATCTCCACATGCTCTATTTCGGCGACCTCCGCCAGGCTGTCCGCTCTCACTAAACCGTTTGTCCGCGTCCCCAGGGCTGCGGTGCAGGGTGTCGGGTGGAGTCATTTCTTTCCCACCCAAGTGTTAGGCGTGTCTCCATCTTGACCGCTCCTGCCGGCCCCTCGCCCCAGAGCGCTGGAAGTCCGGACACCCAACACCAGGACACCCAGCCAGCTGGGCCTCGCCCCTCCCCTGGCTGCCCTCAAAACAGCCAGCACAGCAAAGCTCATTGCAAGCCTGTCGCTGGTGTGCTCCTGGACACGGCCCATCCGTCACCCGAGACAGCCGGGCCACCTCGGAGCAGCGCAGGGAAAGGCAGCCAGGCCTCGGTCTGTCTGGCCGCTGCCCATGGTCCCTGCCAGGGCCGCAGTCAAGCTCCGTCCATCAGCCCGGAGGCTGCGTGGGGCATCCATGAACCCCGTCTTCGTGGCTCAATCTATTCTTTCTAAACGCCCCACAGGTTTTTCTGCCACGTGGTTGAAAGTCCGGCCACGCTCTGTGCATAAGGAGACCGCGGAGCCCGGCACTTGGGCTCGGAGCCTTGGGTCATCCGAGCGCGGAAGAGGAAGGACCGTGGGCGCGTCCGTCGGCCTCGTGTGAGCATCTCCAATACCAGCGGGAAGAACTCGAGTCCCGAGCAGGTAGCTCTACCGCAGAAACACGAGTGACGGTGACATGAGTGAGTTCACATAGAGACGCCCACCCATCGGCCACGTCTGTGCAGGAGAATCGCGAGGCCGATCACAGGACAACCGAGCCACAGAAGTTGGCCTTGGAGCCCTGGCCGGTGCGGCTCAGCGTTAGAGCGTCGGCCTGCGGTCCAGAGAACTTGGCCTTGGACGAGCCCGGTCCTTGTGGGTGCAGCTGCTCACACCCTGGAGGGAGGACCAGACAGAGCGAGCGGCTCTGCGTGTCACAGGTGCGCCCTGCCCAGCAGGTGCGGCGCAGGGGGGACAAGGGTGCGAGGTGGAACACTTCTTGGAGCCCCGTCCGCTGCAGGACCTCCACCTTCTCTACACGGCCCGGACAGACGCCACCCAGGACGGCCGGGAACACACAGTCGGGTGGTTCTGGGCAAAGCGCTGTAGTCAGACCAAGAGACACGTGGTACAATCACAGGACTGAGATAGTCCCCTTCTATGGACGGCATCTCCTGGCTCTGTCCGTCCGCAAACACTGACCTCCTACGGGGACGCTGCAATGAAAACCCTCCATCAACCTGGAAAGGGTCATCCTAAGCGAAACAAGCCAAACAGAGAAAGACAAGCATCATATGATCTCACTTATTTGTGGAATATAATGAACATAACAGTCTGAGGAATGGGGTAGCCCCAGAGACGTGGAAGTGGGGTACAGACTGACAATCCCCAGAAGAGGGGGTGATGGGGGAGAGATAAACCCCAGAACTTATATGCACGTACGCAAGACCAATGCACATGGACAGCAAAGCTGGAGACAGGGCAGGAGGGGAGGGGGGAATCAGTGGGGTGGGGAGAAGAAACATTTGTAACAAAAATTAATTAATAAAAAAAAATACAAATAAAAGAAATAAAAAATAAAAACCCTCCATCAGACTTGCCCATTGAAACAAACCAACAAAAAATGAAAATGTCCAGCACTCGGCATGCCTGCCGGTGACGCTCGCGTACCCAGGTCAACGTGCAAAATGACGGTGCGACGCGGCTTTTCAGAGGGGCAGCTGCCCCTGGCCCGAGGCTGTGCGCCGTCCCCAGGACGGCTGCAAAGTGCCAGCCAAATGTCAGCAACGGGCCAAAGCCCAAGACCTTGCCCCTCCTCATCCGTCCTCCTGAAACATCTCCGTCAACATCTGGGGGAAGGAGACCTAACCGGCCCGCCTTCCACCCTGGTGACACGTCACTCGCGCTGATGACGGTCTCCAGCCGGGCGGCCCCTCTGTCCGCAGAGGGCCAGCCGGTCCAGTGCGCACCTTGGCGGGGTAGGTGGTGTCTGTCCCACCCAGCTGTGCAGCCACACAAGTGAGTCCCTGTGGCTGCTTTCCAATGACTTACACACACACAGGTACTGCGGTGACATCCAGCCTTCAACACACCACGTTGCAGAACTGTAGGTTCCCAGGAAGACCGAACAGAAGGACAGATGTCCCCGATGTCCCCTCACCCTGACTCACGCTCAGCTCCCTCCATCACAGACGTCCCGCCAGACGGGACACTAGTTACAGCGGATGAACCTGCGTTGACGCGTCCTCATTGAGCAGACTCGGTTGTTGTGGTGACGGACACGTCACCATCACCCGTCGTTGACCTTAGGGCTCACGGATGGTCTTGCACACTCCACAGGTTTGCACAAACGTATAATGACAAGTGCCCACCAGCGTAGTATCACACAGAATAATTTCACTGCCCCCAAACCCTCTTAAGCCCGGTGGTGTGGCTCAGGGGTTGAGCGTCAACCCTGCACCAAGAGGTCGCCGGTTCGATTCCCGGTCAGAGCACATGCCCAGGTTGTGGGCCCATCCCCAGTGGGGGGCGTGCAGGAGGCGGCCAGTCCATGTTCTCTCTCATCGATGTTTCCATCTCTCTCCCTCTCCCTTCCTCTCTCTCTAAAATCAATGAAGGGGAAAAAATTTGCAAAAAACCCTCTATGCACCAGCTACTCATCCTTGCCTCCCCACAGTCGCTGCCCACCAGTGACCGTGTTACTGGGCCCACAGTTTTCTCTTTCCCACAACGTCGCAGAGTTGGAACCACACAGTGTGCATCCTTTTCCAACGGGCTTGTTCCCCTCAGCCGTGAGCACTGCAGGCTCGTCCACATGTTTTCCCGGCTCCCTAGCTCAGTTCTTTTCAGGGCTGCGTAATATTCCATCGCCCGGATGGACCACACTCGATCCATCACCCATGGAAGGGCTTCTGGGTTTGCTGCTTCCAAGTGTGGGCCACAGTGGGTCCGGCTGCGGGAACATTCCAGCGCCTACGTCTTCAACGCCTTTGAATGCATCCCCTGCATGACGATTGCACGGTTTTGTTGTAAGAGCAGACTTTCATAAAATTTTCACATGGCTCAAAATACTCTTCTCCTGTTGATCATTTCCATCGATGGAAAATATAGTTATTTTTCTTTTCTTTCTTTATTTATATTCTTTATTGATTTTAGAGAGAGGAAGGGAGAAAGACAGAGAGATAGAAACATCGATGAGAGAACGTCGACTGGCCGCCTCCTGCGTGCCCCCCACTGGGGATCGGGCCCACAACCTTCACATGTGCCGGGAATTGAACCGGCGACTTCTTAGTGCAGGGTTGATGCCAAACCAGTGAGTTACACCAGCCGGGCGTAAAAATATTTTTTAAGCCCTGGCCGGTTTGGCTCAGTGGTTAGAGCGCCGGCCCACAGACCAGAGAGTCCCAGGTTCGGTTCCTGCCCAGGGCACGTACCTCAGTTCTCAGTTGCAGTTTGTCCCCAACCTCGGTTGGGGTTGTGTGGGTGGCAGCCACTCGATGTGTCTCTCTCACGTCGATGTTTCTATCTCTCTTCCCCCCTCTCTCCCTCCCGCTCTGTCTGAAGATAAATGCAAAAATGTCCTCGGGTGAAGATAAACAAAATATATACATATTTTAAAAGTTTTTATTTCACGGGCCACACCAAACAGGCAGCAGACTGAATGGGGCGCCCCAAAGCATCGTCTGCAGGTTTCGGGTCCACACGGTGCTGCGTCACCCCTCACTCAGTGTGTTCCTGTCTCTTTCTCCCAACCCCTGGAGGGTCAGGTTGGGCTCATCATCGTCATCTTCCTGTCTGAGCCTCAGCATCGCGCCAGCCACCATCATGAGCAGGAAGAATCAAACTGGGGCGCATCCAACTTCTCCTTGGGGAACACAGCTCAGAAGTGTCAGCCTACAGGGAGATCCAGCGTCGAACCAGGCCCCCCAGACACCCATCAGGACGGCCGGGCCCACGCCGCCCCGCGGGCCGCGAACCAGGCGAGACCTGCTGTCTGCGCGCCCCTCCGCGGGGGTGCAGGTGCAAATGCTGGTTGGCTGACAAAGCCGCACCCCGGAGTTCAGAGACTCGATGCAAATTAATGCATTAATTCCGTCTCCAGCAGAAGGTCGATACCAGAGCCTGGGGTGGTGCCGGAGATGCCGATGTTTACAACATGAGTCTCCGCGACGTGGTATTTTTAGACAGCGAGTCCAGGCGAGCACCCTGCGTGGCTGGCAGGCAGCATCTTGCTCTTGGGGGGGGGGGTCCAAGGCACGTGAGGGGTCATGACCTTCAGACTGTTTGGTGGGATGTCAGGGAAGTCCACCAGAAGCCTTCTCCGGGGACTTGGCATGATCCAGGCGGTGGTCACGCCCTGTGCGTGTGCAATCTCTCCAACACCCCATCCCCGCTGCTGGGCTGGGCTTTGCACATTTCAACCGGCTTCCTCCCCCCAATTCTTGCCTCCGTTTCCCCTCTAACCAGCAGGATTTAAAAGACGGATGACATTCGGACTCCGTCTTGTCTCCCTTTCGGATCCTTGTTCGTGTTCTGAGGACTGGTTGTGGGCCCCAGACGCCCCCCATGTGTGCGCCAAACCCGGAGACCACAACTGTGCACCCGCGCATCTGCTTCTTCCCGTCCCCCGGCCCCATCAGGACGGGGCCCCTGCCTTGGTCTGTCCACTTCGCCCCCGACAAGGGAGCTGGGGTCCTGGCCATGGCCCATGCACGGGGCTGGGCCCAGCACCCGTGGCCCACACTGGCTGTGGTTGTGGGTTTGTGAGGGTTCAGAGGTTGCTTCGGGGAACCCCAAGCCTGCTGTCCCATGATCCCAGGGTGTGCTGATCCCAGGGTGTGGGCGAGGACGGACCCCACGCTGCTGGTGCCGCCAGGCTCCGCTCTCTCAGGCCGCTGGTCTGCCCCTGCCCTGCCCTCCCTCCGCTGTGGGCAGGCGGTGAGGCCCCCTCAGCTTGGCCGTGCTCCTTGGTCAGCTGCCCGGACCCGTCCGTGCAGGGCTGAGGCGTGAGGACAATTCATCTCCGTCAAAGAAACGACAGGGACACTGGGATGCAGAGACCCAGCCGTAACACTGCGTGGAGACGGATGCAGGTATTTGTGACGTGTGCACAGCTCCCGGGACCTCGAAGATGGACAGCA
This sequence comes from Molossus molossus, assembly GCF_014108415.1. Classification (NCBI taxonomy): domain Eukaryota; kingdom Metazoa; phylum Chordata; class Mammalia; order Chiroptera; family Molossidae; genus Molossus; species Molossus molossus. The sequence continues at coordinate 145,892,475 of NW_023425355.1, forward strand.
GGCACCTCCCGGACAGCTCAGTTGTTCCGAGCATCGTCCTGATGCACCAAGGTTGCAGGTTCGATTCCCGGTTGGCGCACGTACAAGAATCAACCAGCGCAGGCGTGAATAATTAGAACAACAAGAAGAGGTTTTTCTCTCTCCCTCCCTCTCCCGCCCTAAAATCAATGTTAAAAAAATAAATAAACCAACCAAGGATGGACAGCAAGTACCAGCAGCTGAGCGACAGGCTCATCTTCACAACCCTCGAAGGGACCCTTTCTAGCAAACTCACACACCAGGGAGGAGGGTGGTCGTGGGTAGCTCTGCAGCCATAACTGCCCCTGTACCCCCGGTGGTGCATTCATTGGCAGAACGGTTGCTTCTGTGATGCTCAGCAACAACCTGCCCCCCAACCCCGGGCAGCTCCGTTGTTTCGAGCGCTTTCCAGATGCACCAAGGTTGCAGGTTCGATCCCAGGTTGGGGCACGTACAAGCCTCAGGTTCCTGCTTCTCCCAATGCTACATCTCGTCTTCCTCTTGTTTCACGCACGGGGAGACTCTGCACCCCTCGGCCTGAGGAGCCACCACCCGGACAAACGGCTCGAAGCAGGCTCTCTGCGAACGCCCAGATGGGTGTCTCCAGTCTGCGCCTGTGCCGGACCCGCAGCGCCATCGATCCAGCTCCCTTCCGAGAGCTGACACTTGTCGGCGTGGGTGATGCGCGGCGATGTTCCTACAGGAAGGGGCGCAGCCCGAGGCGGTCCACCCTGGACGGCCTGCCCAGGCTGCAGCGTTGGAAACAGATGCGGAATGTGGAGATTTTGGCCTGAGCTCACACAGCACACGGGGAAGGATCCGAAAACACCTCTGGTGACAGAGGGACCACCTCACGCTCCTTACGGCGCAGCAGGAGCAGGCGTCCGGCCTTAGCCGACACTGACCAGGAGCTGTGTGAGGCATCAGTGTCTGGGCTCCCGGTGCAGCCCCTCAGCCCTCACGGCCGACACTCTCCAGGTGGGAGGCAGGTTGACCCTCCCCGCACCCCATCCTTGCACCTTGCGCAGCGGAGATCCGACTTCATTGACTTGCTTGCGCTGGGCCGATGACACACCGGCGGGCATCAAGACCGCAATGAGCATCATCATACTCGTCATCGTCACCGGGACGATGCACGTGGAAAGCGTCCTCGTCAGACGTGCCGGGGAAGGATGCTTCTTCCGTGTGCTGCGTCCAAGGACGCACGGTCCGCGGAGACAGAGCGTTCCGGGATGTGTCCTCGATTCGAGGGGCCGTCACGACACTTCAGTTTGGACCACGGGGAAGGCGAACCACCCACGTGGGTCTTTGTTCACACACGGCCCACGGCTGTTTCCACGGGACAGTGGCCGACATCGGGTGTCCGCAGAGCCTGACATACTCAGCCGGTGGCGTCACGGTGCCATGTACAGTGTGGTGAGGTCTGCGGGGGGGGATCGTGGGTTCTGAGCGCCGTGTCCGAACTCGGTCTCTGTTGATTATCGCGTCTGAGGACAGTGTCTGAGATCAGTATCAATTGATTATCGTGTCTGAGCACTGTGTCTGAACTCGGTCTCTAGTGATTCTCGTGTCTGAGGACAATGTCTGAGATCAGTATCGATTGATCATCGTGTCTGAGCACTGTGTCTGAACTCGGTATCAATTGATTATCGTGTGTTCTGAGCATGATGTCTGAGCCCAGTGTTTATTGATTATCGTGTGTTCTGAGCATGACGCCTGAGCCCAGCGTTTATTGATTATCGTGTGTTCTGAGCATGACGCCTGAGCCCAGCGTTTATTGATTATCGAGTGTTCTGAGCATGAGGCCTGAACCCAGCGTTTATTGATTATCGTGTGTTCTGAGCATGACGTCTGAACCCAGTGTTTATTGATTATCGTGTGTTCTGAGCATGACGCCTGAACCCAGCGTTTATTGATATCGTGTGTTCTGAGCATGAGGCCTGAGCCCAGCGTTTATTGATTATCGTGTGTTCTGAGCATGAGGCCTGAGCCCAGTGTTTATTGATTATCGTGTGTTCTGAGCATGACGCCTGAGCCCAGTGTTTATTGATTATCGTGTGTTCTGAGCATGACGCCTGAACCCAGTGTTTATTGATTATCGTGTGTTCTGAGCATGACGCCTGAACCCAGTGTTTGTTGATTATCGTGTGTTCTGAGCATGAGGCCTTGAACCCAGCTGTTTATTGACTTATCGTTGTGTTCTGAGCATACGCTTGAACCAGCTGTTTATTGATTATCGTGTGTTCTGAGCATGACGTCTGAACCCCAGCGTTTATGATTATCGTGTGTCTTGAGCATGAGGCCTGAACCACAGCGTTTCATTGATTATCGTGTGTTCTGAGCATGATTGCACTGAAGACCCAGTGTTCATTGATTATCGTGTCTGGTTTCTGAGCATGACTGCCTGAGCCCAGTGTTTATTGATTATCGTGTGGTTCTGAGCATGACGACTTGAACCCAGCTAGTTTGTTTATGATATCGTTGTGTTCTGAGCATGACGCCTGAACCCAGTGTTTGTTGATTATCGTGTGTTCTGAGCATGACGCCTGAGCCCAGTGTTTATTGATTATCGTGTGTTCTGAGCATGATGCCTGAGCCCAGTGTTCATTGATTATCGTGTGTTCTGAGCATGACACCTGAACCCAGTGTTTGTTGATTATCATGTGTTCTGAGCACGATGTCTGAACTCCTTGATTGCTGACCAGGCCTGAGCACACAGCACTGGTGCTTGTACACATGGTCTTGGGCCCCTCGCACCGCCCTGTGCACAGCTGTGTCCAGCTGCGGCTCCTACTGGATGCTCATCATCGGTACGTGGTTTGTCAGTCACCAGAGCAACAGGCAAGTAGGTGTGTGAGCATTTCAGGTCCTGCCTTCTAACGTGGACGCTGCCTTCTCGCCGCCTCTGCGAACAGATGGTCCACGTGCTCGGGCTGCGATCTTCAGACCCAGGGACGTCCTGCCGTTGGATCCCTTCCAGGACCTCAGAGAAGTTGGGGTTGGTGCCATGCCCTTGTTGCAGACAGCCGAGTCCCGGTGACACTTCCCATTCAGGCAGAGCTGAGAACCCTTGCACCCCCTTCAGTGCCCATAGGGCTCCCGTGTGCCTGCTCATCTGAACGACCCCACACTTTACAAAACCAATAGTACGTGGACGAAGCAGCCAGGACATGGCTGGATCTCACCGTGCGTGGCCGGCATTCCACAGATCAATACATACGGGCTGCTCTGCACAGCTCTGCTCTCTGTCTTCAAATTGCCGTGATCTCTGCGTCCATAAATCACCACCAGGACTTACCTAGAAACATCCCTTGCTGCCCAGAGATGCCCACCTTCAAAAATTGCTCTAAACCCCGCTGCGTGTGTGAATTCCAACAGAATAGATCTCAGCCTTTCGTGGTGTCCGTACCTGAAGGAAAATGGGCTTTTATGCCAGTGCCCAGCTGTTGGGCGCTCAGTGAATTACATTGAGGTCGAGGACGTCGTCGCGACCTCTGGGGGTCACTTCTTTCCCTCGATCCACAGCGGTGATGCTGTCTGCCTCAACGGGTCATTTTCACGGTACCCGACTCTTCCCTGAACTTCGTTTTCAACGGAGCTCGGCGTAAACGCGTTTGTGGAAACCGATCCTTGGGGAGCGCGCCGGGTGCCACCCCTCATCGGCCGTGAAAACCAGCATTTCGTTCCGGGGACTCGGTGAGGACACTGAACCAAACGCACGGAGCAGACACATGCATCGTCTTCTCATTCCGCGTCCTTGTTGGTGAACGTCCTCACTAAACATGCAGGCTTGGCTTTGTTAGTCTGTATTTAGCAGGTGATCATTCCCTTACATAAAGCCATCCTCACGAACATGGCCATAATGTACACCCATATCGACAGGTAACACCCTTAATCAGGTTGCACAATCTTGAAAGATCTCAGCATGAGGAAAAAATTATATCGCTCCTGTCGGGCCGGCCCTGTCCAGGGGGCTTCCCGCGGTGATGGAGATGCTGTCGGTCCGTGCTGACCCGTGTGTCAGGATCACGCGCCCTGTGGGTAGGCAGCGCGTGAAAGAGACCAGCTCAGCCAGCAATTCAGCTTTAAGTGTTGTTTGATCTCAGGTCACCCCAGCTGTAGCTTCGATTGTTCTACGTGGACCTGGTGCCGCAACGGCAAACACAGGGGTGTCTTTCCCACAGGCCAATAACCGCAATAATCCGCTGAAACCTAGACTATGTAAAACCAGAAATACCGACTTGCGGATGAGAAGCCCAGCCGGGGACCCTCCGCACTTCAGCCTGCTCCGACCCCGCGCGGGGCACCCAGAACTGCCTGGATTTTGTTTTGTGTCCATTTATTTTCTGTTACAGTTGACATCAAACATTATCTTGTTGTTGTTTTTTGTTGTTGTTGTTTACTTTGGGACTGAATTTTTCAGAGTGACATTGGTCCATAGAATTATATAGGTTCCAGGTGTACAATTCTGTGCTATGTCATCGGTATTTTGTTTCGGGCGCACAGGTTTGTGGTTAGACCATCATGAACTCTCCACAGTGATGCCCCCTGATATCCCCAATATTTCCACTTCCCACCTGGCCCCCTACATAATGACATTATTGACTGTCTTCTCTAGGCTGTACTTTCTATGCCTGTGACTATTCTGTAACTGCCCATCTGTACCTCTCAATCCCTTACCCCTTTCTCTCCCCGTCCCCCAAGCCCCCTCCAGTCTGCTCTCTGTGTCTATGAGTCTGTTTCTGGTTTTCTCGAGATCCCACGTACAGGTGACATGTGAAATAAGAAATGGGATTTGCTCATTATATTCCACCAACAAATGAGATCCGGTGGAAGGTGTCGGCAGTGGGGAAAGGACCTCGTTACTGTTTTCAACAATCAGGTAAATTTTTTAAAAAGAAGTGGGCCCTGGCCGGTTTGGCTCAGCGGTTGGAGCGTCGGCCTGCGGTCCGGAGAGACCCGGGTTCGGTTCCCGCTAAGGGCACATACCTCGGTTGCAGTGTGTCCCCGGCCCTGGTCCGTCGTGCGGGTGGCAGCCACTCGATGTGTCCCTTCATGTCGATGTTTCTCTCTCTCTCTCTTCCTCTCTCTCCCTCCCACTCTACCTGAACAAAAAATGGGAAAATGTCCTTGGGTGAGGATAAAAAAAAAAAAAAGAAGTGGAAATTTGCTTTCAGCCCCCAATTCAGTGACGATTTCCTCCGGCACCCCCAGAAAATAAGGATTCTCCTGATATGTTTGTCACTCAGTAAGCACAATCACACCTGGTATCCGACTAGCAGGTAAAATCTTGAGACACATAGCATAGTAATGCATGTAATAATGTGTCCATCTAAACCCTGGCTGGTTCGGTTCAGTGGTTAGAGGGTGGGCCTGTGGACTGAACCCTGGGTTCGAGTCCCGGTCAACAGCCCGTATTTGGGTTGCAGATTCAATCCCCAGCCCCAGTCGGGGTCACGCAGGAGGCTGCCAATGGATGTGTCTCTCTCACATCGGTCTTCTCTCTCTCCCTCTCTTTCTCTCCTTTCCCTCTATCTAAAAATTAATGGGAAAATATCCTCGGTGAGGGTTACCAAAAGAAAAGAAAATGAAACACAACAAAAACCTTGACGGTGGCCACGTTAAAATCCGAGGACCCTGTCCCGGTATTCACATGACAAACTCGGACATCAGTAAACTGAACTATTGAGCAGATGTATAAAGTCTTATTTATCTATTTATGTATATGGGCCAGCAGTGTGGATGGTAGCTTTATGCCGAAAACAAGATGTTAATTCAAATAAGTGTGCGTATAACATCTATCATTCTCTGTTTCCTTTTTGGAAAAAAGGACCCGGCCGGTGTAGCTCAGGGGTTGAGCGTCGACCCTGCACCAAGAGGTCGCCGGTTCGATTCCCGGTCAGGGCACATGCCCAGGTTGTGGGCCCGATCCCCAGTGGGGGGCGTGCAGGAGGCGGCCAGTCCATGTTCTCTCTCATCGATGTTTCTCTCTCCCCCTATTTCTTCCTCTCTCTTTAAAAATCCAAAAAAAAAAGAGTCTCACATTGCATTGGGTGCAGACTCGCCTATAAATACATACCCCCAAATGCCGAATTCGCTGCACGTTTAAATTGATAAACGCACGTGTGGCAGTACACACTGCCCCTAAATCATCATCATCACCACGCGTGCATTTTCACAACCGATTTTCGGCCCCGATGAGTGGGTGTTCGTTTAAGTCGCACATCGGAACATCCTTGAGGCTGCTGAGAGCATCTGTTGAATTATTAAAGGAACCGAGCAAGAGAAAATACATTCCTTTCCAAGCTCATTTCTGCCTCGCTGCCTTGGGTATGTCATAATTTTAAGCCTTCTTTCCGTTATGATTTCCTCCCCGTAAAAAGGTAACGTATTTGGCCACAATGGGCTCGACAGTCCTTCCTAAATCATCTCTCTTTTTGAGGCCGTCGTGTCTGTGATTCATCTTTCTTTAAGCTGTGATTTTCCAGTAGGACTGGGGAGCGGGGTGCTGCCTTCCCCATTGAGCTCACCTTCGTTTGGGAGGGAAACAGCCCAAGTGGCTTCCATGCCTTTGAATTTTCAGGAAGAACGCGGTTTTTCTTTCAAGTGAGGAGACTGGGATTCTTCTTTGACCTCTAAGCTGCGGGTGTCCGTCCTGTATCCCTGGTCACAGGCTGCAGAGGAAGGGATACAGTTTCCTTCTCGGATGGGATCTTTCCCCAAGAGAAAACACCCCTTTGCTATTTTCTCGTTTCTGCTCTGGGAAATGAATTCTCTTCCTTTCTACCACCCCATTGATTCCCACCATGTGTTCCCCACATTGCAAATGTTTCCATATATGCAGACCTGGATAGAGACTCCGCAGGGCTCTCGCTAAGATTTTTTTCGTCACACAGGACCGAGCCCCCGAAGACGTTTTCACTGGTGGGTTTAGCCTTTAGAGAAGGGGGTATTCTATGGCTGTGCCGATCATGGAAAGAATAATTTTCCACCACAGTAACACGTTCTGAGAGCTGAGAGAAACTCTCTGAAGATGTCCAGGAGAGATTAAAGGGTGTGATTTGGATCATTTCTCCCAACACTACATTTATGTAAATCCCAGTATCCTCTTATGACATCACGAGAGACATCTGAGCTCCAACCAAACGGGTCCCGGTCTTGAAGTTTCTGTATTTTTCATGTTGTCTAACCACAGACCCCAGCACCTGCACATTTTAAGGCACCCCTTGTTGTAATTTGGGGAGACACCTCTGTGCTGGTCCCGCCCACCCACCAAGAGCCCAGCCAACTGCCATCTGTCTCCTGTGCTTGCGATCCATGGCTGTGTGTGTGTGTGTGAGTGTGTATGAGTGTGTGTATGTGTGTGTGAGAGAGTGTGTGTGAGTGCATGTAAGTGTGTATGAGTGTGTGTATGTATGAGTGAGTGTGTGAGTGTGTGAGAGTGTGTGGGTGTGAGTGTGTGTATAAGTGTGTGAGTGTGAGTGTATGAGTGTGTATGTGTGTGTGTGAGTGACTGTGTGAGTGTGTATGTGTGTGTGTGTGAGACTGAGTGTGTGTATGAGTGTGTGAGAATGTGTGAGTGTGTATGAGTGTGTGAGTGTGTATGACTGTGAGTGTGTATGAGTGTGTATGAATGTGTAAGAGTGTGAGTGTGTGAGTGTGTATGAGTGTGAGAGTGTGTGACTGTGTGTGATGGTGTGTGAGTGTGTGAGTGTGTGTGAATGTGTATGTGTGTGCGAGTGTGTATGAGGGTGTGTGGGTGTGAGTGTGTATGAGTGTGTATAAGTGTGTATGAGTGTTTGAGTGTGTGCGAGTGTGTATGAGTATATGAGTGTGTGTATGATGTGTGTGTGTATGACTGTGTGTGTGGGTGTGAGTGTGTGTATGTGGGTGTGGGTGTGAGTGTGTGTATGAGTGTGTGCGTGTGCGTGTGCGTGTGTGTGCACTCTCGCACACAGTCATCTGCATTCGCCTCCCCACCCGGAAGGCAGGTGATGTCCTGCAGGGCGCAGGCCTCTGGGGTCCGGAGCCAGAATCGCATCGTGACAACCGTGTGCCGATGGGGCCTCTTCCTTCGCTGTCTCGGCTCTAAAAGTCCCACCATTGCACCCACCTTGGGAGGTTGCTCTGGCTGCGTATCAATCGTAGTATTTACAGAAACTCTCGTGTGCCGAGCGTCCGCCCCATCCCTGTGCAGAGACAGGGGCTCGATGATGACTCTGCGTTGTTGCATCAATGGATTTTGTAAATGGATTAAACGTCCACCCGGTAAATTACACCTCATCCATCTGCAAATGGCATCAAAAGACGGGTCCGGCTCCAGTTCTAAGACGCCGGTTCTTTTCCAGAACAGATTAGGGTGCTCACACTGCTTTTTCATGATCTCTCTTTTCATCTTTGTGGTTGAGAGTATCACAGACGCCCCTCTTGTTTGCCTATTGCCCCCCTCCACCCGGTTCGCACCCCCGCAAGGCCTTCCCCCCCATTGCGTATGCCCATGGGCAATGCCTAGGTGCGTATAAGTTCTTGGCTTAATCTCCTCCTGACCCCCGCCCCATCCCTCGAGATTCCTCAGTCTGTCCCCTCCTTCCGTGTCCCCGGATCCATTCTGTTTGCCAGTTTATTTTGCTCATGACCTTCCACATATAAGATACTTGCCTTTCTCTGGCTGGCTTATTTCACTCACCTGTTAAAAAGCTCTTAAATCATTGCCCACCAAGACTTGTCTCATGTTTCTTCTTCAACCCACGCCTCAGATTCCTCAGCCTCTGCGACGTTGGGTGACACAGTGCTGCTTTGGCTGTGTCCCCACCCTGGCCCCTGTGCACCCTGATACTACATTGTCCCTCCAAGTAAAAACCAGCCCAGTGAGGGGAGACTCTGGTGTCCGTGGCCAGAAGCCCGGGCGGGGATAACGGTTTGCTCTCCGGGGTGTGTGCACATAGGTTAGTTCCCGGGGCTGCGGCAGAAGCGGTCGGAGGCGTGTGTGTCCACCAGCCGGGGAGATGCAGTCATTTCGGCTCACTGAAGGGAGTATCGGCTCGCGGGAGTGGCAAAGGGGCGCTCCGCCTGCGCGCATGCCGGCCACCTACATCCTAGACAGAGAGGACAGGCCGCTGCGGGGGCGTGGGGGGCGGCGCCCGAGTCCTCGCGTCCCCTCAATTCTCCCCAGAGTGGAAACCGAACGAGAGATGCGTTTCCGACGCGTCATCCTGGCTTGGGGTGCCCGTGGCCCACATTCAGGACACCTGTGCGCGGACTTATGTGTTTCCACCTGTTCTTTGATGATCGCTGTGGATTTGGGGGGCAGGGGTCACACACGTTTTTTTTCCTTACAAAACGCACAGCGGGCTTCACAAATGTGTCCTGATTTGTATTTTCATAGTCGTCACAGAGACCTTTCTCTGTCAATCTGGGGCCACATTCCCCCTTGTAGCAATATAAAATGTAAATTTTATATAAATTTTTAAAATAGTTTTTTTTATATTTATTTACTTTTGAGAGAGAGAGAGAGGGAGGGAGAGAAAGATAGAAACATCCACGTGAGAGAGAAACATCGATCGGCCGCCTCCTGCACGCCCCCTCCTGGGGATCGAGCCCGCACCCCGGGCATGTGCTCTGACCGGGAATCGAACCCGGACCTCTCAGTCCATGGGACGTCGCTCAATCCACTGAGCACACCGGCCGGGCGGTAATGGTTTTTTTAACCTGTCCCTTGCCTTTGACCCTTGGTCCCTGTATAATCCGAACATCGTAAGACCTGTTAACCATCCCTGACTTGTATCAGCACAACATGTCCAAGGGTAAACACCGGGGGGCTCATTTGCAAGCAAGTCGATCAATTCCACACTGCCCCATTAGCGTCTGACCCACGAAGGGCAGCCACGAAGCTCACGAATGAAGGTCTCCTTCAGACACCAGACGTTGCATTAACAGCCAACATGCCCAGCCCTCCTGCTCTGACAAGTGTTATTATTATTTTTTTATTAGAACAAGACCGCACGGTGCATATTTGCAGGAACATACACCCGTAGGTGGAGGTGCATTTAATGAATCGCATGCATACCGGCCCGGAACGGCGGCCCTCGGCCTCATTTTGTAAATACGATTGTGTTGGAGCACAGCCAAGACCACGCGTCCGCGGGGGTACGTTCGGATGGCATGTCTGACTCACTCTCCCGCCGATGCTACGTCCTGCCAAGCGGAAAATATCTCCTCTCCAGCCCTCCCCAGAAAACTTTGCCAAGCCCCGATCAGGCGCCCAGACGGGGTTTCTTTCTTTCTCTTTTATGGATGTATTTTTGTTTTTGTTTTCTTCTTTTAAGATGTTTTGCACTTGATGGAAATGATGGAGGCTGCTCTGAGTTGTTCAGATAAGGGCAACAGACAGCTTCAGGCCGAGCTAAATGATGATGATTGTCACTTGAAAAAAAAAAAAATATGGACAGCAGACGCCAAGGGGCCGCCCCGCGGACGCAGCTCGAACGTACGCCGCTGGACAGGGTGCGAGACGGCCCTGAAGGACCAGGCCGATAACGCCCGACAGAGGGCTCGTGTACTGGTTCACCTCGAAATCATTTTCTTTCCCTGCGTGGGGTGAGCGCCACTTCACAGGGACCTCAGGCGAAACGCCAGACCCACAAAAGCAAGTCCCGGACATTTTTCTTTTAAATATTTTGTCATTATTGATTTTAGACAGAGAGGAAGGGAGAGGGAGAGAGAGATAGACACATGGATGAGAGAGAACATGGACTGGCCGCCTCCTGCACGCCCCCCACTGGGGATCGGACCCACAACCCGGGCCTGTGCCCTGACCGGGAATCGAGCCGGCGACCTCTCGGTGCAGGGTCGACGCTCAACCCCTGAGCCGCACCGGCCGGGCCCTAGACATTTTCAATGGCAAATGCGTATCTGATTGAAAATGGTCTCGAAGACACATGTGGGAGACACCTGCTTTGGGGGTTCCTGGAGAGGGCTTCCAACAAAATGTACTTGTAGGTGCCTTCCATGTCCTTGCAACCTGCGAAATCTTTCTAAACCGGCGGCATCCGGTCCACACCGCTCTCCGCAGTTAGGGACCCGGACGCCTGGCCCAGGCTCTCTGACTTCGTCCAGGGTCCAAGTCGCTGGGATTCTTCCTAAATCACACTAGGGATTCACTCGGGGGGCACGGGGGATCCAGAATCTTCTCACCCCTCTTGGGACGTATCACCTGCCCGGCTGACAACCTGGCTGTCCATGCAGGCAGCTGCTGGGACCACCGCGGTCTCTGACCCTGTGGCCCGGGGTGCAGCAGCTCTGTCCCCTGACGGGCCTCAAGCCCCGGTGTGATCAATCTCCCCTGTGCCCCTTGTCTGTGACCCACAGTCTTCCTGGCCGGTTCCTCACTCACCTCCTCAGTTTGGGATTGGCGTTCGAGTGTCATTCCTGGTTTACCCCCCTGCCAGGCTCTCGTCATCCTGCTCTGTCTCCCCGTACGCACGTGGAGGACGCCGTCAGTGTCCGGGCGTGCTTCTGTGTCCCGTGGCCGCTAACACGCGGCTTGGCACGTAGGGACTGTGCAAGAATGGCTGGTCAGAATGCGGTGGTTGCAATGCTCCCCTTGGCGAAAGAGTCCCCGAGATACGATTTCTCGCACCCTAACTTCCAGGGCTCTGTGTCAACGCACAGACGGGTAGACGTCGCCACTGTCTTGTTCATGCACGTTTCACCTGCCCGGTGTACACGGAGTCGTCTCTTGGCGGGGAAGCCGAGCGTCTGAGGGGCTGAGAAACCCCACTGGACCCCGAAAACAGTCATGGAAAAGTGATAAATGTCCCCAATTTTCGTGCAGCCTCTGTCAAGCCCGTAGAGCCCCCCTCTCTGTGTTGGGTGACCACCTGATGGACATCGCTCTCTTGTGTCCTGTGTCGGAGACTCACGCTCTCTGTGAACAGCCGCGTCTGAAATACACCTTGCATCTCAGCACTGCCTTTGAGACGCCTTCCAGCTGCCCCCCTGTGCAAGGAACGCGGGTGCTCGGGGCGCTCGGACCTTTCCGCACCCCGGTGCTCCCCTGAGCCACGCCGATGCTGCGACTTCGGTAGACTGAGGTGAACCCCTTCGTCCCTCCTTTGTTGGCATTTGGGAAAACGCACCCCTGAAGACACCCGGCGCGGGCCTGGCCCCCGTGTCTCCCGCTACGCAGACTGCAGTCATTCCTGGGAAATCCACAACGGTGGGGACTCGAACACACCTCACTGCCTGGCTTCCCCGGACCCTTCCCCGGTCTCCATGGCAAACAGGGCACGTCCGGCAGAAGTCCCTTCTCTCGTCTGCGTAAACTTGGGCGTTGAACCTGGGTCCACAGCGTCATGGAATTGGAGCGTGTGGGCTCTGCCTGTCTGTGGGTACGGGAGTCATTCCCTCGAAAGCCCCGAAATCATCCGTTCACTGCGACGAAGGATCCGTGCTACCAGAGATGTTTAGAATCCTTCTTGCTGTTCGTTTCTCTTGTAAAAATGCAATGGTGGGTCATCGCTGAAATAGTCGATCGTGTTAAAACTGTGTTTGAGTGAGAGACCAGTTTCGAGAACGCAGGTATAATTTTCCCGGTTTCTGTTTTTCTTTGACTTTACCCAGGGCAGAAGGGTTAACCAGCCTGGCTTCTGACTCCTCAGAACCCCCAAAGTGCTCTCCCATCTGGTTGCCCATCAGCCTCAGATTCATTTCCTTGCCCTACATAATCTATGTGTCAGAGAAGAAATACTTAGACTTTGGGGAGTAGGCTCCAACATGTTCAATATCTTTGATGTTTAACATGACCTTGTCTGGGGAACCTTGATGCCCCCCAATCCATGTGGTCAGCTCATCCCTGTTCTTGGACACAAGATGGGAAGTCTTCCCTGCCCATTAGCTGCTCCCGCTTCCCATAGTCCAAATACAGGGCACCTGTGCCTAAGCTTCTATCAACTGTTCCCTGATGGGTCTTCCCCTTATTTGACGCTCGCGAAAATAAGGTTCTCTTATCATTGTTGAGCTATTTTTTCTTTCAACCTGGGGTATTCAGGCTACAGAAATGCGGACAATAGTCATGTCTTACAGCATGAGGTTTATCGATTCATGAGTCACAGTTAAGTCTTTTATCCATTTTGAGTTTATTCTTGTGCATGGGGTATGTGCACGGTCTAGTTTCATTTTTTTTCTTTTTTGCATGTAGCTGTCCAATTCTCCCAACACCATTTATTGAAGAGGCTGTATTTACTCCACTGTATGCTCTTGCCTCCTTTGTCAAATATTAATTGAGCATATTGCCTTGGCTCCATTTCTGGGTTCTCTGTTCTGTTCCACTGGTCTATAGGCCTGTTTTTGTGCCAGTACCAGGCTGTTTTGATGACAATGGCTTTGTCGTATAACCTGATACCCAGTATTGGGATCCCTCCTACTTTGTCCTTCTTTTTTCAAGATTGCTGTGGCTATTCGAGAGCACGAGGTTTAGTCCATCACAACAGCCTAGGATTTCCTTGTGGGAAGCAGACTTGGTGTCTGAGGAAGAGTCATTCTTCCCAGCCAGGCTCAGAGCCTGATCAAGGAGAGTCTCTGGGCATCTAGGCTTTTGCTCACTTTAACCACCTTTTTGTGTGAACTCCAAGCCTTGAGTCTGAGCTCACTGGAAGACTCCAGCCCAGGTACCGGGGCTCCCTCGGACCCCATTCCGTCTAAAGGACATTGGCCCAATTAAAGTCAAATCTGAGCACAACTACTTCTAGGGGTGGAATGGAGAATATGAAGCAGGGACTCCCCAGTGTCCCAGACCATTCATGGCCACCACCCCCCCAAAGGGTCATCTCCTCGGCGGGTAGTTCTGCCTACGGCTGTGGTACACCTGTGCCTTTTCCACCATGAACCTGGTATCTCGTGTCCATCGCTCCGGCTGTGGGAAGCTGAAATTTGGGGCAGAATTTCTCATTTCTTTCCCGCCTCTCATCCCAGAGGCTGGAGGAGAAAGCAGCACCCAGGATGATACCAACACCTGGTGGGTTGATCCCAAATCCAGCTTCTTCCCTGTCCCCGTGGACAGAGATTCTTTCATTCCTCATTGGCGAATATCCTACTTATTGAACTTTCTAAACCCAGACAATCTGTAGCGTCAGAGAACAGTGCAGGGGTGTTCTTTCTAGGGACAGACGCAACAAATAAGAATTGCCTGGTGACGTTCGTTCTCTGAAAGGGACCACCTACGTCCTATACCCTAGGCAGCTGCCGAAAGTGTCGAGTTCTTAAACACCAGTGTTACATTCTTGTCAGGCAAGGGCTGTTTCGTTGACTCCGAGGGCGCCTTGAGCATAGGAATCCCTCGCTGAGTGTCGATGGACGGGCGCCCGAGCCGTGACTGCTCCCCATTCCTGAGACGCTCTGTCATTGGGGAGTCACAGCTGAAGGGGGAACAGAAACAAAAACGGCGTCGAGAGGAAGTTTTTCGTGCAGTTTCTGAACTGCCTGCATTTTGTTCTCAAGGCTTTCTCGATGACACGTGTCTGCGAAGAATAAAGACCCAGGGACGATGCTTTGTTCAGCGGCGTTGATTTTCTCCTGACCTACCTCTGCAGGGGCACGGTGAGCAGAGCACACGACACTGGGAGACGGCCCGGCTCCCCCGGACACAGTGACGTAACACGGTCCCGGATCCCAGAGGCGGGCACACGGTGAGGACAGCCTTGATGGTTCTACTATGCTTTTCCTTTCTCCTTCTGCACCCAAAATCACTCTGTGCACACGTAGGCTCACGTATTGTCTGCTGACACGACCCAGAAGCACTGCATTCAAACGAGAGGTCAGTTCAGTCTCTCAGTGGGATTTATCTTCCCAACAGCTCTGTCCGTGAAGGAGTCAAAAGGCACCGAGCAAGTCCATTCCACATGAAAGACAGGCTGCTCCTGAAATGGAGCACACCACACATGCAACGGTGTGGGTTCCCCGGTTCGACTCTGGGGGCCATGAGGATCTTGCAAGCTGACCATTGGGATTGTGCATGGCTGGCGTGAGTCCGTGGAAAGCTGTGTGGACGTAAGCGATGACATCCCTTTCATTCTTTGGGTTTGATTCCCCTCTTTGTCATAAGAGGCTGCGGCCACTAGCTGAGCTTCTGAGAGAAAACCAAGCTGATGAGGCCACACAGAGGACTCTGTGGTCCCCATGGAGTGGCATTTTCTCTTGTAAGCCATTCAGAAATTCTATGGGGTGGGAATCATCACCCCATTTCACAGATGGGGGTGTGGTTCTGACGCAAGAGCCCCAAATGCCACCCGGTCCTATTGACACGATGCAACTCCAGCGTCCTGCAAAAGTCGCCAAAGCTGATAAGGAGCGTGGGCATATTTCTGTAAAACTGTAACAATGGGCGGGATGTGGCCCCCGGGGTCCTGGTTTGATGACCTCTTTTCTGAAAGATGGTTAAGTCGTACCTTTGTTGGGTGGCTGACCAAGTAGTCAAACACATCCTGAGTACATGTTCGCATTCAATGCACAAGATCCATGGTGTAAGCTTTGGAAGGGGTAGAAAATTCTAGAAAATGATAACCATGCATCCCATAGAGACAATGAGTATGGACGCGTTGGGGTATTTCTCATCTTGGTTTGACCTATTTCTGTGCATGGTTAAGATTTGCCATTAGCCCGGCTGGTGTGGCTCAGTGGTTGAGTGTCGTCCAGTGGACTGGGAGGTCCGGGTTCGATTCCCAGTCAGGACACATGCCCAGGTTGTGGGCTCGATCCCCAGTCCGGGGCAAGCAGGAGGCGGCCAATGAATGTTCTTTCTCATCGATGTTTCTATTTCTCTGTCTTTACCAAAGTGCTGTATACTTTCATGTGTTTTCATGTTCATCATTGGCACCTTTTCATTTCAGTTTGAAGAACTAACTCCCTTCAGCAAAGTCAGATGGGTATTGGGATCAGACTCTTCCTCAACTTTGTCTTTATCTCTTCTCCACGCCTTGGGCTCCGGCAGAGGGAGGGCACGCTGGACTGGAACTGTGAGGAGACTCGGGAGTTGGGGAGCCGGGAGGGCACTGGAGTTTTGTGCTGAATCACTCCCTCACAGGACAGCAACCACTGTACTCAGGAGCCCCTCCCCAGAACCCTCTCTGGGTTCTGTACCCCGCCTCAACCATTGTCCTGCCATTAACTGCTTCATGTGGGGAAGGTTCCCACAGGCCACATGACACCTGCTGCCTGCAGCCAATGACGGCTGAGCCGGAGCACAGGAGCGGGGCCCTTTGCCCCTGGGTGCGTGCTGCAGACTGAATGTCGCTGTCCCCCCAAGACTCGCATGCTGAAACCAACCCCCCAATGGAATGACATGGTGACTGGAAGGTGAGGAGGTCATGAGGGTGGAGCCCTGATGAGGGGGATCCATGTCCTATTAAACCCTGACAGCTCCTTTGCCGCTCCCCACCCCGTGAGGACGCAGCAAGAAGAGGGGCCCCAGCCAACCCCGACTGTGCTGGAAGGGAGAGGGAGAGAAAGAGAGAAACATTGATGAGCGAGAACACTGATTGGCCCCTACTGTACGCCCCCCACTAGGGATGGAGCCCACCACCTGTTCATGTGCCCTGACCGGGAATCGATCCGATGACCTCTGGGTGCAGGGTCGGTGCTCCACCACTGAGCCACACCGGCTGAGCATGACTTACACATTTTAAAACATCTATTTAACTCTTGGTCTCAGAAATCTAATTGTAAGGGATCCTAAGTCCAAAATTCAGATTTGACATGGCCATCGAATTCACAAAATTGAGAAATGAACAGGAATTTAAAAATTCTCATCGCTTCCTTAAAAAAAAAAAAAAAAAAAAGTCTAACGCGTTCCAAAAGATTTCACGCGTCGTCACCTGTCCTGGGTATGAAAAAGCTCACTCGCTGGGTAAGATCGTGGCTGTGTCTTCTGCATATGTGGTACCATGTGGCCATCCCCGGGGAGCAGCAGGCCTCCTGGTCTAGAAAAATAAATGCAGAGGATTAAACTAAATAGAATCGCCGGAGATCAACTTAATTTAAAATACACCATGGGAGGGAGGAACACCGAAATGGTTAGTTCTTAATCTTGAGCGCAGAACACAAAGGAAGGTACATGCGTGGGAGGGAAAAGAAAGCATTCTGACCACTTTAAGAAATGTACATCTGTGGTCTAGTCACCGTCAGATTGACGGTCGGAATCCACGTCCCCCCAACTCCAAGCGGCCCCTTCTACAAACTGCCGCTGTCCCTGAGGTTCACACACTGCGTCTCTATCACTGTGCGCATTCTTATCAAGTCCCCTAACAGAAACCGATTTATCCGAGCAAGGGCTTTGATGAACAATGTTTTTTTACATGAAAGAATCATCTAACTCGTTGACCTCTTTACGGTTTTTTAAAAAGACCTTAATGATTTTTTTTTTTCAATTACAGTCGCCGTATAATACATAGTACATCCGTGGTTAAGGGTCTTTTTTAAGTCACCTGAAAGTATGTTTGTGGTGACAGAAGCATGACTCTTTTTTCCATTTACACAGCAAGCAGACGTGTTTGCCGTGAGGCTGAGTTTGCCTGGCAAGAGTCGACGTGGGCAGTGTGCGTACCCCTTTGTTTTCCGTGGGCGCCCTGGTCGGCTCCTTGTGCGTCGAGCCGGAGGTACTGTGAGGCATGAATTATTCATCCTTTGTTTCTGAGCAGCTCTAATTTGGGGAGACTGTTACAAGGCTGTCAGTATTTCCACCATCTCCCCACTGTCTTCCTTCGTAGGATGGCAGGTACCAGCTCGTCCCGGGCATGGAAAACGCCGCCAACCTCCTGGAATCCACGCTGCTGGGCGGACACGGCCCGATCCCAGACCCCAGCCTGGCTCCGTGGGTGTGGACGGACCTTCCGTCTCCTTCCTGTCTCCTTTGTTTCTTGTGTTGAGACACACAAGGCAGGGCCTTGTCGCCACAGCCTGATTCGAGTCAGGACGGAGACGCGGAGGCCGAGTCCCACGTCATTTCGAGTGGGTTCCACGGCAGGTCGTGGTCGTGTTGGCTCCAACGATGCCCGCACGGTGGCTTCCTGTGGGTGCTGCCTCCCTGGCTGGGCCTCACCTGCCCATCCGGACGCTGATGACCTGTTATACCCGAGGACTGATTCCTCTTTCCAAATCCCTTGCAACAGCATCCTGTCTGTCTGTCTTTTTCTTCTGTCCATTGAGACCACTGGCTCCTCCACGCGAACCCCCCTTATTTCCGAGGTCCCCTTTACGTTCTGTCTCCCCCCTAGGGCGTGTCCCGTGCGTGGTGACACCTTTGCGGAAAGATGGTTTGCGTACACCCGTGGCCCGTAGACACGTGCCGTGTCTGCATTGCTCAGCGCGCGGCCCGGACGTACCCTGACTTCGTCCCTGATGCGCCCCGGTCTGCCGTGGACTCTCGGGCCAGCCTCTCCTACGAAACCACCCGCGGGTTCCGGCGTAATCTCTCCACCTCCAAAGTGTCAGCCCAACCACATCTGCCAAGACCCTTTTGCGGCTTAAGGTGACACACTTCCAGGCTCTGGGGAACGGGAAGTGGACATTTTTGGGGGGGAGGAAGGAGGGAGGCATGGTCCAGTCTACCACAGAGGGAGCTGAAAAGCGATACGGAGTCTGTGTGTGTTCATTGTCCCTGCTTTAGGGACAGAAGCCCAGCCCCCGCGCCAAGGTGATGGTGCGTGCCGGTGGGACCATTGTGATGTAAGCAGGCTCTATGACGTCATGAGGGTGGGGTCCTCATGATGGGATGGGGGCTCTTACCTACAGAGGAGACACCCCAGCTCTCTCCACCCTGTGAGGACACAGTGGGAAGGTGTCTGTCTGCAGGTCCGAAGGGAGCCCTCCACCAACCCAAGGCTACTGTCACCTTGACCTCCTCGCCAGCCCCCAGGGCTGTGAGAACTAAGGACCCCCCTTTAATTAACGCCGTGGTCTGCAGGCTGGGTCAGCACAGCCCGGGCTGAGGGGCCCCCTGGCGGCGGCAGCGTGGCTGGGGTCGGGACCTCCTGCGACTTCCCCAGGTCGAGCAGGTGCGCGTTTGGAAATGCATGGTCGGTAACGGCGTCGCCCGGCTGCACCTGGGGGTCACGGGGTCGGGCTGGACAGACTGGTCCTCAGAAACCGGAGGCTCAAAGTGATGTCAGACTTCAGACAGGCGCCTTCTAGGGAGCAAACGTAAGTGAAAAATGTACATTGTACGGGAGATTGTTCACCTAACAACCAAAGGCCGTCACGGTGAGGGATCGGGCAGCAGGGGTCCAGGCGGGGCCCAGACGGGGTGGCGATGAGGAGACAGGCGATGGGCGTCTGGGAGACAGGACGGGACAGGGACGTCCCCGCAGGAAGACGTTGCTCCGGGTGCAGATACCAGGACCCCGAGGCGCGGACTCCGAACAAGGTGTTTAATCTTCCATCCTGGGGTCCCCGTCCCGTCGTCCTCAGACCTGCTCCCCGTCATCTCTGCAGACAGCTCTTGGGGACCCCAGGGAGCTCAGGCTCCGTGCAGAGGTCACATTGTCCTATTTTAACATCTTGAGGTTTGGGGCCTGAGATGGGCCAGGTGGTCCCTCGGGGAGGGGGTTCCGACTCCCTTTAAGGGGGTTCTGTTTATGATTGTTTTCGACAAGATTAAAACACCGTGTCATTCGAATTCTCGGTCGGGTCTGGCCACGTCAAGGTTTGAATGGATGGACTGAGACGTAGAAAGACCAAAACGATTCTTTTCCACCCTTTCTTCATCTACCAGATGTAAAAAAAAAAAAAGGGACAGTTTTTTAGAATAGTCCTGGGACAATTCTGCCCACATCCAAGAGCTGGGCTGCTGCATTTGGCGCAGAGATTTCGTGTGTGGACGGAGCCCAGCCAGGGCCAAGCCGAGAGCCGGCCTCCGGTCACCCAGCAGTGACCACATCCCTCTCTCCACGTCCCGAAGTTGCCCAAAGGACTTCTCTTTGGGGGACGGCGGGCCCCGCATGTCTTGAAAGACAGCACATTTTTGGAGGTCAGAAAACAGGAGGAGGGGTCTTAGTCTCCCCTTTCCCACTCCGAGGTGGCGCCGGTCTGTCGATGGTGCACGCACGTGATAGATGGAGTTTCCAGCCGAAGACAATCTTTTTCCACAGACAGGGAAAGTCACCGATGATTTAATAAACATCCAGTGAACGCAGGAACATGTTCACTTTCTGAAGGGAGCCGTCAGGGGGATAAAGAACAGGCAGCCGATTGCAGACACCCTCGGAGGATAGACTTAGGGACGGATCCGGGGATGCAGGAGGGCAGACTCACGGGGCCGCAGACAGAACCGAACGCACTGATGTGACCATGTTCTCCCGCTGGAAACACAATGCAGGTCGCACGTCTAATGTAAGATGTCCTAGTCACCACGTTTTCAAGAAGTCGATAAGACCGAGGCCGTTAATTTTTACGGCGTACGTCACCCGATACATCTAAAAGATTATCATGTCGACGTGGAAAGGGGCAGGGAACCATTTTACTTTGAAATGAGGGGTGCGCTCGAGACGTACGTTTTCTGTGGGCGCAGACTCGCCACGTTCCGTGTGATTTGTGGCCTCGTGGGTGGCACGGCCGTCGCGTTGGGCAGTGCAGCCTAGGGTACGTCCGTGCCGGTGCCTTCCGTCCCCCCCTTTTAAGTGTCATTTCGCTGTCAAATCAAAGCCACAGTCAGCCACCTCGGGATGTTGAGGGTGTCATGATCATGCTTCGCCCAATGTTTTATCTTGCTGATTATTATTATTATTATTATGATTAGGAGTGATTCATGTTTATTTTGGTACAAACTTGTGGTGGGCAAGAGCAGGGTCTCTTTTTATCCGTCAGCTCGGTCCTCTGTCCCCAGTGCTTGGGTCCGGGATGAGGACAAATGTCCAAATCGTCTCCTTCCTGGAGGTCTTCGCTTCTCCCTCTCCCCTGCCCACCTTAGCCGCTCCCGGGAGCTCCAGGCGTTGGCAGAAACGAGGCAAACGAAGGAGCCCCCCCAAGACAAGACTGACGCTCCTGGGTTTCCGACATCCAACGGGCTTCGTTCTCTCTCTCCTTCCAAGTACGAGGAGCAGAGTCCCTGACGAAGGGACGTCGCTTGGCAAAAGTGCTCTCAGGGGATGACCCTCCACCGAACATCGCGTCCTGATTTGGAAGCAACACTGTTGTTCTCGTAAACACCCAGTGTGCACGAACCCTTTGCGTGTCGCGGGTTCTCAGACTGGACACGCACATCTTAGACACACCTCTGTCCTACCCTGCCGACTCCTTCAGGTACAAAACACGCATCTTTCTCCATCCCTGAACGCGACCAAATCGCACCCAGAACATGTCTTCATGATGTGTTGTCAACCCTTACCTCATAGCCCCAAACTCCCCTTTCTCCCCCCCACTCCCCTCAGGAATTACCTGCCTGCATTATTTCTTTAAATATGTTTTTATTGATTTTTTTTCTTTAGAGAGAGAAGAATAGAGAGGGAGACAGAGATAGAAACATTGACAAGAGAGAAACATCAATGATCAAACATCATTGATTAGCCGTCTCCCGCACGCCCCCTATTGGGGATCAAGCCCGAAACAGGGGCGTGTGTCCTCCCCGGGAATCAAACCGACGACCTCTGGTGCATGGGTCAATGTTCAACCCCTGAGCCGCACCAGCTGGGCTGCCTACTTTATATTTATGAATGTTCCCATTTTATCCCAACTCTAAAGGTGACCACATGGGTGTTGGACTAATTCAATGTAAACCTTTTATGGCTAAAGAAGGTACTGTTCAAGCATCTAGAAAGTCCCTTCTTTGAAGGCATTTAAATGCAGAAGATCCTATAGAAGATGCATCAATGATGCATGAATGATGAGGGTATGGGGTCCTCCCACCCCGGCGAAGCTCATGGCAATTAATACGCAAGCCGTCACTATGCATCACCCGATAAAGGTGATGATTTGATTCCCCGTAATGAGAAGACTGCCAGGACATACACAGTTGACCCTGGACTTATTCTTCCTGTAGCAAATTGGTGACAAGATCACGTTAATGACTTGAGTCTCACTGGTGGAGAAAGTCGGTCTAAATTAGTGAAAACGGGGCATTTCTAGAAAGTTCATTTACAGAGGGCCTGTGGGCAGAATTCGTGCACCGTGCCGAGGACAATGAACAAAACACGCTCGTTAGTTGTCATCCAATCACGCGTGGGCAAATATAGAGCATTTTCCCCCCCATCCCCAGACCTGGGCTAATTGCGCAACTCGTTCAACGACTCTGAGGGACTTTTGATACAGAGCAGGCATTTATGGACCTAATATCAACCCAGCAACTCGGCTGTCAGGTGGTTGAGTTGCAATGAAATAGCATAAATGGGCAATAGCACTAATGTTTATTTCTCCATCGACATATGCCCCGGGAGCCTATGCCCAGGTGCCAAGAGCTCGGATGGGCCCGTGTTTGGGGCGAGGCATCGTTTTGCTGACGGCACTGAACAAACACGGACCATGTGTCCAGCGTGTCACCAGGGGAAAGTATTTTTCATCTGCCTATGATCAATAAGGAGCTACTGTGGTGGTTTTCAAGTTGGATGGTTGGACTCAATGCTTTTGAGATGCTTCTGGATTTCCAATTGGGAACTTAAAAAGCTAACTTTCAACAGTCGGCGGCCAGGAGGGTTTATGTTCCTACACGCGTGTGTGATTCGGCTGCCGGTGAGATATTTTCAAGCAAATCACGGGGAAGCGATATAATATGATGCATTCCATGCAGCGGGTCGAATACATCAGCTCCGTTTGATCTCTTCAGGTGTATTGAGCAAATGCTTTCTGAATGAACAATGTCCAAAGCGGAGGCTCAGAAACATGTCAGCGTAGGGACAGCGGTCAGGCAGGTGTCGTCCGACGCCCTCATCTAAAAGAGGAGAAATATAAACCGAGAGGCTTCAAGTGACCGGCGGAAAGTCACAGATACACTTGGTGGCCCACGGGAGGGACCCCGTTATTCTGAACGCAAGTCTAGTGTTACCGGAAGCCAAGTTTATTCCTCATCACGAACCCTCAAAGGTTTCCCACTCAGAATTTTGCAAACGCTCCAGGTCACCATGATTCACGTTATTTGAATGTTCAGTAACCAGTCCCCACTTAAAATTGTTTAAAGAGAAGCCACCACAGGCTTTGGTTCTATTTCAAGTCTTAGTGGGAAGTTTATTGATTTTATTTTCCTTCCGGCGATATCAACGGGAAGGGGAGGACTTCAAACCACCACGTGGCCAAGTGATACCACTTTCTTCGGAGGATCTTAAAGGATTTAGAGTTGTGGTCGGAACAATCCAAATACATGGGCTTTATTCTTCAGGTGACGCCTAGGCACCTGACGCTGTTCCTGGTATGGACACGGGACGCAGCGTCTCGATGGCTCTCCATGGAGACCGGGCTCTGCTCTGCTGCGGGTCCACCTGGATGCCCACCTGGGACTCACGAAGAGAAAGGTACGGGCTTTCAACAGTCCGTTGTTACAGGAACTGCTGGACGTTGATTCTACGCCTTTTATTGGCTCCAGCGAAGAAGAAGGGCAAGAGTTTGTTTCTTCGGGAAGATGCTTATGTCCTGCTGAAGTGTTCATTCCAACACTGAGATTTTAGGCAGGGGATCATCACAGCTTGTAAAGCCACCTCACGTGCGTTCTCAGGTCGGTTCCTCAACTCTCTGGACATCGTCCTGAGTTTACAGATGGGCAAAGTGAGGGTCAAGAAGCTGAGGGGATTGGCCAGAGAACAGAATGCATAACCCATAGACACAAACCGCAGTGTGTGGATGGCTGGGGAGGGAACGGGGCGGAGGTAATGGCAACACCTGTAAACCCACCCAGCTACACCTATAAACCCCACAACTACACCTGTAACCCACACAGCTACACCTGTAACCCACAGAGCTACACCTGTAAACCCACACGGCTATACCTGTAACCCACAGAGCTACACCTGTAACCCACACAGCTACCTGTAAACCCCACAGCTACACCTGTAACCCACACGGCTACACCTGTAACCCACACGGCTACACCTATAAACCACACGGCTACACCTATAAACCCACACAGCTACACCTGGAACCCACACAGCTGCACCTGTGCACCCACACAGCTACACCTGAATGCCCACACAGCTACAGCCACAAAACACATAGCTACACCTGTACACCCATATGGTTACATTGTAACTCACACAGCTACACCTGGAACCCACACGGCTACACCTGTAAACCCCACAGCTACACCTGTAACCCCACAGCTATACCTGTAACCCCATGGCTACACCTGGAACCCACACGGCTACACCTGCGAATCATACAGCTACAGCTATAAACCTACACAGCTACACCTGTAACCCACACAGCTGCACCCGTGCACCCACACAGCTACAGCCACAAACCACATAGCTACACCTGTACACCCATATGGTTACATTGTAACTCACACAGCTACACCTGGAACCCACACAGCTAGTTGACGTCTGAGCCAGGGCCCTCATTCAAGCCAATGACGCCTTGTCTTCTGCTCTCACACAGCTACTGCTCCTGATGGTTTGTTTATGTTTGTTCTGCTTTCTACCCCTATATTCCCAGTGTTTAAGACACAGACCTGTTGAGGGGCTCCGTCTGTCTTTCCAGCAGTGAGTGAAATGCCAAGGGCAAGGTTTAATAAATGCTGGGTGATCAGCTGGGTGATTGGACACAGAAGGGATAGAGGAGTGGAGGGATACATGGATGGATGAGAATAAAAATAACAAGGAGTGTGTCTGAGAGACAGAGATACTGGTAGAGATAGAGTTAAATAGATATATGATAGATAATAGATAGATAGATAGATAGATGATAGATAGATGATATATAGAAAGATAGACGATAGACATATAGATAGATGATAGATAGATACATGATAGATAGATGATAGATAGATAGATGATAGACAGACAGACAATAGATAGACATATAGATAGATGATAGATAGATAATAGATAGATAGATGATAGACAGACAGACGATAGATAGACATAGATGATAGATAGATAGATAGATAGATGATAAACAGACAGATAGCTAGATAGACAGATGATAGACAGACGATTGATAGACATATAGATAGATGATAGATAGATGATAGATAGATAGATAGATAGATAGATGATAGATAGACAGCAAATAGATGATAGATGATAGACAGACGATAGATAGACATATAGATAGATGATAGATAGATAGATAGATAGATGATAGATAAATGATAGATAGATGATAGATAGATAGATAAATAGATAGATGATAGATAGATATAGATGATAGATAGATGATAGATAGATAGATAGACAGATAGATGATAGATAGATAGATAGATGATAGATAGATAAATAGATAGATGATAGATAGATATAGATGATAGATAGATGATAGATAGATAGATAGATATAGATGATAGATGATAGATAGATAGATGATAGATAGATAGATAGATAGATGATAGATAGATAGATAGATAGATAGATAGATAGATAGACAGATAGATGACAGAGAAAACAAGAGAGAAGACAGAAGGACTGACAGAGAGCCCTGAAGATGAACTCAAGGGCTACCTGTCAGTGAAAACAAGGATAACCATCGTAACTCCCGAGTCACAACGCAGACCAGGGTAAATTAGAGAAGACGAACACACCATGTCTGATGCCATGGAGTCTAGTAACCCAGTCCCTCTGTGCAGCAGTCACTCCCGCCTGCCCCTTGCCCCAGAGCGGACCCAGCACCTTCGACTCCGACGGCGGGGACCTGGGCGGGCCGGTCCGCCCTCATCGCCATGACTCCTAAGGACACACATACATATTCTTCCTAAGTCACACGAACAACAAACGATCTGCTTCCATTACACATATTTTCCCCAGACCACATAGCCCCTGAAAGAAACAACGGGCATGTTCCCCGGAACGGTGACCTTGCAGAGGCGGATCTAGTGCCCGGCCAACCCTACGGTCCAGGCTTCCAGCAGCATCTTCCCCCCCGCGACCCCGCTGTCGCTCAGGGCCGCGCCCCTTCCCTGGAGCTGAGGTCCGGGACACAAGGCATTTTCTGTCCGGATGTGGGCAGCCTGGGAGGTTGGCCCGCGGTTTCAACCTACGCAGAAATGAAGAAGACACTGCGGGTTTCCGCTGCCTTGGATCAACCTGTCAGTGAAAAAGCTTTTTTTGTTGTTGTTGTTACAAATGTTTCGCCTTTTTCTCCCCAGACACCCTGCTCCCGACCCCCACCTCCAGCACTGTTGTCTGCGTCCCTTGGTTACACGTACACGCGTGTAAGTTCTGTGGTTCATCTCGTCCATCCCCCGCCCCCCTCCTCCGACCTGTCGGTCCGAACCATACTCCTTTCTATGTCTCTGGGTCTGTTTTCTCCATCAGCTTATTTTGCTCATTACATCCCACAAATAAGTGAGATCACGTGGTATTTGCCTTTCTCTGGTTGGCTTATTTCATTGAGCATACATTAATTAATAAAAAAAAGAAAAATAATAATAAATAGATGAAGGCATCTCTGTATCCTTTCCTACCGCGTGGCTTCTTTGTGATGTGTGTGTGCTGAGGGCTTTGATTCTTAAATACAGCTGCGCATTCAAATCGCGGGGGGATTTAAAGAGAAAATTCTCCCTGGGTCCACCCCTCGGAGGTTCCGACGTAGTCGTGGATGGATCCGGGCATTCATGTGTTCTAACCCGTTCTGCAAATGATGCTAATGTGTAGACAGAGGCAACGCCGCTGGCTTGGAACAATGCCCTCACCTGTTTTGCAAGAAACGTGAAATAAAAACCGAAAGGATTCACCGTGAAAAAAAGAGAAAAGCATTCAAAACCGAAAAGGTCCCTTGAGGCTCCACTCAACCTCGAGTCGAGTGAGCCTGTTCTTCGGAAAAGAAAGAGAAAACGGTTTGCACGTTCCCGGTGTTGCTACGCAAGGTGGCTCGTCCGGGAGCTCAGAAGGCAGGCGGTTCTGGGGTGCAGCAGGGTTCCCGAGACTCTGCAAAGAGGCAGCCCCCTCCTGTCCTGCTGCAGATGGTGCCCTGCTCCTGGTCCCTCCCTGCGTGTCCTCGGACCATCTCGCCCCCTCTAGGTGTCATCCCTGAACTTAATCTGAGAGTCCCTGTGCATACATAGAAAAGGATTCTTTCTCGCAAAAGTGCCGCCCATGCTACCTAAGGGCTCTGCTCTCTGTCCACCCCGGTCTGCCCCCCACCTGGACGCCCCACGCACGGGCCGCCACAGCCCAGCCTGCCCAGGTCCCGGCGAGGATGTTCCTTTCCACCCCTGATGTCTGCAGGGGGCGCTGTTGTTTCCCACGAAGGCTTTGGCGGAGGAGCCGTGTGGGTTTGCAGAATGAGGGGTCTCCACTCAGTAACGTCAAACAGGGCCGGGTACCCATGAGCTCCCAGAAGAGGAAGGCAGACTCGTCCCAGGCAAAGGGACCTGGAAGGACCTTGCTCAGAGTCCGTCCAGCTCGATGGATGGCCGATGCGAAGATTGATGGAAAATTGGTGCATGAGCCCTGGCCGGTCTGGCTCAGCGGTTAAAGCGTCGGCCCATGAACCAATGAGCTGTGGGTTCGACTCTGGCCAAGGACACGTACCTCGGTTTCGGTCCATCCCCAGCCCTGGTCGGGTCTTGCACGAGGCAGCCAGTCCATGTGTCTCTCTCACATCTCTGTTTCTCTCTCTCTCTCCCTCCTACTCTGTCTGATGATAAACGGGAAAATATCCCGTTGGGGTGAGGATTAAAAAATAAATAAATAGCCCTGGCCAGTTTGGCTCAGCTGTTAGAGCATTGACCCGTGGACCAGAGGGTCCCGGGTTCGGTTCTTGCTAAGGGCACGTACGTCGGTTGCACTTCATCCCCAACCTCAGTTGGGGTCATGTGGGTGACAGCCAGTCAATGCGTCTCTCTCACATCGATGTTTCTCTCTCTCTCTCCCCCTCCCGCTCTATCTGAAGATCAATGCACAAATGTCCTCGGGTGAGGATAAACAAATAAATGAAAGAAATCAAAGGGGTGCATGACTCAGAGCACACCTCCAGGCCTCTCCCGCCGGCCACAAACTGCACGGACCCCAGGACTCAGCCGTCATTTCCGTGGCTATCACAGCTGCCTTGTGACTGTGACTTGACGAGCCAGGTGCTGGCCGCGCTCTGACTGTCCGGGGGCTGGATTCTGATTTCACGTGACGTCGGCTCCGTCGGAAGGGCCCGTTCTTCCGGGAAGGAGGTTGTGAGGTCAGCTGCTCCGGCCGGAGGAGAGCGCATCCCTGGTGCCCGTCCACGTCCTATAGTCTCCCCAGCGGAGTGGGGCTCCCTGGTGGAGGAAGTGTCTGTCCTTCACTCTGCCCGCACGTCACGGACACCGCAGGTGCGGCCCGTCCTGAGTGTCCCCAAGCAGCCTCCGCACTCTCTCCAGGACTGTCTTCCCGCGGAGGTCTGGTGGGGTCCATTAGGGCCGAATCCCGTTCCTCCCAAACTCACAAGCTGACCCCCGAACCCAAGCACCTTATTTGGACATGTGGCTTTTTTTTTTTTGCTTTTTTTTTTTATCCTCACCCGAGGACATTTTTTCCATTTTTTGCACAGACAGAGTGGGAGGGAGAAAGAGGAACAGAGAGAGAGGGAAACATCGATGTGAAAGGGACACATCGAGTGGCTGCCACCCGCACGACCAACCAGGGCCGGGGACAAACTGCAACCGAGGTACATGCCCTTAGCGGGAACCGAACCCTGGTCTCTCCGGACCGCAGGCGGACGCTCTAACCGCTGAGCCAAACCGGCCAGGGCGGACATGTGGCTTTTAACGAGGTGATTAAGGTAAAATGGGTCACTAGGGTGGCCCTGACCCAATAGGCTGGGGTCCTCATAGCAAGAGGAGATGAGCCCAGCTGGTGTGGCTCAGTGGTTGAGCGTCGACCCTGCACCAAGAGGTCGCCGGTTCGATTCCCGGTCAGGGCACATGCCCAGGTTGCGGGCCCATCCCCAGTGGGGGGCGTGCAGGAGGCCACCAGTCCATGTTCTCTCTCATCCATGTTTCCATCTCTCCTTCTCACTTCCTCTCTCTCTAAAAAAAATCAATTAAAACAAAGGGTGAGATGAGGACACAGACACAGGGAGGGACAACCACGTGAGGACACGGAGCAGACGGTCATCCAAACGTCGAGGAGAGAGGCCTCCGGAGGCACCAGCCTGCCTGGGGACACCTGGACCCCAGACCCCAGCCTCCAGGACGGGGAGAGAACACATGTCTGTTGCTGAGACATGCAAGTCCTTAATGTTACCCCAAATCGTCCCCGCTCCCCCGACAGGCTGGGACACGGAGTAAAATGCACTTACCGCTGAGCCAAACTTGCCAGGGCCGGAGTAAAATGCACTTAAACGGAGACTTTTTTCCAGGCCAAGTCTTTGCGCAGCCTGGCGCTGACCCCGCGAGGAACAGGTATGATGAGCCGTGTGCTCCCAACGTGTTCACTGTGCTTTCCGTCCAGTTCCTGGCAGAGCCGTTGTCCTCACGCTGTCCTGTCGGCCACCCCGTCCGGCCGCAGGGAGCTGGAACCAGGAGAAGCGTCCACTGACCGCTGAGTATCCTCTGGGTGTCCGCTTCCCTTTTCTGGGTGGAATGAACGGACTTCATCAGCCAGGAACAGTGTTCTGTAAGGAATCGGTTCCGCCTCTCTGGCAGGACGCGTTTTCTCCCCTATGTGGAAAGAAGAAAGGGAAAAATGCGCCTGTTCGTTGGAAAGTGCAAACACAGTGCCTCCCCGTTTTGGTGCTTTGGAATCCCCTGGGCTTGCACAAATGTTCCTCGATCCCCAAAATTCTGTGAAAGACGGCAGGGTATGCTCTCACAGAGAGGGAGATAGAGAAATGAGCAAAGCAATTTGAGGCAGCTTACAGCGCTGACTAGAAGTATTACTTTGGAGACAATTCCTGCTGTGTAGACAGAATACCTCACCCAGTACACACAGAATACCTCAAGTACACACAACACCCAGTCCAGCACACACAAAACCTCATCTAGTACATGCAACACCTCGTCTAGTTCACACAACACCTCATCCAGCACACACAACACCTCATCCAGTACATACAACACCTCATCTAGTACACACAACACCTTGTCTAGTACACACAACACCTCGTCCAGTACATAGAAAGCCTCGTCTAGTACACACAACACCTCATCTAGTACACGCAACACCTTGTCTAGTACACACAACACCTCATCCAGCACACACAACACCTTGTCTAGTACATACAACACCTCATCCAGTACATACAACACCTCATCTAGTACACGCAACACCTTGTCTAGTACACACAACACCTCGTCCAGTACATAGAAAGCCTCGTCTAGTACACACAACTCCTCATCCAGCACACACAACACCTCATCCAGTACATACAACATCTCATCTAGTACACGCAACACCTTGTCTAGTACACACAACACCTCGTCCAGTACATAGAAAGCCTCGTCTAGTACACACAACACCTCATCCAGCACACACAACACCTCATCCAGTACATACAACACCTCATCTAGTACACGCAACACCTTGTCTAGTACACACAACACCTCGTCCAGTACATAGAAAGCCTCGTCTAGTACACACAACACCTCATCCAGCACACACAACACCTCGTCTAGTACATACAACACCTCGTCCAGCACACATAACACCTCATCCAGTACACACAACACCTTGTCCAGCACACACAACACCTCATCCAGCACACATAACACCTTGTCTAGTACATACAACACCTCGTCCAGCACACACAACACCTCGCCCAACACACACAACACCTTGTCTAGCACACACAACACCTTGTCTAGCACACACAACACCTCGTCCAGCACACACAACACCTTGTCTAGTACGTACAACACCTAGTCTAGTACACACAACACCTCACCCAACACACACAACACCTCATCCAGTACACACACCACCTCATCCAGTACACACAACACCTTGTTCAGCACACATAACACCTCGTCCAGCACACACAACACCTCGTCCAGCACACACAACACCTTGTCCAGTACACACAGCACATCATCTAGTACACACAACACCTCATCTAGTACACAGAATACCTCATGCAATACACAGATCACCTCGTCTCAAAGTCAGGTGAGCACCCAGAGCTCGATGTCTTTGTTGAGAGGAAACACCGGACACCCTTTTCCTCTCAGGATTCCAGAGAGAGTGAGGTACGCCAGTGTACCCCAGTAACATGGCCATGCCTGTGCTCCAGGTGGGCATGAGCCATCGTATAAAGGTCTGACCACTGTGCACACCTGAAATTAATGGAAAATAAAATGTTCGATGTCAACAGTAACTGCAAAAGAAATTTAAGGTCAGAAACAAAGAGTCTGAAAGAGCAACTTCTTAGGAAGCAGTCGGTGTCGCTCACCTTTATGGTTTGCCTTGACCCCGGAAGGGCTGGACCGTTGTCCCTGGGCTTCCGCTGGGTCTGATCACACACCTCGGACCAGCTAAGAGGAAGCGACTGCCCAGACCTTCCCCCAGCAGACGGAGCCGATACCCCTGCTGCTCTGGTCCAGAAACAACCACACGCCCCATCCACATCCAAATCCTTCCGTCTGCGCCCCCACCCGGATTCACCAACACACTTGGAACCTCAGAAACGTCTCTCTGGGTCGGAGCATTGCATCTACTCACAAGTAACGTAGTTAAGAAGTGCAACGTGTCCGCGACTCAGACAGCCCCAGGGACGGCAAGCCCAGCGCGGGGCACACAGTGAGTGGCATTGCCGTAACCGTGCCCGGGGCCCGAGGGCGCTGGGCGAGTCCCAGGTTGTTGGGAACAAAAACAGATCCGTGATACCTCTGACAAGTGCAGCGAGCTATCAGGACGGCTGGAAGTTCCGGCTGGGAGGGGCCCATCGTCCTGATGGAAATGCATGCAGGTCGTGAAATCAGAAGCCTGCAAAATGTTGCCTTTCTCAGCTTATTCAATGTGGGAATAATCCTTAGGGGTTCAGGGGGGTTACAGCAAGCCCACCGTGCTGGTCTTGGCCCCTCAGAAAACCCAGAGAGTGGAGGACAGTCGCTGAGGATTTCAGAAACGTGCTTTTGGCTGAGACGGGTCTGTGGTCCCCTCGGATGGCAGCCCTCTGATCGGTCCCTGTCCCGTAGATGCCTCGGGTCGACCAACGGTTGAGGCCTCTTCGAATGAGCCCACAAACACCCATGGTGTCCCCACAGCCCATCTCATGCCGCCGACGTTGAGGAGGGTTCTCCACAAGCTCCTGAAAGAATTGCAAGGAGGAGTCCTGGCTGTTGACCTCCCCGGCTTCGGTCCTGAGCTGAGACAGAGCCTCCAGCATCAGCTTGGACACGGGAGCCTGGTTCTAATGGGTACGGCTGGAATATACCCTTTTCGGGTCGAGATGACTATGGGAACAGCACTCCTTTTTTAAAGAAAAAATGTTTTTATTAATTTGAGAGAGAGAGGAAGGGAGAGAGAGAAACATCCATATGAGAGAAGCACATCGATTGGCCGCCTCCTGCACGCCCCCTACTGGGGATCGAGCCTGCAACCGGGCATGTGCCCTGACCGGGAATCGAACCGGGACCTCTCAGTCTATGAACGATGCTCCATCCACTGAGCCACACTGGCCAGGGTGGGAACAGCACCATGTCATTCCCTCAAGGCACCGGATTTGTGAATTGCAGATAAAAAAGCTAGGAAGAGCCTTTTACCCTGCAGGCAACTTGGAAGGCTCAGCTCTGGTCCTCGAGTCCCCGACGATGGACAAACCACGTCCTGCACCTGCAAACTGGCAGAACCCCAGGGCATCACAGTGGCACGCGCCAGACACCCCCTTTTCTTCAGTTCACTGCCTCCATGAGGTCACCTTGGCAGACATGGAGTTTCCTGGGGCCTCAGACAGCTTCTTGCGCAAACGCCCTTATTCAGCCTTGGCTGTTCCCAAGAATCCGCGCTCCCTGGGGCTGGCACTGGGGTGTCTCCTGTCCTGTCTGTCCGTAGAAGGGGCTCCAACCAAACAGGGTCATGTCCACATTTCACAGCTTCTGAGGTCTGGCTCAGCGCTGACGTCTCTCGGCGTCTTCCTTTGGAGACTCAATCGGCCAAAACGCGGCTCTTTGAACGTGCGGGTTAGGAACCCCAGGTCCCATTTCTGTGGACAGCTCATCTGAGTGCACGGGCGACGGCATTCGATCGGCCGTGGGAACAAAAACGGCTCGTGCGTTTTCTCGACACAGAGACAGAAATACCGCCGTGGTCTCCCCTGACAATGATGTTTATATTTATAATGGAAAAATTAATCTGTCTTTACCCCGGGGAATTAGGAGAAGCTTCTCTACTTGAAATACTAATAAAAAAAAAAAGTGCTCAGAGTAATTACCAATAGGCAAGGGGACGATCAATCTTGGTGAACTTCAGTTATGGAGATTCAAGATCTTTAATTAATCCGCCGATATTAGGCAATAATAATTTCATTTAATTCGCTCCTCGAAGGCTGGAACTCTCAGGACGACGGATCCCTGATCCGTAAACACTCTCACTCGGTGTATTTTTCCGACTGTATTCTCAACATGACTCAGCACTTCCTATTGTGTACGTGGTCTCACTGATTTTGTTTTGACCCCTGTATTTTTTTTGTTGGTGGTTAGAAAACTGGGTTTTAACTTTTTTTTTTTTTTTTTTTAATCCTCACCTAAAGACATTTTTGCATTTATTCTCAGACAGAATGGGAGGGAGACTAGGAGGAAGAGAGAGAGAGAGAGAAACATCGACGTGAAAGGGACACATCGAGTGGCTGCCACCCACACGACCCCAACCGGGGCCGGGGACACACTGCAACTGAGGTACGTGCCCTTAGCGGGAACTGAACCCGGGACTCTCTGGTCCGCGGGCTGACGCTCTAACCGCTGAGCCAAACTAGCCAGGGCTTAACCTTTTAATTTACCCAATTTCATACCTGAATTTTGGGGTCAGCAGAGGAGATCTAACTGTTTTTTAACAAGTATTCTTTCCTAGAAAGGACATGGATGGCTTCCCTAGGTTGTGTCTCTCAACACTAAGTAAATGTCAAGGTGATAAAAACGGCCAGTCTGGTTGTCAGAGTCGCATCCGATGATCACTGTGTGGATTCTTTCAGAAAAACGAATGATCCTGTTTCCCCAAATAATCGACCTTATGATATGTGCATATCAATGTTTCAGTCACTGCAGATGTGTTAATGACTTAAATGTTTCCTCTTATAAAATATATACATTTTTTAAATTGATTTTAAAGAGAGGGGAAGGGAGAAGGAGAGAGATAGAAACATGGATGAGAGAGAACATCGACGGGCCGCCTCCTGCACGCCCCCCACTGGGGATCGGGCCCACAACCTGGGCATGTGCCCTGACCGGGAATCGAACCTGCAACCTCTTGGTGGAGGGTTGATGCTCAACCACTGAGCCTCACCGGCTGGGCTTTTATAAAATACCTTTAAATGTATTTTCCATAGGTTTTCCCAGGGCCGTGACTAACTATAGCTTTTCCTGACTCTAACAGTCAGTTTATTCTACCTCAGGGTGGGTCTATTTGGGTCGGAACTGACTTATCCACGGTTCACTGCATTTTGTATCAGACTTTAGTACCCCTTTGAGCACATCAAACTCTCCAGGGATGGACTTGTGCACATGTTTTACAAACGAAACGTGTGTTTTTCTGAAA
Source organism: Molossus molossus (assembly GCF_014108415.1). NCBI lineage: Eukaryota > Metazoa > Chordata > Mammalia > Chiroptera > Molossidae > Molossus > Molossus molossus. Next base: position 145,927,277 of record NW_023425355.1, read on the forward strand.
TACTGTGTGCTGGCCCGGTCCCCAGAGCCTTTTTTATTGGGGTGATCTGCCTGATCACCGGGACTGAGGTCACTGTTCCACCTGGCTTGGGTGTCTTTTTCTCATGACCGAGAACAGAGATAAGACAAAACTAATGCGCTGTTGCCTGGACCAGCAGAAGCCATCTGTGTTCGGTTAGTGTTCTCTGGACTGGCCAGGTCTTGCATTTCTGGGTGGTTTTCGATAGGCACTGACCTCCCTGGGCTCAGTCCACATGTGGAAAGCCTAGAGCAATTCCGACAAGAGGTGCAGTTTCCCTTGTCTTGAAGGAGAGGTCAGCGTCAGCTACGAACAGACAATCAAACTTGAAGCGGCACTGAATGACGAGAAATCGGAGTCGTTGGTGATAGAGTGAGTGATCCTTAGTCATAAACGCACGCGCTTGAGTATTGTGCACAGGGGTGTTTTAAGTGGGGGGTTATGTCAGCAAGATCGATAGCAAGCTTTCCACGTCTTGTTTTCTTCATCACGCCAGATGGCCTTGCTGATCCTTTGCCTGGAAATTCAATGGTCTTTTCTTGCATGAGAAAAACACACAATGGTGTTCCAGGCTTCTTAGGACAAATGGATAAAAAAGTTGTGGTACATGTATACAATGGAGTACTATGCAGCTGTAAGAAAGAAAGATCTCTTATTCTTTGAGACGACATGGAGGGACCTGGAAAGTATCATCCTAAGCAAAACAAGCCAAACAGAGACAGACAAGTATCATATGATCTCACTTATTTGTGGAATATAATGAACATAACAGTCTGAGGAATGGGGTAGACCCAGAGACGTGGAAGTGGGGTACACACTGACAACCCCCAAAAGAGGGGGTGGTGGGGGAGAGATAAACCCCAGAACTTATATGCATGTGTGCATGAACAATGGACATGAACAACAAAGCTGGGGACAGGGCAGGGAGGGAGGGGGGGGGGAATCAGTGGGGGGAAAAGAAGAAACATCTGTAACAAAAATAAATTCATTAATTAATAAAAAAGAAAGAAAGAAAGAAAAGAAAAACACACAATAAATTGATAGGAGGTCCTTACAGTTGGTGTTTGAAGAAGAGGTATTAGAAGAACCGGGTATGGGTGGACGAAAGTGTAAACACTACAGAGCGATGTCATCTTGTATAACTTACAGGGCCGGGGAGAGACGTGGATGCCTGATCGATTTCCTCGTATATTTGCCTGTAATTTTATGAATGAGGATTGTTTCATGTGAAGGGCACATCCCGGGGTGAGCCGCTGCAGAAAGGTCGTGCCTCTTGCTTCTGGGGGGGAAGCCAGGTCAAAGGAAAACCGTGCTGTCAGGCATAATTGCGTTGTTGTGGACCACGCCCGCAAACCCGAGGTTCTGCTACAAATAAGAACGCTTCAGATCCTTCCCTTCTGCACACGGGCGTGTTGAGCTGTCTAGAACCACAGTGTGCAGAGGAGGCCTAACTCTGCAATGAAGGTCACGGTTGAAAGTGTGGTTGAGCCTCAAGACTCTTTGTAGAAGGACCACGGAGCTGTGTATAATGGCCACAAAGAGACAACTCCTGCTCCTCCTGTCTCCACCCCGAAAGTAAGAGTCTAAGGTCTGCGAGATCGGGGTCCAGATGGCGGAGCTGAGCAGAACAGAGAACATGACCTCCAAAGACCAGAAACAGGATGGTTTTATTTCTGGATGGGACAACTGGTCTACCCACAACCCGGTTCTCAGAGGCACCCAAGTAAAGTTAAGTATCTGAATGGGGTACAACCCAGGAGATGCCATCCTGGTTTGACCGTCTCTGGGTGCTCAACTCTGTGTTCTCCTTGAGAAAACAAGGCAAGGAGTCGAACCTCACCCTGGTGAAGGGCACGGATCTTAGACAACAGAAGTCAACTCAGTAGACCCTGGGACATGGCCGATCACCGAGCGTGTTCACGTAATTCAGCAGAGTGTCGGATGGAGACATTGTACACGGCCCGGTTTAGGGGAAAGGGGACGGGTGGGGAGGCTGGGAAGGTGGATTCAGACTTCCAGGCAACTGTGTATCAGGGTGCCAGTGCCTTCCTGTGGGCAGGAACTAACGGCGAATAGTGTGAAGATACTTTTCATGGCTGGAACCACGAATCCCCCGCCATGACCACGAAGCGATCGCCTGAAAAACGATTCTTCTCCACGCTCCCCTTCACCTTGACGTCTCAGTGTGCTGCTTACTTCCAAATCCTTCAAACTAGAGCTCTGTAGGGTCAACCTCATACCACAGAACCACGCATCAACAATCAGGACGCATAAACATGGAAGATTTGCCCTGTCTGCCTGGTGAGCACCGCTATCCTGTGCTCAGCACAGCGAGGTGTAGCTGCAAAGGCAGACGGGCATGAGCCCATCCCTGCCAGCTTGGAGGGCAAGAGAAATCAACCAGGGCCCAAAGCTGCTCATGAGAACACCCCTGGTGAGATCCTTATGGCCAGAGCTCAGGACAGGAGGAAGCCTTGAGCCCTGGCCCTCCTGCCGATACTTTCCATAGCATGCCTGGGTGTTGCGTTGAACCTCAAAGTTGAGTAGCATCAAGATGCACAGAATGGAAATACGGGGGCTGTTCTGTACGGTTGAACATTAGCAGGGATGCAGGGAAGAACTGCTTATGTTGTGAGAACATAAGACGGCCTCAGTTCAACAGGAAGGAGTGTTGACTGAGAAGCAAAAGGTGCCCTGGCCAGTTTGGCTCAGCAGTTAGAGCGTCGGCCCGCAGACCAGCGAGTCCCGGGTTCGGTTCCCGCTAAGGGCACGGACCTCGGTTGCAGTTTGTCCCCGGCCCATGTTGGGGTCCTGTGGGTGGCGACCACTCGATGTCTCTCTCCCATCGATGTTTCTCTCTCTCTCCTCCTCCCTCTCTCCCTCCCGCTCTGTCTGAAGATAAATGCAAAAAATATATCCTCAGGTGAGGATAAAAAATTTTTTTAAAGAGATAAGTAAAAGTCACCGTGTGAGCACACATGTGTCAGCAAGATTGCATGACCTCAAATGACCTTTGACCGCAGTCATTCTTTGGGTGAAGAAATCGGAAGGAAGGGGGCCAAGACAGACAGCAGCTGAGAATTCTGCTCATCTAGTGCGTGAGAGGGACGAGAATAAGGAGATGCTATTGAACGTGTAACTTTTAAATCGCGTATTAACTCGAGTGCAGCCGTGCTACCTGGTACTAATGAGGACAGACGTCCTGTGGCCCTTGAACTCTGTGGGTCTCACTAACAGGCTCACTTAGACTCATTAGTTTCGGGGCCCTGTGCTCGTGGAAATGTCGTTGTAAAGAGAACAACGCATTCACGTGGGGTAAAGAGAGACCAGACGACCCTCACGGAGTCCAGCGGGCTCCGCTTCAGGGGACAGTCCAGCAACAATTTGGGTGGAAAAAGTGATTTCGTGAACCTTGCCTGTCCAGCCCTGGTTGAGCGACACAGCCACCTGGTGCCTGTCTGAAGGCCAAGAGAAGGGACTAGATCCTCCTGGCTGGGCGGGGCCCACAGTCCGCCAGAGCAAACGCCGGGCTTTGCTACCGCCACGCCTCTGTCGCGGACACTCCGGAAGGCTCAGGGGGCCGTGTGCAGGCTGGGGTGACCATGTGCAGGCTGGAGTGGCCATCCCCAGTCTGGGGTGGCCGTCCCCAGGCTGAGGTGGCCGTGTGCAGGCTGAGGGGACCATGTCCAAACTGGGGTGGCTGTGTCCAGGAGAAGGTGGCTGTCCCCAGGCTGAGGTGACCATGTCCAGGCTGAGGTGGCCGTCTCCAGGCTCAGGTGACCATGTCCAGGCTGAGGGGACCATGTCCAAACTGGGGTGGCTGTGTCCAGGCTTGGATGGCTGTGTGCAGGCCCAGGTGGCTGGGTGCTGGCTGAGGTGACCATGTCCAGGCTGAGGTGGCTGTCCCCAGGCCGACATGACCGTGTCCAGGCTCAGGTGGCTGTGTCCAGGCTGAGGTGACCATGTCCAGGCTGGAGTGGCCGTCCCCAGGCTCAGGTGGCCATGTCCAGGCTGGAGTGGCCGTGTCCAGGCTGGAGTGGCCGTGTCCAGGCTGGGGTGGCCATGTCCAGGCTCAAGTGGCTGTCCCCAGGCTCAGGTGGCCGCCTCCACCTGCCCAGAGTGTGTCTACATTGCTGACCCTTGGGTGTCCGTGGTGCTTTCCTGGGTGACCGTCCTGCACACCGCGGGGTGGTGAGCGGTGACCCTGCTCTCTTCTCCAGAGAAACCAGGAGCAACCTTCCCAGTCGGGATGCTGAGAACTGTACCCCGATGTTGCTGGCAGTGCCGGCAGGACCCAGCCGCCCCTGGCGTCCTGAGCAGCGACGCAGAGCGACACACCTGGCCGAGGCGGGGGGACAGTGAAAGGGCAGAGGCCTGCTCCTCGGTGCTGGTGGGAGGCGGTACACACGCCCCACCCCAAGGCCGTAGGAGCCCAGGGACCCTGTGCACAAAGTCTGGGCACTGAGCCTTCTCCTGGTGGCCGCGCTTCTGCAGAAAAGCCGCCCGCCACCAGGGCGGTGGACAGGACAGGGCAGAGGAGGCAGGGCCTGGAGGACCCCTCGGTTCCCTTACACCGAGGGGCCGTGCGGACAGTCGGAAATGATGCGGAGACTCCAGAGGACACTGCGCTCCCACTGGGTCCTGGGCTGTGCTGCGGGGGACAGTTTTGCCCTGGGGGGGTCTGGGTCTCAGCCGCATGACGCAGCCGCCCGGGAATGTCCTCCATAGCCGGCCAGAGCCTGCAGCCCGCCGGCCCCTCCCCCACCGCCTCCGCTCACCCAGGGCCCGCCCCGTGGCGTCCGGCTGTGGGAAAGTCCCGTGAATGAGCTCATTGAAGGGCGCTCATCACAATGACCAGCTCTGCCTCTGGCAGGGCCTCAAAGGATTCCGGGGCGCATCCCTTCGCCCGGAAAAGCAAGGAGTTAAGGGACCCAGAGCCCACGCATCCTCCTGCTCCGTCGGGGGGGGGGGGCTGCTCAGCCCGCTCTCTCCTCCCCCATCCAACTGAGCTATTCAGGGTCCTTCAAACGCCAGACAGCACGACAAATCACTTTGCCAAATGTAGCCTTTGAGGTGCAGGGGCCCAGCTCCTGAGAAAGCCGTGCTGTGTGTGCTGGTCCGTGGGAGACACTGTGCACGAGCCTGTGCCAAGGGCTCCGCAGACCCAGCACTGGCTGAGCCGCCGCCAGGCACGGCGGGCTGCTGTGTGCTCCGCACGGGGGAGGCTGGTCTGCACTCCTCGTCATTGTGACGGGGATGTCTGCGTGGCAGATTCAGCGGCCGGGGTCCAGGGCTTTGGCGTAAGACTGGGGCCTGCATCCCTGTCTCGTTGGAGATAATGAGTCCTGTGGCCCGCAGCCCTTCCCTGGCATGAAGAGGGGACGGTGCCCTCGCTCGCTGGGGCACCCGGACACTCCGGACCCTCGTTAGATGGTGGAGAAAGCAGACTTGGACGCTCTCCCTGCCTCTCCCCAACGTCTGCTTGAAAACACCCGGCACCTCCAACGCGGCTGCTGACCCTGTTTCTGCCCCCCCTTAACTCCCCTGCCCTGTGGGCTTCAGTGACATTGACCATATTCCCCAGAGCCTCAGTTCCTGCTGGTTTTGCAGCCAGAAGTGATGGGGATTCTCTTCCTGGCACTGGGACCCTGAGCTGGGGGGGCCTGGTGTGGGCCAGGCACAGCAGCCCATTATGATGTCACTCTGGACAGCCACAGGGTTCCCAGGGCAACGGCAGCCACAGGCCTGAGGACAGGGGGGCACGGGAGGGGACTGGGCCCTGGCGCAGGTGTGCGGGGGGCTGAGATCAACGGCTCCACCCAGGGGAGCAGGAGCCTCCGCCGATGTCTGGAAACTGCCCCTGGTCTTGGGGAGACTTCACGTCCTTCTCACGGAGAGCACTTTGGTCCACCTGGGAGTTCCGGGAAAACCTCCGTGACATGGTATTCCGTGGACACTACAGAAACGTAAAATCAGATGATGATGATGATTATTATTATTATTGGTACATGCCCTTAGCGGGAACCGAACCCGGACTCTCTGGTCCGCAGGCCGACGCTCCAACCGCTGAGCCACACCGGCCAGGGCGCAAACGGATTATTTTCAAAGGCTCTGCAGCGGAGCTGGGGACGCGACCCATTTCACAGGGCACGGTTCCCCTTTCTCACGCCCTTCCTGAGCGCCGGCCACGCACCCCTCAAACCTGCAGAGGAGAGCCGTCCACCCCAAATACGCAGCCTGCGTGCCGACAAACAGTCCTGCCTTGGAGAAGGTGCAGCAAAGGGAGAAGACAGCGCAGGTGCAGGAGCGCAGCATCGTCAGCCGGCGAGACAAAGTCCGCCGTGTGCGGGTGGTTTCCCCAAAGACACAGTCGGGGAGAACATCGGTGCCCACCGGCCAGATCCCTAAGCGCCTCCAACAGACTGGCGGCTCCGCGACACCACGTCCTGCGTGTCCAGCGACCAGATCCTTTTCCTGCGTCTCTTTCATGTCACACTTTCACGTTGTCTTTTTGACTTTCCAACGGCAGTTGACATCGATGTTATTTGATCTTAGTTTCAGGTATGTACCACGGCGATTCGCCATCGTAGAACTTACAGACAGGTCCCCCAGCCCTTCCCGTGCCCCCTGGCACCACTCATGATGATGACAGTATCATCGACTCTATTCCCTGGGCTGACACCCCGCGACTCTTCCGTAACTGTCTTCTAATTTCTTCTCCTTTTCACCCGGCCCCCCAGCCTCCTCCCCTCTGGCGACCAGCACCCTGTTCTCTGCATCTATGACTCTGCTCCCACTTTGTTCATTGAGTGTGTCCTCAGTGCCACACGTAGGGGGACTCATGTGCTATTTGTCTTCCTCTGTCTGATGTATCTCCCGGAGCCTAAAATCCTCCAGGTCCATCGGTGCTGTTGCAAATGGTAAGAGTTCATTTTTTCTTTTTCTCTGTCTAGGAAACAGTCCACAGTATTTCAACTTCTTATGTTAAAGCCTCAGGGGGCCACCCAAGCACACAGCTGTGTAGAACAGGGGCCCGAGTACCCCGTGCTTCCCTCCGGACTCTGATCTCGCGAAGGTGGGTGTCGGTGTGTGGGCCCCACTGTGATGACGACAGGTGGGGAGTCTGATGGGTGGAAGTCAATGCCGCCTGTAGTGGTCCCCATCCAAAGTCCTGAGACCCAGGAGCACCTGTGGGGTGCATTTCAGTGTGGGGGCGGCAGGAGGTAGCTGTTTCAGCTCAGTTCAGGCAGAGTACACATCCCCCTACTTCCCCCTTTTCCAGCTCTTCAGACCCTCAACTGATTGGGTACGGCCCACCCACGCTGGGGAGAGCAATCTGCTTCCCTCGGTGCACTGACTCCCATGCTTATCTCATCCAGAAGCCGAGAAACGCCCAGAAGTCATACTTAACCAGCTGCCCGGGCGTCCTTGGCCCCGTGACGTTGACCCAGGAGATTAAAGGTCAGCGTTCAGTCCTTCCCTGGTGCGTGTGTTTTCAGGCCCCTCTCGATTAGGCGTCAGAACTTCCCTACACCTCCTGGCGTGTGGTTCTTACCATCCTTGTCTGAACGGCACCCGGGCGGCATTGTCCACCGTTCCCATCAGGGTTTTAATTCTCTTCTTCCAGGTGGGAAAACACCTCGAGGGACGCCGAGGACAGAAACCAAAACCAGACTTGGCTTCCCTCTTGCGGACTCGTCTTCCTCGCGACGACACCACACTGAGTCTACCCCAGGGGTCCTGCGACCCTGCACATCCGGCCGCATGGAGCGCAGAGCGAGGACCCCGCGCCCGCAGAACACAGTCGCTATAGTAACCATGAGCTGCTTGGATGCAGAAGCGATGCCCTTCTCCAGGGAGCAGGTCCACAGAAATGACCGGCGTGGGCTGTGCACCATGACGTGGGCTGAAGCTTCCTTCCCAACCAGCCCGTGCGTCCCCGGAGCCTGTCTGTGCTAAAGGCCACATCCGTGTGCTCCTCCCAGCAACGCCCACCTTGCTCTCGGCCCTTGGTCATCGCACACGCGTGTCCGCTCTTTCCGGGGCACAAGCGTCGTCCGGAAGACGTCAATCCACAGACACAGGTGTTTGCACATCGGAACGTCAGGGACGTTTGTCTGTCACCACGGAAGGCGTCGCTGCAAAGGCTCAAATGCTCCGGAGCTGGTGAGCCGTCGCCCCTCTGTCCCCACCGCGCCCGTGGACACTCAGCCCACGGACACCGCGGTCACCACTGTGCGGACGGCATCAGGAACACGGCTCCACCTGTTTGCTGGAGAAACCAGCTCCTGGAGCACGGAACCTCGCCACCGGGAATCATTTGGGGGCAAAACGGTCAGTGGGGCAGGACCCACGGGGCTTCTGTGAGGGACGCCATGCCTTTCCCGACCTCTGGGCAAAAACGGAAAAACGAAACGAAATAAAGCACATCCACGAACCCGGGCTTTCTTTCAGAAGCTCGTCCCGGCGTGGACGCTGCGGCGGACGTTCTCCACCGCGTGGGGAAACGCTGAGACGTGGCCCCTCCCCCGCGGGGTCCTCGAGAAAACGCTCGAGGCCCGTCTGGAATGAAATAAATGATCGATAACACCCAAATGCTGGGGAGGGTTCTGCCCACTTCCTCTTAAAAGATCAGGAAGTGTTTTAGACTTTGGACTCGATGAACCGAGAAGCCAAGTTGAGATTGCGGGGGTGCATCTACAATTGTCCAAAATGCAACCCTCTGCCCGGCCGGTGTGGCTCCGTGGACCGAGCGTCGTCCATGGACTGAGAGGTCCGGGTTCGATTCCCGGTCAGGGCACAGGCCCGGGTTGTGGGCTCGATCCCCAGTCGGGGGCGTGCAAGAGGCGGCCGATCGATGTTCTCTCTCATCCGTGTTTGTCTTTCTCCTGAAGATCAATAGAAACATTTAAAAAGCAAAAGAGCATGCAACCCTTGGCAAACGCCCAGCCCTTCTTCCCTCGCAGGCCATGAAAAAACAGCCAGACAGACGCAGTGTCTCTTCGGAAGCAGCCAACGCAGTTCCCACGATGCCCCCAGCAGCGACCTTTGTGCTGACAGTGTCCCTGATGCTCGTCCGGTGCCGTGGGCACTGAGAGCAGCTGGAGGCCCCCGTGCCGTCACCCGGTCCGATGTCCGGCAACCACTCCGTGTGCCGTTCCTGTGGGGGCTCGGGACTCGAGGGCGGAACCGGCTGGATTTGCCTCCCTGGGGACCCCCCGCCCTCTCTCTGTGATGCCCGGACAAGGGGCGCGATCCGTGGGCCCCGCGGCACAGGAGTGATGCCCAAGCAGGTCACACTGCTTTATCCACACTGGTGCCCGCCAGACAGGGTGGAGAGGGAAACAACAGGCCATCCCACCGAATCTTCTGAGGGCTTTTGTGGGATGAACGGTGTGTGCCCAGGTTGCAGCACCAGCTTCGGAGTTTCATTATCCTGTTCGCATCGACGGGTCTCTCCGGAGGCGCCTCGTTCCACACGGTTTGCGCAAACGGTGTTTCCGTCGTAGACAATCCCAGCCGCTGTTGGGGAAGCCCGGACAAAAGCAAACGCTGAAATCGTCCCCGGGGAGACCGCGGGCCCGGTCAAGCTCAGCACTGAGCGTCAACGGGAAAAATACGCACATCGGGGGGTGCTTGTCCGGCACAACCTCTTGGCTGATGTCACGGACGGAAATCACGGACGAGATGTCCAGGATCCTGTTGATAACGTAGCGGAGACAGGAAATCAGTGCATATCAAGGCGGAAGAGCCGCGACGTGATTCTTAAAAACCACGGGGAGCAAGGGACCAGCTTGCGGTCAGGAGGTCGACCTGTCCGCGGCGTCCCTGGGGCCGATGCCCCTGCGGTCACTGACCTCTGTTTCGGTCTGTCTCCGGACAGGACTGCGAGGTTGACCTGGAAGGGATCTGAGGTGCTGTTAGCGGCAGGCACGTCTATGGCGCCTTGTCACCCAGCCTTTTCGGCAAAAAAATCAGTGTGCGAAACGACCATCACTGCAGTGATTCTGAAGAAAATATCTTCAAAAGACACAGCGATGATGGGCCATGAGACAGGTGCTCACGGCTGCGCCAATGCCGGTCGTATTAGCAGAGAGACGCGTACCGAAAACACCCTGGTCGCAATGTCGTGTGTCTAATAGATTTCAACAAAAAAACACTCATAGTCTGGCCGGTGCGGCTCCGTGGTTGAGCGTCGACCCTGCACCAAGAGGTCGCCAGTTCGAGTCCCGGTCAGGGCACATGCCCAGGTTGTGGGCCCATCCCCAGTGGGGGGCGTGCAGGAGGCGGCCAGTCCATGTTCTCTCTCATCCATGTTTCTATCTCTCTCTCCCTCTCCCTTCCTCTCTCTCAAATCCATAAAGAAAAAAAAAAAAAAAACAACACTCATAGAAACATCATCGCAGACCACTAACTACGAAGCTGGCATGGCCGATAGGAACCACAACTTCCAACAACAACATTTCTTCTATCGCTTTCGTTTTGGACAACGGCGATGCATTTGGTAGCTTTACATTAAAAGGGTTCACCTTTTGAATGGTCAGATACGTATAACATACAACACAATATCTACTATCTTAACCATTTTTAAGTTCATGGCTCGCCCTGGCCGGTTTGGCTCAGCGGTTAGAGCGTCGGCCTGCGGTCCAAAGAGACCCGGGTTCGGTTCCCGCTAAGGGCACGTACCTTGGTTGCAGTTTGTCCCCGGCCCTGGTTGGGTCGTGGGGGTGGCAGCCACTCGATGTGTCCCTTCACGTCGATGTTTCTCTCTCTCTCTCCCTCCCACTCGGTCTCAACAAAAAAATAAAAAAATGTCCTCGGGTGAGGATAAAAAAAAAGAAAAATTCACAGCTCAGTGGTGTTAAGTCCAGAACTTTCTCATCTCCCCAAATGGAGACTCTGTCCCCATGAAAAACTAACCCCTGTCCCCTTCCCCAGCCTCTGGCCCTCACCACCCTACAATTTGTGTCTGTGGATATGACCCCTCAGAGACCCTGTAGGACTGAAATCATACCCCTTGGTCCTTTTGCAAAGGTCTGATGACTCTCTCGCATCACGTGTTCAAGGTTAGCAGGGGGAGTATTTCCTAAGCTTGTTTCGGGGGACGCGCGATTTGCAGAATCACATAACCCCCGTTTACGAACCTGGAGCACAAGCCTGGGTAGAATTCATTTCTCTAAAACGCAGGGATGCGCCGCTCGTTGGGCAAAGACGAACAGCGTAATTAAAAGGCGTGTTTCCCTCCCTCGAACGGTGTCCACTTCCTATACAAAGACAGGGGCCGGCTGCCCAGTGTGGTGCGGGAACTTAATTAGAAACTTAGTACCGGGAAAGAATGTCTTCCAATTAAAAATAAAAACTAGGGCACGGGATAACAACCACATAAAAATGATGTAAACGGCCGTGGGAAATGCCCTGGCGTGTGTCTGTACAAGGCTGAGTGGTGACTTTCGTGTCCCTGGCGCGATCATTTTCAACAGCAGCCAGACGTGTCCACCCAGACACACAATGTAACGCGCTCCGGAGATGGGTTCTCTTCTGCAATATCGTCCTGTATTTTTTTTTTTTTTTTTTTGAATTATCACGTAACAAGAAAAGCCTTCTCAGGCATGCTCCGTGAGAACAATGTCAAATGGCGAGCGTTTCGTGGCATCGTGAAAAATATTTTTTATGCATGTTTGCACCTTTTCTTCCTGGCCTCGTGTCCGGTCATCGGCTTGAAGGGGCAGGATGAGTGTCCTCGTGGGAAAACGAGCAAAGTCCGAAGTGCTGAGATAATGCGTCCGTGGCTCTCGGCTGGGGAGGGGGGGGATGGGTTTGCTTTGCCGTCACCGGCAGGGTGAACCCACACTTAGGTTTGCAAAGGGCCGATGTATGACCGGCCATGAGTTCTGACTTTCAGTCACAGACCCCGAACCCCATCATCTGGGATGACACCTGGTGTTCTTCTGTATAATATAAACTGGGGTTCTCGGGAGGGTCAGGAATCTGCAGGTGCGATCGCAGTTGAAATCACAATCCATGAATGCCCTGGCCGGTGTGCTCAGCGGTTAGAGCATGACAGGTTCGATTCTGGTCCAGGGCACGGACCTCGGTTGCAGTTTGGACCTCGGCCCTGGTCGGGGTCATGCAGGAGGCAACCAGTCAATGTGTGTCTCTCACATCGATGTTTCGCTCTCTCTCTCCCTCACAGTCTATCTGAAGACAAATGGAAAAATATCCTCGGGTGTGGATTATAAACACACACACACACACACACACACACACACACAAAACCAGAAATCGAGCATAAAACAATCAAAAACCACACCTGCCCCTCAGAATCTCCCCTCCCCCTCCAAGAGGTCTCCCCCACCCGGAGGGGCCAGGCTCCCTTCCAAACCACTGAACTCGGTGGTATTTAAATGACCGCCCAGCTCGGATGCTAGACTCAAATACCATCAACTATTTTAAACCCGTGTAAATTAACTTGAATGCAAACATGATTGATATTTTTTGAAATAACGGATGCCACCCACCAAGGGAAACACCAAGCATGGGTGAAGAGTATTTAGAACACATTCGACGCCAAATGTTTATCATTAGTATCAAGAACATAAGAACGGATTATCCATTCACATACATATCCGTTTACGTGCGAAGAGCTAAGAATAGGCAATATTACAAACAGACATGCAGAGCACTCAGCAAGAGGAAGTTCCGCAGAAAACAAAGAAACAAAGAGAACTTGGAAGAAAAAAACCTGAATGATAATAACAAGTGAAAAGACTGTGTTTGACTCACGGACACGGAAATTCAAGTGAAAACATCAGGGAGCCCCTGGCCGGTTTGGCTCAGCAGTTAGAGCGTCGGCCCGCAGACCAGAGAGTCTCGAGTTCGGTTCCCGCTAAGGGCACATACCTCGGTTGCAGTGTGTCCCCGGCCCCGGTTGGGGTCATGTGGGTGGCAGCTACTCAATGTGTCTCTCTCACATCGCTGTTTCTCTCTCTCTCTCTCTTCCTCCCTCTCTTTGTGATGATAAATGCAAAAATGTCCTCGGGTGAGGATTAAAAAAAAAAAATCAGGGAAACCCCCTTAAGAAGACCAAAAACATGAAGTCTCACAGTATCACGCCCTAAGGCGGACACGGAGCCTAAAGGAATCCTCTGCACTGGTGGAGGGCCTGTGGGCTGATGAGACCACCTGGGACGCTTTCTGGAACCATCTGTGGAGTTGATAACACTCTCCCCCTTGTGGTCACCTCCCAAGATACCTCTCTAGGTCCGCACACAAGTATTTATTTCATTATAACATACAGTTCTATTTTATACCATAAAAATTAACATCTTCCTTATGTAATTATCTCAATTACGATTCTAATGTGTTTAATCCGATGAATATATGAATAGAATTGCATGCCATTTTTGCAGTGTCACTTGAGCTCAGAGAGCTTTGCAAGAATGCAACATTTTATTAACTGCATGACAGCCATGAGCCAGAAGATGTTCTTATACCCATCTGAGACACTGCTGATGCCCAGGCAGGCAGGATACCCAAGTGCCTGCAGAGATTGGATCCTGGGCGGCCTGGCTCAGGGAGCTTGTCTCAGAGACCAGGGATGGTTAGAAGTTGGCATTGGTTTCCTATATCCAACACATGTATCATGGCACCTCAACAGAATGTAAACGTCCACAGACATCTGCCGTGTCAACTTGAGCATCATAGCTTCCAGGCTGACCATCACCCCCCTGTAAAATCAATGCCCATTTTCACAGAGCCAATCCTCACCTTATCATACTTGCAATGGCACCTCCGAGCCAACAGAGGGAGCTGAAGAACCCTCTGCAGATGGTGTTTCTCTTGCTAGGGGCACCGACATTGCGAAGGAAAAGGTGAGGTGCACATCCATCCATCACCAAAGGGAGGCACTGAATAGCCTTGCGTCTGCTTCTGTACGTCCCGGACTCCACGTCTCTTTTGTATTGAATATTTTAAGACCATTATCATCACCGTTGCCCACGGCTCCATCCAGCATCATCCACCGCTAATGGAGAGTGTTTTGTAGGTCTGAAGGGGGCTGCATAGCCACTTCAGAACGTCCTGTGCCCTTAATGCCTTTCTGGAGGATGCTTCCAAGTTGGGTGGAGAAGTCAGAGAGCTGATGCCTCTCTGGGTGGAGACCTCCCTGCCAACCTCGGGCACCAACACGCAGAGCTCAGGCTCCCAGGACGTCACTCTGCTTCCTGAACCTGAGCAAAATATCCGAATCCTGTTTAAGGTTGACACTTGCCTGTGGAAAGTCACCTCGGATTTCTGTAGGACGAACAGACAACGGAAACGTGAGAAGACGGGGTGGGGGCGTTGAGATCTGGAGACCCTGACGAAGCTTCACTGTAAAAATAAAATTCTATGTTTTCCCTGCTGCTGTGGCAGCATCGTCCATGGACTGAGAGGTCCTGGTTCGATTCCTGGTCAGGGCACACTCCCAGGTTGTGGGCTCGATCCCCAGAAGGGGACGCCCAGGAGGCAGCCCATCCATGTTTCTCTCTCACATTGCTCTCTCTCTTCCTCTTTCTCTCTAAATATCAATAAAAACCATATTTAAATATGTACGCAATTATACATTTAAAGGAGATGCTAATTGTCCGGGAATCCGAATGGTGATACATGGGTGAAGAATTGTTGGAAGCAGAGCCTTGGGTTGGGCTCTTTAGCACCAGAGACAGGATTTGGGTGCGGTTGATCGACTGATGATAAAAAAAAAAATAGCAAGGGAGGTGTCGGCCTGGGAGGTCAGGGAAATGGATTGCACTGCACGGGTAAAGAGGTTGTGGACCATGGGCAAGGACAGCACCTGCCTACGCCCTCCTGCAGGGGAAACTCTCTCTGAGCATCTACCTACAGAAATGTTGTTCACGGTCCCCCACGGGGACCCTCCGGACGGTTTGTGACTTCCATGCAGACTGGTCACTGGCTCCGTCTGCCGGCCAGGTCCGACCGAATGAAGACCAAGGCTTCAAACACCTTCGCTTCCACCCCAAGTGTACGGCAAGGCTGCGTAAAGAAAAGGTTGCTGGGCTGTCTGCTGTTGTTTTTCTGCAAGATTTATTGGCATCATTTCAAACTCTGGGGTTCGTTCCGTGCCCGTGTTTGGCTGGTTTATAAATCCTCGTACTTAGGGAGGGCTGACTCGGAGAATAATGATTTCTCAATGAGAGGCTGCAATGGATTTATTAGCAGGTTTTATAAATCAAGTGCGAAATATATACTTTAAACTTCTAAATGCCCTGATTTATGAATCCTCCCAATAAATCAGGAGAATAAGCGTCTAAAATCCCGTGTTTTTTTTTGGCTAATTCAATCAGTTGCTGGGTAAATACTTCATGTCTTTTAATCCGTTTCGTATTCATAATTAGAACTCATTATTTCAGTAAATATCTGTCGATGTCTGGTTACCCTGAATACGTGTTCTGAGAAGAGTCTGCAAGGCTGCCTACACATTAACGCATAAGGGTAACTAATGCTATCTCCATGAGAATACGTGAAAAATGTACCATAACAGTATCGAACCCCACACGTAAAGGATTATGCAGAATTAAATGAATTCAGCTCCCATTCCCTGGAAGACCCCACTGAATAATTATGACCACGTGGCCGTAATTCAACGTTACCATCAGACGCGGGTTTTTAGAATGGACTCGCACACGGAGGCCTGTTTCTCCGTCGTATCCTGGGCTGGAATATAGGCTGTGCCTGGGGAATTCTTTTCTCCAACACGTTGATGGTGCCCAGGCTCCAACACTCCGTGCAGGACCCAGGGTCGCTGAGATGGACCCGGGGTGATGACCTGTGGGACACACTCTCTCCGGCCAAAGTGACCTCTGTCCTCAAAGTGTTCGTGCAGGAGAATCATGCCCCCAGCTAGAACTCTGACACCCATTCCGTTCTCTCTCCTCCATCATCAAGGTGGGGAACAACCTGAAGCAACTGCCCATCAGCACACACAACTGTCATGGTTGTTACAGCATTTCTGTCCGCCTGGTGCGTTGTCAGACACCAGGGGACACGGGCTGGAACATCCTGATCACGGTTGACCTTGACCAAGAGCGATGCCCACGGAGAAACCCAATAGCCTTGCAACTGGGAAGCCGATTCAACAGAGTCCGAAAACAAGGAACATGGAATCCAACCTTTAATAAGGAACGAAGTATGTGGTTAATCGTATTACACCTTGAAGTGCTGGTTTGAAACTCTGATTGGTGATTCACCCCATCACGTGCCCGTCACCCGCCGAGGGGCGGCCACCGGAAAGCTGTTGGAGAGTCTATATCAATGACTCGCTAACCGTTTTTTTAAAAAATGCAGTAAGACTTGGACATTGGGAATGAGTAGGTCAAGGATGTGTCGAAGAAGCTGACTCCACACTTTCTACAGCCGGAGAGAAACGGCACACACGTCATTTATCATTTCGTTCATTCTACACTGAACTCCGAAAAGATTGACGGAAAGTTGAATCCCAATGACTTGCTGGAGCCGTGCCTTCGTACTATCGAAATGCATCTCCCCGGACACAGACGCACCTCATTCCGACGCTCTTTCTTGCACCTCGTTCTGGATGAGGTGGGACACTAGCCTTCTTGGGTCACCGTCACAAAACATCGCAGGCTGGGTGGTTGGAAAGACAGGACTTGAATTTCTAGAGGTTAGATGTTCAAGACCTAGGACTCTCTCCTGGGCGCGTGGACGGCCGTCTGCGCCCTGTGCCCTCACGTGTGAGTCTGTGTCTTCATCTCCTCTTCTTATGAGGACCCCAGTCTTACAGGATCAAGACCACCCTAGTGACCCCATTTTACCTTAATCCCCTCTTTACAGATGCATCTCCAAATGCAGACCAATTCTGAGGTCCTGGTAATGGGCGAAGGCTTCAACGTGTGGATTTTGAGGAGGTACAGCTCTGTCTGTAACACATGGGAACAAGATGTTACAGCTGGACTGTCCACCTACTGCTGGAGAGAATGCACATGGAGGTTGCTCCCTGGGAAGAAAGCGTGTAGGTTTCTTGCATAATTAAAACATGCGCCCTGGCCTGTTTGGCTCAGCAGTTAGAGCGTCAGCCTGTGGACCGGAGAGTCCTGGGTTCTGTTCCCACTAAGGGCACGTACTTCGGTTGCAGTTTGTCCCTGATCCCGGTTCGAGTTGTATGGGTGGCAGCCCCTCGATGTGTCTCTCTCTATTCCCCTCTCTCCCTCCTGCTCTTTCTGAAGACAAACACACGCACACACACACAAACACGCTTTAACCAATTGATCCAGTGATCCCTCTCGATATCCATCCAAAGATGTTGAAAATTGATGTCCACACGGATATTTATAGCAGCTTGATCCAAACGGGTCAAAACTGCGTTTGTGGATAACAGCACCCACCCAGTCTGAGAAGATGTTAGCACAGGAAGGTCTCCATAGCAAACAAAAGCGAGAGTTGCAGGCTTTGGCTCGATGGGAAATGCTCACTGTGTTCACTGGGGAATGACCACAGACACCCTTTCCGGGTCATTTCTTTTCCCGTGACCATGGTGTGTCCTTCACCTTGCACCTCAAGCATCTGCATGGACGTCTCTGCAACACAGCCCCGCTCCTCAGGGTCAAAGGGCTCTGCGTGGCCCCTCCCCCTCAGCCCGCGAGGCCTCAGAACCTGCTCCGAGGGGCCGAGACCTCCTAAACGCAATGGTCCCTATTGTTTCTTAAAGCAAATTCTTTTTCATTCTGCAATGACAGGTGACAGGGGGTATGATTCTATACTAGTTTCAAGTGTACAGCACAGTGGTTAGACACCTCTATACCTTTCAACACGGGTGGGGCACGTCTGGACCGCGGGCCATATAAGGCCTGAAGAAACACCACCAGCTCCATCACACGTCTCATCAAATCAGCCCGACAGAATACAGCAGGCTACATTTTAAGTGGATACTTTTGTTTGGCCTGCGAATGATGTTATAAATATCCAAATGGCCCTTGGCAGGAAAAAGGTTCCCAACTCCTGCTCCAAAGTGATGCCCCTGGTAAGTCTAGAGCCCACGTGGCACCACACAGACTTATGAGAATATTATTGCGCATATTCCCTGTGCTGTACCTTACATCCCATGACTATTCTGTACCTGCCTACTTGTACTCTTTAATCCCTTCCCCTTCTTCACCCAGACCCCCAACCCCGTCCCCTGTGGAGACCATCACTCTGTTCTCTGCATCTATGGGTCTGTTTCTATTTTGTTTTTGTTTATTTTGTTCTTTAGAATCCACATATAAGTGAAATCATAGGGTACTTGTCTTTCTCAGTCTGACTTACTTCACTGATCATAATACCCTCTAGGTCCATCCACGTTGTCACAAAGGAAAAGATTTCATTCTCTTTTATGGCTGAGTAGTATTCCATTGGGTACATGTACCACAGCTTCTTCATCCACTCATCTATTTCTTTTTTTTTAATCCTCACCCAAGGATATTTTTTCATTTATTTTCAGACAGAGTGGGAGGGAGAGATAGAGAGAGAGTGAGAGAAACATTGATGTGAGAGAGACACAGTGATTGGCTGCCTCCCACATGACCCCAACCAGGGCCAGGGACTGAACTGCAACCGAGTTATGTGCCCTTGGCCAGAATTGAACCCGCGACTCTTTGGTCCACCGGTGGATGCTCACTGCTTAGCAAACTGGCCAGGTCATCCACTCATCTATTCATGGACACATAGGTGACTTCCATGTTGTGGTTGGTGTAAATAATGTTGCAATGAAATAGGGGTACACAATCTTTTTGAATTAGTGTTTTGGGTCTCGTACGGTTTTCCATAACGGCCGCACCAATCTGCAACCCCACGTCCTGGCCAACACTCGTTGTGTGTTGATTCTTAAGGGAAGGTGTATTTTTACAACTTTGCTACTGAGAGTGTGTGGTGCTGAGGGACCCTGGGACTCCTGGTACCATGTTCTGCCACTGGTTTGACTTGTTCTGAGGCTACCGTAGCTTGGTCACCATGACTTTGGCATCTTTTACCAATGTCAACATTGATACACACACATGTAATGTTCTGTTATAAAAATTCTCCTGCTTTGAACACCTGCCTAAGCTCTCGGGACCCCCAGGGTCTGAATGAAAAGCATTTCTGAATCATCTCTACTGTAATGTGTACCCCGCTTTCGCCGGAGTATGTGTCTCCTCTCTGCTCTTTCTATTTATAAGAACAGAATTTGCCTCAAGACTCCCACTTCACTGAAATCTCTCTTCCTAATAAGATTCCCAAACAGGTAATTTCATCTTCCACATAGAAGACAGCATTTATTGTAAGTCAGGTGCTTCTTTTTATTTATTTTTATTTTTATTTTTTTTCCTTTACTGATTTTAGAGAGACAGGAAGGGAGAGGGAGCGAGAGATAGAAACAATGATGAGAGAGAACATCGATCGGCCGCCTCCTGCACGCCCCTCACTGGGGATCGGGCCCACCACCTGGGCATGTGCCCTGACCGGGAATCAAACCAGCGACCTCTTGGTGCAGGGTCGACACTCAACCACTGAGCCACACCGGCTGGGCTACGTCAGGTGTTTCAACGAAAACAGAATGAACTTGCCAAAGGTCTATTTTCATTCCATGAATTGGCAGAAAACGTTGCACCATTCTTAGCATCAGTTCCATCGCTCATCTATTTCCATCATCCTGTGTTTCCACTATAAAACCAATCGCGTTGATCTTCTCAGGAGGGGGACTTTTTTTGCCAACAGAGCCCACACGCCACAGCCTACCCTTCACCTCTGACCACGCAAAAGAAAATCCACAGTGAAAGAAATCGTTTCAGATACTCACTGTTCTCCACGCAAGATCAGGCATCCCCATATGGCAAGTGAATTCAGCTTCGAAGTCACCGTGCGTGAGATCACGGCCTTCCATGTACGGAATCGCTGCACAGTTTTAAAACCATGCAGTTCCTTTGCACGTGTGTTGTGTGCTCTGCTCTTCGGGTGGTTCATGGCCACGCCACGGGGTGCGTGCGGACTTGCCGAACGTGACGGATGTCTCAGCAGGCTCCAGCCTCAGCTCCCTCGACAAATACGCACTTCTGTCTTCACGTCCCCTTCCTCACGCTCTTTCATTTCTGCTCGTTCTTGTCACAGGGGTGTGCGGCCCATCGTCCTGTTTGCTCAGACACACACGCAAACAGCTGATTGCTACCACCACATTCGCACCCCCGCCACTATGACCATCCCTGCGACCACTATTTATGGGCGTGAACGCAGACAGTATCGAGCCTTCTTTCCCAGCTTCTCTTTAAACTCCGTCTAACCAAAGTGGGCGAGGGATACACGACATTTACGTCAATGGCTTCACGTATATTCTGAGTGCTGGCCCCGGGACAGGTGCACAGACCAATTCACAAGGGACCCGCACAACTGGCCACCATCACGTGAGACCAGAAAGCTACGAGATGCCAGCTTCCCACCGACAATCAGGGCAGATCCCGGAATGTCAGAGGGGCGCCCTCCCCGTGCCGGCTGATGCAATGCAACTGAGAGCAATGCAAAAAATACAAATTGGGGGGGGAATGCACATTAAAAAGGATTCTAATCCTCAGGTCCAATCATGCAGGTTTTGAATGTGTAAAACGTATCCCATACATGCCAGGAAGAGCCATCACCAAATTGCAAAAAGGGTGAGGAAAAATAGTGTAGGCGGCCACGTCATTGCAAGGCCAACGGTTCTCAACGTGAGGGGAATGGATGTTCATCCCGGCTGAAGAAATTGCTGGACAGTGCTCACAGCTTGCCCGGGACAATTGACCCAAACTGAGCGTCTTGCCTTCAATCTCAGAGTTCGAGGAGATTCCCGAATCCTATCGCTAGATAACTCTGGTTATGGAATGAGGTTCTTGTCCCCGTTATTAAAATAATTTGTTGTGATCACTGTCATTCAGTGGCCAGGAGCCAGGAAGGCTACCAAGTGCAGCCGCGGACGTAACATTGAAACAAAACAGAAGAACAGAAACAAATAACAGAGCCAGGGAACAGGCCGCCGGGGAGCACCCCCCGATCCGAGTGCTCGCCCGTTGACTGAATCTGGAATCGAACTCCGTTCCCACCTCAGCTCGAGGAGCTGGATTATTTCTGTGCACACTTTCAAGAGCCACAGAGATGGTCAGGGAGGCTGCTGCCAAGTCATTAGGAGGAAAATTGCAGTTAATTTGTCTGGAAACGGACCAAGAGTTGTTAGCAATTTCAGAAAAATTCCACCGTCGCTCTTGAGTGTTTGAGTCACCGATACAAGCAGTTGACCCCCCCCAAAGCTTTGGACGCCTTCGATGTGTCCTGTGGTGAATATACACAGGGTATTCCCTCCTGTGTGTGGTGAGGGAATTCACGTTATTATTCTTATAATTATTAAATGACCTGTGTAATGCATAGCATACTGGGTAAGGGACCTGCATGCATTGTACCCTCTATCAGATTGGGGGTCTGCGGCCTCTTCCATTTCTCTCTGTGCTCCTGTTTCTGAATTTGCAGAACGGTGATAAAAACTACTACCCGGCCGGTGTGTCTCAGTGGTTGAGCGTCGACCCTGCACCAAGAGGTCACCGTTTCGATTCCCGGTCAGGGCACATGTCCAGGTTGTGGGCCCGATCCCCAGTGGGGGGCGTGCAGGAGGCGGCCAGTCCATGTTCTCTCTCATCCATGTTTCCATCTCTCTCCCTCTCCCTTCCTCTCTCTAAAATCAATAAAAAAAAACCACACTCACCTCATAGCGCTTTTGTGAATGAAGTCAGTTATTATTTTGCATGTGAACAAGTTCACGTTAGATATAGCCAGCTATCATCATCACCGTCAGTTTACAATGAGGAACACTTTTAAAATATATAATATATAGCAACATAAAAAAGGGTGTATCAGTGAGAATCTCTGAGTCTTCTGTTTACATCTGTTCTGGAAACATCCAGGTCAAGAGCTTTAAAAAATTTTTCTTTCTACTGAAAAACCCAAAGACACACCAATAAAAACAAGGGTATGGCCCTGGCCGGTGGGCTCAGTGGTTATAGCATCGACCTGCAAGACCAGAGAGACCCGGGTTAGGTTCCCACTAAGGGCACGTACTTTGGTTGCAGTTTGTCCCCGGCCCTGGTTGGGGTCATGTGGGTGGCAGCCACTCAATGTGTCTCTCACACATCGATGTTTCTCTCTCTCGCTCTCCCTCCCTCTCTCCCTCCTGCTCTATCTGAAGATAAATGCAAAAAAAAAAAAAAAAAAAATTGTCCTTCGGTGAGAATTGAAAAAAAACAGAAAAAAAACTTGGGTATGTCTTGCCTTTCCTGGCATGTGTTCTGCTCTTGATATCCGGAAATGCGCCCCCAACCTTGAAAACCAACCCCAATCACACTTTAGAAATTTAGGTAAATGCAACATTCTTTTTTTTTTTTCTTAAATACTTTTTTTCTTTATTGATTTTAGAGAGAGAGATAGAAACATGGATTAGAGAGAACATCGACTGGCCGCCCTCTGCACGCCCCCCCACTGGGGATCAGGCCCACAACCTGGGCATGTGCCCTGATTGGGAATCGAACCGGCGACCTTTTGGTGCAGGTCAACGCTCAACCATGGAGCACAGCGGCCGGGCCTCAAACATTCTTCATTTCTCTCAGAACGTGAGTCCCTTTCCTGCACACTCGCTGAGTGTTGCTGGACAGGACTGCCGTCTAGACACGGCCTTCGCCTACAGTATTTCTGCTCCATCACGACGCCTTTGCTCACCACGGCTGCGTACGTGGGTTGCTACCGGGACCGCACCCGCTCTGGGCAACAGCCTTTCATAATCGACCATGTCTGCCCTGCGCACGCCGGGGGGTCCCCGTGCACCCAACCCCATCAAAATCGTGATATTTCCACATGTTGCTCAGAGTGACCCACAGAGGAGCAAACAGGATGTGTGACTTCTGCCCATAAAGGGTGCTGAACGTAAGAACAAAGAGATTCCGAGAAACGGCGCACGTTAGACAACTTCCCGAGGTAAAAGTCACTGCCTGCTTGCTTTGCTTGGGTCTTGTTTACGATGGAGGTCCAGGGAGCCTTGTACGTTTGTCCATCCGCCTTCCTGAAGGAATACAGGCTGTTTACCTCTTTCCCACACTCTGGTTCTGCTCAGCTCTGCGCTGTTCGCCCTCCATCACCCCCAAGTTCTATCTTCTGGGGAACCCATCACGCTCATTGCAGGCTGGGACTCCGGTCTCTGTTTCCTGGTCCTCAGGGGTGCACCCCCTCTGTCTTTCCACGTCACGGGAGACCCAGCTCGAACGGTCAGCCCAAAGAAAAGTCCTTGCGACCTTTCCCATCCTCCCACCCAGGATGAGGAATGAAGGAGATGAAGAGAAATAGAAGGATTTCACCTCCTTTCTCAATTTCTAAAACATCAGGGACGTGTGCGCTGGGCGTGGCCTATCTCACGGTGCATACTTCTTGTACCATTTTTTTTTTTAGTTTCCAATGTCTTACTCATTTTACCATGAAGTGAACTTTGGAATTCAAAAAGTTGTATGTAAAAGTCAAAAAAATACGTGGATTACATGATTCATTCCTGGATTTCTAGTAGAAATCCACTACTCAAAACAGAATTCTTGCCCGGCTGGTGTGGCTCAGGGGTTGAGCGTTGACCCTGCACCAGGAGGTCCCGGTTCGATTCCCGGTCAGGGCACATGCCCAGGTTTTGGTCCCGATCCCCAGTGGGGGGCATGCAGGAGGCGGCCGATCGATGTTCTCTCTCTTCAATGCTTCTATCTCTCTCCCCCTCTTAAAAATAAAATTTAAAAATTGATCAAAAATTAAAACAAAAAAAACCCACAGAATTTTGCCCAAGATGGCAGGATGAACAGAAACAGTGATATATTGGGGGTGCTCAGAATTCAAAGTCTCTCTGAGGAGTCCCTCGTTGTCCTACAGGGGGCGCTGTGGATGGGCCCCCTTGGTTTCAGGCAAACTCCATTGATACATATATTTTCGTGGCTCGAGCTTCTCCACGGACCAATGACTCAAGCAGCCCAGACCTTCTCAGAAGCAAAATACTGCCGGTAAAACGAAAACGAGTCTGAGGATTGGGGAGGTTTCTGCCTGCAGAATGTTCAAAGAAAAGGTCCCTATTATCTGACGGGCCCTGAGGGGATGACAGAAGCCGGTCCCAGAACATCCGTTCAGTGTCAAGAAAGCTGAAGTTCGACCAGGGAGCCGTTTAAAAAAAAAAAAAAAAAATGCCAAGGACAAGAGAAAACGGTGAGGACTTCAGAGTCACATGACTTATTTCTGGATAAAATGTGCTTTTCATTGCTGGGGAAGACAGTGAGACCCATGCTGGGCTAAACAGATACAAGGAGCATGGTTGTTGATACATGGGTAAGTCTGAGAGATACAATGTTGCCTGCTCAATATCCCTTGTCCTTTCAACCGCTGCTCCTCTTGCTTTGTCCTGAGCACCCATGAATCCCACTAACAAAGGACATTACGGCCCTTCCTCCCTTGAAATTGGACGATGTCACGGGTCTAGGCGATAACTGGACATCATTGCCTGGATGCCCCCAAGGGTACCTTGACGTGGCATGGGTTTGGCTGGCTTGTCTCTCTATTCTCCCCTCTTTCTCTTTTCCGGCCTGGAATGCAGATGTGATCGCTGGAGCTACGGCTGCCATTTTGCAACCAGCAAGGAAAAAGAGACCAACAGAATGACCTCAATGTCACCGTCGCGTCCCTGAACCCCTGAGCCAAAGGAAGGAGCTGCCTTTCTCCGGAATCCCCTTAAAGGTCAACAGAAACACAGTTTATTCAGCGATCCCATGAACAAGAGCTAACATTCTGGGAACGCCTACTGTGTGTCAGGCTGTTTTCCAGAACCTTCCCCTGCATTGATATATTTAATCATTGCTGGCTGGTTCGCCAAGATGTCATCGGAGGGATAAAGGGGCCAGGTTCCTCCAATATTTGTGGGCAGCGGGCTCTTGGGGTACAGTCGGAATAAGCATATTGGGAAGTCCCTGCGGGAGAGTGGATGGCTTTCATCGGCGTGGAATGACGCTTCTGAGATTGTGTCCCCTTTGCCCTCAGCCCAGGTCTGGAAGAGGGGCAGGTGGAGGTTCAGCAAGGCTGGACACAAAGCGGAAGTCCAGAGTCTTCATTCTATGGTGCAGCTGTGTCCAGAGCAGGATGAGGATAGATCCAGCCCATGTCCATCATGGGGGTCCCACATGGCCATGGGCCACATGGTGAGGGCAGGGCACGGGAGCCCCACAAGCCAGGGGTCCGCCCAGCAGGGAGGAGAGAGCGCGCTCCTTTGTCTAGGAAATTCAATGTTCCGGTTTCTCAGGCTGTGTGCACACCTGTTCTGGCCCCTGGCCGCTCCCAGCTGTGACAGACAGGCTGGCCCCTCCCAAGACAGGTCGGCACCCCCCATGCCTCTCAGACCTTGGGCATGTGTCTAAGCGGCCTTAGTCCAGCCCCTTCCCCCACCCATCCGCGGGGAATAAACCTGCAACAGTCAATGAGATCATTTTATTCCTTTTCCTGCTGGCTGCTAACCAGGTCACTGCACTGGTAACCGTGACTCCCTGCCCCGTGAACAGTCCAACGACGCCCAGGTCACGGAAGACGCGCGGTGACAACCTGTGTCCACGCAGGTGCTGACGAGGCAGAGACAGGTGCAAAGCCCAGGAGCTGTCTCTGGAGGTCACGTCCTCCTCTGGGCTACCCTGAACCCCCCGCCCCCAACACCTCTGAGCCAGGCAGGATTTCCCTGGAGAGTCTAAATAACCGGATGCGATTAACTGGGTCAACCCCGAGGAGATGCCTCTGAGTTTGGCCTCCTGCGGACAGCGAACATCCACCCCAAACAGCCCCTGTAAGAGACTGTTTCGGTTCATCCACTCAGCCTTACTTGGCCACGCAAGACGCCTCTAAGGAAGAGATGGAAGGATGGAAACTTTGATTTTTTTTCTTGAATCCTGAGCCCAATCTTGTTATTTACCCTGGTGCCCCAGACTGGCTGTGTTGCACACATTATTTATTACGGATGTGCAGGCAATCAAGAGTTATTGATTGTTATAGAATACCCTTCGTCCGGGGACGAGGAACATGTTTTTTTGCAATTCAGCTACGTGGAGCCCCGACGGCGTGGGGGATGGGGGACCAGGGGAGGGAGAATCAGTGATGACGACGAGATGGAAATGATCCGGGGGAGCCCTTGACGGGTAAGTATTACTCACCGGGGGAGCCCGACACATCAAGACAGCAAACCACCGCGGTTCAACTTGCCGTCGTCAAGATCAATACTCCGCGTCGCTCCGCTGTGACTTCGCTCCTTAACATACCGTATGGTGAGCCCGAGGGTTGATCGACGCTTGGTCGTCTGTTTGGAAAATACCAGAATGCATTTTACCGTGTGTGAAACAAATAAATAAATAAAGCACATAGGAAATTTCAACAGTGTGTCACGGCAAGGCTCATCCGAGCTTTGCCGTCGTTGGCAGATGTCAAAACACTGGCACTCAAAGATCCCTGGAATGTTTCCCGTGGAAAATATTAATTCTGCGCTTGGCACGTGACGCCGCGTGCTCGGCTCTGCGGTCCTGGCGGTGCCGTCGCTCGTGGTGAAGCCTCTTCCGTCCCACTTATTCCTGTTTTCTCTGTATCCCTCAGAGCTTCCTCCAGGACTGGCTGCTCATCAATCCTCCTGATTTTATTCCTTTGTATCTCGTTTGCCACACCTCCTGGCCCACGCGGATAATCTCGTGCGGATCGAATTCACGGAAACTTGGACTTCAATCTTGAATCAAGAATGAATGTTATGGCTCTGGCCGCTTTGGCTCAGCGGTTGGAGCGTTGGCCTGCGGTCCGGAGAGACCCGGGTTCGGTTCCCGCTAAGGGCACGGACCTCGGTTGCAGTTTGTCCCTGGCCCTGGTTGGTCGTGCGGGTGGCAACCACTCGATGTGTCTCTTCACGTCGATGTTTCTCTCTCTCTCCCTCCCTCCCACTCTATCTGAACAAAAAATAGGAAAAATGTCCTCGGGTGAGGATAAAAAAAAAAAAAAAAATGAATGAATGTTATGGATTCCAGCATCACCAGGCACCATGCTCAGCTCTTCTTAAAACGAGAGTGTTTTATTGTCGACTCTTTCAGGGACACTAAAAATGTTACAACTTCACTGCGGAAGGATTCGGGGTCTGAGTTCCCTCAGTGCTGATGCAGCGTCTTCTCATGTAACACAGACGGCAAGGGCGCAGTGTCCTTGCAAACATTAAGAGATAAATGGTTGTCCAGCCGGTGTGGCTCAGTGGTTAAGCATCGACCCTGCACCAAGAGGTCGCCGGTTCGATTCCCGGTCAGGGCACATGCCCAGGTTGTGGGCCCATCCCCAGTGGGGGGCGTGCAGGAGGCGGCCAGTCGATGTTCTCTCTCATCCATGTTTCCATCTCTCTCTCCGTCTCCCTTCCTCCCTCTCTCTAAAAAAATTCATAAAGGAAAAAAATATATAAATAGTCAAAATTACATTGTACATGAACATTATAGAAAGGATAAATATTTTATAGACACATTCCATACTTTATAAAAATTCCGAGCACCAGAATATGGAGCAGGAGTTGGCTGATTTATACCTCCAGACAAACGGAACAGACCTCAAGGTCTGGGAGGGGGTGCAGCGGGGAGGGAGCATTGCTTTGGGGGGATAGGCAGAGTCAGGTCCCCGCAGAGATGGGACCATGTAGGAAAGGGAAGGAGGGAGAGTCCCCTCCCGGCCACCAGCGTCATTCGCACAATCACGCATGAAAAAGACCGCATCTCAGCACCGCCACAGAAGAACATAATTTTGTTGTTTTTTTTTTAATTTTTTTTTCTTTATTGAGTTTTGAGAGAGAGGAAGGGAGAGGGAGAAAGAGAGAGATGGAAACATCGATGAGAGAGAACATGCACTGGCCGCCTCCTGCACGCCCCTCACTGGGGATCAGACCCACACCCTGGGCATGTGCCCTGACCGGGAATCGAACTGGCGACCTCTTGGTGCAGGGTCAAGGCTCAGCCACTGAGCCCACCGGCCGGGAGGAAGAACATGACTTTGGACGGGAAGAATTGTTCACAGAATGCTGAGGCACAAGAAGAGAAAAGCTCACACCCCACACATCTCCCGTGGAAGGCAAACAGCCCGCGCAAACCAGGGGGTGGACACCCTCACTGCAGGCAGAAAGACAGATGGGGCCACGTTTCCCCTCCACCACGTAAGGGGAGTCTCCAGCTCCTGAGCGCTCAGTGTGTCCTGTGGTTTCGGCCAGAAAGTATCGAAGCAGGTGACGGGTGGATGCCCAGAGGGATGGCTGGGTCAGGCGGAAGCTCCCGCCTTAATTTGGGGGCATCGCCAGACTGTGCTCCACAGTCTGCATATGGTTCTCGACTAGCTGGACTTCCTCGCATGCCCTGGGGGTCTTGGACCTCATCCTCTGGGGGTCTTGGACCTCGTCCTCTGGGGGTCTTGGACCTCGTCCTGGGAGGTCTTGGACCTCATCCCCAAGGGGTCTTGGACCTCGTTCCTTGGGGGTCTTGGACCTCGTCCTGGATGGTCTTGGACCTCATCCTCGGGGGTCTTGGACCTCATTCCGGGGGTCTTGGACCTCGTCCTGGGGGGTCTTGGACCTCATCCTGGGGGTCTTGGACCTCGTCCTGGGGGGTCTTGGACCTCATCCCCAAGGGATCTTGGACCTCGTTCCTTGGGGGTCTTGGACCTTGTCCTGGACGGTCTTGGACCTCATCCCCAAGGGGTCTTGGACCTCGTTCCTTGGGGGTCTTGGACCTTGTCCTGGATGGTCTTGGACCTCATCCTCGGGGGTCTTGGACCTCATCCCGGGGGTCTTGGACCTCGTCCCTGGGGGTCTTGGACCTTGTCCTCTGGGGGTCTTGGACCTCGTCCTGGGAGGTCTTGGACCTCATCCCCAAGGGGTCTTGGACCTCGTTCCTTGGGGGTCTTGGACCTTGTCCTGGATGGTCTTGGACCTCATCCTCGGGGGTCTTGGACCTCATTCCGGGGGTCTTGGACCTCGTCCTGGGGGGTCTTGGACCTCATCCCCAAGGGATCTTGGACCTCGTTCCTTGAGGGTCTTGGACCTTGTCCTGGACGGTCTTGGACCTCATCCCCAAGGGGTCTTGGACCTCGTTCCTTGGGGGTCTTGGACCTTGTCCTGGATGGTCTTGGACCTCATCCTCGGGGGTCTTGGACCTCATCCCGGGGGTCTTGGACCTCGTCCTGGGGGGTCTTGGACCTCGTCCCCAAGGGATCTTGGACCTCGTTCCTTGGGGGTCTTGGACCTTGTCCTGGATGGTCTTGGACCTCATCCTTGGGGGTCTTGGACCTCATCCCGGGGGTCTTGGACCTCGTCCTGGGGGGTCTTGGACCTCATCCCGGGGGTCTTGGACCTCGTCCTGGGGGGTCTTGGACCTCATCCCGGGGGTCTTGGACCTCGTCCTGGGGGGTCTTGGACCTCATCCCCAAGGGATCTTGGACCTCGTTCCTTGGGGGTCTTGGACCTTGTCCTGGACGGTCTTGGACCTCATCCTTGGGGGTCTTGGACCTCGTCCTGGGGGGTCTTGGACCTAATTCTGGGGGGTCTTGGAATGTGTCCCCTGCAGATCAGGGGCGACCACTGTATTTGCATTGCAAACATGAAGAGCACTCTCTCGGTCTTTCATTACTAATGACACAAGCTATTCAATTAACTCGCCTCTAATTGAACATAACGAGCATTAGGGTTTCAATGGAGGTGCCTGCGCATAGGTTTTTTTATAAACAAATGCAGACCTGACAGAGGACGATGAAGCTCACTGATAGGATATTTCACTCCCAAACAAAGGTAATTAAGTGTTCAATTAATCTCAGGAGGAGTGTGGAGCTGTCTCACGGAGTCCCTTGCTGCCAATTTATACGTATTGTTGGATCAAGTAATAACCTCATCTGCAGTGCAATAAAAAATGCGATATTTTTAGACAAACATTCCCTCTGCAAGTAGACCAGATGTCTAGATTTTCATAAAACTGTCTCAGATGTAGAAGAGATATTTAGAGTATATTTCTCGCTGTAAAATGGAGCGTCCGTTTATCACCACAGGTATAATTGATAAGGAATTGTTAGGGAGTCATTTCGAAAGTCCCTTTGAATTAAGGTGTTTTCATTCTGTTTAACGGTTGCGATCAATGCGTCATGAATCACCCTCCGATCAATGTCCTGTTGATAGCGACTAGGAGTGCAAACAAAAAACGCTGACTAATGGCACGTCCCTGATCAAAGCCCGGTTTTTAAATTTTATTATTTACGTAGATGTACAAGGAAGAGACAACCAGGTTGGGGTTTGAAAAACTATCCGCCACTATACTTTCTTCGCGTCTCAATTTTATTGACTCTGAGGAAATAATTAAAATTAATGTTATTCTGAATCTGTCACGAATGGATATAAATTGTTAATCAATTATCACAGCATGTGAAATGGCCATAACCTATCTTCATTCTGCAAATAGGTCTTAATTTTGTTCATAAAGGCGTGTTCGGTGTCTTTGTCCTAGACACGGATTTAAAATCAATCCGGGACGTGGCGTCTAATTAAGAAAAATACGTGAGTGAAAACAACTTAATCTTCTTCAGTTCGCTTCCTAAAGAATTAGAAAGTCATTTAGATGGTGGAATGAGGCGATGAACGTGTAACAGAGCTCATTTTCGATTTTGCATCTTTTCAGATACAATGTGATTAAAATCCCAACTTCGTTAAAGATGCTAGTAGGTCATAAATATCTTACATCGATAGATCTGAAGGTGGATCAATACAGATATCTCATGGTGCTGTGTGCATTTATTATACAATTTAGGATATTTTTTATCCTCACCCGAGGACATTTTTGCATGTATCTTCAAATACAGCGGGAGGGAGAGAGAAAGGAAGAGAGAGAGAGAGAGACATCGATGTGTGAGAGAGACACATCGAGTGGCTGCCACCCGCACTACCCCAACATGAGCTGGGGTCAAATTGTAACCGAGGTACGTGCCCTTAGCGGGAACCGAACCCGGGTCTCTCTGGTCTGGAGATTGATGTTCTAACCGCTGAGCCACACCGGCCAGGGCCAATTTAGCTTTTGACTTTATGGTATAGCTTATCTTGGAGACACGCCACAGCTTTTCGGACTCATTTATTCCGTCACCTGGCTGGTCATAGGGATGGCAACGAAGTGGTGGGTTTCTGTTCAGATCAGCCCTGAGTGGCCGCAATGGCCGGGCATTGTTTCTCACCAGGAAAGGGCAGTGTGGTTTGGTCAGCATCCGAGACGGCCGACTGGATGCCACGGCTAGCAACGGCTACGTGGCCTTCTCTGTGGGGTGAAGGTTTTGCTGGCAACGGCATGGATCATTTTGTCCATGTAGAAGCTGACATCAAGGGGTGATGTGTGTCTCAATAGCTGCTCTCCATGGCCCCAAGAGGTCAAGTTGCACTACTGTGTGTGTGTGTGTGGGTGCGTGCATGTGTGTGTGTAGCATGGAAGTTTGTCATGTAGGTTCCGGTCTCTTGCTTAAGCCCCTGTTCTGTGCCGTAGATCTGCTGGATCAATATTTGCTTTTTTCAGTAGATAAAGATTTATTTTCTTCATTTTTATTACTTCATTTGTATTCTTCATTACTGTTACCGATGTCCTCATTTGCACCTCCTTTGTTCCCCAACACCCAGCCCCAGCCCCCCTTTTTTCTGGCCATCAAAACACCATAGTCTGTATCTGTGCATTAAGTTGTCAAAGGCGGGGAGGAGACTGGTTGAAAGAAGGCGGAGGGATTAGCCAAAGAATACGGATGTTTGTCAAATGCCTCTGTTATGCTGTTTTGATGACTATGGCTTGAATATATCTTCAAATCAAATAGTGTGAGACTCTACATTTGTTCTTCAAAGTTTGTGGAGGGGGTTTTGTGTGTGTGTGTGTGTGTTCTAGGTTCTTTACATTTACATAGACACTTTAGAATAAGTTCATCAATATTGAAAATAAATAAATAAAGACCCTGCTAAGGTGTTTTTGACTTGGATCCCATTGAATCTGCAGGTTGATTTGGAGAGAGCTGAAATCTTGGCAATAGGCCGTCTTTCAACCCTGGACAAACAATGCCTCTCCGTTTACGTGCATCTTCCGATCCTCCACGCAAATTTATCTCTGCAGTTTTCAGTGTGCCTGCCTCCCACAGCTTTTGTTCAAAATTAGCCCCAAGTATTGTGTACACTCAATGTTGTTTTCATTGAGATCATTCCTGTTTCAAACTTTGAACGTCCATTGCTACTAGATGGAAATATGATTTATTTTTGGGTGTGAATCTTCTGTCTTGCAATCTTGCTAAATGCGCTTAATAGTTCTGAGGGTGGTTTTGCATATTTCATTGGGTAGTTTACACAGATGATCCTGTCATCTGCAAATACAATTTCAATGTTTACTATCTAATTTGAAAAAAAAATTATATATATATATATATATATATATATATACACACACACACACACACACACACACACACACACACACCCTGGTTGGTGTGGCTCAGTTGGTTGACCCTCATTTTCTGCACCAAGAGTTGCAATTAAATTCCTTGGCAGGGCTCATGCTCAGTTGCTGGTTTGGTTCTTGGTTTGGGGGTGGTGGTGCATAGGAGGAAGCTCATAGATGTTTCTCTCTCTCTCTCTCTCCCTGTCCCCCCCTCCCCCATAAAATTGATAATCACATATAAAAACTATTTTCTATTTCACTGGCTGTAATCTCCATTAAATGTTGTATGAAAAGGATGAAAACAAATATATTGGTCCTTTTCTTATTTAGAGGAAAGAATTCACCACTAAGAAGGCTATTGGTTGTAGGGTTCGTGTAGATGTTGTTTATCAGATGGATGGAGTATCTTTCTTTTATTTTCCTAAGAATATTTTTAAAAATAAGAAATAAGCCCTGGCCAGTTTGGCTCAGCGGTTAGAGCGTAGGCCTGCGGTCCAGAGAGACCCGGGTTCGGTTCCGGCTAAGGGCACGTACTTCGGTTGCAGTTTGTCCCCGGCCCTGGTTGGTCGTGCGGGTGGCAGCCACTCGATGTGTCCCTTCACGTCGATGTTTCTCTCTCTCTCTCTCCCTTCCTCTCTCTCCCTCCCACTCTATCTGCACAAAAAATGGAAAAATATCCTCGGGTGAGGATTAAAAAAATAAAATAAAATAAAAATAAAAATAAAAATAAGAAATAATGTTCCATTTCAACACATTTTTTCTACAAATATCGGGGCGATTATTTTTCCCCTCTTTTAATTGGTTAATATGGCATTGATTTTCAATGTCGAAACAAACTCCCATTCTTACAGTGATCTTCTTTTGGTCACTATGTTTTATTTTATTTTTTTGTCCAGTCTTGATACAATTCGCTAAGCGTGACTTTAGAATGTTTGACTCCTTATGAGGAACACTGGCTTAATTTTCTGTTATTATCCTGTCTTTTCCCCATTTTGTACAATGATATATACCCACTTTTCCTCTCAACATTTACTACTTTTGTCATGTATTTTAATTTTTACATATATTCTAAACAACACAATATAGTCCTACTGTTTTTGTTTAAATTATCAATTATCTTTTAAAGATATTTAAAGACTAGGAAAAATTTACATAGGTTTATGGAGGCGCTACCCTTTCTTCTGCTTTTTACCAGTTTGTGTAAATCCATATGTTCAACTAATATTATTTGTCTTCTGCCTGCAGGACTTCTTTGGATAGTGATTGTGTGCAGGTCCACTGGTCACACTTTTTTCAGGTTTTATGTGTCTGAAAATGGCTCTTGTTCACCTTTGTTTGATTTAAAGATATGTTTGCTGGGTATAAAAATCTACTGACACATTTTTTTTTTTTAATACCTTAAAGGTTTCTTCACCATCTCCTTCCACTGTTCATGACAAATTTAAAGTTTTTCTTTTCTCTGTCTCTCTGTATAAAGTATGTGTTTTCTCCCTCTGGATGCTTACCAAGATTTTATTTTTATCGACTGAATTACGATTTGCCTTGGTAAAGTTTTTCTCATGTTTCTTGTTTTTACAATGTGTTGAGATTCTCAGATCTCTAGGCTGATGTTTGTGTTTTCAAGCTGTGAAATTTTCTGGTCATTCTTTATTCAAAATCTTTCTCTGTCCTATTGTGTTTCCTCTTCTTTAGGTATTTCAGCCACTCACATATTAGAATAGGTGATGCTGTACCACAGTTCGATTATCTTCTTTTCATTTTTCAATTTTTTTCCCTTTTATGTTTCATTTTGGATCGTTTCTATGGCTACGTTTTATATCCTGTAATAGTTGAGCCTAGAACACTGTGAATTTTGTCACATTGGATTTGGGTACTTTTTATTTCTATAAAAATCAGTAGGCTCGTTTGGCCGGTGTGGCTCAGTAGTGGAGCGTCGACCCTGCACCAAGAGGTCACTAGTTCGATTCCCGGTCAGGGCACATGCCCAGGTTGTGGGCCCGATCCCCGGTGGGGGGCATGCAGGAGGTGGCCAGTTGATGTTCTCTCTCATCCATGTTTCCATCTCTCTCTCCCTCTCCCTTCCTCTCTCTCTCAAATCAATAAAAATAGAAATAAAAATTTTAAAGAATACACAATTTTTTAAAAATTAGTAGGCTTTATTTTGGAGATTTCCTCAAGCGATGTAGAAAGAGCTCAATCTCTTCTTGTTTATGAAGTTTGGTCAGCAAGA
Source organism: Molossus molossus (assembly GCF_014108415.1). Classification (NCBI taxonomy): domain Eukaryota; kingdom Metazoa; phylum Chordata; class Mammalia; order Chiroptera; family Molossidae; genus Molossus; species Molossus molossus. The sequence continues at coordinate 145,962,059 of NW_023425355.1, forward strand.
CATGGGTGGTGCTCGGGCAATGAGAACAACTCTGTCCTTACCGAGGGGACCTTCTTCAGAGCTTGGCAATGCTGTACCCTATGGGACGGTCCTGTGGCTGAGAAAACAGGCCCATGCACGCCCTGTGAGCTCTGCACAGCGTTCTGTCCATCCTGATGGTGTGTCTGCACCTGTGGGCAATGCACCTGCACCTCCGAGTGCTCAGGGGTCAATGGTGGTCTTCTCATTCAAGCTCAGTCATGAGAACTGCACCTGCCTCATCGCCTCTCAACTCCCAGGTACACCATTGAAAACCAGGGTACCCGCTGCCTTCTGCCTGGGTCCCCTCTTCCCACGTTACCTCGAATCCCACCCGATGCAGGAGCTGTGCAACCGGAGTATCGTCTCATCCATCACCCATCTCTCTAGAACCCTGGTCATGTCCGGATCCATACCAACGTCTTCAAAACCCTGGCTTCCTTTTCATCCCCATTGGGAAAGCCAACACCTGCTGTGGCTGCTTCTTACCCAGACACAGACATCACAGTGTCTGAGGCCGAGTTACATAAATTCCTCGTTATGACAAGATCTCCGTGATATTGGATCCCGGGGTGAGAAATAGCAACGTTCTGTATCTGAGAGTATTTTTTTGCACCAATAATATTGCCACCCGGCTGCTTTTGCAGGTCCAGAGGTGCATTTGTGACTCTGCCCCACCCAGACTCTTGTGGCTCTTCCTGTAACAGAACAGAAATGTGCCCCAGGGATTAGGAGTCTGGACACAGGAGCCGCCGTCTATGGCATGGTTCTGGCTTCCCGAACTCACCTGTTGCATTTCACTGGGGGACTCGCGAAAGCCTCCACATAATCCTTTGCTGATACATCCCATACGGATAACAAGAGACCTGCTTGGTAAAGCTTGGGTCGTGAATAAATCAGAGGCCACTTGCGAGCCCCTTACAAGAACGGGTGGCGTGTACGGAGTGCCCTGTGTGGTTGTTAAAAACTGGCCAGTCCGCAGAGGAATTATAAATGATTCAGTGGCATAATGGGAAAAGTCCTGTGTTTGATTTCAGGAACCTTTCCGTAGACAAACAGCTCCTTCGTTCCAGTGGTAATGGTTCTATCAATAAATAATGCTTAAATCTTTGATGGCTTCATATCACATCCGTATTTTTTTTTTTTTCTTTAACGTGGGCCATCCTGACAAGATTGAAGGGAAAACATTAATGTTATTTTTAATTCCGAGTTCTAATGCTGCTTGCTAGTAAACACACACAGAGTCATTACGAGCCCTCCAGCTACAAAGAAGAGAAGGGGTTTTTTGTTTGTTTGTTTTTAAGAACAAGAGGATAAACACGTCCTCCTTAAAAGGGAAATGCTCGGTGACATGATGGAAGAATTCGGTGAGAACCCAGAAACTCCAAGGGTTAGTGGTTTCGGAGCATCACGTTGGTTAAGAAGCCCCCACCTTTGAAAAGGAACAGACTTCCTGTCTCCCAGGAGGCTAGGACGACTTTGGTTTGCCCCTGTGAGCTGAATTGAGGGGCAAACCAAAGCTGGGACTCGGAGCCAGAAAGTGTGGGTTGCATTACGTTCCGATCCTCTCGTCTCCAGTGGGGAGATCCCGCTCATTCAATGCTCGGTGGGCTCAGGGAAGACAGGGAGGGCAGGGAGCAGGTGAGCCTTTGTAATGCCTCCCTGGGCTTGGCTCAGTTTTATTTCTCTGAAACCCCTTTTCCGTAGGCATCTCCACAAAGGGGATCCTTGGGGGACCAAGGGGTTAGCAGGGAAGCAGGAACCCCTATGCAAGGGGCACACGGTGTCTCTGAGGTGTGGTTTCCCTTGTTTGCGTGGGGCATGATCACATCCTTCTGGCCTCTCTTCCTCAGTCCAGCTCACAGGCTAGCTGCCTGTGTCCCCGAGATCCCCACGGAGGGGCCTGGATTCTGCAGGGTGGCCTGTCCCCAAGGTTAGGGCTCCCACTCACACGGGGGACTCCAGCCTCCTTCCCACCCCTCCCACTTCCTCTTGCCCTGACCCCCCACTTGGGCACCTCCAGCTAAATCATCAGATGCAGACACCAGCCATAGAAAGCCCCCTCAGCCAGCTCCGCAATGATGTCAAGTCACAACCTTGCAACAAACATATATGCACCAATGCCTTTGTAACAAACATGTATGTGTCTACACCTTTGTAACAAATACATGTGTCTACGCCTTTGTAACAAATTTATATGAATCTACACCTTTGTAACAAATATATATGCACCTACGCCTTTGTAAGAAACATATATGTGTCTACACCTTTGTAACAAATATATATGTATCTACACCTTTGTAACAAATATATATGTGTCTACGCCTTTGTAACAAATATATATGTATTTACACCTTTGTAACAAATATATATGTGTCTATGCCTTTGTAACAAATATATATGTATCTATACCTTTGTAACAAACATATATGTGTCTACGCCTTTATAACAAATATATATCTACACCTTTGTAACAAATGTATATGTGTCTATGCCTTTGTAACAAACATATATGTGTCTACACCTTTGTAACAAATATATATGTATCTACACCTTTGTAACAAACATATATGTGTCTACACCTTTGTAACAAATATATATGCACCTACGCCTTTGTAACAAACATATATGTGTCTACACCTTTGTAACAAATATATATGTATCTACACCTTTGTAACAAACATATATGTGTCTATGCCTTTATAACAAATATAGATCTTAACCTTTGTAACAAATATATATGTGTCTACGCCTTTGTAACAAACATATATATGTCTACGCCTTTGTAACAAATATATATGTATCTATGCCTTTGTAACAAATATATATGTATCTACACCTTTGTAACAAACATATATGTGTCTATGCCTTTGTAACAAATATATATATATCTACACCTTTGTAACAAACATATATGTATCTACACCTTTGTAACAAATATATATGTATCCTCTAGGCCTTTGCCTTCTGGGAGGGCACCTGATTGATTGGCAAGGATAAAAAGGTGAGAAGCACAGAAAACATAAAAATGACCGTGACCCTCTGCCCTTCATCCCAAGACTTTAGCCATTGGCCAGCCCCACACATCCAATAAAGGTGCTCACCAGGGTTGGTTTAATCTCCCACAATTTGGAAAGAGAAATGACCACCCGTGGAGACATCAGCCGGGATGCTGTCGCTTAATATCCCACATAGAGAGAAATGATTTGGAGTGTCTGAAAAATAAATTCATTTTTCATTCTGGATCGTGTCGCTTAGATTTGGGCCAATAAAGAATAGGATTTTTCTTCCTATAATGCACAAATCAATCATAGGTTTCTTTCAAAGACCCAGGAATCAGAGAGTAAGAAGGCGTGCCTCCAAAGAGTGTCCTCATTCTGCATTTTTTACAAATACATAGGATGCTCCTGTGTTTGGAACAGGACGCAGCCAAGGGTAGAAGAGACTTGGCCAGAGTTTCCAATGGGGAAGCTTGTGGCTGGGATTGCAACTGGCAAATGTCGTCATCTGCTTGTTGTATCTTTTTGACCAAATGTCCTGCCCATCCCTCACACACCACCTCTATTTCAAACTCCCCAAATGGGTGCTGTTTAGATAGACAGGGCCGTTTCTTCACCATCAACCTAGCTAGATGGATGTTTAAGAACAAGATGTCCAAATCTGCAGTGTGTCGGAGCATACTTTCCCGGAAAGCCGTGATGCCCCAATTTTTGTGGATACGACGGTCTCCTGGGCACTGACTCCAGTGCAGATCCTATCACATGGGAGGGTTCAGCCCTATGTCCCCGCATCTCCTATGAGCTCCCAGGCAATGACACCGTTACTGGTCCCAGAATCATGCAGTGACTCCTCGACCCCTTTTATCTACAGTTTTCCTCTGTGGTTTCAGTTGTCCGCCGTCAACAGAAATTCGAAAATATCACACGGGCAGTTGCAGAAACGAGCAACGCATAGGTTTTATTTTGCGTGCCAGGCGGAGTGGTATGATGAGGTCTCACAGTGTCCTGATCCAACGCATCAGGATGCGATGTTTCTCCTTTTTCCCCCCACTGATTCCCCCCTCCCCCATCCCTCCCCACCCTGTCCCCAGCTTTGTTGTCCGTGTCCACTGTTCATGCACACATGCATATAAGTTCTGTGGTTTATCTCTTCCCTCCCCCACCACCCCCTCTTCTGAGGGTTGTCAGTCTGTACCCTACTTCCACGTCTCTGGGTCTACCCTGTTCCTCAGACTGTTATGTTCATTATATTCCACAAATAAGTGATATTTGTCTTTCTCTGTCTGGCTTGTTTCACTTAGGATAATACTCTCCAGGTCCCTCCATGTCGTCTCAAAGGATAAGAGATCTTTCTTTCTTACGGCTGCATAGTACTCCATTGTGTATATGTACCACAGCTTTTTTATCCATTCGTCTACTGGTGGACACTTGGGCTGTTTCCAGATCTTAGCTATTGTAAATAGTGCTGCTATGAACATGGGGGTACATATATTCTTTCTGATGGGTGTTTCAGGCTTCTTAGGGTATATTCCTAGAAGTGGGATCCCTGGGTCAAATGGAAGTGAGAGCATATGATACTTGTCTCTCTCTGTTTGGCTCATTTCACTTAGGATAATACTTTCGAGACAGCAAAAGAAACAACCACCAAAATGGAAAGGCAACCCACCGTATGGGAGAACATCATTGCCAATGATGCATCAGATAAGGGGTTAATTTCCAAAATATATAGAGTGCTCATACAACTCCACAAAAGGAAGACAAAGAACCCAATTAAAAAATGGGCAGAGGACCTAAATAGACACTTCTCCAAACAGGACATACAAATGGCCAAGAGACAGATGAAAAAATGCTCATCATCACTAATCATCAGAGAGATGCAAATTAAAACCACAATGAGGAATCATGTCCCTTCTTTTACATCGTAAGGACCCCAGGGTGCAAAGCCGTGAGCCGGCCCTTCGGAAGCATCAAAGAGCAGCCGCAAAGTGGGTCACAGGGGTGTCTGTTCGCTCCCTGTATGCGTGCTCTCGCTCTGTGCCGACTTCACGCGAAGGGTCTGCGATGCGGATAAATAATCAGCACGTTCTCTGCGCCTCCCTCGCCCTGAGCGAGATGCACTCTGCAAAGCTTGATTCGTAATTGATGGGAAAATGTGTACCCGTGTCCCTCAATTAGCCACCTAATTTATCTGCCCTTTGAAAGCACAATCCGCCACACGGGGGGTACAAAGAGTGGCCACAAAATACGTGTGATTGGGAAACACTCCCTCGTTCCATGCTGACACCGCCAAGTGCAAAGTAAATTCGGCAATTATCTCAGGCGTCCGAAGCCAAACCATGCTGCGGTCTGAATGAGGTGGTAAGGTTATTCCGACACTAGACACAGGAACAGCGCAAGCATTTTTTTTAAAGCAACAGGTTGACCATGGAAAAGCAAAGGGGAAGAAAAGTAACGTCATCTGCAGAACATGACACAAAAATTCAGAAATAATAGTGACGCTTGAAACAAATAACGGATTAAGAATACAAATGGGTCGAGTCCAGACTGCTTACATAACCCGGGGGTGATTGGTACTTGAAAACAAAACTGGAGTATGCTGGCTGGTTTGGGTCAGCGGTTAGAGCGTCGGCCGGAGGGCCAGAGAGACCCGGGTTCGGTTCCCGCTAAGGGCACAGAGTTCAGTTGAAGTTTGTCCCTGGGCCCTGGTTGGGTCGTGTGGGTGGCAGCCAGTCGATGTGTCCCTTTCACTTCGATGTTTCTCTCTCTCATCCTCCCTCTTTCCCTCCTGCTCTATCTGAAGATCAATGCAAAAATGTCCTCAGGTGAGGATTAAATAAATAAGTAAATAAACAGGAGTAATTTTTAAAATCCCTTCATGCATGTGGCTGTTTTCTTGCCATTTTTTTTTTAAAAAAACAATAATGCTTGTGTGAGCCCCACATTTTTTACAATGCATTTCAAGCCCAACACAGAAGAAAAAGATGTGTTTCTTTGCAAAATACAGGGTAGAGTAAAAATAGGTTTACAGTTGTCTGTGTGGAAAATAGTCCAATGATTAATAAATACTAATATAACAATAAACTCTGTGCTTTTTTTTTACTGACAATTATAAACCTACTTTGCCCCACCCTGGATTTAAGTCTGAGATAATCATAGAATTGAAGATGTTACTGATGAATTCTCCTTTATTTCTCATAAAGGATCAGAAGAAAGAAATAAATAATAATGTACAAATGTATATATAGATATATTTTTATATTTTTAAATATATTTATATATTTAATATATTACTATGTTAATATAGTTAATCTATTTTAATATGTTAATATATTTAATATATTTTATTATGTTTAAATATATTTATATGTTTATATATATTTTTATGTGCCGTCCCAGACAGTGCATCGGTACACCCGTTTGCCCCGAGGAATATGAGCTGGGCCTGAGTCCTGGACACCCCTGGGGTACAGTACCGGGCAGCTCAGCCCCAGCCGTTCACCCACATCTATGCACACAGCCGAGCCTTAGCAGACGGACGGGCTGGAAGTTAGCTCCCCACAGAAATGACAGTGTTCTCGTTACCAGACAGAAACAATGCGTCAGAGGATTCAACTGTCCTGTGGCTTTGGGAACCAAGCACCATGAAATAGCGGCTTAGATGACCAGCTTAGTTTCTTTCTGAAGGCGAAGATTTGGAGATGATGTTGCTTCAGGTAGTGACATTGTCTCTGGAGGTGCTGAGGGAGACCGTGTCCCCTGGCCCCTCCAGCTTCTGGTGGCTGCTTTCATTCCGGGGTGCGGGCCCCTCCGTCATTCTGCCCGGCCAGCCACGGCATGTTCCTGTTTTCTCACCCCCTCGTCCATCTCCAGGGGCCCGGGGGTGACAGCAAACAGACCTGCAGGATCCGGGACAACCTCTCCATCTCAAGACCCCCAGTCACACTTGCAAAGTCTCTGCCTTTTAGGGTAACGTCTTTGCTCAAACCAGGAAGGCAGATGTGGACATCTTTGGGGTGGCCGTTTTTCTGCCGACCACACTCCCACATATGACCAGCCTACATCTAGAAAAAAAATATTCCTTAAAGAATGAAATAATATGCCCGGCCGGTGCGGCTCAGTGGTTGAACATTGACCCTGCACCAAGAGGTCGCCGGTTTGATTCCCGGTCAGGACACAGGCCCAGGTTGTGGGCTCGATCCCCAGTGGGGGGCGTGCAGGAGGCGGTCAGTCCATGTTCTCTCTCATCGATGTTTCCATCTCTCTATCACTCTCCCTTCCTCTCTCTCTCAAATCAATAAACAAAAGTAAAAGAATAAAATAATCCTACGCATTTAGACACACACTCTCCCCCAGCTCCACGTAGGGCAGGTCTTTGAAGCTTAGTAAATGGATTTGTTCACCCCGCATTATCTCACCAACTCATTTGCGCCTGACTTCCCACCATGTGAATGGTGCTCCATGGACCCATTAAAGAACTAAATTTAGGACCAAATTAGAGGTCACATGTCATTTTTTTTTTTACCTTCTTTCACTTCCTACCTTAAACACTATTAGGAAGAGATTGGATGCAATCGTTTTCACGCTTATATTTAAGCTGTTTTTTTTTGTTTGTTTTTTTAACGTTGCTGCAATGATTATGAGACAAAATAGAAGAAATGCAGATCAACAAATAGAAAACAATGAAAATCTGAGCTACTTGACATGACTCTGGTATAAATAACGATTGTTGACAATTTCATGTACAACCTTCCATGTTAGTTACTCCTATGTACACAGAATCTCGTGTGCAGATGTATCTTTAATCAAAATTGGATCACACTGTACACATTGTGCTTCCAACTATTTCCTTTACTCATTATATTCTGAATTTCCTCCTTGTTGGCTTAATCTACATCACTATTGGAATGGGTGTCAAGTATTTAGTTTGCTATCTGTGCAAGTGTATAGAGCAAATAAATATTCTCTTGTGCATGATACTCAAGTACTTGAAAAAAATACATGTTTCTTTTGATTTTAGAGAGAGAGGAAGGGAGAGAGATAGAAACATCGATGAGAGAACCATCGATCGGCTGCCTCCTGCATGCCCCCACTGGGGATTGAGCCCACAACCTGGGCATGTGCCCTGACCGGGAATCGAACCGGGACCTCTTTGTCCATAGGACGGCGTTCAACGCACTGAGCCACACTGGCCGGGCTACTGCTGCAATTTCAATATGCACCTTCTCTCCAACTTTATCTTCTTTTTTATGTTCTACATTTATGCCAGAAATCTTCCTCCAGCCCTAATCACACGGGGAAACACACTTAAATTCTCCACTTCCTGGAAAGCATCACTTAAATTCTGTGATGTGAAATACACCAACCTTTCTCCTCTCACCGGACTCCTGGCTGATCATCAAAAGCCCTACAGTCTCTACTTGAATCCCTCTGTCAAGTTCATGGGCACATTGGTGATTGTTGAAATGGACCACCAAATACCTGCCCCCCCCTTTGGCCCCAAGAGAACCCTATTCATCAAGATTTGCTCAATTATTTCATCATGGATGGCCATCCTTTGCCTTCCTGATCAGAGATGTGTTTCGACTTTCTTCCAGACTTGATCTGCCCCCTCTTATTTCTCTGATATGTTTTCCACTCTGTGCCTCAATTTCTTCTCCCCTCCCCTCCCTGTAAGTGTGAGCTGACAACCTACATCCTGGAAACCGCCGATGTCACAAGCACTGTGACATCATAGTGGGCTGGACTTGCACCAGTTGAGAGGAGACGCTGGCCTCCAAGACAGACGTCGGGGCCTGTCCAGCTCCCCTGGACTGAGAGACGCCCTAGAAAAGGACCCTTGTAAGAAACAAACGGTTAATGTTAGAGGTGTGGGGTAGGGGGTGGGCACAGAAATAAAGGTTACTAAAGAGAAACTCTACTCATGCGTGGACGTTGGTTCCAAGATTGACGTAATTCAGAGCGAACGTTCACCGAAGATGCCCGGATTGGATACTACGAAGGACCTGAACGTCAAATGAAGCTACCACTTGTGGGTCTTTCTTGGCAATGGGGGTGGTGGTGGTGGGGAGTTAGAGCCTTTCACCACTAGAAAACAGACTTGTTTTGGGGAAGTCCTCCTCCTTCCCAGAATTCATCTGTGTACACAAGTGTATGGTACATGCATCGCAGTTAATGGTGTGATATTGATACATGATCATTATTAAGGAAATCGTGTTGCATCGATGTAAGGAAATTGACTGGGGTCCATTACTAAGTCTGGTGGCCACACCTTACTGACGTGTGCCAGTTGTCCATATCATGGTCTTTAGACACAAATCATACAGTCTTGAACCCCATGATGCGTTGGACTATTATGTTCTTCCTGTCTCCTTCAATCTGGAACAGTTCCTCAGGTCATTCCTTGGTCTTCTTGGCCTTGACGATTTTGAAGTTCATGAGCCAGTGACTTTGTAGGATGCTTGTCAGGTTGGATTTGTCTGACTCTGTGTGATTTTCTTTAAGTTACCTGCCCTTGGCAGAAATAGCACAGGTGTAACAACAGATATCATGTTTCCCTGTAAGGTCACCTACCTACACTTTGTACTCAACACCCACTGGATACTTCCCTTAAGCTACTAAAATCTTCTATTCCTCATCAAGCTTTCTATTCACTTATTTATATCAATATGGTGCCGTGATTTCTATATTTCTTTTAATGGTTTATGAGCCACGACTATCGTTAGTTTGATTTATACTCAAATCGTCTCCAATTTGGCCAGAGTGATGGGTTCTCAAAAATAGCTGGAGATCTTTGGCATGATTTCATCCCCTGAGTACATATCTGACAGAAGATATTCCTGACTCATTTTGTACATTTTCTGATCCGGCTCTGGACTGTGCCATTTTTCTAAGGGGACTTGGATTCTCTTCATGAAGAATGGTACGTAGAAGCCACAATCTGGGTCCTTAGTGTGCACATTACTATTGGGATAGTCATGCTCCCAGGTCATCTTAGCTGGCAGAGCTGGGGAATGGGTCTGTGCATATTGTGACTATAGTCACTTCGTTGTGTCTCTACGGCATCGAAAACCATGATTTAACACGAGTGTGTCTAATTCTATGTTCATAGCAAGGTCTTCATTCTACTTTCTCTATCCTTAACTCCCGTATCCGAATGAGAAATGCGGTTGCATTCTTCCTAAGGTATGTTCTTGTTTGTTCATCCCTGTTCTATGTATCCATCTCCCCTCATTTGGACTTTACACCTGTTCTAACGTCAGCATCTCTGGGGCTCCCCCAAAACCGCGGTGTGCACCTGTCTTTCTCAGTTCTACTCTCAGAATTTAAGACTGACTTGGTTAAGACAGGAAGGAAAAGAAGACAATATGCAACACTTCCAGGGATATTTTACCTCTCATCTAGGGTTGGGCTTCCCTGTGAAGATACTACAGGGTATCTTCTTACGTAAAGTCCAGAACAGGTGATCTTCACTGACGTTCGATGCTCCTCTAAGGAATGGCTGAGTCATCGGCTCCTGTCCATCGTTGGTTACTGTCATTTCCTGCAGCCAAGTTCTCAGGGGACCAACCTTGTCTTCATCAGCCTGCTGAGAAAGACCAAGGAGAAAGCTTGGCTGTCTTTATGCATTTCTGCATCACTTCACCGTGTTCGGCCTGGTCGGTCATGATCATTCTGTTTTGCTTCTAAGGTGGCTTCCATCTCTTCTAAGGTGGTTGGCGTCCCTATTCCCATCTCTCCAGCATCTTCCTGACATCAACGCACCTGTTGGACTCTCTTTTTTATTTTATTTTTTATCCTCACCTAAGGACATTTCTTTGCATTTATCTTCACATAGAGTGGGAGGGAGAAAGGGGAAAGAGAGAGAGAGAAACGTTGATGTGAGAGAGACACATCGAGTGGTCGCCACCCACACGACCCCAACCAGGGCCAGGGACAAACTGCAACCGAGGTCCATGCCCTTAGCGGGAACTGAACCCAGGTCTCTGCTCCACGGGCCAATGTTCTAACCACTGAGCAAAACCGGCCAGGGCCTGAAGGACCCTCTTGCTGACAATTTGACCATGGACAAGTTACCTACCTGTCTTTCCTTGATTTCTTCAAGAACAACGACTCATGATTTTCTTTAAGACATTCAGCTTTCATGTTCAATCAGCAGTCGTCATTCATTGTTGTGATTGGGTCTGTGCAAGTTTTCTTGCAATACCAAAGGCAGAGATTATTTCCCTCTTTACATTTCATTATTATGCTTGCGTTTGGAGGATTTTATGGAAGGAGAATGTCGTAGACACATCCTCACTCCACTATCTTTAACCAGAAACTTTAATAAATGTTTGTTGGGAAAAAATAGAGAAACACATTTATTTTCCATCAAACCAAAGGCTTATTCAAAATAGTGCCGTCAGAAGTGTATATTCCTGGCACAGGTCGCATTTCTGGTAGCTTGTGCCCACTGGTTTATTGGAATCGATTTCGGGTTTGAGTGATAAGCACGATAACTCATATGACCTTGTCTGTTTTCTTGCCAGATCTCCTTCCAGTGCCTGCGTTTTTGAAACTAAGATCCTCTAGATAAATTTTAAAAAGAAAACCAATATTTTAAAGGGAAAAAAAAAATGTAAATCACGACAGTGAGTATTTTTGCTGAATGCTTTAAAAGAGACTCAGCGCTACCCTGACAATAGACAAAAGGCTTCACACACATTCTGCCCCGAATCCCTTTGTTCTAACTCTTTCTGTGTGTCCAGGTAAATATTTCCTTTAACTCACATTCCAGGAATTGTATCCAGCAGGTCAATTTTGTCTACAGCTTGAGTCTAGCCGTTCAGAAAACAAAACAAAACAAAACAAAAAATAACTAGAGTAATTAAACCTTCAGAAGGGTTTAAACTGAACTGGAGACTTGGGGGTAACCAGACTTCGCCACTGCCTACGTCAATACCAAAACAGGAAGGGGTGAGCGCGTCTGGCCAAGGGTCCGAAGGGAAGGGGGGAAGATGAGGAACAGAGAGGAAAAAGACAAAGCGGATACAACTCCCCCCTGAACTGATACCGAGTAGACAGCGTTTCCAGAGAGCCCCTGACGTCACCTCCACAAGGGCTACTCAAGTCAGTAGCGTCATCTCTGCTCTGGCTGACTATGAGTGTGGCGTTGTCCCCCACCCGTGTGCCAAAATGTGGCCATGGTCATGCTTGTGTTGTTGGCAGGATGGTTTATAAGAAGCAACTTCAAGAAGAAAGCACTTAAAAAAATTATTTATTGGTTTTAGAGAGAGAGGAAGAGAGAGATAGAAGCATCGATGAGAGGGAACATCGACAGGCCGCCTCCTGCATGCCCCCCACTGGGGATCGGGCCCACAACCTGGGCATGTGTCTTGACCGGGAATCGAACCGGTGACCTCTTGGTGCAGGGTCGACGCTCCCCCGCTGAGCCACACCGGCCTTTTAACTTCACCATAAATGATGCACCTGTGTCTATCCAGTCGTGACCAACACAGGGCCAGAGGGAGAAACCTTGGGCACCTTGTAAAACAAAAGTCAGCGCTTTTGCTGGTGGTGGCTTTTGCTGGTCCTGGGAAGTGATCACAGACTCCACGTGGGTTTGGAAATGTCACGGCAGAGGGTAAGGTTGTTCGCTTTGCCCAACACCGTGCTTGGGGGGCGGTACTGTGGGATGCACGGTGTCAGAGGCTGGTCCAGCCGCCCTGTTCGGTTTTTCTATTCTGAAAATGCGACAACCTTTAATGATGTTTCCAAGACTGACGTGTACAATACTCGACACGCGTCCGCTTGTGCCCCTCGACAACTCAGGAAGCAGGGGGTCCCTGGCTCCTGGCGCCCCCGAACCTGGTTCCAAAACCCTGTCCTTGGGAGCTGCATCATGTCATGTTGTGACACGGGTTGGATTTTGAAACCGAGCCTCCCGGGGACCAGGCGCCGGGTCTATTGCTCTCTGCAAACATCGGGCTTTTTTAATTGGCTTTCCTCACTCAAAACCGTTCCTCCCTGCAAGGGAAAGTTCTTAAATATTGACCGGTTGGGAGAGAGATGCTGCCTGGTCACTGTTGACAATGCACCGGGATCCTGTGCGCTCCAGGGAAAACGGACTGGAGAACAGACGCGGTCTCCCCGTGTATACGGCTTCCAGTTTCTCAGGTGAGGCAGCGAGCACCCAGGAATGCGCTGGAGGAACACCCCGCAACCCAGAGGTCTCAGGACATCTCCTAGGACAACAGGAAAGGCTTCTTGTGAGAAATGATTCCATTCGTACGAGCAGAAAAGGGACACGACGAGGAGGGACATGCGGGGTGTACGGGAAGGGGCTGACCTGGGATCAGTATCTTCCAAAACCTCCCTAGAAGGAAACAGATTCTGCTGTGTAATTATTCGCCTCCAAACCACTTTTTTTTTTTATTGCCTTCAACCACGGATACTCCTTTTCTTATTATTCTGAAGCCAGATGTCCAAGTTTAAGGTGTCAGACGAATGGTTTCTTCTTGTTTTATCAAGGGATAATGGACACATAACATTATGTGAATGTCAGGTGTACAGCGTAATGACTCACGATGGGTAAACTTAGCAAAATAAGCACCAGAAGTGTACTTAACATCTGCCACCATGCACCGTGACAATTTTTTTTTCTTGTCATGAGAACTTTTCCCACCCAGTAGCCTAGCAACTCCTCAGGATAACAAGTAGTGTCCTTAACGGTACCCGTCCAGGTGTCAAGGGTACGTTTTCTAACGGCAAGGAGTTAGAAGGTCTCAGGTGTGTGCTGGACACCAAGGTTCACAGGGAGTGGAGACGCAGAACTATCCTGCTGAATGGGTCAACGGTTGGGGTCGGGGGTTGGGGCATCCCACAAGGTTTAGGGCCGAACGGCACACTACTTGGGATGTGTTGCAAGTTCTGTGTGGGTCGCAGAAGAGCCTTCATCATGAGTGGACTACGGGGATGAAAGAGAAACTGTTGGAGAAACACAAGCCCAGTTCTTAGATATATAATTAGATTGCTTATGTGGGAAGAAAAATACATGCAAACAAACAAATAACAACAAGTAAAAAAAAAAAAACACCAAGCAAGGAATGAGCCAGCACAGACAGAAGAACAGGCAGAATTTCAGAAAGACGTTATGGAATTCAGAAATGGTATACCAAGAGAAAAATCTGCATTCTCATCTGCACACACTCACACACACACACACACACATGCACACACACACAAACACACAGACTCATGCACATGGGCACACACACATGCACATACACAGACACACACATACATGCACACACAGAAACACACAGACTCATGCACATGGACACACATGCACACGTACACACACAGACATACTCATGCACACACAGACACACACACCCACAGACACACACATGCACACACAGACACACAAACCCACAGATATGCACATGCACACACACACAAACACACACACAAACACACACAGACACACACACACAAACCCACAGACACACACATGCACACACACAAACCCACAGATACACACATGCACATGCACACACACAGAAACACACATGCACACACACAGACACACACAAACCCACAGATACGCACATACACACGCACACGTACACACACAGACATACACGTGCACACACACACAAACCCACAGACACACACATGCACACACAGACCCACAAACCCACAGAAACGCACATGCACACACACACATGCACACACACAGACACACACACCTACAGACACACACATGCACACACACACAGGCGTACACACAAACACACACACACACACAGAGCATGGGAAACTTGGGGATATCTACTCCGTAAGGTAGAAGACAATTTCATACGTGTACACAAATGTTAACAAAAAGTGGGGGACCCAATTTTATTTTTCAGCTGATGGCAGAATGTATGAAACTTCTTGAGGTTAAAGGGTCCCCCCAGAACCTTATTTAAACTCCACACAAGAATGGGAACTTTGGGAAATAAAGACCAATCGAGGAGGGAAAAATACTAAAAATATCACAGAAAAAGGTTTACCAAGCCAAGAGAAGAATGGACTTCGAAGAACTTCATAGAAAGGGGGACGATTAAATATATATGCGTTTAAGCAGGAAAAGAACCGACTTTAAAAAATGGAAGGGAAAAAAAAAAAGGATTTTCCTCCGGTTTTTGCACAGCAAATGCCTTAAGGTGATTTAAAAGGAATGTCCACGGTTTAAAGAAAACGGTTGTGGAATGTCATTTGTCGTTTCAGCGCATCTGCACATAAAAAGCAAAGCCAGAAATCGTGAAACGGGGTCAATAATTTATATGTTTACGGCCAGTGTTTGACTAAAGCACATCTTACCCATGCGGCGGACCTATTGTAAATAAAAAATAAGGTTCCTGGAAAGAACACACCTATTTAGAAATCGCCGTAGCCTGTATTATTAACAAATACATTACCTTCGAGACAAAGAGGGAGACAATACATCTAAATATCATTGAGGAACTTGTGGGATGAAATAGAGACACGTTCTCCCAGTCACTGTCTTTAGGGCGGATTTACCAGGATGTTTGTTTCCCCTCTTCCTTATCTGAAATGTAGAACGTCCCATATGTAGTCCGCATGGTTTAATACAGGGCAGCTAAACTTTAATATTTGATTGTTTTTTAATGTTTTCTCTGCCGTCGGCATAGACTGAGTCACGTAACCTTAAGAATACAGATCATTGCCCTGGCCGGTTTGGCTCAGCGGTTAGAGCGTCAGCCTGCGGTCCAGAGAGACCCGGGTTCGGTTCCCGCTAAGGGCACGTACTTCGGTTGCAGTTTGTCCCCGGCCCTGGTTGGTCGTGCGGGTGGCAGCCACTCGATGTGTCCCTTTCACGTCGATGTTTTTCCCTCTCTCTCTTTCTCTCTCTCCCTCCCGCTCTGTCTGAACAAAAAATGGAAAAATGTTCTCGGGTGAGGATAAAAAAAAAAAAAAAGAATACAGATCATTTACTTTGAAGGGATTCGTGGACTTAGACACCCGGACCTCGGGGTGGCACCAGGGTAACCTCACGGATCCCGGCGGAGCCTTTCAGGGTATTATTCTGCCAGTTTCTCTCCTCGGTCTCGGGTCTGGCCCCTTCTACTCCGGGTTGCAGCTGCCTCATTTTTCTCGTAGGCTCCCCGTTTTCTCTCCCTCACATCTTCTGCAGCTAACCCATAAGCCGGGCTTTCTCACGCTGTTTATGCTTCCTGTGGCTTCTTCTCCTCCTTCCTCATTCTGCCTCTGCGTTCTAGCAGACCTCGTTCTCCAGTTAGGACCAGTCGAGCTTTCTGAAAGAAGCAGATTCCCCGGTGTGATCCCGGCACACCAGACCACATCTGCAGTATCCACGCTCTCCACTCCCTTGGGTCAAGGACCGCCCCTGGTCCAGTCAACAGCAACCGAGACATTAATACGAGACACCCCACAGCAGGCCCTTTAAAAGTGGGCTGCACACCAGGCACAGAGCACAGCAGTCGCCGTGATTGAAGAGCGATCGATGAAACGATTGATCATTTTAATAACATGCATAGAGCTAATTGGCCGTGCTCAACGTGCATCGTGCTGCCGCTGTTGAAGGCATTGAACGGCGTGGGTTGAAAAAAATAATAATTCTTGCTTCAAGTCACATCCAATTTTTTTCTCCAGCCTTGTTATTTCTTGAAACACCACTGATTAGTTTTAAAGGCATGTGTTAATTAGATTCACGAATTACTGAAAATAATTTAATAATACCCCGTATTGAGTTATGTGCCATGTGCTTGTTATTGAATTACCATAATAATCTTAAAAGGCCATTATTATTATTACAACCATGTCAAGGCTAGAATTCAGGATCAGTTCACTTTTTAATTCTAAAGGAGGTAGAATTTGTGACCCCAAGGTATTCCTTTTTGGCATAAAGCTTATCTGAACCTGGCTCTGTTTTAACAAACAGTAGAGCCCGGTCGATGTGGCTCAGAGGTTGAGCATTGACCCTGTACCAAGACGTCACTAGTTCGATTCCTGGTCACGGCACATGCCTGGGTTGTGGGCTTGGTCCTCAGTTGTGGGCCATGTAGGAGGCAGCCAATCAACGTTGTCTATTCGATGTTTCTCTCTCTCCCTCTCCCTTCCTCTCTGTCTAAAATCAATAAAAAAAAAATTAAACAAACAAACAAAACCTTGCCCGACTTAACTGTGTTTCCTCAATAACCTCCCATCCTGCCCCCTCCAACATCCTCCTTATCTTTAGCTAAAGATGATGCTTTAGGTGGTGGCTTCTGCCGTTTCTGGGAGTTACCTGCTTCTATCCCATGGATATGGGAGATATACATGTTACTAAACTTTTTATTTGTGTTCCTCCTGTTAATCTGGTCTCAGCCAAGAACCTAGAAGGGTAGACAGAAATTATTTTCCTCCCCTGCACCTGCCAGGGTAAAAGATGGCTCTTCCCATCCATTCTGTATAGAGGAGAGAATGGGCACAGGCCCTCTCTCATTGGATGGTCTTGGTTACTCTGTAGGGCTCAAGGCAAGTTAACATTTTTGTAGGTCACCCATCTCTTTCTCTTTGTAATGGTAGGAGTGACACTCATTGCATCTTTCAACACCCGAAGAGAGGCGAGGGAAATAGAAGCAGTTAAACATTTTGATGGCGAAGCTACACCCCGCAGCTTTGCTGTAGAGATGTGGGTGTCCAAGAGACAGGACTGTGTTCCCAGTGGGGTTGAAGAAGGCAATAGCACGAAGCGTCTTGAAGAGACATGGCCAGAGAGATACGAAGCCAACGGTAAGGCATGAGGACGTGGTGTATTAGAATTCAGCTTTTAGATAAAATGATGAAATTAGCCCTTCCCATGAGTCATGGCTGCACAGGAATATAGTCACGTCCTGGGGCCCATAGCCTGTCTGTCAAGCAAGTTTTAGAAGGTTCATTCTGCCTAAACAACAGCAAATGGAGCCGGTCAAGTGTGAAATGTTCAGCTCTGTTCTTTATTTTCTGCTCTTACGATTACATCCCTGACCCACAACCCCGAGACGTCTTACAGACCTGTCCTTCTGTCCAAGACCACCTGGCCATAATCACATTGCCCGCCAGCAAAATGCCACCAGGAGCTGAATAAATGAGGTTGCTGAAGCTGATAGGAACGGACCAATCAACACCTCCAGGACCCTGGATCCCTTACTGAGGACGACTCATCATGTTTTCATGATAAAACCCATTTTCTGTAAACCATCAGGGGAGTTTGGGTTTTTCTAGTACAAGTTGCTCATGCACTACTGTGTAGGGCTGAGCAGTAAATACCTGCTCATGGTATTTCTGTCACAGCCCCTCATTGTCAGCATCATTGGCTATGTCCAGCTCTGGGTGGATGAACTCTTTGCTAGGATACAGATGGACATTACTACCGGGGATAATAGGCCCCCAGCAAACCCTTGGCTTTAATTGGAATTTTCTAATTATATGCTTCTTTCTCTCTTTGGTAGAATATAGATTATTATTATTAACCTCAGACAGAACCATTCTTGCTTGCTGCTGTTGTTTGTTTAAAGCAATTGCCCGTGGTTTCTCCCAGGCATGAATTGCACTCTTGATGGTCTCATGATAAACTTTCAGGACAAAACTAATGTGATCAGTTGTACGGTAAGGAATGCAATACATAAAAATAAACAGTTGTTATTTGCATGGTGCTTTATAATATTTCTGGGATTTGCAACGAGAATACTATTTACACAATAAATATCCATGTTAGATGGAAAAGACAACCACAATGGGAAACATTACATTGAGTCATCCCCACACAGCCTCTCTTTTCTACCATGAAGTAGTTGTGCTCTGATTTATTGGCTATAACAAGGTCTCACGGTTCCGTTTCATTTTCGTGTGTCTTTCTTGTAGAAGGATCCCCACTTGTCTTAATACTTTGCTGTCACTATCTTGCATTTATAAAAATTTCCTAATTTATTTTTTTAATTGACATAGAGTTGGAATACAATCTTATATTGGTTATATTAGTTTCAGGAATATTATATACGGATGCTGTTACTGAAGAACTGCCCAGTTTGGAAGGCCTCTCCCTTCCTTGGCTCTTGTCACATTGCCAAGAAAGAATTCAGGTGAGTGACAGAAAGCAGTGTCGAAGCAAAGCAAGTAAATGTATTAAGGAAACTGAACAAATAAATTATTTAAGTATACACTTGGCATAAAGCCCAAGCAGGCAACTTAGCTAGTCTGAGCGCCCCACCTGGTTGGAGTTCGAGGGTTTTATACTCCCCTCCCCGATAGATTTCAAAGTTCCCCTCCTGGATAGACTAGGTTTCAAGGTCCTTCTTTTTACATTGTTGCAACATTCCCCAGATTTTATGAGAACATCTGGCGATTTTATCTTTGCAAGTCCCCAGACTGCTGACTTCTTTGATCAGTGGGTGAGATAAATCACCCTTTCCCCCAATTCCCCTCCTCCTGCCCCAGCAGCTGTCTATCCTGGTTAACATTTCAATATTTTTAAACTTTGCAATGTGATTACCCCACTAATTTTGGTAATCACCTGTTACCGTGTAAACTTATCTATGTATTATTGACTTTATTCCCTTCCTGCCAACTAATCTATGACAAATGTACTGGACTGACAACAGTCTCTTCAACTGGGCAGATACATGCAAAAACGAAACAAAGTAAAACTGGACCACTCTCTTACACCATATACAAAAATAAACTGAAAAGGGTTAAAGTCTTCAATGTAAGTCCTGAAAGCATATAACTCCTAGAAGAAGACATGGGTAGTGATCGAGGTGACATGAGTCATTTTGGATACAGACCTTCAAGCAAGGGAAACAAAGGCAAAAAAGTAAATCAGTAGAACGACAGCGAATTAAAAACTTCTGCAGGGCAAAGGAAACCCGCGGTACAACAAAAAGGCAACCTACCACGTGGGAGAATTTCTTCACAAATGATACATTTGACGAGGGGTGGATACCCAAAATATATAGGGAAGTCACTCCATTCAATCGCACAAAAAGAAATAAATAATTCTGTGGGGAAAATGGGCTGTGGACCAAAATAGATCCATCTCCAAAGAGGGTGCAGGATGGCCAGAGGAATTTCTGTTGCCTGCCAGATGGGCGGGGGCTGGGGGGATGGGTGAAAAGATGAAGGAATTAAAAAGTACAAATTGGTTGTTAGACTGATGAACCTCAAAGGGAAGGGGGGAGCGGAGGCAGGAAGAGACAAACCAAAAAACTTCTATGCACATGTGCACAACCAATAGACACTGACTATACTGTGGGGAAGGCAGGAGGGGGCTGGGATTGGGCAGGAGGGGGTTCATGGGGAAAAATGGGGGGCACACCTGGAATACGTTCAACAATAAAGATGCGTTAAAAAAAAAAAGAGGGTCAATAGACATAAAAAGATGCTCACTGTCACTAATCATCCGAAGAATGCAAGTCAAAACTACAATGATTTGCGTCACCCCCGTCGGAATGGTTACCATCCAAACAAACAAACAAAAAAAAAACAAGCATTCGCAAGCATGTGGGCAAAAGAAAGCTGTGATCCTTCTCAATGAAGAGGCCCAAATATTCCTTTCACTCGGGTCCCCAAACACGACGGAGCTCATTCGGTCTCTATAATGTAACACACGACACCGACATCCTTCCTCATTCAAGCCCAGCCTTCTCACCTGTGGTTCGCAATCTTGAGGGTCCTACAAGAACTGCTCAAGGATTCTTCAGCCAAAACGCTGTTGGGAATCATTCTCAGGCAAGGTTGCCTTTTTCTCCTTTTATTCCTTCATGAGTTGACTGCAAAGTTGTCCAGAGACTGCCTGACATAGGATATTAGAACAGATTGACTGCAGAAGCCCAAATGAGAACGCAGCTGTCGTCCATCAATCTCCCTAAGCAGATTTGCAAAGATAAAAAAACAGAAAAAGCAACAAACAAAAAAAGGAAAACCTAATGACTATTTCTAATACAATTCTTTCTATTCAAATGTTAGTGCTATTCACCTGGAAGGGGTTTCTTATATATCATATGCACTGAATAAACATGGAAACGCTTGGACTCTTTCTAAGTGTTCAATATTTGGTAACTATCGATACAGAAAGCCTGCACTTAAAATATTCTTTGAGGTGCTCCATCATTTTTAAGAGGAAGAAGTGGTCCGCCCACCAAAAGTTTTGAAGACTGCTGAGTTCAGGCGTGTTACCTGCTACCTGTCTCCTAAATAAAAATTTCAGAAAGGTGACACGCTGTTTCGATGAGCTCATTTGTATTGATCTGAGCGTCCATGGATCAGCTCTGGCAGGAACCCTAGAGAAAAAACTCTCTCCTTCTTTGCTGGGGAACCTTCATTATTTCTAAATCTCGGAGACATCAATACCACGTTACAGAGATTTTGGAATGGTTAATCATTTCTCTTCTGCGTTATTCGAAAAAGTGGGTAGCAACCACAATAAAACATCAGCAGAAAGTCCCAGGTAATGTGAACTCTGTGTGTATACCCAGGGACGTGGGACGGGATTTGGGGTGATCCTAAAGGTGTTTTCTACACATCCAGGTCATCGTAAGATGATTTCACGTCTCCTCACTGAACATCGTCAATAGATTCTTGGAAACGTGGCAAAACGATTTAGGGTAACGTGTGTTTACCATGCAGGCTAATGGAGAGCAACAAGATTGAAGTCCCTGAGGCATCTCCTCAACATTATAAGGACATGGCGTTGAACGTGATGACGTTGTTCAAGGACCTGCTCTATGGAATCGGGAAATCACAAGACAGCACTACTTTCTGTGGGTCTTAATGAGCATGATTAATGCCTGGTGCTTTATCACACAAGTCCACCCCTCTGGGATCACCCCTTGATACGGAGACGTCTTTGGCGAACTCGTCCTCGGTGATTTTTCTCTACAGCGGGGCCTTTTGGGCACAAATCCCCGGGGTTCTTGTCACAATGAAGACTGATTGAACCAGTCTAGGATGAGGCTGAGCTTCTGCATTTTTAAAAGAGCTTCCAAATGATGCTACGTTGAAGCTCATGGACAAGACTTCGACTCTCGAGGCTGTGAGCACACCTGTCACCTGTGGTGCGTGAGGTCTTACCGTACCCCAAGGAAGAATGAATGGGGTCCGTGACAACCTAGCCAGCTCATGCCACACCTACACACTTACACATTACTACTAATGTTCATTTCGGTTTTTGTTTCAGCTTAGGTGTGTTAGACACCTTCACCCTTGAAAGGACACTCTGTGTATGTTGTAAAACCTTTCGTATTTTCATATCGCTAGTTAAGGGAAATAGAGTCAAACGTGTCTATACGTATTGAAAGTGGCAAGTCCTGCCCCATAGGGACTCACTCAACGTCTATGGAATGTTTCATCGTTTTCAACTATGTCCAGGAAATGTCTCCGTAAAAAGTCCATGTCTCACGTCACAGCCGAGAACTTCAGCCTTCACTCTCCACAGCGTGAAATAAACACGTGGAATAAGTTCAATGACCCCACGGGGGGAGTGTTTTAATCTGCGTCTGTGTGATTGTTTTAAGACATGCTTCTCTTCCATACAACATAAATGTTAAATATGGATAATCTCTAAAGAGAGCAGTTTGCCAGCCCAAATGTCCATCAGTAGACGAATGGATAAAAAAGCTGTGGTACATCTACACAATGGAGTACTATGCAGCTGTAAGAAAGAAAAATCTCTTATCCTTTGAGTTGACATGGAGGGACCTGGAAAGTATCATCCTAAGTGAAAGAAGCCAAACAGAGAAAGACAAGTATCACATGATCTCACTTATTTGTGGAATATAATGAACATAACAGTCTGAGGAATGGGGTAGTCCCAGAGACGTGGAAGTGGGGTACAGACTGACAATCCTCAGAACAGGGGGTGGTGGGGGAGAGATAAACCACAGAACTTATATGCATGTGTGCATGAACAATGGACATAGACAGCAAAGCTGGGGACAGGGCGGGGAGGGAGGAGGAGGGGGAATCAGTGGGGGGAACAGGAGAAACATCTCTAACAAAAATTAATTAATTAATTAATTAAATAAATAAAAAAAATGAAATTAAATTTAAAAAGACTGACCAAAAAAAAAAAAAAAAAGAGCAGTTTGCATCTAAATTTTAAAAAATAGTGCAATGATTGACATTTTATCTTTTTATCTAAGTACAAAACGATTCGAATCGAATTTTCTCTTCTTTGCTATCTGCCGTTTTAGGTGATGACCCTGCCTTGGGATAGTTTTGTGTTTGTGTTATTTATCAACAAAAACCGCGCCCCGTGGTGTGGCTCAGTGGACGGAGCATCGTCCATGGACTGAGAGGTCCGGGTTCGATACCCAGTCGGGGCACATGCCCCGGTTGTAGGCTCGATCCCCAGTAGGGGGCGTGCAGGAGGCGGCTGATAGATGTTTTTCTCTCACATCGATGTTTCCATCTCTCTCCTCCCTCTCTCAAATCAACTTTAAAAAAGAACAAATATATTTAAAAACAAAAGAAAAACTGCAAAGATGATGCACGGATCAAGTGGAAGGATTTTGCTCATGGCCCTCTGTCCCTTACACGTCAACAAAACTGTGAGTCAGAAAATTCAACGTTGCGTCTGAGGGATGGATGTTCATGGGCTCAGCCTCATTTCCACGACTAGTTTGGAGCATCATGGGGAGAGGAAGCACATGGCATGGACACCTTTGGTAGCCACTGAGGGGCACCCGTTTCCCCGGCGAAGACGGTGCTTCTCTGAGCCAAGGCTTTGGGGGTGCAGTCCGCCTCGTGGAAGAACATGTACTGGCCTGGGGAGGTAACACGTGGTTCCTGAATCGTGATAGAGGAATACCTGTGGGGAGTCTGTAAGTCTGGGGACACGGGCTCCTGCAGCAGGGGTCTCTGCCCGCGGGGTCTGCCGATGCGCTCCTGGGAAAGGGAGGCCTGTGGAGGAACGTTCACTGCAAAGCCAGTCGCTAGATCGCTGCGCGGGGACACCCTGCACGGGGGGAGCGTCATCGAACTAACTCTAAATGGAAGGCAGTTCAGGGACGAAACGGACCCAACCCTGAGGCAGTTTCACAAGGTGACAGGTGTTAGAACGCAGGAAACTGCCTCCCCGATGTGACCTGCATCCCCAGAGGGAACTTGTGTTTCTTTCTTTTTATTTATTTGTTTGTTTATTTATTTTTGTTACAGGTGTTTCTCCTTTTTCCCCCATTGACACCCTCCTCCCCCTCCCTCCCTGCCCTGTCCCCAGCTTTGTTGTCAAAAATTAAAAATTGAACTTACATTTGACCCAGTGATCCCACTTCCAGGAATATACCCTAAGAAGCTTGAACACCCATCAGAAAGAATATATGTACCCCCATGTTCATAGAAGCACTATTTACAATAGCTAAGATCTGGAAACAGCCCAAGTGTCCATCGGTAGATGAATGGATAAAAAAGCTGTGGTACATGTACACAATGGAGTACTACGCAGCTGTAAAAAGGAAAGATCTCTCATCCTTTGAGACGACATGGAGGGACCTGGAGAGTATTATCCTCAGCGAAACAAGCCAAGCAGAGAAAGACAAATATCACATAATCTCACTTACTTATGGAATATAATGAACAAAACAAACTGATGAACAAAATTGACCCAGAGACATGGAAGTGGGGTGCAGACTGACAAGCCTCAGAGGAGGGGAAGGGGGGGAAGAAAGGGATAAACCACAGAACTAACATGCATGTATGCGTAAAACCATGGACATAGACAACAAAGCTGGGGACAGGGTGGGGGGAGTCAATGAGGGGAAAAGGAGAAACATCTGTAACAAATCATATTAATAAAAATAATTTTTAAAAAAAGAAAGAAAGTCCCAGTCGATGACTTCTACGCACACTTGGAGGGCGTTCCTGGATAGCAGGCCGGGGTCACCGTCCTACCCCAGGCGTGGCTACCACTAGCGCAGGATTAGAACACGAGACAATGGGGTCCTAGGACCTCAGGACTTCGTTTCAGGTGGTTAAAACACAGCAGAGAGAGAACTCTCAAACACTCCTTGGAGGCAGAGTTGTGGATGACACGGGCCCTGCCTTGCGGACGTGTGTTTTCCGTTCCTTTCCGTTGCAATGGCTCACGCCCTTGGCAAGCTGCAACCGCAGGAGGGAGGTCCTCACAGCCTTTCACCTCACCGGACGGGCTTTACCTCTGTCTTCACTCTCCTTACATTCCGAAACATATATATCACATTACGGCATGAACACGTTCATCGTCTGCCCTTTCGAAAATAAATCAATAAGGGCGATGTCGGTAAGATACTCAAAGAACCCCATTAGCATCGTTATCCACCGGCGACGAGACCCTGGAAAAGTAACCACTGACTGGGAGAAACATCTACTCTTCAGGGGTTCACGGTCGGAAGATACAGGGAGCAGATGCGTGGGGACGTTTACATATACTATAAATGTATAAATAACATAGACATATGGCCTCTACATAGCGCAAGCATAAATATACACACGTATAAACAAACACATATGCGTACGGATATGCGTGGATGGCTCCCTAGTAACGTGTACATATTTTTCCGGATTCAACAGCAACGCGTTCATAGTCTGGTGACCAGTCGCGTCCAGGCTCTGTCTCTTCGAACTTGAATGAGGGTCTGTGTTCCACCACATCCTGCCCAATTCTCACGCTGGGAACTTGAGTTTGGGTCACGCGTTGATACCGGAACCAATTCCTTTGAGGAGGAAGCAGATGATGTCCTAGTTGACTAAAACGTTGGTTGTGAGACCCCTGTAGAGTCTGAGCGGGACTCCAGTCCCCCAGCAAAGTTGAGCAGACGGTCAAGAAAGAGACGCCCAGGTGGAAATAATTGTTGAGACCTGCAGACAGTTAAGTGGAGGGACCCGAGTGGGTGTCCACCTGATAGAGCCCATGAGCACGGAGACAGAACGAGGAATCCAACCGCCAACCGGACCGGTGGAGTGTGTCCTCTTAGGCGTGGTGGTCTGTAGGGCCGATGCTTTGTCCTGCTCAGGTCAAGAGCAATGAATTACGTCAGGACCACCTCGTGTACATCGGTCGCCGATGACTCTAAATAACTGAGACGTTCACTTCGCCCCAGAAGGACCCACACACGTGTTGGGGAAGGGGATATAAGTTCTGATGTGAGATAAATAACGATGTCTTGAGGATGTCCCCTGAAGCCATTGGTTGGAAAAGGCCAGAAGGGTCTGGGACGGGGAAGAGCTCACGGAAAACAAAAACTAAAACAGGGAAGACCCAACATGCAGCGAGAGAACGTGTCGGAAGGATGCGAGGGCTTCCTCGTTACAAATTCTGTTGTAGACGCGTTCTTCCTGCGGAAACACATCCTTCGAAATCAACGTGTCTGACCCGGGATGAGCAACCCTCGTTTCTGTCCAAGGGGAGTCCCAGGTGCCCACCCCCAGCTACCCTCATCCCCAAAGAGTGACCTTATTAGGAGGATGGGGGGTCAGCTACCAGAGCAACTAGTGTGTTGCGTACCGTTCAGTCGTTTCTGAGTCCTGGTGACGCTGTGAATGAGTGATGTCCAGTGTCTCGTCCTCAATGATTCTGCTCAGCCCGGCTGGTGTGGCTCAGGGGTTGAGCGTCGACCCTGCACCCAGAGTCACCGGTTCGATTCCCAGTCAGGGCACATGCCCAGGTTGTGGGCCTGATCCCCAGTGGGGGGCGTGCAGGAGGCGGCCCATCGATGTTCTCTCTCATCCATGTTTCTATCTCTCTCTCCCTCTCCCTTCCCGTCTCTCTAAAATCAATAAAGGAAAACAAAATTAATAATCCTGCTCCACCCCCGCCGTCTCAGCCTCTGGCTTCTTTTGGGGGTCCATCCTTCTCATGTTCGGTCCTCTTTTGTCTGCTGTCTTCTACTTCCCCAGCATTGTTGTCTTTTTCAAAGAACCTGGCCGAGGAGGATGGCCTTATTTTTGTCTCCAGGGATGTTTCCGGCTTTGCGTGGTGTAGGATGCGCCTGTTTTTCTTTCTGAGAGCCCCGGGGGTCTATAGCGCTCTCGTCTGACCCCCTATTTGTAGGGAGCCCCTTCCCTTTGTGAATCAGCCTTTTCCTCGGCCCAGTGTTGGCCATTCCTGCCTCATCCTCGGGCAGGGGAGGGTGTGGTCAGCCTCAGCCTCGGTCTCCAAGGACCCAGCTTCGTGCTCGGTGACCTCTCCTCATTCTTCCATGTCCCAGCCTTCTCCTGGTTTCTTGGTGACAGTCCCCAGGGGAATGGATGACTTTAGCAGGCTCAGAAAAACCTCCCGCCGTTTCAATAGCGATATCCTGAGTGAAGGACGGGGAGAGTCAGGAAATCGTGACACGATACGGGCTGTCACTGAAGGGCTTGGCGTTCTCGGTGCTCCGTGTCCTCTGATTGTGGGGCGCTCTCTCAAATCAACGCACGTACAGCGTGAACGAAAAACTCACGTGGCGCCCCCAGACGGCAGAGAGGGAGGAACCTCGGGGTCGTCAGTCTGAACCATACTCCTTTCCATATCTCTGGGTCTATTCTGTTCATCACCTTTTTTTGTTGTTGTTCATTATAGTCCACAATTAAGTGAGAGCATGTGGTATTAGTCTTTCTCGGATTGGCTTATTTCACTCAGCATAATCCTCCCCAGGTCCCTCCATGTCATCTCAAAGGATAAAGATCTTTCTTTTTCACAGCTGCATAGTACTCCACTGTGTACATGTACCACAGCTTCTTTATCCATTCGTCTACTGATGGACACTTGGGCTGTTTCCAGATCTTAGCTATTGTAAATAGTGCTGTTACGAACATGGGGGTACATATATTTTTCCTGATTGTTGTTTCAGTCTTCTTGATCCCACATTCTTGATTTAATACTAATTGGTATCAAAGTCTAGACTTAAAAGATGTCAATATGCTCACAGGTCTCCAAGTCCTCCAGCGTGGGGGCTTCTTTGCAATCACCATTTTTATTCTGCAAGCTCAGCTCGGTGTACACCATCCCACAAAACTATAAACTCATTGTCTTGCTGCCTGTTTCTCTCTCTCTCTCTAGGAGAGTCGGGGCTGTAGACACGCAATGAAAACATTTACATCTCACTGTTAGAGCACTCGATGTTGAAACACTCGTTTTACAGCTTAACCCGCCGCTTAAATTGCCTTGCCAAGATTACCCAGATTAAATCATCCCTCTCAGGGGTGTCGACGGTCTGGAACTTAATGAAGGAGCAAGGCCCGCGGCGCATCCATCCTGTCTACCGCTCCCAGTCCCAGCAGCTCTTGGTGGCTCCGTCTAGAAGTTCTTTCAAAGAAAAAAAACAAAGGACAAGCAGAAACAATGCATTAGCAAACAGTTACATAATCCTGCAGGTTATATTTAGCATCATTTGCACGGCGTGAAAAATCCCGAGGCGAGCACTGCATTAATAATGTGTCTAGCTCCCTAGTAACACACGGCGCTTTCCCAGCCCAGTGTGGCGCGGCCCCCGCACCCACGGAAGAGCTTGGCCGCCGCCCGTCCCCTTGAACGTTTTGTGGGCGACAAAGCACAGAAAAATGCCTTGTTCTCGGCTCTTATTTTCAAGCTCAGGAGTCACGGGAGGAGAAAGGGGAGCTGGTTCGAGCCACCCCGATTGCCAAAGGGCTTCTCCTCGCCAGGGCGGGGTCCCCGGCGTCTGTCTTCCTGCACCTGTTCCGTTTCCAGCAGGTGACATCTACCTGCTTTTCGCTTGCTCTTCTCCCCATCCGTTAGCAACGTGCTGGAGGGACCCACATCCTTGAAGTCTCCTCTTTGACACCAACCGGTGTGAAATCAGGAATTTGGGATCCACACGGATACGCACCCACATTTCCCTTTGTCCGCAAGGTGCCGGCTGTTTTTTGTTTGTTTGTTTCTCCGAAGCCTAGTGTCTTTGGAGACGAGCCCGGTTTCTTTCTGAGCCGGGACCTATGAGCTCATTAACATTGCTCCTTTATTGAAGATAGATGCAGACATGTCCGCAGGTGAGGATAAAATAGATAAATAAATACAAATAAAATAAAACATGGCCACAGTTTTGTTGTTGTTGTTGTTGTTGTTGTTGTTCTATCCTCACTTGAGAATATTTTTTGCATTTATCTCAGAGCAGGAGGGAGAGAGAGAGAGAAACGTCGAAGTGAGAGAGACACATCGAGAGACACACCCACGTGACCCCAACTGGGGCCGGGGACAAACGGCAACCGAGGTACGTGCCCTTCATGGGAACCGAACCTGGGCCTCTCTCGTCCACGGGCTGATGCTCTAACCGCTGAGCCAAACAGGCCAGGGCCACAGTTTTTTATTTTCAAGGAACATCTGGGGAAAACAAAATCGTGACCTCCGTGTCCTAGGTTTTGCAACAATTACGGAAACCTGGGGTCCGGTACTGTAGATGGAGATGGACATGTTACCAAAGAACGGGGTGTCCTGGTGCAAATTTTAAATCAGACTAGCAAAGGACATATGGTCACGACTGAGTGGGACCCAGGGTTCCCCCAGAATGCTTTTGTGGAGAAGGTTTTCCTTCTCCGAAGCCAGAGAACAAAGTAATATTGCTTGGACACCATGGACGTCAAACATCTTTCGCACCTGGGTGTGCAGACCCTCAGGCTTGCCATCCTAAGGGAGGCATGTGTAGCATCTGCAGGGGTCTGCGCTGGAGGGGTCCCATGACAGCCAAATGACTGGAAAACAGAGCTTCACCCTCCCACTTCTGGGCACATAGCCATGGAAATGAAATCAGGATCTCGAACACACACCTGTATGCCCATGTTCCTCGTCCCATTTTTCACAACAGCCACGACGTGGATGCAACCCCCATGTCCATCAGTGGAGGGATAAAGAAAATGTGGTATATCCATACAGTGGAATATTATTCAGCCTGGAAAAAGGTGGGAATCCTGCCATTTGCGATGCCATGAACCACCTTTGAGGAAGTTATGCTCAACGGAATAATCTACACAAGAAAAGAGAACGGCTGTGTGATCTTGCTTATTTATATGTGGGATCTAAAATATGAAACTCATGCCCTGGCTGGTTTGGCTCAATAGTTAGAGCATCGGCCCGCGGACCAGAGAGACCAGGGTTTGGTTCCCGCTAAGGGCATGTACCTCGGTTGCAGTTTGTCCCCAGCCCTGGTTGGGGTCATGTGGGTGGCAGCCACTCAATGTGTCTCTCTCACATCAATGTTTCTCTCTCTCTTCGTCCCCATCACTCCCTTCCGCTCTGTCTGAAGATAAATGCAAAAATGTCCTCAGGTGAGGATAAAGTAAATAAGTAAATAAAAATAAAATAAAATATGAAACTCATGTACGGTTCAGACTGACAAAGTTCAGAGGAGGGGGCAGGGGGTATGGATGATAGAAACCACAGAACTTATGTGTATGTGTGCATAAGCAATGGACCTAGAGAACAATGTTGGGGGAGGGCGGGATGGGGAGGAGGGTGTCGGGGGGGGGGGCTAGGAACATCTGTAGCAAAAATAAATTAATTGATAAAAATGATTTAAAAAATAATAAATAAAATAAAACATGAAAATCATGGAAACAGTGACTCCAGTCATGGTGACCGGGGCTGGGTCAGGGGGACATGGGAGCTGACGGTCGAAGGGTACAAAGTTTGGATCATACACAATGAATTAAATTCCAGGGATTATTGTACAGTGGAGAACCTATTGATCAATGCTGGGTTACATACTTAAAAATGTAACAAGGCGGAAGATATTATGTGACACATTTGTATCACAGACAAAAATAGAAATAACAAATACATAAGTGGAGAGGAACCTTCGGAGGTGATTAGTACGTTCATGTCGTAGATTGGGGTGATGCTTCAAGCTCATTCAGCCGTAGACATTCAAGATGATTGATTCTGGCCAATCGATCACATCTCCATGCCCTCCGTCCTTACATCAACCCGTATGTCAATATCAGCACGGACGGGGCACGGTTTAACCCCGCCCTCAAAAGGTACATTTCTTATATCAAAGGTAGAAGTGATCATGGATATATTTGTACATTCAAGAAAAGGACATAGAAATGGGCAAGAGGCATATGAAGAAATGCTCAACATCACTAATCATCAGAGAGATGCAAATTAAAACAACAATGAGGTATCACCTCACACCTGTCAGAATGGCTGCCATCAACAAATCATCAAACAACAAGTGTTGGCGAGGGTGTGGAGAAAAGGGGACTCTAGTGCACTGCTGGTGGGAATGCAGACTGGTGCAGCCACTATGGAAACACTATGGTGTTTCCTCAAAAAATTAATCATTGAACTTCCATTTGACCCAGTGATCCCACTTCTAGGAATCTACCCTAAGAAGCCTGAAACACCCATCAGAAAGAATATATGTACCCCCATGTTCGTAGCAGCACTATTTACAATAGCTAAGATCTGGAAACAGCCCAAGTGTCCATCAGTAGATGAATGGATCAAAAAGCTGTGGTACATCTACACAATGGAGTACTATGCAACTGTAAGAAAGGAAGATCTCTTATCCTTTGAGACGATGTGGAGGGACCTGGAGAGTATTATCCTAAGTGAAACAAGCCAAACAGAGAAAGACAAATATCACATGATTTCACTTATTTGTGCAATATAATGAATATAACAGTCTGAGGAATAGGGTAGACCCAGAAACACGGAAGTGGGGTACAGACTGACAACCCTCAGAAGAGGAGGTGTTGGGGGTGGGAAGAGATAAACCACAGAACTTATATGCATGTATGCATAACCAATGGACATGGACAACAAAGCCAGGGACGGGGCATGGGGGATGGGGAGGAAGGTGTCAATGGGGTAAACAAGGAAAAACATCTATAACAAAAATAAAATTTAAAAAAAAGAAAAGACAAGAAAAAAAGCATCCTGGTGTAAATCCTAAGAGAAGTTGTCCATGTTCCACGGATGTGCATTGGAGAATTTTTGCATGAGGGAAATTTCGAGGAGCAAATTAATAAAACGAGTTGCCCATGCCTGCACCGTGAATTGTTTAAAAAGTTAACTCATGTCCAGAAAGATTTCAGAAAATGCTTTTTAAAATTAATTTATTTTTGTTAGAGATGTTTCTCCCTTCCTCCAGACATCCTCCTCCCCGTCCTGCCCCCCACCAGCATTGCAATCTATGTCCATTTCATATAAGTTCTTTGGTTTATCTCCTCTCTCTCCCTTCCCCCCTTCCTCTGAGGTCTGTCAGTGTGAACCGTACTCCCTTCTATGTCTCTGGGTCTATTTTGTTCATCACTTTTTTTGTTCATAATGTTCCACAATAAGTGAGATCATGTGATACTTGTCATTCTCTGACTGGCTTATATCACTGAGCATAAAGTCTCCAGGTCCCTCCTTGTCATCTCAAAGGATAAGAGATCTTTCTTTTTCACAGCTGCATAGTACTCCATTGTGTACATGTACCACTGTTTTTTTATCCATTCGTCTACTGATGGACACTTGGGCTGTTTCCAGATCTTAGCTATTGTAAATAGTGCTACTATGAACATGGAGGTACATATATTCTTTCTGATGGGTGTTTCAGGCTTCTTAGGAGTCATCATTTTTAATCATTGAGATCAGCAAAGAGCCATCTGTCAAAGGCATCTCTGAACTGTGGCTCCATTTTGCAGATTTGGGGCATCCCTAGAATGACTCGTAAGGCAATCTTCAGCATCAGGGACGTTTCCGTGACCTTCCTCTGGGCTGTGACTGTGTCCAGGGGTCCACAGCAAGAGCTCACCTCTCACTGAAGCTGAGCCCTCCCCCTCAGGGGAGTTGGCACAATTGTGAAAGTCACCCAACCGGGTCACGTCCTCATGAGGACTTAGTTGTCATTGGCGAGACAGGGGCTCACCCCATGTGAACGAGCTGCCTTGCTCTTCACTGATGATGAAACTACCCTGCTGCCCCTCCTGTTACAGGTCTGCTGTGTCCCCCCAGATGTCTGGGTTGAGGTTCTGTCCCCAGGACCTCAGATTGTGACCTTATTTGAAGGTACAATGGAGTTAGGATGAGAACATTAGGGAGACCCCTTATCCAATATGCCGGGGATCCTCCTGAAAGGGGGCGATTTGGACAGAGACTCAATCACAAGGAGAGCAGCATGAGAAGGGTCCCCAGGGAAGGTGACCCCCGTGACTCAAGGAGAGAGACCTGGAACAGATCCTCCCATCCCAGCTCTCAGGGGGAACCCAGGGTGTGGACCCCTCCATTCTTGACTGCCGCCTGCAGACCTGGGACAGAAGTCCCATTCTGCGGTCTTTTCTGGTGGGAAACTGAGGCATCAAATAACATCAGCCATTTCGATACACGAACATCAAGGACAAACAGCAAAGACGGAACGGAGAGCTCGAGGGGGACTAACACATAGGAGTCGACCCGATGAGTGGACAATTCTGTTGCTCCCCTCAGAAGTACAGAAAAGCAAATCAAGACAGGGAAGGGGCCCATATTTTAACGCTTCAAATGGATAGCAAGCAAATAGACTAATAACACATTGTAAGTGTTTGGATAGTGAAAGTGTGAATCAAATAGACCATGGCCTTGGACCCAGCATTTACTTTCCCTTCTAGGGGTGTACACCCTGAGAAACACCCTCCTGGCAGAGAGATGTATTCCTATGAATGTGGGCACAACAGAATCGTTTTGTAGTAGCTCAGAAATAGAACAGAAAATGAGCGCTGATAGACGTTAAATGATGTTCATTCACACATGGAATATTACGCAGCCATGAAAAAGACTGCATGCGTGTGAGTCTGTGTGTGTGCACACCTGTGCTGACACCACTTTCAGCAGGTTAGACGACAAAATTATGACCAGCCTGGAGAACAGAGGTGCGCAATCTGCCCTCCGTTCCCCGTTATTTCTTGCTTACATATCTTCCTATACTCTTGGTCTTCTTCTTGTTCCATCGGTGCTCTGGCATTCAGTTAAAATAATCAATCAGACAAATTAAATGCCGGCAATGCCATCAACATGAGGCCACACTGGTCTCCATGTGAGTGAAAGGGTCATGCATGCACGTTCAGTCCACTGACACCCACAGAAAACGCCTGTGAAACCCCAATTCTGCAGGTGAATGTTGATCCCTCACCTTGGTTTGCATTGAAGTGATTTAACATTAGCTGCTTCCAGTGCCTCTCCTTGTGAGACTGAGATGAATAACGGGCTCATTTCTGGACAAAGAAAATGTCACCCTTCCCTTGAAGGCACGATACACCTTTAAATCAGCCGCATCACAGGCTCGTCCATCAGAACCCCTTCTTTTACATAAAAACATATATTTTGAGGGCTGGGTTAGAAGGTGCCCTGTCCACGCAGACATCTATCCATGCTACACTGAATGACTGAGCACATCTGTAAACCGGTGTTGTGTACTCGAACACAAACCAGGAATCGTTAATAATAACACAAATACGGGCCGTAAAACGTGCACGAAACGGCTTTGATTGGCAGGTGAGCGTCCCGGAGCTAAGCCTTCTGTCAGGAAGGGTGACACACTTAAAATATCCCCAAGTGTCAGCGATCTGCAGAGCTGCTGCTGAGCCGACAGCTGTCATTGTTAAGGACACATCGAGGAACGTTTTGGGGGGCCCGTGCTTCACCTTTGACTGAGCCACATTAAAACGTCACCGGTCGCTACGGTGCGAGAGCTGAGGACCAGTTGGCAGTGTGCGTGTGCGTCGATCAAATGTGAATTCAAACTCGTTACCTTTGCAACTGGGCAGAGGCTCTTTGTCATCAGCTAGACTTTGCATAATGCGCTGATATCGAATTAATGACAGAGTTCACGCAGACTGCAGGAAACTGGACAGCGTGGCCAGGAAATAAGTCAGCTGGCTTTGGTGTGGCACTGGGTCCCTTTCCTGCTAAGTCTGAGGGTCACTGGGAAGCCCGGAGGGCCCTGAACCTGGCGTCTGGTACTTGAGCTGCGTGTCTGAGATTCACACGCTCACGCAGAACTGCGAAGTTGATCAGAGGCCTGACTTGGAGATAGGACCGACGCAGACATGATTGCATTGTGATTGGGGGACCGTCACCCACCAGGACCGCTACCCTTGCAGACGGAGCAGATTCGGAGACAGACACGCTCACGCAGACAACGCCGTGTGAGGAGGAAGGCAGAGGTGACGGTGACGTATCTGCAAGACCGCGGACACCACGGGAAGCCACGGCCACCAGGAGTAGGAGGACGAGGGCCGGACACCTCGTCACAGCCTTCACAAGCAAGCAGCCAGCCGGACCTTCACCGGTGGCGTCCACCCTGTCTCTGGGAGACCATACACTTCAGACACGACCCTCCTCCCTCCAGAACCCCTGGGGCGAACCATGAGAAAGGGGGCGGTCATTTGTTCGGTCACGGGTGGGACATCTGGACCGCAGAACGGGGCTAAACTTGTGGAATTAAAAAAAAAAAACATGCTCCGTCTTCCTAGAAAGAAATCATAGCCCGTGCAGGGGGCCTGCATTTGCAAGGTTACAGGGACCCTATTGCCAAGGTGTCCTATCAGGAAAGAGCACAGTGGTCCCTAAACAGCATGCCCCCCCTGATTAGAATTCCCAGTGACGTCCTCTGACGTTGCTTAGACACGCACGCAGGAAGCGGTTTGCAGGACGCAGGTGTGCGTCGCTCCTCGTCGGAACTAGGAGGGCATACGACTGAACAACAGGAGCCTCAGGAGGCTGAAGCCTGGGCCTGCATTTCCCCAAAAGCAACCCTAGCTGTCACCGCAGAGTAGACAGCCATGCAGACTCCTGCCCCATCTCCCTGAGGCCCAGACAGCCGGACATCTGGGTGCTCAGCCCGGCTGCTGTCCTGGCCCCTCACACTGCCGGTGTCCAAGCCCGCGGTGCTAACCCAGGGCACCCGCTCGACGCTCGGTCCCCCACAGCTCAGCAAGGCCTAAGCTGGGCACTGCACAGAACGGTGCAGCCCCTGGCAGGGACAATATGGGAACAGCTCCCGGACGTGCCCACTCTGTGCTCTGCGCTGTGCAATCGGAGCTGCGGGTCCCGGAGAAAGTCCCCTGACCCAGTGGCCCGTGAGTCGCAGCGAGAACGCTCTCGTGTGTCAGCTGCCATGGTGGTGGTGGCCAGGGCCCCAGCTGATGTGCTCTCAAGTTCTGCAAGTCTTCTGCAGGGTGGTCCTCCTCCCCAAAGACGAATCAATCCCCCCGATGTCCCAACGCGTCGGGGACGCTGATGGACCTCAGTTCGTGGGACACGGAAGACTTCGCTGATCATCGACTTCGGCTTGAAGACACCCCAAACCTCCTCTCTCAACCTTCCGAGCCCCTTTGTCTCTATTTTAATTTTTTTTCCTTTGTTGATTTTTAGAGAGAGAGGAAGGGAGAGGGCGAGAGAGATAGAAACATGGATGAGAGAGAACATCGATGGGCTGCCTCCCACATGCCCCCCACTGGGGATCAGGCCTACAACCTGGGCATGTGCCCTGACCGGGAATCGAACCAACGACCTCTTGGTGCAGGGTCCGTGCTCAACCACTGAGCCACGCCGGCCGGACCTTCTTGTCTATTTTAAAGTCAGACTTGCATTCAGTTCCGGGGGCCCTCCCAGCTTTACCCAGAACCCACCCCATTTCCCTTGCACGGAGACTTCTCCTAAAACCGTCCCTTCTCGTTGATCCACATCTTCTCCGAAGATCCACGTTGCCATTGCCTTTTCAGGGGACCCCGATGAAGGCCGCAGCCTCTCGTCTGACTCCGTCCATCCCAGAGGCTGGTCTGAGTGATTTCCCAAAGAAGCTGCTTTGTCCCAACGGGAGGCTAAGGTTCCATGAGCGGAGAGAGAGAAAAACATCACCTGCAGCGGCCAAAGGGCACCCCCGTCTCCCTCTGGGCCTCGGAGGTCTCAGAAAAAATCGGGGTCCAGGTTTGGTGAACAGCCCAAGTCACCCAAGAAATTGTTATAATTTTATTCACAGGGGACGTCCACCTGGGTCTAATGGGTGCAGGCAACTCATTTTAGATTCTCTTCAGGACAAAAAAAAATCACGTAAGTCAGAGATTGTGAATATCAATATTCTAGAAAAAACAAAAACAAAAAAACCTAGGCTGAAGTGGAGACCGGAGCAGGGGGCAAGAGCTAAGGAAAAAGTCCAAGCCCCAGACACTCCATAGCAGAATGTCCATTTTCTCTCCTTTTTTTAAATTCACTCCTAAGCTGTTCCAAATACCCAAATCTAGGTCAAAAATGTAAACCCAGTGATACCATCGCTGGATTGACCTGAATAACATTTTCTTTTACATGCAATATGATTTTGTATTAATTTCAGGGGTACAGCACAGTGGTTAGATAATCATACTTAACCAAAGGTTCCCCCCGCCCTGATATTTCCAGTACTGGCCTGACCCCACACATCGGGATGACAACATTATTACAAGAGCTTAGGTCCAGTTCACAGAAGTCCCAGTTCAACTGGCAGGGAGTGGGGGTCGTACCTGGCATGAAGGTTCTCAAAACAAGCCGTCTCCCCGAGATTGCAACGCCCAGTGGAGGTGAGACTGAGCTCACAGCTCACTCACGTGTTTGTGGCAGGTGAGTCCGCAGCAGGTGAGTCGGTGGTAAGTGGGCCTGTGGCAGGTGAGTCCACGGCAGGTGGGCTCATGGCAGGTGGGCCCGTGGCAGGTGAGTCCGTGGCAGGTGAGTCCGTGAGTCCGTGGCAGGTGGGCCCGTGGCAGGTGGGCCCGTGGCAGGTGGGCCCGTGGCAGGCGAGCCCACGACCTCTGTGTCTGTGTGACATCTGAGCTGGGACATTCAACTCTGTTCCAACCACTGATTGGAAAATTCCCTCGGTTTTGTACGCTCCTGAAGGGATGATCCAACGAGACTAAATACCCTGAAAATGGTGCATATTTTCCCCAACTGGGTGTTTGCCTGAGTTGTTGATTCTAGCAAATCTAAGTGATCAAATTCGTCACGCCAAGTCGTCCACAGAAACGCAGCAATGTTACAGAAACTATTTTCCAAAGCCCTTGCTACTTCGAATAACTATGTATCAATTTTTTAAAATAATAAGACAGGCAGAAGGCGGTGGACAAAAGGAGGTGAGCGATGCTATCTAGGATTTCATTAAATCTTGATGATAATTTTCAGTAAGTACGCTCCGTGATTTCGCCTCTATCTGATGTAAGGATTCGTTATAGTTTAGGCTGCGGATGGGATGTCTTCGTACCACGTGTTACATTAAAATAAACAGTTGCTATCATTGATCTGTGGAAAAGTTTCAATACACTGCCAAAACGAATCCGTCGAAATACAAAGGTATATATTTAGGAAGTTTGGAGTAATGTAGATATAATTTTAGATTTATTCACCGCTACTGTTTTCCGCTCCCCAAAATAAATCCAGCGCGTGGAGGTAAATAGGAATGGGGGTGGGGGGCTAATCGTCCAGATGAGCGTCACGCAGTAGAAATGTAAGTCCAGCCGAATGTGGAGCGTCCAAATTCTTGGAAACTACTTTAAAATAAGTAAGACGGAACAGGAGAAATCCGTTTTGGTGATATATTGAATAGGACCCAAACACTATCATTCCAACACGGGACCCATTTCAACCAACATATAAATATTGGTGACATAGATTCCTCTTTTGTTTGGGTTATTCTAAGTCTCTGAAATGCCACGTGTGTCTCACACTGAGGACACACGTCAGGACCAACTGTCCACGTTTCGAGGGTCCCACGTGGTCAGTGTCAACATCTTATAGAGCAACGGCCATTGGTTCTAGCTCCGGCCAATGAGCTTTGACCATACAATAGATACGTCATATCACGGGGGGCTAGAGATGGACGGGGCCGTGATTATTTTGCAGTTGAAGGATGCGTTTCACCAGTGACGATGCTAAGGCTCCGGACGTTTTACCCGTGTGTGTCGGTGACCAAGTTCATTGCAGGGCAAGATGACAGTTCATTTCTCAGTGCGAGGTTCCTACCTTGTCTGCTTGTGCGTTTGTGTGTGAATGTGTGTCGTGCGTTTAATTTAATTAGCACGTCATTTTTCCTTAGGACTGGGACCCTACGGTTTCTTTCTTGGGGAATATCGCACAAACTCTCCGTGGTGGGCGGTCACTAGGGTGGCCCATGGTTCCCATCCCCCACTGGTCATGCCCTGTGAAATCTCCCTTTAAATATGGGTAGAGCTTGGCTGGTGAGGCTCAGTGGTTGAGCATCGACCCTGCACTAAGAGGTCACTGGTTCGATTCCTTGTCAGGGCACATGCCCAGGTTGTGGGCCTGATCCCCAGTGGGGGGTGTGCAGGAGGCGGCCAGTCAATGTTCTTTCTCATCGATGTTTCTGTCTCTCTCCCTCTTCCATCCTCTGTCTCTAAAATCACTAAAGAAAAATATAAATGAATAAGTGACTGACTTCTAGCCCAGCGTGTGGGCATGGGGAAGGATTTTCCATGTGCAGTGCATGTACCCCCTCAGTTGATGTGGAGTTGGCTAATCGGAAGATGTCCGTGGCTGGGCTTGTTCCAACCCAATGAAAACTCTTTAACGTACCCCGAGCCCTGAGGGAGCGGAGACCCCTCTCTGCAGGCCCGAACACTAAGGGCCCGCACGGTGAGGACACGTGGGTGGCCTGTGGGGACAGGCCCCACCGCTGTGCACCAGAGGTGGCCTCTGGCCAACAGGAAGCAAAAGTGCGGGACCCTCAGTCCTCAGTTACGAGGAGGTGGAGCTTGATGACAACCGGAGTGAGCTCGGACACGGGTCCCTCACCTGGCACCTCTCAGAAGAGCGCGCGGCCAGGACACGGCCCGGGCCACAGCCCTCTGGGATCCTGGGCTGGGGCAGCTCAGCCGTCCCTGGGCCCCCGCCGCACAGAAAGCATGAGACCGAGTGTGCGGGTTTAAGCCACTGTGATGAGGCAAAGTGTTGAACAACACTGGAAAGTGAATTCAACATCTGCCCCTAAATAGTCACCAAGTGTGCCCCATTGAGGAGTGATCCGTTCTTGAACGAAGAATCATTTGTTTACTTATTTTTTTG
Source organism: Molossus molossus (assembly GCF_014108415.1). Taxonomy (NCBI): domain Eukaryota; kingdom Metazoa; phylum Chordata; class Mammalia; order Chiroptera; family Molossidae; genus Molossus; species Molossus molossus. Next base: position 146,002,079 of record NW_023425355.1, read on the forward strand.
TTGTTGATTTTACACAGAGAGGAAGGGAGAGGAAGAGAGATAGAGGCATGGATGAGAGAGAACATCGACGGGCCGCCTCCTGCACGCCCCCCACTGGGGATGGGCCCACGACCTGGGCATGTGCCCCGACCGGGAATCGAACCAGCGACCTCTTGGTGCAGGGTTGACGCTCAACCACGGAGCCACACCGGCTGCGCTAGGAATCATTTATGTTTCAAAGGCTCTTCCGTGCCAAGTGAGTGCAGAGAGCGAGCACATCAGATATAATGAATGAAAATGAAGTAGCACTTGTTGAAGCCACTCAGATAAATAGTCTTAGGAAAGTCAAGGGCTCCCAGCCCAAAGTCCAGCATTGTGGCTGCCAGACCAAACCTGTCATGAATGACAAAGGCTAATACCAATTATTAGAACTCTAGGCCCCCGGAGATTCCGTGGCTTGGGCTCCACGTGACTGTCACACAGCAAGGGTGACAATAAGTGGGTCACACCACTTTTCTTGGTTTCCCAGTGCAGATAAAATTATGTTCACTACACTGCAATGTATTACGTGTGCAGTTTTTTAACATCTAAAAAAAAAAATGTCCATTTCTAAATTTAAAATGCTTTATTGCCCTGGTCGGTAGGGCTTAGCGGTTAGAGTTTTGGTTCATCTGACCAAAGCGTTGCGGGTTCAATTCCCGGTCAAAGGCACGTACCCCGGTTTCGGGTTCATCCCCCGGCCCTGGTGCACGTCGTGTGGGAGGCAACCAGTCCACGTGTCCCGCACACATTGACGTTTCTCTCTCTCCCACTCTCTCTGAAAACAAATCAATGGAACAATATTCTCAGGTGAGGATTACCAAAATACAAAATAAAAATGCTTTATTGCTAGACAAATACTAGCCATCGTCGGAGTGTTCAGCTCCGCGTCGTCTCTGTGCTGGAGGAGGGTCCCCCCAATTTGTAAAGTGCAGCAGCTACAGAACGCAGTAGACAGAGCGGCCCCGGAACGAGGCATCTCTGCAGGGCCGACTCGAGCGCTTTGGACAACGGCGAGGGGAGACCTCAGAGCTGCAGGACAGAGCTCAGGGTGTCCTTGGGGGAGGTCCCAGCAGGGACGCGGTTCCCACGGCAGGGTCTGCGTACACGTGGGGGCGTCTCAGCAGCGCTCTGTCAGGGGGACCTCATTCCTGTGCACTGAGGCGGCCTTTGGATTGTAATACAAGAGAGAGAGACAAAAATCAACGCACTCACTGTTACAGTCCATGGACCGCTGAGCATTGGGGATGAGTATCGAATGCACGTAACGCAGAGATCTCTGGAGAGGGGAGACCTAGTGCTTCGACCTGTCACACAAGCAGGACAGAGCCAGGTGTCCCGAGAGCCAGACTTGGTCAAAAATCGCTTTGCATTCGAGCAGAGCGTGTGTTTACTCCAAGGAGTAGGAGACATAGCAGCTGAGCAAGGTCCCTTCGTTTGCAGGATGAGATACGTGAATAGTAATAAAAAAAAACAATGGTAATGGCACTTCTATTAAATACGGACTCCAAGTCTGGTCGGTGTGGCTCAGGGGCTGAGCGTTGACCCCGCACCAAGAGGTCGCAGGTTAGATTCCCGGTCAGGGCACATGCCCAGGTTGTGGGCCCATCCCCAGTGGGGGGCGTGCAGGAGGGGGCCAGTCGATGTTCTCTCTCATCGATGTTTCCATCTCTCTCCCTCTCCCTTCCTCTCTCCAATATATATATATATATATCCTCCAAGTCATTCACTCTACTTAGACCTCTAAAAAACATTCAACACTTTACCCACACAATAACTCTCTGACGGCCAGACTACCGATCACCCCAACACAAGCACAGTGAAGCAGAGAGAACCGTCTGTTTGCCTCCAGAACCGAGGGGTCACAGTCTGCGTCCCCGACATTGTGGTGCAACGTTGCACGCATCGGGGTCTCTTGCCGTGGGACGCGCCATCCCAATCACAGTGGCTTGAAGGACGGACTAGAGGAAATGACACATCATCTCACCGGTTGCGTAGGTCAGGAGGCTGGGTCAGATGCTCAGGGTCTGCAGGGTCCAACTCAGTAGTTCCCGACAGAGTCCAAAGGCAGAAAACAACCAAGGACCAGGGCCAGGGCCGGGGACATCTGTCTACAGAAATCAGCTCCCCTCCTGCTCAGGAGACAGGCTTCCTGTGTCCACCAAAGGCCCAACCTGTGTTCCGCCCTCTGGGGATGAACCACCAAAGTCGGGTCTTGGGAGCAGAGAGGAGCAGGCCAGGCCGAGGGACTGGAGAGGGGCCACCCAGCTGTGTAACTGCAGAGGGGCCTCGCCCGGGCCCCCTCACCGCCCTGCTGTTCTACAGCCCAGACACATCAGCACCAAGCCCTTGTTTCTGCACGTTGCGCATCTCCGTGGTCATCAAATGGGTACCAATGACCTTTGTGTGACGCAACAGTCTTCACAGAGAGAGAGCTTCAACTCACAACATTTCCCAAGGATATTATATTTAAATTGTTTTTTCTTTTTTCTTTATCGATTTTACAGAGAGAGGAAGGGAGAGGGGGAGAGAGACAGAAACATCGATGAGAGAGAACATCGACGGGTCGCCTCCTGCACGCCCCCCACTGGGGATCAGGCCCACAACCTGGGCGTGTGCCCTGACCGGGAATCGAACCGGCGACCTCTTGGTGCAGGGTCGACGTTCCACCCCTGAGCCACTGCAGCTAGGCAGAACATACATTTCTGACTTTATTTTGCTTAACATGCTAGGTACAATTTAACTCTTTAAAGAGCTGTTTGTAACTTAAAAATCGATATTTTGAACGACCTTGTGAGTCGTCCAGCTCACACCCAAGGTCACTGCGACCCGGAGGGACATGATCTACAAGAAGGAGAAAGAACAAAGCATCGTTGCTGAATCTTCTTCGATGCTACAGTTGCCGAATCTTCTTTGATGCTACAGTTGCCGAATCTTCTTCGATGCTACAGTTGCCGAATCTTCTTCGATGCTACAGTTGCCGAATCTTCTTCGATGCTACAGTTGCCGAATCTTCTCCGATGCTACAGTTGCTGAATCTCCTGCGATGCTACAGTTGCTGAATCTTCTTCGATGCTACAGTTGCCGAATCTTCTCCGATGCTGCAACTTTGTATGACGATGTAACAATCCCATTACAGTCATCGCCGGCCCACATAACCCGGGCATAGAATAAAAAGTAACTGTGCAAATTCAATTAGAGGGAGAGGAGTATTAACCCCAGCACATTTGATTTTTCAGGGCGAACCAATTAGGGAGGAAACAACACTCATTTAATTATTTTCGCAGAAGCCGGATTATCTCCACAATCCGCTGGGCACTTTCTGAAAACATTATTATTTCCTCTCTCCCTCCTGTATCCAAATGTATATTTGGAGACTGATTCAGGCATAGATGTTCTGAACTTTTAATCGCGAAGCGAACAGGGCAAATTAAAGTTAATGATTGGAAAGTTGCTGGGTAAGTAACTGTACCTAAGGCGTCAGAGTGCTTGTAAATCCTCTGTTGAGTTCCCTTTGCAAGAGGCATCTGTTAAGGCTCAAGGGCTCATCCCCAAATCTGCTTTGATGGCCCATCACCGTCCCTGTGAGGTTCAGGGGGCTCGCAAGCGGCAATCCTCATGGTAGGGCTGGGGGCTGCTCATTGCATGACTCCACCTCCCTGCAGATTCGGTGCTGCCTTCTGGGTCTTCACCTACCACCCCGATGACGTCAGACCTCCCAACGGACACTCTTACAAAACCATGGACACGCCGGAGCACCCAGGAGGGCTCACGGGCAGGACGGCAGGTACGAGTCTTTCGAAAATGAATAAGCAGACTTCTGCTCTGAAGAATTCTTCTTTTGAGCCTTGGAGACACAGGGGGTTTTCTGCCGGCCGTGGTGAGCCCCAAAACTTCCATGTTCCTTCTTCCTCTCTAACTTCTCCCGGCTGGACTAATAATCACATTCACGTGAGACAGATTCACAGGAGAAAGGGAGCAGATGCATTGCACAGGGACATACTGGGGTGTCAGAACCATACAGACCACAGGTCTGTCCGTGGAGAGGTACAAGCCGTCCTGAGCGAAGGAGAAAGGTTGGGGTTTGCAGCTTCCAAGGGCAGGAGGGTACATCACCTGGAACAGCAGAGGTTTGCTAGACAAATACTGCCGTCTCGTCTCTCACCGAGGGACACACAGAGGACTGGATGTCCCCGGCCTCGCGAGCTTCCCCCTGTTTATTCTGCGCACATCCTACTACACCCCAGTGATCGATGACGGTGCCTCCCTTCCCGAATCAGGTCCTGTAAAGTCTTCTGGGCAGTTATGAGGATGGTCAGTGGTTTTCTCTGAGCCTTTGATTTTTTAAAAAATAACCAGCTTCTGCCCTGGCCGGTTTGGCTCAGCGGTTACAGCGTCGGCCTGCGGTCCGGAGAGACCCGGGTTCGGTTCCCGCTAAGGGCACGGACCTCGGCTGCAGTTCATCCCCGGCCCCGGTGGGGGTCGTGTGGGTGGCGGCCAGTTGATGTGTCTTTTTCATATGGATGTTTCTCCCTCTCTCTCCCTTTCCCTGTCTGAAGATGAATGCAGGAATGTCCTCGGGTGAGGATAAAAAATAAAAAATACATAACCAGCTTCCAATCATCGATGTCCCCCAAGGTCTGTGTTGAGTGGGAAACTGTGGTCCCCTTCATCACGCACTGCTGAGACGTGTTCCTCTTTCTGCACCGGGACACCCGCTCTCCTCCAGTGCGTTCTCACACCCCACCCGAACCCTCATCCACGACCTCCCTGTTCCCAACCTCCCCCTGGGGTCCGACGGACAAGGGCCTCAAGGCCTGGGTGGTTTGTACTGAACGCCATCCCTGCTCCGCGATCCGAAGCAGGGCAGGGTGCTGCAGACACGGCTGTGGACGATGAACTAGGCAGTTGCAAAGAAGAAATCTACATGTAATTGACCAAACAGGGAACATGAGCAAGGACTCAGCTGCCCTTCGGGGAGACAGAGCTCCGAAGATGCCCCCCACCCTCTTTATCGGCCGCAATCAAATAAAACTACCTAGTGGTGGCCTTTTTTCCAAATGGTTAGAGCTGGGCCCCCAGACTGAAGGGTTTCGGGTTGTATTGCTGGTCAAGGGCAGGTACCTGGATTGCAGGTTCGCTCCCCGGCCCTGGTTGGGGTCGTGTGTGAAGCAACCAAGCGATGTGTCTCTCTCCCATCGACGTTTCTCTCTCTCTCCCTCCCTCCCGCTATCGCTATAAATCAATGGAAAATGATATCGTCAGTCCAATGACCACGACCCGGCCCCTCTTGGGCGGGACACTGAATTCCATATGGCTCTCACTACGCCGGCCTTTGAAAACCCACAGTGCTCAGTGACAGAACAGTGTATCTTTCTGCTCCTTTGAGTCGCTTGCCCCAGGTCATGCCAGAGACACTGCCCAGAGAGGCCTTGCAGAGTCTCCTGAAACCAGGATTTAGGGAACATTTTCCACATGCGTGCGGATGGTCACTTTTCCAGCCTTCGTGGGCCAGAGGGTCTGGGTGGCACCCGCATTCCCGACTCTGCTGGGGCAGCGAGACGCCGGAAGACGTTTCCACAAAACACAGAAAGGGGTGGCGTGGCTGGGGGCCCATCAGACACCTCCCGCGGACGCTGGAGTTCAAGTGTCCTACCGTGTTCACGTGTCCATGAAGATGCTCCTCGTCCTTCCTTCGCAACGTGGAAAATACGCAACGTCTCTGTCACCTGCAGCCTGTGTTGATGCCGGCGGTGCTGGGCTGGACCCAGAGACCGTCGGTCCACAGACCCTGTCGATGCGGGTGACCTTCTCCTTCACCCCGAGGGCTGCCAGGCCCTTCGTACCTGAACACTGCCGCAGGCTGACGTCTGCAAGTAACAGTTATTTATTAATTTTTATCCTCACCCGAGGAGGTTTTATCTATCTTCAGACATTGCATTTATCGTCAGACAGAGAGGGAGGGAGAGAGGGAGAGAAACATCGACGTGAGAGAGACACATCGAGTGGCTGCCACCCACAAGACCCCAACCAGGGCCGGGGACAAACTGCCACCGAGGTCCGTGCCCTTAGCGGGAACCGAACCCGGGTCTCTCCAGACCGCAGGCCGACGCTCTAACCGCTGAGCCAAACCGACCAGGGCTTTTTAAATAACACTTCAACCATCGACAACCTCCAGAGGAGTCTCAGGAGACTCAGAACACCTGCACAGGCCCCGGCCGGTTTGGCTCAGCGGTTGGAGCGTCGGCCTGCAGACCAGAGAGTCCCGGGTTTAGTTCCTGATAGGAGCACATACCAAATAAATGAATAAATAAATAAAATACGATGAAACTTAAAAAAATAAATAAATGAATAACACGTGGACTGGAGACGGAACTCGGACTCCCTGATGCTGCCAGTTCGATGCGTCTTAGAAGACACAGTGGCTGTACAACGACGTGGGGGCAGCAGTCCCTGGCTTGGCCAGCTTCGTGGATTTGAGCAGGAACACGCAGGAAAGTGACGAGGGTCTGTGTACTCTGCCCTGTGTCCTACAAACGCCGTCAGAGCCAAAGGACAGCCCACCGCCAAGACGTGTTCTCTGCTCCTCCCACGACAAAACGGGGTGTTTGCAACAAACACACCCAGGACGGGGACTTGGTCCCTTTTCGCCCTTCATCATTATGACATTTTTAAAGTCATTAATAGACATGGCATCTTTATTTTCCTTTCTTTTTTTTTTTTAATTCCACAATTCAGTCTCCTTCACGGGCAAGTCCCCGAACAGCAAATCATTGTGTACAACCCTGCTCGGCCCCTAACCGTCCCTCAAAGGTTGGGTCAATGGATGAAGGACTTCCTGCATGAACCCCGTCGATCGACGTTCCTAGCTATGTCAGGCACACTCGTCTCTGACGACGGCGACTGGACCTGTTTTGGGGAATGGACGGCACCAAACAGACCGTCCTTCCAGAGACGGGGGGTGAATTACGCTCCGGCGGCAGCTCAGTGGAGGGTGTGGAAGTATCCGGTGCTCGGTTTCCCATGCGGAGTGTTTCGTCCGCAGGACGAAGATGACACAGTGGCTTCCTCTGTGTGTCGTGTGGGCTGGGATACGCCACACACAAGAACACCACAGCTTCTTGCTCAACGGTCCCATCGTGCGTAAGAGAAACGGCCCTCGTTCAGAGAAACGACTCCCTGTCTAAGGCCCAGTGGAAGTGTGTTCGACGTTCCCTCTGTTCTTGTCCCTGGATTTTCCTTCCTTTTTAAGAATGACCTGGGAGGAGGGAATGCATAAAAACTGGGATGGGACACCCCATTACGTCAAAGGGCAGATAAACTTTATTATTATTATTATTATTATTATTGTTGTTATTATTATTTTTAAATAAGACCACTTAAAAAGGTTTTTTTTCTTTATTGATTTTAGAGAGAGAGGACGGGAGACGGAGAGAGAAATAGAAACATGGATGAGAGAGAACATCGACGGGTCGCCTCCCATATGCCCCCCCACTGGGGATCAGGCCCCCAACCTGGGCCTGTGCCCTGACCGGGAATCGAACCGGCGACCTCTTGGTGCAGGGTCGACGCTCAGCCCCTGAGCCACACCAGCTGCACCTGATAAACATTTTTAAGTGGACCCCTCCATGTACACTCTGAGGTTTCAGTTTCGGGGAGAAAGCACTGATGTGTTTTTCTGATTCTTTCCATGGTCTCGATATCAACGCTTTTCCTAAATGACGCCGGACGGTGACGTCAAAACCGATGGGCACTTGGGCTGCGTCCAGATCTGAGCAATGTCAACAGGGCTGCTAAGAACCCGGGGGTGCACGCCTTCTTCTTGATGGGCGTTGCGGGATTCCTAGGGTAGGTTCTCAGGACTGGGGTCACTGGGTGTTGTGAACAAAATAAAATGATGGACGGGACCGAACCGCAGGCAAGGACATTTGGGACAGACTGACAGCTGTCACAGGATGCGGAGGGGACTGGAGGAAAGAAGGTGAAGAGATTAGCCAAGGACCATATACCCGCAGCCCATGGGCACAGACCACAGTGTGGGGATGGCCAGAGGGTGCGGCGGGGGCTGGGAGGAGGTGGGCCAGGGGGAGGGGGATGGGGACGTCGGTAAGTGTCAACAATAAAATGTTTTAAATCGTTCAAACCTGTTGAAACTTGTCTTGATGCCCGCACCACATCAAGATGGGCTTAACAGGCAGCCGAAATTGGATCTTCAATTCCGAGGCCCACAGAAACGAATTGCGTGGGATTTCCATCCAGGGGACTGAAGACCGATTACAACAGTCAATCAACCTCAACCGCAACCACAAAACACCGTAATGCCACTCGGTGTCCCTGTGACTCACCCCGACACCGACAGAATCGTCTGTCTTGGTTTCCTTTTCTTAGTATCCACAGTATTTTAATTTATTTTTGGGCAATGTTTCCATTGGCCATATAGCCGTATATACATGTGTCTGGACGTAAACCCTTGAGTATTTCAACACGTGGGTGAGCGAGAGATTCCTTGACTGTGGGATGGAAATCGAAGAGTGGATTTGTTCTATTCTCATTTTCCGACTTAAATAAAAAAAAAAAAAAATCCCAAAGGAAGATATTCTGATACATTGTAATTAGACACTTTTTTTTTTTTTTTGGTTCAGGTAGAGTGGGAGGGAGAGAGAGGAACGGAGAGAGAGAGAGAAACATCGATGTGAAAGGGACACATCGAGTGGCTGCCACCCACACGACCAACCAGGGCCGGAGACAAACTGCAACCGAGGTCCGTGCCCTTAGCGGGAACTGAACCCGGGTCTCTCCGGACCGCAGGCCGACGCTCTAACCGCTGAACCAAACCGGCCAGGGCGAGACACTTTTTTCATTTTTATTTTTTTTTGTTAATCCTCACTGGACAATATTTTTTCATTAATAAAAATTTATTTTTCTTTTTATTGATTTTAGAGAGAAGAAGGGAGAGGGAGAGAGAGATAGAATCATCGATAACAGAGAACATGGATTGGCCGCCTCCTGCACGCCCCCCACTGGGGATCGGGCCCCAAACCTGGGCATGTGCCCTGACCAGGAATCGAACCGGTGACCTCTTGGTGCAGGGTCGACGCTCAACCCCTGAGCCACACCGCCGGACTCCATTAATATTTAGACAGCGTGGAAAGGGGTAGAGAGAGAAACATCGACGTGAGAGAGACACATCGACTGGTGGCCTCCTGCAGGACCTTGACCGGGGCCAGGGATTGAACTTGCAACCCAGGTATCTGCCCTTGACCCGGATCGAACCTGTGACTGGGGCCACCACAGAGCCAATACCATTTGGGAACACAGAATCCCAGACACAGGAGTTCGCTCTGTTGCTATTGTGTCACCCCTTGGTGGCCATGAGGACCTAGTAATTGTGTGGCCCGTGGCCCTGAGGACCCCGCGGAGCCATGAACCGCAGCGGGGGACAGAGACTGAAGTAGCCTGATGCCGGGCTGGCCTGTGGCCGAACGTGGGAAGGACCCTCTGGGCAACACCCTCTCCCAGCTCAGCTCAAAGCAAAGAGGGGCTTCTCCTCGGGGGGCGGAGGGACACGGGACCTTGCAAATCAGGGACTTCACTCCATGCCAACAAATGTCACTTGCTAGAGTCTCAGAAAATCTTTTTCCTCGTGACAGCCCAAGGAGCCCACATTCCCCCGGCAGCCGGTGGGAACAGAAAGAGTTCTCCAGCGACCGCAGTCACGGATTTATCGCTCTCGACGGGAAAATCTCCCACGCAATCCCAAAGGGCAACGTCTCCGAGCCTCATCAGATTTGAACACGTGAAAACGAAGCTGGGCCCTGGCCGTTTGGCTCAGCGGTTAGAGCGTCGGCCTGCGGTCCGGAGAGACCCGGGTTTGGTTCCCGCTAAGGGCACGGACCTCGGTTGCAGTTTGTCCCTGGCCCTGGTTGGTCGTGTGGGTGGCAGCCGCTGGATGTGTCCCTTTCACGTCGATGTTTCTCTCTCTCTCTCTGTTCCTCTCTCTCCCTCCCACTCTATTTGAACAAAAAATGGAAAAATGTCCTCGGGTGAGGATAAAAAAAAAAAAAAAAGAAAACGAAGCTGAGTTTCTACAGACTATTCTGGTTCCACACGTCACATAATTCCCCCCCTGCTCTGTGTATTTGAACTCCATCAAATTAAGGAGCATTCAGGCCTGGACGGTGTGGCTCAGTGGCTGAGCGTCGACCCTGCACCAAGAGGTCGCTGGTTTGATTCCCGGTCAGGGCACATGCGCAGGTTGTGGGCCCGATCCCCAGTGGGGGGCGTGCAGGAGGTGGCCCGTCGATGTTCTTTCTCATCTATGTTTCCATCTCTCTCCCTCTCCCTTCCTCTCTCTCTCCAATCAATACAGAAAAAAATATGTTTAAAAAAATAAAATAGGTTGCACGCAGACAGATGCTCACAGCCCGCTCCACCCGCATGGCAAGACGCCAAGCAGGTGGGAGAAAATCTAGCTGTTAGCACCTCCAGCTCACCTGCGGGCAGTCCAGGGCACTTCTCCAAACTAAGGTCCGCCCTCCGGGCCTCCGCACGGACAGAGCCGGTTCTGCAGCGACCCGGAGCTCGTTATTTCCCGTCGGTTCCCGGCCTCCGCGTCTGGGGACACGCGGACATAGGCTGTGACGGATTCTTTCCGTGCGAAAAAATCTGTTACATGAAAATGACCCACCCCCCGAAATCAACACCTACACTGCGTGATGGCGACGTGCACCCAACACACGCGATTGTCCCCATGAAGCTCATTGCGCTGATCACGGTCCAAACACGCAATTGACTGTGATGCTGCAGTGACGAACACTTTGTTCCAGAACACACTTGTACAAGCAGTGTTTCCCCTGCAACTCAGCTTCTCAGCCCCAGTGAAGTGCTAGCCACACCCCCAAACCCCAGTGAGGTGCTAACACTGTTAAAGAAATCACAACCTTGCCGTTCAAATCAGCAGAAGGAACTTCATCTCATTATGGGCCTTCCCAGAAACACCCCCGACTTGCAAAGCCAAGGGCTATTTGCCCAGCGTAAGAAGAAAGCAACTTTATTTTCGTAAGTGGTTTCCAAACATCGAACTGGATCCCGCAAACCTTTAGACCGCCGCTTTGGGGGGGAAGTTAGCCGGGACGGCTTTGCGGGGAGTTGAGTCCTCCGATCTGCATCACAACCAGCTCCTTCTGGCTGCAACCATGGGGCCTTATAACCTCCTTGCAACCGAAAGTAAGATGTGACAATTAGCACATTTCCTTGCTCAAGTTCCCAAATCCTTTCCTGCCCGTCGGTTCTTCCCCATAAAATAAAACAGTCACTCGCTGCCTGTGTTCCAATTCCGCCGCTGTGTGATATTTCCGGGCACCTCGCTTTCTCTAAGAGAACGCAGGGGGTAAACATTGTAAGAACGACGGCTTATAACAGGTCGGACGAAAGCCCTCTGTAATTTGGAGTTGCCTTAACCCCTCGATAGTGCAATATAAATGTTTAAATTCTTCTCTGCCGAGAAAACACACCTCCATAGCCGCGCAGGGTAAAAAGGGTTTTTCACGTCACACCCTTTCGTGTTTTTTTTTTTCTTCTTTTTTTTATCCTCACCCGAGGATATTTTTCCATTTTTTGTACAGATAGAGCCGGGGGGAGAGCGAGAGAGAAACATCGACGTGAAGGGACACATCGAGTGGCTGCCACCCACACGACCAACCAGGGCCGGGGACAAACTGCAACCGAGGTCCGTGCCCTTAGCGGGAACCGAACCCAGGTCTCTCTGGACCGCAGGCCGACGCTCTAACCGCTGAGCCAAACTGGCCAGGGCTCGTTTGATATGTCATTGGCTTTATGATGAACACATAGGAGTTTGCCAGCCCACAAGAACCAGGGGCAGATGGGGAATATTCTTCAATGTCCCGCAACCGTCCCTGAAGGCCTGTAACCGTCCCTGACTCCTCCTTTGTGTGAGGAGGGCACCTCGGCCTTCTCGGACTCGCTGTTGCCTCACTGGGGTGAATGGCCATGGCTGGAATCTGTAACCCCCAGGGGATTGGGGGGTTGAGGACATTTACTGCGTCAAACGTTGTGGTGCAAAGTTCTTCTGGAATCTACAAAAGGATCAGGAAAGAATTTTCTCCACTTGCTACCCTGGACCGAGCGCTCACGGGCTCATGATCACTGAGGGCTCACAGTTTGGGAATTTTGAACTACGGTTGTGAAACACAAGCCCGTATTACAAAACTAATTCTTTCCTCTTAACATTCAAGACGTGACATAAAAAGGTGATCCCTACTTGAAGCGTATCAGTCAGTAATGAGCTTACTACACGTTGGTATGAGCTATGCCCTTAGGTCTGTGAAGTCGAGTGTCTCTTCACGAAGGGACCCTGCACATGTCCAGTTTCCCTGGACTCCACACTTCCCAGGACATTGGCCAGGACCCGAGGACTTTATCACGGAAACCATGAGCTCCAGACACAATCGTTCAATATGTTTCAGCACAATATCATGACAGAAACACACATTTCTTGAGGACCATCCCTTAGAACATTTATTTTTATCCTCACCCGAGGACATTTTTGCATTTATCTTCAGATAGAGAGGGAGGGAAAGAAACATCACATAGAGAGAGAGAAACATCGACATGAAAGGGACACATCGAGTGGCTGCCACCTGCACCCCCCAACCAGGGCCGGGGATGAACTGCAACCGAGGTCCGTGCCCTTAGCGGGAACCGAACCCGGGTCTCTGTGTTCTGCGGGCCGACGCTCTAACCGCTGAGCCAAACCGGTCAGGGCTTTTTCCATTTATCAAAGTGTCAGATACTTAGACTGAGCCCATGCACACGCATCAACTTTTATTTACTTCACTTTGGGTGAGTGACTTTTGGAGGCTCTTTGAAGAAATAGCGACCTGTTACGATTTGTTCCTTAACTCCTAGTTCAGTGGCTTGTATTCATATTTATCCACCAATGGTTCCTTCCCCCTGTCCAGTGTTTACCCCTTGGAAGTGTTATCACCCCTGTTGCAAATTCACCTGTTCAGGGTGAAGTGATCGCTTGTCCCTGTCCCTTGTCATCCTCGCTAGCTAAACCCTAGTACATGACAGTTTTCTTTGCGAGTCTACCGATATCTTTCCCGGTGTCTCTTTCTGCACAGAAAAAATAATAATTCTTGAAAGCCTGTTCGTCGTTTCACGACTGATTGTGTTATCACGGTTTATGAGACACATATTTCGCCCGGGCCGGTGCGGCTCCGTGGGTTGGGGGTCATCCTGTGCACCAGGGGGTGCTGGCTTGCTTGGCTGTCGGGGCACACGCCAGGCTGGGGGGCAGCCCATTGACGTTTTGCGCTCACATCGTCGTTTTTATCTCTCTCCCTCTCCCTCCCTTTCTCTCTAAAAATCAACACAGAAGGTGTTTTCTTATGTATAATACCACCCTCTCAAACACAGCTGTTTTTATCTGGGTGATAACGTTTGGAAGGACGGGGGGCAGGTTCCCAGAGGAAGCAGCCATGGTTGGGGGTCACACTCTCTGTTTCACCCACTGGTGTCAGAGGGCAGAGGGGTGGACATCGGAGGACTCCGTAATGGCCAATAATTTAATGAGTCACCCCTAGATCACGGAGCTTCTGTGTATCCCCCGAACGAAGGGGTATGTGACAGTTCTGTTTATACCCCTCCCCCGGCTCCGTTTGTCACCAAAGTGAATTCTTTTGAAAAGTTTGCTTGAACTCTTTTATGCTACAATCCTTCCAAGCTAAATTTATTTAACTTTCCATCGTTTTATATTAGGAGGCCTAAGGTGAGTGTGTGTGTGTGTGTAAAATAAATCATGACGTTAATCAAATTTACTTTTATAAAAGACCTCAGTGGGTGAAATGCTTATGTTTAAAGATGTTTAGAAACAACCCATTTGGAGGTGAAGTTCTTCAGGACAAAGAACCACAAGGGTGTCCCACGTCACTGTGCCCAGCCCCCAACTCCAGGGGACAGAAGCCACTTTGTATACAACGTGTCTCTTCGTCGGGCTATCGACGGACGTCCTTTAATATCCTCGGTGATACACCAGCGATCCAGGGGGCCCCCGGATTCCTGAAATCTGTGAGCTCTGTGCCAAGCTAACCAAACCCAAGGAGGGGCGACATCGGAGGTGCGGCCAGTTATTCCGGAGGACAGGTGACCGTGCCACCCCGCCAGCCAGTATTTGCAGCAGAGGTTGGTTTCTGGGCATGAGCCCTTCAGCTGTGAAACCTGATGCTTCTCTGGGTAGACAGGGTCCAAACGGAATCAACGCGCCGGACACGCGGTGGGGACCGCAGGATTGCGTGGTGCTGGGGGACGGCCCCACACCTTGGAACTGGTGAGCAGAACTGTTCGCTGCCTCAATCCGGAGCCCACTTCACAGACACTGCACGTCACAGAGGCATGAAACACGCCTTCTCCCGCATGTCAAGGACAGTGAGGTGATGTGTGGGGAGACCTCCCGGCGGTGCAGAGACGCCCCCCCTGTTCAGTGCGCCGTCGGGCATCACAAGTGACTCTGTCGCTCTCTGAGCAGCGTCCTGTACGAAGCGGTAGCGTGTCTACGCTCTGGGGCCGGGGACGCTGGTGAGACCTGTAGAGAAGACGGATCTTCAACACACGCAGTCAGGCAGGGGTGTGAGGATGGTTGTCGACTTCCCTGAGGCAGGCCTTGGCCCGCTGGTCTCGCGCACCTGCGAGCCGTCCAGTGCCCGCCATCCTGCCGCGGGGAGAGACAGAAAGGAAAGGAAACAGAAGGAGAGAAGCAGAGAGAAAGAGAGAAAAGGGAGCGAGGAATTTAAGGTCAGAATAATGAAAAACACGCTTTTTTTTATAAATTTATTTTTTCCTTTGTTGATTGGAGAGAGAGGAAGGGAGGAGAGAGAGAGAGAAACATCGATGAGAGGGAACATGGATGGGCCGCCTCCTGCACGCCCCCCACTGGGGATGGGCCCACAACCTGGGCATGTGCCCTGACCGGGAATCGAACCCGGGTCTCTTGGTGCAGGGTCAACACTCAATCCCTGAGCCACATCGGCCAGACTGGAAAAACACTTTCAATATGAATTTAAAAATATGATTCATACTGCCCTGGCCAGTTTGGCTCAGCGGTTGAGTATCGATCGGCCTACAGACCAGAGAGTCCCGGGTTCGGTTCCCGCGAGGGGCACGTACCCCAGGAAAAAAAATAGGCATGATTTATAAGTATGTTTATTGTCCTGCCAATGGTCAACCTGAAATAAATGTTCCTTTGTGGTTTTCTAACCCACATCCTTCGATTAAGGGGTATTGATCCCAGATTGCTCTCCCAAGAGTGTTGCTCATGGTCACGGTCAGGAAACTGCAGACACATGGCTCGATCCCGCTGGACACGGGCAGGGTGCCTGAGAAGGGCCGTGTGCTGGGCCTGGTGAGCGTGTTCACCGGGGATCTCCACCTGGTCATGTCGCTAATGCAAACTGTGTGGCTTCATCTCGGACCAGAAGGCTGATGACGTCCTGATCGGATCCGATCCCCTGGGCAGACGGCTTCATCGCGGTCTAGTCCAGGTGGGATGTCAACCTCCACAATGAGACTCGATCCGTAGGAAGAGAGGGTGACATGCACCCTCCCCCGTAAATCCCCACGGACTTAGCAGCGTCATCGGCCCCATGAATGATGACACAGTGAGCCGGAGGAGAGGAAACAAAGTTCACCTTCCCAGATGTTAAAAATAATTAGTATTTTCAGCCCTGGCCAGGTTGGCTCAGCGGTTAGAGCGTCGGCCTGCGGACCAGAGAGACCCGGGTTCAGTTTCCGCTGAGGGCACGTACCTTGATTGCAGTTTGTCCCCGGCCCTGGTTGGGTGGTGCGGGTGGCAGCCACTCGATGTGTCCCTTTCACGTCGATGTTTCTCTCTCTCTCTCTCCCTCCCACTCTATCTGAACAAAAATGGAAAAATGTCCTCGGGTGAGGATAAAAAATATAATAATAATAATAATTAGTATTTTCAAAGTGAAGCATTAGCACAGTCCCAAGGAAGCCTGTACACAGCAGACATGATACCTGTTCACACACACACACACACACACACACACACACACACACTCATGTTGAATGTGCCCCGGACGTCGGTGAAATAAGTGCAGTCAGACGGTCAGCGTCTTGGCCAACACGGGAGGTGAACGGATGGATTTTCCCGAGTGACAATTCAGGGGTGAGTGGGTGGTCCCATCAAGCCATGGGGAGTCCTTTCAATTGCATAACACTTCTGTCTACCACCCCCTGCTCAGCACAGGGCTGACCACACCGAGGGCGGGGTTGCCCATCATCCTCTGAGTACGACCTTGCAAAGACCCGGGGTGTCCGTCAGGGCCGAACAATTCTCAGCCACAGCGAGGGCGGTGGCTTTTGTGGAAGGCAGGACGTTTGCGTGTCCAGCTCCGCCATTGTCCTCGGGTCCCTTTGGCAGGCTTCACAAACACAGTGACCTTCCTCGTCCGGTTTACCATCCCCGGCGTGTCCGAAGGAGCTGAAGCGACCCTTGTGCAAACCGTAGAGGATTTAGATATTGCTTCCACTTCTTCGACATCTCCGCTTGCTGTTGCGTATTGCCGGCCGTACACATACCCCCGGTGCACACCTCGTAGGGAAGTCGCCGTGGTCACTCGTCACAAAGAAGCAGATGTCATTCGAGGAGCCTGAGCCACACTGGGCGTGGCCCAGCTGCCGTGGCCCAGAAGCTGAAGCGTGGCTTGGAGGACGTCCCTCCTGTTCCCAGCGGGATGTGCAGGTGCCACCAGAGCGGGGTCTCATCAGAAAACGCCTCCAACACCACCTGGCTCCTGGTGGCATTTGGTGTCTCACAGGCCTTTGGGTTGAAGACCAGTTCCGGACCGAATGGTGGGCCACAGGCATCACGAGTCTCTTGACATGAAGATGTCACACAGATACTGTTCTCCACATACTTGTGGTCATGTCTTGTCCAGGAGAATATTACTGTATTGGTGATATACCGGTGCCTTAAAGCAGAGCCCCGCTCAGAACAAATCCAGCGGCGTTCATATGATACGTCTTCACACGGCTCGGCTTCATATGCATGCCCAAACATACATGTCTACACGTTACACGCAAAGCATCTTGCCCAAGACCTCTCCTCTCCTCTCGACAGCTCATTTCTTTCGTCAAGCGCCCGAGATGGTTATTTTACAAAACAGATTCCAAAATGGACTTGGAGTTGGAAAGGATAGAAGGGAACCGTTGTTCTCACTTGTGCCTAAATGGTTTTAACTTCTTATTTAAAGGAAAATGATCAACCAGGTTGCATTCATCCGAGAGGCTGTTTCCCTGGTGAGGAACTAGGAGGGGGAGGGCTGTTTGCCCTGCTGTCAATCAAACCACACCTCAGCCACTTCCTGTTTTGCCCTCCCCCCAGTACGAACCTTCTTGCTTTCAAGTATGAGTTATCTGAAATATAAAGAATGACAATAGGAAGAGAGATGGGATACATGTATGTGTAATACATATCTCTATGTATATTATATGAAGTTAAAAATATAAATATTACATATAACCTCTGTATTATATATATATTATACACATATATATAATACAGAGGTTATATGTAGATATACATATATATTAGAGAGGTTATATATATATACATATATATTAGAGAGGTTATATATATACATATACATAATAGAGAGGTTATATATACATATATATAATAGAGAGGTTATATATATATACATATATAATAGAGAGGTTATATATATACATATATAATAGAGAGGTTATATATATACACATATATAATAGAGAGGTTATATATATACATATATATTAGAGAGGTTATTTATATACATATACATAATAGAGAGGTTATATATACATATATATAATAGAGAGGTTATATATATACATATATAATAGAGAGGTTATATATATACATATATATAATAGAGAGGTTACATATATATACATATATAATAAAGAGGTTATATATACATATATATATATAATAGAGAGGTTATATGTAATATTTATATATATGTTATATATATCTATACATACACACACACACACACATATATATGTTTTATTTATTATATATAGTTCCAAGCAACCTGGACAGAAGGACGTTTAAGTATATTTTTCACAACTTTGAAGTATCCTATGTCTTGATAACGGTCAAAAAGATGTAGGCATCACGCCAAGGGCCTCATACAAAGGTGTAGGCACTAACACGGTTACTTCAAAGTCTCATTTACAAATGAACTCGAACTATTTGAGGCCACGAATAGGGAATTTCATATCCTTGGTTTGCATAAGGAAGCAACAGTTAACGGGGCCTCGCGTGACCACGGGGATGTGTGCACACGCAGGGATTGGATACTTTTTGAAAATCAGGACTATTTAGAAGTCATTTAGGCTAAGCGTGATGACGTCCCAACCAGGGGAGACCAGAAAGATCAGATGGGAAGTGAGCACAGAGCCTTGCTGCAGAGACCATGCACGCTACATAATTAATGGGTTTTTTTATGGGTTTCCAATAACAGGCAAAGGGACAGAGGCTTATGGGAAACCAGGAGCAACGCTCGCCCGCAAGGACTTCATCGTCCCCATTTCTCAGATGCAAACACGTAATTCAGGGAACGCACAACCCTTCTTATCGGAAATGACGAACTTTAATAAGATACTTTCTGAAAGCTTTGCTTATCTTAAAAGTACTAACCTACAAAACTGAGGGCATCCACGGTCTTGCCTCTGTGTCTCTTCCAACACAAATTCTGTAGCTGCACGCACATGTTAAGAAAAGGCACCTTTTATTTTATTTATTTATATTTTAATTTGCCTTTTATTGATTTTACAGAGAGAGGAAGGGAGAGGGAGAGAGAGATGGATGAGAGAGAACATCGACGGGCCGCCTCCCGCACGCCCCCCACTGGGGATCGAGCCCACACCCTGGGCATGTGCCCTGACCGGGACTCGAACCAGTGACCTCTTGGTGCAGGGTCGACGCTCAACCACTGAGACACACTGGCTGGGCAAGAAAAGGCAGATTTTAAAACGAGCAAGAGAAAGCCTCATTTAAGTGATTGACATGAATTTGAAATTCATGACAATTCAGGTTTAAATGGTCTGAGGTTTACTGTGTATCATTGAAAGGACAACTTTTATTTAGCAACAGTGGAATATAAAAGGAGAAAGAGCTGAATTTGCTACACCCTATCCGAGGACATCTTTGGAAGGTCTGCAGCATGTTTTTCTTATTCAATCTAATTTGTTAGGTATCTCATATTATCATCTAGTTGCACTAAATCCAATTTGGAAATATTACTACTTAAATATTTTGTAATAAATTGAGAATGTTGTGTTCCATAGTTTTATTACTTACATCTTCTCTATATGTCTGTCTATCATCTATCTATCTATCTATCTATCTATCTATCTATCTATCTATCTATCTATCTATCAATCATCTATCTATCTACCTATTTCACCAATCAATTATCTCTGGTCATATACTTTTTTTTTTTATCCTCACTCGAAGACATTTTTGCATCCATCTTCAGATACAGCAGGAGAGAGAGAGGGGAAAGAGAGAGAGAGAAACATCAACGTGAGAGAGACACATCGAGTGGTTGCCACCCACACGACCCCAACTGGAGCTGGGGACAACCGAGGTACATGCCCTTAGCGGGAACCGAACCTGGCACTCACTGGTCTACGGGCCGACGCTCTAACCACTGAGCCAAACCAGCCAGGGCACCAATCAATTATCTGTCTATCTACTTATTAACTACCAATCTATCTGTAATTTAATGGTTATTTCTTATTCTAGTCTTTTCTCAAATTTATTAAAATGCATACTCTGAGTTGGTGAAATATCATTGTGACCACCCCTCGCTCTTATCAACAAAATGTTGCAGATGTTTTTTTCAAGCATGTGCCTACCATGGTAAATGAAATCCAAAACAGGAATAATAAGTATAAATAAACAGATATCAAAAATATAGTTGGACAGTTGCTCTGATAACAAAATCCATTGGTTAAAAATATTGCACAATTAGCTACCGGAGGGCACACACTTATTCATCCATCCTTGTAAAGAGTTCTCAGAATAAGCTACAGTCTCAGGTGTATGTTGATTAAACAAATGCATAAAAATAGTGACCATCAATGCCCGGCCAGTGTGGCTCAGTGGTTGAGTGTTAACCCTGCACCAGGAGGTCGCTGGTTCGATTCCCGGTCAGGACACATGCCCAGGTTGTGGGCCCATCCCCAGTGGGGGGCGTGCAGGAGGCGGCCCATCGATGTTCTCTCTCATCGATGTCTCTCTCTCTCTCTCTCTCTAAAATCAATAAAGGAAAAAAAAATTGTTTTTAATTAAAAAAAGAACAACCCTACCTCAACCCCAATACCTCTGAATTCATCGTCTATACTCCTCCCCCCTGTCACTACAAGGCATTAGTCATGGGTTCACTATCCTCACCAAGATTCAACTCAAGAATCTATCGAAATGATTGAAGGCTGTCAGTCATCTATGGGTTCTCCAGTTCAATGGAGTTCTCCCTTCCTCTTGGACCCTTAAAATCTCTTTCAACCATTTACCTGGTTGACTTCTGCCAACTCTTTTTGGAGGTGAAAGTCCTCCCTTAAATGTCATACCTCTCAATGATGGTTCCTCCAAAGACCTGCACCTCCTTTTGAGCTAACATGTTCTTTCTTTTGTTTCTTTATTGATTTTAGAGAGGAAGGGAGAGCGAGAGAGAGGTAGAAACATTGATGAGAGAGAACATCGACTGGACGCCTCCTGCATGCCCCCCACTGGGGATCAGGCCCACAACCTGGGCATGTGCCCTGACCGGGAATCGAACCAGCGACCTCTTGGAGCAGGGTCAACGCTCAACCACTGAGCCACACCGGCCGGGCCAACACATTCCTTTTAAGACCAAACTTTTAAGGACCATATGCATGGGGTCAAATGTATTGATTCTACTCGAAACTTCCTATTGAGGTCAAACATTACTCTTCCTCAAAGACTCAAGAACTGGGTCATTTTTATTTCTTTGATCCATCAACATATGAAGCCAAAGTCTCCATTTTTCCTTCCATCCAAGTTCTTTGGGTTCAACATACTCTCATTTAGGTTAACCTTCGAATCTTGCAACACTATTAAGGCAGGATTCTAGTTCCTCCTTGTTTTAGGGTCCCATCCCATTTTTAACTAAGCCCTGCTGTTTCAAATCTTGTAATGATTATGCCACCCACCTCCTGGTTTTTATGTTCAGCGTTGCAAACATTCATCAGCTGATCATCAATGGATGCTCATGACCCTACATGATTGGGTCTGACTTCTGTCTCCTTATACATTCTCCGTCATGGCTATGAACCCTACGTTCAGGGTTTAATTTAAGGATTTCTTCCCAAAGACTAACCTAGCCAGGTGTTGCTACAAATACAGGGTCCTAGAAACTCAAGACCTACCGGGTCTGAATTCTGGTGTTGAGTTTCAACAGAACAGATGTTTTAACATGCTAATTCGGTGACCCTTAGGCACCTTGACCTTTGAGAACCTCTGCCTTCTCCAAGTCTATATATTTTTATTTTTTAAAATGTTTTTTAATTGATTTTTTTAGAAAGAAGAAGAGAGAGCGAGATAGAAACATCGATGTAAGAGAGAAACATTGATCGGTGTCTCCTGCACGCCCCCTACTGGGGATCGAGCCCACAACCCAGGCATGAGCCCTGACCGGGAATCGAACCGGGACCTCTCAGTCCATGGGACTATGCTCCATCCATAGAGCCAAAGTCTATTTTTCCTAGACTTTGTTAATCTGAAATGCTTTCCAAAGTCTGCTCTTCGATTCTCCATCAAAACCTTGTTTATCCATGAAGAATTTTCTCATCTCTCTACAGAAAGTATGCTAGGCCTCTCGTGATTCTGACATAACACACACCATATATCACCTCGGACTTTAGTAATTCAAGAGCCTGCTTGATCACCTTATTGGCTGCTAAGTGCCTTATTTATTACACATATTTATATCTCCAATAGTGTGTGGCAATCAACAAAAGAGTATCTATTACTATCGCATCAACACTTCTTTTTCTTAGTCGTATTTCTCTTTGAACTATTACACCTTGTAGAGACAATTTGAGTTAGTATTGCCCGATAGCATAACAACTTTGGACAGTGTTGCGTTTAGGGGTGAGAGGGTGAACCCCACAGTAGCACTGTATCCGAACGTGATTGGTGGAGGTAATAAGATGGACTCACTGGGGACAGCAGTTGCCCGGCACCGATTATGTCTCAGGTGTCTGCCCCTCCGCTTGTACCAAACCCAGGCCGGACACCAGTGGGCCCCTTTCTGTGCCCGACTGTTCCACATCTTTTTATGACTGTTTTCCTATCTTGCCGCAGTCTATAATTATATTTCAGTTCAAAGCGCAGAGAATTATACACTTATCTCCTCCAGAGAATCTTGGATTTAAAACCATTCTCTGCATTCCAATCTGCTCTCCCAACAGCCACGAGACGGTGTGTTCGATTTTTCTCTCCTCTCACCCTGGTCTCCTGTAAGAAGGATTAGGGAAAATGTTACATTCATTCTTTCTTAACATAATGACTCTGCCTGCTTAAGTATTTTTTTTTTTTTGAAATTTCAATAAGGTCATTCAGACAGAAATGAACATGTCCTGGCCCGTCCTCTGCCAGGGGGCATCTGTCAGGCGAGGCATCTCCTGGTCAACCAACCTCCTCACACACGGAGACAAACATGAGCATCTGACCGTGAACCCCCAACTCTCCTTCCCCAATTCACTTTTCTGCTTTCGTGTATTTTTAAATGACCTCTTTTATCCATATCAACAGATTTTTTGTTTGTCCTCTCAATCTTTCTCATTTGACACTTCATTTCCTTTTTTGTTTTAAATGTTTCTCTTTCTTGATTGAAGAGAGAGAGGAAGGGAGAAGGAGAGAGAGAGAAACACCGATGAGAGAGAACATCGACTGGCCGCCTCCTGCACGCCCCCCACTGGGGATGGGCCCACAACCTGGGCATGTGCCCTGACCGGGAATCAAACCGGCGACCTTTTGGTGCAGGGTCGATGCTCAACCACTGAGCCATGCTGGCTGGGATCAATAAAAAATATTTTTTAAAAAAATGCTTAATAAATGTATAAATCAACGAACACATTCTTCACAAAGTCAATCCCTTTCTGAACGGCTATCAGTTACGGTGTGTTCACGTTGAGGCTGATCTGAGCCATACATTGGAAAATACATATGTTTATATCTATATGTTCATATGGATATATGCCACTGATTTGGGAGACTATATATAGTGTTAATAATGCTTATTAACAGTACTATTATGTTAGTGGATCTTAAAATATCTATCCAATGATAGAAGAAAATATGTACTTATATAAAACATATGCGTGTCCTATATTGAATATACATATTTTTGTATATGTATTTGTATGCCTCGTTTTAGTAATGGGTGTTTTTATACATATTATCTCATTTAATCATCCCCAGGAATCCTCCAAGGGTGATATAATTCATCGCTATCTATTCCTTAAGACACAGAACATAGCACATGTTCCAACACATCAAAAGTAGCAAGAGCAGGTGGTTGATATAAAATGAGGTCCGCTACTCACTGTTCATGACCTTCTCTATGATTGGCCATGACCCCCAACCCTTCTCTTAAAACTTGTGTGAAATCGCTATTTTCGTCATCATCTCCAATCACATCAACAGCTTGAGTGCCCGAGTCTCCTTCCTAAATGCAGAAGCAATTGTGAAGATACCCTAAGGGTGGGGGGACCTGACCTTGTGTCCTTCCGTCAATAAATTTATAGGCCTAGGAACCAACGTGAAGTGAAGAGAAGCAAACGTTCCTTTAGACCACCATGCCGGCTGAATCCTGTCTTAACTCAGCTCCTATCACAAGGATACTCAGCTGATGACTTTTATTCTCTCCACCTCTCAGGTGCAGAGACTCAGACAAAGCCTCTATAGTCTGGGCTACGTGAACCCAAGCAATATCATTTTAGAACCTGCATTCATATCCCCGCAACCGTGTACAGTGACCCCCCGTTTGTCAACTCAGGACTTCAGACGTCGCCCGGGGAATGCCAGCTCTCACCCCACAAAACCCATCAGCTCCTTTTGAGCAAACTTGATGTTGCATCAAAAAGACCCACTCTGAACCCCTACAGTCCAGAGGGACATTTAAAAATAACTCGCCAGCCATAGCAACACCGCCAATATCTTATTGATCAAAAGCATGACTGTGTAAGAGAAAAGCAACCAAGCCAAGGGTGACCACGCATCACCCGGGGAACAAGAGAGGTCCTTCGCCTTTGCAAATCTTGCTCCTCATGTTTCTGCCCCCATCTCCCATCCCCCATGGATATCATTGTTCCCAAGACAAAAATCACAGTAACCCCCAGGAGAAGGAACATATCGTTCAGCCTGCCGGCCCTGTTGGAGAGGGGACCTTAAAGAGTTACAGATATTTGCAAATAGGACGCCCTGCTTGGCGTGCGGGTCTCTGCAGAGCGCCCGGCTTCGCTGTGCGCCCGGCACGGTGGCCTGGTGCCCCTCACCGCCCCGGCGCGGGGAGGCTCGGTTGCAGCGGGTTTGCGCTGGGCTGGTCTTTGCACGGGCTTGTGGCGGTGGTTTCGTAGTGATTGGGCGGACTGCGGACATCGATTGGCTGCTGCTTCCTGAATTTCATTCAGTTTGGTCCAATCGCGCAGGGGGAGCAGGGAGGTTTCAGGGCCACTGTCTTCAATCTCTCCTTTTCTTGCAGCCGGGTCCCTCTCCCGGGTCTCTGTCTCCGCACAGAGCTTATTCAGACCTCGCTCTGCCCTCGCCGGTCCCCCCGCGCCGCTTCCCATCCCGGACCCCAAGACCCCTGACGACGCAGACGACCGGTTTCCTGCGAAAGGCGGAGCGGGGGTCTCCGCGTTCCTCCGGAGAAGCCAATCTCGTCGGGATTGGAGACAGCCGACCTCCCCAAGCGCACCTCCCGCACCTTCCCGAGGGTCTCCCAGGACAATCTGGATGCGTAAAAGGAACACCCAACCGACGCAGCCTCTCCACGGCTAAGGTAGGCGCCGTTGCCCCTCGCGTCTCTGGGTTATTTATCTTTTGAGCCTTTGAAACAGGAGGGACTTCTCGGCGCTGCCCAGCCGAAGGCGGTCAGCCCGACTACGAACGTCTGCGCTTGAATTCATCAGACATGTTCCCCCCCCTTTTATCCTGCACATTTGGACAGCCTGCGCGCCCATCTGTCGCTGCGTTGGGGAGGTGTGGGAGGCTGTGTGCACCTACGTACATGGAGAGCGTGCCTTGTGCAAGCTCCGTGCACATCCTGACACAAACGGTTCATTTTGGGGGATTTGTTTTGACTCACGAAAAAAAAAAAAAAAAAAAGAAAAACCCAAAAAATCCGGACCACTGGGCTCGGGGGCATTTTGCTGCAATCATCTCTGTCAAAGGCCCTGGGGCCCAGTGTGATGTGTTTACAGAGTAGCGCTGCCGGCCACACAACTAAGCAGAAGAGAGTGGCGGGGACAGGAGGGGGAAATACATCTGCAGTGAGCAGGGGCCGGGAGCAAACCCCAGCTCCCTGCAAACCCGGGCGGGAGATGGACGAGGCTTGCAAGACTTCTGGAGACTGTGAGCAGCGGGGGGTCTCCCCCCACCCCCTGTCTTTCCTTCTCTTTTAAGGAAACTGTCAGCTCCAACCTCCTGGGGTGCTCTTTGGGGGTTAACCAGAGAGCAAGAAGGAAAACAGGCTTGGCTGGGGGTGCCTTGAACGACCCCCCCCCCTCCTTTCTCAGCTGGCCTGGGTTAAGATGACGGCTTGTGTGATTCAGAAACGAAATACGCGCGTGATGGATGAGGACCTGGCTGGGGTTTGCTGGGAGGCGACCCGGGCGCGCCGGGGACCCCGGGTGCAGGCGGGATCATGGTAGCTCAGCGCTGTTTCTGCAAAGCTGGGCAGCGGGCTACCTGCCCCCCTTTTCCCCGTGCGTGTGGGCGACGGGGAGGCAGGCGGCGGGAGGGTGTGGGGGGGCGCGGGGTAGCCGCTGCTTCTCCTTCTTCGGAAGCCTCTGGGTCCGGCCTGGGCCGTTCAGAGAGGCTCGCAGCCCCACCCCCACCGGCCCGCTTTTGGGGAGGACCACAAAAGTTGGGAGCTGCGGGGCCGGGCGCCGGGCGCCCTAGCCCGGGTCCCAGGGGATGCGAGCCCCCGCCGGTGCCTCCACGGAGCCCGGGACCCGGGAGCCAAGCCCGCGGAGCGCACGGCCGGCCGGTCCGCTGCCCGCGGTGGGGGCTGGGAGCTGGGGAGAGGGCTCCGGTATGCGGACCACCCCCAAGGCCCCGGGCCGCGGAACAAACAAGCCCCATCCCAAAGCGGAGCGCTGTCCCGCGCTTCTATCCCTCCCCCTGCCCGCCCCCCAAGCCTTCCCGGGCCGACTGCACCCCCCGCCCTCCGTTCCGCGGGGCTCGGCGGCCCCCTCCCACTCGGGCCGAAGGAACTGAGCGCAGACCGCCAAGCCCGCAGCCTGCGGTCCGGGGGCGGCGGGGGTGGGCGAGGGGCTGGGAGACTTTTTTTTTTTTTAAAGCAAGTGAAGTTGAGTCTCGCCCTCCCCCCAAGGCCGCGGCGGAGGCGCCCCCGGCCTCCTCCGCCCGACCTTCGGAAACGCTGGCGAGTGGGGGTGGGGTGGGAGGCCCCGCTCGGCTGCGGAAGATGCGGGGGTCCGGGGCTGGAGGTGGGAGGAGGCGCCGAGGTCCCCGCCCGCGCCCCCTCCCCGCGGCTGTTCCCTCCCCCTCCGCTCCCCGGGACGCCAGCCACCTCCGGGGCGCACTCGCTCCACGGTCTCCTGGACGCCCGGTCCTCCGCCCTCGCCCCCAGCCTGCCTCGGTTCCTTCGCCCCTCGGAGGAGCGGTAAGCGGGTCCCTCCGCGAGGGCTCGGCCGGCCGCGGGTTTGCCCCCCAACTCGGGCCGGTGCGTCGCGCAGTCCTGGGCCCCGGCGCCCCATCCCAGCGCCTGGTCGCCGCAGACACAGCGCCCTTTCTTCGCGGAGCCGCGGGGGCGGCCTCCGGGGTCCCTCCAGCCCCCGCAGCCCGCGGCCTGGCCCGGGCCACCGTGGGAACGGATGTCCCGCCAGCAAGGCCGGGCCGGAGGCAGCTTAAGCTGGTGTCCGGCTCGTTTTCTTTCTTTCTTTCTTTTTTTTTTTGGCTGCGGGTTTCGTTTCCCTGACTCCTTCCTGTGATCCAACCTGCAGGTGTGGGCTCCCTTTATTTTCCGAGCCACTAGGCTGCTGTTTCGGGGCTGGCGGTGGGGGGAGGGGGTGCAGGAGGCAGCCCTGGTGGGGGGGCAGGGGGTGCCGCTGGGGTGGCCTCGCCGTGCGCCGGGGCTTGCGGGGCGCGCGCGTCACGACCGATACCCGGGGCCTGGGCGAGTCTGGGGTCCGCGAGGACGGCCGATCCCAGTCTGTCTTTTGGACCCAACTTAAATTGGGGGTGAGGGTTGCTGGGTGGGGGTTACGGAACTAGTAAGCAGGTGGTGTTCTAGCGAGCAGAATCCACAAGGTGGTAGTATGGATTCTTCGTGTGACTCGATGTGATTCCTTTTCCCCGTTTGGT
Source organism: Molossus molossus (assembly GCF_014108415.1). Taxonomy (NCBI): domain Eukaryota; kingdom Metazoa; phylum Chordata; class Mammalia; order Chiroptera; family Molossidae; genus Molossus; species Molossus molossus. Next base: position 146,029,764 of record NW_023425355.1, read on the forward strand.
CAGTTGGGGGGACTGCTCTCCTGAGCTCCTGTCTTAGGCTCTCAGAAAGGGGTGCAGGCTCCATCGCGCCGTGCGCGGGGCTGTTTCCCAACGCGAGGAGGGGGACCCGGCATCCTCGTTACAAGCAGCACGTACCCCGATTTCAGGGGACGCAGACGGGGCGGGGTGGGGAAGCGAGAGAAAAGAAAAAAGTTTGGGGAGACCTTGTTCTCCTGATGAAGCAGAATTTCGCGTGTGTGTGGGCGTTCTGGAGGCTACGTACCGCGCCTGCCTCGGGCGGTTTGGGGAGGTCCCTCCTCGGCCGGACAGGAGAAGGCCCAGCCGGGCAAGACCGCTTTCCATCGGAGGGAGCCGCCTCCGCCGCGGGGACCCGCCTGGCTCCCGGGGCCACGCTGCGCGTTGTCCCAGAGGAGAGCGATCCCGGGGGAGGCCATGCTCGCACCTGTGCGTTTTTTCCGTGCACTTTTCCAAAACCGCCCAGAAACCTGCATTTTTGCTGTGGGCAGCTTGGGGGAGAGGAGAACAGCTTCCTGCCTTCGCTTGGCCGTGTGAACAGGTTCACAGCGAACCCGCAAAGGGTCCGAACACCTGTCCCTGCGTGGACAGAGCAGAGGTTGGGTGGGCTGCGGGCCCACGCCGCCATCTGTCTCTTAGGTCCAGAAAAAAACAAAAATCCGCATTTAAAAAAAAAAAAAAAATGTGTCCCCAAAGCAAAAAAATGCCACCGAGGCCTCTGCATATATATATATATATTTTTTTCAGATGGCAAGTTCAGTATTCTGTAACCCAAGGAAAAAGAAAAAAATTGGGAATGCATCCAGTATCTACGGGGGTGGCAAAAGTAGGTTGGCAGTTGTGAGTACGAAAAACACAGTTTGTTCTGGTGTTCTGCTTGATGAATGGTTGTGTTCATTTTCCTAGGAACCACTGGAGGCCTACCTTTACCCCACCCTGTGTGTGCGTGTGCGTGTGTGTGTGTGTGTGTGTAAGGGAATTACCAGGGGCGATAGGAAGAAAGTGAGAAATCACGGCATTCAATCACGGCATTCAAAAGAGAAATCAAAAACAGTTGTATTTTTGGAAAACTGGATAATTTGGGGCAAGAGATGTCATGATAATTGGATTTTCGTCGTCATGGCTGGGCTTCAATGCCCCTCGGAAGGCGTTTTGACATATTTTTCTTGGGTGGCCTAAGGGAATGTTGCTGAACATACATTTAGCCCTAACACCAGCCATCTGGCTACTTTTTACCCAAATCTAAGAAAAGACCCTTGGTAAGTGACCAGTTGCTAAATAAGATACAGGAGGCTTCTCAGTGCCCTTAATTTACAAATGAATAGATTTGAGCCTTTTTTTTTTGGCTTGGAATGCAAAGTAATGATAACATGTGGTTTTATTTTATTTTTATTTTATTTTTTGCAAATTTCAGAACTTGGCCTTTTAGCTTTGTTTTCTTTGTAGTAATTTCTGGAAAGCTCTGGTCTCTGTGCAATGCTCAGTGTGCTTGTTGGTCTCAGAATGGGCAAAGCTCTGTCTCTTTAAGAACACTTCACAATATTGTGCTTTCATGCCAAGAATACAACACAAAACCCAGAGAGAGGACCCCGGACCCCACTCTGCCAGTGGGTTCTCACAAAAATAAACATTCCTGGGCTGGGGAGAGGGCTTAGGTTGAACACGCCTCCCCTTTAAACCTCTGTGATGTGGTTCAGTATTGGAATCGTGCCCCTGGCTGATGGGATTTATTTTATTCAAAGGAAGAGGCCATAGGAAAATATTCCACGTCCTATTCTACCCTCCCGGGCTTATCTGGTTAAAAGACACTTAAGTTCCAAGCTCAGGGACACCTGCCTTCAGTTTTAAATATGGACGCAGACTTGGTTCTTTCTATAATGGTTTGCACCCTCAACAATCTACATTGTATTCCCGAATGAGACAAGATATATGCCTGTTTAGGGTTTAGTGTGAATCAGTTGCCTTTATGTGTAAAGAACATTTTCTTGCTGGATCTTGTATCTTTTCAGAAAAGAGAGTTCCTCTTCCACTTAATTATGTCAGAGGATCCTAAGACAGGCCCGTCTTCTCTGTCACAAACACGGGTGGGTTAGGTGTCTCAGCTACAGGTCTCCAACCCGGGACAGAGCTCCGCGTTCAGGGGAGACTGTGAAAATGTGGGGACAGCAGGCCACAGTCCACGTGCCTCGGGGACGTGAGGTCTCGCCATGCTCATAGGCCTGTCACTCGGTGGATCTTTTCCAGTTTTATCATGTTTTTCTAAACCACCTACAATGGGCCTTTCAGAACCACCCCTGCTCCTGGCTTCGTGACTGGCAGAGGGAAGTCCCGCCTCTCTTTTCCGGGGGCGGGGCACAGGGGCTCCAGGGGAACAGCAGACAAACAGGGTCCCACCCAGAAGTTGGCCTTTTATGAGCTTCCAGTGAATATATACGGGAAGGATTGCTCACTGGGATGGTTTTATCAAAAAAAAAAAAAAGAAAGAAAAAGAAAAATCAGTAAAAAGCTCATGAAATCAGCACCGGGGTAGAGGGTGGGTCTCAGGGAAAACCCAGGTGAGCAAAGGCTCTGATGATGGAGCTCACCTGCTGCACCTGAGCGCCCCCACCCTGTGGCCACCAGCCAGTTCGCTTCAAAACGGATAAAAGTGGCACCTGAGTCAACCACCAAACCCCAACAACAGTGAGATATCTTGCAAGGTGGGGTTGCATCGAATCCTTTTTTTTTTTTATTGTTGTGGTTAATCCTCCCTGAAGGATGTTTTCCCATGGATTTTCACTGGGTTTTAGACACAGCGTAAGGGAGAGAAAGAGAGAAAGAGACATCGATGTGAGAGAGACACGTTGACAGGTTGCCTCCTGAATGACCCTGGCAAGGCCTGGTGATGAACCTACAACTCAGGTAAGTGCCCTTGACTGGCAAACCAGGAATCAAACCCCAAACCCTGAGGTCTTCGGGGCGATGATCTAACCGCTGAGCCACACCGGCCAGGGCTGCGCGGTTCGGATTTAAAATCATGTTCTGTAAACAGTGGTTTGTCCCCGTCACCGCGTGCTGCTTTGGGGTCACCAAATTGGACCTCCTTGGGTCTGCGTGCTGATATTGACGATCAGATTGGTTTCCAGAGGTTAATAACACCTGACTGCATGGGGGTGGGGTGGGAGCTGGATTCTGTAGCCATCAACCCAGTTATGTCTTTTTATTTGACGTCACTGTGGCGAGAACACTTTATAGGAGATGTGTCCCCGGAACGGAATTTTCAGTGGGCGCCGGGTGCGGCATGGTTGACTCGGGCTGGATGCTGGAAGCAGGCCTCTGGAACTTGTCCCCATCCTTAATTGAAGTTTTATAGCCATTGATTCATCACTCTCATTTCCGCCTGCCCCATCGCCCCCTTTCCTTCTGTGACGGCGCCTCTTGTCGATATCGACAGGTATCAGCACCTCATCCACCTCATCCAGGCTGGTTTTCTGTTGCTGCGTCTGCTGGGCGGTGGGTTCTTTTCTGGTGGGTGAAGGCAGAGGACCCGTTAGAAGTTTGACACCTGTGGGACCTCACCTGCTGGTCTTCTATGTTAAAAGGAACAGAGGCTGGAAGTGGCAGAAGTTTTGGATCTTTTCGGAAAGAACCGAGGGGCACGACGCTGTGAGGGGTGCGGGGAGCGGCGGTACCGTGCGCCGGTGTTGCTTTCCACCCGCGTGCGTCCTGTTCTGACAGCGGAGGGGGTGCAGAGGGTGTCGTTTTCCGTGTTTGGCAATGTCAGCACCACCTGTGTCAGGCCCGGATATGTGCCAGGCACCCCTATCGCGTTACCTGGACAATCGGCCAGCTGGGTCGGCTCGGGCGGCGACATTCGCCTCTCAGATCCTCGGCGTGGAGGTGGCGGGGACCTGAACCCGTGGAGACAGGAGCTTTGATTGTTTCCAGCGTTTTCTACTTAATATAAGCCTCGCGCTCTGAATGGGCTGGCTGTCACAGCATAAAAAGAAATGCACTTGGAGAAATAAAACGTCACTGTCCGCCTGCGTTTGGAAGGCACTCAGGTGTATGCACAGGACTAAAGTCACGTGGTCAGCCCTGCACTCAGGTGTAGTCACGTGGTCAGTCCTGAGGGGCGTGTCTGTGTCTGCAGACCCTCCCCAAATGCGCTAGTATCCCTGCACGCCCTATCTTGCATGAAATGATTTTCTCGGCCACTTGCACGCATTCGATCAAAGCAGGAAAGAAAAAAATATATATATCTCCGAATGAGAAAGGAGACTTTGCCTTTGTTTTATTATTATTATCATTATTTTTTCATTTCTCTCTGTCGCTTGACCAAACGTGTTTGGTAGCTGAACATTCGTAATGTGAGTTACCTGTGAGGGACCAGGAGCTCACTCCTTCTTGAAGGCGAATACCTTCATTAGCAGTGAGATCCATAATACATCCTGTTTTGGCCGGCTGGTGTGGCTCAGTGGTTGAGCGTCGACCCTGCACCAAGAGGTCACGGGTTCGATTCCCGGTCAGGGCACATGCCCAGGTTGTGGGCCTGATCCCCAGTGGGGGGCATGCGGGAGGCGGCCAGTCGATGTTCTCTCTCATCCATGTTTCCATGTCTCTCTCCCTCTCTCTTCCTCTCTCTCTAAAATCAATAAAGGAAATAAAATAAAATAAATACATGGTGTTTTATTAGTGACAAACATCCCATATTCTCTACATTTCCTCCAAGCATTCTTTTGTAACTTGGGTGCTATTTCCTAACAAGGTACCATTACCCACGTTTATGGGGAGCTAATCGATGTGATGGTTGTGATACAATGCATCCCTTTCTTGTCCATCGGTACTGCGGCATTGTTTGCTTCCTGGGATGAACAGTCAGAGGTTCACACGACCGAACTGCTTTGAGAAGGCTAAAGTCATGACCTTTTATTTAAAAAAAAATTTTTTTAATCCTCACCCGAGCAGTTTTGCCTTTATCTTCAGATAGAGTCGGAGAGAGAGAGGGACAAAGAGAGAGAAAGAAACATTGATGTGAGAGAGACACATCGAGTGGCTGCCACCCACACGACCCCAATGGGGCCGGGGACAAACTGCAACCGAGGTCCATGCCCTTAGCGGGAACCGAACCCGGGACTCTCTGGTCTGCAGGCCGACGCTCCAACCGCTGAGCCAAACCTGCCAGGGCTGAAGTCATGACCCTTTCCACTGCCTTGCAGGAGACACAAGCATTTCCTTCTCTGTTCACAAGCGTTTTGCTGAGAGACCCTCCCATAGAAACCTTCTGGCGTAGGGAACAGAACCTGGCATCCGCGCCGTAGACACACCCAGCGTTCTCTTCCGTAAACACCAGAAGCTCGAAGGCACAAAAGTGGAGGAACTCACAGTGGCCTTTTCCTGGTCTGGGTGCCTCTCATCCTGCAGATTTTGTCTGTGTTCTCTGTCTACCCGGATGTCGGATTTACAGGCCCCCTACCCGGTGCGCTGGTGAATCCCAGCTGATAGCCAGTGGAGGAGAATTAACAGGAAGGACAGGGTTTCCTCCCTGGGTCGTCACCTCGCCACTGGGCTGTGTGGATTGTTCAGAAATACAAGTGCTCCCTCCAAGTCTGCAGACAGACAGAGGTCTCTGGCCCAGCAATGCTGGTGGGTAGAACCGTGGCCTCGGAGACAAAGCTTCTATAAAACAGGGTTATCAGCAGATGATGTCTAGAAAGCGTTCCTCGACGAGCTAACCTTGGTGTGAGCTGATGTAGTGATTGCTGTATTGGGTTTAGATACAGGCTCGGCATTTCTGTAAGTGTGTTTACGTCTGCTGAGGTAAACCACGGGGAAAGACTTTGTGACCTACACGCCCTCTGAAAATGCATGGGAAAGAATGAATTTTCTTTGTGTATATAATGGATAAAATTCATTTAGCTCTGAAATGATGTGTATAAACATGATGTGTTATAGCATTGTATATAAATGTATATAAGTGTATAATAAATTAATGCCAATGTATGCAAATGAATGGAAACATACATACAGTATAGATATAGAAGATAGTACATACACACACACACAGACTGGTAAGTAGGTAGATAGAGATATTGATTGATAGATACGTAGGCCAATTGCTTAGATGGACAGTGTAATAGGTAGATAGGTAGACTGATAGGTAGATAGATAGACTGGAAGGTAGATAGATATATTGGTAGATAGATAGACTGATTGGTAGGTAGATAGATAGATAGGTACACAGATTGGTAAGTAGATAGATATATTGGTAGGTAGGTAGATTGGTAAGTAGATAGACTGGAAGGTAGATAGACTGACAGGTAGATAGATAGATAGATAGATTGATAGGTAGATAGACCAATAGGTAGGCACATAGAGCAATAGATAGATTCATAGACTGATGGGTGGGTAGGTAGATAGATAGATAGATATAGATAGATACACTGGTAGATAGATAGACTGGTAGGCAGATGATTTATTGATAGATAGATAGATACATACATACATAGATCGATACATCGATAGATACATAGATAGATTTATAGGTAGATAGACAGACCAATAGGGAGATAGAGCAATACATAGATACATAGATTGATAGGTAAATAGACAGATAGACCAGTAGGTAGATAGATAGATTGATAGGTAGGTAGGTAGGTAGGTAGGTAGGTAGGTAGGTAGATAGATTGATAGATTTATAGGTAGGTAGATAGACCAATAAGGAGATAGATAGACTGATAGGTACATAGACAGATTGGTAGGTAGGTAGGTCGGTAGGTAGGTAGATGGATAGATAGATAGATTGATAGGTAGATAGATAGTCCAATAGGGAGATAGATATAGCAATATGTAGATACATAGATTGATAGATAGGTAGATAGACCAGTAGTGAGATAGATAGACTGATAGGTAGGTAGGTAGGTAGATAGATAGATTGATAGATTGATAGGTAGATAGATAGACCAATAGGGAGATAGATAGACTGATAGGTAGATAGACAGATTGGTAGGTAGGTAGGTAGGTAGGTAGGTAGATGGATAGATAGATAGATAGGTAGATAGATAGTCCAATAGGGAGATAGATATAGCAATATGTAGATACATAGATTGATAGATAGGTAGATAGACCAGTAGTGAGATAGATAGACTGATAGGTAGGTAGGTAGGTAGATAAATAGATAGATAGATAGATAGATAGATAGATAGATAGATAGACAGACTGATTGGTAGAGACAGACTGATAGGTAGGCAGTTCGATGTGTCTTTGCAGAAATGGTGTCCTACATGGTGAGAGTCTGCAGGCCGGCCCGCAGAGCCTACACTTCATACTCCACAGAAACCACAGCTTCACATCCCAATGCAGGGACACCTGTTCGTGTCACTGTGGTCACAGGCATGTTACAGCACCCTGTGAACCCCGTTAAGTGATACTTGGGGTGCTTTTATGAACCTTGGGGAAATCTCACACCAGTAGTGGTTATGGGGGACCACATTTCTTTCCTGCCTGGATGGACAGTTTTCTGGAAGTCAGCTTAGCCCAGCACAGAGTTGTTCTTCATGTCCCTTCTTCCCTACACCGTGTTTATTGAGCATGTACTATGGGCCAATGATAGGCTTGGAGGTGAATTCAGTGCTGGGAACGTACGGATGAATTAGGCACACACCTGCTCCCCCAAACCCCTACCGGTGCGAACGCTGATAAGAAGGTCGTCAAGCTGTCTGGTTCTTGTGTGTATCACCCCTTCCCATGTTCTGGTATGTTTTAGGGACTTCTTTCTCTCCTCATTTTCTTCCTTCCCTCGCGACCTCCTCTCCCACCCTTCCTCCCTCTCTCCCTCCTTAGCTTTCTTCAGTTTCGGTGCATCTAAACGGTGCAGAGGTCCTTAAAATAGTAAAGGAGAAATGAAGGCACCTAGGCAGAGGGATGACTCAGAGTCAGCAAAGGGAGGGGGAGGGGATAGAGCCTTGTACAATGGCAAAGAAGCATTTCCATGGCAATTTAAGACTCTTCACAAGTCTTATTTCTTTATTTTGTTTCTTTACACATTTGAGAGAGAGAGAGGGAGAGGGCGACAGAGATAGAAACATGGATGAGAGGGAACATCGACTGGTTGCCTCCTGCACGCCCCCACTGGGGATCAGCCCACACCCTGGGCATGTGCCCTGACCGGGAATCGAACCGGCGACCTCTTGGTGCATGGGTCAAAGCCGGCCAGGCTCATATCTCATATTTGTATTGCTGATTATACTTGAAAAACTTGGTCAAATCTTATCTTTATAAAACATTTGTTTTCATTTTAGGAACTCCAATGAGGAAATATATAAACACAATATTACTTAAACTCAACCAAGAATCACTCTGTATATATACGTATGTGGTGTCCCCCCAAAAGGTATACACACACTTTGAATAATTATAGAGCCAGCAGTGATTCAAATACATTTTGTTTTGAAAATGTAGGCCCTGGCCGGTTTGGCTCAGCGGTTGGAGTGTCGGCCTGCGGTCCTGAGAGACCCGGGTTCGGTTCCCGCTAGGGGCGCGTACCTTGGTTGCAGTTTGTCCCCAGCCCTGGTTGGGTTGTGCGGGTGGCAGCCACTCGATGTGTCCCTTCACATCGATGTTTCTCTCTCTCTCTCTTCCTCTCTCTCTCTCCTACTCTATCTGAACAAAAAATGGAAAAATGTCCTCGGATGAGGATGAAAAAAAAAAAAGAAAATGTAGTAGAATCCACAGACGCCCTGTATCTACTTTTTGGGGGATGTATATATATTTATATGTATTTGTTTTTGCTTTTGTAACATAAGGTAGTACAGCTAGGCTCATTAACGAACAGGCATTTCCATGGTCTTCATTTACAATGAATAAGCATCCCTTAGATATTTCATCATTTCTCAGGCACGAACAACACCTTGAATTCCCATGCGTCTGACTCTCAAGGACTCGAACAAAATCCCAGACGCGTCTCTTGAAGTCGACGCCCCGTCTTCTCTATCCCTCAACCACGTCCGCTGCTTTACCTTCGTGAAGCAGTCTCGATCCCAGACACTGTCCCTGGTCCTGGTGAGCTAGGGTTGCTGAAATGTGAAGGAGAAATTGCATGGTCTCAGAGGGAAACAATAAATTTAAATATGAAAACATTTTTAAAAATAAAAACATGATAACAGTGGATGGGAAGAACTCCCAAGTCAGGGATTGTTTTTTCAAGAGACTCCCAAGTCAAATACTGTCGGAGGGCCCTCGATGTCATCGTCTGGTCTCCACGTTCACAGTGAAAACAGACCCAGGATGCACCCACGAGAAGCCCCTCAGACAGGATTCGGGAGACGGGGCGGACGGTCTGGGATTCTCTGTGAGGACCGTGACCGGTCACACCACTGTCGTCTCAGACGGTGCTGAGATTCCTTCGGTGATACATGTTGACGCAGAGCAGAGAGAAGAGCTGATGGGAACCAAGTACCTGAACGTGTTGAAATGCACACGCTGACCAGAGAAAGGGAGGGGCTGGCTCTTCCTTCTCATTTCCCGCACGTTTGTTGACGGCTAAGAAGTGGGGCTATAAAGAAAGAAATGGGTGCGGGAGGCGGGTACAACGGGACGGCAAAGCGTAACCCTGACTCTTTTATTTATTTTTTTTAATTTTGGTCACTATTTTTTGTTTTCATTTTAATTTAATTTATTTTTATTATTTTTTTGTTAACATATTTTTATTACAGATGTTTAACATATTTTTATTACAGATGTTTCTCCTTTTTTTCCCCATGGACACCCTCCTCCCCATCCCCCCCACCCTGTCTCCGGCTTTGTTGTCCGTGTCCATCGGTTATGCGTACATGCACCTAAGTTCTGTGGTTTATCTCTTCCCTTCCCCCACCCCATCTTCTGAGGGTTGTCAGTCTGTACCCCACTTCCACGTCTCTGGGTCTACCCTGTTCCTCAGACTGTTATGTTCATTATATTCCACGGATAAGTGAGATCATGTGGTATTGGTCTTTCTCTGTTTGACTTATTTCACTTAGGATAATACTCTCCAGGTCCCTCCATGTCGTCTCAAAGGATCAGAGATCTTTCTTTCTTACAGCTGCATAGTACTCCATTGTGTATATGTACCACTGCTTTTTTATCCATTTGTCTACTGATGGACACTTGGGCTGTTTCCAGGTCTTAGCTATTGTAAATAGTGCTGCTATGAACATGGGGGTACATACATTCTTTCTGATTGGGGTTTCAGGCTTCTTAGGGTATATTCCTAGAAGTGGGATCACTGGGTCAAATGGAAGTTTAATTTTTAATTTTTTGAGGTAACACCATAGTCATAAACCTGACTCTTATAGCTCAGTACAAAGAAGTTTTGCCCTGGCTGGTGCGGCTCAGTAAACTGAGCATTGTCCATGGACTGAGAGGTCCGGGTTCAATTCCGGGTCTGGGCACAGGCCCGAGTTGCGACTGGATCCCCAGGAGGGGGCGTGCAGGAGGCGGCCGATCAATGTTTTTCTCTCACATCGATGTTTCTCTCTCTCCCTTCCTCTCTTAAACCATACATCAAAAAACGAACAAATATGTTTTATATCAGAGTCTACCTATGTGCCTTCTGGTGTGTGTGTGTGCATGTGTGTGCACATTCGTGCGTGTGTGTGTGTGTGTGTGTGTTTACTCTGCCATGTCCTATGCCCAGTGTTAGAGAAAATGACATCTTCATTCACTGTTCAGAGATTTTTAAACAATAATGAATGGGCCCGGCCAGTGTGGCTCAGTGGTTGAACATCGACCCTGCACCAAGAGGTCACTGGTTCGATTCCCGGTCAGGACACATGCCCAGGTTGTGGGCCCATCCCCAGTGGGGGGCGTGCAGGAGGCGGCCCAATGATGTTCTCTCTCATCCATGTTTCCCTCTCTCTCTATCTCTAATATTAATAAAGAAAAAAAAAATAAAATAAAAAACCAATAGCAAATGACAGTTATGACCAGGGCCCTCCCAACAAGAGGAGTTAGACTCATTCTCCAGCTTGTCAGACGGAGATGATGTCTTGTTACACTTTAGCATCTTGACCAGGACAGACAAGCGGGGTCGAGATCGCGGTGACTGACCAGGGAGCCTCGGGAGAAGGCCGCTGCCCGTCCTCGGGGACATGGCAATGATGGCACCTGCGTCCCAGCCGGAAGCCGCCACCCCAGGTCTGTCTGCTGGGGCAACTTAGAACACGCCGCAGAGAGCTATTTGAAACTGATGTTGTTCATCGCCGTCATTAAAATGTGCACAAGGCATTTTGAAAAGAAAAAAGTATAAAAAAGAAAAGAAAAAACAAGGCAAAAACCTTTGGGATCGATCTTTGCCTGTTAACGCAGAGTTTGGGGTGAGCCACTGAAGTGTACCCCAGCAGGTGAGGCAGGGGGTGCTCCTCCCCGAGAATAGAGAGATAGGCTCAGGAAGAAACCAGCGGTGACACCCAAGGGAAACAGTTCAGTGTTCGGAGACGCGAGTCCACAGCAGACGGACCCAAACGGCAGGGCAGGAAGGGAGAGAAATCTGAATTTGTTGCGGCATAAAACAGACCTCGGTGGGGACGGGACAGGTGCATGCGTGTGGACTCTGGGATAGAGTCATAGCTTGGAACCTGGGGAGATGTCATCTTAGCGAAAGGGTCCGGCCATTTAGGCTCCTAGCGGAAACCCAACAGCATGTGTCACGGACGGAAATAGTCATTCAGACCTCGAATCCCTGAAAATTAGTGCGAAGGTGTCTCTGGATTGGCTTATTCAGCCGTGACAGTTCCACAGATAAACTGATGTCCATGGATTTATGGGGTAAGCTTATTGATGGGATTGTCTCTGATTGATGAAGAGCAAAAATCAGGTCCTAGTAGTTGTCCAAGGGAATGAAAATTACACCGATGAGGTTGGGGTGAGCATGCATGTTGCAAGCCTTCTGCGCTTTTAATCTGGTCACGTCCAAGTTAACAAGAAATTGTTTCATTCTGTGAATATATATATAAAACACGAGGATACATGTTGGTCATTCATGGAGCTGAACAGTTCCTTGTTCATTTGGATGTGACTAGATATTTATATGAAATTCACTTATATATTAAATAAACATATATATTTACATATGTACAAATAACTTACATTTTATCGAGAAACATATCTTCCTGAAGATTTCTCGGGGACAGTAATTCCTGTGCGTTCTGTGCTAACCCCAACAGTCAATGCAAATTCAAATGTATTACTTATATTAACAAATTTGTTCCAAACCTATGGCTAAATCATCCCAAGTTCTGTGTGGACCCTTTCTTTCTCCAAATGGAGTTTAAGGTCAAGAAAACTAAAAAGAGAAGGAGGTTCCAACATTCTATTTAAGTGTAAACTATACCCTTCTCTCCCCAAATATGCTGTGTAATGGAGAGAAAACACAAGCTAGTCTTTTTTTTTTTTTTAATCCTCACCTGAGGACATTTTTCCACTTTTTGTTCAGATAGAGCGGGAGGGAGAGAGAGGAAGAGGGAGAGAGAGAAACATCGATGTGAAAGGGACACATCGAGTGGCTGCCACCTGCACGACCAACCAGGGCCGGGGACAAACTGCAACTGAGGTACGTGCCCTTAGCAGGAACCGAACCTGGGTCTTTCTGGACCGCAGGCCGATGCTCCAACCGCTGAGCCAAACCGGGCAGGGCACACGAACTAGTCTTAAAGTCCAGCAGTGTGTCCAGGGCCTGAGGACATTCCTGGAGACTGGCGCACAGCCCAGGGATGATGGTCCCCCTTCGGCAGGCATCCCTGGTTCTGCGGGTGTTGAAAGAACTGTCTACTCCCGTGCAATGGAAATCACTTCTTCCTGTTTGTTTTGAATTTACCAGTCTGTGGGCCCTCCCCAGGGGCATTTGTCCAGCAGCCTGAGTTTTCAACCGTGTCCATTACGAGCTGGGGTGCAGTGAGCCCTCTGGTCTCGGGGGGCCTGCGTGCTCAGCAGAGCAGGTCAGGGTGACAGGCAGGTGTGACCTTGTTCCTCCTCCCCTTCTCCTCCTCCGGTCCGCCACCCAACCTACTGGAAAACCAAAACCCATTCTCACGTTCACAACTGTAGCCAAGTGTATACGGCATGATTTTCTTTTAGCTCCTTCAGTATATGGGCGGAGCAGAATGCCCACGTCTTGGAAAGTAAACCTCGTTACCTGCTTTGAATTCAGGCCGTGTCCAAATGTGCTGACACAATGATTACCTGGCCTGTGCTTAGTGGATCCTTAATGGGGATATTCATGACGAGGTTTCAGTTCCTGGAATTTCAGGGGTTGATAGACCTGTGGGTGCCAATTTATGAGAAGCATTCGAAGGTCAGAGGATGCATCGAGCAAGCGAACAAAACATGTGGTTTCCTTTTCAAAACCAGCCTGTTGTGTTGAAGTCCTTTCTCTGAAAACAGAGGGGAGGGAGGTGCAGGAAAAAACCAAAAGCGTCTCTTCTTACTCAGAATTCTCCTATTTTTTTCCTTCCTTCCTAGAAAAGCTACTTAACCGCTTCTCACCTTCCTTTTTTTTCCTGTTGGATTCTTTGCATTATCTGCAACACCGCAGGCTCTTTCCAGTTGTTGAAACCGGTTTATTTATTACCATGACCTGTTCCAAGCGTTTTAGCAGGTGGCTTCTCCTCGCTCCCTACGGGCTTTGTCCAAGATGGGAACTTGAATCTTTTCATCTCTGCAGACACAAGAGGGGTCTGCCAGCTCCTTTGTCCCTCTCTCTCTCGTCCCGTGCGATAAAATCCAGAGGGACACATCTGCCATCACCTACATGTCAAGATGACCCTGGGGTCCTGGAGGCAAACAGCCAAGAGCCCCTTTTCCCGGTGACCACGGAGGTCTTGGCCGCTTAGGAGAGGAGGTGACAGCAGTTTTAACCCGTTGGGGACAGTCTGTGCCTGTCTGGATGCACTGAGGACACTGCATGGCCCCTGTCCATTCTCCAGCAAGGGAGCAGATGCTTAGAAATCGGTCTTTTTGACGATGCTTCACCGGGATCAACGGACTGGTCCAGGGAGACGCAAAATCACAAGGATTTGCCGAGCGTCCTCGGGTTTGAATATGAGCAAAGCCCCTGCTGACCCTCAACGTTTGGATGAAAGTTCCCGTGACAGGGACCTGCGGATCCCGGCGTAGTTGAGCATCGCTGACACTTTGGGGGATGCTGTCTGTGTGCCGGGATTGATCCTTGTCGGAGGGGTGTGAGCCAGCTGTGGGTGCGGCTCCCTCCCTGGCCGCGGGCTATTTTTTTCTGTGATGCTTTCAAATCAGCGCACTTGAAACTTTTGTTTAAAATTCCCACGAGAGGCATTTGGACATGGGAACTGTGTTGTCCGATTGCTTTTGTGCCCTGGGCTGTAGTCCCGACGGTTAAACCAGGGCTTGATAACCCTAGAGACGGGAAAGGTGAGGGTCCCAAGCCCCAGACCCGTCCCCCCGAGCGGATCATGCTGACTCTGTCTTCCCCGCAGACACATTTTACAAACTATAAACCTTGATTCCTTGTGTTCTTTTGGGTCTGTAGGACTTTTGTTCAGTAGTGTTTTTATTTATTTTAACACATAGTGGGGTACATTGCTTAATACCACTAGATAGGTTTCAGGGGTCCAGTTCTATCATGCATCCTCGGCACGTTGAATTGTGTTTTCTTTTTTTCTGACTGTGGTTCTCGATGTATAAAAACGTTATAGGAGGACGGAGTGGGAGCTTCCTCCACGCCAAGCTGTGGTGGACCAGGTTCATGCTGTCCCTACGCACTCGCGTGTACTCCGTTTACTCTCCCCCGAGTCATGCCCAGTGTCCCTCTCACCCACCATCCCCTCATGGTACCACGTGTCATTTTCTTCCCGTTTCGTAACCCGGGACACTCTTACGACCTTGCTCTGCGTGAATGTAATGTTTTGAGGAATTACGGACAGTATACCCCAGCTGGAGTTGTGTGATGTTATACACCGGGGCATTGTTTTGGGGAGGGAACACCCCCAAAATAAATGGCCCTTTCATGATCCCACCAAGGGCACGTGCGGTCAACATGACCCCCTGGTGATGTGACTTTGCCCACCTGGCTGTGGTCCTATTTCCCGGGTATCTCTGTTGGAAAATGACAGTACCCCTCTTTCCATAGTCTCTTCTTAGGAAGCAAGTCACTGAAGTCCATTCACGGGAAAGGAGAATTCAGCGCCGTGTCTTGGATGGTCGAGTATTAACCTGGATTATTAAGAATCCCTCTGTAAGGAAAAGTGTGCCTTCTCCCCAGTTCACTTGTATCTGTACCTGTGCCCAGGTAGTTAGCATACACTTCCCATGCTGCATCGTAGTAATTCATTTATTTATTCTGTCATTCATTTGTATCTGCATGTGTGCGTGGTAATTTAGTGTATACTTCCAGTGCCACGTTGGAGTCATTCGTCTATATCTGTGTGTGCACATGGGTATTTGGTGTACATTTCCAATGCTACATTGTAGTAATTCCTTTATTCCATCATTTATTTCTGTATGCACATGGGTATTTAGTGTACACTTCCAAGGCTACATTGTAATAATTCCTTTATCCTATCATTCATTTCTATCTGTGTGTGCACATGGGAATTTAGTGTATACTTCCAATGCTACATTGTAGTAAATCCTTTATTCCATCATTTATTTCTGTGTGCACATGGGTATTTAGTGTACACTTCCAAGGCTACATTGTAATAATTCCTTTATCCTATCATTCATTTCTATCTGTGTGTGCACATGGGTATTTAGTGTACATTTCCAATGCTACATTGTAGTCATTCCTTTATTCCATCATTTATTTCTGTGTGCACATGGGTATTTAGTGTACACTTCCAAGGCTACATTGTAATAATTCCTTTATCCTATCATTCATTTCTATCTGTGTGTGCACATGGGAATTTACCATACATTTCCAATGCTACATTGTAGTCTAACCCAATCCTACATTACTGTTACTGCTACCTGTTTTCGTACCTATCTATAGTGATCCTGTTTTGAAGGTTCTATTTTCCAAGTCACTTACATTGCTTTGTCCCCATAGCTTGGCCACCAGTACGTGGGTTCAATTTTGACAGCTGGTGGATGAGGGGACTTTGTGTGAAAATACTGTGAGGCAAAGCGTCCCGTCCAGGGTTTGGGCCTCGGTGGAGGAAGATTCAGTTCTTGGCAACTGTCTGGAAGGAGGAAGCAGGATTGTGTTTTTGGAGGGTGTGAGGCACCTGGTTCTGACGTGGAGGTTTCGCTCAGTGTCACCTGCACTGGTCGGCCCTGCTCACCCCGCTGGCCCAGGGCTGTTCAGCTCACACAAATACCACCTTTCACTTGGCAACCTCCATGGACAAGCAAAGTGCACAGCTTTGTGGTTCGGGGTGTCAGTCTGAGTCTTCCCAGGCATACACTCCGCACACCCCAGCTTGACTGTCGCCTGGGGTCGTCCCTCCGCACACCGTGTCCTAGTATTTTCCGATAAAGAAGCATAAAGTTGAAGGGACACACTCCCGACCCGCCGTGCCCCACGGGTGAGGTTAGATTTCGGAGTGCCCATATGCGTGGATTTTTCCTCATGGCTGACATTCTACAAAACGATCTCATTCTCTTCACATTACGAGGTGCGTTTTAATATAAAAATTTAATATGCACAGGGGTGGTTATCACTGAAGTAGATCTCAAGAAACGTTCCTCTTCCGAGTTCTGGGAACTCGGTCCATCTAATGAATAAGTCATTGGAACCCTGCAACCTTTTCAAAGTACTTTAAGAGTCTGTGTTTTTCCTTGCAGAGAAAAAAAATGTGTATTATAGGAAATAGAGAAATTTTGAAAAAAAATCATCATTCCATAAGACAGTGGTTAAACACTAAATGATTTCTCTATGTTCTGGTAGCAATTTTCCTAATATTTTAAACATAGATGGTAATTATTCATATCTACATTTTTTTTTTTTTTTTTGGTACGTGCCCCTAAGTGGGAACCGAACCCAGGACTCTCTGGTCTGCAGGCCAAAGCTCCAACCGCTGAGCCAAACCGGCCAGGGCTATATCTACATTTTTACCTGTATCTATATCATGTGTAATATATGTATATATGCACACATATCACAGACACATCATATCAGTGTCTATTAATATTATAACTCTGTCATATCTAGGACTCTACCTCTATCATATCGTACTTATCTGTATTTATATTTGAATTATGCCTGTGTTTACGTCACTGTATTCGTATCTCTATGTCTATATTATATCTCTGTTTTTGTACCTCTCTATAGTGATCCTGTTTTGAAGGTTATATTTCCCAGAATATTATAGCAGAAGTCACTTCAGATGATTACAAATCTTTTATAAGCATCTTTTTTTTTTTTTTTTTAATTATTTATTCACTCAGAAGGTCACTCAGCCTTAATCATCATTTATTATTTATTGACATTTAGGGTATTTCTACAGTTTTGAATCTGTCAGTTATTTTAAGATCCTTCCATGTAAATCCCACATTCATCAAAGGGGCATTCCTTATGTATTTTTTTTTTTTTTACATTGTTTTGCTTTGCAAACCTTTCCTGTACTCTTTACAAAAGCACTTTTGTGTGGACTTGAAGTCCTATGGAATAATTTACGACGAAAAATGTCAAGTACATGCAGAAGTGCAGAAAACAGAGTCGTGAATGTCACAGACCCGTCACTCAGAACCGGCAGCTCCGCGGGTGGGAATAACCCCTCCCGTCCAACCTGTTCACCCTCGGGCTCCGCACCCCTCTGGAGGGAACACCGTGTACCCCTCTAAAGCAGGAAAACCGCTTTGCACATAGCCATCCGGTCGTCAGCACGCCGGACATGGTCAGCGTCGATGTGACATCATCCGCGTCTAGCTCGTCCACAACGCGGATTCTACAGAGGTTTCCTCCCTCGCCCCAGCTCCGTGCAGACGTGCCTACTGCGTTTTTTTTCGTCCATCTCTCTCCCCATCCATCTTTTCATGCAGTTTCTTTTCATCCCGGATGAAAGTAGGTTATAGAATCAGCAAAACGTTGTCCTCAGGTTATTTTTAATTTACGGGCGTGGCTGCCATGATACTGAATCAGAGGCTACCAGCTCCCCAGGGAGAGAGCCTTCTGGATGGAGGCTGCGCTCACCCCCGAAGGAAAAGTTTGTACGTCCAGCCGGGGGTGCGGGGTGGGGTGTTCTTAGGACTCGGACCTCAGGGTGTCTGGCACCCTACTGATGATGCACAGTCGTAAAGAGATAGAGGTGGGAAGCTAACCTTTGTTCTATCATCATCATCATCATCATCACACACACACACACACACACACACACACACACACAGTGTCTGCAGATCGTGCCCCTTGCCAGCCCACCCTTCACACAATTGTGTCCGCTTGGTTGAAGTCCTCACGGGCGAATTGTATCGAGAAACAGAAATACGAAAGCCCAGTAGGGTCACCTACTCGATTACAGTGGCACATCATTGTCATGTTAATGGAGTTAGGGCCCACCTGATGACAGTGGGGGACAGATGGTTTCTCATGTGGTTCACTGTCCAGTTTTTCTTTCTTTCTTTTTTAGAAATATTTTTTTCTTGATTGATTTTAGAGAGAGAGGAAAAGAGAGGAAGATAGAAACATGGATGAGAGAGAATATGGACTGGCCGCCACCTGCAGGCCCCCCACTGGGGATCAGGCCCACAACCTGGGCATGTGCCCTGACCAGGAATCGAACCCGTAGCCTCTTGGTGCAGGGTCGACGCTCAACCCCTGAGCCACACTGGCCGGGCCATGTCGCTTTTCTGAGATATAATTGACACGTGGCCTTGAGTAAGTGTAAGGTGTACAGCATATGGATTTGATACACTTCTGTGTTACAAACACTTGCCCCTGTAGCCTTAGGTAACTCCCTCATCATGTTACATAATTACCATTTCCTTTCTGTGGTGAGAACATGTACGATCTATTCTCTTAGCCACTTTCCACTGTACAGTGCGGCGTCGTTAACTCTAATCACCAAACCGTACATTCGATTCCCAGAACTTAATCATCATACGGCTGGAACTCTCTACCCTTTGACCCACATCCCCCAACCCCCTCCCCTGGTAACACCGTTCGACACTCTTTCTAAGTTTATTTCATCTTTCAGCAAAAGAAGCATAGAAATACATAGTAGACATTTCCCTTGAAGAGCAAAAGAAAAGACATGGTTTTATCCACCTCTTAAAAGAATGATGTTGCTAGAAATAGCAAGGTAAGCCTCATACATGTGTGCATGTGTGTGTGTGTGTGTGTATGTGTGTGCCTGTGTGTGTGTATGTGTGTTTGATAAATGCAAGTTTCTATAACATAGATTAGGGAAATTAAACTGTAAGTATTAGAAGACCATTGTAATTACCTAGCAGGTGTGCTCAGTGGACTGAGCATCACCTCATGGACTGAGAGGTCCCGGGTTCGAGTCCCAGTCAGGGAACCTGCCTGAGTTGTGTGCAAAAGGCAGCTGATGGATGCTTCTCCCCTCCCCCATCGAAGTTTCTATCTCTCTCCCTCTCCTTTCTTCTCTCTGTAAAAAAAAATCAATAAAAATGTTTTTAAAAGAAAGAGGACCATTGAAATGTATCACGAGAGGATGCATTAGAACCTTTTGCCAACTAGTAAGTGCTGTATATCATTTTGAAAATGTGATGTGATTTGCTCAGAGGGTTTTGCAGGAACACACGTTGCTGATAAAGGAAGGTTCGGTAACCTTGACATTGGGCTGGACTAGACACATTTTTTTTTTTTTAAAACAGAGAGCTGCCCTGTTCATTGTTGATGCTTAGCAGTGTCCATGGCCCAAAGCCTCGACATGCCAGGAACCTATCTGTCCCCGGTTGTGACAACTGAAACTGTCTTTTGACGCTTCTAAGCGTCTCCTGGGGACCAAATGTACCTCCGTTCAGAAGCTCTGTTATAAAACGAGGTGTACTTATGCCGGGCTTTACGCAGGGAATTGCATTATATTTGCGATGCTCTCTGTGCTGGCCATGGCCCGAAAAATGGGCAAACTGGGCATCCAGATGGCAAGCGCATGATTCCGCGAGCTTCCCTTTTGCAACGAGACTCGACGTGATGAATCGCGTCCGTGGTAACGAGGGCTGGGTGGCTCTTGGGCGATCGGCAACGTCATTCGCTTTATCAAAAAGGAAGAGGAGGTTGATTTACGGGAGTAAGAGCTCAGGAGGGTATGAAGAGGCAGAGGAGCAAAAGGGGCCTCCTTGGGGTGCAACGCAGCTGGCTGGCTTTGGGCATGCTGGGCAGAATCAAAGACAGAGCCGGGATGGGAAGGCAGCCTTGGTCTTTTGATGCCCGTGATCGAATTCTCCGTTCCGCCGTCTTCACAAACCGCCGAGGGCTCTCGCTGATGCCGAAGCCACGCACGTCCATGCAAGTCTACAGGGCCGCGCGCGGAAAATTAAATTTAAGACTCGTTGAAGATACTCTCGTATTTTCCGAGCTGTTACATTGATGGATTCAAATTAGGTTCCTCCACAAAATAAGAGGTTTTAATATTCCGTGAGTGACTGCGAGATGGATTTGGATCGGGGGGGGAGAATGTGTTTTTGAGAGACGTGTTATTAACCTCAGAGACGGGGAACGGATATCTTTCGCCCCCAAATAAGGCAATGTAACATTTCTCATCAGTGACTTCGTAATGGGTTATTTGGTATTATCGTCTTTAATTTCTGTGACAAATGGGCAACTTTTGCATTTTTTACGACAAAGGGATTATGCAAAACCCGTTATTTTTTATTCCGTTGGCCATAAAACCGCAATGCCTTGGCCCGTTCCGTTTCAAGTGCCGGCGCTAAATCCACAATTGTTTTTAGGAGCCCGGACCCCGCACACCAACTGATTATTAGGAGTTTGATGCGGTGAGTCTCGCTTACGGAGACACATTCTTTTTCTCTACGCATTTCTTCAGTGTCTGTTTGCTCCCCGTGAATATCGTTGCGTTGTCTTCATTTCGCACCCCGTCGGGGTCAACGGTTCACCCTCGCCTCTGTTTTTAAAATGCGGTTCCGTTTGTGAAATGTTGGTGCCGTAGAGAAAAGATGCAAACGGGTGAATGAGCAGATTCCAAAGCACCTTTTCGCTCGACGGGGAAACAAGTGAATGAACTGCAGCACAATGTGAGAGACGGGAACGTCGGTGTGTTGAGGTTACAGCCAACAGCGTTGGGTGTGTGCATGAAAATTGCTCCCACACAGAGTTTGGGGGCCATGGCCCTTCAGGCGTGGCGGATGCTCTGTCCGTGTGACGTGCACAAATCGCCTAACACTCCGGTCTCGGCAGCCCGGCGCCAACGTGCAGACGCGTCGGGGTGGCTTCCATATGATGAAGTACCTGGTGGCAAGGAGACTCTTCTCGCCGGTCGTGCATCGGACAGCCCCGTAGCCACAGTTCCAAACTGCACATTTTTACAAGCAGGGTCTTTGCAGGGGTGACTGAGGTGCAGTTGTCCCCGTGGGCCCCAACCCAGTAGGACTGCGCCCTTCGCAGAAGGGAAACGCCACATGGACACGTCCTGGGCAGGCGAAGTTGACACAGACACGGACAGGGAGAAGACACAGAGCAGACGGAAGCAAAGGTTGCAGTGAGCAGACACAAGCTAGGGATCGCCGAGGGTTGCCACCAGCCGCCTGCATCCGGAAGAGGCCGGGAGGAGCCTCCCTTTGCCCCGGCCTGGGTGACTCAGGTGGTCGGGCGTCATCCCATTGGGTTCCCCTCAGGACACGTGCTGTGTTTCCCGCTTGATCCCCAGTAGGGGGCATGCAGGAGGAGCCCGATCGATGTTTCTCTCCCATCAATGTTTCTCTCTCTCTCTTCCTCTCTCAAAACCAATCAACTCTTCTTGAACAAAAACAAAAGACTCCTCTCCTGGGACCTTCAGAGGACTGACCTGTAGTTTCGCCTACACTGTGGTGGGGGACTTCTGGCCTCTGGAACCCAGAGAGAGCCTGGGGTTCGTCAGCTGCGGTCCTTTGTCTCAACAATCCTAGGAAGCGGATACGGTGCACCGAGCGCTGAGTTCTTGGGAGGACTTGTCCCAAGTGCAGCCACCAGCCTGGTCAGAGAGGGGGAGCAAGACCCCTCACCCCAGATGCTGGCTGCTCACCTGGCCCTGTTTCTCCAAGATGTTCCAACAGGGGGTAGTTGTCTTCCATGGTCACCTCTGAGCCATCAGAACCGGAGAGACTCCACAGCACTGTGTCTGTCACAGCATCCACATGTTCTGGGGTGCGGGTGGGGGGGTCCCCTTTCTAATGACAGCCCTTGGAAGACAAACAGCGTGCTTTCCATCCGTCTGTGGTGGAATTGAGTGGCTTGCACCTTCTCCAGCTCCCCTCCGACTCTAGTTCCACGTGATTCAAGAGCCGTCATCATGGTGATGAGGACGCTGCACGTCAGTGTGGCTCATTGCGCACCCCGACCCGTGGCCCTGGGTGCCCCTGTACATTCTGAGTGAAGTTCACCGTGACCCGGTTCAATGTGGGAGACAAACAGAAGGAAGGTTTGTGGCTCGACCCTGTGTCATTTGAAACCCAGTCAGAGGGATGGACATGCCCAGCGACCTCTCCGTTGAAGGAAGTCTGCCCGGCTGGCGACACGTACGCGCGGAAATCTAAATCGCACTCCAAGTGCATGTTGGGGCAGGTGCGGTTTCTAAGACTATTCCTGCATCATCTTTCCAAATAATAGCTTGCAGAGGATGACGGTCCTGTCCCCAAACCATCACCAAGCACCCAGGGTCCTTCATCACCTTTTCTGGTCCCCATGTCTCAGCTCGGGGTCCTCTGTGTTGCCCGCAAGGAGCATCTCTGAATTCATGGCCGTTGTTGGTTCCTTGTTCTCTGGTCTGTCTCAGGCTCTCTTCAACCGGGGATAGTCTTCCTCTCTCCTGCATTGCCTGGAAAGGACACTCAAGTGCTTGTCCTTTGCTCCAACACTCAACAGTACTTTCCGAAACTAGATGTTTGGGTTGTATTTGTCCCCCACTTGGGAGTCCCCCAATTCACGTCAATTCTGACAGTGACTGGAGTTAGAAGGGACCTCACAGGTGAAACACTCCATCCCTCAGGACTCCCCCGTGCCCACTTCACATGCTAATGGAAAGGTGTAGCTCCCCAGGTGACCACACCTTTCTTTCAGCTTGGCTGCAGATCCGAGGTCCCCGTGGCCTCCTTGATGGGCTCCATGATTAGCGAGAACAGCTCACAGAATTCAGGGTACCAGTTACTGATGCTCACTGGTTTATTATGTGATGAAGGATACGGTAGAGGGTACAGACAAACACGCAGGAGAACCTGAGGGGAGGTCTGGAAGGGACCTGAGCTCAGGACCTCAGACCTCAAGGAGTTGGGGTGGTCACCCTGCCGGCACATTCTGGGTTCACCAACTCAGATGCTTCCGGAATGTATACCGGTGAGGTTCTCCTGGACACTTTGTCATGTGGATGTGGCCTGTCGCTAACTCAAACACCAGCCCCGTCCTCTTTCTGGAGAATGGTGGGGGGCCCTCACGTTCCAACCTCTGAACCCTGGCTTTGGGGTGACCAGCCCCCATTCGCACGCTATCCAGGAGCCGACCAAGACTCGTGTGACCTCACAGAACCAAACATACTCCTATCTCCCAGGAAATTCCAAGGGGCTTGGGAACCGTGGCCACAGAGCAAACATGGGAAGAGGTGCCCGGTGATCTTATCTTTTAGACAATTAGAAGGCTGGTAGGAGCTCTGTGCCAGGAACTGGGGCACGGGGGACAGAGACCAATAGTTGCATTTTCTATTATTTGACGCCTATCTATACTTTATCCATCCCATGATGCACTCATTCCCTTCCCTGCCTCTGACCAGCCCTATCCGATTTCTTCTTTGCTATAAATCGCTTTCCACCAGGGGAACCCGCCCACCTCACACTCCCTATCCGTGCAAATCTCAGCAGTTGATTTTCATGTTTCAGGTTTATCATCTGTGAGAGCGTCATGAGGATGGTATCTATTAGAAACGTATTTGCAAAATTAATCAGTTATTGGAGCACAGAGAGGATCTTAACATACAGGCTCAGCATGAGCATTGACAGCAGGCTCTTTGGAGTCAGCTTTGGCCAAAAAGGATCCTCGTGCTTAGTCTAAATGTTTTACAAAGGATGGGCATGTATCATCCTTAGATCAATGCGGAATTCCTTGCACAGACCGACTTGACTTAACACAATGAACGCCTGCTGGTCGGCCCAGGGATACCTTCAGCCTTGTCTCATTTCTACACGGCTGGTATACCAGTTGTTTCTTTCTGCAACTAAGCCCTAACGAACTAAGACGTTTCCGTGAGCCACGTTCCCTGCCTGGGACATCCTGCCCTGGTTCCCACTTCAAACAGGTTGCACCCTCAATTCTGTTCTTATGTAGTCCACTGTTTACTTCCTTTCCAGGGTTCACCCAAACTTGAAAACACTTTCATTCTACATCTGCTTATCTGTGTGTGTCTTAGTAACGTTGTCTGGTCTTCCCTTCAAAAGTGAGTTTCGTGATTCTCATCGCTGAGGTGCTTGTTGGGTATTGAAGAAACGAATCTTGGGGAAGCCACTCTGTCGATATTGACTGAATACATGAGAAATTAAATGCTGCATGTTGAGCTCTGGCCGGTTTGGCTCAGCGGTTAGAGCGTCGGCCTGCGGTCCGGAGAGACCCGGGTTCGGTTCCCGCTAAGGGCATGGACCTCGGTTGCAGTTTGTCCCCGGCCCTGGTTGGTCGTGCGGGTGGCAGCCACTCGATGTGTCCCTTTCACGTCGATGTTTCTCTCTCTCTTCCTCTTTCTCCCTCCCACTCTATCTGAACAAAAAATGGAAAAAAAAAATGTCCTCGGGTGAGGATAAAAAAAATGCTGCACGTTGAGGCCAAAGACAGACCAAGCTGCCATCGCGATTTTTGTGAGCAAGTAGGCCAACCAGAGAGATGGTGAGGCCACACCTGGGATCATTAAACCAACTTGTTGGAGGAGGAACTTTCTCTTTCACCGAAGGGAAGATGGATTTCCCTGGGGGGTTAGGGTTGGTATTTATAAACGACCATGACTTACTGAAAATGTACAGATCTTTCAATATCCTTACGTGATTTAGTTCCGAATGACCATTTACCTTTCAAAATCTTTTTCCCAGTATTCATGCCCATAGCGATTTTACAGTTGTGTGTGTGTGTGTGTGTGTGTGTGTGTGTGTGTTGAAGATGGTGTTACAGAAAAGCTATGTCAAATTTTCCCCATTCTAGTCCATGCCTAGACAGCTGAGAGTGATAGTTTTTGGAATGTTAAGGAGCTTAATCATTTAGAGTCTTACATTAAAGCTATAAATTTGCTGTGCTGTGTTTTTGTTTCCACGGTATGCTGGATGGATGACTCCAAGTGCTTTTGAGTTTTGTTGTAAAGATTTGGGTCAGAATTAGTCGGGTGGGCAAGAAATGAATTTCATTCTCTTTCTTCTTCTTTGAAAGATGGATTTTTTTTCTTTAGTGATATTTTTAGAGAGAGAGGGAGGGAGAGGGATAGAGAGATAAACACATTGATGAGTGAGAACATCGATGGGCTGCCTCCTGCATGCCCCCCGCTGGGGATCGGGCCCCCGACCTGGGCTTGTGCCCTGACCGGGAATTGAACCGGTGACCTCTTGGTGCAGGGTCAATGCTCAACCACTGAGCCACACCAGCCTGGTCTTGTTCTTCTTTTTAAATCCTCACCTGAGGACATGTTTTTATTTATTTTAGAGAGAGAGTGAGGGAAAGGGATGTAAGAGAGAAACATCAATTGTTTGCCTCCTATACGCACCCCAGTCAGGGATCAGGCTCACAACCTGGGTATGTGCCCTGATTGGGAATCGAACCGGTGACCTTTCAGTCTATGGGAAAACACTCCAACCAACTGAACCACATTGGCCAGTTCATGACTTTCTTTTGCATTATCAGAGTTGTGGAATGGTTTGGGAAGAGTAGAATTACAAAATTTATTGTATATATTTTAATTTAGTCTTGTCAAGTTTCAAACTAAAATTTTTCTTCATGTTGTTTTTTTCCCCCTTGACTTTCATAATGCTAAAAATCAAACTATTGGAACATTGCATTAAAAATTGGGAGGCAATCCAAATCAGAAACAGATGTTTTATGAAATATGCATCTTGTTAAAAATGGTTGTAATCTGAAAGATTGTTCTGCTTGAGAGATAGAGATAAAATTTGGGCTAGACAAGTTAGGGTGGAAATTAAGGTTGTTTATGCTGATTTGAATATTTATATACAGTAAATTTGGAAATATCCAGATGACCTTATTGAAACTTAGAAATAAGGTTTTTTGTTCCCCGAACATGAGTTTTTTTTTCCTAGCTACTCAACAAAAATCTACAAAATTAAATTTGTTCTTCCCATATTTCTTTTAGATATTTAGCAGGTCACTGTGACTCAAAAGAAAATGAAATGTATCATGAATGATCCTAGGGCTATTTTTTAAATTTAAAAATACCTCTGATACATCCTCGGGTTTTATTTTTTAATCATTTTTTATTTTTCAATTACAGTGACACACAATATTATATTAGTTTCAGGTGTACAGCTCAGTAATTAGACATTATAAAACTTTAGTGATCATCTTAAAATCTCATACCCATCTGATACCATACCTAGTTATTAGAATATTATTGGCTATATTTTCTATCTGTATGATATGTCCCCATTACTACATGATAACTACTAATCTGTACTTTGTTTTTTTCTTGATTGATTTTTAGAGAGAGGGGAAGGGAGAGGGAGAGAAAGATAGAAACATCGATGAGAGAGAACAATTATTGGCCGCCTCCTGCACGCCCCCCACTGGGGATCAGGCCCAGAACCTGGGCATGTGCCCTGACCGGGAATCGAACCGACAGCCTCTTGGTGCAGGGTCGATGCTCCACCACTGAGCCACACCGTTTAGGCTAATTTGTACTTGTTAATTTTTTTACCTTTTTTATTTATCCCCCCAACCCTTCTCCCATGTGGCTACTGTCAAAAAGTTATCTGTATGTAGGAGTCTGTTTCTCTTCTGCTTGTTTATTTTTATTTTTAGATTGAATATTGACAGATATGTCCTTATTGCCATTTTATTGTGCATATTTTTTTAAAATCCTCATTCGAGGATATTTTTCCTTTTTTATCCTCACCCGAGGACATTTTCCATTTTTGGTTCAGATAGAGTGGGAAGGAGAGAGAGGAAGAGAGAGAGAGAAACATCGATGTGAAAGGGACACATCGAGTGGCTGCCACCCGCACGACCCAACCAAGGCTGGGGACAAACTGCAACCGAGGTACATGCCCTTAGCAGGAACCGAACCCGACATTCTAACCACTCAGCCAAACCAGCCAGGGCTTATTGTTCATATTTTTAATCTTTGTTCCCCCTTCATCTTTTTAAATAAGACCCTTTAACATTTTATATGATAATGGTTTGATGGTGGTGAACTACTTTAGCATTTTCTTGTGTGGGAAGCTCTTTATCTGACCTTCGATTCTAAATGACAGCTTTGCTGGATACAGTAATCTTGGTTGTAGGTCTTTGCTTTTCATCACTTGGAATATTTCTTGCCATTTTCTTCTGGCCTGCAAAGTTTCTGTTGAGAAATCGGCTGACGGTCTTATGGGGACTCTTTTGTAGGTAACATACTGCTTTTCTCTTGCTGCTTTTAAGATTCTCTCTTTGTCTTTAGCCTTTGACAGTTTAATTACAATGTATCTTGGTGTGGACCTCTTTGGATTCATCTCGTTTGGGACTCTATAGGCTTCCTGGATTTGTAAGCATCTTCAGGTTTCAAAAATAAGTTTATATTGTGCCGTTTTTGTGTGGTTTGCAAATCTACAGGCAGGTGGTAGTCACAGGTAATGTCAGAACCTTGGGGATCCTTAGTTTTAATCATGGTGCAGACTTCTTGAAAACTCTGTAGAGTCTGGTGGTGTTTCCTCCTCGTATTTTCATAGGCTACCTTCTGAAAACCATGACCCTTCTCTCCTTCTTTCAAGATCCTCTTTGAGGCCGTGCCCTAAGACATTCTCAGAGCTATCATTTCTTGTGACCACGAGGCTCTGTTTCTTTCTCATTGATGGAGGAGCTCATGCATTTAACTTAAGTACTTGATTTGGTGACGTTCTAACTCATTGAAGGTTGTGTCTCAGTCATCCTTGAAATTCCTTTTTTATCTTATCCCATTCAAGGTCCATGCTCTCCAAAACACTCATGAAATGAAATAATGTCCGCCTTATAGACCATGTTTTTTGGGGATTATTCAGATACGGGGAAAATAAACATCATAGTGGTACCATATGGAAAAATCCGAGCTCACAATGCCACGTTTTGTGAAAATATTTGTATCCTTATGTTCTATGTTCTAGGTATCCTTTGGACCTACTCCCCAGGACGCATTGGAATGGCTGTGATGGTCTCAATGAATCCCCAAACCGTCAGGGATGAAGATGCCGTTTCATGGAGAGACTTACTTGAGACATCATCATAGTGTGGAATATATCATTCTGACCATCCACGTCTGATATAGTCACAAAGGTTTGCTTGCTTTGTCTAATATATTCTTTGTATGCTATGATTCCATTGAATAAGGTTTTTAGGGTAACATTTGCTAACGAATTAGGAACTCATCAATCCAGGTTTGCCTTGACTAATTTCCAATCATCGCAGGTGATCAATGACTGTGCATGGTGTCGGGGAGGTCACTTTGTAAGTTATAGAAATGTGTACCCACTATGGGGTCTTCCTGAAAGTAATATATTGAACATCAGCTCTCATTGATGTTACAATGTTACAATGCACATTGTTACAATGTAACATTGTCAGAAAATGTTACAAGGGAGCTTCTGCAGATAAAGCAACAACTTAAGAACAGTGTCAGTCTTTACAAGCGATACGTGTATTGTAGGGAGGAGTTTTATGAGAGAACAGATTCTACGAGGTAATTTTGTGTTAATTTGAAAATAATCAGCTTTGTGTAGTCATGTTTCTCTACTGTAAGACATGGCGCAGTTGGCCACGTGGTCCGCAAGCAATAGGAAACTCGAGTGTTTTCACCTAGAGAATTGATTCTGGAACCTTTGGAACATCTCATGAACCCCATGACTGCCTCTTATAATTTAGCTTTAAATACACGAAGCAAGTCTTCTCGCGTCATGGCCCACGGTGGATCATGTAGCAGAGAACAAGTAGGAAAAATGAAGCGATGATATGACAGTGTTGTTTCTAGTCCTCCCTTGATGGGACGTGTTAGCACCAAAATAGCAAAGCATTGAGCTGTCTCAAAGGACCACGGCCTTCCTCTGACCCTCCAGGGGCTGGGGGCTGGTAATACAACCCGCCTCCTAGAAGCACGTGACGTGGAGGGCACAGGGGAAGGGTTATCCTCCGACCTGCGTGGGGTGCGCTTAACTGCGCCCAGCAGGGAAGAGAATACCGTGTGTGTGGAAGGTGGTGAGGGGAACTCACCTACATAAGATGATGAGGGGGGTCAGCAGACGGTGGCAACCTTCCTGAGGTTGACGCCGCCAGCGCTGTGTATGGCCCTCCGGGCAGAACTAGTATCGATGGGCAGAGTTCTGTCCGGCAGGAGTTCCGTCCTATTTTCCTGCTCAGTGTCCTTCCTCAAGATGGAACGTGGCATCGTAGACCAACGAGGATTCTGACACCTCTTGCAAAAATAGTCCCCAGCTCTGTGGCTGGCCTCCCTTGTAAGTAGAATGAATCGTGTGGTACAAAGGTCCTCCTGGGATGAGACAATTCTGAGGTCAGGTGAACGGAAGAATGCCAAACCGTCCCGGAATAATTACTGCCCACGTACAGAGGACTGTGGTCATCCCAGAGACCAGAGGACAGGGCAGGGATACGTTGTAGTCACGTCGACTCACTTGCTGTGGGGAAAACATGCTCTGCAGGCTCAGGGTTCGTTCTTACAAAGAATCTCTGAAACGTGGGCTAGCTCCTGTCGCAAATTCCATTTTGCAAAATTTGAAATGGCTCATTGAAATAAGTGAGGTCCAACGTAGACATGCATAGCGTTGGTGATCTTCAACAAAAACTGGACAGCGCATTGACTGACCACCCGAGGCTTCCATGGCTGACCTCAGGCGGTCTCCATTGACCTTGAATTTGCGTGTGGACGAAAGCAGTTGGTTATAGAAATCGACATGTTTGTGCGTCTTCTCTTCGTTGGTTGCTTGACTGATTAGGGAACCCGTTAGGGATTGCTTTATGCCAACACAACCCGCTCGTTCTTGTAACTACCCCAAAGAAAGCTGATAAGGAACGTGACCTTGGTTTGGAGACAGTGATACCACCATCTCTTTTTTCCCTCTTTATTTAATTTAATTAAAAAAATTTTAATCGTTGGAAGTATCCACTGTCTCTTTGAGCAGAGCAAAATGGTTTGCTCTATTTTATTTTAACAGGAAAGATGTGCTGAGATGGAACATCAGCCCAGTAGGTGTCCATGGAGGCATTTCTGAAGGCATCATCGTAGAAGGACGTCATGGTAAGTGTCCACAATAGTCCGTCACCTGGGCTGAGATTTTATGGCTACATTTACAGCCTCGTTAAAGGAAACACGGTGGTGTGTTGAGATTCCTCTGGTGGTGAAAACAATTTTCTTTTCAAAAAACCTACTTCAAATGGACAAAGGTACACAGGTGGTGATTTTCGGCGCCGTTGGAGTGCCCGTAATGGCATGCATTGGAAATTAAGGGTTTGTGCGTTCTTTTCAACAGCCGCCGTGCAGAGGGCGTGTCGTAAATGAGGGTCAGCTTTCTGGTCCACCTGGTGCAGACCCCTCCAAAATGCACCCTCGTGCCCTGGGGTCGGCAGAGGCCCATTGTGTTCTAGAGGTACCTTCTCAAGCTTTTGGGGTGTTTGAATAGCCTCAGCGTCGCATTTGGCCCATCTTGTTTACAGAGTGTATGCAATTCAACACGTCGGACACAGGCTTTGCAGCACAGGCTGGGGGTCCACTGAGACAACAGGGTCTTCCTCTTTATCCGGAAACCAGAATTCGAGCGTAGCCCAGAGACGGGGAAGTGGGGAGCAATCCTTTCATCATCAACCCCAAAGTGGGGTTGTCCCCCCATGTTAATGAACACATGTCACAATGCCCTACGGGACCTTTTCATCCTGGACGTAAATTCCTGGAAGGATGTGCTTTTACTTTGTTTTCAGCCAACGGTTACGTTTTGCATGGTTCAGGGGTCTCCTGAAGCCCTGCTGAGGCAGGGTTTATAATCACAGGGATTGAATATGAGTTGTGTACTGGTTTTCTTATCAATTTGAGTCCCACCGCTTCCCGACATTGGTCAAAATGTGTACCCCAACTGGATTTTGAGGATTTCT